>NC_143568.1:98703750-100083125 GCF_054136105.1 Typopeltis vanoorti | reverse complement strand
TAGAACTAGATGTTTTACTTGCAGAGTGATGAATGAGTGGAATAAGCTGCCTGAATTTGTTGTGGGTGCCATGATTAATTGAGTTCAAAACAAAGTATGATAGATACTGTGCGGATGCTGAATGGTTGTTCTTGATATGAAGTTTAGGGCCTCCCTCGATGAGTCTAAGGACTCCTTGGAGTTGCCCATAGTAATAATAATAACAATTACACACCAGAATCCAAACAGCAGTCTAAACAGTGGACAGAAGTCGGTTGTTCAGGGCCAAAGAATACAGTCGGTTCCATCAGCAGGAAAGGTCATGGCATCGGTAGTGCTTTTTCAGTAAGATCTGCAAAATATCCCTCTACATCTGCAATCACTTCTTCATTCGAAGAAAACCGCTGACCGAAGAGTTTTAGTGTTGGGAAGAGATAGACATCAGGAGCTAAATCTGGGGAATAAGGTGGATGTTCCAACAATTCATGGTGCAGATCAGTTAACGTTGCCAAAACACCTTTGTGGGAAGGGATAATGGCACCGGAGCATGGCTGGAATAAATGTATTAGTCTTAAGGGAGATTATGTTGAAAAATAAAAATAAGTTTGAAATTATAAATTCGTTTTTTTATTGTTAGGCCGAGAACTTTTCAGACCACCCTCTTACATTAATTTTCTTTCCAGTAGGTTTTTAATAAGCCGATAAATTTTACTTTCTGGAAAAATAATGATCTGCAGTTCTAGCGGAATTTTGTGGTGGATACCAGTAGGGATTCATGATATATGAAGTTGCATGGTAGATGGCCAGCGCTTTTACTGACGTGAAAGCTTTCGCACGAAGTGGAAGTTAGTTTCCTGTATCATGACTATTTCTGGGCGGTTGTGAACTATGTGATGTAAGAAAGGTCTCTTTCCCAGTAGTGAAGCAATTCTGCTTGCATTTTATACTAGAAAGGATTGGAGTCCTCATGATCCGCTGAACTATTTTGGCTAACTTATTTTTTCCTGGTAGGTTTCTTAATTCATTCTAGGCGAGTAATCAGACCACCGACATTCAGAGTGTGGTCGTGTTGCAAGCAGTTCTTGTGATGAGCCTTGAAGTTTGTTGATGATGCTACTAAGCTGTTAACTGTTCTGTGAGAGAACAAAAACTGCGATTTCATTTTTAAATTCATCGATTGACAACAGGAAGTTCGTGCTTCCCATCCCCCATGCTGTCTGCAAATTGGTGTTACTGTTGTTTCTTGTTTCGAAATTATATAGGCATGATTTTCTCTGTGGCAGTAAAACATCAAACAATTCCGGTAATTGAAAAGCATCAGCTGCTTCACGTATTTCGGTATCACGCTGTTTTTGTGTTGCATCAAAGCCTGTCTTCTAAGATTTTTTATGTTGGCTTACATCAACAGGGCCGCACCAACCCGGGGGTGCACTGCACCCTTTGCATCCTCGGGCGGCAAGAAACAAATATGAAATATTTATTTTATGTAGCTAATATCTAATTTGGATTATACAATTTAGTATAATCATTAATAGTAATAATATTCATTGGTATATTCTACATCGTAAAATTTAACTAATATAATATTAATAACCCTTACTTTTAGATGTCAGACGGAAGAAAAAGATTTTCTGGAGCAGAATATAGAAAACAAAGAGCACAGAAAGAAGAAAATGTAAAAAAAATTATGACTCCTATTTCCAATTATTTTACATCTGGCGTTTGCATACCACAGCGTTTGACTGCACGAAGGAAGACTTGCTTTCTAATCTAGTCGGCTACTAGAGGAAATTTTTCTAAGCCTTTTTTCGACCGGATCCCGAGTTACTCGATCTCTGGCACGGCCTAGCAGGTTTTTTCTCCCGGAAACTCGGGTTTTTCGTCCCGTATACTCAAGAAAATCGGCCGTCGAACCCACACTATTTTCAGACATTAAAAATATTGTATTAGGGTTAGGGACCACCAGATGGCGGCACTTACTAGCCGCCTTCACTGCGTGCCGATTAATTAGTGATAGCCTTAGGCCAGCTATATCTGATTGGGTACCAGTGGAGATTGAACTGACCACTCAGTCTCCAAAAGTTAGATAAGGCTAAAACAGCCTCGCCGACTCTCTATACGGGAATAAAAACGCGTTAGCTAATTTTTTTTATCTTAATGTACAGAGAAATCTTGAGTTGCTCGAAAATTTTGAAGATTCTTCTGACATACATTTAACTAAGATTCTATAGCTGCTAAAAACGATGTTTAGAAAATTCATCTTTCACTTCTGAAACTCAACAGCTCATTCGGTTCACCGGAAGAAACAGGTGACAAAAGCATGTGCAATACAAGTATAACAACTGAAAAATCTTATGAATTCTATCCTTGAGTATGATTTTGATGATCCAGATAAGTGGTCTTTAAAAATTACAGAAAATCTCAAAATGATTCTAATAGATGTAAAAAAAAAAAAAACCAGATCATTTTCAGCAGATTATTACTATAAACGATTAAGTAATAAAAGATACACCGAAATTGGTTATTGTATTCTACATGCAAAAATTCAATATATTTTCCTTGTAAACTTTGTAATGATAAAATTAATGCGTTCAGTGATGCGATTGGTTATTCCGATTGGCAACATTTATCGAGAACATTAGAGTGACATGAAAAAATTGAAGCACATATCAATCGTTACAAGTCATGAATCGATTTCAAAAAGTCATTTATGAATAATACAATATTTATAAATTAATATACAATGGATGCGGTAAATGAACAATTAATAAAATTAGAAAAAAGTCGTTGGAAATCGGTAATAGAAAGGAGTATTCATAGAGTTCAGTTTTTAGCAGGACAAAATTTAGTTTTCAGAGGTAAAAAAAAAAAATCAGCTGGCGCCTTTTTATTCCCGTATAGTGAATAACGTAATGTTCTTTCGTAATAGGGAGTAGGCAAGGCCGGTTAGCCTTATCTAACTTTTGGAGAATGAGTGGGCAGTTCAATTTCCACTGGCAGCCAATCAGAGATAGCTGGCCCAAGGCTATCACTAATTAAGCGGCATGCAGTGAAGAGAGACTGCTGAACAAGTGCCACAATCTCGTTGTCCCTAACACTCGTATTTAATGTCTGAAATAATGTGGGTTCTACGGTCGATTTTCTTGAGTTTACGAGACGGAAAAACGAGTTTTCGGGAGAAAAAACCCGCTTGCGCGTGCCAGAGATCGACTAACTCGGGAACCGGTCGAAAAAAGGCTTAGAAAAATTTCCTCTTGTCGCCGACTAGATTCGAAAGCAAGTCTTCCTTCATGCGATCAAGTTTTGTGGTGTGCAAACGCCACATCCACTGAGCTACACAGGCAACAGTAATAAACTTTTTGAAGATTTAAAAAAAAAATCAGCTAACACCTTTTTATTCCCGTATAGGGAGTTAGGCGAGGCCGGTTTTAGCCCTATCTAATTTTTGGAGACTGAGTGGGCAGTTCAATCTACACTGGTACCCAATCACAGATAGCTGGCCCAAGGCTATCACTAGTTAAGTGGCATGCAGTGAAGATAATGGCTCAACAAGTGCCGCCATCTCGTGGTCCCTAACTCAATATATTTAACGTCTGAAATAATGTGGATTCTAGGTCGATTTTCTTCAGTTTACAGGAAGAAAAACCCGAGTTTCCGGGAGAAAAAACCTGCTTGCTCGTGCCAGAGATCGACTAACTCGGGAACCGGTCAAAAAAAGCTTATAAAAATTTCCTCTAGTCGACGACTAGACTTAAAACTGAGTGTTCCTTCGTGCGGTCAAGCGCCGTGGTATGCAAACGCCACATCCACTGAGCGACACAGGCTCTAGATATTGAAATTTAATTTAAACGAAATTTATAGCATATTTTTGTGTAATATAATTTGTATGCCGGCAATATGGAAATTTTTTTTTCATATACAGGTATAGTTCGTACTTAGCCTTTCGTGAACAGTGTACTTATTTCCGTAGCACCGCTTCTCGTATATTTCCTTTCTCCTTCTGAAACTTATGTTTTACTTTAATATTCCAACATTTAATGCTTACTTTTTTCTGTGTGAAAATTCTATCGAATTCTACTCTAAAATAAAATAAAATTCTATCTTCGATAGAATTTTTAGAGTAGTCGATCTCAGGCATGGGCAAGCTCTAAAAATTCTATCAACTCGGCAACCGGCCGAAAAAAATTCTCTAGTTGACGGCTCGATTCGAAGCAAAGTCTTCCTTCATGGGGTCAACTACCATGCTGTGCAAACAGCCACATCCACTGAGCTACATAGGCTCTCGCTTTTTGATGATAGCAACAGTAATTTCTTTAAATTAATAGAAACTAGCAAAATTCGATATTGTAATGGCAGATCATATAAGTCGAATACAAACCGATAAGAACAAAATGCCACATTATTTAGGCGAAATAATGCAAAATGAAATCATTTCAATAATAGGAGAAAAAATATATATAATATTGTTAAAATGCTAAAATTAAATAAATATTATGCTATCATTTTAGACTCCATTCCAGACACATCTCACGAAAATCAATTAAGTATTGTTGTAAGACTTCTTTACCTCGATAATGACAACAAGAAAATAGAAATCAGAGAAAAATTTTTAGGATTTTATTCAGTTACTCAACATTCGAAGGTTTAACAAATTTTGTTGTAGATTTTTTGCCATCAGAAAATATAAATCTTTACGCTTTATGTGATCATCAAGCATATGATAACAGGACAAACATGAAGGGCAAAAATCAGGGTCTCCAAAAGAGAATATTAGATATGAGCCGGAGAGCGTTTTATGTACCATGTGCCGCTCATACGCTTAATCTAGTTGTAAATGATGCTTCAAGTGTTCAGCGTGAAATAACATTTTTTTTTCGTTAATTGAGGAAATATATCATTTTTTTTCCTAAATCAGCCTATCGTTGGAAAATTTTAAAAGAGGAATGCTCAAGTTTTACTGTTAAAAAAGTTTGTGATACGAGATGGTCAAGACGCATAGACACTGTAAAAGCTTTAAGGTATAATTTAGAAAAAATATACGATGCTTTATACTTTTTATATTAGATGAATCAAGAGATAACAACACACATAACGAAACTAAATCATTATTATTAAAAATTAAATCTTTCAAATTCATATGTTCTCTTGTTATATGGCACCAAATCTTATCGAAAATTAATATCATAAGTAATATTATGCAAAAACCGGACGTTATTATGTCTGCAATAATGAAAATGTTGAGAGACCTAAAAAATTATTTAAAGGATTGTAGAACAGATGAGGCATTCAAAAATATGTTAGGGGAAACAACCGAAATTGCAAATACAGTGGATTGTGATCCAATTTTTTCTTGTTTG
The DNA here is from genome assembly GCF_054136105.1 of Typopeltis vanoorti. Classification (NCBI taxonomy): domain Eukaryota; kingdom Metazoa; phylum Arthropoda; class Arachnida; order Uropygi; family Thelyphonidae; genus Typopeltis; species Typopeltis vanoorti. The sequence continues at coordinate 100,077,789 of NC_143568.1, read as the reverse complement.
CCAATAGTGAGACCTCAGAAAACAAAAAGATTATTCTCGTATGAAAGTGAAGATGAAGTTATTGAATCGTAAGAACAAAATTTCAAAGTCATTTTCTTTAGTTATAATTGATATAGCTATTTCAAAACTTGATGAAAGATTTACATTATTGAAAGAACATAATGATGCTTTTGAAGTTTTAAATGACAAATTATTTATTAAAACCAATGGAGAAAAATTAAAATATCGTAAAGATTTGGAGATAAAATTGACAGATGGAAAAAATTCTGATATAAACTCCTTGGAATTATACGAGGAAATAGAAAATATTTTAATCTATCTTAATCCGAATATGAACGCATTTTCGGTACTTGAGTATATATTTTTGAATGATCTTCATAGTATTTTTCCCCAATTTGTTAATAACACTAAGAATTTATTTAACAATACCTGTGACTGTTGTAACTGGCGAAAGATCCTTTTCAAAGCTGAAATTATTAAAAATCATCCCCGCAGTACAATGACACAGGGTAGACTCATCAATTTAAGTCTTATTGGCGTAGAACATCAAGTTCCTACTAATTTAGATATGGAGGATACAATAAACGATTTTGCTACAAAAACATCACATCGAGTAAATTTTACATAAAGGCATGTGCAATTAATCTTTGTTTATATTAAGAAATAATTATTGTTCTTTTTTTATTTATTTTTGAAAAAATGTTAAACATAACTATACGAAACTATGTATTCTGTATTTTTAATAATTAAGACGTAACTTTTAGTTTGCATAAATTGTTATTTTATTTATAGTAGTAAATGTTACATGCAATTTCTTTTAGTTATTTTTTTAAGGGACGGCGATAAAAATTTGCACCAGAGCGGCTAATACCCTTAGCGCGCCCCTGTACATCAACACTCTTGGAAGATAGGCTTTGATGAAAAGTCACCATTCGAACGTTCGTCTCTCTCGGAGACATGTAGCCAGACCGGTTCCGTACCGGGGGACAAAGGGTTCAACGAACCCGGGCGGCACAATTTAGGGGCTGTTTAATCGAACACGTTCATAAAAAATAGGTAACAAATAATGCACTAAACTGTTTGTGGAAGGGGAGCACAAAAATTTTGCACCCAGGCGGAGCAAACCCACAGAACGGTCTTGCATGCAGCGTTCGGATTTTGCCTGTCACTGTGCCATATTTGTATGGTAATCCGCAGAGCATTTAGTGGCCTATTTCCAACCAAACATTTGAAGCTGTTACTATTGTCGGAGTGTTCCATCCGCGTCACATGCACCAATGATTATGCATTTTGTAATTAATGTCTCCAACTAGGACTGTCGCTAGATTAGATCGCGCCCTAAGGCAAACAATTAAATATCGCCCCTGATGGATTATAAGACAAAAATATAAGAAAATGTCCAATTGCTATTTTGTTTTTATTACAAGAGAAACAATTACATGATAATGCTAATTAAATGTTTGCTCTAGGGGGATATTACACAATAAAACTTTATAAGCTCTTCCAAATTTAAATTATAAGCTATATCCACCTCTATCGATAGAGTTGCCAGACCAACCAATCTTTATTACACATTTCATTACCTTAATTTTCATATGTACTGTGATTAGCGTTTATGATTACTCAACAAAAAAAATCTCTAAAAACTCTAGAATTTTCACACAGGAAAAAAGTAAGCATTAAATGTTGAAATATTAAAGTGAAACATGAGTTTCGGGAGGAGAAAGGAAATATACGAGAAGCGGTGCTACGGAAATAAGTATACTTTTCACGAAAAGCTAAGTACGAACTATACCTGTATATGAAAAAAATTTTCCATATTGCCATCACACTAATTATATTACACAAAAATGTGCTATAAATTTTCAAATTAAATTTCAATACGTTTTTTAGCAAAAGTTATATATTTCCTAAGGATTTACTTAATGTACAGTTCTTACAGAAAACTATGCGGATAGAGATTTCGGTTTGAAATATGACAACTGCGATGCAGCCCATATAGTCGTAGTATGCTTAGCACCAGGTGATTCAGGAGTTCTTGAGGCAAACTGCCACATTCCTCCTTCAGAGCAAAGATTAGGTCATTTTCTTTCGAACAGCAATGCCTATTACGTCCCAAAGTGTTCTATGGGGTTGAGATCTGGGGAGCGTGCTGGCCACTCGATCCGATTAATATACTCTGTCTATAGAAGTATCTCCATTGCTCGTAGATAATGTGGTCTAGCATTGCCATCCATAAAAATCAATTCTTCATCTACAGCATCACAGAACAATCGAACATGATTCATGAACTTCGCTACAATATCATTCACCTGTCATAGTCCCTTTTTCCAGCACTAGCAGCTTGATGAGTCCATTAAACAAAATGCCTCCCAATCCCATGACCCCCAGTGCTGCCCTGGTTATCCCTTTCAAGAACATTCTCATGATGGTGAGAACGTTCTTGAAAGCCAGACTGGCTGGCCGAGTGGTTAGCCTATCCGCTCTCCAGCCAAAAGGCTGCGGGTTCGAATCCTGCCGTAGGCATGGATGTTTGTGATTGTTTTTGGAAATACCAGTGGAGGTGGTAGGTGATAGATGGTATTGGTATAGTTGTGGTCAGTTGATAGATTGAGTGGCAGAGACAGTTAGAGAGCAGGTGCCCTTCCTCGATGAGTCTTTGGACTCCCTGGAGGTGTCTAATAATAATATTATTATTATATTAACGGTGTCTCCATGGAGTCAAAAACTCATCGCGGGAGACCCGACATTGACACACTAACCATTATTTACACAATACCTGTCATACCTCTCCTTAAATTCATTCACAGTTGAAGCATTCACAACCAGTTCTGGCAAAGCATTCCACCCATTCACAACCCTCCAAGTAAAAAATCTAGTCCTAACACCCTTGTTGACCACACTCTTACACAATCTCCAGGGATGGCCCCTCGTTCTCTCACATCCTGCACTGATCTTCAGAATATCATCAGTATCAATCCTGTAAAATCTCTTTAACAATTTAAATACCTCTAACATATCTCCTCTCCCACGTCTATCAGCTAGTTTTTGGAGCCCACAGATCATCAATCTATCCTCATAGGGAACATCCCACAGACCAGCAACAATCTTTGTAACCCACCTCTGAATCCTCTCTACCACTTTCGCATCACCAAGAAAACCTGGCGACCAGATCTGTGCACAATAGTCCAAATGCGGACTTATTAATGCCTTATAGAGTGGAACAATAACTTCCCTATCCCTGCTTGTTAGTGTGTTCCTCAACAACCATGTAATTTGATGTGATGTTTTGGCAATCTTTGCAATATGCCCTTTAAACTTAAGTTCTCTGTCCACAATAACTCCCAAGTCTCTTGTCTCATCAACGTCCTGCAGTTCAGTTCCGTTAATATAGTAAACAGCATGCGATGTCATCATCCCGAAGTGCATCACCTTACACTTAGCCACGTTGAACTGACAGCTATTTACCTCAGTCCATACCGTCAGCCTATTTAAGTCATCCTGTAAAATATCCACATCATTTGAATTGATTATCGCTCTTCCCAATTTTGCATCATCAGCAAACAAGTGGATATTTCCATTCAAGGTATTTCCAATATCATTGATGTACAAATTAAACAATAGAGGACCAAGAACTGAGCCCTGAGGTACACCACTAGTCACTTGCCTTTTCCTGGACTCAGCTCCTCCGTAAACCACTCTTTGATATCTGTCCGCCAGCCATCCTTTAATCCAAATCACCATCTTCGGATCCAAACCCATTTGCTCTAATTTATGTAACAGAGTTCCATGTGGAACCCTGTCAAAAGCCTTTGCAAAGTCAAGCAGTATTACTGAGTAAGGATTTCCTTTATCCAACTCCACTGTTACTTTATTATAGAACGTAAGCAAATTACTTAGGCAAGACCTACCCTTCACAAAACCATGTTTCCCCTTATAAAGTATCATATTGCTGTCCACCCAGTCCTGAATTCTAATTTTAACTAATTTATCCAAAATCTTAACCACCACTCCAGATATATTGATTGGTCTATAATTTGCAACCTCAGTCTTAGAGCCTCCCTTGTGCAATGGAACTATTTTCCCCCCTTTCCACTCTATTGGCACTTTACTAGAACTGAGGTTTAAATTAAACATTCTGATTAGAGGAGTTGCTAATTCTCTTGCACATTCTCGTAACATATGGGCCGATATACCATCTAACCCAATGGCAGTGTTAGCATTATGGTTCTTTAATGTATTTTAATGTATTAAGCACCTCAATTTCATCTATCTCTATACTCTCATCAGTCAATGGCACATCTGACACTGCACTATCACTACGAAGATGGTACACTTTTGCGAAATGATCACTAAGCAACTCAACTATTTGATTAGCTTCAGTAATTTCCTTACCATCAACACTTTTTAAAGTAATCTTTCCATGGATATTCTTCCTTTTACTAGCCACATAGCGAAAGAACTCTTTAGGGTTTCTTTTGGATTCATCAGCTAGCTTCCTCTCATAATTAGCTTTGGCTTTCCTTACCATACAGGTTACTCTCTTTGCCTGTACCTTATATTGCTCATTGGAACGCTCATCACCTTTTTCTTTATATGTCTTCCACAACCTTTTCTTTATCTGCAACTCCTGTTTAATAGTATTATTCATCCATTTTACTCCTACTTGATTTCTCCTTCTGACTCTGGGAATACAGTCTGATACAGCTTTCTTGAAATACTCCTTGAGAATATCCCACGCACCATCGACATCATAATAATAATAATGGTAAACAGTACCACTTTCACACAAATTAAGTGTAGTCTAGAATCATGGGAGAGACTAAAATGACTAATCTATAATGAATACATTAGGTGTCTTGCAGTGGCGGCTTGTACATAAGCACTGCGACACTGCAGCACTCCAAGGAAAAAACGAAAAAATAAATTTTGTTTGTGTTTTTTAATAATGACAATGCTGACAACATTATATAAATGCAATACAACATGATAAAGGTTACAGCTTATGTTTCGACATTGATTGAATAGTTAATAATTGGAATTGTTCGATTAACGCTTTAGATTACGAAACAAAGGCACTGCGATCTAACGCAATGTTGGAATTACTACGTTCGGCCAACTGAAGCTAGAATCGCCGATATTCGTTAGCCCTTGTCACTGCACATAACAAGTGAATCCAACGTTGCTCTAGGAGCAGTGTCGCTACAGATAAATTGTATGCTTGCGCGCGTTTTTCTGTGAGATACGAAACTTATTATTGATGTGTGTTCGTGGTGAGGATGAAATATATTTGGTAAATCTTATTTTATTCTGTTAAAATAACATATAATTATTTATTTATTATAGAAAAAAGGCTGAATTATGACGAGTGTCACTGTTGAAAATATGAAGAGAATTATATTTTGTCAATTATCGTTACATGAAAAATTATCGTTACACGAAACAAATGCACTACGATCTAACGCAGCGTCTAACTTATTATTGGTGTGTGTTCGTAGTGAGGGTGAAATATTTTTAATAAAGCAAATTTTTTTCAATATGGAAAGTTATTTATTAATAAATTGGCTACTGATTAGGAAAAAAATGAATTATTTTTCTTGTTTTGTATATGCAGCACCCCCATTTAAAATTTTCACTGGCCACCACTGGTGTCTTGTCTAATTTTCACGGATACAACATTACTCAAAACATGCTCTGCGATGAGCTGTGAATAAAGGAACGCAGCCTACAGGCCTTTAGGCGTATACGTCAACTTGTCGCAGACGTTTTGCCAGGGTTTGACATGATATCCGCGTACATGTGCTTGAATGGAGCCGATTTGCAAGCAGACCTAGTGTGGTCGTCGATTATGTTTTGCTGTTATTACCAAACATCTGTATTCATGCTCCGTGTAGAGCGAGGACTACCGTGTACAAACGGCTGGAACACATTCCATTGTTTTGAAACGCTTGCCATAGCCTGGGTACAAGATTTTATCAGATTTCAAACTCTCCGGGTATATCAGCAATTCCGTGGCCTTCAAGCTTTCCGATAATTCTTCCTCGCATAAAATTATCCAGATGATCTCTTTGAGACATTTGTAGTTGACATTTATAGTTCATCCTTAGGTTTTGAATACCAGTTTAATAGAAAATTAAAATTATACATCAAGAAATAAGTGAATTATCGGTTTCATATCGCATTTATATCAGCTTAAAAAAAAATCAGCTAACGCCTTTTTATCCCGTATACGGGAGTAGGCGAGGAACCTACTCCCGTATACGGGAGTAGGTCCCTCGGGAGTCCCTCGCTAAATGGGAGAGGTCCCATTTAGCCCTATCTAACGATGGCGGCACATTTGAGTCGTCTCTCTTCACTGTGTACTGCTTAATTAGTTATAGCCTTGGTTCATCTATCTCTGATTGGTACCAGTGGAGATTGAACTGGCCACTCAGTCTCGCATTTATATTTCATCAATAAATTCTCCACAAATTTATTGATGCACTAGTCCCAACGATAAATCAGTTTATCAATACCAGTACTGAAGACGTTCATGCACATACGCCGTAACCAACATCGCACCGCCTAACTCCCTCATCCATAGTGAAACTCTATGCTTAATCCCCTTCTGGAGTAAAAAACTTTCCAGAAAACTCTTTCTTGATGGGGCCGAACAAATGGAAGTCTGAAGGCTATTCTGTAGAGGGGGGAGGTTCGAACGCTGAATGAGTTTATCAATATCAGTATTGAAGAAGTTCATGCACATACGCTGTAACCACATCGCACTGCTTGATGAACTTCCTCCTCCTTAGTGAAATACTTTCAAGGAAAGTATTTCTTGAGGGAATTGAACAAATGGAAGTCTGAAGGCGCTAAGTCTATTCTGTACGAGATGCCAACGATAATTCATTTTATCAATACCAGTACTGAAGAAGGTCCAGGCACACACAGTAACTAACATCACACCGCCTAACTCCCTCATCCATGTGAAAAACTTAATCCTCATCCATAGTGAAACTCTATGCTTAATCCCCTTCTGTAGTAAAAAACTTTCCAGGAAACTGTTTCTTGATGGGGCTGAACAAATGGAAGTCTGAAGGGTATTCTGTAGGAGGGGAGTTCGAACGATAAATGAGTTTATCAATATCAGTATTGAAGGTCCAGGCATACACCCAGTAACCAACATCGCCCAGCGTGCTGAACTCCCTCTTCCGTAGTTGTGTTCAAGAAGGTGTTTCTTGAGGGGGGGGGAGACGAACAAATGGAAGTCTGAAGGTGCTAAGTCTATTCTGTGGGGAGATTTGGGAGAATTTCCCAACTATTACAACGTAACCACTCACAAGGTGCGTGTAGTAGCTTTGTACTGACAATTTCTTACTATTGTCCACTCATATTATCTATTCAAGTCCTCCTCTAGGGTCCACACATTCTGCTTGATTCTTCATTCCCTCCGCAGTGTTGCATCATCTGCAAAAAGTTGTATATCACTAGCTAAACCTATCGCAATACCATTAATATACAAATTAAATAACAATGGTGGCAAAACACCCTGCAGCACACTGCTGGTGACTTTCCTTTTTCTGGATAATGCTCCCACCCCCCATACGCAACTTGCTGATACCTATCTCATAACTATTCACCTATCCAACTCACTGGTCTATCATCCAATCCCATCTGCTTCAGTTTGGTGACCAACTTGTTGTGTAGCAATCTAACAAAAGTCTTTGCAAAATACCAGTATACCGCTATATACATATATCCCTTATCCAATACTTTCATCACTTTATTATAATAATTAAGCAAGTTGGTGAAATACGACTTCCCTTTAAAATACCGATCGGCCTCTAATTTGTGTCCATTGCGTTAAGACCACCTTTCTGAAGTAAACAATTTTACCTTCCATCCACTCTTTAGGGACTTGTGCTGTTGCAAGATTTTTGTTAAACATGCAATCCACAGCTGAGACTTCCCTTAAGACACGTGGTGACATATCATCAATCCTATTGACAGATTACTTAAGTCCACGTATACCTCTTGTCCACTTACTAGTACGATTTCATATTGAGGAAGAAACACCCTGATTAATAGTTCACTGAATACCTCAATTTATTTTTTTAGAAAAAACCGGTAATGCCTTTTATTCTTGTAATCGATGCCCCGTTCATCTTCATCTAACTTTTAGAGTGTGAGGGGTAAGTTCAACCTCTACCATTTGCCAATCAGAGATAGCTGGCCCAAGACTATCACTCATTATACATCTCATCCAGTGAAGATTGGAGGCCACAAGTGTTCTTTCTTTTAGTCCCTAATCTTAACACTCCATTATCGTCTGAAATAATGTGTTTTTGCAGTCAATTTTCTTGAGTCGTGGGACTCAAGAATTTTATGGGACAAACAATTCGAGTTTCCGCAAGAAAAAACCACTTTCCCGTACCATGAATCGATTAACTCGGTTTAAGAAAGGCTTTGAAACTCTACTTGGCGATTCGAATCGAACTCAGATTAAATAAATTCATCTTTCTGTGTAGCTCAGTGAATGTGGCGTTTGCATACCACTGTGCTTGACCGCAAGAAGGAATACTTCTTGGTTTCGAATATAGTCGGTAACTAGAAGAAATTTTTCTAAGTCTTTTTTCGACTGGTTCCCGAGTTGGTCTATCTCTGCACGGGCAAGCGGGTTTTTTCCACCTTAAACTCGGATTTTTCGTCCCGTAAACTCAAGAAAATCGACCATAGAACCCACATTATTTCAGACATTAAATACGAGTGTTAGGGTTAGGGACCACGACATGGCGGCACTTGTTGAGCCGTCTCTCTTCACTACCGTCTTTCTTCTGCTAGTTGTAGCGTTTGAAACTCGTGTTTCTATTTAAGAAATGCCATTAATAAAGAAAGGATTACTACTTCTAAATGAACGAACCCAAAATTCGGGAGAATCACTATAAACTTTTTGTGTGGTGGGCGAGGGAACGAAAAATCAGATTTTGTCACTGCTTCCGGTTTCAACTTAGTCAACAACATACAGTACAGGTAACCCTTGTATAAAGCGGTACTTATACAACACGGTTTCGATATAACGCGGTCTCCAAATTGTAATATCCCTGGTTGAACGCGGTACTTATACAACGCTGTTTTCGATATTATTATTATTATTATTATTCCTGATACCTCCAAGGAGTCCGAAGACTCATCGCGGGAGGACATCTTCAACTGTCTCTACACCTTACCTCTACTACGAATCAACGCCATCTACCGCCCACCTCAAACACCACCACAACTAGTAATTTTTGTCTGTAAATTGCGTGTGTTCTGAAGGGCCGATTTGTATGAATGCGGGATGAAAAACCCGAGTTTCCGGGAGACTACATATAAGACTACAAACAGTAGTAATCCTTTATCTTTTCATATATTTTTCAAAGCGGGACTTAAAAATCAAATTTTATCTTCGTTAAATTTGTGTCTGCCCGTATCGCACATGTAGTTATAACTAGCGAATTTATATTAGGGGAAATACCCTTTAGCATGTGTGTAAGCATATTTGTTTACCGTATAAAGCGTTTATTGTTGAAAACCGTCTTCGTGTTCTGTCAGGAAAGCGTATTAAAAATCATAAGTGGGTTAATCTCAAGCTGAGAACTTTATTTTTTGGTGAGTTACATACAATATGTAATGCTTTTTTTTTCTTTCATGTAAAAAAATATTTTTATTGCAATGGCGATATGGTTGAAAATGAAATTAGTGAATTAATTGATGGGGAAATAGATTTAAACGAGGAAGAACTGGTACAATTAATAGATGACGTCGAACCAAATGGCGAGGAAAGTTAAAGTTCTGCCGAAGATTCTGATTGCGATGAATCCGTTAAAGAATTCAGTTTAAAGAAATTAGCGGAAGGATTGAACTTGGCAAGAAAGTTATTTTATGGATAACGATCTCTCGATGGATTTGGATATTTGTTTAGCTCCATATTATGAACTTAATAAAAAAAATTGCACCATAGTGGTAAGTAAGGTCTTATTACTGACTTTTTGATAACTAAATCAGCTTAAATATGCAAGGAGAATTATACAAATGATGTCCAAGAGATTTCAAGTGATGACGACGTCCGGTCACTCGTAAATAAAGAACATCTACGAAATGTTAGTTTTTAAGAGAGTGATGATGATTAAAATATGCACTTTATTTTATTTTGCCTAAAACATTTATGCATTATATGCAATGAAGTTTACGTACAACTGATAATGTTTTATAATTTTATACTATGTGTATTTGTTTCATAATTTATATGTTTTCTTAGCTTACACGAATTACCTGAATTAAATAAAAAAATATTTTTGTTGGATATGTTATTGTTTATATAATCTTAAAAAAAAGAAACGATTTCGGAATCTAACCCTACTCTTTCTATATGATCTGAGTCTCGCATAACGCGATTTATATAACGCGGCATTTCTATGTAACCAAAATCCGCGTTATTACCTCTATTTTGCTTTTTGTGACGCAAGGTGGCCAAACGTACTAAACTGATTGTATATTGTATGCTATTGATGATGGGAGTCAATCATTTTTAATACTTTGCTGTTAATTTTGCATTTATAGTATGCCTCAGTTTACTTTCCGTGCTTAGTGAGAAATAAAAATGACAGCATTAAAGCCAAAATAAAATCTTGAAATTTCAAGTATTTGAAATCACTGTTGATAACACGTGTAGAAAAAAGCAGTTTAGAATATGTCGGCTTGTAGCAATTTCCATTTGTTTGCGAATTTACTGAGGCATCAGCCTCAAGGATATTTGATTTTGAAACGCTTTTTGCCCAGGTATCTGGTTTTTGAAGGTAATTATAAATTTATGGAGTAACTGAAACTATTCGTATCGAGGTGATTTCCTATTGAAACAGTCAGTAAACAATTACTAATGCCCTTGCTTAATCTGACCCTCCCCCCAAACACACACATGTGATTTCCTAATCTTTTCGTTTTTTTCACTCACTCCTTTTCTTCTTTTTCTTTTATGAAATAGTTGAAGGATCTTTACCTATTTTCATGACTTCTGTAACATAAATTTCAGTCAAAGAAATATGTTAATATTCCTTTGACTGTTCACTTATTATGAGCTCAAATGCCAGTTACACCTGAAAGGTGGTAAACTGCCTTTTTTTTTTTTTTTTTTGACAAAGGCATATTGATAGGCACACTACATATCATACTCATAATTAATAAAATCTGCAAATTAATTGTACTAATCTACCATCAATTAGTAATTTTTTATTCTTTAAAAAAATAAAAATAGAATGGAAAATGAGAATTATTATTCACAGAATGCAAAATTAGCAAAACTGACAGGGAAAAGTTCAATGGCAAGAACCTGTCTAGATGGGACTGATGTAATCTGGAGTATTAAAGATGACATGTAAGAGCTGCCCATATTGTAAACGTGACAAGTATTGGGTTTGAAGAAAATTGTTAACGGAAAACAAGCATGATTATATACCTTCAAGATGATCACAGGATACCGTGATAGGCAAACATGAGATTCATTATTGCTAGTTTCCCCACCCATAATTTTCTTCTGCATTGATCTGTTATTAGTTAGACACTAGTTCAATCATTTTGATGTTCTAAACCTTTTCTGCATCATTTCAGTTAACCTTGGTCTTCCTCTGAATCTTTTGCCTGAAATCATTTCAAACACGTTTTACTAATCTTTCAGTTACTATATTATCATTTTGAATTAACTCTGCTTAGTAAAACAAAAGTTATTTTCTTTTGGAAAGACTCTGGAGTAAAAAGTCTTAGTAAGAGGTCCCATTGTTGTACTCACGGTTCATTAAACTGTCGTGCCTTAAATGCATTTCCTGTCTCCACACTAACTATACTATAGAACCAGAAATTACCTATTATGTTTGTTTATGAATGTCAGAAGTGCACAAAAGAATGGGGATGAAATTGTTGCATTGGTCAAGTTCATGCACTCAAAAATTGTAGGAATAAGCAAGACGCAGTTCGATGACATCCTGACAAGAACAGAAATGGAGGGATATGAAATTTATCGTGAAGACTGAAAGGGCAGAAAGGAGGTAAGAAAAAATGCTGCTGATTGAAGCAGAGGAGTTATGCTCATCCCAAATGAAAATGGAAGGAGAAGACAGTGGCAGTAGATTTGAGGTAGTAAGGCATATGGTAGAGGTTGACAGGATGAAATATATTGTGTTGTTATAGATCTGGTAATATACATTACAGTGAGAAGGAAATGTACAGGCAAATAAATGACCCTTTTTTGTTTGCCAGACTAATTTGCCTGTACATTTCTTTTTTTTTTTTTTTTTTTAAGGTATATACTGAATGTGTGCTTCATAGCTTTCTTTGTACAATCTTTCCAAAAGAAAACTTTTTTTAGGAATTTAGTATTATTCCACTGAATTCTGTTTTGTAGTCAAGATGTGCCTTACTAAAAGTGATTTAACAGGCTCTTTAAGCAGTGTTTTCCTTAATGTTCTCCATGGATTAATAATTCCAAGAATATGGAGAATCCATCTTCAACCCATATAGCATCCAGAAAAACGACAACACAAGAAAACAACTTCATATAAGATGACTGTAAAAATTTGTAATGTAGTTCTGCCATAAACTTTATTTTTATTTATTTAGTTTTTTTTTTTTTTTTATCATCTCATCATCATCAAATTCCTGACATGTACCCTCAAGGGATTACAGGATATGATAGTACTACATGAAAAACTTACATCACCACTAACTTCCTATCTACAATTTTACTCGAAATCAATCCATTACTTATCAAGACTCCAACATTATCAGATCTTATATATATTTCTGTCTTCTACTGTATCAATCCACCTACAGGGGCACGCCAGTGATGTTGGGCGCTTGAGTGCAAAACTTTAGTTAGTGCCCCTATACCAGTAGTGTCTGGAGGCTGTGTGCAAAACTTTAGTTGGCCCCACTATCCCCCTCCACCTCCCATAAAAAAAATCACTTTAAAAAACGTTTTTTTAAAATATTTTCTCCTCTTTGGTGCCTGTGTTCATTGCACATATGGCTGTTGCACCCCTGTCCACCTATATCTTTTGTTCTCTTGTTCTTTTTCCTGGCAGAGAACACTTTTTTTGCTAATCTTTCCTCTCCCATTCTGTTTAGGTGACTATATTAGGTGACACTATATCCATAAGTTAAAATTGGCTTGAACGCTGTCTTGTATATAGCTAATTTAGTGTTTTGACTAATTTCTCTCTTATTCCATATAAATTTATTCAGTTGACTTCCTCCCATACCAGCTTTGTTGATTCTGTTGTCTATTTCCATATTTCATTTACCATCTTCACTAAAAATTGTGCCTGAGTAGCTGAAATGTTTTACTTGTTCTATAAGTTCTCCATTCACAATGCAAATGATATTTTCAGTGCATCTGCCTATTTTTATTGTCTTTGTCTTGTTATTGCTGACCTTCATACCATATCTATTACAACAGTTATTCAATTTAGTGAGAGAATCTTGCAGACTTGTAGCAGATTTCTTTAGAATTATAACATCATCTGGATAAAGTAGAGCTGAGATTAACTTTTTCAATTTTAATATCAGGTTTAATACTACTTTCCTTCATAATGTGATCCATAGAGATAATGAATAACAGAGAGGATAACATATATCCTTGTCTGACACCAAATTTAACATTAAACCATCTGCCTGTACTTTTTTCAATTTTAACTGCTGACGTAAAACTCAAATAGACACTAAGTATTGCTTGGTATAATGCCCCATTGACACCATATACCTGTAGTGTTTTGAATAGCTTTTCTCTTATCACCTTGTCATATGCCTTTTGCAGGTCTATAAAACTTTTCTCAACTATTTATTATAAAGTGAAAATCTGATCCTGACAGCCTGTATTTTGCCTGAATCCAGCTTGTTCTTCACCAAGTTTCCTTCCCAGTCCCTCTCAATTGTTTCTGAAGTATACTTGCATAAATCTCCAGGAACACTCAGTAGGAAAATACCTCTGTAATTCTCACAGTTGGTTTTATTTCCCTTTTTTTATATGGATGCTATGAGAGCTCTACTACAATCATCTGGAATTCGTTCCTCTGTTCAGGCCTTCTGAACTATGCAGTGCAGCTACTGCAAGACTTTTATACCTCCATACTTGAGCATTTCTGTGTGAATATAATCTCCTCCTGCTACCTTCCCACATTTCAGGCTTTTGATGGCCTTTTCTATTTCAAGTATGAATATGTATTCCTGATTGCTTGTCTGGTCAGTGTTTTTTACCACTGTGCTCTCATCACTGCTTGTTTCATTGAGCAATTTTTCAAGGTAAATACTCTATATATCAAGAATATCTTTTTTTTTCAGTTTTCATGTAACCTTTATCATCTGTAATTCCTTTTACAGCACGCTTTCCACCATTTCTGAGCTTCTTCAACAACCTCTAGAATATCTTGCCACCTTCTAGATATTTATTTTCTATATTCTTACCAAAGTCTTCCCATGACTTTTGTTTAGCTAGTTTTACAGTGCTTAGCTTTTTTGCATTTGTCTCTGTATTCTCTAAGAACACAAGCTGACTTATTTGCCAGGAACTTTTGATATGCTTTCTTCTTTTCCTTCACTGCCTCTTTAACTTTGTGTGTCCACCATGGAGTTGTGATATTTCTATCCTTGCAGACAACCTCACCACATGCCTCTATGGCTGAATCAGTTAATATTTTCTTCAATATGAAATTCAATTTTATCCTGCTCAAGACTAAATGGTAATCACTTCCAATTTCAAATCCTCTGTACACTCTAGTGTCCTGTACCAGTGAGAAAATATTACTATCACCAATAACATAGTCAATGAGAGCTTATTTGTTGCCTCTTTTCTCCATGTGAATTTGTGCACATTTTTATGTTGGAACATGGTGTTAGTAATAACCAGTCCATGTCCTGAGCTGAAATCCAACAGGTATTTGCCATTATTATTAGCTTTGCTCTTTTCTCCAAATTTTTCCAAAATATTTTTGTATGTCTGACAATCATTTCCTACTCTGCTATTTAGATCCCCAACAAGGACCAACTTTTCCTTTTTCATTGTGTGAGTTCTTTCTCTCAAGTCTCAAAAAATTTCTCCACTTCTACCTTAATAGAACCTTTTATGGGACCATAGGTGCAAATAAGTCTCATTGTCCAGTTCTCTATTCAGGTATTTGCCCACATCACTACTTGAGACTGCCTGCCATTGAAGAAGATTAGCCTCGTATTTTGTGTTCAGTACTATATTTACTACTTCTTACTGTCATCGCCTGAATGTGACATTTTGTATTTATTGCTCAGAAAGATCTCACCAGTTTTTGTCTTTTTTGTTTCAGTTACCTCTATTATGTCGATCTGGTACTTATCCAATTCCTCAGCTAGCTCCATTCCTAAACTTCATTTAGGCTTCTTCTGTTGATAGTATCAATCTTGAACTCTAGTGATGTTGAGTTGTGTCGTGTTTCAGGGTTTGTTCTAGTAGCACTGGTCGCCATGGATCCCTGGTGAAAACAACTGGCCTTGTTTAATTGGGCAGTGCCCCAGTCAGCATGAAATTCTGTCATGTTGTACCATCATTTTATATTGTGGGTTAAGCCAATAAAAATACAATTTGGTCGACTAAATCTCAAATTGCCAGCCCATTTTCGTTTGTTCAGTATCCAGGTAGATATCTAACAAGGTGCACCACGAGAAGGTGAGGATTAGACATTAGGTCAGAAGCCCTGATTGGTTCTCCACATTTCTTTAAAGGCTATGTGAAGGTCTCCTCTCAGTTATATAGCTTTGACCCTTAACACTTTCATTGCCAAGCTGAAAATTGGAATTTCGTGTGGTGGCCAAATTTTTTTATTTAGTTAGCGACGTCAACACGATAACACGTGATCAGCCGTTTGGTGAGAACTCGCATCGCGTGATTGGCAATGAACGTGTTAAGCACCCCTTTTTTTTATCATCTGTATGTTATTATATGTATAAAAAATTTATTTTATTTTGTTAATTTACCTGTGCAGAATTGCCAGTCTATCCATAATAACATAGGCTGCAAGAACAAGGGATTTTTTAAACTCTTGGATAAGAGGGAGGTGGATATTTGTTTTTTAGAAATTAAATGAAGGTATTAAATTTACAAACTGGACAGAAAAAGACTTTGGACAACATATTCTCAATGTTTTTTTCAATTAAGCCATCAGTTTGGTATCGGGTATATTGATGATATTTTTGCTGTATGGCACTCTTTGTTCAATCTCTATGAATTTCTTGAGAAAATTAATTAAGTAAACCTAAGAGAATTGTAAGGAGAAAAAAATTAGAATATGAGAGGAGACTGGTACCGCAATCCAAGGAGAATCCCTAGGAGTTAATGCCTAGGGATGTGAGAGTATTGGATCTGGATGTAGGATCAGAAGAGCTATCTATAACCAAGGTTGACCACATTGCCTCCAATTGGTGAAAGTGACCATGCGGTCTTGACTTGGGAGAATGAGTAGGAGGAAAATGATAGTGTATGGATTACCTTGGTAGATGGAAATGGGTATCAGGTGACAAAAGCAGATGATGTAGTTCAACTATTTAATGATAGTTTTGAGTGTTTCATCCTGGTACAGCAAGCTATATTCCTAGAAGGATAATGAGTGATGAAGTGTTAGAAGTGAAGGAAGAGGATGTATTCTGAATACTGAGTATGCAAAATCTTAATAAGGCAGGGGGCCTAGATGGAATTTTACCATGTGTTTTATTCCATGGAAATTACTGTGCTGTTATCTTGGCTGTTTAAAGTCTGGCATTGTCACAGGTTTTTAGAGAGTGGAAGGAGGGTAAGATAGTGCCATTGCATAAGGGTGGTAGTAGAATGATGATATCAAACTATACTGTCTGTTTATATCCTGCAATTAAGATTTTGGAGAAATTATTAAGACCTTGTATGCAGAATTGGGTAGATGAGGGCAACGTTATTTATGCTGGCCAGAATGAATTTGTTAAAAGATGTTCTTGTTTCAATAATGTGGTAAACTTTTACAATAGAGTAGCAAGGAAGGAAGGTAAGGCATACATTGTCCTTTTTTTTTTCCTTTGGAGTAAATGGTTGGTCAGAATGGAATGTATGAGAAGCTAATCTAAAGTGGAATGGTCACTTAAACAGAATGGTAGAGGAAAGGTTAACAAAACTAGTGTTTTTGCACTAATAAAGATAGCAGGAAAAGATCCAGAGGGAAAACAAGATCTAGAGGATTGATACAATCAGTAGTGCCTTAAAAGACCAAAATATAAGTGTCAGGGCCAGATTGGTTTGAAAGCACCAGTTGTTTGATCACTGAAGTTAAGCAAACCTGAGCCCAATTAGTACTTGGGAGGGTACCACTTAGGAACCCTGAGTGCTGCTGGCATGAATTTTGTTTGTATTCAACAGAAAGAAGGATTTGTGCAACATTGACTACATCTATGTGGTTTTGGTGTTCAGGTGTCTAGAGAGAGAGAGAGCTTTGTTCACTGAGCATGCCAAAGCACAAATTCAGGAATGCTTAAGCAATTAGGGTGAAAACAAGTGAGTTTGTGTGAAGGCATCCATGAGGCAAGTGAGTGTGGGAATGGCCAAGTACAGAATCTAGTCTCAAGCAAAAATATTGAATAGAGTAGTCAATTCAGGAAGTAAATGTGGTGGGGACATAAAGGGATGCTGCAATTTCTATATACCAATGCAGAAGTATCAGGAACAAGGATATAAACAATGCCAAAAACAAGGTTTTTGGCATTGGTTAGTGGAACCTCACCAAAAGTTATAGGCATTAGTAGAACTTGGCTAACAACAGATGATCTAGTTACAGAGATAGAACATGAAGAGATAGAACATGAGAAGTTAGGATGGGGGGGGGTACTGCTGATAGTGCAGCCAAAAAAGAATAGGAGATGGGAGGGTGGTTGTTTATTTGAAGCAATCTGGTGTGAGTTTAAGGCCAGTAACACAAAATATACAGTTGACTGCTATAGGCCAGGAAGTTCCATGGATCATTTGCAAGACATGCATCACCAAAATAGTACAGATCGAGTGATTATTATGGGGGACTTCAACTATGGAGATATAGACTGGAAGGAAGAAAGATCACATGGCAGAAAGGAAATGGAATTTATATGTCTACTGAGAGATTACTTGGGTCATCATGTGATGGAGGGGACTAAGGATGTGAAGGAGTATTAGATCTGGAGAAGAGCTATCCATAACCAAGGTGACCACATTGCCTCCAATTGGTGAAAGTCACCATGTGGTCTTGACTTGGGAGATTGTAAAACATGTGGAATATTCTATCAAGAAGGAATATTTGTGGAACTACAAGGCAGGTGATTCCAGATACTGTCTCTCAGTCCCACATACAGACTACAGACAGTTTTATAAGATCAAAATTAGTAACCCCATGGCAGTCATCATGGCATTGAGAAATAAATTGCACGAGATTAAGCATTAACAGTCACGTCAACAGAGGAACAGAAGAGAGGAAGTTGTTCTTGCTAGGCTTTGCATAGGTCACAGTCATCTTACACATTTTTATTTACTGCGGGCTGATGACCCACCAATATGTGAACAATGCAACACACATCTTACCATTTGTCACGTTCTGATGGAAGTCCAGCAATTGAGAAAGGAATACATTTTTTTTTTATTACATTGGCTGAGCCATATACAGTCAGGCAGATCTTATCAGACTCAGATAATTTGCATGAGGTTTTTAATTTTTTAAAAATAATGTTTTACATTTTTTTACAAACGTTTAGTTATAACTATTAATATATTTTATAATAATTAATAATTTAATATATATATATATATATATATACATATATACAGGGCCGTCGCCAGATTAGATTGCATCCTGAGGCAAACAATTAGATGTCACCCCTGATTGATTATAAGACAAAAATATAAGAAAATCTCCAATTGATATTTTGTTTTTATTATGAGAGAAACATCAATGCAAAATGATTACATAATAATATTAATTAAATGGGGATATCTCTACGGGGATATCGCACAATAAAACTTTATAACTAAATTTAATACATGTGAACCACAGTAGTAGGTTTTTTTATATTATGTAAATATTTCGTCCTAGGTATCTTAGGACATCATCAGTACAGTAGAATAATACTAGGAATGACACAAAGGATAGGGTGCGTACACACAATGGAATCCAAATTGCATGCAGTGGCTCATTGCATCCTGAACTTAAATTGAATTAAATTAAATTACAATTGTTATTTTTACACAATTTTGTATGACAATTTCCCATACTTTAGGGATGGCAAGTATGGGAAATTGTCATACAAAATTATGTAAGAATAACTTAATTGTAATTTAATTTAAATTTAATTTAATTCAGTTTAATTTAAGTTCAGGCCGCAACACGCCACTGCACGCAATTTGGATTCCATTTTACTTACACGCCCTATCCTTTGTGTCATCCCTAGTATTGTTCTACTGTACTCATGATATCCTAAGATACCTAGGACGAAATATTTACGTAATATAAAAAAACCTATTACTGTGGGTCACGTGTGTTAAATTTAGTCATGAATTCTTCACAGGTTTCTCTATATAATCAGAACTTTATAAGCTCTTCTAAATTTAAATTATAAGCTATGTCTGCCTCTAGCAATATAGTTGCTAGACCAACCATTGCTGTTTGCAAATACTTTTTAATCAGTTTAAGCTTGGAAAAACTTCTTTCTGCACTTGCTACGCTAACAGGAATTGTTAGCGACGTCGCCTACCGCAATATGGCTGAACGAGTGCCCTTAAGCCATGCTGTGAGGCACGCTGCTTCTATGCTACACCCTGTTGATGGTACTGTATATTGTATATATAATATTTATAATTAATTATGTTATTTCCTGAAATATTAATAGTTATGAATAACCAACATATAAGCCTATATACAAGAATTATATTTGATTATAAATTCTATTTATATCTGGATAATTTGCTTTACTAAATTTTTAAAATTTACTGTTTGCATATGTTATTTACTATTTAATCTTTTTATTAGTGCTTACAACCATAACTTTTGATTTGGCACAGTATAACTTTGTTGTCCTTGTGCAAGTAAATTCTTGATCAACCAACCAATTAACAGTGCAGTCACAACTGACTCTGGTAACCCATTTTGCTCATTCACCACTCTTCAAACAAAACATGTAGTCCTCAGCGAAGAATTCAGCTAACTGCACTGTTACTTAATTTTCAGGAATGACCCTCTAGTTTTTCCAGCACCAGTCACGTACTGAAAAACTTCCTTTGTATTGATCTATATTCCCTCTCCTCATCAGCCAGCCTCTAACTCGCAAATCTTCAGTCCCTCCTCATATGCAGCACTTATGAGATTTAATTATCTCTTAATCTCTCTGTGTGTGTGTTCAATAATTAATCCTATAAGCAGTTTAGCCACTTTTGCAATATGACCTCTGAACTTTAACTCGGCATCCACTAGCACCCTCTAATCCTTAGCCTCATTAATTTATTGTAGCCCAGTTTCTATTAGTGTGATACACAGCTGGAAATCTTTTCATCCCTCAATGCATAGCCTTACGCTTTGCTATGTTAAACTGATAGCTATTCTGTTTTGCCTATACTGTCAGTCTATATAAATTGTCATGCATCATTCTTATTAATGATTTCTCTATCCAGTTTCACATCATCAGAAAATAACTGAATATTTACCTTCAAGATCATTTCCTATATAATTAATACACAAGATAAACAGTAGCACAAGTACAGCAACCTGTGGCACACCACTAATTACACACCTTCTCTTGTAAACTATTCTGTAAACCAACATCCACATCTGTAAGTCAACATCCACATCACTAATTTCATATCCAAACCCATTGCTCAAATTTATGTAACAGAGTTCTATGCAATATCTTGTCAAATGTTTTTGAAAGGTCCAGCAGTATCATCGTATAGTCATTTCGCCCATCCAACTCAGCTGTCATTTTATTATAAAAAGTGAGTGAATTTTGTGAACTGTCACAAAACCATGCTGCCCCTTCTCCCTATTACAGTATCTCATTCCTGAATTTTTTCTTTAACCAGCTTCTCCAATACCTATACCATCACTCTAGAAATGCTGATCAGTTGATAATTTGCTTCTTCTGCCTTGAAACCTTCTTTATGCAATGTAACTATTTTCCTCTTTCCACTCTCTCTCTCTTGGGACTCTACCAGTGTTGTAAACGTAAACTGATATCCCATCCATACCCAGAGCTGTATTCACATAAAGATTCTGAAATATCCTATGCATCTCAGTTTCATCTATGTCTACTTCCACATCAACCCAGTCACATCTATTATTGCAGCATCTCCACCTGGATTATACACCTTTTGAAAAGTCATCACTCAGTATTTTAACTATTTTTTTCTGCTTCAGTCACCTCCCTACCATCAGCATTCATGAAAATTATTCTACTGTGATCATTGTGTCTTTTACTTGCCACATACTGAAAACTCTTTCAGTTTATTCTTGGCTCACTCAGCTAATTTCCACCTTCTTAGTCACCCTTCTGGCCTGTATACTACTGCTATTAGTTGCCCATCACTTTTTAAATTCCTTCCACTAGCTTCTCTCTCTCTCTCTCTCTCTCTCACATACACACACACACACACATTTTATTTATTATTCATTATTATTTTAAAAAAAAAAAAAACTCCTGCTTAATACTGAACTCGTCCATTTAATTTCCACTTTATCCTCCCAACTCTAGGTATGCAGTCTGATTCTTATTCCTTCAGACACCCATTGACCACTTCCCATGCACTACATTCTGTTGCCTGTTTTTAATGAACATTAACAACCATAGAACATTTATTAAATGTTTTGAGAGTTTTGTTCCCAATATATTTAATAAACAGTTTTATTATATTTAAGAAAGTTAGAAAGTTGATTAAATGTGTTTGAAATTTTGCCATTTACCAGTTGAAAATTGGCAAAATTTCTATCCCATTCATCAATTAATTTTAGAAAACTTAATGTTTTCTCCCCTATAAATCTGGATATAAGAATATCTTTTTACATGCATTAAAGCATGCCTCTTTTTCTATAGGCTTGAATAAATTTACCAAAGATTATATTAAAGTAAAACCACCATCACCTCCAGAGAAGAGCAAAAATGTTATAAAGCCCAGTGACCCACTGAGTGAGAATGATGTTTTCTCTGAAGAAATTATCATCAGAAATTCACGTAATTTAGAAAAGATGCTTTTAGCATATAAGTCAAAGGGATTTGCTTTAGACCACCCATCGACTTACTACTGGAACAAGTAAGAAACATGGCTCTTTCTATTATAATACATTTTAAAAAATCAGTTTGTATTAAAAAAATAGATTATATTTTATTCACTTTGGTCAGACATTCCTAGTTTTTTGGTTGATAACCTAGGATTTGAACATTCTTGTTTTTATACATTATGCAAATTATGGAAACAACTACTGTGTTAGAGTTGAAACTTTAGTTTAATATAAACCAAAATAGACACTTGACATTTCAGCCTTCACATTAAGGTCATCATCTGGAGTATACATATATATATATACATATATATATATATATATATATACAAATAAACAAGCTGCACTACAATCTACACGGCATGCTAAAGTGATTATACTGCAGCTAGTTTCTTTGTATATATGTGTATACTCACATTAATGAAAAAGGTTGTCCGTATTTTTTATCATTAATTACAACATCAAACTCTATGATAAAAAATATGGACGACCTTTTCCAAAAAATAAATGGCATAACCCTATCTCAGGAAGACATCCTCACTTCATTGGATACAACTTCGTTATACATTAACGTGGACTTTCCCAGAATATTAGACATTGTACACACACTACTCACAGAAGACCACATCCCACACTCTCATACAAAATTAACACCTGATGATATTATAAACTTAATCAAACTAATAATCTCGCAAACTTCTTCAAGTTCAACAACAACATGTATATTCAAATTTTCAGACTCCTTATGAGCCAAAACATCAGCGGACAACTAGTGGAATTATTCCTGGTAAACATAGAATCACTCCTACTCCCCCCCGCATCATCTTTTATGGCAGATACGTGGACGATATTCTGTGCATTGGAGAACCAACACACTTCACCACCTTACAAGCGTCCCTTAACAGTTACAGCAACACACTAAAATTTACCATCGAAACCAAACAGAACAAATCCATCAATTTCTTAAACTTGACATTAATAAGAAAAAACAACAAAATAGCCACAAAAATATACCACAAACCCATGCATATTGGAAACTATCTCCATTTTTACTCATACCATCCATATTCTGTTAAAAAATCGGTCATCCTATTACAATTCATAAATGCTTACAAGTTTTCAACTAACCATAATTATCTCAACACAGAAATAAAAAAACTAACACAGATTTTTAAAAATTGCAACTATCCCACAACTAATAAATTATGCAAACAGGACAGCAAAAAAACCATCAAAACAACCCAACAACCAAAACAAACTTCCTAACACAAAAAAGTTATCAAACTGCCATACATCTAGAACACTTACAAAGCCTACAAATACATTTTCAAACATACTGACTATAAACTGGTATTCACCACAAACTAAAAATTGGCAAATTTTTAAAGGTTCACACCCTTGAACAGAAACATACCCTGCAAATCGAAAAGGCCATCATAATAGATAGACAAGACAATAAAACAATGCTTAGAATATCGGAAACGATAGCCATAAAATGTGACGAGAACTCAATCAACCTCCACTGACCCTACATAATCTCTGAGTGTTGGAAGCTGCACAACACAAAAATTAGGTCACAACTCTGACCAATAGGCAATAACACAAACACTTCAAAGGCAGAAACACCAAGCCAGCGTGACATAGCATCCACTTCCTCCATGAATTCAGACGATGACCCACACGGTCAAAATGGCTCGCACTCTGTCAACCCTCTCCCCGGCACCTTTTTCCCATAAATCCCCTTCCCCTTCCTCTAAAAAACAGTTTTTATTTTCAGCCTCCTTTTTCATCTTTTTCCCACCCTACAAAAAAAAACTCTGCCCACCCTTAAAAATAATATATGTATATATTATATAAAAAAAACCTGGTTTTTTCAAATTAATTCTTCCACATTGCCTAAGCCCCCCCCCCCTTTAAACACCATAACAGCAGAAGTATGCATACCGCAGAAAGAAGACAGGCAACAACATCCAAAAAAAAGGTATATGTGAATTTTCTTCTATTATGCTACATATATTTGTCTCTAACATCTGCAATGCCGTAAGAATTCTTGAGTAAAAAACCAATGACATTAAAAAAAGGGGCACTCCTAAACAAAAGCAGGCAAAATAGCCATAAAAAACTATTTAAACTATTTTAATAGTTAAGCAAGTTTGAGCATGATTAATAGTTGGAAGGGAACTTCCGCCTCAACTTGTGGAATTCTTCTTGTCACATCCTGAACAAAAGTACCACTGGTTGTTTCAGTAGTTTTAGGCATGAACTCAGTTATTAATCGCTGTGTTGATGCTTTAGATAAGTCACGATATAATTCTCTGTATGAAGCCATTAACAACTTAAGCTCACGTGAAAACTTCCCAGCACGTTCTTCATTTGGATCATGTCGAGCAAAATAATTGCGTTAATTACTGGCCAGTTTAAGACCTTTAATTATATCAGCAGTAAAAGTAGGATTATCTTGATCATTATCATTAACTTCTTCGCTTTCAGGAGTCTCAGAAACAATCTCCACTATTTTGTCTTCGCTAAGAGGTTTATCAATTAACAATTCTTCGATATCTGGTGATGTAAGGTTATCGAATCCTTCTCCCCCAATTTCACATGCCAAACTTATTATATTGGGGAATTCTGCAGTATGATTGAAGGGAACAGGAGCATTCTCTTTAACACATGCAGGCCAATAGCTTTCCAGCATGCATGCATTCATAGTTTCTGGTCTCAATTCAGATAACGATAATCGAACCTGATCAATACAATCCATAATTGAAAATTTTTTCCACACATCCATAACTGACAGTGTTTCATCATCATTTAGCTTGTTCAAAATGTACTGAAATGTTCATCTGACGTAATATGTTTTAAAAGTCGTAATTATATCCTGATCTAGAGGTTGTAGCAATGATGTGATATTGGGTGGCAGAAAAAAATTGCACATTTGGGTGTTCTATGGCAGGATGACCGGGTGCATTATCAAGAAACAAAAGCACTTTAAATTGGAGACCCTTGTCATTCAAATAGCATCTAACTTCTGGCACAAAATGTTTGTGGAACCACTCAGTGAAAATATCAATGGTGACCCAAGCTTTTTTGTTGGCCATCCAATGAACTGGCAATTTTTGAAAATCTACGGCTTTCGTTGGCTGTTGTCTTAATGATCGATTTATGAGCAGTGGTTTTAACATCCGATCTCCTAAAGCGTTAGAACAAAATAGGAGTGTTATGCGATCCTTTGCTGCTTTGAACTCACCAACAGTTTTTTGCATTTTTGATACGTAAGTTCTGTTTGGCATTTTTTTTCCAGAAAAGACCAGTTTCATCCATATTCCAAACTTGTTCACGAGTTTAACCTCCATCTTCAATTATTTTAGCAAGTTTTTGTGGAAATGCTTTAGCAGCTGTTTCATCAGCAGAAGCCATTTCACCTTTAATTTTTATATTATGAAAAGCATGTCTTTTAATAAACTTAGCCAGCCAACCATTGCTTGCATGAAATTCATATTTTTTCCTTGATGGAGATGAAGTATCTGGCTGCAATTTTTTAATCTGTTGATAAAATCTCAATGCTAATTGCTTGATGGAATTTCCATCAACTGGCATTCTTTTTTATACATTATCTTCTATATCATCACTAAAGCTTTTTCGGCCTTTTCTAGAACAACATCTTGTGTATGATGATAATTTTGCACTCGATTTTGTACCAGAACATATTGCTTTTCTAATAGCCTCTTCATTTTTCTTTCTAGATCTGACAGTTGATTCACGGACTCCAAAATGCTTACCCACAGCCGTCGCACCTTCCCCAGTTTGAAGACAATCTAAAATTTGAATTTTTATATCCAAGGAAACGGCTTTGCTTTTTTTTTTTTTTTTTTTTATTGGTTATTGGCAACATCATGTGAGAGCTGGAGTAAAATCTTCGGTTAATGAAATGAAAGTCTGAAAATTACATATAGCTTACCATTTATTATTTCTTGGCAAAATTATTAATTTTATAACGTGATTTTTATTTTTATTTCACTTAAAAAATGCAAATGCATGCAAAAAATGCGGTAACTGTCTTGTCTACTCAAACACCAAATTCAACTGCTAAGAACTGCTTTTTTATGTGCAGTCAGTTATCTAATTCGGGGAATTCCAAATAAATATAATTCGTAAGAATTTAGAATTTTCTTAATTGAAATGAGAATGCAATTCTACAAAATTCTCAGAATTTTCTTGAATTATGGATTTTTTCCTAACTTAGACTTTAGGTTGTTTTCATAAAAGCGAATAAAAATCGTGTAAAAAAAATTATTTTTGATATCCCAATTCGCATAAAAAGATGTTTAGGTGTATTTAAAATAAAACAACCTCCCCTCAAAAAAAACCGTTGGCAGATTCCTGCTTTGGAAAAAACAGCATGAGAAAGACTTCCAAGGATCAGAGGTAAATGAAAGAAGATGAAGAGATGTGGGTTGGTAGGTTTGAGTTAGACAGTAATAAATTATGTTCATTCTTACAGTAAAGTGAAGTACTAATGATATAATTTCAGCACAACATTTACTGTGAAGGATGTAAGAAGAGGCATAAGGAAATCGATCATCAAACATGTTTGATTTCCTTATGAATTAAACATGTTCACTACCTCAAGTGTGGGAACAGTATTCCACAATTCCACGGTTAGAGGGATTTGTAACTTGTATAGCATTAGCACCTGTACAAATAAGTAGTTCTTTTAGAGCTGGAGGCGTAAGTCAGCTCAAGAAGAGAATTTTGATATTGTTTGGATATCTGTTAATTATCAAAATAAAGTGAAAGAAAACTTGTAAGAAATAAGACTATTTGGTAACACTGCAGTTCACAAGATTATCCCATTGAGAATACAAGAAATGAGTTGGAGATATTGTTTATAGAAGTTAAAATTTTGAAGTTTGGAGTGTGTCATCTGCAGTGTGAATCGGATTTTTGGTCAACGAGAAAAGATTTTATGAATAGAAATAAGTGAATGGGTGAAAATACAAGCCTGGGATATTGCAACATTGGAGGAAAAATCTGAAGAGAGGAATTCATCCGCCATGATGCAGTGAATGAACAGAGAGGTTAAAAAGCAAACTAGAAGTTGGTAGTTTTGTGAGCAAGCCTCTGCACCAGACCTGATCAAGTCATTTAAGTTTCTTTCCGAGACTTGTCTCCAAAAGTGTGGGTGATGGTTTGAGACAGTTGATGAGCTTACCACTTTGCTTAGTGGAGGCCTGAAATGACTGGAAAATAAAAGTACCATTTATGGTCTGTAGGCAAGGTTTCCCTGATTATCTAACCCTTAACTCAGTTTTAATATGGTATAGATTTCATATTTAAAAAAATTGTAACAATCTGGATAACTAAAATATTAGAGATAATTTCTGACTTGTCAATTTAAATGTCTAGGGCAGTGTTTCTCAAACATCAGATATCTGAGTACCCCTTCTTAATTTTCATTATAATCAAGTATCCCTTATCAAAATAATAATAATAAATAAATAAATAAAGTATATTTCATTGTAAATGTCTATTTTATTTGAATTTATATGTTCATGTAAACAAAAAATATGATTTATTTTTAATAGAACAAAATTTGGAATAGGTTCCTCTTCATTGCCTGTCCGTGAAAATCCAAATTCAAGTAATTCATGTCATACTTACGAAGATTTTCATCTTTTTCCTAGTTGGTTCTCTAGAGATGCCAGACGACACACCCTTATCAATTTCATTTGATCTAGATACAATATCAACATTTTCTTGTTGCTTACAAATACTTGTATTTGCTATATTGCTCTCTTTTGTGCGTTTTATAAATCCAGCCTTTAACAAATGATCCATACTTAAGAATTTGAAAGTTAAAAAAAATTACCATATTTACTCGAATATAACTCGCACTTTTTTCCCAAAGTTAAAGCTAAAAAATCGTGGTGTAAGATATATGCGGGGATTTTCAGAAACTAAGTTTTCAGAAAAAACTGAAAACGGTGTGACTTACCAAGAAGATCCTACTCGCTATCACTACTTTAGCATCGAGAACAGTTTCCTTGTGTGCATCGTCAAAGTCATCTACCCAAATAGCTTCATCTTCTTTCCCATTATTTCAAGCAAAAATTACCAGTAATTTACAAGACTTGAGATACGTAATGAACAATCTTTTACCACAAATTGACTAATGAAAATTAAAGCAGAGCGCAAAACAGACAGCAATGGTAGGCCAGTAGAGATAGAACAGTTATGAAGAAGTGCATATGATTGGTGTGGTATTAACAAAGATTGCACGAACCAAAGACAAGCCAACAGTTGAGTTGAAATGCTAATTCTCTTCAACCGAATTCCATATCTGAAACACATTCACTATATATTTCTTAGTTTTAACATGTTCATGACGGGGGTGGTGTCAAGCAAAACCATATGTTGTACCGGCAACATATGGTTTTGCTCTATACAGCAGTTTCTGTTGGAGGGGGAGATGTGATTCATTAATTAGTGCCATTTTTATCCCAGTTTTATCTAATTGTATTATTTGTTGAAAAATATATTACACAGACTGCAAATGCCTCTGTACCTTATTCAGTGATACAATAAAACTACTGTACTTGTTTTTCAGCATCTTCAGTATAGTGATGCTGTTGTTTACTACAGGGAGCAAGTTACTATCGCCAGGACGTTCATGTCCTGGCGATAGTAACTCACAATTTGAGTAGGAGAATTCATACATAATATATAATTCATGGAGAAATATATACGTTTAAAATAATTATTTTTTTCTTAATAATGATTCCATGTATTAATGATGCATAGCCAAAAATTGCTACGTATTCCCTGAAGACCTTTCGCGTACCCCTGGGGTACGCATACCACAATTTGAGAAACACTGGTCTAGGGCAATGTTTTCCAAAGTGTGGTACATGTATCCCCAGAAGTATGTGAAAGCTCTTTAGGGGATATGAGACACTTTAATTTTAATTACCTTTTTTTAAAATATATATTTATGTATTTATTTTTGATGTTGTATTGTTGCAGATAAGTACAAGTCTATTTTCTAATAATTTTTCATTAACTAAAACATCAAAAGGCGTGTATCGAGTAATTTCTGCTTGTTTCCAATTGCACAATCACATGATTCAAACTGTTTGCATTATTTAAATAGTTCAAACTGTTTGAACTATTTAAATTCAAATAGTTCAAAACTTTCCACTAAATTTTATCTTAAATTTAACTGTGTCTTAAATTGTAGCTATCAGGTATTGTTTCAACTGTTTCATCACCTCTTGTGATGAACACAACTGTTTCATCATCTGTACACGTATAATTGTGTTTGTGTCATAAGTTGTCTTCTTGATGTAGAGTCCCATCTACAACGAAAAATAAATATAGAACTGGATTTCACCAAACCAACTTTTTTTTTAATTTAAGTTTCATAACTTTTCTTTCTGTTGTGTGTGTGTGTGTATTTGACTCATATATCTAAAATGTATTTCATAATTTTAAAAAATGTTGCACATATTTAATTCATTATAACACAAATATTAAAAAATAAATAGCTTTATAATTATTTGTGTTCAAATGAGATATGACTTCTTCCAAATTGCCTTTGCTCTAGAGGGGATATGCCATGTTACTAAAATGTTAAAAGGGCTAATAGTTTGGGGAAACACCTGTCTAGGATGTCTGATAAACTTCTTGGAAATTTCATGTGCTGAATTTTGTGATTATACAAATTATAATTGCACAAGTAACACATGGTTAATGTCATGCGTTTTGCAGTGTAGTATGTAGTATATATATGCTTGATTATCACTGTTAAAAGTACCTTATGATTTCTGGTGAACTTGGAAATCCAGGAAAGAATCACATATTAATAATGTGATTCTTTCCTGGATTTTGGGAGTTTTGAACTTTGTTGCTTTACTAAGCCTAACCACAATTTAAAGATGCAATTTTTAACATCAGCAAAAGAGTAAACAATAATTCTAAATTTTTTGTTTTTTTATAAAGATCAGACATACGTTAAACATACAGTGCACAATATCATAATCATTTTACTTGACTAAAGCACATTCTTTTATTAATTCTTAATCGCTTAATCTGGCACGGGCAAGCAAGTTTATTCTCCCAAAAACTTGGGTTTTTCATCCTGTAAACTCAGGAAAATCGACCATAGAACCCACATTATTTTACAGACAATATATTGTGTTAGGGACTACGAGATGGCGGCATTTGTTAAGTTGTCTCTCTTCGCTGCGTGCCACTTAATTAGCGATAGCCTTTGACCAGCTATCTCTGATTGTGTAACAGTGGAGATTGAACTGCCCACTCAGTCTCCAAAAGTTAAGGCTAAAACGGCCTTGCCTACTCCTTATATGGGAATAAAAAGGCATTAGCTGATTTTTTTTACCTACATAATATATTAAGCAGAAGTAAATCTTTAGCATTTTTAGCAAAAAACATCAAAACTAAAGAAAGAAAAATAATGGACGTTTTATTTATTTAGCATCAATGAGACTTCTGCTGCTGCATCAGTGATGCAACAGCAGAATATGATAAAGGGATACTACAATTTGTAGACTGTGTTATATCAAAACCGCTTTGTATAAGTACCGCGTTATATCAGGTTTATATTTTGTAACCAGTAGAGATATGCATGCGCTACTAGTTTCATCTGTAAGGCTACTCCTATTTGGTGACTTAACACAGTTCATCACTGAGAACAATGATTCACAAGAATATGTAGATGCAAAAGGGATAGTAATGCTGTTGCAAGGGTTTTTAAACATATAAAAGTTTCTGGAATGGTATTCCAAGTCCTCAGTACTTTGTGTTCTGCACTTCTCTCTCTCTCTCTCTCTCTGTTACTCCTGTCTCTAATCACTCCTTTTCAATTACAAGTAACCCTCGTATAACGTGGTACTTATTACAATTAGAGACAGATGGAATAAAAACGGCGCTAACTAATAAACCACATGTCCCCTCTCACAGAAACTATGTTGTATAGACTTAAGCAAAACCATATGTTGCACCGAAACACAGTATCTAACTAAAAACTATTGTCCAATATTTCAATTATGAAATAAGTGTTTGTTTTATCATCATCATCAAATTCCTGCCATGTACCCTCAAGGGGTGTACAGGATATGACAGTACTACATGAAAAAATTACATCATTACTAACTTCCTATCTACAATTTTCCTCCAAATCAGTCTGTTACTTGTCAAGACTCCAACATTATCAGATCTTATATTTCTATCATCTAAGTCACTTTGTACCGTATCAATCCACCTATGTCTTGGTCTTCCTCTGGGTCGTTTTCCTGCCAACCTGGCAGAGAACACTTGTTTTGCTAATCTTTCCTCTCCCATTCTATTTAAGTGACCAGTGTTTGTTTTATTACATTTGAAATTCTCTATGTCATTATGACCGATCACAAAGGCTAACTTAAAATAAAAGACTACCAAAAATTGAAACATGCCATATAATGAATGTGTGAGTTCACCTGCCAAGAAGCCATAAAATTTAACCAAGGGTTGAAACGTTTGTGTGAGTTGAGCCAGTCAGTAATGAGAAGTTCCATCGGAACGATAAACGATAAATTCACTATTAGTTTTGACACATTCACAACACCCTGCTGTGAATGTGTCAAAACTAATAGTGAATGTTGTTATGACAGTTTCAGATGTTATGGAATTCGATTGAAGAGAATTAGCATTTCAACTCAACACTTGTCGGTTGCTTTTGTCTTTGGGTCGCATGATCTTTTGTTAATACCGCACCAATCATATGCACGTCTTTATAGCTGCTGTCTTGTGTAAAACAAAATTCAGCTTATACATATTGTAACAATTAAAAAAAAACTTGAATAATTTATAAGTGTATAAAAGGATATCACCTGCAAATCGTTAACATGCCAGCAAAATTCTCAGACGTTGCCACCTCTGGCACGAGTGCCATAGGTTCGCCATGTAGGGTTTACTGTATACAGTGTTTATTGTTGAAAATTGTCTTCGTTTACTGCCAGGAAAGCGCATTTAAAATCACAAGTGTGTTATTCTCAAGCTGAGCAGTTTATTTTCTGGTGAGTTACATACATATGTAATGCTTTTTTTATGCAAAAGTTTATTTTTATTGTAATGGGCACTAAAACTGCAACGAAAGGGGGAAAAAACCAACATTGAAGAGGAAATTCATTTCTCTTGAAGAAAAAATTAAAATCTTGGATCTGTTGAAAATTGGAGAAAAACCAGGAGTTGTTGCAAAGACTCTGAATTTAAATGAATCAAGAATTCGAACAATCAAACAAAATGAACATAAAATCCGAGAAAGTGTTATTGCTGTGTCAACGGTAAGCGCAAAGTGCATTGGTCATGTTCGCGATATTCTAATAGAAAACATGGTAGAAATCTCTAATGATTTGTATAGAAGATTGCACTCAAAAGAAAATTCCTTTGGATGGACACCTTATTAAGCAAAAAAGCTCTCAAAAGTTTATAAACATTTAAAAGAACTCGATCAAGATTCTTCTGAAGGAATCTCTCAGTATGAATTTTGTGCAAGTAAGGGTTGGTTCGAAAACTTTAAAGCATTTTCTTTGTATAATCTTAAAATTCAGGGAGAATCAGCATCAGCAGACGTTAAAGCTGTCTTGAAATACCCAGCAGAACTTTTAAAAATCATTAAAGAACGTGGTTACAGTGCAGACCAGGTGTTCAATGCGGATGAATCTGGGTTATATTAGAAAAAAATGGCAAAACGCACCTATATTTCGAAAAATGAAAGATCAGCTCCTGGATTCAAAGTTTCTAAAGATAGAATTACTCTACTGTTTTGTAGTAATGCATAAGGTGATTACATGACAGAACCAATGTTTATTAACCGATCCTCAAATCTTCGTGTGATGAAAGGGCTCGACAAGTCCACCCTACCTGTTTATTGGCAGGCCAACAAAAAGGCATTGGTTACAGCTAGCATGTTTGAAAGTTGGTTTTTCAAGTGTTTTGTACCTGATGTAGAAAGTTACACAAAGAAAAAGAATATGGACTTCAAAATTCTACTAATTTTAGATAATGTAACAGGCCACCCAACAAATTTAAGCCATCCGAATATTAAAATAACTTTTTTGCCACCTAATACTACTACACTTATTCAACCATTCGACCAAGGAATAATATCAACATTTAAGTCATATTATATTCGGCAAACATTTCAATTAATTTTGGAAAAAATGGAATCTAATCCAAACATGACACTGCCTCAAATGTGGAAAGAGTTTTCAATATTGAATTGTGTAAAAATTATTTCTCTGTCCATTAAGGAATTACAACCCTCTATGCTGAATGCTTGCTGAAAAATATTGCCTGAAGCCGTTCTGGAACAAAATTTCATATCTCCAGTGGATGCCGAGCTGCATCGTATAATAAACGTCGCACACATTTTTGGTGGAAAAGGCTTTTGCGAAATGGTTGAAAACGAAATTAGTGAATTAATTGATGGAGAAACAGATTTAAATGAGGAGGAACTGGTACAATTAATAGATGGCGGGGAAAGTTCTGCCGAAGATTCTGATTGTAATGAATCCATTAAAGAATTCAGTTTAAAGAAATTAGCAGAAGGATTGGACTTGGCAAGAAAGTTAGGAAGTTATTTTACGGATAACGATCCCTCAATGGAGCACTTGGAAAAATTCACGAGACAACTGGATATTTGTTTAGCTTAATAAAAAATTGCAGCATGGTGGAAAGCAAAGTCTTATTACTAACTTCTTGATGACTAAACCAGCCGAAGTATGCAATGAGAATTATACAAATGATATCCAAGAGATTTCAAGTGGTGACGACCTCCAGCCAAAAGAACATCTATGAAATGTTATTTCTGAAGACAGTGATGACGATTAAGATATGCGCTTTATTTTATTGTGTCTAAAACATTTATGCATTATGTACAATGAAATTTATGTACAATTTGTAATTTTTATAATTTTATACTACGTATTTGTCTCATAGTTTGTTTTCTTAACTTACACGAATTACCTGAATTAAATAAAAATATTGTTTTTGTAGGGTCTGTCATTGTTGTTTATATAATTATAAAAAAAAAAAAAACGATTTTGGAACCTAACCCTACTTTTTCTATTTGATCTGAGTCTCCTATAACGCGATTTATATAATGTATTTCTATGGAACCTAACATCTGCGTTATACGAGGGTTACCTGTATTTCCAAGTCAACTCTGAGGTCAACAAATTTCTGCCTCCAAATTGAGTTACTTTGAAAATCAGTCAACTGCATTTCAAAATCATCCATATTTATCTACAAAAACATCTGCAAGTTTAATTTGGCTAGTTTTATAGTGTCTGAAAACTTGATGAATTTTGCAGTCTCTTCTAATTTTCTGAACTTAACAAATCTGAGAGAACTGCTTAGCAGTTGACAAAATGACGTTTAAAAATAGCTTTCAAAGACATTGATGGTGTGTTTTGTCATCCTTTTGGAGATCATTGATGTATTTCTTTAAGTTTGGAAAATATCTAAATCTCTCACTGTCTATATCCTTCATATAAAATTGCACTGCCTCATGAATAGGAGGAAGAGGAGGGGAATATGATCGAGACATATAAACTGGTCAGGGGTTGTTATCAGGTAGACATGGAAGAGATTTTTCATAGAAGTGGAGAAGGAAGTAGAACAAGAGGCCATTGCTGGAGGCTGTATAAGGAGGGCGTGAGCAAAGGAGTGAGAAGCAGGTTCTTTGCATGGAGGATGGTTGGTGAGTGGAATGCATTGCCTGAGTGTGTTGTGGATGTGGACACATTGAATCAGTTTAAGACTCCATTGGATGAGCATTGTATGCAATAGTGAGTACCTCCCACAATGAGTCTCTGACTCCATGGAGGTCAGGTGTTGATAATAATAATAATTCTTAAGTCTCATTAATTCCTTACTCATACAAATCTTTTTATAAGCTATCTGCTGGCCGCTATAAACGTATTGAATGATATTGTACCGCACTGTTAACAAAGACACTGCTTCAGGCTAGAGCCAATCCCTTTGTTATAATTCTGGTACTAACCCCATTTCTAATTTTGGAAAAATTTATTTGTTAATGCTGCGCCATTCAAAATTATTAGACTAGAGAAGCTTCGTCGTCTGGGAGAAAACACTCAGAATAGCACAGTATTCAATATTCATAGAATTACTATTCCAAATTTCACCAAAACTTATGTGTCTCAATTTTACTGCAGTCGTGGCTATCCCCAAAATTTTTATTCTCACAGGTTCTACTTTATGAGTGGTGTATTGAGAACATAAATCAGGCAAGTTAATAGGTTCACAAGAAAGGATTTATTCATTAAAAAATACGGTACAATTACTACCAATTATTTAACTAATTCAATCATGCAAATGTAACCCGGGCAATTCTTAATCTTTCTCAACATGAATCAATATCTAATACTAAACACATTATGAATTTCTTCCAATTACTTAACATTCTTGGGTAATCATTTACCAAATCTTGGTCTCAGGAACTAACTGACTATAACAAAACTATACAGGGTGTTTCAAAAAGAATGACCCGATTTCAAATAATTATAATTAATAATGAAAATGTGGTACAGTTACAAAATAAATTACCAAGTATGAAGTAAGGCCTAAAGTTTCACTCACCACAATTACAAATGCTCAATGTGCCCTCCATCTGTTGCACGGACAACATCAAGCTGATAGCTGAATACATCCCGAATGCCTCTGAGAGTGTCTTCTATCACAGAATTTACTGCAGCCGTGATTTTGGTTCTGAGCTCATCCAAGTCGGTGGGTAATGGAGGAACATAAACACAGTCTTTTACATATCCCCATAAAAAGAAGTCACAAGGTGTGATGTCTGGAGATCTCGGAGGCCAAGAGTGTAGTGCCAAGTCGTGGGGTTCCCGTGTGTCCAATCCAATGCTGAGACAATGTTTCATTTAGAAACCATTAAACTTGGAGGTTTCGATGTGGTGGTGCTGAAAAATGTAATCTTCAGATTCTTCATTCAGCTGTGGAAGTAGCCATTCCTGCAGCATTTTAAAATAGGAGTTTCCCGTAACAGTGTTTTCCTCAAAAAAGAAAGGGCCATAAACCTTTCTAACAGAAACTATGCAAAAAACATTGTAAGTTTTGGTTAATCACATTCATGTTGTACAATTTCATGTGGATTCTCAAGTCCCCATATGCGAACATTGTGGCATAAAACTTGATCGATTAGATGAAAAGTTGCTTCATCCTAAAAATCAACCTTTGTAGGAAGGTGTCGTCCTTCATGTCCTCTAACAGATTAGCACAAAATTTTTTTTTTTTTTTTTGTCACCTACATGAAGACACAGATTACAACTTTCACCAGTTGTAATCTGTATGGCTTCATAAGCAAACGTCGTTGTAACACACGCCAAACAGTCACATGTGGGATGGTTGCGCAGGCTTCGCTGAAAAGCCTCTTGAATTCGTTGCACATTCCCCTCTAAGGTGCGTGGTCGTCCAGGACTCTTTCCCTTACATAAACATCCTGTTTCTTGAAATTGTCGATACCAACGACGAATGTTTTTGTCCAGTGGTGAATCAATTCTGTAACGTCGTCTAAATGCACGCTGCCCTGTAATCACGGACTCAGGCTTGCTAAATTTGAGAACACAAAATGCCTTCTGTTGACTAGACGCCATCTTCTCATTAACTAAGCATAGTGGCTATTTGGGTGCTAGTAGTGGCATCTAGCAGTCGTCATATCAAACTCTGGGCCAAGGCTGCTCACATGGTACAAGTCACATTCATTTCTGGTTCGTGGTTGCAGAGATATACAATTTTCATATCTGGACATTCTTTTTGAAACACCCTGTATATTCAATCACAACACTTTGCAAGTCCTCATATACAGAGCTATAACATTCTATATGTGGATCAGATGCTAAATGAATGCTAAAATTTCGGGAACGAAAGTCCAATAACTCATCAGTTCCTGTCTTCGTTACAATCTAACATTCCTGTATATACAAAAGATTTAAAAAGTTCTTACATTACTGAGGCATTAGGATCACTCTGGCTTTCTCTTTCGATCATCTGCTCTATTCTTATGGCGCATTTCTTCCTCCGGTTTACTGCTTTCAGAAAGGACTGGCTAGCAAATACGTTCACAATTCACTTCCTTCGATGTAGGCGAAGCTGGTCTGCATATCATCTTGGTCTACGCTGATTATACCGCTGCGCCTAGGCCTATGCTCGTGCTGGATCTCTGTCTGACCGCATAGCTGCCTATGGACATCGTCATTCTCGACCGCACTCGAACTTCCTTCTCCGGGAACGACAGGAACAAGATGGAAAAAGAGCGCTGAATTGGCATTGCCAAGCTCTATATATTCACTGCTGTGATATTCTCCCTACTACGTCATTGTCTTTACCCGGCACCTAACTCTTCTGCACTCTGTGCCGTCGCTACTCCTTGCATGTCCACTGGAAACTCCCGCACGCCTTTTAGACTTAGTGTGCATGACTGCCTCCAGACATGTTTTTAATCCACTTATCTCTTCTGTAACTTTGATCTAAACTTTGTCATAGTAACATTTTTTCACCTATTTTCAACTTCTGTTGTGTTCACAAAGGCACTTAACAATATATTACATAAGGAAATTTTTAAATCATGGATTTTATTTTTATTTTACAATCAATTTCACCTTTACCAATATACAAGTAATTCTCCGAAAATCTTGATACTTGTAAAATCTGAATGAAATGTACTACAATAAATATCTCCTTCATTCAAGATTTAACAATACAACATCAGTGATGTTCTAATCAGTATTTAAAATAAGAACTGAGGCTTATACAAATTATGCCTTGAGTAATTAATGACTCTAGTCCAAGAATACTAAAGTTTAAATTAGGGATGTGGTGAATATTCAGTTTTGCTTCGGCATTTGGTTGATTGAACATTTCAGATATTTGGTTCAGCCAAATCAATAGAAAGATTCTTTATTTGACTGGTCAAAGCAGGAAAATTCCTGTTACATATGTTACAAATGCAACCAGGTAGAAAAAGCCTTCCCTTATCTTTTGTGACCATTCAAATAGAAGGTTTCAAGGCTAACGAGTAAACTTATTCTTCAGTACAATTTCTCAGAAAATTTCTTTCGGCTAACTTCTTTCTTTCTTAATCTTTCCCTCTTTTACCTTTATGGTGTCGAGGGTTTTTATTCTTTATAACCATGACCCTTATACGAGGATAAGGTGGTTGGCTCTATGCCTCCCATTGTATCCAATGTTTGTAGAAGCGTTATGTTCTCAAGGGCAGTTTGCCTGCTTGCAGAAGGAAAAACCCTAGGTAAACTGGGGAGAAAAACCCTGTAGTCCATGCCCAAGACTGGCTAAGTCTGAGAAAGATCCTAAGCTCCTCACATCAGCGACAGGAATCGAACCCAGGACACTACTTTCCCAGGCATATGGTTGCGAAGCGCATAGCCACTCAGCCAACTGCGTGGACTTGGCACTAACTACCAGCTTATTCCTCGAAAGTTTTTTTTCAGAAGTTGGAAATATTTATGAAGAAATCAGGCATGTGCTACTACAAAAAAGTGCTGAAAAATTCATCTTTCAGCATTTTTGGTTAATTTAATAAATCGTTTTGATTATTAATAATCCATAATTATTCTCTGTATTTCACAATTTAAAATAAGTTCCATTAATATTTTTTGTTACCTAAAGAAATAAGTACAACATTTTGTTCTGATTTTTATGCTGCTGTTTTTTAAATACGTTGTTCTCTGTGAAAATTAAATGATTTTTTTTTAATATCGAAATGGAAGATATTATGGATCCATCTCTATTTTATAACCAAATGTAGAGAAAAAGTGAAGTTTTGAAAAGTTACCAGTCAGCTTATGAGAACAAGACTGGAATCAGAGTTGCCATGGCTGCACTATTTGAACACGAACTCTACCCACAACTCATATATTTGCATTTTATTAATCCATTAAATAAGTTCACTAGCTTGAAACACCAGACTTCAAATTGATGAAATTCAAAAAAATTACAAGTGGAAGTAAAGAAAAGAGCTCATTTAACACAGTAACTATGCTGTGTCATATGTCATCATCATCATCAAATTCCTGACATGTACCCTCAAGGGGTATGCAGGATATGATTGTACTACATGAAAAACTCACATCATTACTAACTTCCTAACTACAACTTTCCTCCAAATCAGTCTGTTACTTGTCAAGACTCCAACATTATCAGATCTTATATTTCTGTCTTCTAAGGCACTTTTTACTGTATTAATCCACCTATGTCTTAGTCTTCCTCTGGGTCTTTTTCCTGCCAACCTGGCAGAAAACACTTCTTTTGCTGATCTTTCTGTTCAAGTATCCATACCATCTGAGATTAGCTCTGCTAACATAATCTCGGATGCTAACAATGTCAAGTTCTATCCTAATATCCTCAATTTTAATATGATATTACCATTGATGACATCTGTTCACAACCCTAATCTTTCTCAGGACTCTCATATCTGCTGTCTCTAGTCTTTGGTCCAGTGTTTTATTTCTAACCAAGCTCTGAGATCCATAAGTTAAAATTGGTTTGAACACTATCTTGTATACAGCTAATTAATTTAGTGTTTTGATTAATTTCTCTGTTATTCCATATAAATTTATTCAGTTGGCTTCCAACCATACCAACTTTGTTGATATTCTGTTGTCTATTTCCATATTTAATTTACCATCTTCACTAAAAATTGTGCCTAAATAGCTGAAATGTTTTGCTTGTTTTATAGCCTCTTCATTCACAACACAGTTGATATTTTTAATGTTTCTGCCTATTTTCATTGTCTTTATCTTGTTATTGCTGATTTTCATACAAATTTATTACAACAGTTATTTCATTTAGTCAGGCTTGCAGATTTCTTTAGAAGTATAACATCTCCGCATAAAGCAAAGCGCTGACATTAACATCTCCAATTTTGATATCAAGTTTAATACCACTTTACTTTCATAATGTACATCCTTGTCTGACACCAGATTTAACATTAAACCATCTTCCTGTACTTCCTTCAATTCTAACTATTGACTTACAACTCAAGACTAAGTATTGTTTGATTATAATGCTCATTGACACTATATAATTGTAGCATTTTGAATAGCTTCTTTCTGAACTATGCAGTGTAGGCACTGTAAGACTTTTATACCTCCATACTTGAGCATTTCTGGTCAAATATCATCTACACTAGCTGCCTTTCCACATTTCAGGCTTTTGATGGCTTTTTATCTGTACTTCAAGTATGGATATATATTCCTGAATGCATGCCTGGTCAATGTTTTTTTATCACTGTGCTGTCACTGATTATTTCATTTAGTGGTTTTTTGAAATAATTACTTCTTATATCAAGGATATCTTTTTCTTCAGTTTTTCATGTCACCTTTCTCATCTCTAATTCCTTTTACAGCACTCTTTCCTCCATTACTGAGCTTCTTCAACACCTCCAGAATATCTTGCTGCCTTGTAAATATTTATTTTCTGTATTCTTACCAAAGTTTTCCCATGACTTTCGTTTATCTAGTTTTACACAGTGTTTAGTTTTTAGCTTTCCTACATTGGTCTCTGCATTCTCTAAGAGCACAAGCACTTATTTGCCAGGAACTGTTGATATGCTTTCTTCTTTTCCTTTACTTTCTTCAACTTCCTGTATCCACCATGAAGTTCTGATTTTTCTATCCTTGCAGACAACCTCACCACATGCCTCTCTGGTTAAATCAAATATTTTTTCAGGGTTTGCCACGCAATCTCCAAGGTTTGGTTCCTGTTCTCAAACTCTTTCATTTTTTCTTGAATAATGTATGTGTATTTTATTGTACAGTTTGCATCTGATTCACTTTAAAACTTTCTTACATGTTTTTGTTTTCAATCTGAAATTCAATTTTATCCTGCCTAAGACTAAATAGTGATCACTTCCAATTTCAAATCCGCAGTACACTCTAGTGTCCTGCACCAGGTTGAATATATCACTATCAACAATAACATAATCAATGAAACTTTTCTTATTCCTTGCCTCCTCTCCAAGTGAATTTATTATTATTAAACAAGACCTCATGGAGTCAAAGATGCACATTTTTATGTTAGAACATTATGTTAATAATAGCCTGTCCATGTCCTGAGCAAAAATCCGACAGGTATTTGCCATTATTATTAGCTTTGCTCTTTTCTCCAAATTTTTCCAAAATATTTTTGTATGTCTGACAATCATTTCCTACTCTGCTATTTAGATACCCAACAAGGACCAACTTTTCCTTTTTCATTGTGTCAGTTGCTTTTTCTAAAGCCTCAAAAAAATTCCCCCACTTCTACCTTAATAAAACCTTCTATGGGACCATAGGTGCAAATAAGTCTCATTGTCCAGTTTTCCTGTTTTGATATTTGCCCATATCACTCTAGTTGATAATGCCTGCCATTCAAGATCAGTCTCGTATTTAGTGTTGAATACTATGGCTACTCCTTCTTTTCCTTGATTATCGTTGCCTTGAATATAACATTTTATATTTATTGCTCAGAAAGATTTCACCAGTTTTTTTTTGTTTTGTTTCAGTCCCTTTATTTTGTTGATAGTACCAATCTTGAACTCTGGTGATGTTGAGTTAGGGTGTGTTTTGGGATTTGTTCCAGTAGCTGACTTTTCACTGTTTGCCCTTGTTCCTTGGCAAAAATAACAGGGACCTTGTTTAATTGGACGATGCCCAGCATGCATGAAATTCTGTATATTGTCGTCATCATCATTATCAGCCATTGTCGATCCACTGCTGGATGAAGGCCTTTCCAAGATTACTCCAAAACTGGCTGTCCATTGCTCTCCTTTCCCATGTCACTCCTGCAAATCTGATGATATCATCAATCCACTGATTTAGGTTGTTTTTCCTCTCATGAAA
The DNA here is from genome assembly GCF_054136105.1 of Typopeltis vanoorti. NCBI lineage: Eukaryota > Metazoa > Arthropoda > Arachnida > Uropygi > Thelyphonidae > Typopeltis > Typopeltis vanoorti. The sequence continues at coordinate 100,035,575 of NC_143568.1, read as the reverse complement.
TCCAATTCAGTACTTCTTTTGTCCATCGTTGATCTTGTCTTCGAGCAATATGTCCAGCCCATTGCCACTTCAGATGTTTCACTGTTCTTATGATGTCGGAGACTTTGGTTTGATTTCTTATCCACCTATTCCTTTTGTGATCCAGTCTTGTGATACCAAGCATACTTCTTTCCATACCAAATTGTGTTGTTCTTAATTTTTGAATTTCCTTTGCATTCAATGTCCATGTTTCACAGCTCGTATGTCAGTATAGTAAGAATACATTGGTAAAAACTTTTCTCTTCAGGCATAATGGTAGCTGGCTTTTGAATATTGAATGCAATTTTCCAAAAGGTGCGTGATGCTTTCCACCCAAGCATCATGCGCCTTTTAATTTCATCCATGATATTTTGTTCCATTGTTATCTGTTGTCCTAAGTATATATAATGAATCTACTTGTTTAATTTCCTCATCATTGATTTTTATTCTTTCTGGTTGGATATGACTATTGAACATAACTTGGGTCTTCTTTAGGTTTATCTTTAGGCCAGCTGTTTTACTAGCAATTTGGAGTTCATGGATACAAGTGTGTAATTCATGTGCAGTTGAAGTAAAGATAACTATGTCATCTGCAAAGCATAAATGGCTTAAATATCTTCCATTTATCTTCAGACCTTTCCCTTCGCAATCAAGAAGTTTGAATATTTCTTCTAGGCACGCTGTGAATAATTTTGGAGATATTGTATCACCCTGTCTTATACCTCTCTGTATTTCCACAGTAGAGATATTTCCATTGAAATTAATTGCTGCTGTGGCATTAATGTATGATGATTTGATGGTCCTGATGTATGACTCCTCCACTTGTTGGTTTCGTAATGCTTTAAGTATTGCCCAAGTTTTAAGTGAATCATAGTCAATAAAACCAAGACATAGTGGTAATTGATATTCATTACACCATTCAATAATATGCTGTACAACTTGAATATGATCCATTCTACTAAAGCCCCTTCGAAAGCCTGCCTGTAGTGGTAATTGATATTCATTACACCATTCAATAATATGCTGTACAACTTGAATATGATCCATTCTACTAAAGCCCCTTCGAAAGCCTGCCTGTTCTTTTGGTTGTGCTAGGTCTAGAGTCGCACAAATCCTATGAGCTAAGATTTTTGTAAACAGTTGTAAACCACTCTTATTGTACCATCATTTTATATTGTGGTTTAAGCCAATAAGAACACAATTTGTTCAGCTAAATTCCAAATTGCCTGCCCATCCTCGATCGTTCAGTATCCAGGTAGATGCCTAATAGGGTGCACCACGAGAAGGTGAGGACATTAAGTCAGAAGTCCTGGTCAGTTCTCTGCATTCCTTTAAAGGCTATGTGGAGGTCTCCTCTCAATTATATGGCTTTGATCCTTAAGCTTCCCCCGTATGCCATATGTCAGAAAGTTCAATTCATAAGTGAACTCTGGGTGGGTGCATAATAAAATATTAAACTATAGAACTAAGAAGCTTATATTAGTCTTACATAGATAGCAAAGTAAGAAAACAAAAATTTTCTTTTGAAAATTTACTTGAAAGCTTAGGAGAAGATTTATCTACCTGGTAAATTTTCAAAAGTTCTAAGTTTTTTTTTTTTCTATATTTGGTTATGAAATATGGATGGATCCATAATATCCTCCATTACAATATCTCACTTATTTCAAATTTAAGCATCTCAGTTATATACATATTTAAAAATTTGACAGTTATTATATTTAGGGAAATCAAAATTTTATTTTCCTATGAAGATCCTAAAAAGTCTTCATTTTGGCAATGTAAAATAAACAGAAACAGGAGATATTAAAGATACATACTTATTTCATAGCTGAATATACACATATATATATATATAAAAATTAGAAAGTTTTGAATAAAGAAAAGGGAACTTATAAGAATACAATCCTTGGCCTTGGAATACAAGAGTTGTCTTAATTTTTACTACTTAAAAAACTTTCCATTTCTTAAGTAATGCATGAAATCTGGATTGATCTGTTTAATTTATAATTGTGAAATGAATGCATTTAGGCTCTTTGGTAAGCACTGACTACTGTTCACTTATGAAAAATAAAATTCTCTGAAACGTTCTGTTTCAGAGAATAGAATTTGGTATTATTAAATGGGGATTCTTGTCATTTTAAGGTTTCTGCCTAACCTTCAATGAAGATCATTAGTTTGAAACAGCTGTCAGGCTAGTGAAACCTTAATCAAAAGGACGGATAAAAGGCAAATCTATGGATCCCTCTGCAGTGCACTTCTTTTTACTGGGACAAGCTAAGGCAATTCCAATGCAGAAGATTATATTCTCATAAGCTCTCTTGTCAGTTTTCGAAACTTTCAAATTTTGTGTGTGGGGGGGGGCGCTCCTTCATTTATTTTTATGTGGTCACATGATTAGGTGAAGTATTATTACATGTTGTTTAATCTTTCTTCGTTCTACAATTTGGCCAATGCATAATTAAATTTTAGAAAATAATGTTTTGAACAACAACAAAAAAAAACTCATTAAAATTTTTTATAATTTTTTTTTTAACATTTGTTTATAACATTTAATTCAGCATGCTTTTGGACAAATCCTGCTTTGGTGCATTCCTAGTTCAAATTATTGTGAATATGTGCAAACTTGTTCAAATCTCAAGAATATATGCTGTCCATATTCTTGAGATTTTTAGGCCATCATTATTGTTGAGATTATGATGGCTGATTAGAATTTCACAAATGACTTTAAATTTATGCACATACCAGGTTTTAATATGATGTAAGGAACCGATGTTTTAGTCATTTCTGTGTAGAATATCCAGGGCATGATCAGAAAGGCCAGATTTTCTACAGTTATGAAATTTGATATATCATTTGTTCTTTTTTCTGGATAGGAATTGTGAATCCTATTTAACTGTAAGCTTTTGGTGCATTGAATTCAGTACACTTCAGGTGAGCCACAAGAGGAGGAGAGGAATCTTGGAGAAGTTGAATAAGTTCTTTAATTTTGCAGTGAGTTTAAAGGTGACATAAAAGATTATATTTTCATAAGCTCTCTGGTCAGTTTTCAAAACTTTCAAATTTTGTGTCCGCGTTGATTTATTTTCATGTGGTCACATGATTAGGTGAAGTTTTATTACACGTTGTTTAATCTTTCTTCATTCTACAATTTGGCCAATGCATAATTAAATATTATATACAAATGCTTTGAACAACAACAAAAAAAAACCTCATTAAAATTGTTTATATATATATTTTTTAAACATTTGTTTATAACATTTAATTCAGTATGCTTCAGACAAATCCTGCTTTGGTACATTCCTAGTTCAAATTATTGTGACCTGTTAGAACAAAAGCTGTGTGAGTCAGTCAGCATATTTGTGTAGTATTTTGTTTATTTTTTCTGCTAACTCTTTAATATATGGAATGGATTAGGTTTTACTGTACTCTAATTTATTTTTATGTTCATGTGCGGTCTTATGAAGAATTTGTTAATAATACTTTTGCTATAGCCTAGCCAGTTTATAAAATTATTGCTGGTAATTTACAATTCATGCTTAAGAACTTGCTCATTGAAGATATTTATTAGTTTGTTTTTGGTACTGTTAATGATACTTGGTTTTTGTAATGGTAAGAGTCTTAAGTTGGCCAGTATAGGCTTATAGTAAACAGTCTATCACTTACTTGAGTAGATGTCGCACATCTTCCCTTGGGTAGATGTGTGACAAGTATATTCAGAAATGGAAATGTGTTCTGATTTTCAATTTCATTGATGAATTACATGCATTCATTTGTGTTGTTTGCTTAGGTGGCTGAGGAAGGTGTCTAAAGTTTGGTGATGACCATGAGACTAACTAACAAAAATATCATCGCTGTATCCAAGCCAAACTTTGAGTTTTAAAGTAAAGGGATCTAGAGCATATTGCTCAAAAGCTTCTATATAAAAGTTAGTAATAGTAGGGGATAGTGGCAAGCCCATGGCTGTACATATTTAGTAGGTTAAAAAGTATTTTGCCATATGAAATAACCAAAATGTATTACATGGAAAGAAGATTGTGATAGCAGGCAAACATTTTCCTGCAAAAGTATTATCACTGATTGAGACATTTGTGAAAAGGGCAGATACATGAAATAATATTGTAATGTTCTGAATTTTGTTTCTGAAGTGTTGTGTATTTTTTATATTGTATAGAGAATGATCTGCCAATTTCTTTTCAGTGCTAATTTCTTTACTCAGTGATAATTAAGTTATCAATTCCTTCAATTATTGACTAAAACTGCATGCTATTTTCCTATGATACACAGAGCATAATAATTTGATATGTAGTATCCTGGACTCTAGTCATTAATTACTAGAGGCATAATTTGATAATAGCAAACCTCAGCCTTTATTTTAAATATCGATAAGACTACCACTGATTCTGTATCATTAAAGGATAAAATGACTGGTGTAGTGTTTTTGTGCCAAAGGGCACAAATTCACTACCAGGGTAATGGTTGACCAAATTTGTGATACTTTGGAATATTGTTTAAACTATAATGTAACTTGCTTCTCTGTATATATTTATATTCCAGAGGCTAATCTTAAGTAGTTTTACCATAATGGAAACTGCTGGAAGAGTTTGATCATAATTTTGGTACTCAAGCCTTGTCTTTTACTGAGGAACAACAACAAAAAAGAAAAGACAGAATTGACACCTTTAAGTAGAGGCACGACTTGACGAGATTTCTTAGTGACACTAACGTAGAGGCATCAAGCCGCAGGAGATATCAAGAATGGAAATAGACAACTGAATAAGTAAAGTCCTGTGTGTGAACTAGCAGTATACAAAATAATGTTTGAACTATTGTAATTAATTTATGGATCTGAGAGTTGTGTTAGAAAGAAAGCACTTGATTAAAGACTAGAAACTGCAGATACAATTAAGGGAGTGAATAGATGGCATCATATATTAAAATATGAAGATATTAGAAAGGAACCTGACATTGTTAGCATTCAGGAATATGCGAGTACAACTAATCTAAGGTGGTAGTTAGTTTGGTCACTTAAACAGAATTGGAGAGGAAAGTGTAACATAACAGGTATTTGATGCAAAGATAGCAGGAAAATGCCCAGAGGAGAACAAAAATATAAGCTCTGACAATATTGGAGTCCTGACAAGTTAACAAAATAATGTGGAGGAAAATTTTTTTATAAGTTAATACAAGTACACCACCGATTTTCCATCAATGAATGGTCCATCACCTACTTTAGTCCAGACAAAATTATGAGAGGGCACTTGAAATTCCTGCAATAACCCAACTAGTTCACTTTGCTACCACATATGGCATGTTACGTATGCATGCACCAACAACTGCAGATTTACATCTGCACTTGATGATCTCTTGATTTTCAGTGAGGGCTTCTAAGCAAGGAATAGTTTACAGTGTATACAGTTTACAAATTTCTAACTGTATTTTTTTTTAGAGATATGGGAGAGGTATAATCAGTGGGACAGAGGTATACTAGTTAATAATTATTACATGTTGTTTGGCAAAACTACTAATCTGGCAATGTTGTGGAACCAAGGGTTCTGTAAAATCGGTATGGTAACTGTAATAATGAAGCTTAATCATAGTTCCATCCTAGTATCCTGTTAAGCTACTTCAGCATATGTTTCAGGAATCTGAAACATATGCTGAAGTAGCTTAACAGGATACTAGGATGGAACTATTGCTTTTATTTTTTATTGCTCTCTAAATTCTAATAATCCCTGACTTTTTTGAGGTTATTGTGTTGGGAGGAAGGACTTTATTTTTTATAATGCATACTAATTTTTTCCTTTTTGATTGTACTGATACAGCTGGAAGAAATGTCAGAGTATTTGCTGTTATTAATGATCTACACATATTACTCATATAACCACTAGAATACTGGATAATCCTCTCAACAGCCTGGACTTCTTGAGTATCTCTTGGTACTCAAGATGAAGTACCTCTTATCAGATCTTGATTTAGCCTGAGTTACTAAGGTTGTATTTCTTTTTCTATGGGATGTGCATAACCCATTCATTCCCAGTCTTGTATCCTTTGGCATTGCTGTGGTATCACATGGAGGGATATGTGATTTCTTTTTCTCCTGTGCATAGTCTGATTAGCAAATCCAAACAAAAAGGCCAAATTGCAGAAAACTTTCCTCTTACTCAAATGACAGTTGAGCATTTTAGTCTCTTTCTAAGGTGGGTGTGCACAGCTTCTTTCTTTCCGTCCTTCCCTTGTCTAGACAGCCAAGGTTAATCATCCCTATACCCTTCAAAAACACCTAATCACTTGATTAGCCTCCTCTAGCTTTGACAATCATCACTCATCTGGCATCTATTCTACAACATAGAAGCTAGCCTGTATGGAATGATCAAACTATCAGCCTGTTTCCTTCACCTTCGTTCTTTCAAAGATAATGGAAAAAGTTAATCATAGCAACTTCATCACCTGTATGCAACAATGTATTCATATCAGTTAATTAGTGACCAGCAGTATCAATCATGGCACACTTGATCCACAGATATCTTGGCTCTTGTTAATTTGCTTTGGATGTGAGCCCTAGAAAGATTTGGAGAAACTTGTGTGATCACCTTGACATTTTCTAGTCATTTGATCTGGCTTGGCATAGAGGCATACTTACCAAATTGCCAACTGTTATGTCTGCCTTCATGTGGGTTGAAAGTTTCCTCTGTGCACATTTGCATATATCATGGTGATAGCTTCTTTTCAGATTTCCCACCCATGTCAGAATATCCCATGGACTCTGTACTTTTACCTGTTCTCTTCTTCGTATGCATGTGTGACCCTCTCTTGCTGACTTCAGATCCTATCCATACATTTCTAGACTCAGTACATCAGTTGCTTTTTTTTTTTCATTTAACAAACGTAGTATTTCTAAAGCATTCCAAGCTTCATGATTTTTTGTTGCTAATGTTATTCTCAACTAGAGTAAGACCAATCTTGTTAACTTCATTTCTTAAAGTCACAAACATAGCCTGTTTGTGATTTTCGCCACCCATGAAAGATTGGAAACCTGTAGCACATTACTACTGTGGGTGGGCTAAGATATTTTTTTGTAATTTTATATTTATTTATCATTTTTAAATTTATTTTTACAAGAAAGAAAGAAAGAACTCAATGCATTTCTCTATTTCTTTGATAATAATACTCAACCCTCCAGGCAGATTTATTATTTTTAGCTCACTTACACCTCTGCTCTTTCCTTGCAAAAACATCACATTCATGATATTCTCAAATCCAAAAAATTTTGTGTGGTCCTCTATTTAAAACAATTTGCATATGTACCAACTGCTAGCAGTGTTTTAAATCTGCTCGACCTTAAAATATTGTTCTCATAGGGGTGGTGCACTAAAAACTTCATAAAATTGCTTAATGCTATTGAGAAGAGGAACATTCTGGTTAATAGATGACTTCCCCTTTCCTGCTCTCTCATAGACTTTGCTCCAGTCACTTTCTTATAAACATTGTGTTTCTACTTCGTCTTTTTCTCTAGGTATTTTCATTGGCACTGCTCTATTGAACTGACCATTTACGCTCTTCAGTTTTTTCTATACCTATCATCCATTATACAGTTCATCTGCAAACATGCTAAATTAACTTATCATCCTTCTGTCTCATTCCAATTACTTTTGTTTCTTTGAAAAATATTTCTTTATGCATTTTTCCCCGAAGCGTCTAACCTCCAGCTGTTCACAAAACACATCAAGTTCTTTCTCTTTAACCATTTGGCCATATAGTGCATAGGTTTTGCAATCTGTTGTGTGTGTGTGGGGGGGGGGGGGGGAATGATATAAAAATTTGAAATTGTGCATTTTTCATATGAAAATTTCATCTGCATGTGTGAGAGCATTCCTTACGTTTCAGTATATCGTTAAGTGATTGTTCAGTTTCAAATCTTTAATTTTTACATTAATTTTTAGATAATTGAAATGCTATCATGTTTCTTTGTGAATCATTGGAATGGGAAATGCATGTGTGCAGAATGAACTTGTGTGTGTGCTTGCCTGCAGTTATATTCTGAAAGAAACAGACAATAGCCATAATTAATTCTTTATGTACATTTATCATTTATTTTTTAGGTTATATGTTGAGAAGAGTCATAAATATATAACAGGAAAAGCTGTGCACTACACTGGAAGGGTTATAGTTTCTGCTTCATCTTCAGAATGGGCCATTAAAAAGCTTCTTTATAGGTAAACGAAACAGAGAATTTGAATTTTTTTCTTTCTTTTTTTTACTTTAAATATAGAAGCAACCTATGGACAGGCTTTATTTCTTCTATTAGATAAAAATTAATCAAAAATTATGTGGATATTGAATACCACGTTATTTCTTAGCCGAGTAAGAAACTCGAAGATAGAAAATCTAATCTAAGAGTTTCATGCCGAATATAGAAAACTACATAAAGTTTGGCGAATCCAAGCATAAGCCAACATCTGGTAGTGCAATGCTAGGGCAACTCGTAGTAAAGGTGGAGCAAGCTCCGATAACTGTTCTTAGTATTTTCTCATAATGTAAAACACCTCTAGGAGATGTATTACTGTTCTACATTATGAGAGAAAGTCACTACCCAGACCAGTTTCGACCTTTTTTGAGGTCTCATCAGTAAGTATTCAGACCTAGATAGATGTAATACTAAGGTTTCAATAGTCAGAGCTTGTATCTTTACTGTACGAGTTGCAAAAAGGTGCACAAATACAATTACTGAAAATAAGAGCCAACAGGCTTCACTTCAACGAAGTTAAATTATTCAAAAATTAAGTGGATATTGAATACCACATTATTTCTTAACCGAATAAGAAACTCAAAGATATTATTATTAAACAAGAATTTGTTAATAATTGGTGGATTTTTATATAGATAGAGTATTCATAAATATTATATCTTATATTTAATCCTACCATAGAGAATGATCTCTGTTTCTAACAATTATTTTTTTAATTCCGAGTGCACCTATATGTTATTATATGCACAAGGGTTCACTCCAATTGGTGCAATGATCTTAACTCTTTCTTTCAGAATTCAAATAATCACTGACTCAAGACCAAAATACAAAATAAGCACATTTAATAAAACAAAAACAATATATATACACTTCAAACAATATTACATAACTATAACTACAAATTAATTGGATCCAAGGCCTTTTTAAATAAACTTACACTTAAGACTAAACACTTTGTTTTCACAATGACAAAATGTTCATAGCCAGTTTCTTTCTCTGTCAAAGCTCTTTTCCGAAAATATATGACTTTATTCTTCATTTTTATAGGATCCTTTCTCATCACTTATGTAGCACACATAAAAATCTTCCTGACTTAATTCTATCTCTTTTTAGTAGAAATAATAGTCAGATCAGGCGTCTTTAATACTGATGAAACTTCTTGATCAACATTTTCTCAAACATTCCTTTAGAACGTAAATAGCAAATTCTTCTTTTATTCACTAATGCTTATTGACAGTCTTAACTCTTCCACTTTAAAAAACACAGTTCTAAGATTCCCTTTTCGGAATCTACTATTAATCTTTTAATTAGTGTTTCCTCCAACATTCCGTTTAAAACGCATATAGCAATATTTTCTTTTATTTATCCACATTAAAACTTAATAGTTCTACGATTCCTTTTTCGGAATATACTATTAATTTTCTTCCGACTGTCACAATAAAACTTAAGTTCCTCTGAACCTAAAAAATCCGCGGGCTATATTCTCAATTCCTCCCGAACGCTCTCTTGTTTACCGCCGTTACTCAGATACCGGACGCTTTCTTGTCAGCTGTCAATCACTCATCAAACTTCTCGGTGAGCATGCGCACTCTGTGGCAAGCGAGAAACTAAGTGTATAATGGCTGACACGGTTGTTTCCGTTAGCGACAAGAGAATGTCCTCATAAAACACAAAACTTAATATTTCAAACCATAATAAATTTGTTTAAAGTAACATAACTAATCAAATCCGGTAAGTACATCAAATTTTTAACTGTTTTACATATCACTTTTAACAAAACAATTTCCATAACGGGCACATCGCAAGTGCCGACAATGCGTGTTATGAAAACAAAACTAATAAATATTTTAACATAAACAATACGTAAAAATATTCAGAATTTTAATTATGATTATTTTTACAACCTCATGGAGTCAAAGACTCATCTGGGAGGTCCTTTTATCACACACATCTCATCATACCGTGTCTTAAACACTCAAACTCCTTGCAGACACCACACTCTCAGGCAAGGCATTCCAATCATTCACAACTCTGCACGGAAAAAACCTGCCTCTCACTCCCCTACTCACACCCTCTTTACACAGTTTCCAGGGATGACCTCTGGTTCTCCCCTGATCTCCCACTATTCTCTGTAGAACTTCTCCACCATTGATCTTGTAACAACCCTTTACCAACTTGTAGGTCTCTATCATATCTCCCCTCTTCCCTCTCTCCACCAGACTCTGCAAATTACATCTTCTCAATCTTTCCTCATACTCAACATTCCAGAGGTCAGAAACTACCTTAGTCAGTCGCCTTTGGACCCTTTCCAACATCTCTTCATCCTTCTGAAAACCAGGTGAACCAAATCTGGGCACAATAGTCCATGTGTGGCCTAATCAAAGCCTTATACAATGGAACAAGAATCTCCCTACTTCTACACGCCAGTGTCCTCCGCATCATTCCCAGAAGTCTTTGTGTTGTCTTCACAATTTTGGCAATGTGTCCCCTAAATTTTAGATCCTTATCCACTATCATCCCCAGAACTCTTATTTCCTCTACTTCCAACAATATATTCTCACCAAGCATAAATTCTGCACCCCATCTTTGTTTTCCAAATTTTAAAACCTTACAGGTCGCTTGGTGTCGCACTGATTAGATCGTCGGCTTGTCGAGAGCTCCTGAAAAGATTAGTAGTATTTTGTGTTAACATTAGAAATTTTACTAGAATTTTAAGTAGTATTGTTTGCTTTTTGTTTCTTGGTGTGTCTGTGCAATTTTTGCATGTTTCTGTTATTTTAATTATTAATTTTAAGATAAGATAGCGTACATATGGCACCGATAAAGAAAAAAATGGCAGCCAGGTCGCCATGTTTGTTTAAGAGTTTTGATGTAAACGAATTTATGCAATGTGCTGTCTGTGAGATGTATGCCTTGCGAAGAGTGGTGGGAGTCTGGTTAGAAAGTGATAGTGGATATATGCAGAATAGTTAATATGTGGAAAAAGTGTAAAGAGAATGAGGATTTCAAGTGTGTTTCGTGTGGCGAGAGTGATATCGTTAACGATAGTCAGAATGTAGAAAATGGCGGTGTGCTAGAGAATTGCGTGGTAGTGCCAGATAGGTGTGAGAGCGTCGTTGAAAGTGTAAATGAAAGTAGAAATACAGAACGAATGGATGATTTGATTGATAATGAAAATGGCGAGATAAATGCGAGTAGTGAAATTGCCCGTTTGGTTTGAACGGCACGATACACAGAGCTAAAAGGCAACTGGAGCATATGGAAAAATGTGTGCTGAACGTATGGACAAATCACCGGTGAAAGTCTGTGACGGCAAATAATAGAATGTTCGTAAACGTCAATAAAATGAAGGAGCGAGAGCTGTATGGGGATTCACTATTAAGAGGTGTAATAGTTGAGAGATTAACGAAGTCGTACCAGCCGGGTCCGAACATAAAGGACGTCAGCGAATCTATTCAACTGCAAAAACAGAGGGTGAAAGAGATGATAATCGTGGCAGGAACAAATGATTTGAAAGAGGACAAAATGGAAATGATAGAGGATGTGAGGGAATTATTTGAGGTAGCAAAAGAGAAGAGTGAGAGAGTTAGGATGGTGAGTATCTTACCGTGGTATGACAGCAAAGTGTTTAGAAGGAGGGCCATAATTGCTAATGACTTTATGCATGGGTTATGCATGGAGAGTGGTGTGGAATTTGTGGATGTGTGGAATGAGTTCGATGGGCGTAATATAAGATGGATGGGTTACATTTGAATGGAGTTGGTGTACGAAGACGTGATAAAGTTTTGATGAATGATGTGGAAGTGGATGTACAGACTCAGGGAAACTAGATTTATTAAGGGGGGGGGAGTAGATATGCAGACTTTAGGGAGGCAGTTGAGTGTATGAATGAGTATATTATGCCCGAGCGAGTACAAAGGACAATAAATCAGAATGGGATAGTTAGTATAAGGCATCAAAGTAGGGATGGGACAAATGGGCTTCTGCAATTCATGTACACTAATGCCAGGAGTATTAGGAACAAGAAGGAAGAGTTAGGATTAATAAAAAGAAGGATTAATAAAAAGGGGGGAGGAGTGTTATTGATGATAGCTGATGAGCTGCAGCCAAGGAGTATAGAAGTTGAACTGCAGGATAGAGAAAAGAGCACATTTGAGGCTGTTTGGTGTGAGATAGAATCTAGCAGAACAAAATATATAATTGGGTGCTGCTATAGACCAGGTGATGGAATAGATTGGGGATAGTATGCATAGGCAAATAGAAGAAATGAGTGGAAGGAGGGTAATTATTATGGGTGATTTCAATTATGGTAACATTGACTGGAAAGAGGAGAGGGCACATGGCAGGAAGGAATTGGATTTTATGCGGTTATTAAGGAACAACTATCTACGGCAACATGTAGTGGAAAATACCAGGGGGCAGAGAGTGCTGGACCTTGTAATTGCAACTGAGAATGTGGCTGTAACGAGCATGACCATGTTGCCACCAATTGGTGAGAGTGACCATAAGGTCATGACTTGGGAGGTGGCTAAAGGAGTGGAATTTACAATTAAGACGGTACATGTGGAATTACCGGGCTGGTAAGTATGACAAGCTTAGGTGTGTGCTTGGCTCAGTGCCGTGGCATGTAAAACTGCAAGGGCTGGATGTTGATAGTGCATGGGAGGTGGTTAAGAACTGTTTGCAGGAGGCAATGGTTGACTGTATACCAAGAGTCCGAATAATAAATCAAGTAGGGGTTAAATGGATGAATAACACTATTAAGCTTGAGCTGCAAAAAAAGAAACAATTGTGGAGGGAATTTTAGGAGAAAGGTGACCATCAGGTGCAGGAACATTATAAAGCTCAGGTGAGGATGGTAACATGGGTGGTAAGAAAAGCAAAAGCAGATTACAAAAGAAAATTGGCCATGCAGGCTAAAGAGAATCCCAAACAGTTTTTTCAATGTTGCAAGTAAAAGGGAAAATGCTCATGATAGAATGATCTTAAAAAATGCTGAGGGTAGGGAGGTAACCGAATCAGTCGATATTGTGGAATTACTGAGCGAGCACTTTGCAAGTGTATATCATCCAGGTGGTGACTTTGCAGGAATGGAAGAACCAACAGCTTATACTGGAATTGTGATGAATGAAGTAGAGGTAACTAGTCTATTACAGAACCTCAATGTCAATACATCTGTGGGATTGGATGGTATACCAGCTCGTGTCGTACGTGAAGCGGCTAAAGAATTGTCAGTGCCCTTGACCATTTTGTTTAATTTGAGGTTTGGGTCTGGGTCAATCCCAAGTGGGTGGAAAGAGGGGAAAATAGTTCCGCTGCACAAAGGTGGTTCTAAGGCTGCTGTTGAAAATTACCAGCCAATCAGCATAACAGGAATCATTATCAAGGTCCTAGAGAAAATAGTCAAGAGGAAAATACAAGATTGGATAGAAGAAAATGGGATACTGTATCGGGGACAGCATGGTTTTGTGAAGGGTAGGTCATGCCTCAGTAACTTGCTCACGTATTATAACACAGTGACGGCTGAACTGGATAAGTGTAATGGGTTTACAGTGATTCTACTGGACCTTGCTAAGGCCTTTGACAGTATACTACATGGAATTCTAATCAGTAAATTGCAGCATATGGGGATGGACATAGGGTTGGTGAGATGGATAGGAGGGTGGTTGACGGAGAGATATCAGAGAGTGGTTTACTCAGGAGTAGAGTCCACAAGACGTCCTGTGACTAGTGGTGTGCCACAAGGATCTCTTCTTGGACCACTGCTGTTTAATTTGTTCATTAATGATATAGGAAAGGATCTGAGAGGAACAGTTCATTTGTTTGCAGATGATGCGAAGTTGGATAGGGAAATAGTGAATGCAGATGACGTCAAAATTTTGCAGGATGCTTTGGATAGATTGGAGGTCTGGGCTAAGGAAAATGGATGTCAATTTAATGTGGCAAAATGTAAGGTTATGCATTTTGGGGTGAAAATATTGGCGGCAGTTTACTGCATTGGTGGAACTGTGCTCCAGGAAATTGATGAGGCATGAGATTTAGGAGTGTTGGTGGATAAGGAATTGAAATTTATGGGACACATTGCAAAAGTGGCCAATCAGCTCATCAAATCACTTGGTTGCTGAAGAATACGTTGACAAGCAGAGACAAGCAGGTTATTGTTCCTATGTATCGAGCCTTGATAAGACCCCATCTCGACTACTGTGCCCAGATTTGGTCACCTAGGTTTCTTCTTGATGGGGAGGAGGTGGAGAGGATCCAGAAGCGCGTGACCAAGATGATAGCAGGTCTGTGGAATGAACCTTATGAGAACAGGTTGAGGATTTGTGGGTTGAAAAAATTGGTTGATAGGCGGAGGAGGGGAGATATGATTGAGACATTCAAATTACTGAAGGGTTTCTATAAAATTAATTCAGAAGATATTTTTGAGAACAGGGCTGGTTGTGGGAGGACTAGGGGACATCCATGGAAACTGGTCAAAAGTGTGGTTAGTAAAGGTGTTAGAGCTGGGTTCTTTACTTTTAGAGTAGTGAATGAGTGGAATGCGCTCCCTGAGTCTGTGGTGGATGCTGTGACAGTGAATGAGTTTAAGGCGAGGTATGATAGATACTGTATGAATGTCGATGAATATGATTTGGGGCCTCCCTCGATGAGTCTGACTCCTTGGAGTTGCCCGTAATAATAGTAATAGTAATAATTTTGCAACATTGAACTCACATCTCCATTTCTGTGCCCAATCACTCAATTTATTCAAGTCTTCTTGCAAGGCCACAACATCTTCACTACTCTTTATGGTTCCTCCCAACTTTGCATCATCTGCAAACAACTGAATATCTCCATCCAAATCTTTGCCAATATCATTAATATACAAGTTAAATAGTAATGGCCCTAAAACAGACCCCTGAGGCACTCCACTAGTGACTTTCCTTTTCCTGGATATCGCACCCCCATACGCAACTTGTTGATACCTATCAGATAGCCAGTCTCCAATTCAATGCACTAATCTAATGTCCATCCCCATCTGCTCTAGTTTGACTGTCAACTTATCATAAGGTACTCTATCAAAAGCTTTTGCAAAATCCAAGTATATTACTGTGTTTCCTTCTCCTCTGTTCAATGAAGCAGTCACTTTATTGTAATAAGTAAGTAGATTAAAACATGACCTCCCTTTAGCAAATCCATGCTGTCCATCAAAGATTATACCATTGTTGTCAACCCAACTCTGGATCCTAGTTCTCACAAGCTTCTCCAACAACTTAACCACAACAGAGATAGGCCTATAGTTTGATGCTTGAGTTCGATCACCTCCTTTATGAAGTGGCACAATCTTGCCCTCCTTCCACTCTTTAGGAACTTGACCAAGTGCAAGACTCATATTAAAAAAATATGTCAAGGCAGATGTCAATGCTCTGGCACATTCCTTCAGAATACGCGGTGATATATTATCGAGTCCCACAGCCTTATTTATATCTAGTTTACTCAACTCCCCAAACATCTCTTGCTCACTTACAGTCAGTCTCTCCTCCCCATCATCAACTGCTCTCAATCTCTCCATGAAGTCACATTCACAAGATTGAAAGATCTTTATGAACTGCTCATTAAGTATCTCCCTGCTCCTCTTGCACACCCATTCTTATTTTCTATACGCATACCACTCACTTCCCCATTCATATTCACTTCTTCAATCTCTCCTGTCTTACGCTACTGCTCTTCCACATCACTCCCCTCTCGATCTGATTCATTCTCTCTATTCACTTCTCTACTTTCCAGCAGCAGTTCTCCAAGCGACTCACACCATAACCACTCGAATGCAGTCCATCGCTCCCATACATCTCACTTCATCCCTCAAACTCATTCCACACATTAACAAACTGTATTCCCATCTCCTCACACATTTCAGCCAGAATATCATTCATAATCCTTGCTCTCTGCCTCATTTCACCACAATCATACCTAGGCAACACACTGACTATCCTTCCTGTCACACTATTCTCTTTTATCTTTCAAAGCAGCCTCCTGATATTCATTTTGACATGCTCTTTGTTCTCTCTCAAATCATTTTTACCAATTAATACTATTAACTCTTTTGCTCGCTCCTGCCTCATATCCAATGCCTCAATCACTCTACTCATTTTACTGTCTGGAAAACATACCTTGTGCATTTTATCCTCTAGCACACCTTTAATAATGGAGTCGCCATACAACGCCACTCGCTCATCTTTCGTTAACTCTTTCATGCCATCATGATTTATTTTAATAGTTTTGACCTGAATTCTCTTAATTTCATTCCGCATCCATTTCATTTCTTGCTTCATCCAATCCAATTACTTTTCGAATCTCGTGACACATTCTCTCTATCATTAAATCTTTCTAACTTTCTAACTCTTGACCCCCCTCTTCTCACTTTCCCTCTCATTCATCCTTCTTTGTTTCTGTACTTTCGGTCCAACATACGTCCAACTTTCACTGTCATTCTTCTCACTTTTACTGTCATTCATCTTTCTTTGTTTCGGTATTTTCAGTCCAACATGCGTCCAACTTTCACCATCATTGATTCTTTTTTCGATTTTTTTCACTTGCGATTTCTGCATCACGCCATTTCTACTTTCATTCGTTCTCTCAATTTCGTCTCTTTCCGCCTCACTTTCGTCCCTTTTAACATCCATTACGGTTTTCAAATCGCTCTTTTTCTTTTTTCCTGATTTTTGAACATTTTTTTGCCTCTCTTTCTCACCATCCTTCTCTTTCAAACGTGCACTCGCGACACATTCGGTACTAACATTTTCTGTCATCAATTTCATGTTTGTTCATCAGTTCCTCGTTCAGGTCACACTTCGCCATATGAAATCTAATCTAAGAGTTTCGTGCTGAATATAGAAAACTATATAAAGTTCGGCTAGTCCAAGTGAAGCCTGTTGGCTCTTATTTGCAGTAAAAATTAATTGTTATTCTTTTATATTTCGCCTTATACTATTAATTCTCATCTTTGAATGCTACATTCATCTGTTTTTATTAAATGATAGCATGTTCAAAAGCATTATCTCCCACATTCTCATAGATGGGGGAGGGAAGGAGCGACAGACTTTATATTACTGATAACATCTTTTATCAAAATGTTAAGCATTATTCAAGTGTTGTGCTGTTTTTGTGATGCATATCTACCAAAATGAAGTTCTGGTAAGTTGTTTTTATTTTTTTATTTATTTTTTTTTAAGTCATTTAAGTAGTCAGAAGGAAATCAAAGTTGTTATAGAAAGCATTAAAAAAGCTATCTATGAAAAACTTTTGATCGCTTAATTTGAACTTCTATTAAATTAATGTATGAATCCTCAAGCCAACAAATGCAGTATTACATCATCATCATCAAATTCCTGCCATGTACCCTCAAGGGGTGTACAGGATACGACAGTACTACATGAAAAAATTACATCATTACTAACTTCCTATCTACAATTTTCCTCCAAATCAGTCTGTTACTTGTCAAGACTCCAACATTATCAGATCTTATATTTCTATCGTCTAAGGCACTTTGTACCGTATCAATCCACCTATATCTTGGTCTTCCTCTGGGTCGTTTTCCTGCCAACCTGGCAGAGAACACTTGTTTTGCTAATCTTTCCTCTCCCATTCTATTTAAGTGACCATACCATCTGAGATTAGCTCTGCTAACGCATTCCTGGATGCTAACAATGTCAAGTTCTTTCCTAATATCCTCATTTTTAATATGATATTGCCATTGATGCCATCTGTTCACGCCTCTAATCTTTCTCAGGACTCTCATATCTGCGGTCTCTAGTCTTTGGTCAAGTGTTTTACTTCTGACCCAGCTCTCAGATCCATAAGTTAAAACTGGTTTGAATACTGTCTTGTATACAGCTAATTTAGTGTTCCGACTAATTTCTCTCTTATTCCATATGAATTTATTCAATTGACTTCCCACGATACCAGCTTTGCTGATTCTGTTGTCTATTTCTATATTTAGTTTACCATCTTCAGTAAAAATTGTGCCTAAGTAGCTGAAATGTTTTACTTGTTCCACAGGTTCTCCATTCACAACACAGTTGACATTTTCAATGATTCTGCCTATTTTCATTGTCTTTGTCTTTTTATTGCTGACCTTCATACCATATCTATTACAACAGCTATTCAATTTAGTCAGAGAATCTTGCAGACTTGTAGCGGATTTATTTAGAAGTATAACATCATCCGCATAAAGCAAAGAGCTGACATTAACATCTCCAATTTTGATATCAGGTTTAATAGCACATTCCTTCATAATGTGATCCATATAGATAATGAATAACAGAGGGGATAATGTACATCCTTGTCTCACAACAGATTTAACATTAAACCATCTTCCTGTACTTCCTTCAATTCTAACTGCTGACTTACAACTCAAATAAAGACTAAGTATTGCTTGATATAATGCCCCATTGACACCATATAACTGCAGTGTATTGAATAGCTTCTCTCTTGGCACCTTGTCATATGCCTTTTCCAAATCGACAAAACTTAAATACAGATCTTTGTTATATTCCCATGCTTTCTCGACTATTTGTCGTAAAGTGAAGATCGGATCCTGACAGCCTCTATTTGGCCTGAATCCAGCTTGTTCTTCACCAAGCTTTTCTTCCACAATTCTTCTCAACCGTTTCTCAAGTATACTTGCATAGATCTTGCCAGGAACACTCAGTAGGGAAATACCTCTGTAATTTTCACATTCAGTTTTATTTCCCTTTTTTTATATGGGTACTATGAGAGCTCTACTCCAATCATCGGGAATTCGTCCCTCTGTCCAGGCTTTCTGAACTATGCAGTGCAGCCACTGTAAGACTCATATACCACTATACTTCAGCATTTCTGGTCGAATATCATCTACTCCTGCTGCCTTTCCACATTTCAAGCCTTTGATGGCTTTTTCTACTTCAAGTATGGATATGTATTCCTGACTGCATGCCTGGTCAATGTTTTTTATCACTGTGCTGTCATCACTGCTTGTTTCATTTAGCAGTTTTTCAAAGTAATTACTCCATACCGCAAGGATATCTTTTTCTCCTGTTTTCATTTCACCTTTATCATCTCTAATTCCTTTTACAGCACTCTTTCCTCCATTCCTAAGCTTCTTCAACAACCTCCAGAATATTTTGCCACCTTCTTGATATTTATTTTCTATATTCTTGCCAAAGTCCTCCCATGACTTTTGTTTAGCTAGTTTTACACACTGTTTAGCTTTCTTACATTTGTCTCTGTATTCTGTAAGAGTAAAAGCTGACTTCTTTGCCAGGAACTTTTGATATGCTTTCTTCTTTTCCTTCACTGCCTCTTTAACTTCCTGTGTCCACCAGGGAGTTCTGATTTTTTTTATCCTTGCACACAACTTCACCACATGCCTTTCTGGCAGAATCAATCAATGTTTCCTTCAGAGTTTGCCACTGAATCTCCAAGGTTTGATTCCTGTTCTCAAACTCTTTCATTTTTTTTCCAATAATATTTCTGTATTTTAGTCTACAGTTCACATCTGAGAGCTGCTCAACTTTTATTCGCTTTAAAACTTTCTTACATGTTATTCTTTTCAATATGAAATCCAATTTTATCCTGCTCAAGACTAAATAGTAATCACTTCCAATTTCAAATCCTCTGTACACTCTGGTGTCCTGCACCAGGGAGAAAACATCACTATCAACAATAACATAGTCAATGAGACTTTTCTTATTCCTAGCCTCTTCTCTCCATGTGAATTTGTGCACATTTTTATGTTGGAACATGGTGTTAGTAATAACCAGTCCATGTCCTGAGCAGAAATCCAACAGATATTTGCCATTATTATTAGCTTTGCTCTTTTCTCCAAATTTTCCCAAAATATTTTTGTATGTCTCACAATCATTTCCTACTCTGCTATTTAGATCCCCAACAAGGACCAACTTTTCCTTTTTCATTGTGTCAGTTGCTTTTTCTAAAGCCTCAAAAAATTCCTCCACTTCTACCTTAATAGAACCTTCTGTGGTACCATAGGCACAAATAAGTCTCATTGTCCAGTTCCCCATTCTCATATTTGCCCACATTACTCTACTTGAGACTGACTGCCATTCAAGAAGATTAGCCTCGTATTTTGTGTTGAATACTATGGCTACTCCTTCTTTTCCTTGATTGTCATTGCCTGAATATAACATTTTGTATTTATTGCTCAGAAAGATCTCACCAGTTTTGGTCTTTTTTGTTTCAGTCACCCCTATTATGTCGATCTGGTACTTATCTAATTCCTTAGCTAGCTCCATTTCTTTGCCATTCAGGCTTCTTACGTTGATAGTACCGATCTTTAACTCTGGTGATGTTGAGTTGGGGTTTGTTTTCAGATTTGTTCCAGTAGCTGACTTTTCGCTGTTCGCCCTGGTTCCCTGGCGAAAACAACGGGGGCCTTGTTTAACCGGGCGACGCCCCAGCCGGCATGAAATTTTGTCATGTTGTTCTCATAGCAACCCTACACTTGGTTACCTGGATCAAAGCAGTGCAAATACTGTACATACATATCTTCCATCTCCTGATTTAAGTAGATGACTTAGTTTTTGAATTACTCACCCACCTTTATTTTTTACTTTTTATTTTATTTATTTATTTATCTATTTTGGGGTGCTTAAGGGTCAAAGCTGTATAACTGAGAGGAGACCTCCACATAGCCTTTCAAGGAATGCGGAGAACCGACCAGGGCTTCTGACCTAATGTCCAAACCTCACCTTCTCATGGTGCACCCTGTTGGGTATCTACTTGGATACTGAACGAACAGGATGGGCTGGCAATTTGGGATTTAGCTGACCAAATTGTATTATTGGTTAAACCAAAATATAGAATGATGGTACATCATGAAAAAATTTCATGCCGGCTGGGGCCTTGCCCGGTTAAACAAGGCCCCCGTTGTTTTCGCCAGGGAACCAGGGCGAACAGCGAAAAGTCAGCTACTGGAACAAATCTGAAAACAAACCCCAATTCAACATTACCAGAGTTAAAGATCGGTACTATCAACGTAAGAAGCCTCAATGGCAAAGAAATGGAGCTAGCTGAGGAATTAGATAAGTACCAGATTGACATAATAGGGGTGACTGAAACAAAAAAGACCAAAACTGGTGAGATCTTTCTGAGCAATAAATACAAAATGTTATATTCAGGCAATGACAATCAAGGAAAAGAAGGAGTAGCCATAGTATTCAACAGAAAATACGAGGCTAATCTTCTTGAATTGCAGTCAGTCTCAAGTAGAGTAATGTGGGCAAATATGAGAATGGGGAACTGGACAATGAGAATTATTTGTGCCTATGGTCCCACAGAAGGTTATACTAAGGTAGAAGTGGAGGAATATTTTGACGCTTTAGAAAAAGCAACTGACACAATGAAAAAGGAAAAGTTGGTCCTTGTTGGGGATCTAAATAGCAGAGTAGGAAATGATTGTGAGACATACAAAAATATTTTGCGAAAATTTGGAGAAAAGAGCAAAGCTAATAATAATGGCAAATATCTGTTGGATTTCTGCTCAGGACATGGACTGGTTATTACTAACACCATGTTCCAACATAAAAATGTGCACAAATTCACATGGAGAGAAGAGGCTAGGAAAAAGAAAAGTCTCATTGACTATGTTATTGTTGATAGTGATGTTTTCTCCCGGGTTCAGGACACCAGAGTGTACAGAGGATTTGAAATTGGAAGTGATCACTATTTAGTCTTGAACAGGATAAAATTGAATTTCATATTGAAAAGAATAACATGTAAGAAAGTTTTAAAGCAAATAAAAGTTGAGCAGCTCTCAGATGTGAACTGTAGACTAAAATACAGAAAGATTATTGAAAAGAAAATGAAAGAGTTTGAGAACAGGAATCAAACTGTGGAGATTCAGTGGCAAACTCTGAAGAAAACATTGATTGATTCTGCCAGAGAGGCATGTGGTGAGGTTGTGTGCAAGGATAAAAAAATCAGAACTCCCTGGTGGACACAAGAAGTTAAAGAGGCAGTGAAGGAAAAGAAGAAAGCATATCAAAAGTTTCTGGCAAATAAGTCAGCTTTTACTCTTACAGAATACAGAGACAAATGTAAGAAAACTAAACAGTGTGTAAAACTAGCTAAACAAAAGTCATGGGAGGACTTTGGCAAAAATATAGAAAATAAATATCAAGAAGGTGACAAAATATTCTGGAGGTTGTTGAAGAAGCTTAGGAATGGAGGAAAGAGTTCTGTAAAAGGAGTTAGTGATGATAAAGGTGACATGAAAACTGAAATAAAAGATATCCTTGAAGTATGGAGTAATTACTTTGAAAAACTGCTAAATGAAGCAAGCAGTGATGACAGCACAGTGGTAAAAAACATTGACCAGGCATGCAGGCAGGAATACATATCCATACTTGAAGTAGAAAAAGCCATCAAAGGCTTGAAATGTGGAAAGGCAGCAGGAGTAGATGATATTCGACCAGAAATGCTGAAGTATGGTGGTATAAGAGTCTTACAGTGGCTACACTGCATAGTTCAGAAAGCCTGGACAGAGGATCGAATTCCCGATGATTGGAGTAGAGCTCTCATAGTACCCATATATAAAAAGGGAAATAAAACTGAATGTGAGAATTACAGAGGTATTTCCCTACTGAGTGTTCCTGGCAAGATCTATGCAAATATACTTGAGAAACGCTTGAGAAGAATTGTGGAAGAAAAGCTTGGTGAAGAACAAGCTGGATTCAGGCCAAATAGAGGCTGTCAGGATCAGATCTTCACTTTACGACAAATAGTCGAGAAAGCATGGGAATATAACAGAGATCTGTATTTAAGTTTTGTCGATTTGGAAAAGGCATGTGACAAGGTGCCAAGAGAGAATCTTTTCAATACGCTACAGTTATATGGTGTCAATGGGGCATTATATCAAGCAATACTTAGTCTTTATATGAGTTGTAAGTCTGCAGTTAGAATTGAAGGAAGTACAGGAAGATGGTTTAATGTTAAATCTGGTGTGAGACAAGGATGTACATTATCCCCTCTGTTATTCATTATCTATATGGATCACATTATGAAGGAAAGTGGTATTAAACCTGATATCAAAATTGGAGATGTTAATGTCAGCTCTTTGCTGACATTAACATCTCCAATTTTGATATCAGGTAATGATAATGAATATAGATAATGAATCTGTTATTCATTATCTATATGGATCACATTATGAAGGAAAGTGGTATTAAACCTGATATCAAAATTGGAGATGTTAATGTCAGCTCTTTGCTTTATGCGGATGATGTTATACTTCTGAATAAATCCGCTACTAGTTTGCAAGATTCCCTGACTAAATTGAATAACTGTTGTAATAGATATGGTATGAAGGTCAGCATTAAAAAGACAAAGACAATGAAAATAGGTCGAATTGTTGAGAATGTCAACTATGTTGTGAACAGGGAACCTGTGGAACAAGTAAAACATTTCAGCTACTTAGGCACGATTTTTAGTGAAGATGGTAAATTAAATATGGAAATAGACAACAGAATCAGCAAAGCTGGTATGGTGGGAAGTCAATTGAATAAATTCATATGGAATAAGAGAGAAATTAGTCGGAACACTAAATTAGCTGTATACAAGACAGTATTCAAACCAGTTTTAACTTATGGATCTGAGAGCTGGGTCAGAAGTAAAACGCTTGACCAAAGACTAGAGACCGCAGATATGAGAGTCCTGAGAAAGATTAGAGGCGTGAACAGATGACATCAATGGCAATATCATATTAAAAATGAGGATATTAGGAAAGAACTTGACATTGTCAGCATCCAAGAATGCGTTAGCAGAGCTAATCTCCGGTGGTATGGTCACTTAAATAGAATGGGAGAGGAAAGATTAGCAAAACAAGTGTTCTCTGCCAGGTTGGCAGGAAAACGACCCAGAGGAAGACCAAGACATAGGTGGATTGAACTTAGACTATAGAAATATAAGATCTGATAATGTTGGAGTCTTGACAAGTAACAGACTGATTTGGAGGAAAATTGTAGATAGGAAGTTAGTAATGATGTAATTTTTTCATGTAGTACTGTCATATCCTGTACACCCCTTGAGGGTACATGGCAGGAATTTGATGATGATGAT
This sequence comes from Typopeltis vanoorti, assembly GCF_054136105.1. NCBI lineage: Eukaryota > Metazoa > Arthropoda > Arachnida > Uropygi > Thelyphonidae > Typopeltis > Typopeltis vanoorti. The sequence goes on along the minus strand of NC_143568.1, from coordinate 100,011,214 downwards.
GATTTATCTATTTTTATTTATTTTATTTTTATTTTTTTTGAGATGTTGTGATTTTTCCTGAAGAATTTTGGAATTTAACCAGTCTATTAAATACTTGATAAAACTACTGTAAATCTCAATTTGCAACAAACAAAGTTCATAATAACTACTCCACAGTAGTTATGACAATTTGCTGACAATTCACTGGTATAGTAGATCAGGCCAAAATTTATGGTTTGATGTAATTTATATTAGAATATGCCTCCACTATTGAATATGATGCTAACATTATTAAAATATATGTAAGCATAATTTTAATACATCATCACTACTTTATTTTTTGCAAAGTAAATGAATTAATGGAGAACAGTATGTCATCATATCCACTATTGATATACTTGGATTGTATGTTTTTTGCTGCAGCCAAGAAATGGTAAAGTGAGGTAACAAGAAAATGAATATAAAATCTGTTAAATCTTTTGTGAAGTATATAGCAATAATACAAGGTGTGACAATTAAATTCCCAGAATGCACACATATTAAACTGTTTGCTTACCTGTAGACTAGTGGCTACTATCACTTTTGAAGTAATCTCCTTGTGCAGCAATGCACTTAGATGCTGCTGCTATTCTATTGTTTGAGTTCTGGAATGGTTTTTACTACTGTCACTGCATGGTGTATGTCTGTACTCCATGAAATGAATGAAACTAGGGATTTTGGGGTATTTGCAGACATCCCTCCCCCCAAATCAGAAGCTGAATTTCAGAGAGCATACTGCTAAGGTGGTTAAGTAGCTCATATCATTACTTGGCTATTTAAGAGTACACTAACATGCAGAGATAAGGAATGAAGAACATACTAATGTGCTTAGATAAGGAAGGAAGTTAGTTATCATTCCCCTTTATAAATCTTTACTATGATACATCTGGATTACTCTACACAGGTTTGGTCATCTGGGTTTCTTGAGAATGAGGAAAGTAGTGGAAAGGATCTGGAGGTGAGTGATCAAAATGGTGAGTTTGTAAACTTTGATGCAGCAGAAGTTTCTTTAATTTAGCATCGATTTTTACAGATGTCATTCATATTGTAAATAACTCCAGACTGCTCATTGCTGAAAATTTTGTAAACCCATGTGGGTATCTGGTAAATGCAACAATGCAAAAATGCTTGTAAATTGTAAGTTAAATTAGTTGTTAAGATTGTATTTTATTTTATTTAATTCTCAGAGTGAAATTGTAGAGACCTATTTTTGAAGTGTTTATGCTCCAAGCGAAAGAAATTACAGAGGATTATCTATATGAAAGTGAACAATGGTTTGAAGGTCACGGCCACTGACGTCAGAATGTTCGCAGGTTATTCGAGGGTTCTCCGACCCTGAAATAAGGAACTGTTGCCACCCTGAAATGAAAATCATGACGACTGACATCAGCGTGCAGGTGGGACATTCGGGGATCTCTGACCCTAAAACAAGGACCTGGAAAAAAGAGTATATAGGAGGCCTAGGAATTAAGGCTTGGTCTCTCTTGTTTTTGCATTCTTCTTGGGACAGTTCGCAGACCCGACTAGAGTTCGTCAGAACGCACCCGTGGCTATGGGGAGCGATGGAAGAATTTCCGTGATGAATTGAAGCTAGTAGTTCACTCAGCGCATCGGATGTAGGGTGCCTTCGACTGGATCCAGAAACATTGGCAAGCAGCAATCACTCTTCCTGCAAGTGAACCCACGAAGAGACGACTGTCGAGCAATGTACAAAGAAGACCTGCACAGATGAATAAGTTGGACAGCCTGCAGAAACAGAGTAGGATCGCAAGGACTTGAAGAAAATTACATGTGACAAAGGACTTATGAGTACATTTTCGACTATTATCAGTAAGATGCGAAAAGAGAATTGTGATCTTCTCATTGTAACATTCCTAGAACTTTAGTGTTGTAGCGCATAGCAAGCAAATTAGAACTGAGGCATAGACATGAGATAATCTTGGGGAGATAATATAGTAGAAGAGATATTGTAGGTAACGAGGTCTCTCTCTCTCTATGTAATTGATTAATCTTTATTTTGTTTAAGGTTACGAGTTAAGATTAGATTAAGATTAAAAGTGAGACTTTATAAAGTGTATGGAATTGTGTAATATTGAGTTTAATCCTTTATCCAAGTGTGAGCAAACAAAGTTTGCACCTGAAAATATCTTCAGGACTGAATATGGTGTTGTTCTACCTTACTGGGGGTAAGGCAGTGCAACTCGTAGCAAAGGTGGAGCAAGCCACCAACACTCCTATCCCAGTATCTCCCATAATGCAAAACACATCTCCTTGCGGATATGTATAATGTTATGCATTAAGGGATTGGCCACTACCCAGACCAGTTTCGACCTTTATTGAAGTCTCTTCAGTGGGAGCCAGGCCCAGTGGTGGAGATACCAGGTAGAAGCAATAGCAAGGTCATCTTTACCTTTTATTTTTATTTTTTTTATTAAATAAAAAATTTTTATTTAATAAAAATATTTTTTAAAAAAAATACTTTTTTATTAAATAAAAAATTTGTATTTAATAAAAAAAGGTGGCACACCTTTCGGCAACTCCTATAGGTAAAGATGACCTTGCTACTGCTTCTGCCTGGTATCTTCACCCAGTGGTGAAGATACCAGGCAGAAGCAGTAAGCAATCCCTTATACATATCCGCAAGGATATGTATAAGGGATTGCTTATACATAATACATAAAAGTGTTTTGCATTATGGGAGATACTGGGATAGGAGTGTTGGTAGCTTGCTCCACCTTTGCTACAAGTTTCCTATAGTTGTACTGCCTTACCCCAGTAAGGTAGCACAACACCATATTCAGTCCTGAAGATATTTTCAGGCACAAACTTTGTTTGCTCACACTTGGATAAAGGATTAAACTAAATTTATTATATTCCAACCAAGTGATAAATAAACTTTCAACATCTTTCTCTAAATCCAGAGTATTTTAATAAAAAAAGATGACCTTGCTTCTGCCTGGTATCTCCACCACTGGGCCTGGCTCCCACTGAAGAGACCTCAATAAAGGTCGAAACTAGTCTGGGTAGTGGCCAATCCCTTAATGCATAACATTATACATATCTGCAAGGAGATGTATTTTACATTATGAGAGATACTGGGATAGGAGTGTTGGTAACTTGCTCCACCTTTGCTACGAGTTGCCTGGAGTTGTACTACCTTACCCCAGTAAGGTAGTACAACACCATATTCAGTCCTGAAGATATTTTCAGGCGCAAACTTTGTTTGCTCACACTTGGATAAAGGATTAAACTAAATTTATTATATTCCAACCAAGTGATAAATAAACTTTCAACATAGTGTAATATTTGTTTCAAGTTGTATTAAACATGTTTTGTTTGGTAAAAGGATACTTTTACCTGATCTTTACTCAATGCACTGTCTTGAAAAAAATAATTTAGCCTGTGAATAAGGGGAACTAAGGATAGCCATGACTGTAAAATTAAGCCTTAGACCTTTGATAGAATTATCCTATAGGTTAGAGGTGGCTGAGACGTCGACCGCGGTCAACCAGTCAACTGCAAGGCACCTGAATGTAGCAAATTATTCGTTTCTTAATGAATGATGCATATTAAACGAATAAATAGATTGAAAATGAATAGATAAATGATAATCAAAATTATTAATTGATAAAATAATTGTCAAACATGTCAGACTAATTTATTTCTAATCTGATGTAAAGTTTATAATTTAGCAGTTAACAATGAAGCCATCGCTTTACAGCAGTCACGTGATTCGCTTCTTTCAGAAATGTTAGCTTGACGGTTCTGAACGTGCCCAATGGTAACACGTTTGATGACGTGTACACTGACAGTCCATCTGTGTATTGTTCTTTATCAAAACTCTTGGCCAAAGTGTCCCGATTATCCAATAAAAACTACCGAGTAATCCCATGAAATTGTTTTCCGTTTATCGATCTTTAGTGTGTATTATTTTAAATTAAGCAAATTAAGCAAGTGAATGCAATTGTTAAAAAAATAAATAAATAAAATAATTAAGGATAACAATGAGTGAGCCAAGAACAAGTGTGAAAAAAATAAAAACTTATCACTATCATAAAGAATGGGAAGAAGATTTTTTTCTTTATTATGATGAAATACAAATGCGTATGTATAATTTGCAACGCTAATGTGGCGTTACCAAAAAAAGCAAATGTTGAAAGATACTATCGAACTGTTCATAAAAACTACGAAGAAGATTATCCACAGGGCCCTGCCTTAAGAAAAGCAAAGGTACATCAAATGAAGACACTACTGACAGCACAACAAAATATTTTCGTCAAGTACAATACAGGCGCAAAGGCTGCTATAATTGTGTCATTCAAAGTTGCTGAAACTTTAATTAAACGTAATAAGCCGTTTCAAGATGGAGAATTATGGAAGGAAGCCTTCATCAAAGCTGGTGAAATATTGTTTCAAAATTTTAAGAATAAATCAGAAATAATAACTGCTATTAACAATATATCGTTATCATGAAACACAATCATGCGTAGAGCAAAAGAAACAAGCCGGAACCTTGAAGAGATTCTGCATGAAAACATAAACAAGTGCAATTTTTTGTCACTACAGTTTGACGAATCTACTGATTATGCTGGTACTGCACAATTATGTATTTTTAATTGAATGATTTTTGAGGATATGTCGGCCACAGAAGAATTATTAACCATTATTCCAATTCAAGAACGAACAAGAGGTCAAGATATCTATGATTTATTTAAGAATTACATTGTACATACAAGTTTTTAGATTCATAAGTTAGTGTCAATAACTATGGATGGAGCGCATGCAACGGTAGTTAATAAAATCGGTTTCATCACTCTTTGTAAAAACGATGAAGATATACCAAGTTTTGTGGACTATCATTGCATCATCCATCAGCAGGCCTTGTGTTCAAAAGTACTGAAATTCAATCATGTTATGAATGTTGGTTTCAAAATTGTTAATTCAATAAGATCAAATAGCTTGCTGCATTGTCAATTTCAGGCTTTGCTAAAAGAATGTGAGAGTGAGCATAGCGAATTATTGTTACATACTGACGTAAGATGGTTAAGCCACTCCACATTTTTAGCAAAATTCAGAGAACTTCTTCCAGAAATAAATTCGTTTTTGATAAACAGAGATGATTCACATCCAGAATTAAATGATAAAGAATGGCTGCTTGACCTCGCCTTTTTCTGTGACATTACAGAAAAACTAAATAACCTAAACTTAGAATTGCAAGGAAAAAATAAAACAATCTTTAAGCTCCTTAAAATCATTCAAGGAAAAATTAAACATGCTTGAAATGCAATTAAAGCGGTGCGAATTGAAACATTTTAAAAATTTGGCCGACCAGTCGAGGGATATACAAAACGTCACCTTTAATAAACATGCAGAAAGCATAAGACTTTTAATGAACGAATTTGAGGTAAGATTTGTAGGAATTGGTAAGCTTGATGATATCGCTATTTTTTTTATCATATCCCTTCAAGGGAAAATATTAATGTTGAGAATACAACTTCAAAATTGAATGAATTTCTTGACACAAATAGAGTAGATTTGGAAGAAGAAATTATAAATATGAAATGCGATATCCACCTCAAATCAATTGCTTCAAATAATAGTTTTTGGAAGTTGATCCACAAAAGTAAATATCCAAATATTTGGAGAATCGCCGCTTATTTTAACGCATTTTTTGGATCAACTTATTTGTGCAAATTGGCATTCTCATGTATGAATGTTATTAAGACAAAGCATAGATCGCAGCCAAGTGATCAACATCTGGAATCGTGTTTACGAATTTCTTTAAGTTCGTATGATCCAGATTATGATCGCTTAGCTGCATCTATGCAATGTCAGGTATCGTCCAATTAAATTAAAATATTCAATTTTGTTTGTATAATTTTATTTAGTTTTTTGTATTTTTATTATTATTTTTAATAAAGTTATGAACAATAAATTTTCTTTTTTTTTTATATATTTATTGCTTTATAAACTTTTAAAAATCTCGAAAATATTCCACAATTTTCGATCGCATCTATAGTCGCCCGCAGAGATATTTTCACTAGGTAAGTAGCCCAAACGTCTAAAAGTTTGGCCACCCATGCTATAGGTGTTATAGCTCATCTCCAATGCTTATTAATTAGGAACTTAGGTGGCCCAATCACAAATCAAATAAATTTTCCTAAGTTTCCTTTCAGCATAAGAGATTGCTATCTGTACCTGAGAATTGCCTAGTACTTAGGTCAATTCACTAACAGCATCACGTCATATAGGAGCATTAAGAACTAATTGTGGGGAATTATAAGGGATATAAATAAGACAAGATATCATAAGGGATAGGATAACCTTAAGAAAGCATAAGAGTACAAAGAAAGGAAAATTACATGATAACACATGTAAGATTACAAGAAGAAGTAAAAACCAAAAGCTAAAATTATTACAAAGGTGCAAAAGACGCGTTTACAAGTTGTCTATGGAAAGTTCCATATGATTGAAATGGATTGAAAAGCTTCAGATTGCATGGACTAATAATGATAATAAGTATTATATTTTCTGATGTAATTTCTAATTCATATTCTTTATTTCCAATTCTACTCATATGTATCTTTAATTCTTCTTAAACAATTAAGAATTTTCTTTTTTTTGATTATGCCAAGTGTCATACACCAAGTTTTTCTCTAGATGTTTTATTTCATGGAAATGATTTTTCTTAAATCTTTAATACTTCTCTTATCATTGAAGCTATTTCCTCAATTTTTACAGATAAATCTGGTTCTTTCATACTTCCTTATATAAACTTACCTTCTATTATGTTTTTGAACTTTTCCATATGATTTACTATTTTCGTAGACAGGCTTATATGTTGGTTATGCATTATTAAAACACTTAAGGAATAGAACAACGTAGTTAAGGATATAAATTAAATTAAACTTTAATATAATATTTTCCGATATTTCGGCAACGTCACGTTGCCATCTTCTAAAGGAACTTACAAAAAAGTTACGTGTACGTAGGCACTACAACACAGAAACTGGGAATGAAGAGATGAAGCTATTGTTCTCCTAACAGTCCTGATGGTGCCCTCTAGCGGGCTAAGTAGGTGTTCTTGGCCGTTGGGCTGAAGGTCTGCAGATGTAGGTCTCCCAAATTTGGGGCAGTCGCATACACCCAAATTTGTTGAGGTTTGGAGAATTCCTCAGGGCTGAGGCTGATTCCATAAAGAGTCTTTCAAATTTGTATTTGCTACGGTGTATCACTGTAGCTTTCTTCCACCGTATTCTGTGGCGTGTATCCAGAGCATGGTCCACAAGCCCAGAATGACCGTATTTGTGAAAACGGATGTAGTCCTTGTATTCCGAAATTCTGATATTCGCTGTCCTGCCTGTTTGGCCAAAGTAAGACAGTTTACAACTGCAAGGGACCTGGTAAACACCAGGTAGGTCTAGGGGAAGTGGTTGGTCTTTAGTGGAGCGGATAAGGGATGCCAATTTTCTGTAAGGTTTGTAACAGGAGGTCAGGTCATGTTTTTTTAAGATTTTGGTAATCTTTTCCGAGGTGCCTCGGATGTAGGGAATGGTGATGGATTTAGAGTAATCCTTGTTGTGGGGGGAGGGAGTGGATCTGTGGTTTGTAGGTTCTAATATTTTTTGGATTTTTTTGGGGGGGGGGGTAGCCATTGGCTGAGAAAGTGTTGAGGATGTGATTTAGTTCAGTGTTTAGGGCCAAGTTGTTTGAACAGATTAGTTTAGCCCTGTTGTATAGTGTTTTCACTACTCCATATTGTTGTGAGGGCGGGGGGGGAGTGGGATTGTTGGTGAATGTATCTGCCTGTATGGGTGGGTTTTCTGTAAACTGAGAAAACCAAGGATCCATTAGGCTGGCGGGTGACTAGTGTGTCTAGGAAAGGGAGGCTGTTGTTTTCCTCTTTTTCCAGAGTGAATTTGATTCTGGGGTGTTGGTTGTTTAAGTGTGTTAGGAAGGAGAGAAGTGTTTCAGAGCCATGTGGCCAAATAGCGAACACATCATCAACATAGCGAAGCCATATGGTTGGTTTTTGTGGGGCAGAGGCTAAGGCTTTTTCTTCAGAGGTCTCCATAAAGAAATTGGCCAAGGGTGGGGAGAGTGGTGAACCCATGGCTGTCCCCTCTATTTGTTTGTAGAATTTTCCCTGCCAAACGAAATAGCCTGAGTTCATTGTGAACTGAAATAAGGCTGAGATATCGGGAGAAAATTTAGCTTGGATTAGCTCTAAAGTTTCCTTGAGCGGGACATTTGTAAATAAAAGGACACATCAAAGCTGACCATTATGTCAGTATGTTGGAGTGTAAGGTTTTCTATGCTGGCTTTGAAATGGGCTGAGTTTTTTATGTGTGATGGTGTGTTGCCAGTATAGTGTGTGAGCTCTTTGGCCAAATGTTTAGCTAATTTGTATGTGGGGGAATCAATGCCATCCACTATGGGACGTAATGGCACATTTTCTTTGTGTATTTTTGGGAGTCCGTAAATACGGGGGGGGGGGGGGGGGGGTATAGAGTTAAACGGCTTTAATCTGTTGGTAACTTCTACAGGCCAAGAAGTGACTCTCTTAAGGAGCCTGTGAAGTTTTCTAATTTGAGAGTTGGTGGGATTGTAATTGATAGGGAGGTAAGTGGCCCGATCTAATAGATATCCTGTTTCATATCCTTTCATACCCAATAGATATCCTGATCATATCCTGTTTGATTTACTATTTGCAGACTCAATCTTTCACTACCGCGCAGTTAGCCTAGTGGCTTTGCGCTTCGCAACCATATGCCTGGGGAAGGAGTGTCCCAGGTTCGATTCCCGTTGTAGACAGGAGGAATTTGAGGATCTTCCTCAGACATAGCCAAGTTAGCTGGTCTTGGGTGCGGTCAGTAGGTTTTTTTCCGCCAGTTTATCTGGCGTTTTTCATCCCACAAACAGGCAAACCGGCCCCATGAACATATGCCTCTACAGTCAACCCCCCCCCCCCAGCGGCAGACCAGGCGACGGGTCGGTTGGGAGTAGTACTAACAAGAAGTCGCATCTAAAGTAACACGCGGACCCTGCATGCGAAGTGGGAATAACACGTAGTAGAAGAAGACTCAATCTTTCACTCTTGGGATGTCGTTTTTTCCCTTGCTCCTTCTAACCTATAATCACTATCATGGTTAAACTGGTTGAACCTAACAATATGTTTTGGATTTTATGAAAAATAGATGTGACTTTTCTGACTGTCTTTATTGTGGTTTCTCATTATTACACGATATCTCCATGGAGTCACAATAATCATTGTATGAGGCCACTCTGCATGATACACTATATTCTCACAATCCATCCACCATCTGTAATACTTGCAATAAAATATTTTTTCTGTGAATTGCATGTGTTCTAAGGAAATATTATTTAATGGCATTTAAACAGATGTCACCTAAATAATTTTTTTTTTTATCCCTGTGAATTTGTTCACTAAACAGATGAATTTACAAAAACACGTTTTTAGAATTAGATGTTGAATATAACATATGTTGTGATACTGTAAATAACGTTATATTTTGAAGTTTCTATTCTTCATGAATTGGGGGCGGATAAAAATGTTGCAAACTAAAAATTATACACACAGAGTGGCCCATAAGTCATGAAAGAATTTAGAAATTTAATAACATTTTTATTTATTAATTATTTTTATTATTTTTTTATATAATGAAATACAGAAGAGATATTTTTTTATCATTTTTTATTTTGGTTTAACCAATAAGAATACAATTTGGTCGGCTAAATCCCAAATTGCCAGCCCATCCTCGTTCGTTCAGTATCCAGGTAGATACCCAACAGGGTGCACCATGAGAAGGTGAGGATTGGACATTAGGTCAGAAGCCCTGGTCGGTTCTCCGCATTCCTTTAAATGCTATGTGGAGGTCTCCTCTCATTTATACAGCTTTGACCCTTAAGCAGTAATGATGTAATTTTTTTCATGTAGTACTATCATATCCTGTACACTCCCTTGAGGGTACATGGCAGGAATTTGATGATGATATTTTTTTTTATTAGTTATGAAAAACCATATCACAAATTCCTTCCATTTTTGGCTTCACAAAGATGGGATCTTTCTATGGCATGTTCCATGAGAGCTGTTAATGTTTTTGGCTACAGTGCCCTAATTTCTGCACAGAGATTTTCCTTCAGGTAACCCCATTGAAGATCTGGAGATTGCGACAGCCAATTAATTGCAGATCTTTGAAATTATACACTCAGCAAAATTTTGCTGATTTTCAAAATAAAATTGCATGCTTTTGGTTTGTCTGTGGGTTGTGAACTTTTCTATGATTAATTTCCCAAATGTTTCTTAGAATGCGTAAAAAAAAAAAAATTAATTAATTAATTAATAATCAAAACAGTTGTTTGTATTTAAATCCCTTTGTGACTTATGGACCATCTTGTATATGTGTGTTTGTGTGTATATATATATAGATATGAGATCAGATCATCATTTTCATAGTAGATTTTTCTTAATCTTTATATAGGAGATTCACTGAAAAGAGTAAGTCACTTCAGAGTATTGAATGCCATTTGGAGCAGTGATTATTACAGGAGGTGGCTTTCAAGCGTATGCCACCTTTGGAGAATTCAGAAACTATTCCAAGGATCAAAATTTTTGGGTCAAACATAGCCTACAATCTTGTCACAGAGAAATGCGACACAGCAGAATTTGTTGGTTACAAGGCCAAGTTTGAATTATTGGACAGACAGACAAACATTCATAGATACATGTGTGTGTGTGTGTGTGTGTGTGTGTGAGAGAGCGCACACATGTGCTATGTGAAATTCTCTATAAGTAAAGATGATTGAAACATATTTCCTTATGAGGATGTTCTTGCCTGTAGATAGCATTGTAGTTAGCCTACTTGATGAAATATAATACAGGAGTTTCTTACTAAAACACATCTTCCAATTTTGGTTCAGATTGATAGTAATTTTCCCATTTTAGACAGATTACTTATTTATTTACGAGGGTAGTCTGAAAAGTACTCGGCCTCGACTATAGATGGCAACACTACTGGCAAGATATTTTTTTTTAAGTTGGTACATCTGTCATAAGCTTCCATGTGAAATTGCAAGTCATTATATCAAGTACTTTGTTTTTTACAGCTGTCTGAAGCAAAATTGTCTGTATCCCTTGAAATGGATAAAATTGAGTATCGTGTGGTTATAAAATTCTTTGTAAAAGAAAGCTTAACGCCAAAAGAAATTCATTCGAAGTTCATAAAAAGTTTATGGGCACTCTTCTCCTTCATTTTCAACAATTAAGAAATGGGCTGCCGAGTTTAAACGTGGCTGTACCAGCCTTGAAGAGATCAGCATGAAGGACATCCGAAAAGTGTAACAACACCAGAAATCATTGATCAAGTGCATGATATGGTATTGGATGATCAGTGAGTTAAAGTGCATGAAACTGTTGAGGCTATAGGTATTTCAAAAGAAAGTGTAGGATATATTTTGCATGAAGAATTGCAAATGAAAAAGCTTTGTGCAAGGTGGGTGCTGCGCTTGCTCACAGCAGATCAAAAATGCACTTGCATGAAAATCTCTGAACATGCTTGGAGTGTTTTAACAAGAATAAAACTGATTTTGTCGGTTGTTTTATTACTATGGATGAGACTTGGATTCACCATCACACACCAAAATCCAAACAGCAGTCAAAACCTTGGACAGAAGCTGGTTGTTCAGCACCAAAGAAGACAAAGTCGGTTCCATCAGCAGGAAATGTCATGGCATCGGTGTTTTGGGATGCTAAAGGCATTTTGTTTATTAATTATCTTGAAAAGGATAAAACAATAACCGGGGAATATTATTCCGATCTTTTAACTAAACTAGACAAAAAAAATTCATGAGAAAAGACCCTGCAGAAGAAAAAAAAATCATCTTTCATGAGGACAATGCACCTGCCAATATTAGTGTTTTGGCAATGGGAAAATTAAGGGATCTACACTATTAATTGTTGGAACATCCACCCTATTCCCCAGATTTGGCTCCCTCTGACTTCTGTCTCTTCCCAAAACTAAAACTCTTCCTCGCTGGTCAGCGTTTTTCTTCGAATCAAGAGGTAATTCCATCTGTAGAGGAGTATTTGCAGATCTTGCTGAGAACCACTACAGGGACGGGATAACAGTGCCTGTGCATCTCTGGAATAAATATATTAGTCTTAAGGGGAATTATGTTGAAAAATAAAAGTAATTTTGAAATTATAAATTCGTTTTTTCATTGTTAGGCCGAGAACTTTTCAGACCACCTTCATATACTATATGATTTATTTAATACAGTTGTGATTTGTCATTTTTGTTCATCTCCCTTATTTCTGATAAAGTTACACTCATAGATGGTAAGACTGTTTTTGAAAGTCCTATACATACATAGTGTACTGCCTTCTTTTTTTTTTTTTCCTAGTAAAATTTTACCATCATTGTGTCAGGCAACTGATGTGTTAGATATTTATTGAATAATATAACTGCTGAATACTGTTGTCAAATAGCATGTGAGTGTGGCAACTCCTAGTTATTTTGAATCACTGATTTTAAGTTCAGAAGAAAGCACATTACAAGTATTATTAATAACATTGATGATTTTATGCGTATAAATTAATAATTTTGTTATTAATTTTTTCAGTACAAATGATTTGAGTGCAGCAGAAAATGTTGCCAGAGTCTTTGCCATGCGATGTTTAGAGAGTGGTATTTATTTCATATTTCATGATCCAGATGAGCAGAAAGAATCAGCCCGAGTATGCTAATTCATAATCTCATTATTAAATTTTTAATGTACAGTTGATAAATAATACATAAGCTGGTAATAGCTTTGTTGATACTCTTATATAACTTTTTAGTGATTACATAAAATGTCCCTCTCCTTCTTTCCTCTTCCTTGCTAAGTCTCAGATTAGAATTCATCTTAATCAAATAGAAATATTAATTTATATTCCCTCTTAATACTTTGTTACTTTATCTCTGTAAAATTAAAATGTTGTTAACTCGAGATTAAGGAAATGGAAAAAATGCTCCTTTTCTTGGTGACAATTTTTAAAGTTGTCTTATATATATATATATATCAGTAAGTTGCAAATTAGTGATCAAATTTCTTACTAAAGAAAGCAAGCAAGCATTGAAGTGGGAATTCAAATAATCCACAATTTATAGAGTTCATAGTGTGGTAAAATTGTAGAGTAAGTAGTTCAGTCAGTGTAATATGTCTTTCTAAATACAGAGAAGAAAAGATCCATTTAACAATGTGTGTTCTTTGGCAACTTGACATTTGTTGTGGAAAAAGCATTATTTCATTTTTAAGTTATTGATTATGAACCAATAATTTTGTAAGTTACTGTTATTAGCATCATTTTTTCAATCAGTTTCCAATACCTTCTTAGATGTGAACTCATGCTCAGAAATGAAAATCAGTCTGCAGTCAGCAGAGGTACACTGGACTGTATAATGTAACTAGAGACTGTGCATGTCCCCCTCCTCCCCATACACACACACACGTTCCCTCTAAGCTGTGTAGGTGTGTAACTACATGGTAACCGAAATACTCATGTGCACAAACTGAATTATTGCCTTGCATCTGCTGGTAGAGCTGGTCATTTGTTTTCTGTATGAAGCTATGTAGAGATGGCAATGCATATAAAAGTGGCCTATAGTCATCAGTTAGTCTACACAGCTGTAAAATAAAAATGAAATAAAAAAATTGAGGGAGTGTTAGCCACTCTGCCCATAGCCTTCAGCAGCTACTGCCATGGCACAGTTTCAGTGTTACTCACTCACTTAATAGTTTAGCATAACCTTCTGATACCAAATTTTACACAAAGTCAAAAGATTATGTAATTTGAAAATTACATTATATATGAGCAACTCTCACTATAGCAATGTTGTACAAATCACAAAGAATATTTATTATAGTGGAAGGTTTGCTAGTGAATTTCCATTTCAACAGAAATAATGCTTATGTAGCTTTGACCAAATATATTTAGTAAATTCTTTCTCTCAGGATTACACAGTGGTCAGCAATCATTGTGTAGAAATTATGGAGACAAAAACACACATGTCAGAGCAATTTTCTTACAACTAAGAAAAATAACACTTGACTTTTTGCCATTCATATGAAGGTCATCACCAAGAATATGTGTATATGAACTAAAAAAACACAAGCTACATCACACATAAGTAATCTATAGTATAATTACTTTAACTGTTTACACTAGCTTACTTCTGGTGAGGGGGAAGAGTAAAATTTAAAATATTGCAAAAAAATTTAAAGTGGAACTACATCAGTTACTAATCTATAGTCCTGTTATCTTTAGGTTCTGTCCATTGATCAGGTTTTTTGTGTTGGGCTTCTGTTATCTTATTCTTCTGCTGTTCTATACCTGGATGCTATGTGGGCTGCAGATGGGTCTTTCAGACTCTTGAAATTGCTAATTAAAGATCTTATGAACTGTTTTCATTCTTCAGAACCTGCTCATCAGAGCAAATTATGCTCTATGTTCGAGGGTGCTGATGACCCCTAGTTTTTGTGTTGGATGGTGGTATGAGTCTTTTTATGTATTGACTTGTGTATGTGTAAGTAGGTTTATGACTACAACAAAAAACAGTTCATAAGATCTTTCACAATAATGCTACCAAAGATAAGAAATATTACAAAATTACCATAGCCATACAATATGAGGTATGTGTGACTGATACCTCCCATGATGAGTATTTTGACTCCCTGAAGGTGTGATGATGATAATAATGTATTAAACTTACCTGAATTACTATTCTCGGTTTTTCAGGGAAACAATTTGTAATCTTTTTTTTAGTAGCATTATTGTGAAGGATCTTGTGAACTGTTTTTGTTCTTCAGAACCTGCTCATCAGAGCAAATTATGCTCTATGTTTGAGGGTGCTGATGACCCCTAGTTTTTGTGTTGGATGGTGGAGTGAGTCTTTTTATGTATTGACTTGTGTATGTGTAAGTAGGTTTATGGCTACAACAAAAAACAGTTCACAAGATATTATTAATAAATAAATACATACATACATAAATAAATACGTCCTACATTAATAGAGATAGGAACATCAATCCCAGTCATCAGCGGAACACAAATCGTTAAATGGAATCTCCGCAGGTCCAACTGGACTGCATTTCAGAAACAAATCGAGCAAACCATTAGAGCAATTCCACCCACTCCTAATTGCTATCCTAGATTTGTTAAACTACTCTAATCTGCAGCAAAAACCTCTATCCCTAGAGGCTACAGAAAACAATATATACCATGTTGGAGTAGAGAAAGTGAGGAACTCCTAGCCAAATATGAGGAATCTGAAGATCCAACTATTGCTAAGGAGCTCATATCAACCCTGGATAAAAACAGAAAGGAAAAATGGATCTCAACCATCAATGAACTAGATTTTGTCACATCTAGTCAGAGAAGCTGGTCGCTTCTGAGAAAATTAGGTGGAGCAGAGCCAACAACACACAAAACAACAGAGATAACTCCTGATCAAATGGCTAACCATTTATTGAAAACCTCCAAGATTCATCCCAGCTCTACCAGGAAAATTGCTGTACAAGCTTCCACCAGACAAATCCTGAACTCATACACCCAGTATCTCGGGAACAGGTACAAATAGCCTTAAAACTTACCAAGAATGGCAAAACTGCAGGAGTGGATGGTATACTCCCTGAGCTCCTAAAACATCTTGGTCAACATGGCTGGCTGCTCTTTTCTCAGAAATCATCATGACTGGTAAACCACCAAAGCTGTGGCAGGAAGCCAAAATAATTACCGTGCCCAAACCAGGGAAAGATCCAAATGATGTGAAAAACCTGTGACCTATCTCCTTGCTTTGCACCACCTTTAAGCTCGTTGAAAGAATTCTCCTTAAAAGAATTTCACTCATCAAAAGAGAACTCACGACTGAACAAGCTGGCTTCAGACCAGGAAGAAGTTGCTGTGACCAGGTCCTGGCCCTGACAACTCAAATTGAAGCAGGCTTCCAGAAGAAAAAATCTGGAGCCACTTTCATTGACCTAACATCTGCTTATGACACTGTCTGGATCAGGGGCCTCCTAAAACTAGGAAATATTATAAAAAAACTTTACAACTTTTTGATTCTATTCTCTCCAACAGAAAGATCTGGGTCCATATTGGCGGAAAAAAGAGCAGGCCTAGATTCCTTCATAACGGTCTTCCTCAGGGCTCTGTGTTATCCCCTATACTTTTTAACATCTATGTGCATGATCTACCTCATACCAGATCAAGCAAGTATATGTATGCCGATGACCTAGCGATCTTACATCAATCCACCTCCTTTACCAACCTAGAATCAACCTTGAATGCAGACCTGAACACCCTGGAAGAGTACTTTAAGCAGTGGTACGTGAAGCCAAATCCAATGAAAACAGTGTCCTCAGTATTCCACCTGTACAATGCAGAGGCGAATCGACAACTCAACCTCTCTTTCTGTGGAAAAATGGTAGAACACGAGCCTCACCCAAAATAACTTGGGGTGAGCCTGGACAGAAGCCTAACCTATAAAAGGCACATCATTAACCTCTCCAATAAAATTAAAACCAGAAATAATATCATTTCAAGGTTTGCTGGAACAACCTGGGGTTGTGGTGCAGAAGTCCTAGGGTCATCTGTACTAGCTCTTGCATTCTCTGCAGCACAATATTGTGCCCCTGTCTGAGAAAGAAGTACACATACTAACATTATAGACACCCAGCTGAACTCTACCATGTGCATAATTAGTAGGACAGTGAGAAGCACCCCTCTCTCCTGCTGCCTGTTCTATCTAACATTGCTCCACCATATGGAGAAGACAAGCCTCGATTAAGGAATTTAATAAAGCAGTGAGCAATCCACTCCTGCTCCTACATCAGACTCTCATAAACCCACCTAGTCTACGCCTCAAATCTAGAAAGCCTCTCTGGTCCATGAACGATCTCTCCTCAGCTGTGCTGCCATCAATATCTGACATATGGAGAGAACACTGGTCCAACAAACGGCTTCCAGGTAGAAGATCCTTGTGCTCTGCAGCCTGGTTTTGATCTTCCTAGGAAGATTTGCTCATCAATAAACAGGATCAGAACTAGTTAGACAGATATGGCTACCTTCTACATAAATGGGAGCTGTCCGATCACCCTTATTGTGATTGTTCTCCCGTGGCTCAGGCGATTACTCATATTGTGTACGACTGCCCAAGGCACCAATTTCACGGTGGTGGCTTACAGGACATCCACAAAGTGACAGATGAGGCCTTAAATTGGCTTTCCAGCCTGGACTTTGACCTGTAGTTGATGTGGCGGTGGTTATGGAGGAAACAGAAGATCACGGTCCTGTCTCACCACAAAGACGTTATTCTCATAGTCCTCGTCATGGAATCAACAGAACTCCTCCTCATGTTAGAAGATGATGTAATGTGAAATGGGCCCTCTCTAATGGATCAAGTTTTCTCACACAAGACACTACTCCTTAATTAAATCTAGGATACAGCTACATTTATGCGATTTTTTAACGATACTTGTGACATAATGATTAGAAATATATACACGTTAGCACAAGAATAATGTTTAATTTGCCAAATATTTTGGTCTGAATATTACTGACCGAACCATCTTCAGTGGCTACATAGGAATAGTTTTAAAAAAACAAAGTGGAATACGAACTACAACACATAGCGATATGACATCATGCGGCATGTTCTAAGTATTAGAAGATTAAACATTTTTTAAAAAAAACATAATTAAAGATATTAATTCAGAAATTCATATAATGATCTTAAATAATATTATACTGATAAGGGAAAAAAAAAAAAATTAATGTATTATCCTGATTAAACTTTCCCAAATTTTTGATATAGTTATACAATCATTATGATTCAAGTTAGGACATTGAAGTAAGGCCTCTACACTTTCTTTAAATAAACATTCAAATTTGTAGCGACATCTGTGTAGCAGGAGAGTCTTGGACCAAAGAATGTTGTGGTTTGTTTCTAATCCACTCTCTCCTGCTCTTGCAAACTTTTATTTAGAACATCTAGAAGTCCTGTTCTCATCTATATTCCTTCAACCATCCTTTTGGGTTAGATATATAGACGACATCTTTGCTATGTGGCCTCACGACAGAGACTCCTTAGCTTTCTTTTTAAGCAGTATCAATTCCTTTCATCCTCGTATAAAGTTTACCATGGAAATTGAAAAAGACAACAAGTTATCCTTTTTAGACATCCTTCTCATCCGTTCACCTTCTGGTATTCTTACAACAACAGTTTACAGAAAACCAACTTTCACAGGTCATTATATTCTCAAAGATTCTGCTCATCACCCTTGTCAAAAAACAGGAGTCACAAAATGTTTAATCTGACGAGCAAAAACTAACTGTTCAACTTCTCATTTATTACAGAAGGAACTTTCAACTATCAAACATCACATGAAACTAAATGGCTAAACTAAACTTCTCCAAAAAGAGTACACAACATCTTTTCAATTCTTACAAACCAACACAGAACAACCAAGATTTAATACGGCGAGTTCCAATTCCTTACATTTCCGGGATTTTAGAACCAATTTTGAGAATTCTAAAGAAATATGATCTAACAGCCACTTATACACCTATTAACAAATTATCCACCCAGTTTCCTTCATCTAAAGATAAACGCTCAACCTTGTCTCTACCTAGTGTGTATCAAGTTCCTTGTAATTATAATCTTTCTTACTTTGGACAAACTGGACGTTCCATAGAAAAAAGAATTCAAGAGCATCAATGATCAATTCAGCATAACAAACCTGAGAAATCTGGATTAGCTCAGCATGGATTAGAAACAAACCACAATATCCTTTGGTCCAAGGCTCTCCTCCTACACAGATGTCGCTACAAATTTGAACGTTTATTTAAAGAAAGTGTAGAGGCCTTACTTCAACGTCCTAACTTGAATCATAAAGGCTGTATATCTATATCAAAAATTTGAGAAAGTTTAATCAGGATAACACGTTATTTTTTTTATTTTTTTATCAGTATAATATTATTTAAGATCATTATATGAATTTCTGAATTAATATCTTTAATTATGTTTTTTTAAAAAATGTTTACTCTTCTAATACTTTGCAATATGACATCATGCGGCGTGTTCTATGTATGAATGATCAATTATTCGTATTCCGCTTTGTTTTTTTAAACTATTCCTATGTAGCCACTGAAGATGGTTCGGTACGTAATATTCAGACCAAAATATTTGGCAAATTAAACATTATTCTCGTGCTAATGTGTATATATTTCTAAGCTACATTTATGTTGTAAAGTGTTGTGAGAACATGCTGCCTTGTCATACCTGTTACGGTAGGACGCTAATTGCCCCTGCCTTGATTATGACAAGTTATTTTTGCTTTATTTAAGCAAAAAAAAAAAAAAAAGGAAAGACTCAGAAAGCTGGTTGTGCCTTTTATCTAATGAATTTTTATATGTTAAGATTTTCATAATTTGTTTCTGGCAATTGCGACTGTATTCTTCACTTACCAGTTTCATGTAGCCATAAGCATAACTAAATACATAAATAGGGAAACATTTGCATTATCCATCATGCATTGTTTCACACATACACATTCCACTTTATGCAACTTTTGTTTGGTACTGACTACTGTTAACCTAGTGTGAGCTTTCAAATCCAAAAACTTTGGATTTTTCAGATGTTTCCCATCAGTTGTACTAAAAGCTATCTTGCAAAATCTCAGCTTCCTGGTCCACCATAAGTAGGTTAACATTTTGATGGTTATCAGTCAGTCAGTCACTTATCACATTTCATATGATATCAACATATTATATGAATCAGTTATGATGTAGATAGGATGTAAGAGGAAAGGCATCAAAATTTTTTTTTATATCTTTTTTGATAAAAGGGACTGTTGAGACATGCATTGTATTGGTTTAAGCAGGTGATTTCTCTTAGTTATATATGCAAAAGTTAAAGAAAAAGAACATTAGAAGGTTGTCTTTGTTATTAAGTGTTGTAGTACCATCAGGATGTGAGTGAAGAGTATACAGGGACAGTGTATATGTCTACTCCAATATATACACTGTCTTTATGCCAGGTTGTTTTGGCAAAAGATCAGAGGCCACAATGTTTTTTTTTTTTTTTTTTTTTTTTTTTTTTTTTTTTTTTTTTTACATGAGGCAGATTTTCTACATTTGATCCTTTCAAAGTTAGACTTAGATTGCTGTGATTTTGCTAAAATTTTACTACAGATGTTGGCTATCATCTGATAGCCAACATCTACAGTAAAGTATATGTAGAAACAAGGAAAGATCAAGAGTGTCGTGGGAGTGATGGAGTGGTAATAGTTGTGATATTCAATTAAATGAATGGATAATTTGTGGTAAGTCATTACAACATACTTGGGTATATATTTGAACTTGTCATTGGAATTGGAAAAGGAAAGCTGTTTAAAGTTGTATATAATAGTGACTAAATAGTTTGGTTACAGAAAAAATCCTTTGAAGATAACTCAGAGTGATTTTCAGGATTTGAAAAATGGCAGAATGAGGGAGAGAGCAAAGGAATAAAAATAAGAAAATTGAAATGCTGAAAATTAGAGAGAGAAAAGAGAAAGAGATGATTTTTAATGTGGCATTTTCTGGAACGAAATGTTGGACTGAATGAATGCTCAAATACCATATTTTTGGTCAATTTTGACATTAGTTGTAGCTGCTAGTTGAGGTTCATTTAGTAATAGGAAGCTGGGATGAATAAGTAAGGATGCACATCACTGATTGTGTTTTTGTTTGAACCACGTACATTGTGAATGAAGTTTTTTTGCTGCTTAAACCACAAATACATATGATGGTGACTTTGTTGGTGAACTCATCCATAACTAACTGATGCAGGAATTATTGTATTCCTGTATCTGTTATAGTAATGGAATATGACTGCATATATATGTAGCTTAAAATTTTCATGTTGCAGTTGACTTAATTGCTTTTGTAACATCAAAACTAACTCAGTCCTAATTTATCTGCTGGCATATTCTACATACTTTCACATTCCCACTGATGTATTTCTCTTGACTATTGTTTGTCCTGCATCACTCATCCCATAAGAGTTAGATCTTGCGCATACCATTGGTTTATTCTTTAGAGGGTATGTGGTTTGTAGATGATAATGATGATAGTTTAATTATGGATGCTAAGGCTGTCTTGATGTCATTAAGTATAGAAGTGTAGTGATTGCCCTTTTTAAGATCAGGTGTCTTGTTCCACATTCATAGTACTCAGGTGCACCAAATTTAGCACGTGCTCGACCTTGCTGAATAAAATGTTAGTGAGATATTAGAATTCTTTCTGCCTTACAGCTTCAATCATTTTTGTATTTCATCTTTGATTATATTATCTTGTACTTCATATACTGTTCAGTGGTCAGTTCATATACTGCTGTGATCTGTCAAAAAAACACTACCAAATGCATAGACTGTATTCTTAAAAAATATACAAGTGATACAACTCACAAAAATCTTACTATTAATAGTTTCACACATTTTTATCTATAAAAATTAACTTTTTTATAAATGTAGTCACTGGTCATTAGATTCTATAGTCAGCTGTTAATAGTAGTGCTTCTTTCTTACAACTTAATGGAACTAGTTAACTATAAGATAATGTGTTAATGAACTTATAAATAATCTGCCTTTCTTATGTTTTGAATGTTTTTTCACTAGGTACAGTTATTTGTGAAAACACTTGAAGAAGAAGGTTTAAAAACTGAAGAGCTAAAACATATACCTCGGAGATATGCTTTTGACTTGTGAACATATTTTCATTTGTAAATAATAGTTATAAAATAAAAAAAGACTGAGTTATTATATTTGTCGAATTTTTCTTTCTCATTGGGAAACATCAATTCATAATTTTTCAGATGCTCTGATTAAACAGAACTTCAAAACATAAAAAGGAAGGACAATAAATGTCAATTTTTTATAAATATCTTATAAATACTAAGGAGGTAAACAATGTTTTTCTTGAGCAACTCTTGAAACACTGTTTTCAAATCTTTAAAAATATACCATAATTTCTACACTCCACTAAAGATAACTTAACTGCACTGGTTTTTCAGTTGTCTTATATGCACTTTTCTTGATGTTAATCAGATTGATAAATCCCCGAAACCAGATTCAAGAACATCAAGATTTCATGTGTTTCTTTCTTAAGAAGTGGGCAATCTCGTATAAAGATCCTGATTTCAACAAGAAGCATGAAATCAATTTAGAAAGGTGTGATGCTGTGAAGGCTTTAATACAGTTATTTTGTTTAAATAATAAATCCTCTAACACCTTTACTCTGCAACTAGGTTCTATCATTCTTCCTTTGCTAATAGTGAGATCAGGTATTCAATATACCAAGACTTTCAAGAGTGAGAGTATGGCATACCACTGCATGGACCTAAATCCTAACATTGTATGATTGTCTGTAATATATATAATTTATTTATAATCCTTGCTTAGTGTTATAAATCTTCAGTTATTTGCTATCAAACTATGAATGCCATCACAACCACTGTTTATTGTTGTGTAAACATTAACTTTAGACCAAAAAATACTCTTAATACAGTGAGCATAGTCTCATCACAGCAGATAACTTTTTTCCACTTCTCAGATATATACAGTGTTTTTTTTGTACCACCGACATCCCATAACTTCTTGCTTATAGCTGACAGGAGTGAAACTCCATGAGGTCATCAGCTACTGTACTTCATCTGCTGACATGGTTGGATGCTTTGAATTGTAGACCATTTTTGATAATCGCCAGGCACTTTTTATGTGTGAATATCGTACCAGGATCTTCACATATAAAAAGTGGCAGTTTTTGTGAAACGATATCTGACAGAAAATGACTATAGATTACAAGGATGAAGTGCATACCTGTTCCTACTTGGGTGGTTGGATATACACCAGCCCATTATTTGTGGATGAACAGTGGTATCCCTGAAATTTAAGATGTTTTGTTTCATTGCCTCCTATCCCTTTTAGTCACATAAATGTGGAAGATATGTCCTATTTGTTTTTGAAGTCAATATCACTTTATACTAACAATACTATGTGTGGATATTCCAGTCACAATATTATAGTTTGAATATCGTTAGAAGAAAAAATAGGCAGGGGGTGTAGTCGGGCCAGGGCGACATCCTGGTACTTTTTTAAAACTATAAAAATTACTTCATTATAATAAATTATAAGAATTATAATAATGAAACTTATAAAAAAATAGCAGCTTGCCACTCTTGCATTTTCATTTCAGAAAACAAGGCAATCTCTCTGCCATGTGGCTGTCACAATAATAATAATAATGCTGCACTTCATGCTCTTGATTTTTGTTTCCAAGGTAGAGCCCTGGCACTATTTCTTTTAGGACTGTATCCCTGAAAATAGACTGAAACATTGAAAACATCAACTGTATCCTGAATGATGAACCTATAGAACAAGTAAAACATTTCAGCTATTTAGGCACAATTTTTAGTGAAGATGATAAATTAAATATGGAAATAGACAACAGAATTAGTAAATCTGGTATGATAGGAAGTCAGTTGAATAAATTCATATGGAATAAGAAAGAAATTAGTCAAAACACTAAATTAGCTGTATACAAGATAGTGTTGAAACCAATTTTAATTTATGGAGTCTTAGAACTGGGTTAGAAAAAAAAAAAACACTTAATGAAATACTGGAGATCTCTGATATGAGAGTTCTGAAAATCATTAGTGGAGTGAACAGATGGCATCAATGGCAGTATCACATTAAAAATGATATTAGGAAAGACTTTGCTATTGTTAGCATTCAGGAATGTGTTAGTAGAGCTAATCTCAAGTGGTATGGTCATTTGAACAGAATGGGAGAGGAAAGATTAGCAAAACAAATGTTTATAAGGGCAGTAAGAAACTGGAAGTATCTAATTATATGCCAGTTTGTGTTTCATTAATCTTGGAGAAATTAGTGAGAGACCACATACAGCATTTGGCAGATGAGGGTAATGTTATCTCTGAGCGTCAACATGGATTTGTTCAGGGCTCACTCTTGCTTTACTAATATGATTGCCTTTTATAATAAAGTGACAAGAGCAGTTGATGAGGTGGAAAGACATATATGTACTTCTATTTTTTTGGATTTTGCAAAGGCATTTGACAGGGTGCCACATAATTTGTGCAATGCAGCAAAATGAGAAGTCTTGAAGTTTGGGATACGTTGATTGCAGGAGCCGTACTGGAGGAAGTAGGGGAGACAAGAGATCTGGGGTTGATGATTGATAGAAAACTGAAATTCAGGGAGCATATTTCAAAGGTGGCGAAGGTAACCCAGAGGATTGCTGCAATACTAAGAAGAATGCTGACCTGCAGAGATAAAAGAGTTATTGTTCCATTGTATAAGACCATGATCAGACCACACTTAGACTGTTCTCAAATTTGATGCCCAGGATTTGAAGGGGATAAATTAACTGTGGAAAGGGTACAGAGGCAGATAAAGATGGTTTCAGGACTGTACAATGTTAGTTATGAGGATCGGCTCAGGGAATCGGACTGCAGAGTTAGGTAGATAGAAAAGGAGAGGTGATATGATTGAGACTTAAACTGTTGAGAGGTAGTTACAGGGTTGCATTAGGGAGTTTTTTCGCTTCGTGGAACAGCCCGAAGGAGCGATAACAAGAGGCCATTCCTGGAAGTTACAAAAGGAAGCTGTGAGCAAGAGGATGAGGAGTGGTTTCTTTACGTGGAGGGTGGTTGAACCATGGAATGCATTGCCTGATAGAGTGCTGAGAGCAAGAACGATCAATGAGTTCAAGTAGTGGTATGATAGACTTGTGTTTCGTATGAAGGACCTAAACTGATGAGTCTCTTGACTCCACAGAGGCTCGAATAATAATAATTATTATTATTATCAGCAAGAAAAAGACCAAGATTTAGATGGATTGATATAGTAAAAAGTGCTTTAAAAGACAGAAATATCATCATCATCAAATTCCTGACATGTACCCTCAAGGGGAGTATAGGATATGATAGTACTACATGAAAAATTTACATCATTACTTACTTCCTATCTACAATTTTCCTCCAAATCAGTCTGTTACATGTCAAGACTCCAACATTATCAGATCTTATATTTCTATCGTCTAAGGCACTTTGTACCATATCGATCCACCTATATCCTTGGTCTTCCTCTGGGTCGTTTTCTTGCCAAACTGGCAGAGAACATTTGTTTTGCTAATCTTTCCTCGTCCATTCTGTTTAAGTGACCATACCAGATTATCTCTGCTAATGCATTCCTGGATGCTGACAATGTCAAGTTCTTTCCTAATATCCTCGTTTTTAATATAATATTGCCATTGATGCCACCTGTTCATGTCTCTTATCTTTCTCAGGACTCTCATATCTGTGGTCTCTAGTCTTTGGTTAAGTGTTTTACTTCTAACCCAGCTCTCAGATCCATAAATTAAAACTGGTTTGAACACTGTCTTGTATACAGCTAATTTAGTGTTCCAACTAATTTCTCTCTTATTTCATATGAATTTATTCAATTGACTTCCTACCATACCAGCTTTTTTAATTCTGTTGTCTATTTCCATATTTAATTTACCATCTTCACTAAAAATCATGCCTAAGTAGCTAAAATGTTTTACTTCTTCCACAGGTTCCCCATTCACAACACAGTTGACATTTTCAACAATTCTACCTATTTTCATTGTCTTTGTCTTTTTAATGCTGACCATCATACCATATCTATTACAACAGTTATTCAATTTAGTCAGAGAATCTTGCAGACTTGTAGCGGATTTATTTAGAAGTATAACATCATCCGCATAAAGCAAAGAGCTGACATTAACATCTCCAATTTTGATATCATGTTTAATACCACATTCCTTCATTATGTGATCCATATAGATAATGAATAACAGAGGGGATAATGTACATCCTTGTCTCACACCAGATTTAACATTAAACCATCTTCCTGTACTTCCTTCAATTCTAACTTTTATCTTTTATCTTTCCCCCCTGTTTTCATATCACCTCTATTCTCTAACTCCTTTTACAGCACTTTTTCCTCCATTTCTAAGCTTCTTCAACAACCTCCAGAATATCTTACCACTTTCTTGATATTTATTTTTTATGTTCTTGCTAAAGTCCTCCCATGACTTTTGTTTAGCTGGTTGTACACAGTGTTTAGCTTTCTTACATTTGTCTCTGTATTCTCTAAGAGCAAAAGCTGACTTATTTGCAGTTACTTTTGATATGCTTTCTTCTTTTCCTTCACTACCTCTTTAACTTCCTGTGTCCACCATGGAGTTCTGATTTTTCTATCCTTGCAGACAACCTCACCACATGCCCCTGTGGCTGAATCAATCGGGGTTTTCTTCAAGGCCTGCCACCGAATCTCCAAGGTTTGGTTCCTGTTCTCAAACTCTTTCATTTTTTCTTCATGTATATTTTAGTCTACAGTTCACATCTGAGAGCTGTTTAACTTTTATTTGCTTTGAAACTTTCTTTCATGTTGTTCTTGTCAATATGGAATTCAGTTTTATCCTGCTCAAGACTTTGTTCAGTATCCAGATTAGATACCCAACAGGGTGCACCACGAGAAGGTGAGGATTGGACATTATGTCAGAAGCCCTGGTCGGTTCTCTGCATTCCTTTAAAGGCTATGTGGAGGTCTCCTCTCAGTTATACAGCTTTGACCCTTAAGCACTCCTTAAGGCAGAAATATAAGATCTGATAATATTGGTATCTTGAGAGAGAAAAATGAACTGGTAGAAAAATTGATCAGAAGTTACTAAATGGCATACCTTTCTCATGTAGTACTATCATAATTTTCCTGTACACCCCCCTGAGGGTACATATCAGGAATTTGATGATGTAATAAAAGTTAATATTTGCTTAAATTCAAATGAAATGTTTTTTCAGTTGATTTTACTCTGGAACCACTCTTTAAATCTCAGTGTTCCTTACATCACAAATATAAACATCTGGAAGACCAAACAGTAAACAAGGAAATGCATAGGAGATCTCCCAAAAGTAGAACATTTTATAAAGTTTTTCCAGCAAAAGATATATTAACTAGTTTCGTATGGAGGATGAAATGTATGCAATAGATCCAAAAAAATAGTAAACACTTATTAGGTGGCTATGTTTTCTGTAATAATAGACTTGTGGCATCAATAGAAGAAGAAAAGAAAAACTTACTACTCAGAGCACAGCTGAATTACCAGGAACCACCAGCAAGTTAAATAAAATCTCATCTAAATGTAAAGAAGCAAAATCACATTGGATAAATCAAAAAGCAGATGTTTCAAATATTTATCATAATACAAAATTAATAATATATAGTATAATAAAATAATTTTAAAAAAATACAAACCTATACTACTAAAAATAAGAGCCTGTGTAGCTCAGTGGATGTGGCGTTTGCACACCACGGCGCTTGGCCGCACGAAAGAAGACTTGGTTTCGAGTCTAGTCAGCGACTAGAGGAAATTTTTCTAAGCCTTTTTTCGACCGGTTCCCGAGTTAGTCGATCTCTGGCATGGGCAAGCGGGTTTTTCCTCCCGGAGACTCGGGTTTTTCGTCCCATAAACTCAAGAAAATCGACCCTAGAACCCACATATTTCAGACATTAAATATACTGTGTTAGGGTTAGGGACCACGAGATGGCGGCACATTTGAGCCGTCTCTCTTCACTGTGTACCACTTAATTAGTGATAGCCTTGGTCCATCTATCTCTGATTGGTACCAGTGGAGATTGAACTGCCCACTCAGTCTCCAAAAAGTTAGATAGGGCTAATGGCCTCGCCTACTCCCGTATACGGGAATAAAAAGGCATTAGCTGATTTTTACTACTAAAAATATTATATAATTGGTGAAGATAAAATTTCTGAAATTTAGGCCGACCATTTCAAACAAATTTTTGCAAAAGCTAACACTGAAAATTATAATAATAAACTTTGATAACATTGAGATCGCCAAAATATTAAAGATGGAAACAGATGCTGTGATCAGACAAATGAAAAAGATGAAAGTTAATAACATTAATTTAGCATTAATTAAAATAGCATTATTAATAAAGATTAAGAGCAGCTGAAATGAAATTTATAAGGAAAAGTGCAGAATATATATAGGTTGATCATAAAAGAAATAAAGAATTAAACCAAGAACCAATAATAAAGAAAATAATGAAATATAAATACAACTCTATGAAGCAGTGGTGCACCCAGAGGGGGGAACAAGGGGGCCAGGCACCCCCCAAAGAAAAGGAAAAAAACACTAGAAAAATTTCCGAAAATCTTTTCCTAATTAAAATTCTTTTTTTTTTATTTATGTTGTGTGCTACTTATGAATTAGCGATCACTGCAGATGCTCAGTTATAGGTCGTATGCGATGTGTAGTGTGTATTCGCAAAACGTCTAGTCATCTCTCCCCCCCCAAAGGTTAAATCCTGAGTGCTCGGCTCCCTCCAAGATTAAATCCTGAGTGCTCCACTGGTATGAGGTGTGTTAAAAGAATGCAAACAGAGAGACTACCCAATCAAGTTCTTTATTATAAACTATCAGGAGAATTACTAAGTCATCCATTGAATAGATTTGCCAATGACTTCTGAGACCAGCAGGCCGTAATATGTCTAAATCTTTGAAGTGCATAATGATCATGTCCAGCGACGTTTTATAAATATGGTTATAGGAAAAATTTCCTGTAAACATTTATGCCATAAGACATTTTGCATTAATTTTAGTAAATAATTAATGGATGATAAAGGATATTATAAATTCATCAAAAAGGCAATTCTTTATTAAGGTGAATGTCAGTCATACATAACATAATGAAATCATTTAAAAATTGTGCAAATTAAAAGAGATGTTGCATAAATAACTTTTTGCTGTGGATCGTCAATTCAACATATCCATTAGTAACATCACTCATTGGAAGAAATGCTAATGCTGTGAAGCATTTCATTTTCATGTTGAATTCAGCACCTGTTTGATAGTGTAACTTCAAACCAATGGCAACAATTCTGCGATAAAGATTTTGTGCCATATGAAATAAACAACCTGTTATAGTTGTTGATGTAAATATGTTAGAAAAAAAGTCGATAGTTGCTTTCTCGAAGTTGATCATTAATGTTTTTGGATCTAATGATGAACAAAAGCCCTTTAAGGCACTGAATAATCTGATGTAAGTTAATTCTGATTTTCCAGGAAGCAAGGCAAAAATCCACCATGGAATCCTGAGGGGATCTCATGCCAGTCCAAGCCTGGATAAAGGAAAAGGAGGGTCTGTGAGATGAGTGTCGATGCTCTGACCGTATTGTTATCTATCTATGTAGACTAAAAGTGCCTGTAGCTCTTTTGTTAAGAAAGAAGCCAATTCCCTAGCTGAAGCTTCCACTGTTACCACTCCAGATCAAGCCAACCTGCTCCTAGAAGAGATTCTAAAGCTCATCCGCAGCAAAAACAGGATCATGGAATCCTGAGGTGGATCTTATGCCAGTCCAAGCCTGGATAAAGGAAAAGGAGGGTCTGTCAGAGGAGTGTCGATGCTCTGACCGTAAAGAAAAAACACTATTGTTATCTATCTATGTAGACTAACAGCGCCTCTAGTCCTTTTGTTAAGAAGGAAGCCAACTCCCTAGCAGAAGCTTCCATCGTTACCACTCCAGCTCAAGCCAACCTGCTCCCAGAAGAGATTCTAAAGCTCATTCGCAGCAAAAACAGGATCAGACGTCGTTACCATACAACACTATCCCCCCAGGATAGACAAGAGCTAAACAGGGTAACAAACCTAGTCTGATATGCGATCGAAGATCACAAGAACCAGCTGTGGGAAAAGAAGCTAAGTTCCTTAAACACCGAAGAAAACTCATTGTGGAAAATGACTAAAATCCTTCGCTGCGACCGCCCCAACATTCAGCCAATCCATGGAGAAAGGGGCATAGCCTACCGAGCCGACGAGAAAGCAGGTCTTCGCAAACGCCCTGGAATTGCAATTCAGTCCAAACTATGTGCATCCGGACTTGCACTTCATTGAAAAAATACACAGCCAAGTCCGCTGTGCACTCCATCAAATCAGCAGCCAAGAAAACACAAGCTATGCTACACCAAAGGAAGTACACCAAATCATCAAGAGCCTCAACAACAAAAAGGCCCCAGGTCCTGACGAGATTTCAAACCAAACCATAAAAGCACTTCCCCATAAAACAGTTATGCATCTAGTGGCTATTATCAACGCTATGCTGACTCAACTACTTCCCCACTCGCTGGAAGCAGGCAGATGTAATCCTCATCCACAAACCAGGAGAAGCATTTCAATTCCCCTAGAACTACAGACCTATCAGCCTTCTATGAAATCTGGGAAAAATCGCAGAAAAGATAATTCTGAACCGCCTACAAAACGAAACGGATAAGATCGACCTAATCCCAAAAGAATAATTCGGATTTCGCAAAGGCCACTGCACAACCCAACAGGTCCATAGACATATAGAATTCATAACTACTGGATACAACTGGAAACAACACACAGGTGCAATCTTCCTGGGTATGGCGCAAAGGTCTCATCCACAAACTAATAGCTGCAAAATATCCACTAAACCTCGCCAAAATTATAGAATCCTATCTTAAAGACCAAAAATTTCAAGATAAACTATGTGGCCTCAGATCCTCCATGAGAAGCATCACAGCAGGTGTCCCGCAAGGCTCCCTCCTAAAGCTGCTACTCTTCAACATTTTCATCTCAGACATACCGAGCACAGCATCAACCACCATGGCTTTCTATGCAGACAACATGGCAATACTAACCAGATCACTCAGGTTACATTTAGCCACACGACTACAAGACGCAGCAACAAATCTTGAAGAATGGTTTCAGAAATGGAGGATAGACGTCAATGCCGACAACAGCACGGCCATACTATTTACAAGAAGGAAAGCAACAACCCACCACGGAGCAGTCACGATGTTCAACCCTGATATCCCATGGCAAAAAGAAGTAAAATACCTGGGAATCAAACTGGATAACCGATTCAACGTCAACCCCCACATCTCACATGCCTGTAACAAAGCCAACTCAGTAATAGCTCAACTCTACCCGCTACTCAACCGAAGAAGCAAAGTCAGTACAGAAAACAAACTAACAATATACAAAACAATCATCAGACGCATACTAACATACGGATCGCCGGCATGGAGCCACACCTCCCCAGCAACATCAAAAGATACAGGTACTACTAAATAAATGCCTCCGAATGATCTTCGACGCCACGTGGTTTTTTAGGAATGCTCTCCTCCACCAAGACGGAAACATGCCAGACATACCTTCGTATCTCGACCAGACTAATGCCAAGTACTTCGCCCGGCATCACTCCATCCCAACCTACTCATTTGTGATGCATCAAATTATGATGAAAACGACAGATGGAGACACAAACGCCTGAAGGCAGCTCTGATCATCGCTTCAAACGATTCTATACAGCCCTAATTCGGGCGAGCCACAGGCGCTCAAAAAATTCTCATTAATAATAATCACAATCTAGCGATGAAGGGATAAAAATTCAAGGGATTGAATTGATGTCCCTCTCTCCATTAACGTTAACACGTATTCAGAAAGATGCGAAAAGCAATTGAATTATCCTACTGCGTATGAGCGAGGGTATTAGAGACATAAGCTTGTAGTGTTGAAGGGTAAAGTAGTTGATGACCTTCCACATAATTATACATCCAAATTAAAGATCATATATTTGGAATGCTAAGAGTCTAATTCGATGTTCGGGTGAATGGTCCTTTCTGCTTAGTGGTTTGGAAAACAAGTTGGGTTTGAACCTGCTGTTGCAGGATAAAATAAGCACCTCATACTTGAATGTTCAGTCGATTCATTTAATCCGATTATTAGTCATCATTTATCTCATATATGTGATCTTTAGTGAATCAATTCTGACTAACATTAACCAATGTTTAATACAACTTTGATTAATTCCATCCATCCAATTCTTGTCTCCTAATAAGGAGTTGTAGGCAATTTAATGCAGCTAGCTTGCCATCCCTCTACCGTATGCGACTAAGGGTAGGTATTTTGTGTTTGGAGATATGTGTTTTCACTGGGACAGTTTGCGAGATGAAAAACTCGAGTTTCCGAGAGGGAAACATCCTGCTCCCGTATGAGAGAGAGCTAATTCACCTTCAGTTGATAAACCCTGATAAAGGATCTTCGCATCCTAGACCAGATTCGAATCCAGGTCTTTCCAACCAAAGGGCTTCGTCTATACTGACTGAACTATGCATGAGCCCATTGCTTAATTCATTGAAATAATTATATTGAGATTAATAAACTATCTCTAGAAAACATCCATTCATGCCTCCATGTATGAAAACATAATGAAATTATTAACTGTCATCTTTACAAAGTACTCATCGCTAGAAAGAAACCACAAATATATTTTTCTATTCATTGTGGGTTTTCTGGTTGATATGCCTGTCTCGCAGGCGGAAACACAGAGTTACGGTAGAGGATCAAAAAAAAAAAAATTAATATGCCATCATGCAAAGGTTGGTCGATTGGTAGAGCCTCTGTTACTAATAGCTTAAGCAAGTTTGAGCACGGTTAGTAATTAGATGGCGTTCAATCGTTCGATGCTGTTGGCACACTCTCCCTCGATGATTCTAAGTACTCCCTGGAGGTGTCACATAATAACAATAATAATAATAACAATATTCGGTATGAGAGCACCTCACTTACCTTCGCATACAATGTCTATATAAGCATATCCCAACTTTACGACCCTTCCACTTATATGATGGGTTAACACTTTCTGTTTTCACAGCGTACATAAGAGAATAAAATATTTTAATTGGTATGAATGCTCTCTAATAACTGAATCAACATAGTTTATTTTTTTTATCCAATGATAATAATTGCAAACATATTTGAGTTAAAAAAGTCACTGGGAGTCGCTGTGCCTTTACGATTTCATAGGTGCAGATGGAAAGTCTATCGAACTGTTGTAATTTGCCTCGGTCTCTATGGATTTGTGAATTTGATTAAAAATTATTTAACAGTGCAGTGCATATTTGTACCATTAAAATGTCTGGAAAGAGGAAAAATGTATTTGATAATATAAAATCCTTAAAGAAGCAGAAAGCATAACATGAAGAGATGCACGAAGTGTTTAGCTTTCAAGATTGAATCTGGAATGATGATTTGATTGATGGATCTTGCTTAGGCTTACCATACGTACCGTTTGGAACGGCACAGTACCAATTTTTTTCTTATTTTCCGGCCGTCCCGTGGTTTTAATAAAAATGTCACCTTTGACCCGTTTTTAATAAAAACTATAAATATACTTCCATATTGGTCAATCATAAATTATTATTCATAACCTATAATCGTGTATCAATATCACGAATACGAGTAATTTATATAACCATGGAGTCACATTGTTTGATACAAAATAGGAATATCTGTAGTGATTTATTCAGAGAAAATAAAAAATACATGTTGGCAACACTTGTGTGTCTCAGACAGTGTGTCTGTTATGCTGTAGCGTTAGTTTTTGTTTTGCCTGTATGCTAACCGGGGACTTTGTTATTCAATGCCGGTGGTTTAAATTTCATATTTTTGCAAGTTGTAAGTCTATCTTTGCAATGTCAAAGTGGCAAAGCTGCGAGTTTTATGAAGATCTCCAGAAAGAATTCAAATCTATTAAAATGGACAAGCTGTGTAGTGATAGAACAAAAGTGGTATGCAACATTGCAATGTAAATTTCTCCGTTGCTCATGGAGGCAGAAGCGACATCAAACAACATCTACGTAGCTAGAAACATAAGGATGCTGAAAAGATTCTGGCTTCAGTTAAAAACATCAGCTCGTTTATGG
This sequence comes from Typopeltis vanoorti, assembly GCF_054136105.1. Taxonomy (NCBI): domain Eukaryota; kingdom Metazoa; phylum Arthropoda; class Arachnida; order Uropygi; family Thelyphonidae; genus Typopeltis; species Typopeltis vanoorti. The sequence continues at coordinate 99,977,304 of NC_143568.1, read as the reverse complement.
TGAGACTCTGATGGTGATAGTAAAAAATGCCCAGGTTGCCAGGTAAAAGTTTTCACGAAAATGACTGCTTATCGACATTGATAAATAAAAAATATGGACCAAAATTTTCTTCAGCACGTACCAAATCAGAAGCAAGAAGAAAACCAACGTTTTATCACCATACATATTGGGCGAAGTAATAAAGGATTTGAATAAAACAAAAAGCATTGCAGTCAATTTAGATGCGTCAAACAAAAAAGCATATTTCCCCCCCCCCCCCCCCAATCGTTGTGCGGTACTTTTTTGCCAAATTGTGGTTTTCAAGACAAAGTTATAGACTTTATTTCCTTACCGGTGAAACATCCGACATACAGTGTGCTATGTTGAAGGAAGTAAGTGACGAATTTGCCTTACAAAACAAAATTGTTGCTTTGTGTGCAGATAACACGAATACTAATTTGGGTGGTTGCAAAAGACTTGGCAAAAATATTAGTGTTTATGTAATAAAACTTTTTTATCATCTTACGTTTTCATGAATACAAAATATTACATAATCTCCGTCCCGTTTTTGTTTCAAGGAAATATAGCCTAATCTTGCTCCAAGTTTCAATTGTACCATTCTACGATAAACACTATTTTTAAGAACACACACAACGTTTATATTACAGTGACTTGAGAGTTCAAACTGTTTCCAGGAACACAACTCCATGAACCCATGAACATGAATAAAATTGTTCACTATCTTTATACACTTGTACGCTATGCATCTTTACGGTTGTTATTTATCATTTTTTATGGAACATATTAAGAAGAGAATGTTAAATTTTATATTGAATAGGAGATGTTCAGCTGATTCTTTATGCAAATGATATTATCCTTTTTAAATAGCTCTGCCTAGTCTCTTTTGCGATAAATTTGGTATGATAATCAGCAAAGGTTCGGTATCGAGAATGCATTTTAACATTTTCTGGTTCATTACATCTATGAAAAGAGACAGTGAATGAAAAAGTGCCAAACTGCATTTCCAGTGCTGAACCCTTAGAAAATGTTACGCATTTAAACTATGGGGTAAAGATAACATAGTCATCTTCAATGCTACCAAAACACAATCCTACCAGTTTCCGTCCCCCTCTACACACCAAAAGGATCTTAATTTATCTTCCTTTAATCTGCATAATATTGGCAACCTTTGCAACTGAAGACGCTTCTTTTCACCAACTCAGCTACTAATCCGGTGCGACTCTGAGATCTATCCATTAGAACTATATTTGGAAGGCGAGTATTTTAATAAGTTTAGGATGTTGGAAGAGTGGTGAGAATTATCCATTATTCCGGCCAATAGATAAACATGTGGTAGTTCATTATAACAACAAATATTTGTATGAGGAGGGGGTCTGGAGGTTCTGATAAACACTTAAAACAAAAATGATGTTAAAGCAACTAATATAACCACACACACAAAAAAAAAAAACATATGTGGATATAAGAATAAGAAAATAAGTGTTTCCGTCATAATCCTGCTTCTAGTATGTTTTCTTTTGGTTGTATCAGTTGCTTTTATATAATTTTTGTCTAGGTGATTCTGAGATCCTTCCCCCCGCATGGTATCACTGACAGCTTTACCAGTGCACTTAGAGAAAGAAAGCCGGTTTGAGACATGAGCGTTTAAGTTCCTCAAGGAAAATGACTTCATGTTCGAGTTAGACGGCAGAAAACGAAGCTTCAGAGATTTAAATGAAGAGTTCTAATGGTCATAGGATTTGGAGAGAGAGAGAGAAATATAAAGGTAGCAAATGAATGCAGAAAAATGTGGCAATTAAAGGCTACAGCAGATTATATTATAATCTGCTGTAGAATAATCAAATAGAATAAAATTAAGAGTTATTAAAATTATTAAGAATAAAAATGCGAAATGCATTTTACATGATTCTTTCTGCACAAAAAAAACGGTACATCAGATGTCCTGTATGATAGAATCAAAGTTTGGCATTCTCTCACACAGAACATCTGATGTACCGCTCTTTGTCATGAAAGAATCATGTAAAATGCATTTTACATTGCTGAAGTGGATAGTAGTTGTTGAGGCTGTCTGTTTAGTTCTCGTGAGAAATTGCAAATAAGTTTATACGCACATAATTAGTAGCGCACATCAAATATATTGTTACATGAAATCCCATAACGTTATTTGGATTTATTTATGGTAAAAGGAGCTAAGCTTATGAAACCAGCGCATTATGCTACTACTTGTATGCATTCTACTGGTGGGTTTAGCTGTTTCGCGGGATGGAAAACCTGAGTTTAACACTTTCATTGCCAAGCTGAAAATTGGAATTTCGTGTGGTGGCCAACTTTTTATATTTTTTCATTTAGTTAACGACGCCCACGCGATAACGCGTGATCGCCCGTTTGGTGAGACCTCGCATCGCGCGATATCGCGTGATCGACAATGAACGTGTTAAAGAAAGAAAAACTCGAACTCCATTTACCTCCGTGTGAAACTGATTAACTCGAGCAGCTGCACACGAAGTTCAAGAGTTTTTACATTTAGTCATAGCATCAGAAGATCTGATTATAACTAAGATGGCTTCCCTACCCCCGGTTGTGTGGATGTTATATCAGAGAGAGTGACTACGCAGTTTTGACTTGGAAGATGAATAGTATCAAAGAGAAAGGAATGCATATGGAATTATTATTATTATTATTATTATTATTATTATTATTATTATTATTATTATTATTATTATTATTATTATTATTATTATTATTATTAGTATTATTATTATTATTATTATTATTCGTGACACCTCCAAGGAGCCCGAAGACTCATCGCGGGAGGACACCTACTGAACAACTATCCGTCTCTTTTATTAAAAAAATGTTCTCGCTTACTCCTATAAGAGAAGAAAAGGCGTTAGATGATTTTTTTTTTATTAAATTTAGTTTTAATTACATCATCCATTAACATTTTTTTTTCGATTTCTTTTGTCTTTGAAACTGAACTACGAATTGTTTTCAGTTTGCGGCAGTGTTTTGTTTGATAATTTTCATGGGCTGGTACTATGCTATAATACATTTTGTTTTTATTTTTACATTTGTTTCATTTAGTCATTAATTCCTCATCAATAAGGGCGCTGCTGTGTAGAATAACGTGGCGTTAATACGTACGTACGCGGAAGGTTGTTAGAAAATGTCATTTATTTCTTCGTTAGGGTTTCTTATTTATTTAGCAGTTCTGACAGACTATGTCAGTAGTTATTTTATTACTGTCGATGCTCATGCCGAAGAATGTTTTTTTGATAAAGTTAGTACAGGGACGAAAATGGGATTAACGTTTGAAGTAGCTGAAGGAGGATTTCTTGATATTGATGTAAAGGTATGAATGCTTATGAAATAAGCTTTCATTATTATTACTGGGACTACATTAACATCTCTCGACATAGTCATGTTAAGGGATGCTAATAACTGCTTTTGAGGGACACATGCAAAAGATGCGGATCCGTTGCTTTTCTATATGAAAGCACATCACTCAAAAGGGTGAATTTTGGATAGGGATTAATCTATTCTCCACTAATCCAGGCTTTTAGAGACATCAAAAGGTGTGTAGCAGAACTTGTTTAGCGCTAGCACAATAAAACTATGGAAATTTGTATCCTGTTAAATTCCACTCTTTATTATTGATAGTTTGAGTGCATTCCTACAAATGTTTTGTGGAGGATAAGACGACAAACTGCCACCGTATTATGTTCCCAATCCTGGTAATACACGGTATTAGTGTGGATGTTATGTGGCTGATTTTTCTGAGTGTCATGGTAAAAAAAAATCTGAATTACTTCCAGTAGGGTTGGTAATAATTATTTTCTATGCAATAAATTAGAATTGCAAGCCATTCAACCAATTTTCTTTGATTATTCTAATTTTTTTGATTCGGAGGGTGTATTAAAAAAAAAAAAACTAACTGAAACAACAAAAAGTGCCTTTATTATGCCTTTCTTCTGTGAGCTTCCAGGTCTTATGTGATAAACTAGTCAATGTTCTTTTCCCCCTTCTTAGCACTCCAAAAAATCTCTTGCAACCTCCTTATATACCATTTAAATTTTTTTCAATTTGTTTTCACTCCTATCTTCTGAGTTTTCTAATTTCTGTCATCATAATGTAATTTTTTTAAAAAAGTTTCATTCCTTTTTAATTTAGGCATGCCTAGAACTCTGCATTCAACATATCAGCTGACAAATGGTGGTTTTTATATATATATTATCCTTCATAGTACCCTACGGTCATGTTCGGTGAATGTAACGAGTCTTCCTGTGTGGGTAGCACTTGCAATTGACTCCCTGTGCTTCCATCTCAGTATAGCAACATGGGGCCTGGGATGGCCCAATTTGTCAACAAGTTGCCAGACAGATAAGCATACAACCTATCTCTTGTGACATCCTATGACTGCCTCTTTCAAACTCCATCAATTCCCTTCTCATAGCCATTTTATCTGGACCCAGTTGTACTGACTTAGGGAGCATGATATTCCTCCAATTTATACCGGCCACAAATAAGACTTGTTGCATAGCGTGATACACCTTGCTAAATGGGTGTGTGTCCATTAACTTGCAAGCAGTGTATACAAGATACACACACAGATCACAAGCCATCAGTACAAACTACAGTTGGCTGAGAATAATTGCTTGGTAAACTGTTGACCATAGCCGGCATCTTGATAAGCATTTTAAGGCTTCTTTTAGTTTTTTTAAAGTTTTTCTTCTAGTTTTTGCGCTCTTACCAGGTTTTGGTCCAATACCAGTGTAAGGACTTGGATGCTTTTCCAATAATTCCTGTGGCATATTTTTTTTAAGTGCACGGTCAGAAAGACCTGCTTTTCTGTGTCAAAGGTACTTGATGGGATAGTATGACCTCTTTCACCTATATAGGGTAGGTCGCAGGTGCAGTGAATTCAGTATACCAAATCCGTTGCACCTTGGGTGGGTAAGGGAGAGTATCTTTAAGCTTAGTATAATTTTTATTTTCATTGGTGTTTAATTGTGGCCTTAATGTTGTGTTTTTGTAGCATACTGGGATGGCTATGGCTTTGCTGCAATCTTTTTATTCTTGATTGTATTTTTATGAAGGATTCTATGGATTGTTTTCTATTATAAATGTTTTTCTTATTACTTGAAATTCATTTTTCAAAGACTCTTCATTAGAGAAAATTGTTAAGGCTCTGTTTTTTATGGTGCTAATAACTAGTTTTTGCAATTAGTTGGTGGTATGAGTTTGTGTATGTATTAGCCTGTGTGCATTGGTAGATGGTGGATAGACAGCTCAAGGGAAGATATTTAACAAGTGTATCTAGAAAGGGAAGCTTGTTATTATTTTAAATTTCAGTAGTGAATTATGTGTGTGGTGGCCAAGGAAATTCGCAGGTTGTCGGGCCAAGTGGCAAATATGTCATCAATTTATCTTAGCCAAACTGTGGGTTCCAAGCTGTTTTCCATATAAAAGTTTGTAAAGGAGGGGAAAGCAGAGAGCCCATAGCTGTATCTTTTTGTAGATAAAGTTTTGCTACACAAAACTGAAGAATCTAGGCAAAGAGGACTGATTTGAGGAGGAAATTTGTCTTGTAAGAGAAGAACTGTGTCTGTGATTGGAACATTTGTGAAAGAGATAGCAATATCAGAACTGACTAATAAATCTTTGTTATTGACTAACGTTTTTCATTTTGGTTTTGAAGTATTGTGTGTTTTTTATGTGGGGTGGGGGAGAAATGATATATCAACTTTTTAAGAAATTGTTAGTTTCTTGACTCATCGATAATTAGGGTTGTTGATTCCTTCAACTACTAGCCAAAGTGGTACATTATTTTTATGTATATTTGAAAAGCTGTAAATTCTAGGGGAGATCGAATATCTGTTGGCCATTTTTTTACCGACTTAAATAATTCTGTTGTTTTCCTTTTAATGTGTTCTTTTGGGTTATAGTTAGCTGATCTAGATCTTTTATCTAGATAAGCTGTTTAGTTAAGAATGACGGTAGCATTACCTTTGTCAGCATTGGCAATTATTATATCTTTATCCGTTTTAAGTGATTTCATGGCTGCTATTTCTTCTTTAGTGAGATTGTTCTTTAAATATTGCTGTTTAAAAGGATGCTAGAAGTTTCTTAACACAACACATTTCCTGTGCTATATTAGCAAGGAGTGAATTACCCGTATAGTGAAACAGAAAAGAAATTAAATTGGATAACAACATAGTAACTCTCAGGCAGCTAACAAATTATAAGTAACAGGACTTTAAGAAACAAATAACTGCTGATGTAGCTTTTACTAAGATAATTATAAGGAACAGAATCATGGTTCCAAAATTTAAATTCTTTCTGTAGCATTAAGGGATGGCTCTTGTGAAAGAACATTCCTGTTATTTTTAATTTTTTAAATTCTATTTTATTGATTTGTTTTCATCAGAGGACAGGATATGGTCAGTGGTTGACCAAGCAGTTATTCTCAGTCCACTGTAGTTTGTACCAACGTATCTTATGATCCATTGTGTATGTACAACCTCAGGCAAAAAGTATCCGATCAATGACTGCAATACACACCATATATTTCTTGGAAAGTTTAACATATGTTTTAGCATGCAAGAAATAAAATTACACACTTTAAAGTATAAAAGAAACTTTTTTGTATGATTCGAAGATTTAAAGGCTAATTTGAAGAAAATAAATTATCTGTATTAGAAAAAAAGTATATGATCAAGCTGACGGTTGGAAAAAAGTAAGCCATTGCTGAGGAAACAAATGTGTATTATTTCCCAATATATAAATCTAAAATTGTCTGTGCAGGCATAAAGCATAGAAAAAACGTTTATAAGGAGCAGAATCATGGTTCCAAAATTTAAATTCTTTCTGTAGCGTTAAGGGACGGCTCTTGTGACAGAACATTCCTGCAATTTAAAAAAACAGAATGATTGAATATCTGAAAGATGGAATGTCTCAAAGACAAGTAGCTAGATTACTTAAATGTGCTCAAAGTATTGTATGTGACATTTGGAAAAAATATCGTTTGACTAATAGCATAAAAAGCATGCCTCGAAGTGGATGTCCATGTGCCGAAAGATGGAATGTCTCAAAGGCAAGTAGCTAGATTACTTAAATGTGCTCAAAGTATTGTATGTGACATTTGGAAAAAATATCGTTTGACTAATAGCATAAAAAGCATGCCTCGAAGTGGATGTCCATGTGCCACTTCATGCAGAAAGCATAGAAAACTGGTGAATTTGTGAAGACAATGTGATGTTCATCATCCAGACAACTTAATACTGCATGGTTAAACTACAGAATAAAAGTAAGTGACTGCACAGTACAAAATCGGCAAATAGTCAAGGATTTTTGCAAAGTTAAAACGAAACTTTTTTTGACAAAGCAACCCAAAAAGGTACATTTCCAGTGGTGTAAAAATCATGTGAATTTGATGATTGGAAAAAAAAGTAATTTTTAGTGACAAATCTCGAATTTGCCTTCGAACCAGTGATGATAAATGGTACATTTGTATGGAGAAGAGTTATTCGATGAGATGAGCGCATTAATACAAAAGCTAAATTTTCACCCTCATATACCATTTGGGCTGCATGACATCACAAGGTGTTGGAAAACTATGTATCGTGCTCCATACAGTCAACTCCAAAATCTATGAAGAAATTTTAGAGCATTTTAGGACATTCAGCTTATTGGCTTAAACCAATATAGAAAATGATGGTACAACACGACAAAATTTCATGTCGGCTGGGGCATCAACGGGTTAAACAAGGCCCAGTTGTTTTTGCCAGGGAACCAGGGCGAACAGCAGAAAGTCAGCTACTGGAACAAATCTGAAAGCACACCCCAACTCAACATCGACAGAGTTAAAGATCGGTACTATCAACATAAGAAGCCTGAATGGCAAAGAAATGGAGCTAGCTGAGGAATTGAATAAGTACCAGATCAACATAATAGGAGGTGACTGAAACAAACAAAAAAAAAGACAAACTGGTGAGATCTTTCTGAGCAATAAATACAAAATGTTATATTCAGGCAATGACAATCAAGGAAAAGAAGGAGTAGCCATAGTATTCAACACAAAATACGAGGCTCATCTTGAATGGCAGGCAGTGTCAAGTAGAGTGATGTAGGCAAAATATAAGAATGGGGAACTGGACAATGAGACTTATTTGTGCTTATGGTCCCACAGAAAGCTCTAGTAAGATAGAAGTGGAGGAATTTTTTGAGGCTCTAGAGAAAGCCACTGACACAATGAAAAAGGATAAGTTGGTTCTTGTTGGGGATTTAAATAGCAGAGTAGGAAGTGATTGTCAGACATACAAAAATGTTTTTGGAAAATTTGGAGCAAAGAGCAAAGCTAATAATAATGGCAAATACCTGTTGGATTTCTGCTCAGGACATGGACTGGTTATTACTAACACCATGTCCCAATCATAAAAATATGCACAAATTCACAAAAGTTTCATTGATTATGTTATTGTTGATAGGGATGTTTTCAACTTGGTGCAGGACACCAGGGTGTACAGAAGATTTGAAATTGGAAGCAATCACTATTTAGTCTTGAACAGGATAAAATTGAATTTTATATTGAAAAGAATGACATGTGAGAAAGTTTTAAAGTGAATAAAAGTTGAACAGCTCTCAGATGTGAACTGTAGACTAAAATACACAAAGTTCATTGAAGAAAACATGAAAGAGTTTGAGAACAAGAACCAAACCTTGAAGAAAACCCTGATTGATTCAGCCAAAGAGGCATGTGGTGAGGTTGTCTGCAAGAATAGAAAAAATTAGGACTCCATGGTGGACACATGAAGTTAAAGAAGCAGTGAAGGAAAAGAAGAAAGCATATCAAAAATTCCTGGCAAAGAAGTCAGCTTGTGCTCTTAGAGAATACAGAGACAAATGTAAGAAAGCTAAACACTGTGTAAAACTAGCTAAACAAAAGTCATGGGAGGACTTTGGCAAAAACATAAAAAAATAAATATCAAGAATTTGGTAAGATATTCTGGAGGTTGTTGAAGAAGCTTAGAAATGGAGGAAAGGGTGCTGTAAAAGGAGTTAGAGATGATAAAGGTTACATGAAAACAGGAGAAAAAGATATCCTTGAAGTATGGAGTAATTACTTTGAAAAATTGCTAAATGAAACAAGTAGTGTCAGCACAGTGGTAAAAAAACACTCGACAGGCATACAGTCAGGAATACATATCCATACTTGAAGTAGGAAAAGCCATCAAAGGCTTGAAATGTGGAAAAGCAACAGGAGTAGATAATATTTGACCAGAAATGCTGAAGTACGGTGGTATAAAAGTCTTATAGTGGCTGCATTACTTAGTTCAGAAGGTATAAAAGTCTTACAGTGGCTGCATTACTTAGTTCAGAAGGACAGAGGGACGAATTCCCAATGATTGCAGTAGAGCTCTAATAGTACCCATATATAAAAAGAGAAATAAAACAATGTGAGAATTACAGAGGTATTTCCCTATTGAGTGTTCCTGGCAAGATCTATGCAAGTATGCTTGAGAAATGGTTGAGAAGAATTGTGGAAGAACAAGCTGGATTCAGGCCAAATAGAGGCTGTCAGGATCAGATCTTCACTTTACAACAAATAGTTGAGAAAGCATGGGAATATAACAGATCTGTATTTAAGTTTTGTCGATCTGGAAAAGGCAAATGACAAGGTGCCAAGAGAGAAGCTATTCAATACGCCATAGTTATATGGTGTCAATGGGGCATTATATCAAGCAATACTTAGTCTTTATTTGAGTTGTAAGTCAGCAGTTAAAATTGAAGGAAGTACAGGATGATGGTTTAATGTTAAATCTGGTGTGAGACAAGGATGTACATTATCCCCTCTGTTATTCGTTATCTATATGGATCACATTATGAAGGAAAGTGATATTAAACATGATATCAGAATTGGAGATGTTGATGTCAGCTCTTTGCTTTATGCAGACGATGTTATACTTCTAAATAAATCCACTACAAGTTTGCAAGATTCCCTGACTAAATTGAATAACTGTTGTAATACATATGCTATGAAGGTCAGCATTAAAAAGACACTGAAAATAGGTAGAATTGTTGAAAATGTCAACTGTATTGTGAACGGGGAACCTGTGGAACAAGTAAAACATTTCAGCTACTTAGGCACGATTTTTACTGAAGATGGTAAATTAAATATGGAAATAGACAACAGAATCAACAAAGCTGGTATGATAGGCAGTCAGTTGAATAAATTCATATGGAATAAGAGAGAAATTAGGTCGGAACACTAAATTAGCTGTGTACAAGACAGTGTTCAAACCAATTCTAACCTATGAATCTGAGAGCTGGGTCAGAAGTAAAACACTTCACCAAAGACTAAAGACCAGAGATATGAGAGTCCTGAGAAAGATTAGAGGTGTGAACGGATGGCATCAATGGCAATATCATATTAAAAACGAGGATATTAGGAAAGAACTTGACATTGTCAGCATCCAGGAATGTGTTAACAGAGCTAATCTCAGGTGGTATGGTCACTTGAACAGAATGGATGAGGAAAGATTAGCAAGACAAGTGTTCTCTGCCAGGTTGGCAGGAAAATGACCCAGAGGAAGACCAAGATATAGGTGAATTGATACGGTACAAAGTGCCTTAGATGATAGAAATATAAGATCGGATAATGATGTTGTAGTTTTGACAAGTAACAGACTGATTTGGAAGAAAATTGTAGATAGGAAGTTAGTAATAAGGTAAATTTTTCATGAAGTACTATCATATTCTGTACACCCCTTGAGGGTACATGTCAGGAATTTGATGATGATGATGGTATCAAGAAATGGTTCCAGGATTCCCGTGACTTAATTTTTCAAGATGATAATGCATCTTGCCACTGCAGCAAACAAATCAAGAACTATCTGCGAAACAATGGAAACACTCCGATTAAAATTATGACTTGGCCTTCGAATTGCCTGAACCTTAATCTGATCGAAAATGTTTGGAATATTTTAAAGCAAACAATCTGTACCAAAAGGTCCACAAATGTTGTCGAATCGCATCAAGCAATCGCAGAAAGCTGGAGTGAAATTCTGCCAATTGTGTGTGTTGAAGCTTAAGTACTGCGAGGACACGGTGGAAGTTTAATGGAATATTTACAGCACTGGGAAAGGATTAAAACTAATGATTCCAATATTTCTTCTCAGTCACTGAGACATCTTCAGGGATTAGAAATAACTTATGTAACAACACACTCATACAATACTAAGTGAAACAAGTGGGTGACTCGTGTCCTGTCTAGGTGGTGAGCCCTCTATGGGCATTGTAGGTGGCCTAGGATGTAAAGTAGGATCTCTGATAATTAACGTTTCCCAAATTTTGGGAAGTTTTATGCAACTGTAAATTTTCTAAATTTTTTTTTTGATTCATTTGTTGATTTCTGAGTGCCACTGCAGATTCTAAAAAGTCTTTCTTTTTTGAATTTACTATGGTGGAGCATGGTGGTTTTTCTCCAGATCCTGTGGGTTGTATTCAAAACATGGTCTGCAAAGCCAGATTGACCATAGTCGTGATTGTAGATGTCTGATTTGTGTTCTTCTATCCGGATGGTTGCTGATCTGCCTGTCTGTCTGAAGTAAGCTAGCTTGCAGGATATACTCCAGGCACTGAGAGAGGAGGGAGCTGATCTTTGGTGGAGCGGATAAGGGTAGTAAATTTATGGTGGGGTTTAAATGCTGTGTGGAAGTTGTACTTTTTTTTAAGTACCTGGCTATTTTTTCTGATATGCCACAGATTTAGGGTTATGGTGATGACATTTCTGAAGTCCTGAAGAGATGGCCAAGAGATTGCTATGTTTGCACCAATAAGCCAAAAAATCAACCAACCAACCAATGATGTGAATAAGAAGGTAGCTGATGAATAGCCATTAGAGAGTAATGCTTTTAGATTTATTGCTTAGTTTATGGAGAAGTAGAATTTGGAATGCCAGTGACTAGTGGTGCATCATGGAGCTCAGTACTTGGGCCATTGCTATTTAATTTGTACATTAATGATGTGGGAAAGGGGAAATATTCTGTTTTCTGGTAATGCAAAACTGGGTAGATAAGATGATTCAAATAGACTACAATGTTGGGAAAGGAGAATGGTCATCAGTTTAATGTAGCAAAATGTATGGTTTGCATTTTGGGACGAAAGGATTACCATATATGTACTACATTGAGACTAGGGATTTGGGAGTGCTTGTGGACTGTGAATTCAAGTTTAGAGAGCATTTGCAAAAGTGGCTGAAACAAATATTTTTTTGTTAATTTTATTTAATCCATGTGATTATTTAGCAAGTCTTTAACCACACGTTTGAATTCAAAAGCAGAGATAAGGAGATTACTATACCTCTTTATAAGGCCTTGATACAGCTCCATCAGAACTACTGTGTACTTGGGTTTCTTGGGAATGAGAAGGAAGACTGAGTTCTGATCAAGATAAGTATGGAATTCCCCTTATGAGGATAGGTTTTTAAAGATTAGTGTGTTCTAGAAATTGATATGTGGAAAAAGGAGATATGTTAGACATGTAAGTTACTTAAAGGTTTTTATAGGATTGACAAAGAAAAGTTTTTATTACATGACTGAGGGAGGAGAAAGACTAGGGATCACTGGAAATTGATCAAAATTGTGGTTAGCAATGGTGTGCGAGGACTTGATATTTTGCTTGGAAATTGAGTGAGTGAAATGGGTTACCAGTCATGAGTGCTTTGTCAGCAAATGAGTTCAAAGTGAAGTATGACAGATATTGTAAATGTTGGTTGGTTTTAGTGCTTAGTGAAATGTTTAGGGCCTCTCTCTCTCTGAGTATACAGGTACCATGGAGATGCCTGTGTGATGATAAAAAGTAGCAATTTCTAAATTGCAGCCAACTTATCAGGTATTTAGCTTAACTTTTTTTTTTTCTTATGAGATGTACACAAAAAAAAATCGCAATCACATAGAATAAGAAACTATTTATTTATTATTTTCTTGGCTAGTTTTGTGAAAATTCTTTTGTTTTACTTAATCAGGATAATTACATGAATAAACTAGAAAACAAGTACAGTAGTCTACCCTTATCCATGGGGGCTATGTTCCAACACTTTCAGTAGATGCCAAAACTGCAGATAGTACCAAACCCTATATATAAAGTTTAATTTATAAATTGGCACAGTAAGAGATTAACAACAATAACTAATAATAGAACAATTATAACAATATACTGTAATAAGTTATGCAAATGGAATCTTAGCAACTTCAGCTTACATTTTTTTTTTCTTTCCTTATGAATGAAGTCGAACTTTCACCTTTTCACTTAAAGGAAGCACTTTACAGCTTCTCTTTGGCATATCCAAATTACAGCAACGCTACTCTTGCTTTTTGGGACCGTCATTAAGTCAAATAAGGGTGACTTGAATACAAGCACTGTGATACTGTTACACTATCTGATAACCAAGCTGGCTACTAAATGACTAATGGGTGGGTAGCATATACAGTAGTATAGCGTGGTTATGGTGGACAAAGGGATGATTCACGTCCCAGGTAGGACAGAGTGGGACAGCACGAGATTTCATCATGCTACTTAGAACAGCCTGCAATTTAAAATTTATGAATTGTTTATTTCTGGAATTTTTCGTTTAATATTTTCGAACAGGGGTTGATTGCGGGTGACTGAAACTGCGGAATGCGAACCTGCAGATATAAAGTCAACTACTGTAATAACAGTTAGCAACTTTAGTGAAAATATGTGAACATGAGTACAATGGAAAGCATACATTTGCTATTACACTGGCTGCTTGTTTGTAGGTTGCTGTATACTACTCGTAAATATGAGTGTGTTGTGATGAATTAATGAAGACCAAACTTGATGTAAAACCATCCCTTGTTTTTTGTTGCACTGTAGAGAATGTTTCATCATTTCAGCTAATTCTTTGGACACCCTTGAGAAAAAACTGTAATCTATGTGGAGAATTTTTGTTTATTGCCCATACTACTTGATCTTTTGTTTCAGTTATATGTACTGCCAGCCCTGATTTATCTTCTTTCATTCTCAATCTTCTAAAAGTTCTGATTGCCATACTGCTCCAGATCTGTGTCGTGTGTAGTGTAAACCACAACCACTACTGATATTGTAGATAACTGACTTTTTAAATGGTGGATGTGAAGGTTTAGAAGATTTCAAATGATTAGAGATCTTGTTGATTGGCTAGAAGGTGACATTCAAATTTTGTTGGCAAAGCAACCTTGCTATTTTGTCTGTGGCTAATTGTCTTATGTGGGAAAATCACTGATACTCTAAAATCTGGGTTTTCTTGTTCATCTGATTGTTTTGGAGGTTGAAGTAATTTTTATTTTATTTTATTAATGTTTCTGTTGTAGCCATTTTTTTGGTAAGATTGAACTTGGGTATTGCAGCTCTTGGTTCCTTTTTTCTATGTTAGGAAATTCTGTAGGCCCTATTGTGTAAGGAATGGATGATGCCTGTTTTTTGCACCAGGTAGTGATGAGATGTGGCATGCAAGTAACTCCATAAAATAAGATGCTAGGGCAAGTCTAGAAAAAAAAAAGCCTTCAAAGAATTCCGAACAATGCTATCCATAGCTTTGCCAATACATACCATTCCTCCTTTTCATTCGACAAACCTTGTAGTGCTCAAGGATTAGAATCCTCGAGATCTACCATTACCAATGACCTGAACTCGGATCTCCTACCTATATCCCAGTGGGGCAAGGACAGCCTTGTAAACTTCAATGCCACCAAAACTCAGGCTTATCTGATCTCTCGCAAGAAAGAGCTCATATCTCTTCCCCTCACCTTTAGTAATACTGAGCTATCCAAACACAATCAGATTTCTTTACCTGCATCTCCAATCTTTCCTGGCACAACCACATTTCAACTATAACTTCTTGGTATGTATGCTTTTTTGCACAAGACACAACTTCACAGCTGATAACTCTATACAAAGCCAAATCTGCCCAACCATGGAATATTGCTCCAATATTTGGGGTGGAGCACCAAAATCCTTTCTAAGATCTCAATTCTATCCAGAAGAGGGCAATCTGGCTAATTAATGATCTCTCTCATATACCCACTTCAATTCCTCTCTCACAGATGTTCAGTTTCTGCCTTGTGCCTCTTCTACAGATACTTCCATGAATGATGCTCTGCTGAATTGGCCACTATTATTCCTCCACTCTTCTCCATAATCATTAAAACACGAGCTACTGCTAACCAACACCCTTTTACAGTCCATCTTAAAACTTGCCGAACCAACTTCACTGTCTCCTCCTTCATCCCATCTAGTTCTGTCCTTTGGAACACTTTCCCCCACTTTGCCATCCTCAAAGATTACAACCCTCAGCTGTGCAAGCAAAACTGTGAACAGAGACATACCTCCTTTCTTCTATTCCTCTTTCCCACACATGGCACTAATGTAGGCTGACTATATGTACCGTTTTGAACTGGACAGTATCGTTTTTTTTTTTTCATATTTCCCGCCGTCCCGTCATTTTAATAAAAATGTCAGTTTTGTCCCATTTTTAGTAAAAACTGTAAATATACTTTAATATTGGTCAATCGTAAATTATTATTATTCATAACCTATAATCGTATATCAATAATTTATACCAGTAAGTTGCATTGTTTGATACTAAATATAGATATCTGCAGTGATTTATTCAGAGAAAATAAAAAATGCATGCTGACAACACTTGCACGTCTCAGGCACGCCGTCTGTTCTGAGTGTTAGTTTTTGTTTTGCCCGTATACCAACCGGTGGTTTAAATTTCATATTTTTAAATGTTTTAAGTCTTATTTTTTAAAACTTTAAATCTATCCTTGCAATGTCAAAGAGACGAAACTGCAGTTTTAATGATGATCTCCAGAAAGAATTCAAATTTATTAAACTGGACAAGCTGTGTAGTGATGGAACAAAAGTGATATGCCAAACACTGTAATGTCCATTTTTCCGTTGCTCGTGGAGGCAGGAGTGACATATCAACCAACATCTATGTAGCCAGAAACATAAGGATGCCGAAAAGATGATAGTAGTGAAAGCGATAAAATTGCAGCAAGTAAAGCTCCTGTTGCTTATCATGCTGTGCATCATGGCCAAAGTTTTTGTACAAATGCCTGGTTGTCGACATTGATAAATAATATTTATAAACCACAATTTTCTTCAGCACGTACCAAATCAGAATATTTCAGCTACAAAAGTAGCCATGAACATTGAAAATCTTGTAAACAATTTAGAGTCCAGAAACAGTGAAGTGTTTTTAACTATTGATATCAAAAAAACAACTGAAAATGTTAGTAGATTCAGGAGAAATTAATGAGGAATTTTTTGAGGTAGTTGAGAATTTCTATGAAACCAGTTAGAATATGTCAACAAGTGGAAGTGCAGTTTAGGAAACACTGAGAAGTTCAAGTAGTTGTTACTAAGGAAGACACCTGAATGGAAAGAAATACAGGACAGCCGGAAAGAGGAACTCATCACATGCACAGAAACAGAAGAAACTCATGTATTCGATCAGTGGACCCTCATAATATCTATAATTGTGAGGCAGTTGGATACATGGAATAAAGAAAACATTCCCGTATCTGATAGATAGGTACAGATTTTTTCTGAAATGAGCAAAAAACGCCTAGACTTTCAAGACTTTTGTAATATTAGAGTTTATTCTTTGTCTTCCAGGAAGTACAACACCTGTTGAGAGAAAATTTTCTGTTATGAACAGTATGTGGTCAAAGGAGAAATCTAGATTAAGTGTTGAGACAATGAGGACTATGTTAGTTGCAAGACAAAATTGTGTCATGGATTGTGAAAAGTTTTATGATAAGGTGTTGAAAGAACGAAATTTGCTACGCAAGATCACTTCATTAGAGAAATATTCATTTTACGATCGTGGTGAAATACAGTCCCCCTCTACGTCTACCTAAATTTTTGTATGGGTTCTGTCACTGAAGAATAATGGTAAGCTCAATATGTTTATATAATAAAACTTTTTTATCATCTTACTTTTACATGAACACAGAATATTACATAATGCTGTCCAGTTTTTGTCTCAAGGAAATATGGGCAGCCTACACTAATGTGCTATAGGTCTAGTGACCTTTTGTGTGTGGATCAAATAATAATAATAAAAAAAAATAGCCTGGTAGGCAGAGTGGCTAGCATATCTGCTCTCCAGCCAAAAGGCTGCAGGTTTGAATCCTGCCATGGGCATTGATGTTTGTGATTCTCTGTGAAGATACTAGTGGTGATGGGCAGTAGATGGTGTTAGTGTAGATGATGTGGATGGAGGTAGAGTTGTAGAGTAGGTGCCCTCCTTCGATGAGTCTTTGGACTCCTTAGAAGTGTCACATAATAATAATAAAACATGGTTGTTGAATAACACTGACAAGCAGGGATAGGGAAGTTATTCAACTTTATAAGGCATTAATAAGGTCACATCTTGACTATTGCACACAGATCTGGTCATCTAGATTCTTTGGTGAAGAAGAAGAAAAGTGGAGAGGATCCAAGGTCGAGTGACAAAAATTGTTGCATGTCTATGAAATCTTTCCTATGAAGAAAGATTGAAAGTCTGTGGGCTCCAAAAAACTAGCTGATATGCTAAGAGAGGAGATATGATAGAAGCCTATAAGTTATTAAAGGAGTCTTATAGGATTGATACTGACGACTTTTTTCTGTACAGTGCAGGAAGGGAGAGAATGAGGGATCATCCCTGGAGATTATGTAAGAGTGTGGTTAACAAGGGTATTAGGACTAGGTTTTTTGCTTAGAGGGTGGTGAATGTGTGGAATGTGTTGCCGGGTATAGTTGTGAGTGCTTCATATGTGAATAAGTTTATGGAGAAGTATGATAGGTATTGTATGAATAATGGTATGTGAATGTAGGGGTCTCCTGTCATGAATCTTCAGACTCCATGGAGACCCTATTATAATATAAATTTCGGGCTCACCACAAGTGCCAATTATGTGTTATGAAACTGGAATTAATAAAATACTAAGATAGAGAAATATATTTCATCCATATGGCTATTTTGGTGGTTAATCTTTTTGGGGCATCCTAATAGTGTGTGTGTGTGTGTGTGTGTATATATATTTTTTTTTTTTTTTTTTTTTTTTGTAATCAGTGGCATTTGTATGACATTGCTATATTCATTTTAATATTTCTGTTAGAGAAGAATGTTTGTTTCCTTAAGATGATTTTCAAGAAAAATATACACTCTGAAAACTTTTAGATTACAGGTCCAGATGGAAAAGTTATATATCAAGGTGAACGAGAATCCAATGGAAAATATACTTTTGCTGCACACATAGATGGAATTTACACATATTGCTTCAGTAATGCTATGTCCACTATGACTCCAAAGATTGTTATGTTTTCAATGGATGTTGGAGAAGCACCTAAAGGACAAGAAATGGAAACAGAAGGTTAGTCCTTTGGTCTATTATTTATAATAAAGCAACACTTAATTTACATTTTTAGGGTCCTAAATAGAGGAGGAAAAATGTGCTTTCAGAAAAGTAAATCGTGCATAACAAAATGAAAAAAAAAAATCATTGTAAACATATAATGCTTGAGATCCTTTTCTCTTAAAATAACCTTTTATTCTAATATTAAAAGTTTACACTAATAATTAAAAATAATTTTATTGGTGTTTCTGATTTCTTATATTTGGAGTTCTTAATCCATTCTCTTCCTCCAGTCATGGATCTGCTTTGGTCTGAACTTACAACTGCATACTTTTTTTTTATTATTATTGTATTTGGAAATCATCATCCTCTAACAATAGTCTTCCAAATTAATCTTATTTGTTAGTGAAATATAGAGCCAAAGGCTTCACTTTGGCGATGCAAAATTATACAAATTAAGTGGATATTGAATCCAACATTATTTCACAGTCGAATATAGAAACTATAAAAGTTTTGGCGGATCCAAGCATAAGCAACCTTTCAGGACAGGGGCAACTCGTGGTAAAGGTGGAGTAAGTCGTGATCACTTTCCTTAGTATTTTATAATGCAAAGCACATCTCCTTGCAGACATGTATGATGCTATGCATTATTGAAGGGGGTCACTACCCAGACCTGTTTTGACCTTTGTTGAGGTCTCGTCAGTGGCAGCTAGATCCAGATGTAAATACCCAGGTTGAAGTGATGCAGAAGTCATTCTTTCCCATACGAGTTGCCAAAAGGTGTTGCACCTTAAAAAGGCACCAAGAATTACTGAAATATAGAGCCAAAGGCTTCACTTCTGCGATCTACATAGTTCACATCCACTTCACATTGCCGAATTGAAGCTCTATATTTCAGTAATTTTTGGTATCTTTTTAAGATGCAACACCTTTTGGCAACTCGTAGAGAAAGAATGACTTTTGCATCACTTCAATACCCATCACCTTGGTATTTACATCTGGGTCTGGCTCCCACTGATGAGACCTCAACAAAGGTCGAAACCGGTCTGGGTAGTGACCCCCTTCCATAATGCATAGCATCATACATGTCTGCAAGGAGATGTGCTTTACATTATGTAAAATACTAAGGAAAATGATCAGAACTTACTCCACCTTTACCACGAGTTGCCCCTGTCTTGAAAGGTTGCTTACGTTTGGATCCGTCAAAACTTTTATAGTTTCTATATTCGGCTGTGAAATAATGTTGGATTCAATATCCACTTAATTTTTATAACTTAATTGTTAGACCTGATGTTAAATTGATTGTTGCAGTCTTCTCACAGGCACTACTGACTGCATCAGTCCATCTAGATCATATTCTTCCTCTGGATCTTTTTCATGGCATCAAACATCTTTCATTTTGTTCACTTCCTTTATTTTTCTGAAATTTCATGTGATTGTTAGTTTTAAATAATTGTTTTATGTCCTGCCTCATATACTTCTCATATGCATCAATTTAGTGCACTAGCTAATTTCTCTCTTATTCCATATAAATTTATTCCTATAGTTACCCTTCCCCCAGTAAAATCTTCTGAAATAGTTCGTTGCATTAAGGATATAGTTGATATTTTCCAAATGGGTTGTGTGTGTATTGCCGATTTTTCATACAAATTTGTTAAACAATTATTCAATTTAGTTAGAATCATAAACACTTGTACTGGATTTATTCAGCAGAATAACATTAAAGGGCTGAGTTGAATATTTAATTTGTTAATGCCACCTTCCTTCATATTATGGCCCATATAGATGATGGATAAGAGTAGAGATAGTATACATGCTTGTCTTAACTTTTTTTGTTTTTTTTTTTGTTTTGTGTTTCTCACCCACGAAAAATTATTGGAAAACCTATGGTACATTTGTACCATGGGGGCTAAGAATTTTTTTTTTTCACACTTTTTATCAACTTTATATTTTACGTTACCTTCATCCTGGGTGGTGAATGAGTGGAATTCATTGCCTGACTTTGTTGTGAGCTCTTCATCTGTAAATGAATTCAAGAAGAGATATGACAGATATTGTTTTGCTAGTTTGGGTCTCCCGCGATGAGTCTACTGACTCCATGGAGATACCCGTAATAATAATAATAATAATCCTATTCATCTTTCAATTTTAACTGCCGACTTATATATTGCTGTGGTAATGTCCCATTTACAATACAACATTACAATTGTAAATGGAACATTTATTGTAATTTATTTATTTATACCATTGTAGTTTTGAAGAGCTTTTCTCTTGGCATCTTATCCAGATCTACAAGTCTCTCCATGTCTTTTCCAGATCTACAAAACTTAGATGTTCTCATTATACGTCCATTATTTCTCCAATTTAAATCACATCAGGCTATTTGTCTTAAACTAAAAATCTGGCAGAGATGCTTAAGGATCAAAGCTAGATAACTGAGAGGAGACTTCCATATTGCCTTTAAGGAAAGCAGAAAACTGACCAGAGCCTTTACTCTGATGTCCAATCCTGGACTTTGATTTGTGTGTCAAGTTGGTAGGTATCCACCAAAATGCTGAAAATGAACAAGAATGGGTTGTCAATTTGGGACTTAGTCACCCAAAATTGTTTTCGGTATTGGTTTAAACTGAAAAAAAAATTATAGTATAACATGTGTCATGCTGGTTGGGGTGTCACCCGGTTACAAATGACCCCTGTTGTTTTAATAGTTTTAATACATATTATGATGAATGGAATAAACTCAACACAGCAGGATTGGTAGGCACCACAATAGGAGTATCAATGGAAAAGAATTGAACTGAAGAGCAAGTAGAAAAATATAGTGGTTATTATTATTGGCAGTACTGAGATGAAGACTAAAACAGGTGAGATGCTGTTAATACACATCAGATGCTTTATTGGGAAATGGTGAGTGAAGAAAGAGAGAGGGAAAATAGCTACAGCCAATCACACTAAACACAAACTTAGACTGGCAGGCAGTTTCAAGTAGAGCGATGTGGGGTAAAGCAAATTTCAAAAATGGGGAATTAAACAGTGAAGCTTAATTGTGCATATGAATAATTTTAGAGAAGGCAACCGAGAGAAAGATCAGAAAAAGCTGATTCATCTTGGAGATCTAAACAGCAGAGTAGGAAATGAATTCCAGGCATATACAGATATTTGGGAAAATCTGGAGAAAAGGGCAAAGCTAATAATAATGGTAAGTATCTGTTCTGTTTTGTTTCAGGATGTGGACTAGTCATCACTAATACCATGTTCCAGCATAAAGATGTGTAAATTCACATAGACAGAAAACATAAGAAATAGAATAGTGTATGTTATTGTTGATAGAGATATTGTCATGCTATTTCAAATTACAAGAGTATACAGGTTTCATCATGCTCATTGCTAAATTGTGATCACATCCTATTTCCAATCTCTTGATTAGAAATAGAAAGTAATCATAATTTAGTTTTGAGCATGATAAAAATGAATATCACTGAAAAAAAGAAAAATATATACAAAAGTTTTAAAAAGAATCAGTCTAAAGTATTAAGGGATGAGCCATAGAATAAAATATACAAATATTATTGGAGAAGAAATGAAAATGTTTGAAAACAAGTACCAAACTTTGGAGATTCAGTGGTGAAATATGAAGATAACACCAATTCACTCAGGTGCAAAGAGGATTTTTCTATCCTTGTTTGCAAGGATAGAACAATCCAAACTTGCTGGTGGATTCAAGAAAAAATAGGCATTTGTGAAAAAGAAAGCATATTAAAAGTTATTAGTAAGTCAACTAATACCTTGAGAGAGTACAGAGAAAAAAATGTAAGAAAGTGAAGCATTGTATAAAAGTAGCAAAACAAAAGGTCATGAGGTTGGCAAAATGTTCTGAGAGTTATTGGAAAAGCTTAGAAGTGGAGAAAAGAACACTGTATAAGGTATCAGAAATGAAAAAAGGCAGCATAAAAACTGAAGAGACATATATTTTAATTATCATCAAATTCCTGCCGTGTACAGGATATGATAGTACTACATGAAAAATTTACATCATTACTAACTTCCTATCTATAATTTTCCTCTAAATCAGTCTGTTATCTGTCAAGACTCCGATATTATCAGATCTTATATTTCTGACTTCTAAGGCATTTTTTACTGTATCAATCCACCTATATCTTGTCTTCCTCTGGGTCTTTTTCCTGCCAACCTGGCAGAGGACACGTGTTTTGCTAATCTTTTCTCTTCCATTCTGTTTAAGTGACCATACCACCTGAGATTAGCTCTGCTAATGCATTCCTGGATGCTGGAAATGTCAAGTTCTTTCCTAATATCCTCATTTTTAATATGATATTGCCATTGATGCCATCTGTTCATGCCTCTAATCTTTCTCAGGACTCTCATATCTGCAGTCTCTAGTCTTTGGTCAAGTGTTTGACTTCTGACCCAGCTCTCAGATCCATAAGTTAAAATTGGTTTCAACACAGTCTTGTATACAGCTAATTTAGTGTTCCGACTAATTTCTTTCTTATTCCATATGAATTTATTCAATTGACTTCCCACCATAGCAGCTTTGCTGATTCTGTTGTCTATTTCTATATTTAGTTTACCATCTTCAGTAAAAATTGTGCCTAAGTAGCTGAAATGTTTTACTTGTTCCACAGGTTCTCCATTCACAACACAGTTGACATTTTCAATGATTCTGCCTATTTTCATTGTCTTTGTCTTTTTATTGCTGACCTTCATACCATATCTATTACAACAGCTATTCAATTTAGTCAGAGAATCTTGCAGACTTGTAGCGGATTTATTTAGAAGTATAACATCATCCGCATAAAGCAAAGAGCTGACATTAACATCTGCAATTTTGATATCAGGTTTAATACCACATTCCTTCATAATGTGATCCATATAGTTAATGAATAACAGAAGGGATAATGTACATCCTTGTCTCACACCAGATTTAACATTAAACCATCTTCCTGTAGTTCCTTCAATTCTAACTGCTGACTCACAACTCAAATAAAGACTAAGTATTGCTTGATATAATGCCCCATTGACACCATATAACTGCAGCGTATTGAATAGCTTCTCTCTTGGCACCTTGTCATATGCCTTTTCCAAATCGACAAAACTTAAATACAGATCTTTGTTATATTCCCATGCTTTCTCGACTATTTGTCGTAAAGTGAAGATCTGATCCTGACAGCCTCTATTTGGCTTGAATCCAGCTTGTTCTTCACCAAGCTTTTCTTCCACAATTCTTCTCAACCGTTTCTCAAGTATACTTGCATAGATCTTGCCAGGAACACTCAGTAGGGAAATACCTCTGTAATTCTCACATTCAGTTTTATTTCCCTTTTTATATATGGGTACTATGAGAGCTCTACTCCAATCATCGGGAATTCGTCCCTCTGTCCAGGCTTTCTGAACTATGCAGTGCAGCCACTGTAAGACTCTTATACCACCATACTTCAGCATTTCTGGTCGAATATCATCTACTCCTGCTGCCTTTCCACATTTCAAGCCTTTGATGGCTTTTTCTACTTCAAGTATGGATATGTATTCCTGACTGCATGCCTGGTCAGTGTTGTTTATCACTGTGCTGTCATCACTGCTTGTTTCATTTAGCAGTTTTTCAAAGTAATTACTCCATACTTCAAGGATATCTTTTTCTCCTGTTTTCATTTCACCTTTATCATCTCTAATTCCTTTTACAGCACTCTTTCCTCCATTCCTAAGCTTCTTCAACAACCTCCAGAATATTTTGCCACCTTCTTGATATTTATTTTCTATATTCTTGCCAAAGTCCTCCCATGACTTTTGTTTAGCTAGTTTTACACACTGTTTAGCTTTCTTACATTTGTCTCTGTATTCTGTAAGAGTAAAAGCTGACTTATTTGCCAGGAACTTTTGATATGCTTTCTTCTTTTCCTTCACTGCCTCTTTAACTTCCTGTGTCCACCAGGGAGTTCTGATTTTTTTATCTTTGCACACAACCTCACCACATGCCTCTCTGGCAGAATCAATCAATGTTTCCTTCAGAGTTTGCCACTGAATCTCCAAGGTTTGATTCCTGTTCTCAAACTCTTTCATTTTCTTTTCAATAATATTTCTGTATTTTAGTCTACAGTTTACATCCGAGAGCTGCTCAACTTTTATTCGCTTTAAAACTTTCTTACATGTTATTCATGGTATTGAACACTGTCTTGTATACAATTAATTTAGTGTTTTGACTAATTCTGTAAGAGTAAAAGCTGACTTATTTGCCAGGAACTTTTGATATGCTTTCTTCTTTTCCTTCACTGCCTCTTTAACTTCCTGTGTCCACCAGGGAGTTCTGATTTTTTTATCTTTGCACACAACCTCACCACATGCCTCTCTGGCAGAATCAATCAATGTTTCCTTCAGAGTTTGCCACTGAATCTCCAAGGTTTGATTCCTGTTCTCAAACTCTTTCATTTTCTTTTCAATAATATTTCTGTATTTTAGTCTACAGTTTACATCCGAGAGCTGCTCAACTTTTATTCGCTTTAAAACTTTCTTACATGTTATTCATGGTATTGAACACTGTCTTGTATACAATTAATTTAGTGTTTTGACTAATTTCTCTCTTATTCCATATAAACTTATTCAGTTGACTTCCTATCATACCAGCTTTGTTGATTCTGTTGTCTATTTCCATATTTAATTTACCATCTTCACTAAAAATTGTGCCCAAGTAGCTGAAATGTTTTACTTGTTCAATAGGTTCTCCATTCACAATGCAGTTGATATTTTCAGTGCTTCTGTCTATTTTCATTGTCTTGTTATTGCTGACCTTCATACCATATCTATTACAACAGTAATTCAGTTTAGTCAGGGAATCTTGCAGACTTGTAGCAGATTTATAACATCGTCCACATAAAGCAAAGAGTTGAGATTAACATCACCAATTTTGATATCAGGTTTAATACCACTTTCCTTCATAATATATATTCTGATGGAGTAATTACAGCCAGTCCTTACAACAAGGTTCCTTTCTAATGATCTTATAAGTCAAGAAGGTCACTAGTTGAAAATCACTATATGAACCATAAATGGGGTATGTTAACAATTAACATGCCTGAGTGCTAAAATGTGTTGGTCTATTTTTATTATATTTTTAACTAATTTTACTCTTTTTTATTTTTATAAAGAAATAATGCAATTTACAAATTGTAACAAAATTAGTGTACAGTACTATACTGTGATAAATAATGAAACATGAGTGTAGAATAAATTCAATATTATGGGAGCAAAGGTGATTAATCATTTGGTGAAAAAATTTTATTTTACAATATTTCTTAATTAGGATTGACATGTATAAAAATTAGGATATAGCATCATTTGACTTTGAGTATTTACTAAGCTAATAAAAACTATATTTCATAATATTAAAATTTGTCAGGCATTGATTGTTGGTAGCTGTTTAAATAGATATCTCTATTAGTTTTAAAATATGAGTTGTATGTTCATTGCTTGGTTTAATTACTTTTGTATGGTATTTCTTTTTGTGCAGCTCACCAGAACAAGTTAGAAGAGATGATTAAAGAATTATCCACATCTCTTACGTCTGTGAAACATGAACAGGAATATATGGCTGTACGTGATCGCATTCATCGTGCAAGTAAGTTTCAGTTACATTTGTTTAAGTTTGGCATTAGTGCAGAAAATATTGCTTCAACTAAAAGTATTGTTAGTGCTAAGCTTTCTAAATAAATATTGTTTGCAAATACCTTATAGTACAATAATTGACATATGGTATTTAGCCACTCAATATTCATTCTAGTTGTTGCCTGTAGAGCCGTCCATTTCTAGTTTTATGACCTCCAAGAAAGAAACACTTATAGGTTTGGTTGTAGTCACCAATCAGTCCAACTTTCTTTCAGTATCTTTTCAGCAAGTTTCTGTGTTAATCACTCTTTGGCACAGGCACGTAGGGTTCTTCCTCCTGGAAATTTGGGTTTTTAACTTTATATCTCAAAAATTGACCATAGAACTCATACTGTTCCGATAGTAATATACCATTTAGAGTTTAGGAACATGTGATGACAGTAGTCACTACACATATACTTGCTACAAATTTAACTATCAGTGACAAGTAAGGATGGAGACTGACTGCCAGTTGATGTCCAAAAATTGGTTAAGACTAAAAAGAGTTCTTAAAGATTAGAGGATTATTATTATTATTTTTTTTTGACATCTGTCCCTGTTATAAATTGTAACCCGTTCAGCAGAGATGAACAATTCCCAGATACTAACCAAGCTCTGGTTCTTCAGAAGGTATGTCAAGGCCATATGAGGGAAGAATCAGCATATCGTAACTGGCTGTCATCCAACTCCATCCTGCGTTACTGTTTATGCCAAAGTGTGGAATAGTTATGCAAAAACTATTTTAACTCAACAGGAATTTTGAAAGAACTAAAAGCAAGAAACTTGCTGGCTCGACACTGCTTCCATCACTGTTACTCTTGGATGGTTATGTTGCATCATCACCCACAGAAAAAAAAAAAAATCTTTCTTTCACGCTACTACTATTGCTTCCATCGTCCCCTTCCCCCTCAACCATTCAAAAAAATTCATTGCACTCTGATCTTTCATCAGAAAAGAATCAGAATAATTTTATCCAAATTATACACAAGAAAAGGTCTGGATGAAATTTCTGCAATCATTCTAAAGGTGTGTATGTGCCCCAGAGTTAACTCCCATTCTTTGTTGCCTTTTCACACTTTCATATTGTATTGTTATTTATTCTGCAGCATTGCTGATGACAGACAAACAGACAAACCTCATTTGACAAACAATATGTGTTACACAAATCACCACCTCAAGAAAAAAAAACAATCTTTACTACCCTAAATTCTGATATCCAAACCATTTTTCAATAGGGTTTGGACAACCTTGTCAGTTTCAGGCAAGCAAAACAGTTCTGCCTTATCTCCCACAAAAAAAAATCATCAGAAAAGTCATCAAAAAAAAAAAAAATTTCTTCCAGTCTTACTCAGCAATCTCGAATCTCAAGATAAGCTGAGATATCTTTGTGGGCTTACTCTATCATTAGACCTTTCTTGGCATAGGTACACTACTATTGCTTCCTCGGCATCTAAAAAAAAAAAAAAATTAGAATTTCGCTTTCGCTCGAAGTGTTACTTTACTTCTGAACTTCTCTTAACCATATATACAAATTTGCACATCTGAGATGGTGTCCTTATCAGCTGTCTAAAATTACTTGAGAGCAATTAAGCTGATTAACAACAGATCTCTCACACAGGTGCATAGTTTCTGCTGCTTTTATCTTCTACAAATACATCCATAGTCAATGCTCATCTGAACTGGATCAGTAATTCCTCCACCTTCTGTTAAATTCATTGAAACATGTGCAGCAACTACTCAACAATACTTCACAGTTCAATTCCAAATACAAATAAATTTCTCCTCTTCCTTGTTTATTCTATCTAATGCTGCCGTTCCAGAACAGTCTCCCATCTTATGTGTTTTCCAGGGAATAAAATTTGCATCTCTTCAAACTAAATGTGAACAAGTTCCTTCTTGCCCATGGTAATAATATACTATAGGTTGCCCAGCCTCTCATGTATCAGATTATCATTAAAATAAAAAAAATCAAATAACTAAGTAAATACAGTCTGGATCGCTACCCAGACCGGTTTTTTGATATTGATGATAATATCAAAATATTATCATCAATAAGCAGATTATACTGTATAAGAATAAAGACAGAAGTGTTATATTGTTATCTTTACCTCCAACAGAGGCAGGAAACTTTTTTTTTCACTAAAAGGCCAGGGCTTTAACAAGTTCCATCAATTGCACAATTACATTTACAAAAAAAAAAAAAAAATTACGGAATAAAATTCCAGTGCTGCACCCCACTTCATTGGACACTAACGAGACAGATTTTCCCCCCCTTTCACTATAGCATATCAGAAACAATGCATTTATTCTGATTTCTTTTTTTAATAAAAAAAAATTAACACAAGGAAATGAACATTATTTATTTTAAAAAATTCTGTACTTAAACACTTATTTGTCATTAAGACACTCAAATTCCAGCCAGTTTTTAATTCACCTTAAATTAGTTTTCTGGATTTGCAGTTGTGATTGCAGATACATTTTTCTGTAGTTGTGAAAATGTTGATTCGCAGTGATAAGCTACACCAGAAGAATGAGTAAACATTGAAAATTTTATGAATTCCAGGAGTTATTATATCAGTATTCAGCTTTTTGAGTCATTAACCAGTGTGGTTGAAAAACTAATTTCAATGCAGTGATATCATTTATTGCTATTAACACCAGAACTCTATGGAGTCAACTCATTGCAGGTGGTACATGCTGTTAGACAATACGTTCCACTCCATTTTTCATGCAAAGAACTTGCTCTTTATGCCCCTTTTTTTCTTTTAATGCATGGAAGAGGAGTAGAACAAGGAAACATCCCTGGAAACCATAAGGAGGGTGTGAGCAAGGGCCTGGTTGGTCGAGTGGTTAGTGTGCCATGGACATGGATGTTTATGATTGTCTTTAGGTGGGAGATGAATTTCATTGCCAGGTGTGAGACAACCGCTCTGCTTACTGGAGACCTGAAGTGGCTTGAAAAACTTCAATGTTTGGTGACCAGAGCAGAGAGACCATGTAACAAAAAATTGCACCTTGCCATAGACTATCTAAACAGCTGGCCAACTCTCTGATCCCCCTCACTGAAAGGTCCCCTTCCTATATAAAAAACTCGACCCACTTTAAAGCCCTCGCAGAAAATTTAACCTTGAAGAAGACAGACATATTGGAAAGCTTTGATATCTCCTCTTTGTTTACCAATATTCCCTTAATTGACACCTTATCTCTCTTAGAAAAGGTTTTTCCCTCTGACATCTTAGATCTCTTTTCCTTTGCCATTAACTCTGGATATTTCTCGTGTGAACAACAAAATCTACAAGCAGATAGAGGGAACTGCCATGGGTTCCCCCCTCTCACCCCCCCTTGCCAATTTCTATATGGAAGATTTCGAAAAACGAGCCATAGACTCAGCCCCACTCAAACCTTCTATCTGGCTAAGATATGTAGATGATGTGTTCTCTATTTGGCCTCATGGCCCAGACACATTAGACTCCTTCCTCAGTCATCTCAATAGTCTACATCCAAGAATCCAGTTCACTATGGAAAAGGAAAAGAACAATTGTTTACCCTTCCTAGACACCTTAGTCACACGCCTGCCTAATGATACACTTACCTTCACCGTATACAGAAAACCCACACACACAGGCAGATACATTCACAAACTCTCCCACCACCACCCCTCTCAACAGTATGGCATTATTAAAACTCTTACCAAGAGAGCCCACAATCTTTGTTCCAGTGGAACCGCCCTCACTAATGAGCTTAACCACATACACAGCAGCACTTTCCTCTCCAATGGCTACAGCGATCACAGTATCAAAAAAATAATCAACTCCTCCCCCATTCCCCTTCCTTCTCGTCAACAAGATTTTAAAAATGCCATCACCATACCCTACATCCGTGGCACATCTGAAAAAATAGCCAAGATACTAAAACAATACAATCTAAACACAGCATATAAGCCCCACCGCAAAGTGGCTACCCTTATCCGTTCTACGAAAGATCAGCTCCCTCCTCTCTCTCTGCCTGGAGTTTACAAAGTACCCTGTTCCTGTAAGCTGGCGTACTTTGGACAGACAGGCAGATCAGCATCCATCCGTCTAGAGGAACACAAGTCTTACATCTTCAAACACAACTATGGCCATTCAGGCTTGGCTGACCGTGTTTTGGACACCACCCACAGAGTATCATGGAAGAAAACCACCATGCTCCACCACAGCAAATTCAAGAAAGAGAGACTTTTCTTAGAAGCAGCAGCAGTTCTCAAAAACCAACCAAATCTCAATAAATATGGGTGCATTAAGCTTCCGAAGATTTGGGAAACACTCATCACCAGAGTTCCCACCTTACATTCCAGGCCACCTACTACTGCCCTTAGAGGGCGCTCTACCTAGATAGGACTTTAGTGTCACCCACGTGGTTGGGCTTAGTATTGTTTGTTATTTGTGCATATGTTACATTAATATAGGAAGTATTAAAGTCTATTTTAATTCTTTTTGAGTGTTGTAAAAAATCCATTAAGCCTCCAACATGATGTCCTCACAGCACTTAAGCCTCTACACACGTAAGCAAGGTGGTAAGTTTATTCTAGGTAACGAAATTTGTATATCAGCCAAAGATGTCTGTTGTGGGAATTTAAACTCATCGAGGCAGTGTATACCCATCCAGGCATACACTGGAAACAAGTGAATGAATATATATTCCAGAAAATCAGTAGCAAGGCAATTTAGTGTTGCATATGTGACTGTGCTCTAATATAAATTAGAATCCATTAAAAGTTGAGATGAATCTGTATGGATTCTAACAATTGCAATATGACATTACCATATTGTACTTGAAGCTAATTATCAAGAATATGTATTCCTGTTCACTTGTTACCATTTATGTTAGAGATGTATTGAAATATTTTTAATGTAACTTAGGCCTTTTTGTTGTGCTCATATTTCAAACCACATTACTTCATAATTCATGGAAGTTAATGAGAAGTTATAATAAATCACCTATGTATCTTTATTATTGTCATTTGGGTTGTGTGGTTTCATACAATTAATGTTATTCATTTAACAGATTTTTAGTAGGCAGTATTAATTTGTAATTCATTTACTTTTCAGTCAATGAAAGTACCAATTCACGTGTAGTGATCTGGGCCTTCTTTGAAGCATTGGTGTTAGTTGCTATGACATTGGGCCAAGTCTACTATCTGAAACGATTTTTTGAAGTAAGAAGAGTGGTATGAACTTGTCAAAGGAGCATGTCGTGATACTTTATTTAAACCTGCTTAAAGAGGGGAAAATGGATTACAGTGATTAGTTTTTTTTTTTTTTCACTCACTGTGTATTTATATAATCACCAAAGTGAAACTGGAAAATCTTTAATCTTGAAAGCCCACAGAGAGAATGAAGAAAACTGCAATTGTTATATTAAGTTAATTACAATTGTATGTCTGCAAAACATTGCTATTGCATAATGTCATGTGATTTTATTTATGAGCATTCTTCATGTTACAATTCACAGTTTGGATATATAAACAGATGTACAGACTCAATCTTACAAATTTTATATTAGTTATGTACAAGTAACAATGTAATAAAGTTCTGTTTTTCCTTCTTTGATTCAAGTATCCTTTTGTCATTTTTCTGTCTTGATTTAAGAGAAACATAAAAATATAAAGAAAACACTTTAATATAACCTTGAACTTTTTTTTAAATGAAACGGCTTTCTGCTTTTATTTATAAAAGTTAATAAATAACTGTAAAGGGAAATTTTAGTGGAGTGAATATTGATGGGGCTTTATTAAACTTTTTTACATAGATAATTAATATATCTATTATTCAAGAGGCTGCAGGTTTGAATCCTGCCATAGGCATGGATGCTTGTACAGACCATGTGTGAAAGGAAATCTGCACCCAAAACCTGGTGAGGTGAGTGACATCTACAGATGAAAAATGTGAAACATTTTTTTTTTTTTTTTTACCTGATGTCTGCCTGTCACTGTGCTTAATTTATAGAACTTGCCATTCTGATAATTGGTCAGATAAATAGATTGCTATATCTGATTTTCTAGCACATCATTCTCAATTTTAATACTAACCTTCAGATTATTTTGGGGGATGATGCACTTGACATGCTATGTTGAACTAAGTATTTAAACAATCTCCATTTTAGAATGAAATATATGTATACAGCAGCAAACAACTTAATCCAAACATATTTCAAAGAAAAATTTTAATTTTGCAAGAAAATAAATACAAAAATTAAACTCCAGATTATGCATTTATGTGCTGGTTCTAATAAGTTCATTCATTTGGTTACGACTACCAGCATAGAACACGTTTTTCTTATTTCTGCATCTCGAAACCATGCTTTTATAATGGATTACATTAAGTTATCCTTTATATCACAATTTAATTTTCAAAGTTACTTTTTCACTATGGCCCACAAATTTTCTATTAGGTTAATGTCAGGAGTTACCCTGCCCCACCGAAGCAATTGGATGTTGATTTTTTTGAAGAGCGGTACAGAGCAAGATCCTGTTGGAAGATGAGTTCTTTTGTCTTTCTGGATCTGCGGGATCATTCTTTTCTCCAACATCATGTATTGATTACTTTTCATCATACCATCAACAGGCACAAGTGATCCTAGACTTATGTAAAACAACCCCAGAACATCTTTTTAGCTGGATGTTGAGGAGCTTGTTTGAAGGTGGGCAATAGAAGTCTTCTCAGCCACTGATTTGTGAACATAGGGTACTTAGCTCTCCTTGGACAAAGAAATGGCTCATCTGAGAATATAACCTCCTTCCACTTCTCATACATTTTTGCCCAATGGAGCCTCTTTGTCTGCATAGCCTTCATTAACTGTTTTCTTTTTTAGTCTGTGGGCAATCCTCTCTGCTT
The DNA here is from genome assembly GCF_054136105.1 of Typopeltis vanoorti. Lineage (NCBI taxonomy): Eukaryota > Metazoa > Arthropoda > Arachnida > Uropygi > Thelyphonidae > Typopeltis > Typopeltis vanoorti. The sequence continues at coordinate 99,944,363 of NC_143568.1, read as the reverse complement.
CCAACAATATTCGACAGACTGTAATATCAGAAACATTAATCCCACTATCTGCCAAGTCTCTAAGTTTACAGCAGACAGTCTTGGATTCAATTTGCTTTTCATAACTAGTTAGTCTTAAGTGTAGGTTTCCTTTTTTTTACTTTCCCTAAAATTTTTTATTTTCCTTTACTGTCAGGAGAAAGGGTACACGTCTCCCCAAACCTCTTTAAAATTGCATTAACAGTACCCAAATCAACAATACTGCATGCATTGGTAATTTGTCTGAATCATGGATGTGTGCTGAGAAAGACTGCATATTTTTGAATCCTCTCTTGGAGATGTATCCATTTTATAGCAACACAAAATGAATAAAACTACCAATGCCAACTTGTTTACACTATTAATGAACATCATAGAAACAGTTAAAACACACAGCACTCAACCAAGAATAAACAAACCAAAAACTTGATGAAAATTCAGCTTTTTTCAGATTAATTTGTTCACTACTGTATATATTAGTATGTTTCTGCAATACTCTACTGCAGGGAAATAGACATTTCTTTAGATTTGTGGCATATGAAGAAAACTTTTGAGGAAAAAAATTATCATTTATCAGATGAATATCCTAACTACCCAGCAGAACCTAAAAGAAAGCTGTACATAAACCAAATGTCATTCTATGACAATCGCTAGGTATATATATTTCGGATTGCAAAAGGGCAGCTCGCGTATCAGTCTCGCGTTTTGATTAGTGTGATATTTTTGGATTTCCAAATGATACATAGAGGTAAGCGTTCTTCATTTTGTGAAATATAATTGCTATTGCTTCTCGCATTTAGCTATTCGATTGATTTTGCTGGCAGTCCTTTGCAGCTGAGATATCCTCTACAGAATTTCTGCTGGCAGGTCTTTAGGTCGTCGCTTGGTGTCGCACTGATTAGTTCGTCGGCTTGTCGAGAGCTCCTGAAAAGATGAGTAGTATTTTGTGTTAACATTAGAAATTTTACTAGAATTTTAAGTAGTATTATTTGCTTTTTGTTTCTTGGTGTGTGTGTGTGCAATTTTTGCGTGTTTTCTGTTATTTTAATTATTAATTTTAAGATAAGATAGCGTACATATGGCACCGATAAAGAAAAAAATTGCGGCCAGGTCGCCATGTTTCTTTAAGAGTTTTGCTGTAAACAAATTTATGCAATTTGCTGTCTGTCAGATGTATGCCTTGCGAAGAGTGGTGGGAGTCTGGTTAGAAAGTGATAGCGGAGTTAATATGTGCAGAAAGTGTAAAGAGAATGAGGATTTCAAGCTTGTTTCGTGTGGCGAGAGTGATATCGTTAACGATAGTCAGAATGTAGAAAATGGCGGTGTGCTAGAGAATTGCGTGGTAGTGCCAGATAGGTGTGAGAGCGTCGTTGAAAGTGTAAATGAAGGTAGAAATAAAGAACGAATGGATGATTTGATTGATAATGAAAATGGTGAGATAAATGCGAGTGGTGAAATTGCCCGTTTGAACGGTACGATACACAGAGCTAAAAGGCAACTGGAGCGTATGGAAAAATGTGTGTTGAACGTACCGACAAATAACCGGCGAAAGTCTGTGACGGCAAATAATAGAATGTTCGTAAACGTCAATAAAATGAAGGAGCGAGTGCTGTATGGGGATTCGCTATTAAGAGGTGTAATAGTGGAGAGTTTAACGAAGTCGTACCAGCCAGGTCCGAACATAAAGGACGTCAGCGAATCTATTCGACTGCAAAAACAGAGGGTGAAAGAGATGATAATCGTGGCAGGAACAAATGATTTGAAAGAGCACAAAATGGAAATGATAGAGGATGTGAGGGAATTATTTGAGGTAGCAAAAGAGAAGAGTGAGAGAGTTAGGATGGAGAGTATCTTACCGTGGTATGACAGCAAAGTATTTAGAAGGAGGGCCATAATTGCCAATGACTTTATGCGTGGGTTATGCATGGAGAGTGGTGTGGAATTTGTGGAATGAGTTCGATGGGCGTAATATAAGATGGATGGGTTACATTTGAATGGAGTTGGTGTATGAAGACTTGAAAAAGCGTTGATGAATGATGTGGAAGTGGATGTACAGACTCAGGGAAACTAGATTTATTAAGAGGGTGGAGGGAGTAGATATGCAGACTTTAGGGAGGCAGTTGAGTGTATGAATGAGTATATTATGCCCGAGCGAGTACAAAGGACAACAAATCAGAATGGGATAGTTAGTATAAGGCATCAAAGTAGGGATGGGACAAATGGGCTTCTGCAATTCATGTACACTAATGCCAGGAGTATTAGGAACAAGAAGGAAGAGTTTTTGGCCATGGTTGGCACTTCCAGGCCACAGGTTGTTGGTATTAGTGAAACATGGCTGACAAGAAGATGATACAGTTAGTGGTATTGAATGCGAAGGGTATAGCGTGTTCAGGAGTGACAGGGTGAATAAAAAGGGTGGGGGGGAGTATTATTGATGATAGCTGATGAGCTGCAGCCAAGGAGTACAGAAGTTGAACTGCAGGATAGAGGAAAGAGCACATTTGAGGCTGTTTGGTGTGAGATAGAATCTAGCAGAACAAAATATACAATTGGGTGCTGCTATAGACCAGGTGATGGAATAGATGGTGGGGATAGTATGCATAGGCAAATAGAAGAAATGAGTGAAGGAGGGTAATTATTATGGGTGATTTCAATTATGGTAATATTGACTGGAAAGAGGAGAGGGCACATGGGAGGAAGGAATTGGATTTTATGCGGTTATTAAGGGACAACTATCTATGGCAACATGTAGTGGAAAATACCAGGGGGCAGAGAGTGCTGGACCTTGTAAGTGCAACTGAGAATGTGGCTGTAACGAACATGACCATGTTGCCACCAATTGGTGAGAGTGACCATAAGGTCATGACTTGGGAGGTGGCTAAAGGAGTGGAATTTACAATTAAGACGGTACATGTGGAATTACCGGGCTGGTAAGTATGACAAGCTTAGGTGTGTGCTTGGCTCAGTGCCATGGCATGTAAAACTGCAAGGGCTGGATGTTGATAGCACATGGGAGGTGGTTAAGAACTGGTAAGAAAAGCAAAAGCAGATTACGAAAGAAAATTGGCCATGCAGGCTAAAGAGAATCCCAAACATTTTTTTCAATATGTTGCAAGTAAAAGGGAAAATGCTCATGGTAGAATGATCTTAAAAAATGCTGAGGGTAGGGAGGTAACCGAATCAGTCGATATTGTGGAATTACTGAGTGAGCACTTTGCAAGAGTATATCATCCAGGTGGTGACTTTGCAGGAATGGAAGAACCAACAGCTTATACTGCAATTGTGATGAATGAAGTAGAGGTAACTAGTCTATTACAGAACATCAATGTCAATACATCTGTGGGATTGGATGGTATGCCAACTCGTGTCGTACGTGAAACGGCTAAAGAATTGTCAGTGCCCTTGACCATTTTGTTTAATTTGAGCCTTGGGTCTGGGTCAGTGCCAAGGGGGTAGAAAGAGGGGAAAATAGTTCCGCTGCACAAAGGTGGTTCCAATGCTGCTGTTGAAAATTACCGGCCAATCAGCATAACAGGAATCATTATCAAGGTCTTAGAGAAAATAGTCAAGAGGAAAATACAAGATTGGATAGAAGAAAATGAGATACTGTATCGGGGACAGCATGGTTTTGTAAAGGGTAGGTCATGCCTCAGTAACTTGCTCACGTATTATAACACTGACGGCTGAACTGGATAAGGGTAATGGGTTTACAGTGATTTTACTGGACCTTGCTAAGGCCTTTGACAGGATACCACATGGAATTCTAATCAGTAAATTTCAGCATATGGGGATGGACATAGGGTTGGTGAGATGGATAGGAGGGTGGTTGATTGAGAGATATCAGAGAGTGGTTTACTCAGGAGTAGAGTCTACAAGACGACCTGTGACTAGTGGTGTGCCACAAGGATCTGTTCTTGGATCACTGCTGTTTAATTTGTTCATTAATGATATAAGAAAGGATCTGAGAGGAACAGTTCATTTGTTTGCGGATGATGCGAAGTTGGGTAGGGCAATAGTGAATGCAGCTGACGTCAAAATTTTGCAGGATGCTTTGGATAGATTGGAGGTCTGGGCTAAGGAGAATGGATGTCAATTTAATGTGGCGAAATGTAAGGTTATGCATTTTGGGTTGAAAAGATTGGCGGCAGTTTACTGCATTGGTGGAACTGTGCTCCAGGAAATTGATGAGGCACGAGATTTAGGAGTGTTTGTGGATAAGGAATTGAAATTTAGGGGACACATTGCAAAAGTGGCCACATTAGCTCATCAAATCACTTCGTTGCTGAATAATACGTTGACAAGCAGGTTATTGTTCTTCTGTATCGAGCCTTGATAAGACCCCATCTCGACTACTGTGCCCAGATTTGGTCACCTAGGTTTCTTCTTGATGGGGAGGAGGTGGAGAGGATCCAGAGGCGAGTGACCAAGATGATAGCAGGTCTGTGGAATGAACCTTATGAGAACAGGTTGAGGATTTGTGGGTTGCAAAAATTGGTTGATCGGCGGAGGAGGGGAGATATGATTAAGACATTCAAATTACTGAAGGGTTTCTATAAAATTAATTCAGAAGATATTTTTGAGAACAGGGCTGGTTGTAGGAGGACTAGGGAACATCCATGGAAACTGTGCAAAAGTGTGGTTAGTAAACGTGTTAGAGCTGGGTTCTTTACTCTTAGAGTAGTGAATGAGTGGAATGCGCTCCCTGAGTCTGTGGTGGATGCTGTGACAGTGAATGAGTTTAAGGCGAAGTATGATAGATACTGTATGAATTTCGAATAGTTGTAATGAATATGATTTGGGGCCTCCCTCAATGAGTCTAATGACTCCTTGGAGTTGCCCGTAATAATAGTAATAGTAATTATTCTTATGCCAAAGCGGCTATGAGGTCATTATTATCGTGTTTGTTCGTTGCGTTGTCTTCTGCCTGTTTAGCTGGGTTAAAAACCGGTGGCGTAGGAATGCTTTGTCAATGGGACAGTTGCCAAGGGTTAAAAGGGCGCTAGCAGTCCGATATTTTACCAGTTCTCGGAACTATCACACTGTGAAAGATGCTTCAGCTACACATTTGTGAAGGTTTCTAAAAGCCTGGCTAAATTAAAGTGACTAAAACTAAATAGTTGGGCTTACATCTTTCTCAAGAAAGTAATCAAGTTGTAAGAACTGTAACGGGCGAGTGATCTTTCAGGGCTTTACTGTTTCTCTCGAAATTTTGCATCTTGACGTGTGAGTAAGGCGTTTTCATTGATAAAAAGTAGTTATCGCAATTTTCGTCAAAAAGACGTCTGAAGCAACAACATTGCAAAATATGAATTATTTTGCAATGTTGGAATTATTATTATATATTATATATTTTATATTATATATATATAGAGAGAGATTATTATATACAGAGGGCGCTTTAGCAGCAAGCGGTCGCAAGTACGCTATTTCAACCAACCTACTTCCAGTTATACAAAAACTGTTAAATAAAATCTTCGAAACGGGACACATACCTGAAACACTGAAGACTGCATTAATCACACCCATACACAAACAGGGAAAAAGAAACATCATAAGCAATTACAGACCCATCGCCACGCTGTCTGTAATCAACCAAATCATGGAGCGCATTGTACATCAGAAACTCTCCACATACGTTGAAAAATTTCAAATCATACCCAAAACACAATATGGCTTTCAAAAAAATAAACGAACAGCAACACTCCTGGAAGATTTCACAGATCTAATAAACGCTGCATTGGATAAAAACAGAATAACATTAGTGGTATTCATTGACCTAACAAAAGCATTTGACACACTAACACACAAAACCTTGTTAACGAAACTAACCCGTATCGGAATTGGAGGTCGTCTACTCCAGTGGTTTAAAGCATACACGAAAAACAGAAAGCACATCACACGTATAAGATAGCATACAGCAAAGAGGTACATGTAACCTGTGGAGTACCGCAAGGAGCTGTCCTATCTCCCATTCTATTTAACATATACACACACGACATAAGCCAACTCCCCCTAAAAAGTAAAATCTTCCAGTACGCACACGACACGGCCATAGTGTCCATTCACAGCAATGCAAATATCGCTTACACAAATATGCAACACGACATCAACCAAATCACTAACTGGTTAACCGAAAACGGCATATATATAGACCCTGGTGTTGCACCACCTTCAGACTTGAACTGCGTTTCAGGTGCAAACTTAACTGTTTGCTTACTTGGGATTAGGAGTTAAATAACCAAGCTTATAAAATTACTTGGTTATCCTAATATATCCAAATATCATATATATATATATATGTGTATATATATATATATATATATATATATATATATAAAACTTGGTTATTTTACTCCTAAATCCTTGCATAAAGGATTTAGGAGTAAAATAAAGCCCCTGGCCCAGATGGCATAAATAAAATAATTAAATTTCTGCCCCGAAGAGCTGTCGCACGTCTCACCACCATAATCAACGCCATGTTCCGATTTAACTATTTCCCCAGCTATTGGAAAGTCGCAGATGTGGTCTCAGTGCATAAACCAGGTAAAGGTCCACACCTGCCTGAAAGCTATCGACCCATCAGCCTAATCTCAAACTTAGACAAAATTGCCGAAAAAATCATCCTCTCCAAACTCGAAGCCTCAGTAAATGAGTTAAATATCCTTCCAAAGGAACAATTTGGCTTTAGACAACATCACAGTACTACTCAACAAATTCATAGGATAATTGATTACATCACCACCGGCTACAATTGGCACCAGCACACTGGAGCAGTTTCCCTCGACATAGCGAAAGCTTTTGACAAGATATGGCACGTGGGATTACTACACAAACTCATTTCAGCAGGCATACCATCAAGAATCGTCCACCTAATTAAATCTTACCTCCAGGACAGACACATACAAGTCAAATAAATGGTACAGTTTCAAGTCAGCGACGGATCTCTGCTGGAGTTCCCCAAGGTTCCCTACTGGCACCGATCTTATTCTCGATATATATGGCAGACATCCCACACAACCCAATGTCATCCATATTAGCACTCAATGCGGATGACACAGCAGTACTTGCCAGATCTCTACGACCACATCTTGTCACTAAAAACTGCAAGAAAACCTACTAGAACAATGGTTCTTCAAATGGAGATTACAAGTGAATCCTCAAAAGAGTATAGCGATACTTTTCACCAGAAGATTAGCAACTCCCAAGGGGGACCTTTATCTATTCAACACCAAAATCCCCTGGCAAACAGAAACAAAATATCTTGGGGTAATTCTAGACAAAAGATTAACGTTCAACCCGCACATCAAAGCCTTATGCGCGAAAGCATTTAAAACCATCGCAATACTTTACCCTCTAATAAATAGGAAAAGCAAGCTAAATTCCAGAATCAAAGTGCTCCTCTACCTGCTGACGATCCGCCCCATAGTGACATATTCATCTCCAGCCTGGAGCCACACATCCAACACCAACATCCTCAGGCTACAGAAAGTGCAAAATAAGGGTTTGCGCATGATATTGGATGCACTGGTTTATAAGGAACGTCGAACTGCATAGAGATACAAACATCCCTTACATCTACTCTTTCCTACTAACTACAGCAGAAAAATTCTTTTCAAAGATCTCTACACACCCCAAATCTAGTTAAACAGGCAGCAAACTATGATGAAACTGACCTCTTCAAATACAAGAGGCAGAAAGCCATTCTGAATACTTGCAACAATGACTAATCTCCGTTCCCCCCCCCCCCCCAGGGAGAGCTCACAGCTCATAAATCTTTCCTTCAATTCATCCTCCCTATCAGACAACGGGGAATAAAAGCATCTTGCATCACCATTCTGGCCAATGATGTTATGTTATGCTAACCTTGGTATTTAGGGTCTAGGTACTCACTGAGAAGACCTCAAAAAAGGTTGAAATCGGTCTGGGTAGTGACCCCACCCATAATGCATTGCAGTATACATCTTCTAGTGAGATGTGCCTTACATTATGGGAAATACTAAGAATAGTGATCAGAGCTTTACTCACCTTTACAATGAGTTGCCCTGGTGTTGTACCATCTTTAGACTTGAACTACATTTAAGGCGCAAACTTAACTGTTTATGTATATATAACTTGGTTATTTTACTCCAAAATCCTTGCATAAAAAAGTAAATAAAAAAAAATCTTATATATCTCATCTCATCTTCTTTATACCCTCTTATCTTACTAATTATTACTAATTAGTACTAATCTTATATATATATACACGCAGGTAACATATGAGCGAAATTAAAAAAAATCGCAGAGCATTGGATAAGGAAAAAAATAAAATAAAAAGGCGTAAAAATAAAAATATAAAACATAACAATGAGCTAGGTGCATCACCATAGGCTCTCTTGCAGCAATATTCAAACATAATGGAAGATGACACCTTGATTGCAGTTAAGCATACCTCTTCCTAATAAAACGTTGCCGTTAGGCTTCCATACACGAAGTTTTTTAGCAAATGTGGGCGTTTCAAGTGTACAGCTGTTTCATTTATTATATTAACGTAAACAAAAAGAGAAGTAGATAAAAGATCATGTTGATCTCGACCTTCGATTGCTTCACGCGTCGTTCTACCCAGAAGCAGTTTGCTTGTTATTATTACTGGTGAATGTGGTGATTGTTTTTAATTAGTGTCATTTATATATGGATCTAAACGACTACATAAGCATCCCTAAGTGGCTACTCTGTACAGCTGTCTTGATACTTAGTGTTTACTGGTAAGCAATCTACTATTCTGATTGGACTTAATAAATCGAAGTAACAATTCAGAATTCTTAAAAAAAAAAAAAAAAAAAAAAAAAAAAAAGAGGGGTGGGGGCATATTAGAAAAATATATGATTTTTCTAATATATATATATATATATATATAGTCTTTGCCTAAGTCTTAGGCAAAGACTTGCACTACGTGCGTGTCACCCAGACTTGCACTACTTGCAAGCGCAAACTTGACTTGGTTTGCTTATATATATATATGTAAGCTGACTATATAATCTTACTCAATGGAGGTCGGGTGTTGATTTTTTTTTTTTTTAAATAAATATATATATATATATATATATTATTGATTACTAAAATATTTATACCTACAATAAACATCTTGTGTGACATTGCACCTTATAATTTTACAGAGTTCAGCACTAAGTACTGCAATTCCTACATTGGATTTCAATTTAAATTTTTATTAATACTTTTTTGCCTTTATATTATCTATTTACAACACACGTTCTTCTAATATTAACAATGAAGATTATACCGAATTGTTTTGTATAATTTTTTATTTTTTTATTTTATTTATATATTTTTTTAAGTTTCAGAAAGAGTGATTATACATACAGATTTCTGCATTTGCTTATAAGGATTACTTGTAGATAGTGAGGCAAGTTAATTCCAGTTACTTCGAAGCTTGGGTTAGCTTTTATGAAGAGAGTGGGATTTAGCCTTCACTATTTGTGTTGTTGCTACTTTATGTATGGGATGTAGGCATTGGATGCTAATGATTTGTGATGTGTATATTAGCGTTAATGGTTTCTTAACTTTGTTGGTATATTTTCCAGAGTTCCTTTTTTTAATGTTCTGTAGTTATCTACGTGTTTTAACTTTCTTGGTAGGTTGCCGAGTTGCGTGGGTATCTGATGTGATCTCACAAAAGAACCGTATGAGTTGTTGAAGGGTGTGGGGATGTAGAGAATTGTTGTAGGTCTTGTTATACGATATGTGTCTCTGTTGTTTCGATAGGTGATGTTGAAGTAATTCCTTGTTAATGTCATGTAGTGTTTCAGGTTTTTAATGCTCAGAATTCTGTGTATTCATATGATATTAGGCGTTGAAGTTTGTTGAAGTTTTGTTGATTTATTTTGTATTTTATGTGTGTACGTGTACGCGCGCGTGCTTTTTATGCATTGCGTATATTACACGAAGCTTCTAAATAACTGATCAACATTTATGATGATATTTTTGTATTAATTTTCATATTTATATTTTCTTTTCACAGATATATGTACATATTCGCATGTTAACATCCATATTTACATTTATTTAATTTTATGTTTACATTACATAATCTAAACTGTATGAGTATTACATTAATTTACAACGATTGGAAGTTGATTCTTTTTGAAAAATGAAATAATTTTGAGTACTGAGTGCCAGTGGTCTCTTGAAGTGATCACGTGTTATATTATTCCGGATGGAGTTCAGAAGTTCAAAGTCATAGAGGAAGTGATCGTCAATCTCTAGAAGGTGTTGACAACAGATGAAAAATGGCAATTAAAGAATTAGGGAATTGTCAGAGTGACAATGGATCTGTTTTTTTGGATCTCATCATAATGAGATAATTGTTTGAGAGTAAACCAATTAAAGAAATAGAATCAAAACACATAAATACAAACTATATTTATGTATTTTGATAATACATTTGTGCAGTGATTGTTAATAATACTTTTTTGATACAGTTATTAGGATTTGGTTTTTAAAATAATTTTAACATTCCAATATGTCTGATAAAATTCAGTATAATTTTTTAAAATTCATACTGAAGATATCCTTTGATTAAAAAAAAAAAAACTATCAGGCGCAGAACATCGCAAACGAAAATCGGAAAAAGAACGGGATATTCAGAAACAAAGCGGGGCTTGGCATAAATATCTAAAAACAAAACTGAAACAGCTGATGTAGTACAAGAGAAAATAAGCGAAAGGACCGAAACCGAGAATGCTGATCTCATGGCAAGTATTTCTCATTGCGATCCCAGTAATGTCGATATTAGTAGCAATTGATTTTAATTACCCATGCAGATGCACGGTTTCGGAACAAAATTCCACCGTTAAAGGGTTAATCGTCTTTCTCTCTTTCTGTAAAGAAATATAGTTTATGATTATTCTTCACTAACTTAAGAATTTTCATTAGCTAATGTTACTATTTAGAATTTATGATCAGACATGTTGAAGCCTAGCTTAACATCGTGGCTTTTAAGATGCCATTAAAATAGTTTTTTTTTTAGGGGAAAGGGACTGATAAATATGCTATTGCACTGGGAGACAAAATTCCTAGGGCCGACACTGCCTATTCACTTAATCTTGCGGTCGGTAACAAAATTGCAAATCTATTATTTGTTATTTGTACGTTTCGTGTACAAATAACCGACTGGAAACAAACACTGCAGAAAGTATTAGAAATCCGGAATAATGCAATGCACTACGCGTATTTTTTTGGTGTGAGGGGGGGAAGTCACTGAGGGGGGATCCAGCTGTGGGATTAGCTAAAGACTATAACTTAAATGTGGAAATTGTTTCACTGCAGAAAATTATTTGGATTAATGGAGAAACCAGCTAAGTTATGTGCAGAACTGACAAATTCACTGAAAATTCATCCAGCAAAGAGTGAATGGTCCTGCAGTGTAAACGAGAATGTGGTGATAGTTGATGGCTATTGGTAGACAAATCTCTAAAATAGTTTTAATAGTGAGGATCCTTTTCTCGAAAGTAGGCTAGACAGCGATTCCGGTTTAATTGGGGTCATTAAACTCTGGGGTGAATCTATGGTAAGAGAGAGAGAGAGAGATACGGAATATTTAACGATGATTCTGGGACACGTAGGACTTCTGCAGACCATGTGATTTGACAAAAGTGACAAATTATTTCTACTGTTTCTGTTAGTAAGAACAGGTGATTTAAAGCTGGCGTTATTTAAAATAATATTGTAGGATTTTGGATTTTGTATTAATCGTCAATTCGAGAATGAAATAGGTCACATTCACCAATGTAATGAACGGAGTTAATGGCGAAGAATCCATGGATAAATTAATGAGCTAATTGGTTCCCAAGTAGGTTCTGCGCTCCATATGACAGTTGATACGAGTAAGTTAGTTTATGGAATTAATTGAAACAATTTGGTGGCGATAATATTTTTGTATGTTTCTCCCGCCCACGAAAATTTATTTGCAAACCTTTAGTACATTTTGTTGTACCGAGGTGCGCTAAGGATTGATTTTCCTATTTTTATCAATTATTTATATTCATATACTGGAATTTCCTCTTCACATATTTAAAAGTCTGCAGATTTTGTTTCTATAATAAAGGATATCAAACTTAAAAAAACAGATTTAATTGCCAGTTCCGATATTGTTTCTCTCTTTACAAGTGTACCTCAAGAAGTCCTCGATCTTCTCAAGAACAAATTATCAAAAAAAAACTATTTCCTCTTCTCTCCCGTTGCATAAAGTCAGGATACTTCAAATATGACAATAAGATCTACTTACAAAACTCAGGTCTGGCCATGGGCAGCCCGCTCTCTCCAATTCTCGCGGATATATTTCTCAACGATTTTGAAGATAAAGCTATTAACTGCTTTCATCTTAAACCAAAATTCTGGTATCGCTTTATTGATGATATTTTCCTCATCTGGGAAGATGGTGTCAACAACCTCTATTTATTTTTAGACCACCTAAACAAGTGCCATGAAAAAATCTCTTTTACCTTCGAACTAGAATCCGATTACTGCCTCCACTTTTTACACCTGAAACTTACCAGATGTGCTGAGAGTATTAAAATCTCAATTTTTAGAAAGCCTACTCATACTTATAGATACCTTCATGCTTCCTACCATCACTACCCCCTCACAAAAATTTGGTATTATTCCCACCTTAGCTCACCGAGCAAAATCTTTACTTACAGAAGAAACAGAAATTGAAAATGAACTCCTTTTTCTTAAAAAAACTTTTATTAATAATGGTTTCTCTCCTAAGAAAATTGACATATTTCTTTCCCCCAGGCACTCAACTACTTCTAAAGATCCCTCTTCCCCAAGAGCATTCATCTCCTTGCCTTACATCAGCTCTCTTTCACCAAAACTGGCAAAGATTCCCAAGAAGTATAACTTCAAAACTTGCTTCACTACGCTTCTCAAACTTCGTTCATTACTTAGCAAACATAAACAGAAACATCTTCCAACTGTTTCCAGGCGTGTACAAGATTTTATGTGATTGTGGAAAGCCATATTATGGCCAGACTGCTAAATCCATCCTTCTACGTTTAGATGAACACCGTAGAGATCTCCTATAACAGGACTAGAGATAGCGCTCTCTCTAGCCATTCTCTTTTCAGCTAACTCAGACGAAGGCCGCCAACACATTGTGAACTGGACTCAAACTTCTAACATCCATGTTTGCTATGATGAACTCGAGAGAAAGATTGTCGAATCTAGGGAAATTTCTCTAGATTCCTCTCATATGAACAACAGCCTGAGTTTCAATCTCTCTGACGCACACGTTGCCTCTGTTCAGTTCTGGCGCACTCGCGACAGCGCGTAGTATACGTTTGTTTGGAACTCAAGCTCTCATTTTGTTTTCAAACACGCTACTGTCTTTTTATACTTGTCCTGTTATTACAATTTTAAGTCTCTGTAATTCTTTATATACTTCTTTGATTGTGATACCTTAAGATGTTGATTAATTCAACGAAACTAGTGTACTAGTAGTATCTTTTCAAATATATCATGTCATCTTTTTATCTCTCGGTATCAGTCATTAAAGCTTTTTCATATATATATATATATATATATATATGAAATTAATGAATATATGAATATAATTAATGAAATATATGAAATAAATATATATATGAAATTATTATATATATATAATAATTACAAGAAATGTAAGCGCTAAATGCGAAATGATAACGATATATACTGTATGTTGAATTTTTTCAATATATTATTATTTGTTTATATACCGTTATTTTCACTTCAAATTACTGCAATATAGACGGCGCTGCTTTTTTTGGAAAGCGCCATCTATAAAAGTAATTAGTATTAATTAGTTTAGATTTTCGCGATGTGGATGTAAAGTATTTTGTATCAGGTGAAATTTATTCAACGGTTGTTGATGTTGTTTTACTCTGTCGATAAATGGGAAAGAAGGAAACTTTCCTTTCAAAAGACAGAAACAGTCTATTACTGGGAAGAGGTATGTATAAGATTTTCGCCTCATTAATTTCCTAATGAAATTTTTCTCGCTGTAGTCATGTTTATTATAAGTGCGTAATCAGGTTTAGCAAGCCCATGTATAACTAATAATGTAATCGCTGATTAATGATTAAAATTATTCTCATGACAGTAATATATACGAAATATAAAATGATATATTTGAATAATGTTTGCATATTTGAAGTATTTGAGTTTCGTGTTACTGTTTGCCAACTGCAGGTTTTAAAATCCTAAATCATCCTTATCATTATTACGTTCAGCCATGATTTGTTATGCTTGTGTGATTACACTTCGTGGGAAAGTTTAACTTATGTGTTTCGTTTCGTAACTGCACTAAATTAGTTTATACTGGAATCATCAGCTGATGTCATTTTATATTAAAAGCAAACGGTGTTTACGCAACCTAAAGAATATTTTTCAAGATAAATTATTATATGCGTTTCATTTCCTCATTTAATTCTTTGGTTACTTTGTGACATACAAATTTTCATATGGATTCGAAAGGAACCCTTTAGAATTTACACCCAGTTGTCATTTCTGAATCAATGTTTATATTTTAAAATAGAGCGAGTGCATTATTTGACTGAACTGAATAATAATTATTTCAGAAAAAAAAAAAAACTGTTTTAATTTTGGGTTTTAAATTTCATATTTTGGAAATATGGATTCGATTAGTTTGCTTTCTTCCTGATGTACATGAAGTTACTGCATTTGTTTGAATCGTGTATTCCGTTTAATATTTTTGTTACGGATGACAAAACTTAATAAGCGATAATCAGAACAACTTTCTTTCTTCTTTCTCGCATGTTCATTCAGAATTCGGATTAAATAGCGTCGTTTACTATTATCAGTTATGAAAAACTAAAAACTACTTCCTCTGGTAATCGTGTGTGTGTGTGTGTGTGTGTGTGTGTGTGTGCGCGTGCGTGCGTGCGTGTGCGCGTGCGAGAGAGAGAGAGAGAGAGGGAATCTATTTTGTATTTGATTCTGTATAACAATGCGAAATAGAAATGCAGATAGACTGATACTCCTGTAGTTCTCAATAATAAATCAAAATCGTGAAGCCATCGCTGTCCAAAACAGACCTCAGATAAGCGGCCATGACAGCTTCCAGGATGTCAGTTACACATCATAAGAACAAATGAAAAGAAAAATGCAATGTAGCAGTAAAAATACGGAAATAATTAAATTTATCCAGACATTTTACATTTATCCAAAATAATGTAATGTAAGTAACAGTTTATTATTATTATTATTATTATTATTATTATTATTATTATATCATTCGAAGTAGGTGGGATTAACCTGACTTACTCATCTACAAGTAATCCTTATAAGGAAATGCCGAAATTTGTTTGCATAATCATTCTTTCTCAATCTTTAAAAAAAAGATTATACAAAAAATTCTGTATAATCTTCATTGTTAATATTAGAAGAACATGTGTTGTAAATACATAATATTGAGGCAAAAAAGTATTATTAAAAATTTTAATTGAAATCCAAAGTAGAAATTGCAGCACTTAGTGCTGAACTCTGCAAAATTATAAGGTGCAATGTCACACAAGATGTTTCTTGTATCTCTAAATATTTTAACAATCAATAAATTATAAATATATTCTAAAAATAATAATATTATTATTATTGTAATGTTTGTATTGCTTATGCATAATCAACTTTCCTTAATTATCTTGTAGCTTATTAATATATTTCTATAATTACATTATAGAAAATTAATAATAAGCTTTGTGCTAATTAGCAATTTAATTAGTTTAAATAAAAATAAACCAAACCAACATTTTGACCCACATAATTAAATGTTCCCAATATTTTGTAAAAGTGCGGGAATGCAATCCCGAACGTTATTTGTATTCATATGTAATTATTTGAGCTATACATGACAATATTATGTAGATAAATATAATATTATTTAACATATATAAATCAGAAAAAAATATTACTAATCAGGTGCCTGTCTTAATTTACGGACTCATCATAAGAAAGTTATCTTGTCTTAGGAAATTAGTTTAGTCGGAATCAACGTCGTCCTTTCGTTGAAATCGTGTCTAGAATACCAATGAAGATTTATAATGACGTATTTGAAAGTAATGGGAAAGTTCTCTTCGAAACCTTAAGTATTTCGTCTCGCACACAGGTAAACTTGTCAGAAGTTCACATGCGAGTGATAGACAGAACACACTGTCTCATAGCATTCGGCTGTAATCTCGGATAACAACATCATACGGAAATGCCAACGATGATGTCTTCTTTAAAGTATTTCGCTATATGCACCCATAATGCTAATATATATGCTAAAATACCAGTTACGCAAAAAAAAAAAAAATCTGCTGCTTTTAGTGCTATCTACCATCACTCACTTTCTAAAAATATCCACTCCTTTTCCATTCACTTCTTCGTGTCAGTCTTAGTAAATCACTTTACTAATCAAGTTTCTATTATCTCCTCTTTCTCGTCATCGTGGATTTCCGCTAACTAAAACGACATTCGCGTCAAGGCATTATAAGGGCAAACAAGAACTTCCTTTTCTTTTAGTCCTCTCTTTACGAGCACAAGAGATACACCTGTCTTATCCCTATATTAATATCGTATTAAATATATGCTAATTCTTGTAGAAATTATGCAACACAACATGCATTATTTTCATACATAAAAGAAAGGGAATGAAGTTTTGTCTTATAATTCTTTTTGAAAATGCATACAACATTAACTATCCTATATCATTCGGTAGCAGCCACCAATTCCATTATTTAGAAGACTTGTAATTTCTCTGAGGAGTTTTTCCCTTACAGAAAATGGTTCGAATAATACGACAATTATGTGGATATCAGTACCTTAACTCTTAGAGTTTCACGATTCTTTGAAACCAAATTACTTGACTTTAACAAACCGTCAGTGGCCCAAAGACATTGAAAGAATAAAGGGGAAAGGAAATAAGTAAATAATTTCGAGTTAAATTGCAAACTAACTAAAACTTAAGTGCAAACTTAGGACAAAATCAAAATATGAAATATGGATGTGTCGAGAAATTCTTGACACATCCACACGATTACCCCACCTCAGAATTGCGTCATAATTCAGAAATCTCGTATTTATTATGAACTAAATTAGGAATGATTTTTAGTTAAATATTTGTATTAAGGAATCCCATCACCCTTCATTATATTTTCTGTCTTTTATTCTTTATTCCAGCCAACTACGTGAAAAGAACATTTTTAGAATGCAGATTTCATTTTACAGAAAAAATAGACATTTTCACACTTCAGAGAGACACACGTGGAAGACTGTTCGAAAACAATATCGGTGGTAAAGAAAATAAAGAATTAAAACGAGTCATATTGAGGAATAGGACTCGTTTTAATGACCAGTTTAAAGGATAGATTTATTTAGTAAAAGAATGTGTAATTAAAATATATAGAAATACCTTACAGATGAAGATGACATTCACAGATTCTGTTGTTACTAGAATATAAAATAGAATATTTGAGAAATCCGAGAAAACATTAAAAAAATAATTTCATTCATCTCGCAGCGGTGCATGTGGAAATCCACCAGTTAGTTCCTCCCAAGACGGAGCATTTCTTTTGTAAACTTCACGAAGAAATTTCGTTAGAACGGTATATAATCTGAAAGAATTGATTCCGAGAAAAATTCTTCCTAAAACTGTTGAAAGCCATTTTTTCAAACGCTAACTAAGAGGCGACGTTGAGTTTCTCGTTCAGCAGAAACTTTCAAAGGCAAAGTGTGTATGAAAATATTTTAATATAATTCATCCTGAGTGATTTAATGATTCACATTGAAGAAATGTCCTTGGTGTGTGAAATCTGTGAGAAAATATTTTCATTTAACAGTTCCTTACAATTCATGTGACAACTCACTACAGAAAACTTACTGTTGGGAAATATGTGGAAAGGCATTTTTACAACGCAGCAATCTAAAAACTCGATTAAGGGTGCACACAAAACAGAAACCTTTCAGTTGCCAAATATGTTTCGCACAAACCATAGCAGGGTTCACACTCAAGAGAAACCCAGCTGTGGTGAAGTGTATGAAAAGAAATCTTTACACTGCGTCAGTACTTTCCAAGAGCATTTAAAGGTTCATACTCGTGAGCAATCTTTCACTTGTGATGTCTGTGAAAAGAAATTTTCATATAGATTTCGTCTTAAAGAGCATTTAAAGGTTCATACTCGTGAGAAGCCCTTCACTTGTGAAGTATGTGAAAAGAAATTTTCATATAAAAGCCTTAAAGAGCATTTAAAGGTTCATACACGTGAGAAACCCTTCACTTGTTACGTCTGTGAAAAGAAATTTGTAAACAGCAGCAATCTTAAAGCGCACACAAAAGTTCATACTCATGAGAAGCCCTTCACTTGTGAAGTATGTGGAAAGAAATTTTCATATAAAGTTAGTCTTAAAGAGCATTTAAAGGTTCATTCACGTGAGAAACCCTTCACTTGTGATGTCTGTGAATATAAATTTTCGAAAAGCTGGAATCTGAAACAGCACTTAAAAGTTCATACTCGTGAACAACCCTTCACTTGTGAAATTTGTGAAAAAAAAATTTCATATAAAGGTGGTCTTAAAGAGCATTTAAAGATTCATACTCGTGATCAACCCTTCAGTTGTGATGTCTGTGAAAAGAAATTTTCATATAAAGGTAGTCTTAAAGAGCATTTAAGGGTTCATACACGTGAGAAACCCTTCACTTGTGACGTCTGCGAAAAGAAATTTGCAAAAAGCGGCAATCTGAAACAGCACTTAAAAGTTCATACTCGTGAGAAGCCCTTCACTTGTGAAATTTGTGAAAAAAAATTTTCATATAAAGGTAGTCTTAAAGAGCATTTAAAGATTCATACTCGTGAGCAACCCTTCAGTTGTGATGTCTGTGAAAAGAAATTTTCATATAAAGGTAGTCTTAAAGAACATTTAAAGATTCATACTCTTGAGCACCCCTTCACTTGTGAAGTATGTGAAAAGAAATTTTCCTGCAGAGGTAATCTCAAAAGACATTTGAAGATTCATAGTCGTGAAAGTCGGTAGATATTTTGAGGACTGTGGGAAAAATATTAGAAACCTGCAGTCTTATTTGTCACTGAAGGAATCCCACTTGTGAAGGTTGTTTGTTTGTGACATGTTATTAAAAATATATTCGAAATATCATCTGATATCTTTTTAAATCGCCAAAAGAGTTTTTCAGCGAACTATTTCTGAGATTTTCCTGGAAATGTACTCTCAGGATTCTCTTTGTGTGAAATTTAAATGTATTCAACCTATTCTCGGAAAAGATTTGAGATAGTTTTAAGATTTATATCTTTACTTTCTGTGGAAATCAGCTTTCTGATCAGAATAACTTTCAAAATGCCTTCATGTTTCACAACCAGCAGATTCGTCAACAGAATGAAACTTCAAGGAAACTTTTCCTATAATTACTTCCTTCATATTTAAGGATTCATCATCGAAATCATATTTCTTGTTGTAAAATCGATGAAAAATCTTTCAGATCATTGTGGACCCAGCATTCCATAGCTCATACAGAAGGAAGCCATTTCTCTTAAGATATCTCTCTGCAAAATATTAGAAATATGCATCCGTACATTTTGATATTCTGTGAAAGTTTCTGTAATATTCTATGAACAGTTTATATTTGCATTAAAAATAAAGTTTCTGGATGTTTCGCTTCATGTTTCGTTATTTCTTGTATGAATATCCTACACATTTCTTGTTTTCATCAATATAGTGAAGTGTCATTTTAAATGGATGTCTGCCGTTTATAGTTTAATGATTTGCTTGATATATATTACACGAATTAAAACATCTCATTGCATTAAGCTAACTGATACATTTCCCCTCTGTATGGTCAGGTACATACACTTGCAATAATTTATAGTACTAAATTTGCCATAAAACAAAATCGATTTCAGTAATTTAGAAATTTGTGATGCCATGAATTGTACTCAAGTAATATCCTTGATGATATTACAAGTAATGAAACTACTGAAATAATTTTTACATAAATACACTTCTCGGTATCACACATATCAGTTACAATTTGTTATGTGCAAATCACATTGATTTTACAAATTTTATTGCTTTAAAACGTTTTCTTCATCTATTTTCTACATGTTTTTCTCTCTTCCGAGAGAATACTGTAGTGTAGAAGCGGATCCTGCAATATCTTTAGACTTCATGGAGAATTAATAATATAATGATAATTCGGCAACGTTCAACTGCAACATGACTACTATGCTCATATTTTTTCAACTGGCATTATTCGAGATTGTGTGTGTGTGTGTGTGTGTTATGTTTCATCGAGACGTTTTCGACTCCTGTTGATTCTACGAATATACGCTCTCCATTCAGATCTACTTCTATTTTTCAGAAATTTCAACTCGATCCACTCATGCAATTGTTGGTCTTCCACTTCTCCTGCTTCCATCAACATTAGCAAGCTTCATCATATTCTCGTGTCTGTCGTTTGCTCGCATAATATGTCCAAAGTATAACACTGACCTTAGCTTCGAGGAAGCAACCTGACGTTATTCTAGTATTTTATTCTAGTATTCTATTGTAATAATATTCTACCTTTTTCAGTATAATGCCCATCGTTATCAATTCGGGATTCTAGGAGCACGAAGCTGTTAACTAATTCCATTTTCAACCCATTTATTTCAAATTTATTAAGATCACATGCTACCATACCTTTTGTCTTTTTGAGGTTAAGTTTTAGGCCATATTTACCACTTCCTTGTTTAACGTTAAGTTCCATCAAATCTCTTTTGCATTTTGCTAGCAAGGAGGTATCAACTGCTAGTTGATACCTCCTTGCTAGCAGAATTATTAATTCCAACTCTGAACTCCTGCAGCACTGCCACGTTTGAGATTAGAAAGTGATAAAGAGGTCCTGAGCACAAGTGATGAAGCTTGTGACAGGTGTGTTGCCTGTCTCCTATGAGGATAGGCATAAGCTGAGTTTCATCGTATGGTTAACATTAGGAAAAGAGAAAATATGGTAAAGAGTTTTATGGATACAGACGTTTGATAGAGAACTGGGTTTTCCCATGAAGTTGTGTAAAATGTATTGCTTCCAGAGAGGAATGATTGAAGTGATTGTGATAGACAATTGCGATTGCCTTGACAGTCATTTAGTTCAGGGCAAAATGCGATAGGCGTTATGTGTATATCGCATATTCTGGTTCAACTACTATGTGTCTTGTCTTCAGGGAGCCAGCCGGAATAAGAGTAAGTGCACACTAGTTTTAGTATGTGTAATATCCATTTATAACCTACTTACAATTTCTATTTCTGCAGGTGCTCAAATTTTCACACTGAATTATCTTTTTATCGACCTATTCAACTTTTAGAATGATATATATATTCCGATAAGTATTTTTTATCACATCATCTGGCCTATAGCGCAATAAATGCCTAACCTATTTATACTTTCAGTTAAATATAAATTCAGTTAAGAATTGATCTTAAGTATTTTCAAATCGAGAAAATTCAAAACAGACATTATGGAAAGCAATAATGAAGCTTGCAAAAACAGCACTACTTCCCCGACATGCCTTAAAATAAACCTTCAACGCTCTATCAAGGCTGTAAATAACTTAACGGAACTTATAAAGAGAAAACAAATAATAATTTCCTTAATAATAACAAATAAAAACAAAATATATAGGACTAGCGTTAATACAAGAATTCTGCAACATCAGCAACAAAATGTGCGGCTTTCCAACAAATTATAAAATAATTTTCAGAGGATTCGAAAGAAAGAGAACTGCATCACTCGTGGTCAACCCCGAAGTCGAGGCAATATTAATCACAGCAACGAGGACTCCGTACTTATTGAAATTACGAACAGAGGAATTAAATCATAGGAAGCAACAAGTATCTAAACTATCACACTGATAATAAATACGACTTTACTAATTTAATAAGCCAAAAGGCTATGAAGGGATTTACTATCCCCCTTTCTATTAATAAATACGACTTTCAAAAAATGGGCAACATCGTGGATTTTACCATCAACCACGGCTTAATCATTGGAATAAATAGAAACACTCATTCGGTATTATGGTTTAGATTCGCATTAACAACAAGTACTTTACCAATTACACCAATGTAGAGATATTTGTTAGAGTATTAAAAAGAGAATTTTCATGCTTAATCTCAGAACATCACTTGAATGAGATCAGCGAACAACAACTCGGCTTACACAAGAACCTAGCCATGTAGGCGTCAGCAAAAGCCGATACAAACTTCCTTGCTTCTGCGCTTTCACTTGGTCTGAACAAATCCAGCGTTCAAACACTCAGACCAAACAAGAAGCTAAACATCGATGAAAGAAAATCAGTACCTTGGTGGAACGGCGAATTAACAGACCTAAGAAAACGTGTCAACGCCCTCAGACGAATATCAAAGAACATACAATAATTAAGATTTGAGAGAGAGCAGAACACAGAACTACTATAAAGACAAATCCAGCTATCAGTCCAAAATGACAAACTCGAAAACAGAATCATGGAACACATTCTGTTCTGTGTCAACTCTATAGAACCATATATAAATTGACAACAAGCAAGAATAAGACAACACCAATATTACCAGCTATCAAGAAAAGAGACGTCACCTACACCAAAAACTTGGCAGAAAAAGGCTATTATGATAAAAAAAGTTTATTCCCGATGACGATGAACCAACAGACGAAGAAATCCACAAAAACGTACGAAGAATTAAAACAGACACTCCTAACGGCGACGACTTATTTACAGCTAATGAAATCGAGTCAGTATTATGATCATCCAAGTAAAACTCCTGGAGGGAACGGAATGACCAGCGAGATACTTCTAAGAGCGTGTGTCGAATTCCCCGAATTCATAACAACAGTTGACAACGAGTGCCTAAAAAGAGGGGAATTTTTTTCAATGTGTTCCTGTAGTAGGGAAATGCACTCAAAATTATACCCACAATGAAAGCAGAAAAGAAACATCCGACCAAATTAGCAAATGCAAGCCAATCAGTCTCATCAACGTTGCTGGTAAGGTACTAAAAACACTTCTGATAAACCGAATAATGCACTTTATCTACTCAAAAAACCTATTAAGCAGTCCACGCGGTTAGCCCAGTGGCTTTGCACTTCACAACCTTATGCACGGGGAAGGGGTATCGTAGGTTCGATTCCCGTCGACGAAGCGAAGAGCTGAAGGATCTTCCTCAGCCATTGCCAAGTTAGCCGGTCTTGGGCGTGGACAACAGTTTATCAGGGGTTTTTCATCCCACAAGCAGGCAAACCGGCCTCGTGAACTCACACGGATTACAATCAGAAATATTGACCCAGCAGTAGGTCTGATTCGTCAGCTATGCCGAATCAGTTTTATCCGACGGTTCCTAGTCGGATAAAATTTGGGGGGACTGAGATGGCTTCGTAACTCCCAGTAAAGGGGACTGCCGGCAGTGTATCCTTATATGATAATTATAATTATTTTCTATTAAGTAGCAATCAATATGCATTTCAACCTCAATCCAGCACAGTAGACGCAATTATGGAGGTTAAATAGTTCACATGAGACATTCTACAGGAAAATAAAAGACGTCTACACTGATCTCACTCGACGTACAAGGAGATTTCGATGCTGCATGGTGGCCAGCCATAATCAATCCGTTAATAGAATTAAAATGCCCCAAAACTTTAGTCTACTTTACAAAAAATTATTTTACAGACAGAAGAGCAACCATGACATTAAAAACCACAACCGTAACGAAAGAAGTCAAATGAGGATGTCCAAAAGGCTCCTGCTGTGGACCAGGATTTTGAAACATCCAATACGACTCGCTTTTAAGACTTCCTGTCACTACTGAAACAAAAGTCATAGCCTTCGCCGATGATAATGATTCGGGGACGCGACGGCTTACAGTTAGAAGTAACGGCCAACGAAGAACTTAGCACATCACTCAAAATTGCAAGTGGGCACGCGAGAAGAAAGTGACCTTCAACACAACCAAGTCTAAAGTGATCGACATCTCACGTAAAAATCAAAACAACCTGTTATAGTCTGACTAAACGGAGACGTTCTCGAGGTAGCCAACGAGCTAAAGTACTTAGGAGTAACAATAGACGAAAAATTCACCTTCAACAAGCTCATCTCACATGTTGCTGAAAAAAGCTTACAAATAGTAAACCTTCTAGCTAAGTCGGTTAGGATTAAGTGGGGATTAAGCCAACGAGCTCTGAAAACAATACATTCCAAATCTATACTACCATTAATATCTTCTGCTGCACCTGTCTGGAAACATTCACTAAAATCAAAGATAAACCGACAAAAATGAAACAGAGTTCAACGCCTTATAGCCATGCGTATAATTAACAGTTGCAGGACAATATCTTTCGAGGCAGCTTGCGTTATTGCAGCTCTAACACCGATCTGCCAGACAATACAAGAATTATCTCTTATATAAGTCATTTCCAGAAGATATGACGAAAATTCAACATTGATCCAAATAGCTACGCACGTCCGCTTCACTACAGTAAGTGGCCTCACCCAAAAAAGAAAACAAGTATTAAGGAGAAGGAAAGCTCTGAAAGTGACGAATTCCAAATATACACTGACGGAAGCAAAACTGGAGGGAATGTCGGCTGTTCTTTCACTGCATACAACAGACAGTCCATAATACAAAAACGCTGTTGTAGACTGCATCCTCTCTGTTCCAACAACCAAGCAGAACAACTTGCTATAGTTCAGTCACTCACATATCTCCAGGAATTAGAACTCAACACCTCTCAGCAAAAGACAGTGATAGTAGAAGCACTATAGACTGCATAACAAACCAGAACCACCTTGTTGCATTAATAGACCAAATAAGAAATCTGGTTCGAAATCTCACTCTATCGTGATGGAAAATCAAGTTCTGCTGGGTGAACGCGCATACTGGGGATGCAGGAAACAAGAAATGGATCAGTTGGTTAAAGAAGCGGCTAGAAACGAACAACTAGAAACAAGTCTCCAAAAGTACTCGAAATCTGCAATAAAAACACTTGCAGAAAAGACAAGCCTAGACATGTGGGAAGAAGAAGAATGGAAAACATCAAAAAACGGATCAACAACAAAAGATTTCTTGCCTAGCACCAGAAGCAAACTTCGCTGAAAAGACACTCCATTTCTCCAGGTTTAACCACACTACTAACGGGACATGGAAAACAAAGACATTACTTACGTGGATTCCATATCCTGGAATCACCATCGTGAATTTGCAGTCCACACCTTCAACAGACTGTTGACCACGTACTCTACGACTGTCAGCTACTAGTGGACTCCCTCCGAATGCCCATAATATATTACGCCCACGGATTCGAGACTCTTCGACACTCCTGCGCATGTCACAAAAAGGAGAATCCATTCCGATAATAGAGGAATCAATCCGTCTTCTGGGATGAATTGTTTATTATTACAAGCGGAAAATTTAGCTTTTCTTTTACGAACATTGTAGTTTTTAAACTAGTACAGCGACAGACAAGAAAGCACGTGATTTCGCATGTCGGCGACCAATTCGTACATGATCCATTTCTTTCTCCCCTTCAGCATGAATCGACTATTCTCGGCAGAAATGCAAGCGAAGCTCTACAAAGGGTGGGCGTACTATCCAACATGTCATCACCTTCGGAGACAAGTGGACAGTGTCAAAACAGACACTTGTCGAAGAGTATTCCTCAGAATTAATTAAATTTGCTAATAAGATGAACTTCCAGTGCTTGTAATCTAACACATTAATTACTGCTATTGTGTGAATTACACAGTGTAAATATATGAATATATAGAAATATAAATACGGATGAAGATCGAAATATGCACATTCAGATGTAAATCTATAAATGAAATATGAATATTGCTACAAAATTAAAAATGTAAATGTTTATCAGTACTTGGAAGCTACATTTCATATATGCATTGTATGCAATGGAGCATGTAGCAATAAATTGGCGTGTTTTCTTTTTCATTTTTCTTGTATATTCAATCCTGATGTCAAAAGCAATTCTCGTCTTTTTAGGAACCTTGTCTAATTTTGATATTAATCTCAATATAATTTTTTTTTTCCATTTTTATGTAGAGTGTTTCACATGACAACGACAAAACAAAATTGAAAATGTAGTGTCTTAAAAGGACTGGTTTAAAGGGGCGAAGCAAGAATGCTTTTCATCTTCCCCGATATCTGTAAAGAGAGTGTAGGGATAAGGTGTTATTGAGCTATTAAAGCTCTGTTAATGGCAGGAGGGTAACAGCAATAGCCGAACCTCAGTTAGAACTTCATTGGCTACACGCATTGCCATCCATTACCCTCCAAGGGTATTTTGGATTGAGTGAATCAATCACCGCATCTTACGGTAGATTGATTCTATTGGATTGAGTGAATCAATCACCGCATCTTACGGTAGATTGATTCTATTGATTCTACCTCTATCTCTACTATATAGTGTGTCCTAATAAGGACTGGCTTAAAGGGGAGAAGCAAGAATGCTTTTCAACTTCCCCGTTATCTGTAGAGGACAGTGTATGGACAAGGTGTCATTGAGCTATTAAAGCTGTGAACGTGGCAGGAGGGTAACAGCAATAGCCGAGCCTCAGTTAGAACTACATTGACTACAGCATTGCCATCTATTACCCTCCAGGGGTATTGGGTTGAGTGAATCAATCACCCGCTACTATAGTGTGTATATTTTATTCCGTATTTTAATTTAATTTTTATGCGAAT
Source organism: Typopeltis vanoorti (assembly GCF_054136105.1). Taxonomy (NCBI): domain Eukaryota; kingdom Metazoa; phylum Arthropoda; class Arachnida; order Uropygi; family Thelyphonidae; genus Typopeltis; species Typopeltis vanoorti. Next base: position 99,917,573 of record NC_143568.1, on the reverse strand, counting down.
AATTACTTGGTGTATTCGAAAAAGATATCAGTTTTATTGTTTCTAGATTACCATTCATCAGAGAATTAAAAGGGAGTGTAGTATTTCTCTTTCATGCTCTTTATATGCAAATTAAGTAAAAATCTCGGCATATTTGAGAGAAAGAAGAAATACATCATGAAGCAATGGTTGCGTTGACCACAATGACACAAGCGCCATCATGTGGCCACATTTCAAACTACAAATACGAGATTGGTCCGATTAAAGCGAAGTTTAGCAAGCAATCGACACTTAACTTAAAATTGGAAATCTGTGAATGGGGCCACTTTTCTTGTGGTGGTGCGATAAGTAAAGGGCTTTCGCGTATTTTATACTTTGAGACGGACACAATGTCGGTCTTTTCTGACATCAGTCAGTTTACCCGCACCACGAGAAAGACAGAGAGAGAAATTTATGTGAGATTATTATTATTATTATTATTATTATTATTATTATTATTATTATTATTATTATTATTATTATATACGAGGGAGAAAAAATCCCTCGTCATTTCTAGCGAATAAGAAACTCGAAGATCGAAATCTAAGAGTATCATGCCGAATAAGAACGCTCGACAAGTCCAAGCGTTTTAGCCTTTTGGTTCTTCATTGGAGTAATTTTTTTTTTTTTTTTAGGTGACTAATAATAATTTTATTTATTTATCTTTTTTAAAGTTTGAGAAAGAGTGATTATACATACAAATTTCTGCATTTGCTTATAAGGATTACTTGTCGATGAGTGAGGCAAGTTAATCCCACCTACTTCGAAGCTTGGGTTAGCTTTTAACAAGAGAGTGGGATTTAGCCTTCACTGTTTGTGTTGTTGCTACTGTTTATGTATGGGATGTAGGCATTGGATGCTTGTGATTTGTGATGTGTATATAAGTGTTAATGGTTTCTTAACTTTGTTCGTATATTTTCCAGAGTTCGTTTTTTAATGTTCTGTAGTTATCTACGTGTTTTAACTTTCTTGGTAGGTTGATGAGTTGCGTGGGTATCTGATGTGATCTCACAGAAGAACCGTATGAGTTGTTGAAGGGTGTGGGGATGTAGAGAGTTGTTGAAGGGTGTGGGGATGTAGAGAGTTGTTGTAGGTCGTGTTATACGATATGTGTCTGTTGTTTCTATTGGTGATGTTGAAGTAATTCCTTGTTAATGTCATGTAGTGTTTCAGATTTTTAATGCTCATAATTCTGTGTATCGCCATGTGCTTGTCGGATATTGGTTGTTGCGTGTAAGGTGTCCAGATCACTGTTGACACGATTTTTCTGTGTAGTGTTTCTGATTTTGTTAGGTGGCTGTTTGACGTACTTGCATAGACTGTTATTCCATAACTGAGTAGGGATTCACAGATAACGTGATATAGGTCGGTCTCTATATAGATTCCCACCTTAAATGGTGGGAATCTATATAGAGACCGAGGTATTTGCGTGTGTTACAGGTTTGATTTCGGGATATTGGCAGGTAATTTTGTTGTTAATGCAGCGGTATGTGTGAGAGTGTATCGATGGTGGTGCGGGGCGCATGATTCTTGGGTTGTGTATTATCAACATCTGTGTTTTGGTGCCGTTGATTAGAATTGCGTTTTGGTGGAAGTATGTTGTGATTTCGTTTAGGTCTTGTTGCGCTTTGCAGAGAGCTGTGTTAATGTCTGTGTGGATTGCTAGTAGTGCAGTGTCATCTGCGTATTGAAATATTTGACTTCTTATGGATATGTTATGAACATCGTTAATATACATGTTGAATACAGTGGATGATAATATGGCACACTGTGTTTTACTTGTATACTCCTACTGTGATATGTACCTATTTTTGTTACTTTTGTTCTGTTTGAGAGTTAGTTCTTGAACCATGTATGCAGTGTTCCTCTTATACCTATTGAGTATAGTTTGGTGAGTAGTATGTCATGTTCAAGTGTTTCAAATGTTTTAGTTAGGTCAAGCAGAATAAGGACGGCCTACTTGTTTTTATCGAGAGCTATGTTTGTTACGTCGGCGATGTTTTCTAATAAAGTGATGGTGCTTTTGGTTTTCTGAAAGCCATATTGGTTTTGTGGGATGATGTTGTACCTCTGTAAATAGTTCTATAGTCTGGTGTGTGTTATTTTTTCTAGAATTTTTGAGATGACTGGTAGTGTAGCTATTGGTCTGTAGTTCTGAGTATCGTTTCTTTTGCCGTGTTTGTATATTGGCGTAATTACTGCAGTTTTTAGTTGTTGTGGAATAATGCCTGTGTCGAATATTATGTTCACGAGTCTCAGAAGTATGAAATTTATTTGTTCAAAGTGTGCTAAACGGTCTTATTTTGTCTATTCCTGGAGTGGGCTTTGGCTTTATTTTTCAGACTGCTTCCTTCAGTTCCTGTTTTGTTATAGGTAGGAAATACATTGTTTATCGTTGACTTTGTGTTGGTAATTAGATTAGTGCATTGGATCGGAGACTGGCTATCTGATAGGTGTGAGCAAGTTGTCTGTGGGGGAGCAATATCCCAGAAGAGGAAAGTCACTTATGGCATTCCTCATGGGTCTGTTTTACGGCACTTGCTGTTTAACCTGTATATTAATGATATTGGCGAAGATTTGGATAGGGATCAGTGGCGGCTGGTACATAAGCACTGCGACACTGCAGCACCCTCAAGGAAAAAAATTTAATTTTGTTTGTGTTTATAAATTATAACAATGCTTACAACATTATATAAATGCAGTACAACATGTTAAAGGTTACAGCGTATGTTTTGACATAGATTGAATAGTTAATCATTGGAATTGTTCGATTAACGCTTTAGATTACGAAACAAATGCACTGCGATCTAACGCAGTGTCGGCAGGCTTTGATTAGGCCACACATGGACTTCTGTGCACAGATTTTGTTACGTGGTTTTCAGAAGGATGAAGAGATGTTGGAAAAGGTCCAGAGGTGACTGACTAAGGTAGTTTTTATCTCTGGAATGCCGAATATGTGGAAAGGTTGAGAAGATGCAATTTACAGAGTTTGGAAGAGGGGAGATAAGATAGAGACCTGCAAGTTGTTGAGAGGTTGTTATAGGTTTATTTATAGGTTTATTTATAGAAGCATGCTTTTGCACTGAGAACTCCATAAATTACAGTTCAGACCTAACATAGTAACAAGAAAAGTCATCGAAAAGGGTTAGTCGAAAGATTCGTTACCGAACGCCGTTTCGACGAATAAAGCATCGTAAAAAAAATTAGCAACCCTTATCCTATAATGTGTTCTTAAACGTTTATTGACCTCTATCCTACCATCCCTCTTTCTCCAGTGTTCTGCAGTTCACATAATCTCAGTCTATTCTCGTATTCCTGATATCGTGCTTGAACACTCCCTCTTGTTTCCAGTTTTTCCACAGTATCTTCATCCCCACTGAGCCCTGAAGACTAAGTCCGCGCACAGTAGTTAATACATTTACTGCTTTTAAGATCTCTGCTGCACCTGCCTCACGAAGTTCGGGAATTACTTTCAGTTGGTTTTTGGTGATCTTTTTTATGTTTGGGAAGATTGTTTCCCCCCATCTGATGCCAACGGTCTCAAAGTCGCTGGCAAAAATATAGGGTGGCCCTCTGATGTCTGCTACGTTTTTAATCTCGTTAAAACGGTTGACTCTTAGGGGAAAAGCCATGGGTTCTTGGGTTTCTTCCTCTGAGTTCGTCTCCTCGTCTTGTTTTTTTTTTCCCTTCATTTTCTTTAATACTGCCTGGGCGTTTCCCTTTTGATACTTTGGAGATTTCTTCTCTTGGCATTTTCTTCTGTTCAGGATCTTTTCGGCTCCCAAGACGTTTCTTAATGCTTTGTGCGACGATGCTGCTCCATGAAGGTGGGTTGGTGTTGTTTTCCCCAAATTCCTCACCTGAGGAGTCTTCGTCTTCCGAGTACCATTTCATGTTCGAATGGCTCTTTTTGGTTTGCGGCTCAGAGTCGGCCGGTGCTGGGTGGGCTGTACCCTTACTGGGTCCTGCAATGGTAGCAGTTGTCTACACTTTATCTGTGGTTGTGATGGCAGGAGCGTTGCTGGAGGTAGGAGGGGGAGGAACTTCCGATGACGTTTTTGCTTTGGCTATTGCGTCAACAGCTTCGACTAAAGGCGTCGGATCTTTACTTGGCTCTGTTACTGCGATCTCTGTAGTAGAAGGATCTTTACTTGGGAGGGGGGGGGGTCTTCAGGTGAAGCTGATACATTGCCTTTTTGGCATTGATATCGTTTATGGTCATTGCCTTTACATAAATTGCAGGGTTCTGTGCAATTTATGTAAAGACAGAGCGCTCTAGCTAAAGAGCCAATCACCGTCGCTCAACGGCTACTCTGATTGGCTCTTTAGCTGGAGCGCTCTGTTTACAGACTTTGATCTTAGCCTAAAGGCCGAGAACAGATACTACACTTTGATCTTAGCCAAAAGGTCGAGAAGCGATGATAAGAACAGATGGAATGGGAGTTCATATCTTCTCATCATTGCCCTTTTTAGAGTAAAAAGTTGTGCTGAGAACCAGCTTGATAGTAAGAGAGGAATGGAAAGGTAGAGTTGATAGTGGTAGTTAGGTAAAGAGGCCTCAGTCGATCTACTTGGCCGTACCCAATAGTAAGAAACCAAGCAGATCTTCGATATTTCCTCACTCCATCCGTTATTTTCTTCAGCTCTCCCCGGCCAGTCACCTCTTCAGGTGGCTGTCCGAGGAGAGTGAGTGGAAAAACAAATGAAGAGAGGTCTCTTACATGCACATACATATACACATACATATATTTACAAACACACATACAAACTCGAGACTGGACAGATTAGGGACTGAAAATGAGAGGGGAAAGATCCTGGCCCGAGTGATGCAGCCCACAAGGAGCTGCCCCGCCTCGATGTAAGCCTTCGCTGCTCGGGTTCTCAGGCCTTCCACTTCCTATGTGAACTAGATATGTATTGACCATTTTTTTTTCCCTCATTTCTTCTTTGAAAGTTTTCTGGCATATTCCATTAGGATTTGTGGGTGTTGAGTCTTTATCTCAGTGCGTGAGAGAGACTTTATCAGTTCGCAGAACGAGATATCCTGCCCTTCGTCCAGTCTTAGTCGGTGTTGTACTAGATCTAGTTCAATCTTAGTTTTGTCTTCAAAGAAGAGTTCCCCTCATTTAAATCCCGTGCTGTTCTTTAAGAATATAAACGATGGTTCCCCACATGTAGTCATTATTTTGAACAGTTTGTCCTTTATGTACTGGGGTTGCTTACAATGTTTCAAGACCACAGAACCGTTCGTGAAATGGCCACATTCTGCTGTTGACCGACTCTACGGTAGGTTCTGTTTCCTGCACGTTGCCTGATTCCTCTTCTGATGAGGATTCCTCTTCTGATGTGGTTTCTTCTATAATTGCGGTAGGAGTATCTGTTGTTGTCTGAGATTGTGGCGCCTCTAAATTAGCAGCGGCAACTTCTGTTTCTGCTGTTGAGGTTTGCTGGGTGGGTTTGGAGACTTTGGCTGTCTTATTTATCGTTTCTTCCTATGGGCTCAGAGGTCTTTTGGTGGAGTCGGAGTTAGCCTCCATCTCCTCTATTTCATTTCCTTTATCTTCTGGATGTAGGGAGGTAGTTTCAACTTCTGTTGTCATAGTAGTGGCAGTTTCCTGAAGAGTTGTAAACCGTTCTTGTTGTATATTTTTTCCTGATGGTGGCTGTGCAGTTGGCGTGATGGTGCTTCCCATCTTTTCCGCGTAGGTTGTCGATAGGCAGGCGTTGATTTTGTGCTCTTTTGTGCCGCATTTGAGACATGCAGATTGGCACTGTTCAAAGGTGTGGCCTGTTGTAAGACAATTTCTGCATTTAGATTTGGGGCAGTTTGCTCCCAGGTGATCGAAAGCACCGCATCTGAAGCTCATTCATTTAACAGAGAGATGGCCACCTCTCCCGACTTCGATCCGGGATTGTCGGCATCATTGTGTATTTGGATCCCTCTTACTGTTCCCCACTTGGAGAAGATGCTGCCTATGATGTCGTCCTTTTCCGCGTACTCTAGCAGGAATCTCTGTATTTTCAGAGTTTTCAAGATGCTCCCAACTATGAAGGGAAATACTTTGGTTTTTTCGCAGTCAAAGCCTAGGAGTAGTTTTTCCCTGGTTTCCATATTCTTTACCACTACTTGGTATCTTCCTCCACCGTAAGGTGTGAAACCAAAGATGTTTTCCGCGCCAACATGGTTTGCAATGGCTGTAGCTAGCGCCCTTGCTGGTATCGTGGCGTCGACCTCAAAAGCAAGGGTCAGCACACGCGGCAAAATGGAGGGCACGATTCAAAAAAAAAAGGGGGGGCTAACTAGTCCCACCACCAAGTGTTTGGTCTTGCCCCGGTCCGGGGTTTCAATATCTTCTACCCGACGCTTAGGTATCACGTGACCCTTCAGGACCCGTATCGATATCAAGCGTCAACTAACAGATCAGTCGAGTACCGATCACTTTAAGAGTGTACACGGTGTTACCCGTCATCATTTCTGTCGCGGGCTGAAAAGCCCGACTTTGAGGGGTAAACTTTAAACTTAAGGATTTTACTTAACCTGCATTTAGAGGGAAGTAGAAACCTCCCCTCTAGGTTGCAGTGTACCAACTATTGTTCCTAACAAAAATTTCCTAGAGGTTGCCTCGGTAGTTTACGTCATTGGCTCGAATTACCTTTAAGTTTAGGCATATAAGTTTGGTCGTGACCTGAAATGGCCACATTCGTCTACTGTGGGTGTGCTGCCATAAGTTTATTCATTAGTTCTTTCTCGTCTAGGTTGGAAAGCACGGTTAGTGCTTTGGAGATTTCTGCCATGCCTTTTTCACTTAGTTCTGGGATTATTTTTAATTGGTTTTTTGTTGTCTTCCTTATGTTTGGGAATGTAATTTCCCCCCATCTGACTCCAAAGGTCCCAAAGTCCCTGGTGAAGATGTAGGGTGGCCCTCTGCTGTCTACCACGTTTTTAATTTCGTCTGGGCGGTTAACTCGAAGAGGAAAAGCCATGGGCTCTTGGGCGTCTTCCTCCTCGGAGGTCGTCTCCTCGTCTTGTTTGGTTTTCTTACCCTGATTTTCCTTAACACTGCCTGGGCGTTTCCCTGTGGTTCCTGGCCGTTTCTTAATAACTTGAAATTCGTCGTTGCTGTCTGAAGGTGTGTTTACTATCTCCATTTTCCCTTCACTATCGGAATCGTCGCTATCTGAGTACCACTTGAACGACGAGTTGCTTGCAGCGGATTTTGCCGTTGTAACCTCTCGTGCACTGTCTGGCTTTGCTGGATGTTCTGAGGCTATTTTAGGAAGGGTCCTATTTCCTGCAGTATCTGTGGATGACGTTGTACTGGGTGAGAGTTTGTTGGTGGGAGAAGGGGTGGCTTTGGGTCGGAGGAACTTTAGTGGGGAGGGGAGGGAAGTCCTCGGATGAGGCTTGTATGTTGTCTTTTGTACTTTGGTATCTGCTATGTCCGTGTTCCCCACATAGGTTGCAGGGGTCGGGGCACTTAAGTTGGGAATGCCCTATGTGGCCACAGTTCCCACATCTGTTCTGGGGACAGTCTCTGGCCATGTGGCCGCCGAGTCGGTAATGACTGCACAGTCTCGTCATGCCGCTATAGGTGGCCATGACGCTAAATCCCTGGATGCTTATGAAATTGGGAATTGTTTTTTCCATTTTAATTTTCATATATATCTCGTCTCCTAACTGTATGCTGGGGTATTTTTCGAGGTGTGTTCTGCACACATTTTCAACTGTTCCGTATTTTCGGAACGTAGCTTTAAGAGTTTCATCGGTTACCTCTGACGGCCGTTTCTTAAGGTACACGTATTTTAGTCCGTTGTCTTTAAGAGAAGTGGGGTGGAAACTTTCACCGTTAAGTACGATGCCCTCTTTAATTAAAATGTCTTTCGTTAGATGATGTTTAACAGTTACTTCGTATAACCCTCTCTGGTAGTCCCAGCAATTTATATTTTTTATGTGGGATAGGTCTATGACTTTAATTATAGCATCAGCTAATTCTTCAGGATTAACCGCTTTCTTGAGGATAAACCTGACGGTCAAATCCCTCGCCGTTTATAGCGTCGACATTATCCTTAAGGAGAAGGGGGGGCCTAGCCCTAATCCCACCCCTGGGGTTTCAATATCTGCTACCTGACACGTAGGTATCATCACGTGACTCGCATCGATATCAAGCGTCAATTAACAGATCAGTCGAGTACCGATCACTTTAACAGTGTTTACACTGTGTTACCCGTCATCATCTCTGTCGCGAGCTGAAAAGCTCGACTTTAAAAGGGTAAACTTAAACGTTTTAGCACGAAGTGCTACTTGATGTGTCTATGTATGTGGGGGGAAAAACACGCAAAGTGGAGCGAGGAGAAACCACGCATCCCTGTTACGGTATGCCCCGGAGCTTAGTGGGTGGGGATCTGGTAAGAAGTGTTGTGAGAGTTCAGTTGCACTAGAGCGCTGTTTCACTAACTTTAGAAGTGACTGGGGTGGCTCCGGTCCCCCACCCGCGACACTACGTGACACGAGGTGGGTTTTCGAGGCTTTGGTGTGGGGGGGGGGATTTAGGGAGGGGGAATTAGTGCCGTTTGTTGTTTTGAAGCATGCTTAAGATATCGTGGGTTTGCGTTCAAAAGGGTCGGTGTGCTAAGGTGGCTGGGGAGGGGGGGGGTTAAAGTTTGAACCTTACCTTGCCATGCCACAGGTAGGCAATGATACCTGGGGAGCACCAATGTTCGTGGAACTTTGTCGGGCCATCTTCTGCAAGTTTCATCTCGAGGTATGTTTTAACAGAGGAACGACAGCTTCTGAGGATGTCAGAGAGGCCTTTCCTCTGTTTCTGAAATAAGGCCACATTCCTGATCTTCCATATGTGGAACCTGAATTCTATGATGGAGAAAAGGAAGAGACGCTTTTCTTTCTTAGACATGGTGTCTGGAACTTCTGTGAGGTTTAGGGCCTGGTTTTGCATGATGGTGGTGTCGAACCTGTTTCCGACTAGTCTCCACACGGCCTGAGTAGTGAAACAGTGGAAGAAGATGTGGTCGGTTGTTTCTGTCTCCGTACAGAAGACACACTTTGCTGAAGCGTGCCTGTTCCACTTGGAGACACGGTAGTTGACGGGGAGAATGTCGTGAGAGATTTTGAAGTTCAAGTCCTTTCTCGTGGTGTACAGGAAGTCAAGGTTATTATTTTGCCACGTGATTTTCTGCTCGTCCGTGAGTGGAGCCGGGTCTTTAAGGTTTCGTAGCCAGTTGTAAATTGTTGGCCTGGGGTAGGCGGCGATGTTGATCCCTTTCAGGAAAGGCGTTAATGCTGAAATGGTGTCGAGTATGCGTCTGTGGTGTGCCGGAGGGAAAAGGGCTTGCGGGCCGGCGTAGTCGATGTTCAGGAGCTTGCAGTACCTCGTTCCCAGCCAGTATTTGGTGAGACCGTGTGGCAGATGTGACAAGGGTTGTTGATCGTTTTGACCAGAGTGTCGACTTTAACTGCGGTGATGGCTTCGAAGAGGAGAGGGATGTTGAGGCCTCCTTGCGCGGTGGGTCTGGACATTTTGAAGCGTTTGACTTTGTCTTTCCGGTTTTCCCAGAGGAAGTTGAAGATGATTTTTTCGAATTTCTTCAAGGCTGTTTTGGTGGTGATTAGGGGGGAGGCGTAGTACAAGATGACTGGGAGCATGAGCTGTTTGATTATGTGTGCGCGTCCTCTGAAGCCGATGGAGCGGGAGTTCCATTTTTCTTTGATGTTTAGAAGTTTCTTTTCCACTAAAGCATCTGTGCAGTGGGAATTTCGGTTGTTGAAACCGATCCCCAGGATTTGGATTGGCAAGGTCGGGGGGGGGATTTTTCCCCCAGTATCCTATGGGTAGGCTGGTGGTTTTTCCTTTGTTAATTTGGGAACCGGAGGCTCTTTCAAAGAGACTGATGGAATGAGAGAGACCTTCCTGAGAGCCGGGGTTCTTCGTGATCACTGTGATATCGTCGGCATACAGGAGACATTTAAGGGGGGCGCTGGCGGGTCTGGGGAGTTCCACACCTTTGATTTCTGGGCTCTGTCTTATAAGATTGGCGAGGAGTTCTATGTAAATTACGTACAGTGCAGGGGACAAGGGGCACCCCTGTCGGACGCCTCTTGCGATGTGAATGGGGTCTGTTAAGATGTTGTTTATGGCGATCTTGCTGCTGATGTCCCGGTAGAGGGTTTGGATGAGGTGAATGAAATTAGGGCCGAAGCCGTGGTGCCTTAGCGTTTCATACAGGAGCGGGTGGGATACCCTGTCGAAACCTTTGCTCTGGTCCAGTGTTATTAAGGTGGCTGCTGCTTTGGTGCGTTTAAGGTAGTCGATGGTGTCCCGAATGAGGGCGATGTTGTGCATTGGGCCACGGCCTCGGACCGCACATGCTTGTTCTTTTTGGATGATAGTAGAGAGGGTACTGGAGAGGCGGTTGGTAATGCATTTCGACAGGATTTTGTAGTCGGAGTTGAGTAGGGTTATTGGCCGCCAGTTGCTAACTTCTGTGGTGTCCCCTTTTTTGGGGATGAGGGTGATGATGCCCGTTCTCTGTGAGTCGGTGAGTTTCCCACGGGTGCCGCAGTAGTTGAACACCTCGAGGAGGGCCGGCCCGATGAGGGGCCAGAATTCCTTGTAGAAGTTGTGTGGGAGGCCGTCGCTGCCAGGGGCGGTATGTTTAGTAGAGCTCTTGACGGCAGCCAGAAGTTCGTCGAGTGTGAAAGGTTTTTCTAGCCGGAGGCTGTCTTGCACGGAGATTTTGGCCGTGTGAGCCAACAATGTAGGCCAAAGGGTAGTTTCCGTCGGTTCTGGGTGATAGAGCCGGGAGTAATAATCCTTGAATGCTCCCATGATGTGGTCTTTCTCCTGTGAGAGCACGTTATTATGCCTGATTTCGGTGATGTGTTTACCGACTCTGTCGTTCTTGATCTGTTGGAAGAAGGCTCGGTTGAAGGTTTTCTCCGCCGAAACCTTCCTCGCGCGGGCTCTAATCTGTAGCAGTTTGATGTCTTCATGTTCGAAGGAGAGGAGCTCGTTTTGAAAGCGTTGGATGGTGTGCTGTATTTGGGGGATGTTCTTGATGTTGCTTCCCTTTTGGAAAATGGCGATTAATTTGTACAATCTGCGTGTCTTTTCTCTGTTCTTCTTCCGGATGTTGGCTTCGAGTTTTTGCAGGGTGAGGCTGCACTGGAGTTTAATGTTTTCCCACTGGTTTGCTTTGTTCTCCTGGTTGCAGTCGGTGAGTAGTTTTGTGAGGAGGAGGTTGACCTCTGTTTTGACCTCTGGAAGGGATAGGAGAGTAGGGTCACATCTCCAGTAGCCTCTCCCATGAAAACTTGACGTAGGGAGCGCCAGGGTAAGGTTGACGGCTGCATGATCGGAAATGCGGGTTGTTTGGGTGGAGTTGATGGTGAAGATGCTATGGACGGCTTTGATTAGAGTTTGGGAGACGTAAAACCTGTCGAGCCTGGAACTAACGTTTCTGCTGTTCCGCCAGGTGGTGCTCTTCTTCCCTGGGTGCAGAACGTTCCAGGGGTCCGCCAGGTTTAACTCGTGGCAAAGCTCGAAGATCTGGTATTTTCCCACGTCCCCTTGGTTGGGGTCTCCGCCTTCTTTATCTAAGCGGGTATCGGTGACACAGTTGAAGTCCCCCCCCCCAAAATAATTTCGTCCGTACCCTCCAAGTACGGGAAGAGGGAGGAAAGGGACTTCTTCCTGTCATGTTTCGCTGAAGGTGCGTAGACGTTTATTAAGGTGATCTTCCTGTTTTGTAAGAGGGTGTGAACGGCGATGACTCGCCCGTCTTGGTCACTTTTAGAGAAGAGGGCTTTCCCCTGGAAGCGGGGGCTGAAAATGATAGCCACACCTTTGCTTCGGTTTGTGCCGAAGCTCCAGTAGGTTTTGAACTGCCATTTCCTTTCAAGAATTTTAACTTGGCTGCTTTGGTGAATGTGCGTTTCTTGGAGGAAAGCAACGTCCCAGTTAGACTGCGACATTTGGTGGTGCAACCAGTCTTGTTTTCTCCGGTTGTTGAGGCCCTGTATGTTCAGGGTGATGAAACGCGTGACCGAGGTTTCCCCCATTACTCTGCACTAGGTGGGGGAGGGGGGACGAGATCGCTCTTACTTTTGGTTTTCTTCTTTCCTTGGACAGTTAGCTTTTGCGTTTCGCGACTATGGGATCGACTGCGGCCTCGCTTGGAGTGCGTGTCTCCCCCCTGACTGGGCTCCTTGAAGGATGCAGTTTCTCCTTCGCGGAGGGTGTGGTCCCTCAGTGACGTGAAGTCGTCAGGGCTGGGGGGGGCTCACACTTGGATGTGCGGGGATATCTTCCGATTCCACGTCGGTGTCCATGTCGCTAGGGGGGTCGCCGCGGTGTCCCCTGACCGAGTCGTTATCCGAGGTTTCTTTGTCGTCTTTTGGGGGAGCCGGCTGGTCAGCTACCGGGGACTCTTCAATTACGTGAGCAGTGATTGTGGTGTCTGTTGGTATGGCTTCTTCGAGGTCGGCAATTGCCTGCTGTTGTGTGGCTACTTTTGAAGGGTTTATTGGTCTTGACAGACGGGTGCGTCTCGGTTCCTTGACCGCTGCAGCATAGGATGTGGTGGGTGTGCTTGAAATATCTATTTCATGGAAACTTTTTTCTTTCAAAGTTGGAAATTCTTGCAGTGCGGGGCCCTTGCATTCGAATTTCTTGTGTGACACAGCTTTGCATAACGCACAAGGGGCTGTGCAGGTTAGTTGCGAGTGCCCTATTATACCGCAGTTCCCACATTTGTTTTGTGGGCAGTCTCTGGCCGTGTGGCCTTCGAGTCTGCAGCTGATGCACAACTTGGTCATGCCCGTGTAATTGACCATAACTACAAAACCTTTAATATTTATGAAGTTAGGGACTGCCTTCTTCATTTCTAACCTTACAGCTACTTTGTCTCCCATTTCGATGCAAGGGTATTTCTTGAATTTTTCACGGACAATTCCTATAACTGACCGGTACTCCTTGAAAGTCGATGTCAGGGTGTCGTCGTCTATCTCTGCCGGTAATTTTCTTAGGGAAATAAGCTTAATGCCGTGGCCGAGAGCTGTGGGAATATGTCGCTCGTTTTCTAGAACTATCCCCTCTGTTAACAGATTATCTTTGGCGACGTCGTTCACAACTGTCACTTCGTATAGCCCCTTAAAGAAGTCCCAACAGTTTATGTTTTTTACATTTGACATTCCCATCACAGCGACTGTCGCGTCTGCTACGTCTTCGGGCATGTGCGCTTTTCGCAGGGAAAATCTTAGAGTAAGATCACGGTTCATGCTGGGGATAGACATTATCGTACGTGGGTTGGCAAACAAACTAGAAACAGGACGAACTCACACTTCCTCCAGCAAAAGAAGAAGCGGGGGAGCACGCCAAGTAAAGGAAAAGGACTTACCAACTTCACGAGAACAAAATACAAATCCGACAAAGACCACTAGAAGCAACACTTACAACACGCATCCGCGCTCACTACACAAAAACAAACAATTAACAGATACTACAATTTGACTGTAGTCTATGACGTCGCAATTGTACTTTGATCTTAGCCAAAATGCCGAGAAAACACAGGCAATCATATCATATCAACTCTGTCTGAAGGGAGATGATAACAAGTGAACATAACATAACATCATTGGCCACAAGGGTGAAGCAAGATGCTTTTATTCCCCGTTGTCTGATAAGGAGGATGAATTGAAGGAAAGATTTATGAGCTGAGAGCTCGCCCTGGAGGGCACGGAGATTAGTCATTGTTGCAAGTATTTAGAATGGATTTTGGCCTCTTGTATTTGAAGAGGTCAGTCTCTTCATAGTTTGCTGCTTGTTTAACTAGATCGTTGGGGTGTGTAGAGATCTTTGAGAAAAATTTTTCTGCTGTAGTTAATAGGAAGGAGTAGATGTAAGGGATGTTCGTATCTCTATGCAGTTGCACGTTCCTTGCAAACCACGGAGCGTCCAATATCATGCGTAAACACCTATTTTGCACTCTCTGCAGTCTGAGGATGTTGGAGTTGGATGTGTGGCTCCAGGCTGGAGAGGCATATGTCAACATTGGGGGGATCGTCAACAGGTAGAGGAGCACTTTGATTCTGGTATTCAGTCTACTTTTTCTATTTATTAGAGGGTAAAGTTATGCAATAGTTTTAGATGCTTTCGTACATAAGGCTTTGGTGTGTGGGTTGAACGTTAATCGTTTGTCCAGAATTACTCCAAGATATTTTGTTTCTGTTTGCCAGGGGATTTTGGTGTTGAAAAGATAAAGGTCCCCCATGGGAGTTGCCATTCTTCTGGTGAAAAGTATTGCTACACTCTTCTGGGGATTAACTTGTAATCTCCACTTGGAGAACCAATGTTCTAGTTGTAGCAGGTTTTCTGGCAACTTTTTAGTGACAAGATGAGGTCGTAGAGATCTGGCAAGAACTGCTGTGTCGTCCGCATAAAGTGCTAAGATGGATGACTTTGGGTTGTGCGGGATGTCTGCCATATATATTGAGAATAAGATCGGAGCCAATAGGGAACCTTGAGGAACTCCCGCAGAGATCCGTCGCTGACTTGAAACTGTACCATTTATTTTGACTTATATGTGTCTGTCCTGGAGGTAAGATTTAATTAGGTGGACGATACCTGCTGAAATGAGTTTGTGTAGTAATCCCAAGTGCCATATTTTGTCAAAAGCTTTCGCTATGTCAAGGAAGACTGCTCCGGTGTGCAGGTGCCAATTGTATCCGGTGGTGATATACTCAATTATCCTATAAATTTGTTGAGTAATACTGTGATGTTGTCTGAATCCCAATTGTTCCTTAGGAATGATATTTAACTCATTTACTGAGGCGTGGAGTTTAGAAAGAATGATTTTTTCAACAATTTTGCCTAAGTTTGAGATTAGGCGGATGGGTCGATAGCTTTCAGGCAAGTGTTGATCTTTACCTGGTTTATGCACTGGGACTATGCACTGGACTATGCACTGGACTACATCTGCTACATTCCTTTGGCATGGGAGATAGATAAATCGGATCAAGGCGATAACAACTGAACTTAAACAAACTTGAATATAATAGAACTTATATGAATAAATAAAAGGTTTAGTTTTAAATTGGTTATTGAAATTAAAATTTAGAAAAAAAAATAATTTTTTGGAAATAAATTTTATTTACTATATCAGTTGCATTATTATTTTATACATAATAAATAATTTTACGCATATAATTTTCTGAAATCTTTATCATAATTAATCATTTCATGTTCGCATATTAACGAAGTCAGCGAGGTTGTATGACAAAACTTGATAATTATGAATATTTTGACGCCTATAAACGGATCTGGATAGCATTAATTAATCACCTCCAAGCAAAATTCTCTCAATATAATTAAGATAAACAATACCGTTGCAATAATTATAGAAAGAAACTGCACTCCATAAACGTAGTCTGTAAAGACAGGTATTTCTAGAGATCATGCGCAGTAGTGACCAAATGTTTTGTGCTGAGCTACTCCAAACGTACCGACTGTATGTTCGCAACCCCCTACTTCCATACTATCCTTAATTTCCTCCTATTCCTTTGAATGGGGGGATTAAATCTTTCACGCGAAGTGCATGATAAACTCGTAATAAAATATAAAGCTATATTTTAACCGTGAATATTCCTTTATTTTATGAAAATAAAGCCAGCAAATAGTATATATGGGTAGAAAGTGGAAATTTATTTGGATTAGTGTTTAGGCAACTAAGGATGGTATCCAACGATGATCTTCAATCCATGTAGATGGCTGAAGCAAACAATAGTATGTAATAAATTGTAATAATTACTTCCTGGAATTATTTTTCAGTGTATTTACTGATGACAATGCAAAAATATACTGGAACAAGAAGAAAATAACGATATTAAAATAGATAATTATTATAATATTAGCAAAGAAGGATATTATGGATCCATCCCTATTCATTTTATAGTCAAATATAAAATAAACGAAATACGGTAATTGAGATGACAAAGTTTTATTTTAAAAGCTCCCTGGTAAATTTCAGAATAATTTTAATAGTTGGCTATAAAATATGGATGGATCCGTAATATCATATCTTTTAATGCCAAACTTGTGCAAAATTGAGGGAATTTTGGCTTTATATTTCAGTAAGTATTAAAAATCATCCTCTGAGAGAAATTTTCCACCGCACCACCATGCGAGAGAAATTTAGCGAGTCACGTGACATTTTGAATAAATGTCACGTGACTCGCTAAATGATTGATTTCCTTTAGGTGACGCGCGTGGCATTCGTCTTTGCAAAAGTATAACACTCAGAATAGCATAGCGTCTGCCTTTTGCGAAGCTTCGAAGATATTTCTTTAAATTTTTCTTTAATTTTTTTCTTTAAATTCTTTTAAATTTAATTTTAAAAAATTTAATTTTTTATATATAAAATTTTTAGTACTTCTTTAAATCTGGAGCGCGCGACACATGCTTCGTTAGCATACATGTGGTCTACCAAACGAAGTGGTTGCCGCTTCAAGCGAAGGAAGGATAGCAGCGAGCAAGAAAGTGGATTTGTTGTGACTAAAATTATTATTATTATTATTATTATTATTAAGAGAGACCTCCAGGTAGTCAGAGAATCATCGAGGGAGGCCACACACACACACACACACACACACACACACACACACACACACACACACACACACACACACACACACACACACACACACACACACACACACACACCAGCTCTCATACGTGTTCTTGAATTCATTCCCACTGCTTGCACTCACAACATCCAATAGCAATCCATTCCAATCTCGCACCACCCTCTGAGAGAAAAATGTAGCCCTCACTCCCGCTATTCTTTCTCAGCTTCCAAGGATGCTCTTTCGTTCTATCCCCACCTTCCATAAAGTGAAAAATTCCATCAACTGAAATCCTGTATGACCGTTTTAGAAGTTTGCAAGTCTCAATCATATCACCCCTCTTTCTCCTGTTTGCTAGTGTCTGCAGTCTACAAATTCTCAATCTGTCTTCATAATCGGTATTCCACAATCCTGATACCATTTTCAACACTTTACTTTGCACTCTCTCCAATATATCAGAATCACAAGGGAAACCAAGACACCAGACCCGAGTAGAATAATTCAAAAATGGCTTTTATCTTTACATGTGAACGATCGTTTCAGCATTGCAATTATCATATGAGTTGTTTTGAATCTTTGCCGCACAAATCCTGAACATCAACTTCCTATTTACTAACACTCCAAAATCCATAAACCTAACCAGTTTCGTCTAGCCTAATCCCACAAATATAATACCACGTTGGATATCTAATCGCGCCGAAGTGAATGACTTTTCATTTATTGACATTGAACTCACATCAATTTTGTTGTGAAAATCAAGTTGGAAAGCCCACAATTCCAACCTATTCAAATCATTCAGAAAGTACTGCACATCAGTCGCATTCCTGATTACCCAGCTATCTTTGTATCATTATAAATAGCTGTATGTCTCTTGTCAAGTCCTTCCCAATATCATTAATGTACAGATTGAATAACAGTGGACCAAGCCTGATCCTTGTGGTACACCACTTGTTACCTTAAACCTTGTAGAATCATATCCCCCGTATACCACTTTTTGATATCTGTCCGTCAGCCATCCTCCTATCCAGATATTCTATAATCCCAACCCATTTTCTCCTATTTATGCAAGTCTACCATGCTGTCTAATGTTAAAAGTCTTAGCAAAAACCACAAGTGTTATGGTGTATCCATTCCATTTGTCTAGTTCTACGATAACATTGTTATAAAATGTGAGCAAGTTGCTAAAACATGACCTTCCCTTAGTACATCCATGTTGCTCATTGCAAAGTAGGATTCACTATCAACTCATTGAGCGCTAACCAATTTTTCCAAAATCTTCTCCACCACTCCTGAGATACCAATTGGATACATCGGTCTTTGCACCACCCTTGTGCAATGGAATTATTGTTGATTTCTTCCATTCCTGCGGAATCTTCCTTATTCTGAGACTCATATTAAACATCCTGGTCAAAGCAATGGAGAGTTCAGCTGGACACTCTTTTAGCACACGTGCTGCTGTCTCATTCGTCCCTATTGCCGAATTCTTATCCAATTTGTGCAACCGCTCTAGTACTTCGTCGTCATATATCTGCGTTTCTTCAGCACGTGAAGAGGTAAAAGTGAGCTCAATGTTGCGTACACGAGCTTGACAGCTTTTAGCATAATGGACACTCATTAACTGGACAACCTCTTCTGCATCTGTATCCCCCACGCCATCTGGATTTAGAAGAGTTATTCTTTCATATTCATTCTTTCTTTTACTTGCAACATATCGATAGAATTCTTCTTGGTTCTCTTTACAATGCAGAGCCAGTTTATTTTCATAATCAGACTTTGTTTTCCGTACAAGAGTTGTGACTATTCCAGCCTGCTGCTCATAACGTTCATAACGGTCGTCATCCTTATGCAAAAGGTATTCCTTCCACATCGTCCTTTTCTTACGCATCTCTTGCTTAATAAGATTACTCATCCATTTGACTCCTACTCTATTTATTCTTCGAACTCTCGGACACATTCTGATATCGCATCATTTAAGTATTGTTTAAATGCTTCCCGTGCACTGTAGATATCTTCCCATCCAGCAACCGATCCCATTCCGCTGAACTCAGTATACTCCTCAGTTGGTCATCATTTCCTGCTTTGTAGGTCATCATGTAACCTTTTCTGAATGGAGCATTCATAAACTTATGAGGTACTCACATCCCAAGTGAGTACCTCATGATCACAGTTACGTCTTTAACTGAAACGCCCTCTGACACTAAATGAAATTTAACACTCTTAGCTCTGGAGCAGTGGCCAGTTTATTTTCTGCCCTCTGCGAACAGCCCTCTACGGGCTGTTCGCAGATGGCGACGCTTTTTTTGGGTTTCATGTGAGAAAATTTTATATTTCCACAATTCTTCTATTTATGATAAATTAGTCATTTTTATTACTTAATTAATTAGTTTTTAAAAACTATACTTACATATAACAAAACCATTACATTTCCCTGTTCTTAAAAATAAAACAATAAATCTTATTGCAAGGCGATTGCTTTGTTGGTTATTGCTTATATCGTGGCGGCTGCTTCTCAGCAGCGGGCACCACACAGTCAGTACACGTTTGCGAAAACGTATTGTTTTTATTATTTTTTTTAACTTCTAATTTTGCGTATAACTTTAATTATATGCAAAATAATATTTCTGCGGTTCCCCATTGCACTAGGGTTTTTACTTAACCCTTTTGATGCGTGTATAAAAATTATTTTTAATCTGTTACACATTTATATCAGTTGGGTCGTTATCCAAGTTGAAAACATATTTATTGTATTCTTTATCTATGGTTAGTCTAGAGCAGGGGTGGACAACCCTTGGCATGCGTACCAAACGTGGTACGCCGACGACTTTTTTTACCGGTACGCAATCCAGGGTTCACCTTAAAAAAAAAAATAAATAAACATCAAACATCTTCTGTGACTTGCATAATTTAACTTAATATAATGCAATTTTATTAATTACAGCGATACCAAATAAAAATACAATAAAAAAGCAAACCCTACCAACTGTTTTAGTAATAATAAGTAATAAGAAAACAAGAAACAAACATCCTATTTCCAAGCCATCAATTTATCTCCGCGATATACTGATGCACAAGTTTTGTCCAGTTCAGTTGTTGCATTATTCGTCAGGCATCCAGACGTGGGGTGACTCCTTTACCATCATTTGATATATCTTTTCGTGTTTCGTAAAACCTATCCGTTTTCTGAAGTGTGTATCTATGTGGATGTGGAGTTTATTAAATCGTAAGTCATTAAGATATGGATGGGAAGTATTTATTGTCAATATATGTTTAACTTATTAGATATAAAAGCAAATTTCCTTTACCTTGCCATAATCCTACCGTATTTACTGAAATATATCTCGCACTTTTTTTCCCCAAAATTAAAGCTGAAAATCGTGGTGCGAGATATATGTAGGGATTTTCAGAAACTAAAGTTTTCAGTTTTATTTCATAAAATCCTAGCATATATCTCGCACCACGATTGCTGTTCTATTTCTTGCCTGGAGAGCAGTTTCCTTGAGTGCATCCTACCCAAATAGCGCCATCTGCTTTCCCATTATTTCAAGCAAAAAGTAGCAGTAATTTACAAGACAGATACTTAACGAAAAATCCTTCACGAATGACTAATGAACAGACAACACTATGCTGCTAGGCCAGTAAAGATAGAGCAGCTATGAAGACGTGCATTTAATTGGTGCGGTATTAACAAAAGATCGTGTGAATCAAACATAGAAGCAAGCAGACAAATTTTGAATTGAAATGCTAATTCTCTCCAACCAAATTGAATATTCAAATATTCAATATTTGAATATTCAGATATTCAATAATTGAATATCATAATCCGATTTACATTAAAGTTGAAAGCTGTATAAAGTAAGCAATATTTAGTTGCTTTCTTATATATTTATTTATTTATTTATTTGCTTCCTGCTCTTTGCAGAATTTCACAACCCCCAGCAAAGAAACAAACATCCAAATGAAAAGGATATTAGACACTTTAAAGAATACTGGACTGAAAAATTTGGCATGATTAAGTTGAAATATGTCCCGAATCAGTTGTTTTTAAGACTTCTTCTGTAAAGAGACATTTTTAAATTGTTCATAAGAAATTAAGTAATAAAAATAAGCAAGAACAAAGAATTAATTTCTCGTGAACTGAGCAAGACAAAAAACAAAGTCCATTACGTTGATGAAATTAATTTCAGGTATTCCTGGTTCCAACTTAGTTGCTGCTAATTTTGAGGTTTCAAAAGTTATTGCCCAACGTGGAAAACCACTCAGTGATGGGAGTATATTAGGGAAGCATGGCTAGAAAGTGCTCCATTCCTTTTTGACAATCTTTCAGAAAAGGTAAAAATTATTCAGGGCATTAAAGAATTGTCTGAGTAGAAAAACAATTAAGGATTGAATACTTAAGTTGGAAAGGAATACAGCAGAACAATTAAGATTTGACTTCATGTAAGTTCTGTTCTATTTGTGTTGATGAGTGCACAGACATTACATCATCAGCTAGGATAGCAATCTTTACTCGATTTTGTAGCGATGACAAAGTATGCGAAGAAAGGATTCACCTTGTAACACTACCTGAGCGTATCAGCATGGTTGAAATATGTAAAGCAGTTATGAACGAATTATCTCTTCGACAAACTGATATTTCTACAGTGGTATCCGTCACAACAGATGGTGCACCCAGCATGATTGGTAAGGAAGCAAGATTTGTATATCTGTTTGCAAAATATGTTGGTCTTCCACTGATGGTTTTTTATTGCATCCTACACGAGGACAATTTATGTGCAAACGCTGGCCTAAAGGAACTTCAAGAAGTGATGAAAACAGTAACCAAGGTTGTTAATTACATTTCTGCACGTGCTTTGAATGAAAGACAATTTCAGAATCAATTGAATGAGGTGGATTCGGTGTACAAAGGACTAATAATGTACACCAACGTTCGTTGGCTTAGTCGAGGTGTTGATCTGAAACGATTTGTTGAAGGTTACAAAATATAAACCTGATATAAATTATGTCTTTAGTGATGCAGCAGAAGTCTTATTGATGCTAAATAAATAAAATGTCCACTATGTTTCTTCCTCTAGTTTTGATTTGATGTTTTCTGCTGAAAATGGTAAAGATAATTTCTGTTTAAGATATTTTGTAGGTAAAATAACAATTTATTTTATCTGTAATTTTTATGTATCACTCGCAAGGGATTAAGAAGTAATAAAATTAAATCTTTAATTTTATTTTCTTGTATTGTGCTTTAGTCAAGTAAAACGATTTTGAGATTATACAAGGCAGTATATTGGAAAAACCGTGAAAAAATTGTCTGACTGATCTTTATAAAAACAAAAAAATCAGAATTATTGTTTACTCTTTTGCTGATGCTTAAAAATTACGTCTTTAAATTGTGCGTCTTTACATGGCAGCTAGAATTAGACTTAAATGCAAATAAAAAATATTCACGCTATCAACAGAGTAGAAGGACCTTTAAGCAAAAATTCGGTCACTAGGTTTTACATTCATTCAATCTTACATGACTTGCAGTAATCACTCTTACAATATTCTTTGATTTTACCATTCTAGTGTGATTTTTGATTATTTGAAAAGGTCTTCCCAATACTTAAAAGACACCAAATAATAAGATGTTCCCAAACATTTCGGTCAGCAGTGAGAAAATTTTGCGTCAAACATTTGGCAATTTTGGCGCTCACACTTAAAAAAGTTGTTCCCCACCCCTGGTCGAGAGTCCAGATTTAAGCAAGTCTATCATACTGGTGAGCGTTTTGGGATCTGCGGCTAAAACGCCCGCTAGTCTGACCAGTGGCGACGGTGACTAAGCCTCACATTGTCAGAAATGCTAAACGTCTTTTTGATTTTTTTTGTAGTATTTTTGGTGTGTATTGAGAAGGGCGGCAAAAGCTCTAGCTACGCCACTTCCCTCGAGTTCTTTCTGTCGTACGTTGTTTGAGGAAGTTGTCCCATAACAGCTCAATAAATGCATTTTCATTCTTTTCATGAGATTCTACTACTACGCAATCAGTATTTGGATAACGAATGTCTACCATTATGATTACTCTTTTCGCGCTCATCTTGTCTATTTGGTGATGCATTTCTTCATCACTAGCAACTGATCCACCAGGTCTGTAACAACACCCTACTATGTAATTGATCTTGTTAGATTCCACCTCACACCAGATGGCTTCAAACTCACTGCCACATGAAATATTGTTAGTAGCAGCACCACAATCATAGATCTCAACTCAAACTGGATTCAAGTCATCCGATATCATTAGCAACCTCCTCCCTCCTCTCCTATGCTCTCTATCCTTCCTAAAAATACGGTAATCTTGACACTCGATACCAGTTAGTGGATCTGATTCTGATTGCCAAGTGTCACTAATACCTATAATCTGAGGTTGCAACATATTGAAAAAAGGCAACGCTCTCCATCATTTGTTTCTGATACTTCTAGCATTTGTGTACAGACATAATGACCTACCTGAATATTCTTTGTATTGTCTGGTCTGCACTGTGCCTGACACAGTTGGACAACTTGCAGATCTCTATTCGTTTCTAATGCCTTACACATGTAGACATCTTTGCACACATTTCATTGGTCCTAGCAGGTAATTAGTGATGCTGTCAACATTTCTATGACAAAGTCCATTCCCGCCATTAACAGTAATATAACATTGCAATTCTTACACTCATATTCTCACCATTCCTCCCTTTGTGATTTAGTGTCTCTGACTTCTTAGTTATTAGTATCTGAAGACTCCTGAGTATACTGAATATTTTTGTTGCCTTTCGACCGTTTAGAAAAATCTCCACCTTTCTCACTTCTCCTAAGGACATGCTTCCACATCTTAATTATCGAGGTATCTACCAGATTCCGTGCTCATGTGGATTATCGTATTTCGGACAAACAGGTAGATCTGCCTCTATTCGGCTAGAATAACACCAATCTTATATTGAATATATTAAACATGAAAAGTCTGGACTTGCAGAACATGCCCTCTTCACTAGACACAGAGTTCATTGGAGAAAGACAAGAGTTCTTCACAAAAGTCAGTTCCTCATGGAACGCCTTTATAAAGAAACATGTGAAACTCTACTTCATTCTCTTAACTTAAACAGATCCGATGGCTTACGTCTATCTCCTTTATGGGAGATATTACTTTACAAATCAGCTAATCTTTCCTAACTTTTTATTGTATAGATTTTGTTTTGTTAGGAAATTTATTGACCTTTTTATTTATCTTACACCAGCTACTTAGGTGGCGCGTTTTGCAATTATCAGTTATTGTTTAATTTGAGCTTAATATTTCCTTAAGATGCCTGTGACACACTGGCGAAAATTATTCTATTAAATAATATGATTTGAAATGGAAATATGATTTGCTCTTTTGAAAGGATTCAGGCGCCGCTGTAAAATTTGATTTGAATGTTCTCGGTGTAAATTATGGAGCTCAGTAATGCAGTTTTGTAGACTGGGCTTTTGTCCAAATTTTACATCATATCAAAAAGCTTATACTATTATTAAACCATGTCTCTAAAGTGCTACAAGTTTGTTCATGTTTGTTTGTATCCGGAAGGACAAACTCTTGTTTCCATGGAAAAAAAAAACAAAAAACTGTGAGAACCAAACGGGATGTTAAGAGAGTTCAGAAAGAATACTGTTTTTCATATCGCAAGAGTGATAAATTACCATGAGAATGTGAGCTTTTCTCATGGCAATCTCACGATAAGATTATACCTCCTCACTTAATCTTGTGGTTGATAAAAAAAATTGCAAAGGGTGGTCTGAATGGTTATCGGCCTAACAATGAAAAAACAATTTTATAATTTCAAACTTATTGTTATTTTTCAACATGATCTCCCTTAAGACTAATTCATTTATTCCAGCGATGCTCCAGCACCATTATCCCAACCCTTTAGTGGTTCTCGGTAAGATCTCCAGCATACACCTCTACAGCTGCAATCACCTCTTGATTCGAAGAAAAACTCTGACCAGCGAGGAAGAGGTTTAGTTTAGGGAAGAGGCAGAAGTCAGAGGGAGCGAAATCTGGGGAATAGGGTGGATGTTCCAACAATTCATAGTGCAGATCCCTCAATTTTCCCATTGCCAAAACACTTTGTGGGCAGGTGCAGTGTGCTGATGAAAGATATTTCTTCTGCAAACCGGGTCTTTTCTCACGAATTGTTTTGCCTAGTCTGGTTAAAAGATCGGAATAATATTTTCCGGTTTTTGTTTTACCCTTTTCAAGATAATTAATAAACAAAATGCCTTTAACATCCCACTGATGCCATGACCTTTTAGTCTGATGGAACCGAGTTTGTCTTCTTTGGCCCTGAACAACCGGCTTCTGTCCACTGTTTGGATTCTGCTGTGTAATGGTGAATCGAAGTTTCGTCCATTGTAATAAATCGACGTACAAAATCAATATCATTCTTGTTAAAATGCTCCAAGGACTGTTCAGAGGTTTTCATGCGAGTGCGTGTTTGATCTGCTGTGAGCAAACGCGGCACCCATCTTGCGCAAAGCATTTTGATTTGCAATTCTTCATGCAAAATATATCCTACACTTTCTTTGAAATGCCTATAGTCTCAACAGTTTCACAGAATTTGACTCGTCGGTTATCCAAGACCATATCGTGCACTTGATCAATGATTTCTGGTGTTTTATACTTTTTGGACGTCCTTCACGTGGATCATCTTCAAGGCTGGTACGGCTACGTTTAAACTCGGCAAGGCATTTCTTAATTGTCGAAAACCAAGGAGAAGAGTGCCTATATACTTTTATTTACTTCGAATGAATTTCTTTTGCCGTTAAACATTTTTTACAAAGAATTTTATAACCGCACGATACTCAATTTCATCCATTTCAATGGATACAGACAACACTTTTGCTTCAGACAGCTGTGTATACATATAAAAAACTACTTGATAAGCATCCATTTGAAATTGACTTGCAATTTCACATGGATGCTAATGGTGGATGTACCAACAACAACAAAAAAAAAATAATAATAAATCCCGCCGATAGTGTTGCCATGTAAGGTCGAGGGTGAAAACGTTTTAGATCGCCCACTTATAAAGCAAATGTATGTGAAAAGCATGTTTATTTGTACGTTTTGTTTATAAAATAACCGAAATGAAACAAACATTGCAGATATTATTAGAAATCTGGAATAATGCAATGTACTAAGCATTATTAGCGGGGAAGTCGCTGAAGGAGATCAAGGTGCGGGATTAGTTAATTTAATTAGTTAATTATGGGATTAGAACAAGGTGTAACTGATTACCGTCAGTACACCTTGTACTGATCGACAGTAGTAAGGGTATTTAGCGGGACCCTCATGAAGAAATAAACCCAACTTAACTTGTGAACACGACCCAAGATTCTGGAAGTGATGTCGGGGAGTAGGGAATTTTCTTTTGGTACTGGACAGGTCCTCTGATATTGCTATAGGGTTGAGTGTCCTCCTTGTTTCCGATCATGTCCATCATGCAATGTTGAATTTTTATCCAGCAGGTGACGGCTGTTTCATGGACGACATCGCTACTGTCCATCGCGTAAAACTTGTTTAGCAGTGGTTCCGTGAGTGTGACAGCGACAACCACCTTCTTCCCTGATCACCGTGAAACCCGTATTGAGAATGGATGGGACATTCTATAAACAGATGAATATCAGTATTAATAATTCACATTTTAAGACAGCATTACTAAGATTGAGAAAACTTCCAGTTGATCGCAAGTTTACAAGAGTTATTCGAATTCAAATGTTGTGTCATAACATAAAGTAAACTATCACAAGCTAGTAAGTTTTACGTGACTTCCTGTTAAGAATATCCTGATACGATTTCTAATTAATTTTATGTTACTTTGTCTAAAACAGAGTAACAGTGAAATTTTATTTATTTCGTATGATGATTCAACGGGCGTGGGTCCCTTTTACTGAAAGGTATGGCACCAACTCAATCCCGCTATTTTTATCCGGTCTCTTGACCGGCATAGCTGACGAATCCGGCCTATGACTGGAGGAACCCTTTCAATATTCCTGACTGTAATTCCTGTGTGTTCACTGGCCTGTTTGCCTGTTCTGGCGGAATAAAAACCCGAGTTTGAGGGTGGAAGAAACTCCTTACTTCTGTATGAGACCGGCTAACTGACTTTCGTCGAAAGAGACAGATATGGCTTCCTGACTCCAATGACAGTAACCAAACCCAGATCTTTCCAATCAAACGGCTTTGTCTATACCAAATGAGTTACGGAGGCTCCATAGTGAAATTATGAAAGTGTTTTGGACGAAATAATTGAAAAATTAATTAGAATTGCCACACTTGACAAAAATTGCAGGGCGTAGTTTCAAGGAGAAATCTGATTTTTATGAAGAAGATACGAGGAAAATAGACCAACGTAACGGCTTTTTTTAATTATAGCAAAGCGTTGGAAGTGCAAGACATACGTGAATACTGACTAAAATGTGCTAATGGCTGCTGATGATCATCTGGTGAGGTGGATAAAAACTATCCAGAGAGAGAGAGAAAGAGAGAGAGAGAGAGAGAGACAGAAAAGAAGGGGTTGTCTTTGATGGGATTTATATGTGAGGAAACTAAGGCCATCAGACAATGCCTCATGATTGTTAATTTTAAGTGTGTTTTTTGGACAGTTCGCTAGACTCTTGGAAAGTTACGATTCAAAGAGAAGAAACCTTTGAACTTCTCTCCATATAAGGCAAGATTGGAATCTCTTTGTTTAGATAATTCAAAATTAAAAGTTTAGAATGCTTGGGATTACGAATCTAAAGCTTAATGCCACTTCTTTAGGTTGTACAATTAGCTTATACAACCACAATGTCATTATCAAGTAAGAGAATGATGAAATATCATTTTTCTACTAAAACAGATGTGGCGTTGCGTATAAGGCAGAAAATGAATATGCTTCTTGTCAAACTGAGCACTTTGATTACTTGTATACCTGTAAGCGTAACTACTCACAAGCGTAACTGCTGCCATCTATCATAATTTGAATATCTGCCCCTACACGATTTTTTGAAGAGGAAAATGTAGGAATGTCTATAAGGTCAAGCACAATACCTGACAGACTATTCCTAGATTCTTCGGCAGAATTATGAATTATATAAATATATTTAAATAAATATACTTATTTAATATTTTTTTAAATATTTAAATTACGTTTTGCTCTTGTTTAGATTTATTAAAATAAAGCTGAATACTTTTAATTACAAGCAATGTAAGCGATAAGTGAAAAGTGATAACGATATATTTAGAATTTGTTAAATGTATTATTATTTCTTTAAATACTGTTATTTTCTCTTTGGCATTCTGCAATATAGATGGCGCTGCTATAAAGAATTGTACTTTATAAAGTACATTTATTTTTGGGAAGCGCCCTCTATACAATATATTACTTGAGATTTGCACGATGTGAGGATTTTGAGTATTTTGTATGAAGTGAAATTTATTTAACTGTTGTTGATGTTTTACTCTGTCGTTAAAAGGGAAGAAAATAAATCTACCTTTCGAAGAAGAGAACCAGTCTGTTAGTGAGAAGAGGTATGTATAAGATTTTTGCCTCATTAATTTCCTAATGAAACATTTCTCGCTGTAGTAATGTTTACAAGTGCGTAATCAGGTTTAGCAAGCACATGTAAAATTAATAATGTAAATGATATCTCGTGATTATAATTATTCTCACAACAGTGAGAAATAAGAAACTTAAATGATAAAAAATGAAATTATTTGAAACAGTTTGGATTTCGTTACTGTGTGCCGAGTGCAGATTTTAAAAGCAGAAATCATGCTTATTATTATTAAGTTAAGTCATGATTTGTTATGCTTGTGTGATTCGACTTCGTGGGAAAGTTTAACTGATGTGTTTCGTTTCGTATCAGCACTACATTTGTTTATACTGCAATCCTCAGCTCATGTCATCTTGTATTAAGAGCAAACGGTGTTTATGCAACCTAAAGAATATTTCGCAGGATAGATGATTATATGCGTTTCATTTCCTCATTTAATTCTTTAGGTACTTTGTGACATATAAATTTTGCCTAAATGAAATAATAATAAAATGGAATAAAAAATTCATATTAAGGGATTCCTTACTGTGACTTTAAACACTCTCTATTTCTCTGATGACCAAAGAATAATTACAAATTCTGAAGATAACTTAAGAAAGATACTCTAAATTTAAATGAAATAGCCAAATATTATGGAATGATAATATCAATAGTAAAATAAAAAACGATGACGTTTGAAGGATAAGATCCAATAATCTAAAAGCAATAAATAGCAAGATTTTAGGACAGATGAACTCATTTAACTACCTAGGATGTATGACAGTAACTTCGATATGCGGTTGGCCCATTCTCGGCAATTCTGGGTATTCATAGCAGCGATCAAGTGAAAGCGAGCCTCATCTCCCCACAAAATCTTTCACGGCCAACGCAGACTGAGCAAGGAGCTTGAAAGCAAATGTCAATCCACTTTCGTTTCAAGTCCTGCGGGCGCAACTCCCTTGTCAGGGTTGAATGGGTTTGAATTGCGAGAAATGGAGAATCTTCACTGGAATTTTCCTGACATTTCTGTGAGGCACATCACGTGTCTTGACACAGCACGTGCACTGCAGGAACCAATGCTGTCAATCATCGTCATCTCCACAATTGCAGTAGCATCTTCATTCACTTCTTTTGAACTGATTCTTTTACGGCCTTGCCAGGTCTAACTCGCAACGATCCCGTTTCTTAGAAAGGACTAATCATTCGTCTCAGAGCACATGGAGACAGTAGATATTGTAGATATTTCTTCAGTCGACGAAATGTTCGTGGTTCAGCAACAGCATTTTAAGTGTATTCGTAGATTACACAGCTTCAAGAGGAAAGTACGTAGTTGCAAGATTAGTGCCATTAGTAACCAGAATATAGGGAAAACTGCCATTTTCATCTCTTTAAACCCTTTTGACACTTGCTGAGTTGCGTGATAGGCAATCTGCCTGCATTCAGTATTTACAGGATATCCAATGGTGAATGGTGGAAATAGATTTTTTTCCCCGCGATATCCCTTCTGCATGACGCACAATGGAAAACTGTTTTTGGTTTTTCATATAACAGTAAATAAATTTTCGATGTGTAGAGGGCCTTATCCTGAAAATAATCACATTCAAATAAATCAGAAGAAAAGGTCAGTTCTTGTCAACATCTACTACCATATAACATTGGTGATTTAGGGTGGAGAAAGGGAAAGAAATACTGGTTTCGTA
The DNA here is from genome assembly GCF_054136105.1 of Typopeltis vanoorti. NCBI lineage: Eukaryota > Metazoa > Arthropoda > Arachnida > Uropygi > Thelyphonidae > Typopeltis > Typopeltis vanoorti. The sequence goes on along the minus strand of NC_143568.1, from coordinate 99,887,659 downwards.
CAACAAGTACATTTGTGATTGTTTTGAGGCATATAAAACTTTCCTGATTGTTTATTATGTTATTAAGATGTTTTCATAATGTAGAATCATGTTTTATCATATTCGGTAAAAGAAAACCTCGCATAAAAAGAGAACTTCTTCACATACAGTAGTTTTTTTTTTCTGATTTAACCCTTGAATAAAGACAGACAAGCAACTAATTTTAAGATCACGTACTGCTTCCTATGGATATTATCCTGGACACAAATGTGGCTACCAAATTGATCAGTTTTATTGTTAGAATTAAACGACATAAGCTGATGGAATAAAATAGTTACCATTGAAATGTTTATTTTTCGCGTGTGAATTTGATTTGCTACTTGAAATACTTGTAGTTACTGCAAGATTTCATCTGAAGGTCCTCGATGTAAATTTTGGAGCTCAATGACGGTGCTTTCCTCTAAATGTATATCATATAAAATACTGCTTATAATATTGCTAAACATATCTCTAAAGTGGTGTAAGTTTTACAAGTTTGGTAATGTTTGCCAATTAGAAATGTTTGCCAAAGCTAATTAGAAATCTGGAATAATGCGATCCACTAAGCGTAAATTTGGTGGGGAAGTCACTGAAGGGAATCCAAGTGGGGGATTAGTTACAGACTATCACTTAAAGATTATTATTATTATTATTATAAAAACCTCCATGGAGTCAAAGACTCATCGTGGGAGGTCCACTCTTATACACATAGTTTATCATACTGTGCCTTAAATATATCCACTGTCTCTGCACACACACACACACCACACTCTCGGGCAATGCATTCCAATCACTCACCACTCTCCATGCAAAAAACATGCTCCTCACTCCCTTGCTCACACCCTCCTTATACAGCTTCCAGGAATGACCTCTTGTTCTCCTGCTATCCTCACCCATTCTGTGCAAAACCTCCCCGATGTTAATCTGGTAATAACTACTTAACAGCTTATATGTCTCAATCATATCCCCCCTCCTACTTCTATCCACCAATTTCTACAAATTGCATTTTGTCAATCTTACTTCATACTCTACATTCCAGAGACCAGAAACCACCTTAGTCAATCGCCTCTGAACTTTTTCCAACGCAATTTCATCTTTTTGAAAACCAGGTGACCAGATCTGTGCACAGTAATCCATATGTGGCCTGATCAAAGCCTTATACAAAGGAACCATAACATCCTTACTTCTACAAGTCAATGTCCTCCGCATCATTCCCATTATCCGCTGTGTTGTCTTCACTATTTTAGTAACATGTCCCCGAAATTTTAGGTCCTTGTCTACAATCACTCCCAGATCTCTCATTACCTCTACTCTTCCAAGATATTGGCATCGATTGTGTACTTTACATCCCATCTCTGCTTCCCAAATTTCAAAACCTTAGACTTTGAAACATTGAATTGACATCCCCACTTATTTACCCATTCAGACAGTGTATTCAAGTCCTCTTGCAAAGCTACAGCATCCACACTACTCCTGATAGCTCTGCCCAACTTTGCATCATCTGCAAACAACTGCACATCACCATTCAGACGTCTCCAGATATCATTTACATACAAATTAATCAGCAATGGACCAAAAACAGACCCTTGAGGTACACCACTAGTAACTTTCCTCTTCTGGGATATCGCTCCTCCATAGACAACTCGCTGATACCTATCAGACAACCAATCTCCAATCCAGTGAACCAACCTACTGTTCAGCCCCATCCGTTCCAATTTAATTACCAGCTTGTCATGTGGCAATTTATCAAACGCCTTTGCAAAATCTAAATATACCATATATGCAATACCCTTATCCAACGCATTTGTCACTTTATTATAAAAAGTAAGCAGGTTGCTAAAGCATAAAATAAAGATAGAAATTATTTCTTTGCAGAAACTCATTTGGATGAATAGAAACTCCAAATAAGTTATCTGGAGAATTAATATATTCAATGAAATGTATTCGGTGAAGAATGAGTGGTCGGCTTTGAAAACGAGAAATTGGTGATAGCAGTTGGCGATATGCAGATAAGTCATTAAATTAGTTTTAATAGTAAGGATCCCTTTCTCGAAAGTATGTTAGACATCGATTCCGATTAACTCGTGTCATTAAGGTCTATGGTTAACCTATGGAAAAATGGATACGAAATATTTAACAAGGGTTCGGAGACAAGTAGGATTTCTGCAGACCATGTGAAAAGAGAAAAATGATAAAATGTTTCAGGTGTTTCTGTTAGTAAGAACAGATAATTTAAACCCGGGGATACTTAACAGAATACGGAAAGATTTGGGATTTTGTATTAACTGTCAATTGGAGAATGAGAGTTCATATTCACCAATGTAATGAACGGAGTTGATGGCGATGAATCCATGGTTAAATTAATGCGAGCTAATTAGTTTCCACGGAGATTCTGCGCTCCACATGACAATGGCTATATATTGTCATGTGGAGCTCAGAAGATGACAACGGATGTATTCATTTATGGAATAGATTGGGAACCATTTGGTAGCGATAATATCTTTTTATATATTGCTTCCTTCCACGAAAGATTATTTGCAAACGTTTAGTACATTTTCTTGTACCGAGGTAGGCTAAGGATTGGTTTTCCTATTTTCGTCAATTACATTTTCGTATTATTAATTTTTACATAGTCCGGAAACCCTCTTAGAGACCAAACATGGACGTTTTTCAAGCCACATCCGACGTTTAATAAGCGGCCGGTAGTCTCACATTAGCCGATGAAATCCACCTAAATTCTACTCCAACGCTGTTTCGAAATTTTGTGGCTTGACAATTCTAATCGATTGACTGAGGGATAAAATCCACAACCGTATTAACAGCTTAGAAATGGAACGAAATGAAATTTATTGCAATTAGCTGGATGCGAACAGTATTCATGTTTGTATGCAAGTCCGAGTGAATTTCGAATAATAAAGGTATGAATAGTCTGCATATTAATAGCTGAGGGAAAAGCAAAAAATAAAAACTAAATAAATAAATAAATCCTCTAACGCCTTTTATTCCCTTATAAGGAGTAGTCGAGGCCTTTACACCCTATCTAGCTTTTGGAGACTCAGTGGGCGGTTGAATCTCCACGAGTAGCCAATCAGAGATAGCTGGTCCATGTCTATCACTAATTATAGCAGCCACATGAAGAGGCTGGAAAACAAGTGCTGCCATCTCTTGGTACCTAACCCTAACAAGATATTAACCTGTGTGAAATAATGTGGGTACTACGGTCTATTTTCTTAGTTTTACGGGATAAAAAAATCCCAGTTTCCGGGAGGAAAAATCCACTTTCCCGTGCCAGAGATCGACTAACTTGGGAATCGGTCGAAGAAAGATTTAGCTTAAGTTCTTCCAGTCGGCCACTAGACTTGAACTCCAGTCAGACCTCAAGCGACCAAGCGCCACTTCCAGTGAGCTACACAGTCCCGAAGTAAAGCAACTTGTAATATATGATTATAAAAGCAATACTATAATATACTACTACCTCTTGATTCCTCTTTCAAATCCATTTTCCATCCCATTGATCTGATTAACGAAGAAAACTTTGTTAATCAGATCGATAGGATAGTAAAATCAATAACCTTTTTTCCGATAGGAATTTTGGAAATGGAGAGAAGAATAACCATCAATGCAAAATGACGGGGGGATATGTTACTATTGTGACAAAAGCCACAAAAATATTATTGCGTTGTTACGTAATGTTGGATGAAAGACCTTGCAATACAACATATGAAAGAAATTCTAGAATAACTGTATTCAGGATTGACTCGAAATAATCATAAATTTTAATGGATTTTAATGAATCTGGAATCAAGTGGCTGAATAATGACGAATAATAATAATTAAAAATATGTTAAAACAAATAGGGATGGAAAGAGTATCGATCTCATGTATCACTTGTTAGTTATATTACACACAACAGCCACCGAGTTGCAGATGCTCGTATACGTCACTTACGCGCAGCGGGCATGCAAACTATTTGGTCACGTGCGCCTCCACATGTTCTAGACACAGTTTAAGAATGTTGTTGCTAATTGTCAACAGTGTTCATTACAATACGAAAAAAAAATCTTTCAAAATTCTAAAGGCTGGCTGGAGCCATGAGTTAGAAAACCGCAGAGCTAAGTTGTTTCTCCAAAGGTGAGATAAACCGTGTTTTAATCAGTGGAACCCCCCCCCCCCCCCAAGTGCTTTTCTAAGAGGCGTAACTGTTGTCATAAGATTGTCAGAATCGCGAACGGTACACATTGTTCTGTACCGATATTAATCAGGGAGTTTGGTGGGAGCCTCATAAAAAAAAAAAAAATAAAAAATAAAAATAAAAAAAAGTCCACATTTCAACCAATTGCATGTTGTTTATTGATTTTTATTATTGAAGATTTCCCTCCTTCAACCAAGGCTCTGTATATCTTCAGAAGTGCTAAGTGATACTTGGACAAAGTGTATCCTGAGTTAACCCCAGTATTTATATATTTATATATTTTTCAGAAATGTTTTTTAATAATGAAAAAGTGGCTTAGAACTAGGACTTGAAAAAAAGAGCAAAAGAAACAGGTGATGCTAACCCTAATTGTGATACACGTGTTGTAACGGCGAGTACATCTGATACTATTAAATTAGAAGAACCAAGCAGTTCAAAGAAAAACTACAATAGGAAGTATAACAGTTCATATTTGGAATTCGGGTTTACTTGGTGTGGAGATGAAAGTGAACAGAAACTTCAGTGTGTTTTGTGTTATGAAGTTTTGTCGAACGAGTGCATCAAACCTGCGACACTCCGACGACATTTAGAAACTAAACATTGTGATGTGCAAAATAAGCCAATTGAATTTTTTTCAGCGACGCTTAAGGACATTAATTCATCGGAAAGATATAGCTTCGGCCATGGGTTCCATTAATAGGATGGAACCCATGGAACCCTTCAATCCTATCTCTTAAGTTTGCGTATAGCGAAAACAGGGAAACCTCATATTCTATCGGGGAAAAGTTGCTACTTCCAGCTATAAAAGATGTGATTAAAACTTTGTTTGGCAACAATTTACTAAAAGATGTTGATTTGATTCCTCTTTCAAATGACACTGTCAGTCGCTGAATTAATGATATGGCAGGTGACGTAGAATTTCAGTTAATCGAAAGAGTTAAGAGGAGCCGTTACAAACAGACGAAACTACTGATGTTGGAAGTGATGCGCAGTTAATATGCTACGTACGATATGCGCATGATAACAACATTCATGATGATATTCTCTTTTGTAGAACATTGCCATCCCGAACAACTGGAGAAGAAATATTTCACACTCTCAGTAATTACTTAATACACAAAGAGATCCAGTGGGGGAAAAGCATAGGCTTCTGGTTGGATGGAGCTCAAGCCCTTACAGGCAGGCAGACAGGCACAGTGGGGTTGGTTCTATGGTCAAGGAAGTAGCTCCGGATATGAATTAGGTACATTATTTCATTCATAGGAAGCGTTAGCCTTCAAAGGAATGCCACCAGAATTTAAAACTGTACTATACTACGCTGTAAAGCTAGTTAATTTTATTAAGGCTCGACTGTTAACTAACAGGTTATTTTCAGTACTTTGCGATGAAATGAAGTGAATATATACAACTTTTGCTTCATTCTGAAATTCACTGGCTTTCCAGGGGCAAAATTCTAACAAGGTTATTTCAATTAAGGCACGAAGTTTTATTATTTGTAAACGAGCGTAATTCTGATTTTGCATCACTCCTTGTTGACGAAGCATGGTTATCACCACTATCCTATCTTTCAGACATTTTTTCGAAATTAAATGAACTAAATCTCTCCCTTCAGGGAAATTCTTTAACTGTTCTTGATGCCTACGACAAAATAAAGGCATTCGAGAAAAAACTGGTTTTATGGATTAATTATGTAAAAGACAGACAATTTGCACCTTTTACAACATTTTGTGAACCTTTTGTAATGGAAAATAATATTTTTGTTGATTCTGAGTTTCTGGAAAGGGTTTGTGACCACCTGAAACATCTGAAACGGATTTTCGAAACACATTTTCCGAATAACTTTTATAAGAAATTTCTGTGGGTTCGCCATCCATTTCAGTCACGAGAACGACCTTTCGTTATCGAAAAAAGAACAGTTACTTTAATTGAGCTTGCAAGTGACATGGACTTAAAATGCAATTCCATGATCTTGGATTGGCTCGATTTTGGATCTCGCCTTCGGTGAGAAGTGAATTTCCCTGAAGAATTATCTGAAGAAGCACTGAAAATCATCATACAGTTTTCTACAACCGATCTTTGTGAGAAAGAATTTTTATCGCTTTTTCAAATAAAAACAAAATAGTTATTTCGTATCCAAACACAAGGGGTACAGTAGTAAGTACGTGGTACAAAAAATGATTTACAACAAATTAGGATACATTATAATGAGATCAGCTTAGATTTAGGTCAATTATACAGGGAAATAATAATTAAATATGAAAAAAGGAAACTATACATAACTTGTATACAATAAATATGATCAGATGTTCCTCCAGTATCTTGCACAATCAACTGCTCTTTCTATGCAGGATATAAGGTTCTCTTTTGCGCAAGGTGATGGAAGAAAGGGGCAAGCATGATATAATCACGTAATCACAAGAAAGATATTTATTTAACCAAATATTTCGGTCTGGAAATAGCAGACCATCGTCGGTGGTATTACAAGAAATTATGGCCTTCCAAAAATCCATAAGATTGACTATCCTCTTCGTCCAATAGTAGATTGCATTGATTCTCCTACTTACCGTATAGCCAAATATCTAGCTAAATTACTGAAATCTTACATTGGCAACTCGAGTTCTTTTTTAAAAAACTCCTCAGATTTCTTAGAAAAATTAAAAGATGTCTCCTTACAACCTACAGATCTTATGGTTAGTTTTGATATAGAATCTTTATACACCAATGTACCTCTTAAGGAAACTTTAAAACTACTTGCTGACATCTTTCCTCAAGATATTATAAAACTATTCGATTTCGTTATACATTCTGGTTATTTCATATGTCAAAACAAATTTTATAGCCAAGTAGAAGGAACAGCCATGGGAAGTCCTCTTTCTCCAGCTTTAGCCAACTTTTATTTAGAACATTTAGAAAAAGTCCTCTTCACATCTAGTTTCCCTCTACCATCTTTTTGGGTAAGATATATAGATGACATATTTGCTATTTGGCCTCACAGTAAAAACACTTTATCTTCCTTTTTAAACAGTATTAATTCCTTACATCATCGCATAAAGTTTACTATGGAATTAGAAGAAAACAACCAGTTATCTTTTTTAGACGTTCTCCTCATCCGATCATCTTCAAATATTCTTACAACTACAGTATACAGGAAACCAACATTCACAGGTCGTTATATTCTGAAAGAATCAGCCCATCATCCATGTCAAAAAACAGGAATTATAAAATGTCTCATCAAAAGAGCCAAAACTAATTGTTCTACTTTTGATTATCTACAGAAAGAACTTTCTACTATCCAGCAACACATGAAACTCAATGGCTTTTCTGAAAAAAGTATTCAACGTCTTCTTACATCTTATAATCCTCCACAAAACAACAAAGATTCAATACGTCGAGTACCTATTCCTTATATCTCCGGTATTTCAGAACCTATCGCAAGAATTTTGAAGAAATATGATTTAACAGCTACGTATTCTCCTATTAACAAATTGTCTTCTCATTTTCCTTCTCCTAAAGACAAACGCTCAACTTTATCTCTTCCTGGAGTTTATCAAATTCCTTGCAACTGTGATCTCTCTTACTTTGGACAGACTGGACGTTCTCTTGAAAAAAGAATCCAAGAACATCAATCATCCATTCTTCACAATAAACCTGAAAAGTCTGGTTTGGCTCAACACGGGATTGAAACTGACCACAGCATCCTTTGGTCCAAAACTCGCCTCTTACATAGATCCCGTTATAGGTTCGAACGTTTGTTCAAGGAAAGCGTGGAGGCCTTGCTCCATCATCCCAACCTGAATCGTAATGACTGCATATCTATATCAAAAATCTGGGAAAGCCTAATCAAGATTACTCATTAATTTTTTTTTTTTTTTTTTTTTTTTTTTTATAGCAAATTCAATCATGTTTCTACTTCAAAATATTTCGTTTCATACTTAGTGATATAACATCACGCGACATGTTCTAATTTCAACGATCTATTGTTAGTATTCTAGCTTGTATATTTTTTTTTAAACTGTTCTTGTAATACCACCGACGATGGTCTGCTATTTCCAGACCGAAATATTTGGTTAAATAAATATCTTTCTTGTGATTACGTGATTATATCATTCAGTCTTATGTCGCAAGTATCCTTAAAACAACAAGGGGCAAGCAAGAAGGTGTTCCATGGACTGGGTTGTCTTACACTCACAAGTGTCTAAACCAGTGAGGTATCGCCATTTGATGAGGTTTCGTTTGCTGCATCCTGTCGTTTGCAATCTGTTGAGGCTTTTCCAAGTATTCCAGTCCAAGTGGGAACCACGTGAAGATATTCGGCTGTTGGAATACCAGTATTATTTTCAGGATATATTGCAAGCCATTGTTGAAGTCTGGTGTCTGGGAGGTTTTAGGTTATTCAACAGTTGCCAGGAAGCTATGTCGGGATCTTAATCTCTGGTGCATTGCTGTCTGGCCGAATAGTGAGTGGCGTTCATCATTCATATGTCTGCTTCTTTCATTAGCTGAGGATGTAGATCTTCGAATTGGGGGGTGGGGGGGGGGCAATGAAAGCCAAAGTATACAGGTCTTTTGAAAATATTGAAATCGTCTTGGTGTGTTTGCCTATCTTCGACTGAAGTTGACCAATATTGAGCCAGATATCCAGCAACTCTGAAAGGGCCGGGAAGCCCAACTATCTCATTAAAAGTAAGTAGTAGCATAATTATATCATATTATTTATTTGTTTAATTCAAATTAAAACTTTGAATCGTTTACTTCCAATTTAATTAATTATATTTCCATATGTATTCAAAATATTCTTCTCGATTTATTATGTTATAAATGGCGTAGTTTTTCAGAAATGTTGTTAATTCCTACATAGTTTTTTTTTTAAATTTCAAAAAGTCAAAACGATGTATAGGGAAATAAATTAAATTTATTTATTTTATTTTTTTACTATATTTATTTTTGAAGAAAAACTTTAATTCCAACATTCTAAAATGTTATTTTTCTTGCTTTTTTTTTCCGTTCGCAAAATCGTCGATGACATTTTCGATGTCTATTTCATTACTCAGTTGCTGTTTTATGGACAATATGTCAAGATTTCTTAAACGCCAAAAAAGTGCCGCCTGGGGCGGATCGCTCCCCCCTGTCCCCACCCGGCTACGCCTCTGTACGTTTGTGGTCCGTAGAATTGTTTTTGGCATTTTACTGATCCTTGAGCTTAGACAGGTTGAGAAACGCTGCTCTGGATGGTCTTTGAGACATTAGAAGAATTCCTAATTTGCAAGTTTATTCTTTCACGAAAACAGCTTCCTTCAAACTCGGTTCGCTTAGTTCAGCCTTCTGCTTTTCATCCTGTTGAGTGCTATCACGTGACAGCTTTGCGCCAATTGAAAATTTGAATGTATATCTGATTTGTACTTAAAATCGTTTCCTTCTGCGTTATTAAGTGTATATCCGTAATGCTTCATTTTCAAAGCGTTACTTCCCCTTAATACATGTTTACTTTAGTGGGATAGGCCCCTTACTGAAGCGAGTTTCGTAGTGGTTTGAATCAATGTTGGCATTTCCGTCATCTCTTTTGGAAGTGACTTCCTATTAAAATTAACTATTTTATATTAGGTAGAACTCTTGCATTGTAAGTCTGACTAGTAATGGACCAGCAATAAAGGAACCTGCGTAGGACGATAATCTTCTATCCTTTAATTATTCGTATGAATGTAAGGTGTTGAACTCTGTTTAACGTTTATTACTTTTTCTTATAATTTCATTTTATCTTTCCAAGCGGTTCGGCATACGATATTAATGATGGTGCAGCTCCTGTACATAATGATTTTAGCGACTGTTGAGCTCGATCCCAGTTTATCTTTGCCGACTTAGCTATAAAGTTTACAATTTCAATTGTTTTTATCTTGCATCAAATGAGATGTGTTCGTTGAAGTTAAATGTGTTGTCTGTTGTTACGGCTCGGTATTTTACCTCTTATCGCTTGAGATCTGAATGAATAGTGATTTCTGCTTAACAAGTCTGTTGGATATAAAAAGTGCATAATTCGGATTATCAGAAGTTTTTCTATTACTTTATCAGCGACATTTATTAAATTAATTGGTTTATATTTAATTATTTCCTCGGATAACTCTTTTCCTGGTTTGATTACGGATGTAAGTTTAGATGATTCCCATTAGAAAAGAAATCGTTCTTTTTGAGGGTTTCGATGTAAACTATTCTTATAAATTAGATGATTCAAGAAACGTTCTTAAGAGTATGTGGCTAGATAAGTGGACGTATATGTGATAATATGATTGTTCCTTTGTTTTTACTTTTAGCTAATTCACCTATACAGTTCCAAGGATTTGATGAGGTCCCCACAGTACAATTTTATCCCATGATTCTGTTTTCGCGTTTCTAATTTTGGACTGATTGCAGCATTTAGCTTTCTAATAATTCTGTCGTATCTCTATGTTAAATCTTGAGTGTTGCAGACTGTTTTATAGAGTCCTCTGAATGCATTAACGCGTTTTCTATGAGAGTTAATTCGACATTCCACCAAGATATTCGTTTTCTGCATCGATCTTTAGTTTGATGGTTGTTCAGGTTTTTTTTCCAGGATTTATTCATACACGATGAAAGTTCAGAAAAATGGAAGTCTGCATCTGCTGTTGGAGATGCCCAGAAGGCTAATTTCGCTGGCGATACTGAAGTGCTGCTCTGGATTTAGGCTTGCAAATTATCTTTTCAGTACTTTCGCGAATGCACCTGGGATTCTTTTCTTCCTGATGTACTTGAAGTTACCACATTCAAACCACAAGTACCTGATGTACTTGTGGTTTGAATCGTGTATTCCTTTTAGGGTTTTGTTGAGGACGATACAACTTAATAAGCGATGAGCAGAACATCTCTCTTCATGCAGATGTTCTGATATGTTCTTTCTGTTCGCATGTTCTCTCAGAAATCTAGGATAAAATTGCATCGTTTAGGATTGTCAAGTTAAGTAAAGCTACTTCATCTGAGAATTTGTGTGTGTGTGTTTCTGTATTCAATTCGAATTAGAAATGCAGTTAAACATATACTTCTATTGATGTGGATATTAAACCAAATCAAAATTGTGAAACTATTTCACAATTTCGGTTTATTATCGCTTTTGAAATCAGTCCTCTGATAAGATAACATAAGAGCTACAGCGATGTCAGTAACACGTGATAAGAACAAATGAAAAACATATTGCAATATTGCCATAAAAACAGGTAAATAATTACATTTACTCAGACAGGTTTCGTCGATTGATAGTAATGTAATATAGTTAACATATTATTATTATTGTGTTATTATTACTTATGCATAATCAACTTTCATTAATTATCTTGGTTGCAGGTATAGCTTATGAATATATTTCTATAATTATATTATGTTGATTTCATACTAAGATTTGCATCAATCACCAATTTAATTAGATTAAATAAAAATAAACCAGACAAAAAGTTTACCCTCGTAAGTAAGTGGGAAAGTTTATGCAGCACTTCGTTGCAGAGTGAGAACAACCGTATGCAAGAATGCAATTGAAAACGTTATGTAATTATTTGTGCTGTAAATAAAAATATTACGAAGGTAAATGTAATGTTATTTGACATGTATAAATCAGAAAAAAAATCTTTAATCACGTGCCTCTCTTAATTTATCGGACGCGTTATAAGAAATTAATTGAGTCGGAATCAACGTTGCCCTTTCTTTGGAATTTCGTCTACAATACGAAGGAAGGTTTATAATGGCCTTTTTGAACTGAAAGTAAGTTAGGCAGTTGGAAATGGGTTCCAGTGTTTTTTTCTCTTCGAAACTGAGTTTTCATCTCTCGAAGAGGCAAACTGCCAGAAAAACACGTGCGAGTGATAGAACACCCTATCTCACATAGCTTTAGTTGCTTCGGCAGTAATCTCAGATAATATCTTTCGAAATACCACCGATGATATACCTCTCTGTAAAGTGTTTTACACTATGCTCCCATAATGATAATTTTCCTAAGATATGTAAGATTCCAGTTGTGCATTGAAATTTATTTTAAAAAAAATTGATCCACCTTTCCGTGCTATCTACTATCACTCACTTCCTAAAAATATCCACTCTGTTTTCATTAACTTCTTCTTCTGTATCTTTTTCTCTTTGTATAAAATTCCAATTTGTCCAAATTGTCGTGACGTAATACCATGTAAGACTGCCTTCTTCCTTAACTTGATCATTAGCACTGAACTAGTATCGTCTTTAGTGAAACATTAAAAGGCGTTCATACGAGAGAACTGTGTACTAATTCAGAAATCTCGTTTTTATTATGAAATAAATTAATAATTAGTTTTATTTAAGGTTTTGCATGAGAGAAACCAACTGCTCTTCATTATATTTTCTGTGTTTTATTCTTATTGCAGCCAACTACGGAAAACTTGTGAGAAGTTAGAATCCGTTTTACACAAAATGGACATCTTCACACTTCACAGAGAGTGACGCGGAAGATTGTCCCAGAGATATTATGTGGTTAAGAATTGTCGCAGAATATGACCAGTTTTAAGGATGGAATTTATTCAGTAAAAGAATGTATTATTTATTATTAAATACATTTAAATACAATTATTATTAAATATATTTAAGCATTCCTTACATTCCATAAGCGAAATCATACTCAAAGGAAATCCTACTGTTGTGAAATACGTGGAAAGAAATTTGTACCAAGCAGAAATCTAAAAACTCACTTGAGGATGAACACTCAAGATAAACCTTTCAGTTGCGAAATATGTTTCAAGAAATTTTCTCAAAAGTGTCATCTCAAAAATCATGTCAGGGTTCACTCTGAAGAAAACACTTACTGTCGTGAAGAGTGTGAAAAGAAATTTTCAGAAAGCTGCAAACTAAAACAGCACTTTAAAGTTCATAACTATGAAAAACCATTTACTATTAATGTCTGTGAAAAGAAATCTGCACAAAGTAATTTCAAAGAACAATTAAAGGCTCATACTCGTGAGAAATCCTTCATGTGCGAAGTATGTGAAAAGAAATTTTCACAAAGCTGGAATCTTAAACAGCACCGTAAAATTCATACTGGTGAGCAACCATTCACGTGTGAAGTATGTGAAAAGAAATTTTCATTTAGAGGTAGTCTCAAACAGCACTTAAAGGTTCATACTGGTGAGCAACCATTCACGTGTGAAGTATGTGAAAAGAAATTTTCATTTAGAAGTAGTCTCAAAGAGCACTTAAAGGTTCATACTCGTGAGCAACCATTCAATTGTCAAGTATGTGAAAAGAAATTTTCATTTAGAGATAGTTTCAAAGAGCACTTAAAGGTTCATACTCGTGAGCAACCATTCACTTGTGAAGTATGTGAAAATAAATTTTCATTTAGAAGTAGTCTCAAAGAGCACTTAAAGGTTCATACTCGTGAGCAACCATTCAATTGTCAAGTATGCGAAAAGAAATTTTCGCTTAGAAGTAATCTCAAACAGCACTTAAAGGTTCATACTCGTGAGCAACCATTCTCTTGCCAAGTATGTGAAAAGAAATTTTCAAAAAGCTGGAATCTGAAAGAGCATTTAAAGGTTCATACTCGTGAGCAACCATTCATTTGTGAAGTATGTGAAAAGAAATTTTCAAAAAGCTGGAATCTGAAAGAGCACTTAGAGGTTCATATTCGTGAGCAACCATTCATTTGTGAAGTATGTGAAAAGAAATTTTCATTTAGAAGTAGTCTCAAAGAGCACTTAAAGGTTCATACTCGTGAGCAACCATTCAATTGTCAAGTATGTGAAAAGAAATTTTCGCTTAGAAGTAATCTCAAACAGCACTTAAAGGTTCATACTCGTGAGCAACCATTCTCTTGCGAAGTATGTGAAAAGAAATTTTCAAAAAGCTGGAATCTGAAAGAGCATTTAAAGGTTCATACTCGTGAGCAACCATTCATTTGTGAAGTATGTGAAAAGAAATTTTCATTTAGAAGTAGTTTCAAAGAGCACTTAAAGGTTCATACTGGTGAGCAACCATTCACGTGTGAAGTATGTGAAAAGAAATTTTCATTTAGAGGTAGTTTCAAAGAGCACTTAAAGGTTCATACTCTTGAGCAACCATTCACTTGTGAAGTATGTGAAAAGAAATTTTCATTTAGAAGTAGTCTCAAACAGCACTTAAAGGTTCATACTCGTGAGCAACCATTCTCTTGCGAAGTATGTGAAAAGAAATTTTCAAAAGGCTGGAATCTGAAACAGCACTTAAAGCTTCATACTTGTGAGCAGCCATTCATTTGTGAAGGATAAGAAAAGAAATTTTCACGTAGAGGTAGTCTCAAACGGCACTTAAAGTTCATACTGGTGAGCAACTATTCACTTTTGAGGTATGTGAAAATAAACTCGTGAGCAACCCCTTAATTTGTGAAATATGTGAAAAGAAATTTTCACATAGCTGGAATAGGAAACAGCACTTAAAATTTCATACTCGTGAGCAATCCTTCATTTGTGATGTGAAATCAAAATCTCACCTGAGGTAGTCTCAATAAGCACTTGAAATTTCAGGCTTGTGATAATCTGTACACGTGAAGTCTGTGAAAAAATAGTGAAAACCTTCAATCTTAAGAAGCACTGAAGGATTTACACTTGAAAAGGTTTAAGCTTTTCACTTCTTAAAAGAACACATTTAAAAATATTTGACATCTTGTTAAATCCGAAGAAACAATTCTTCAGTGAATTAATTCCGCCTATTTCGTGAGAGTTCATTTCCAGTGGAAAAGTGGAAATGAATTTTTACTTTCCGTGGAAAGCAAAGATTTCATGTCTCACTACCAGTAGTTCTGCAATGAGCTGAAAAATCTTTCAGATCAGCAGACCCAGCATTTCATAGCTCATGCTGAGAAACGATCTTCATGTTAAGAAACCTGTCAGCAAAATATTAGAAATATATTAAAATATTTTAAATATTAAAAAACTTTTTATAATCTGTGAAATTGTCCGTAGTATTCTATGAACAGTTATCGTTTTAATTAATAATTAATTTTCTGGATTTATTGCTTCATGTGAAGCTGGTTCTTGTATGAATATCCGAAATATATTTTCATTTAATCAGTATAGTCATGTGTCATTTTTAATGGATGTCTGCAGTTTTATTTTAGCAATTTCCTTAAGATATTTTATACGAATTAAAACATCGCATTAAATCATCTAACTAATAAATTACCCACATGTGCCGTCAGGTATATAAACTTGAAAAAGTTTATAATACTGAATTTACCACATAAAAGAATTCAAGAATTTCGAAATTTGTGAGGCAATGAATTGAATTGAAGTAATGACCTTTACGATATTACAAATAATGAAATGTTTGCCATTATATTTACATAAATACACTTCCCGGTATCACAAATATCAGTTACAATTTTTATGTGCAAAAAATTTGATTTTGCAAATTTTATTGCTTTGCAAGCTTTCCTTCTTCTGTTTCCTACATGTTTCTCTATATTCTGAGAGAGAGCATTGTAGTGTTGAAGTGGTCCTGCAGTATCTTTGGATTCCATAGGGATATAGGTGTAGGGTGCCGGAGAGTGTGGTTCACCTGGACTCCTTGGAGAATTATTAGTATCAGGGCCGACGGAAGCGGGCATGCAGAGCATGTGGTGCATGCGGGCGCATCCGCCAGGGAACGGTTCATAAGTTAATTTTTAAGAAACAAAACTTTTATCATAAAAACAAAAAATTCTTAGAATGATCAATATTAAAATAAATGGGGCCAAATACACTGAATAAAAATTTAAAAAAAAATGAATATTGCCGCCTCTTTGATCAGCAGGCTGTTTACAATTTTGCAACTAGAGCAGGCTAAATGCTTGCCTGCAGAATGCTGTGTCTACGGTGAACAGTTTTTATGCGCAGAAACGAATTTTCGTACAAAACATTTGATGCTAGTTAGCCAGTCATATGGTATGCATCTCAGTAGGCTACTGACAGTAGCGCAGTGCGGACTATTATTTCTTCTCTGTGTCGTGTTGTGTAATCATTTCTTGTGGGTATAAAATAGAAATAGATTCAAAAATTAAAAAAAGTTATCCGGTGCACAAAATAATAAGCGTCATAGTGCGAAAGAAGCAGATATTAAGAAACAAACTGGGCTCTTAATAAATTTGTTAAAATATTAAAATATTCTTATGCTGATTGTAACCAACCCGATACATCAGAAATCAGAGTTGAAGAACCGTGCACATCATCCAGTTTGCATGAAGGTACTATTGCAACTATTGAACAAGATAATTGAATATGATTTAAGTGAAAAATAGTTAGGATTTAGTCAACTACAACAAAATTTATTTGTAGTTGACCACGAAACTAACACATTGTTAGTCTCTGTGAATTTGGAAGATCCAGGTGAACGGGGAAATATTGATGAAAAATTACGAGTTGTTTTAATTGAAATGGGGCCTGTTCAAAATAAAAATATAATCTATCCCAGAGATACATATGGTCGTTAATTTGGCGACACGTATTATAATAAAAAAATGGAAAACGCGGAGCTCGTGCCAAGAAGATGACTCATTTATTCCGAAACTTTAAATTCTGATTATTGCTTTTGTTGCAAACTTGTCGCATCAACTGAATCACCCACTGAGTCTTGTAGAAGGTTATAACGATTGGAGAAATGTAAGTACAACTTTACATAGACATGAGACTAGTTTAACTCACATGAAAAATTTCTTAAAATGGAAGGAACTTGATAAAAATTAAAATAAACCAAACTACTATTGATTGCCAGACTCAAAGCATGTAAGAAATGGAAAAGAAACATTGGACGAGTGTTTAAGAACGCTTCATTGAAATTATAAAATTCCTTGGTAGCCGAAATTTAGCTTTTCACGAATCATCTGATAAATTATATGAAAGGAATAACGGCAGTTTTTTAAAATTAGTCGAACTGTTTTTTGGAAATTTGATCCCGTTATGGAAAATCATATTGAAAGGGCCCTACAACGAAACAATACAGTACACTATTTGAGTAAAGACAGTCAAAATGAAATATTGGAAACTTTAAGTAACGCAATCAGGGATACAATTTTATTATCAATTCTAAAATCTAAATATTATTCCATAATTTTAGACTGCACACCTGATGCAAGTAAAACAGAACAAATGACCATTATTATTCGCTTTGTTTCCTGTGACAATGGAATTGCCAAGATCAGAGAAAACTTTTAGGTTTTGCAGATATATCAGATTCCACAGGACGTGGTTTATGTGCAACAATAATGGAACAACTGGAAAAATGGAACATTCTCATTGAAGACATGCGCGGTCAAGGGTATGACAATTGGACAAATATAGGCTCCAAAATTTGCTATTGAACAAAAATCCTCTAAGCTTTTTACGTGCCATGTGCTGCTCATACTCTAAATTTAATCATTAACGATGCAGCCAAAGCGAATTTTCCAAAAGAATTGGAAACTAATTCCAGATGCAATTAGTTTCCAATTATTCAAGAAATATACAACTCTTTTCATTCTCTTACAAACGTTGAACAATCCTTTTAAAGTTCGTAAAAAATTAACATTGAAACAGCCATCAGAAACTGGATGGGAAAATAAAATTAATTCAATCCGCCCTCTACGATATCAGTTAGGAGTAATTTACGATGCCCTTTTTGAAATTTTAAATAATGAAAATTTTAATAAAGAAACTCAGCATGAAGCACAAATCTTATGTGCTAAAATAAAGGACTACAAATTTATTTGCTCTCTTATAACTTGGTATGATTTACTTAACGGAATAAACCCTGTCAGTAAATTGCTTCAAGACAAAAATATGAACATTACACTTGCGTTAGAATCTATCGAAAACTTAAAAATATTTTTACTTACAAGCGTATCGATCAGATACAAATTTTAAAGAAGTTCTAAAAACTGAAAAATAACTGAGTGAAGAGGTGGATGGAGAACAAGAATTTAAAACTGGTACGGAAGTTCAACGACGAAAGAAGACATGACAATTTGATTACGAGCATCATGACGAAACACCACAATCGCCAGAAGATAGAGTGAATGTGTTTTATACACTTCTAGATGTTGCAATGTGTTCGTTAATAGAACGTTTTGAACAACTAAAAGATATGATAATTTCAATTTCTTGTATTGATTACTACAAATTAATAACGAAGATTTACGAAAAACTTTGTGACGATTTAGAGATTCTCTTGAAGGACTGCGACAATAAAAATGTAAATGCAATAGAACTATATAACAAGTTATGTGCTTTCCGGGATATTTTCCGGATGGATAATTTAAATATTCAAAAGCCCTTTCGATACTCTTAATTTTATTGTGTCCAATAATTTATCTTTCCCTAACTTTTCAATTGCTTTAAGAATACTATTAACCTTACCTGTTAGTGTAGCGAGCGGTGAACGTTCTTTTCCAAGTTGCAATTGATTAAAACCTACTTAAGAACAAGTATGTCACAAAAAAAGGCTTGTTTGTTTGGCGTTAATAGCTATTGAAAATGATAATGTGCGGAATTAGACGTTAAGACCATTATTTCTAATTTTGTGAATATGAAATAAAAAACCATAAAATTTTAATTTAAAAAATTTCAAGTATATTTATGTAATTTAATTTATTTTCTGTTATTCTGTACAGATATTATTTTTTTGAATACATATATTAAATGTTCTAATTATTTCTGAATTCTTTTGTTATTTTCTCATCTATCTTGAGTTTCTTTTCATTTCCTAAAAGATAGTTCCACTTATAAAAATTATAAGTGGAACTATAATTTAGTAACTTATAAGAATTATAAGTTACTAAATTACTAAATTTAGTAACTTGCAAAAGGCAAGAATTTTTTAAACTTTAGTTCCAATAAATTTTAACTTTTATTAAAATTCATTTTAATTTTGTTAGCGATTCGGGTCGGTGAGAAGGCTATAATCCCTGTATCATTATATTCAATGATTAAAGTGAAGTGGCTTTGTCAAAATTTGCTTTAACGTTTGAGAATTTTTTGAATATTCGGGTTTTTAACGATTATCCTGCCTAGTCAACACCCCCGGTTCGTTACATTTAGCGAACCAACGTGTGGCTGTTCTGTCAAAATTTATTTAAAAAATTTCAAATAATTTAAATTTTGATTATCGTAAAAGAACCACACACCACTCCCGGATCGTTACAGGGGCGCTTAGATAGAAATTGCATGCGGGCGTCAAAGACCCTAGCGCCGACTCTGACTAGTATAATGATAATTTGGTTACATTCAGCTGCACATTGACTACAGAGCTCATATTTGTTCACCTCGCTTTCAATAACTATCAGCAGTCAAAGAAAATACATGAAATGTCAAACAGAAGAATAACGAAAATGAATTACGTAAGATCTGGAATGTAAAAGAATGTAACAAGAGACTCAAATGGTCAGATTGTACTTAATGCACTTAACAATGTGTTTTTGTTTGACTTGATTTAATATTTAATTCTGTAAATCATTCAGATAAAATGCTGTTTTTCGAACTCACCGAATGTCTCTTATATTATAATATACACTTGATTCACGTTGAAAATTGAAACCAATCTAATTGCACCATTTCACCTATTCGACTATTATGAAGTAAAATAAAGTTACAGTCTGCACTTCAAACTCCCACACATTCCGAAGTCACTTTCATACCTCTTGTCTTTGTTTGTACGATCGAGTTATTTTTACATATGACTGAAACTTAATTTGTGTTTTGAATTTATTTATTTAATTTATTATATTTTAATTAATTTTTATTGAAATCACTTGAGATTTTACACATTTTGTCTCAAATGTAGTACGATATTAGCTTGTTTGTATTCTTGTATTATTACTACGGTGATCAGTCACAGAAAGAGAGAACGAAACATTTCTTTCTTTCTTTCTTATGCACGCTCAGGTACGCTGTTCAAACACTTCACATAGTGAATGAATATCCTTCTTTATTAATTTACTTTTCCCACGTATACTGAAAGTAGAATATAATTAAGATATCACAGGTCTGCCAAGTTAGGTGATAGGGGGACGCCATAGCTGTTCCCTCCTCTTGCTTGTAGATTTTTTTCTTTATAAGTGAAGTAACCGGAAGTAATTGTACATTTGATAGTTCAACAATATCAGGCGGAAATGTTTGAGTTAACAGGTCCACTGTTTCCTTATGGGGGATATTAGTGAAGAGGGAGGAGGATATAATCATCCGCTTCGACATCCACAATGTCGAAGCTAATTAGCATGTCAGTTTCCAACAGTTGAGTGTCTTTTAGTTGAGCGTGAAACTCTGTGGAATTTTTAATTGATGAGGCTGAGTGGCCAATGTGGGGGCGGAGAAGGTTAGATAAGAATTTGCTAACTTGTAAGTCGGGCTACTACTAGAATCAACGACGGGTCTGAGTGGGCCGTTGTTCTTGTGAAGTTTGGGTAAACGGTATATTCTAGGTGGTACAGCGTGGTATGACTTGAGTTTTTTTGCAGTTTCTTCATCTAAAGAAGTTGTGTCATCAAGTAGCTTGTTCAGTTTCTTGAGCGGTCTTTTTTTGGGATCATAATGAAGTTTTGTATAAGTATTTCGATCTCGGAGTAGTAAATTCATTTTCCGATCATATTACTGAGTATCAAAAACCGCAGTAGTATTTCCCTTGTCGGCTCTCGTGATAACTTGTTTTTGTTAGGTCTTAAGGCGGTAAGAGCTTTCAATTCTGATGACGTAATATTTAAGTCCTAAGGTTTGGCATCAAAAATTATTTTTGCTATTTCAAAACGAAGTTTGTTGGCTTCTTCAATACTGGAGAAGTGGCCAATGTTTCTTTCGCTGTAGGGTATAAAATCTAGATATGGAAAGCATTTTGGAGGAATAGCAAACTTATGACCTTGCTAGAACATTTAATTCTTCTTCTGTTAGAGGACGGTTAGATAAGTTAACCACCCATTTCGGACGGTAATTTGTTCGTATTTTTCTTAGATCGCTTGGACAAATTGGGGTATTTTTTATGTAGGTCCCCCATAAAGAAACATCCACCATATCCCCCATAAGGAAACAGTGGACCTGTTAAGTCAAACATTTCCGTCTGATATTGCTGAACTATTCAAATGTACAATTACTTCCGGTTACTTCACTTGGAAAGAAAAAATCTACAAGCAAGAGGAGGGAACAGCTATGGGGTTCCCCTTATCCCCTAACTTGGCAGGCCTGTTTATAGAAGATCTTGAGGGAACAATTTGCGCGTTTCAAACCAAAAATCTGACAACGTTATGTCGATGACGTTTTTGAAGTCTGGGTCATTCCGAACAAGAGCTACATCTGTTTCTAGATAAAATAAACCTTCTTAATCCCCCCATCAAATTTACGTTAGAAACAAAACACACCACAGGTTATCTCTTTCCTGGATTTACACACCCAAGGAAAAGAGAACGGTTCATTCCATCTCAACTTCTGTCTATCCAAAATCGACCTTTTCAGGTCGCTACATCCACAACTCTTCTGCTCATCATCCTTCTCAAACATTTGGCATCATCAAATCAGTGGTGACCAGAGTACACAGATTTTGCTGCTCTGAGGAGTGTCTAAAACAAGCATTGGAAATAATCAAAAACACAGCCATTCTTAATGGATACAATTCTAAAACTACTCAAAAAATCATCAGCCACTTCTCCACACATCAACCTAGACAAGAAAAGCCCATAAAATTCCCATACCTTATGTCAAAGGAATCTCAGAGCGACTTTCAAAAATTATGAAAAAATACAATCTTGTTGCGACCTACAAACCCATCAACCAGATACTTGTTTCCTTCGCCTAAAGACAAACTCCCACCGCTGTTACTACCTGGCATGTACGAGGTACCACGCTCCTGTAAACTGTCGTACTTTGGGCAGACAGGCAAATCTGTTCTTAAACGCATCTCTGAACATCAAGATTACATCCGTCTAATCAAGCCACAGAAATCCGGCCTCTCCCAAAACGGAGTTGAAAACCCAAACCATAGGATACACTGGGAAAAGACCAAACTTCTACAGATCTTCATACACCCATGAACGTTTATAAAGTAAGTGCTGAAGCCCTACTTCACAGACCCAATCTAAACCGCAATGATGTTCTTGCCATTCCTGAAGTATGGGAAATTGTCATTCAAAATTACGTAAAATAATTCAATTTTAAATTTAATTTAATCTATATAATCTAATGTTTATTTATGTATTTATTTATTTAAATTATTTCAATAAAGTGAAATAAAAATGCGCTGCATTTCTACCTGATTTGTTAATGAAAGATAAACACATTTTTATCATAGTGCTAATGTCTGCGGAAACAGCTTAACAATAATTGAGAACTCGCTTCTTATTTGACCAATTTGGAACTTTGTTTAATCGAATAGAGTGATATGAAGCGTTATCAAATTATAACAACAGCATTTTTAGGAAGGTTTGGAATCAGTTTTTCTTCTGCCCGCTTTTCGAAGAGCGTAGAATTCATTTGCCCATGGTAATCTCCAACAGTTGAATTGGCTTCGTACAGTAAGTTTGAATTCGGTAAAAAACCCATTTCCCCATCCGCACATAAAATTATTATGCGCCGCGAGGCATTTCCGGTTTGTAGCACTCCACATTCTTCTTTAGACTGCCAACATTTTCCATAAGTTAAATTACTATCAACCCAAGTTTCATCTCGATACACAATCGGTCTTTTCTCCTCCCTGAAACGTCGTATTGCTCTCAAATACTGCATTCTAGATAAAACAATGTCACTTCGCTCTTTGATAAGTTTCCTTTTATTCTGGGACTTTTTAAAACAAAATCAAATTTCATGAAGTATTTTCCTTAAAGTTTCTCTTTTCCAAGGAAACTTATTTTTTTCTTTTAAGCACAGGATCAATTTCGGAACAGTTGGCACTCTTTTCTCGACCACGTAAAATTCGTGAATAGTTCTTCTTATAACGTCTTTCAAACTTCTTATAATCATTCAAAACTACGGTTTCGATGGTTTTCTTTCTCTGGCGCTTTTTATTAGGAGATTTAAATTTTGGCTTACCTTCGTATTGTTCGTATTTGGCTTACCTTCACCTTTTGATTCCCTACGAATTCTTTTAACAGTCTACCCCGATACGCCCGCAATTGCACTTGCAAGTTTTATGACTTGAGAAAGGGGAACAAGGAGACCGCCTTCTGACGATTCTTTTTCGCAGAATGTCAGCACATTATTCAATATTCTTTTGCAAGAGCTACTGAAACGTTTAACAACAGAACTTGTTGACTGTACTGGATCCATCATACAAATTAATAATAAAAAAATAATGCAAAAAAGCGACAACAAAAATTGAGCTAGTACTAGCAGCGACAGACAAGAAAGCACGTGATTTCGCATGTTGGCGACCAATTCGTACATCCTTCATTTCTTTCTCCCCTTCAGCATGAATCGACTATTCTTGGCAAATGCCAAGAAGGGATCTACAAATGGTGGGCGAACTATAGAACCATTAATGATGATGGCAAGAACCAACTATTGTTGAATTTCATCAAAAAAGGTCGGTTTAAATTTAGTTATAAAATTCAAGGAAATGTCTCTTTGAAGACAACATATTTATAGGCAACTCCTTTACAGAGTAAACGTTGATGGTATACGTCGACCAATATGCAACAAATTCTGATTCACTACAGAAAAGATGTCTTACTTAATAATAAGAAATTTTATCGTAATTCAACATTAATGTTTCCTGAAGATTAATTATTCGTCCTCACAAATTAGCTTTTAGGTTCCGATTCTGCACTTACGATAACCCCAGGCAGATCAACCGATCCACAGCAGAAGTTGCGAAAGACTTTTCGCTGTGAAATTTGTCATCGAAGTTACGTAAGGAAGCACCAACTAAGACAACACTTGCATTTGCAACAGAAAAAGATCTTTTCTGTTGCAAAGTTTTCCACAAAGATTTACCAGGTGCTTTTAACCTTAAATGCCACATGGAAACCTACAAGGATGTGCGGAAAACGTTTCGCCGTAACACATGCTCGAGAGAACTTTTGTACAAACCAAATCTTGTATACCACCAAAGAACATTTTCACACTCTTAGCTATGAAAGTGATGAAGATGTTACTGATGTTAAGTTCAATTGTTTGTTTTTGTTAAAATTACTTTTTTTTTTTTTGAATTGATGCATAACACTCGATACACAATCGATTTCAATCAGATAAAAGTCTGAAATAATCTAGAAATCCTGTGATCAGTGGGAATAACAGATCATGCAGTTCGTGTTCGCGTTTTTGTTTTTCCTCATTTACGTTTTAAATTTTGCTTCAGTTTATGCTACACAAACACAGGCGTTCCCTTCTGCCCCCCCCCCCCCCATATATATATATATATATATATATATATATAGCAAGCATGGTACTTGATTATTTTTTTAATGTGTAACGTTAAGCATGGCTATAAAATGCTAAAAGTGATTTTCCAATGACCTTTTTTGTAGCTTTGTTTTTGCATCTTTGCGAAAAATAAAATAAATCCTAAAATAAAGGTTTACTTCGGTTTTATACGGTTCTTATTTTTTTCTCCCTCAAAGAAAGAAAGACATTTGACAGGACAGTCGAATACTGGACTGAATTTAATGGAGTACTAGTAGCATTTTGCTACAAAAATTTGCTAGAAAATGCTACGAAATTAGTAGTTTTGCATGTAATTCTACTGCGCATTTAGTAGGACGAAAGGGGGTTCAAAAGTGGAAATAAAGGTGGAGAGGGGGGAATATCTAATCACGCTATGAAAAGTACTGTTGTACGAAAACTAGCAGCTTAAACATTAGAATATATAATATTACTTTCATTAGGTTTGAAAGATAAGAAGATTTTAGTATATATTTCACTGTTCACTCTGCAGGTCTAAAACGTGGAAAATCTCATAGCTATGTAGAGATGTCAGGGATGAATGACAATAAATCTTGTACTCGCTTGTATTAATATTTTCCTTGTTTGTTTTAATCGTGAAGAACTAGTTAAAGAGTGTGGTTGAAAAACAACATTCGTGAAGTACCTAATCGTCTGTGTGAAGGAATTAACATAAACGTCACAGATATCAAACAATATTCTCTTGGGCTGTTATTAAAATGCACGAGTTTTTGTAGATAAGAGTGTATTTAAATGGATATCAATTCTGTTTGAACTGTGCTTTGTTGTTTGGCTGATGTATACCGAATAATTAAATTTTTATCTTGCAGAAATTGAGACTCCCATAAAATTGAATCTTGAGTCGTCTTAAAAGTTTCTGCATACACATTTAAGTCTACATGTATTCCATGGAGATATTACTCGAGTTGAATGTTTAAAATTACAGACGATCTATAGATTGAACTAAATTTGTTTGATTGATTAAGATCGATGAGATAATTTGCTTCCGCATTTCGAGAACAATTTTAAGTTTGGCTTCAACGTGTTACACCAGGCGGCACTCCAGTCATATGTTTCTGGTTTCAGCATGTTCGAGTTATTACACTCATGCGTGTAGAACGTTAAGAGCTTTAAATAAATTATCAGTTAGTTTCAAATAACGTTATAGTTTCCTTTGAAATGAAATAAGGTGCAAAATAGAGAATTGCGATCAATATTGGAACGAAAATAAAAATACATGATCATAATGCACTAGCAACTCGATTACTCATAGACCATAGCGTAATATAATTTTTTTTTTCTCCAGATCATCCGCTGTCGACGCAGAATGGTTCATCAGCCTGCGCAGAATTTTACTGCAGTGTGTGTGTGTGTGGGGGGGGAATAAAATAAACTGTGGATGTTGTGAACAGTTCATATAACTTGTTGAAATCATCCACAGTTTATTTTATTTCACACACACACACACACACACACACTGCATGCTAACCATGCTGAAAGCAGCAGCAATGCTTTCAGCATGGTTACTGAGGAATGTGAAAGTTATTCCATGTATGCATGTATAACATTGAGAGCTTTGTTATTGCTGTGATGACATTCGTTTCATTAGAAGCCGAGTTATAGTGCCAAACGAACGGTCGTACAATGAGTTTCAAAAAGAGAGCTGCGATTGATTTTTGT
This sequence comes from Typopeltis vanoorti, assembly GCF_054136105.1. NCBI lineage: Eukaryota > Metazoa > Arthropoda > Arachnida > Uropygi > Thelyphonidae > Typopeltis > Typopeltis vanoorti. Next base: position 99,861,403 of record NC_143568.1, on the reverse strand, counting down.
GTTAAACTTGATAAAAGTTTTACCGAAACGCATCAAATGCTTCAAAAAGCATGCGGTGATGAATGCTTAGCCCGTACCCAAGTTTACGAGTGGTTTAAGTGGTCGGAGATGCTTGAGAACGACGAAAAGCCGGGCCGTCCAAAAACTGGACTAAGAAAAGTTAACATCCAAAAAGTGCGTGATTTCATCAAAGAAAACCCGAAATCGTCCGTGAGATTGATTGAAGATGAATTGGGGATTCCAGAATCAACTGTGCACAACATTTGGACCGAGCGTTTGGGCCTTCGTAAATTGAATTCGCGATTTGTTTCTCACGAGTTGACAGACGACCAAAAAATGTATCGAATTGAACACTGCAAGGAACTCATTAAAACCGCTCGTAAGGACTCAAACTTCATTGAAACGATCGTTACTGGTGACGAAATGTGGTATTTTGAGTATGAGCTCGAAACAAAGCGTGCTGACTGGAGACCACCAGAAGAGGGCCATCCGAAGAAAAGTCGCTCGGAGAAGTCAAAAGTAAAGACAGTACTGATTTGTTTCTACGATTCCAAGGGTTTATCCACAAAGAATTCGTTCAGCCTGGCCAAACGGTCAGTGGTGAGTTTGATTTTGAAGTTTTCAAGCGATTGATTGCGAGAATTTGTCGAGTACGGATTGAATACCGTGACGACCGACCGTTCCTCAAAACACGCTGTCACTCGTGGCACTATAACTCGGCTTCTAATGAAACAAATGTCATAAATAGTTGACACAACACTAATGAAGGTGGCCGCTTTCGACAACAAAAAGATACAACAGGTGGCGCCACTAGTTTCTTTTATTTTCGAAAAATACTGAAATATTTAAGCTAACACATTGAATAATAACAAAATTGATTGAATATCTTCTGTACAACAATGGAAACACACGTTGATTACTGTGCCACCTGGTGGACGCATGCAAAATCTAGCTAATAAAAGTATTTATTATAGAAAGTCCGCATAAGAATGACAAAATTTTTGCGTGATTGTAAGAGTATGTTTATATTGAGGGTAGACAATTACACCAATTAAAGAAAATACAATTACACAGTGTAACTACGATGTACTTCTCCCTCTACAAGAACAGAATTCTTAGCGTAATAAACAGTTGCTGTAGCATTTGTTTCTAATGCATGATTTAACATAAATATCGTATATATTTATTATTATTAATTCGGATTAAATCCGATTTTTATTAAACGCGATGCAAGCATAATAAACGAGTCTCTTGAAATTCCTTTTGCGAAGGACCTTTTTTCTATTAATATTGAACCAGCTTCGAAAATAACATTATATAACCCGTAACACCTTTGTTTCTTGAAGTTTTTATTGTACTGAGGTACTATTCCATATTCTTTCCCTCAATTTCGGATTCCTCTGTAGCGTAGTGGATAGCGGTGATGCCCTCTGAGGATTCGATTTCTGTTGTAGTACTACAAGAACTCTTTCACACGGTATTTTGAACTAAAGATGAATTAGCTGAACTCGTATGGCTTTTGTTTACATTTATCTTCGACCTAATTTAATCAACCACACTACAAGCTTCACAAAACGAAAAAAAAAAAAAAAAAAAAAAAAATGCAACACTACAGCGATAAATATTTATATACTGTGCTATATTATGTTATATGGTATTGACTTTTTATTCGAATACATCGCCCCTTTGTGGTGAAAAATATTGACACAGAGAGATAGAGAACTACAAAGTTTACCCAGTGACGGGCGATAAGTTTGTATCCACCGGTCGACTGGAAAGGGAACAAACATGAAGTCAACGTTTGCTTTCTCCAATAATTAATGACGTTCATCGTACCGAGATTTCTGTGTTTGTTCCCCCCCCCCCCCCCCCCCGCGACTATTTTCTCTGTCCAACTAATCAGCGTTTAAACTTTAATACAACAGCTGCAAAGAAGGACGTCAAGGCACATCGTTAAAAGATAGATGGACTAAAACATTCAGCACATAAAACGAACAAATTGAATACTTTTAAGTCGCATAATTCGAAGTATTCAGAGAAAAGCAGCTAATGCCATGCAGTATTCCAAAAAGGAATCAGTGAGTGACCAGTTGTCAGTTGTGTGTTCAGTGACAGGTTTGTTTTTTATGATCGCATCACGAATGCATGAAAGCTGATATTTAATCTGTTTTACAGTCATCCAGATAGTACATACATACATATATATATTTTTTCATGAAACAAAACAAGAAGAATATATTATTTTAAGTAATTTTGAATTATACCAAACTGTATAATTTTATCGATAATAAACAATATTTTTTATGTTAAATATTTTTAAAAATTTTTACTATAATTTTGATATTTTATTCAAACACGTATACACTGTACTTACAGTGTGTATGTATATTTCGAAAGTTGCAGCACCCCCACGATTTCAAGCCACGAGCAGCCACTGCTATAGAAAAACATGGCCCTTCTTCAATTGGTCTAACAAAATAACAAATTTTTGTAATTATTTCTTAATGACTGAAATATGCCTGTGGGTTACACAGACATATATTTTCCCCCTTCATTTATTTCTCGTAATTAACATTCCGACCGGTACCGTTCGTCCTTGTTTCAAGGTCAAGTTTTCTCAGAGGAACAGAAAGACAAAAAAGGTTGAAACATGCACATACTTAAGATAAAAATCTTAAATTGCAGAAAACATTTGTGGTATTTTCTTCTTGGAATTTCCTGTTGCTACAGCAGCTCCGAACCTTCCTTTGTTTTCATGAGTTAAACACAAGTTTCCCCACAAGAGGAATACGGACTTGACCCAATCTCATTACACTGTGTTTGAAATACAAATAAGATACGAATGCAAAAACACTCGCAGCCTACAACGGAACTTGTAGCACACTACAGTGAGAAGTTCATTTTAATCACTGGTCCATTATTAGACTGACACATCCCTTTCCTGTGTTTTTGTAAACAACTAAACCGCAATATTGAATGGCATAAGTTGCGAGGGACAAGCTGTCTTCATTAAAGACTCTATTCAAAGATCCTGAAGGACATCCTCCGTCATGTCACAAATATCTAATTTTTAAAGAACGATTCCCGTAAACACAGTTTTTTCTTTATATTTCTAGATATAAAAAATTTCTTTGTAATTTTGCAGCTAATAAGAATACCCCCCTTGTCAGCTTTTAGGATATTTACTGTTCAAAGTTTAATTTTTTAGCCTGGGCTTTTATGTATTGTTTTTTTTTTTTTTAAGGAAATGTGTGTGTGCGTGTGTCATACGTAATTATACTTAACTATAATTTTATTTATGCTTTATTCTTAAGTAATTTTTTACTGTTTACGAGGATTGGCCATAAATCGTCTAATTCTATGATTTTTACTTCACCAGTCCAAACTTGGACGTGTTGCATCCGATATGATCTAAAGCATTTTCAAAAGGAGAGATAGTTGTAAATGAATTAAAATATAAAATCATGTATAAATTGCCAAATAAATATGTATAAGCTAGAGCAAACTTTAAGCCATGTTTGCTCTAGTTCGTAGCCACGGCGTCCAATCGGCAGCCGCCGTATGCATGACGACACCACCGCGTGAGGGAGCTGTTTTGGAGTATAAAGGTTTCGGCGGGAATTTGAATCGCTCTGGATTGAATGTGATGCCACACAAAGATCTAAGGGTGTCCATAGGATCAGCATACTTTGTTCTGGCAGAGCTTCAGAGCTCTGGCACTGCCATGCATGTGGTCAACAAGTGGAAGAAAATGAAAGTAAAAACAACACACATTTTTCTTAGGGAGGTTGTTTTAACAGGCTAATAAAGCACAGTGCTCCACCAACATGAATGATGGATTAAGAATATCTCAATTTTGGGAAGTTTGCTCACTCAGTAATAGAAAGTCCACTGAATCCCTCCTTCCTGCGGTTCTTTCACTAGACTGCAAGAGACCAGTTAGTACCGTCTACAATCTACACCATACTGTTAAACGAATGCCACAACATCCCAAAATACATTACCCTGTAAGCTAGTGAACTTGGAACCATTGAAAGATGGTTACTGTGGATTACATCTTTCTGACTAAAGATAGTCTTATATAGAGGTAGTTTTTATCTCACAAATAAGCACATACAATTAACTGTCATAAAATATTGACTTTGCTATGGCTATAATTAACCTGACTGGAACATCCTGTTTAGGATACTACATAAATGAAATTCATGATTAACTTTTTCATTACCTACAAGTTTATCAGTGACTATCACATACTGATGGTCATTGATAAGCTGGTAAATATAACCAATATCTTATTTGGTTTTCTTGTGGTACTGCTAAATTTAAGATGCTTAGGTATAGATTCATGTTAGCACAAAGTATGTTACCCATCTTTGGACAGGTAAATTAACCTGATATTTCCAAAACATTTGGTTTAGTCTGGCAGCATTTCTCATATACTGCTCATCTTGTGGTCTTTTCTGTCCTTTTTATTTCATGCCTTCCTCTTTAGCCACTTGTTATATCTCCTGGAGCAAGTCAGTAGTTTTTTGATCATTTCTCTTAATTTGACACACTTTGCACTTCACAATCATACTAAACCTTTTAAATTTCACTCTTCCAAAAAAAGGAGGGGGAATCATCAGTGATCATCATCACCACTGATGACCTATAATATTTAAGCTGAAATATATGGCTTTAAATAAATATTACTTAATACCTGGTGTTTTTGAAAATCTTGCATATTAAATTCTCTAGCCAACAAGATGAAAAACCCTTCCATGGCATGAATGTCTTTAGATGAATTTCACTACTCAGTGTGAAACATGACGTGGCTCGTAAAAGTTCTGTGGTCTCTAAAGCAGGGTTTCCAGATTATGTATATAAAAAAAAAAAAATTGTCACCGTATGGCACTAACGTACATTGGTTTTCAAACTTTTGTGAGTGGGATATGCAGTGGTGCCAAAAATATTTTCTCAGGGAAGGCTGTTGTGTTTTATGTTCTCTTGCTCTCCCCCCCCCAACTTCTAAAGAGAGAAATTTTCAGACCCCGAGCTAATTTGTTCCATAGCTGAAAATGAGATCCAAGCAACTCCTGTTCATTTAAATCTTTCTACTTAATCAGATGAGGTTCATTGACATTTCATAAATGTTTATCTCATGATAACCTTCTATTCATACTTAAAGCAGAAGGCCCATTATCTACCACGTACCATATCTTGCAGTAATAATGGAACAGGTACTAGAAAATTTTGAGTGTGGAAGTGCTGATCTTACAAATTTTAAATGCTACATCAAATGTTTGTTTTAGATAGGAAACCTAGATGCAGTAGTTAAACAGAAGTAACCATATTGTGCATGATCTAGTTCTCTCTAAAGTTATACATCATCCTTTTTGTTGCATCAAATTAACTTTATAATTTAGCTTCAATAGTAGGAAAGCTGGGAGTTTTTTTTAATTTATTTTTATTTAACAAAGCAATGAAAGTATGCAATTCTTAATCATGTAAGGGAATTGTTACTGCTTAACACTTGTAAATGATACATGCACACACAACAAAATTAGTCCACACTTATTTAAGCCTCCAACTTTTTGTGATATACTAATGAATTGAATAAGAGATTTTTGCGGGCCTGGTTGGCCGAGTGGTTAGCATATCCGCTCTTCAGCCAAAAAGCTGCGGGTTCAAATCCTGCTGTGGGCATGGATGTTTGTGATTGTCTGTGAAAATACTGATGATGGTAGTTGCGGTTCGTAGTAGTTAGTGGATTGCGTGGTGGAGACAGAGTTGTAGAGTAGGTGTCCTTCCTCGATGAGTCTTTGGACTCCCAGGAGGTGTCACATAATAATTTAAGACCGAGTATGTGTTACAGGATTCTTTGATAAGAGGTTCAAACATGTTCTAACCATGACTCCATTTTCAAACTACTACACATGCTTTGAGTCAAACAGCGTATTTTTCTTGTTTTGAACAGTTCATTGCTTTTTTAATTAAGAGCCAAAATTAAAGTACCACATTACTAAGGTGGTTTCACATCAAATAACTGTAATGTTGAAGAAAACACAGATTTCTAGAAAGGAAGTTATGCTCCCACTTTACAGGACTTCGATAAAGCTCCTTCTGGACTGTTTATGCTCAAAGTTGGTCACTGGTTTCATGGAGGAAATCTAAAAAAAACCACCAGCAAGTAACCAAGATGATATGGATTTGGTGTATGGAAATTCACAATCTAAGAAAGACTTGTCTTCCGAAATAGATGAATGAGAAGAAATATGACAGAGACTGGGATCATCGAAACTGAGAGGGTATGGTTTAAAAGCATGCAAGATCCAACTTCTTAGGCATGTATGTGAATAAACTACCATTCAAAATTATGAACACATTTTCAGTAGAGTTGTTCAAGGAGAAATATGACATGTCAACATTGAGTAAGATACAAGAGATCCTCCCTCAGAGTCCTTAGATTTCTTGGAGGAGCCCACGCAATAATAATAATAATAATGTGAAATTAGAATTAAAATACTAAATTATTTTAAAAAAAGTTTATTTACAACTTACATTTGGAGTAATTCACCAAGAAAGCAAAATTATTATTTTGTATACACTTGAAATATCTTAAAACTATAACCAGATAAATACATAAGTTTTGCTCTGTCTTGGTTTTCTTGATCACCTGATAAAATCCTGAAAGGAAGGGAAAAAAGTACACATTTTAATCATTGCTTTCACTATCTTCTTTTAGCTAAAATATGGTTTAGTTTAGGATGGAAATGAATGGATTGTGAGAACTGAATTAAGTCTTAAGTGATAAGGTGAGCTTCTTGGGGAAGGGAAAAACAAAACAAAACTACCAGATATCCAAGATTAACTCAGGATGAAAACACCTCCCCCTTCATGACAAACATTCCACTTAAATTAGATCCAAAAACAAACAGTAAAAATACCATTATTTGTATTTTACAAATTTTACCATGCAAAAATTCCAAACTAGGATAACTAATTTAAGTAAATATCCCAAATTTCATCCAAATCTGTTAAGCCAGTGGAACTGGTAGTAAAGCAACATGAATCTAACAGATGCAAAATTTCATGTTCCCCCCACTCCTTGCCTCTTTCATGAAAGAGGAAAAATATACCATATCTGCAGTAGCACTGTATTTACTCTATCCTCGAATGCCTTTTATTTCCCAAAGAGAATAAGCAGAACTATTTAGCCATAGCATTTAGAAAGCATGTAGGCATCAGTCTCCATCCTTCAAGCTTTCACTGATGGTAAACCCAGACTAACAATGAATCAAAACTTTTCAGGAGGTAGAAAGGAAAAAAATAGCAGCAACTCTAACATATTACTGTTTGTAACAGCACGAGTTTTACAGTCAATAATTTGAGATCTAGCGTTAAAAACCTGAATTTCACAAAGAGAAAAATCTTACTTGCTAGAAAAAGTTCCTCTAGCTAGTGACTAAAATTTAACATACAACAATTTCCATTGAATGACCTACATGAAATACTTTTCCACAGAGTTACAAAAAGGTATCTACACATTGTATTTAAAAAAAAAAAAAATGTAATTATTGAACATTATGAATTGATAATTATTTAAATGTAACCCAAAGTACGAAAAAATAAAACCCTTTAATCAATTAATAAGAAACTATAATTATTTAATTCCAACTGTCACAGAACACTGCTGATGTAATATGAAACTGTTAAAAAATAAATCATGTAATAACAGAATTCAAAAACCTTGAAGCAGCTTGTGCAACTCTCATTAATTCTAGACCTGTGCTATATGCCAGATCAAAATATCAAGCAGAGGCATCAAATGAAACTATACCAGTGGTATCTAAATTTTTCAAGCATTTCAAATAACACCTGAATATTTGAATTCACATATATCCAAAGAGAGCTGTACATAAAGAAACTGACAGGAAAACATACAATGTAAAGGATACCTTACACTACAAGAGTGGTCTGAAAAGTTCTCGGCCTCGACCATAGATGGCAATACTACAAGAGATTTTTTTTCTAAGTCGGTACATCTGTCATAAGCATCCATATGAAATTGCAAGTCATTCTATCAAGTAGTTTGTTTTATACAGCTGTCTGAAGCAAAAGTGTTGTCTGTATCGCTTGAAATGGATAAAATTCAGTATTGTGTGGTTATAAAATTCTTTGTAAAAGAAAGTTTAATGCCAAAAGAAATTCATAAAAGTTTATAGGCACTCTTCTCCTTCGTTTTCGACAATTAAGAAATAGGCTGCCGAGTTTAAACGTGGCTGTAACAGCCTTGAAAGTGATCCATGTGAAGAACGTCAAAAAAAAAAAAAAAAAAAAAAAAAAAAAAAAAAAAAAAAAAAAAAAGCATAACACCACCACAAATCATTGATCAAGTGCAGAAAATGGTATTGGATGACCAGCGAGTCAAAGTGTGTGAAATTGCTGAGTTATAGGCATTTCAAAAGAACATGTAGGATATATTTTGCATGAAGAATTGCATATGAAAAAGCATTGTGCAACATGGGTGCCGTGCTTGCTTACAGCAGATCAAAAATAAAACTGATTTTGTGAGTCAATTTATTACTATGGATGAACATGGATTCACCATTACACACCAGAATCCAAACAGCAATCAAAACAGTGGACAGAAGCCGATTGTTCAGCACCAAAGAAGACAGTCGGTTCCATCAGCAGGAAAGGTCGTGGCATCGGTGTTTTGGGATGCTAAAGGCATTTTGTTTATTAATTATCTTGAAAAGGGTAAAACAATAACGGGGAATATTATTCTGATCTTTTAACCAGACTAGATGAAAAAATTTGTGAAAAAAGATCCTGTTTGCATAAGAAAAAAATCATCTTTCATGAGGACAATGCACCTGCTCACAAAAGTATTTTGGCAATAGGAAAATTAAGGGATCTGCACTATGAATTGTTGGAACATCCACCCTATTCCCCAGATTTGGCTCCCTCTGACTTCTATCTCTCACCAAAACTAAAACTCTTCCTCGCTGGTCAGCGTTTTTCTTCAAATCAAGAGATGATTGCAGATCTTACTGAGAACCACTACAGGGATGGGATAATGGTGCTGGAATAAATGTATTAGTCTTAAGGGAGATTATGTTGAAAAATAAAAATAATTTTGAAATTTAAATTCATTTTTTCATTGTTAGGCCGAGAACCTTTCAGACCACCCTTGTACACAAAAGTAAGATGAAACTAAATGTTTGTTAATCATTTATCCTAGCCTGACCTCTGATGAAAAAAAAAAAAAAAAAAAAAAAAAAAAAAAAAAAAAAAAAAAATACATTAAACAATTTCTAAAGTCCTCTTGTATTAAGATTTTCTTCTGTTTGGGGTTGTTCTGGATGCTATACAGGTTGAAGATGGGTCCTCCAAATTCTTGGAATAACCAATCCATCATTCTCATTCAGATGATGTTTTAGCATTTTACAGGCTTCTTTGAATTTTCTTTTAAACCTGGTTTTGGCACAGTGGTGCCTTTCCAGTCATTTCTGTGGAATGTTTGGAGTGCGTGGTCTGATAGGTGCCTATTTTACCATAGTTGAGGTATTTAATGTGCTGTTTGTGTTCATCTTTTCTAATTGGGATGGTGCCCTCTGTTTCCCCCTATGTAAAGTATGTTACGGGTACATTGAATTTTATAAACCCCTGAGTGGGCAAGGTATGGAAGAAGATCTGTGGAAGAGCTAAGTAAATTTCTTAATTTGGCAAGGAGTTTAAAGGTTGTCTTAATATTTATAGGAGGAGGAATGACCTACCAACTCCTTGAATGTGGCTGCTGGTTTCTTGGCTCCAAAAAATGGCTCCAATAAAAAAAAAAACCCAGTTCACAAGATTCTCCCTAAAAATGCCATTAAAAGCAAAAGGATTACAAGAATGCCATAGTCATACCACACATTAGGGGCATTTTGGAAAAAAATTGACAGAACACTACTCATTATGATGATGATGAGTAGTGTTGTATCTTTTTTTTTCCAAAATGCCCCAAATGTGTGGTATGGCTGGCATTTAATGGCATTTTTATGGAGGATCTTGTGAACTGTTTTTTTTTTTTTATTGTAGCCAAGAAACAAGCAGTAACATTCAAGGAGTTGGTAGGTCATTCCCCTTCCTACATAAAAAAGTACATAATACTTCATAACAAAATTAGAAACATTACACTCAATGATGAAGATTTATTAATCGGCTTTGACATAACTACTCTTTTCACTAATATCCCAAATAATGACACTATTCTTCTCCTGCAGACCGCCTGATATCATGGCCCTCTTGCCCACGTAATCCGCTCAGGGTATTTCATGTGGCAAAATAATTTTTACCTACAAAAAGAAGGTATGGCCATAGGCTCACCACTTTTCCTTTCAATAGCTAACATTTTAGATGAAAGATTTCAAGTGATGAGATTTCTGTCAGTCGAAAGCCCAAAGTCGGGCTCAGATATGATAATATTTTCACCATTTGGCCCCCACAGCCCTGAAACATTAACTACATTCCTGAGCCACCTGAACAAACAACACAAATGCATCGAATTCACCATCGAGATCAAAAACAACAATTCTCTTCTTTTTCTAGTCATGTTTCACTGCCTCTCTTTCACAATCTACTGCAACATGCATGCACACACACAGGCCAATACGCACATAAAAATTCATACCACCATCCAACACAAAAACTAGGGGTAATCAGCACCCTCAAACACAGAACCCTAACAATTTACTCCACTGAACAGGTTCTGAACCAAGAAATTATTAGCGAAACGTTTGTAAAAAATGGCTACAATAAAAAAAAAACAGTTCACAAGATCCTCCATAAAAATTTCATTAAAAGCAAAAAAGATTACAAGAATGTCATAGCTATACCATACATGAGAGATATTTCAGAAAAAATAGAACACCACTTAAATACAATATTAAGACTACCTTCGAACCTCCTGCCAAATTAAGAAATTTACTTAACTCTTACATACCTTGCCCACCCAGGTTTACAAAATTTAATGTACCTGTAACCTACCTTACATAGGGGAAACAGGATGCACCATCCCAATTAGAAAAGATGAAGACAAATGCCACATTAAATACTTCCACTATGGAAAAACAGGCCTGTCAGACAACGCACTCCAAACATGTCACAGAATTGACTGGAAAGGCACCAAGTCCCTACACTGCACCAAAACTTGGTCTGAAAGAAAATTCAAAGAAGCCTGTGAAATGCTGAAGCATCATCCAAATCTGAACAAGAATTTGGAGGATCCATCTTCAACCCACATAGTATCCAGAACAACCCCAAACAGAAGAAAATCTTAATACAAGAGAACTTTAGAAATTATTTAATGTAGTTGTTTTTTTGTTTTTTTTCTCATTAGAGGTCAGGCTAGAATAAATGATTAACAAACATTTAGTTTCATCTTACTTTTGTGTAGTGTAGTCATGTAGATTGTATGTTTTCCTGATGATTTCAATACAGAGGTCGAAACATCAAATGTTACTTTTTTAGTGATACTGTAAGTAAAGTAATTATTCTATCACGTGTTGTCTCCATAAATTCTTCACTATGGATGCTGACCATCATGTAACCTTAAAAGAAAGAATAGGTAGAGTAATAGTAAATCAAGGCAAATAGCATGCAGGATGATTTAAATAGGCTGTTGGTATGTGCAAAATATAATGGGTATTAGTTTAACGTTGAGAATGTAAAGTTATGCATTTTTCGATAAATAGATTACAAACTGTGTACCACTAGTGATCAAACTGTACTCCAGGAAACAGATGAAGCTAGAATGATGGCAGACAGAATTGGAGTTTTTAGAGGACATATTACTAAGGTAGCTCATAAGATTACTTGGCTATTAAAGAACACAAAGTAGAGATAAGGAAGTTATTCCTCTTTATAAGGCCTTGATACATCCACATTTGGATTACTGTACCTAGGTCTGGTCTACTGGGTTTCTTATGAATGAGTTAGTGGTTTGAGAGTATTCAGAGACAAGCAGCCAAGATGGCCAGTGGTTCTGTTGAACATTCCCTATGAGGATAAACTGAGCGTGTGTGGACTGCAGAAATTGGTTGATAGGTAAAAAAGAGGGGGATATGATAGAAACATTTAAGTTACTTTAAGGGTTTTATAGGAATGATGCAGAGGAAATGTTTCAGCACTTGGCTAGAGGAGGCAGAACAAGAGAACTTCATTGGAAGTTGAGTAAAAGTGTGGTTAGTAAGGGCATGATGATTAGGTTTTTTTGCTTGAAGAGTTGTGAATCAATGGAATGTGTTGCCAGAGTAAGTTGTTAGCACTTTGTTAATGTGTTCTAAAAGGGGTATGAGAGATTGTGTGGATAGTTTGGGTCTCCCACAATGAGTCTTTGGACTCCATGCTGAACTACTACTACTACAACAACAACAATAATAATAATAATGAGATTAAAGGTCTTTATCTAATGGTATATTAGTGAATAGTGAAGTAATATCAAAACTGACCATGATGTCAGAATCTGTCAAAGTTAGATTTTTATTATTTTTTTAAATGACAGTTATCTTTACTTCAACTACACATGAATTCCAGACTCCTATCTACGAATTCCAAATTACTAGCAAAACAGCTGGCTTCTAAGGAAGATTCGTGTTCAATAGTTATCTAAAATTATAATTATAATGATGAAATTGAGCAAGGACAACATACATAGGACAACAGATATCAATGGATCAAAATATCATCGAAGAAATTAGTCAATATTCAAAAGTTAATTACCATTATGCCTGAAAAAGAAAATTTTTAACCAACATTTGTTGTATAATGAAACCTGTGGGGCATTCATAACTAAACATATACGTGTAATCACAGTAATAAGATTTTTAATAAGTAAATATTTCATCCTAAGTATCATAGGGCATCTTCAGTACAGTTGATACAAACAATACTAGGAATTACATGCAATTAGGGCATATGCTTACAATAGAATCCCTCTTTATGTGCAGTAGCATGTTATAGAATTAAATTAAAATATATCTGAAAAAAAGAGATTACATTAAAATGAGATAACATATAAAATTGTGTAAAATAATTTTATATGTTATCCCATTTTAATGTAATCTCTCTTTTTTCGCAGATATATTTTAATTTAATTCTATAACACGCATAGAGGGATTCCATTGTAAGCATGCGCCCTAACTGCATGCAATTCCTAGTATTGTTTGAATTAACTGTACTGAAGATGTCCTATGATATTTAGGACGAAATATTTACTTATTAAAAATCTTATTACTGTGGTTACGTGTGTATGTTTAGTTTTTAACCAACATATTCTTCCTACATTGACATACGGCTGTGAAATCTGAACACTAAAAATGCAAAGGAAATTCAAAAATTAAGAATGACACTATTTAGTGTGGAATGTATTGTCTGAAATATTGATACCAAGCATACTTGCTTGGTATCAATAGACTGGATCACAAAAGGAAGACGTGGATAAGAAATCATATTGAAGTCTGACATCACAGTGAAACACTTGAATTCACAATGGACTGGGCATATTGCTTGAAGACAAGATCAATGCTGGACAAAAGAGGTACTGGGCTGGATTCCACAAGAGGAAAAACTATAACGAGACTGACCAAAACCAAAGTGGATTGATGATATATTTACAGGAGTGACATGGGAAAGGAGAGCCATTGACAGATAGTTTTGGAGTCATCTTAGAAAGCCTTTCATCCAGCAGTGGATTGACAATGAATAACTTTTATTTGTAAAGCTTTTAGTAAAACAGCAAATTAAACAAGGAGGCATAACAAAATGACTGCCTCAATACCTGTAGGTTCAAATCCAAAACAAGCTTTTACATGGATTCTTTCACATTGAGATTGTAAAAGTAAACTGAAAAGCTTATATAGCATCCTAGTGCTAAGTAAGGTCATGTGGCAAAGAGGCAGTTAAAACACGTGGAACAAGAGCAAAAACAACAAGAAAGTGAGAGAGGAAGACTATAGATGCACATCGATGCATTTAGAAGTGCTTTGAAATGCAAAAAAATAACAGCTGATCAAATCTGAGGACACTAAAAGATCATAAATTAAAGATACCAAGAAATTATATACTTGGTTTAATCCTTTATCCAAGTGTAAGCAAACACAGTTTGCACAACTTGCCCTAGTCCTGAAAATACTTCAGGACTAGGGCAACTCAGGTTACTACCCAGACCAGTTTTGAACTTTATTGAGAAGACCTCAATAAAGGTCGATACCAGTCTGGGTAGTGACCCTTCCCATAATGCATAGCATTATACATTTATGCAAGGAGATGTGCTTTGCATTATGGGATACTAAGGCAAGTGATGCAAAGTCTTAGCTTCCTTATACGAGTTTCCCGTCCTGAAAATACTTCAAGCACAAACTTTGCTTACACTTGGATAAAGGATTAAACCAAGTATATAATTTTCTTGGTATCTTTAATTTACAAGTGAAAAAACTTCTAACACTAACAGGTTAATTTAAAAGAAAACTATTGATAGGTAACTGTGCTATAGTGCTGCATTATTTTTATATTGAAAGCTCAATTGGTATATTCCAAAAAAATTATGAAAGTTAAAAAATCTAAATTAAAAAGACTGAATATTTAAAAGAACTATTTTTGATAATGCTAAATACAATGCAAATCAAAGTTATTAATGTCTGCTAAATTTTCGCAAGAACTGAGATTATCAAATAGTTAATTTTACTCGTGTAATAACTTTTTTTTCCATATAACCTTAAATCTTACCTTAATCACTGGTACACATTTCATCATAACTGAAATCACTATAACTTATTTTGCTGTCTTCAATTTTCATCATAAATGAATTTAATGTATCTTCTCCTGCTGTAGATTTGCCATCATAGTCAGTATCTTGACTCTCTTGAGCTGTTACCATATCAGAATAAGTTTCTGATGTGGTTTCAGTTGTTTCATCATTTATAGATTGCTGTTCTTCAATTTTTTTTTCTGAGTCAGAGAGGATTTCATCTTCTGAATCGGAAACAAATAAACATCTAGTAGCTGCTTTTTTTTTAATAATGTTTATTGGACTATCATTGTCACTAAAAGTATTTGAGTTCTTTATATACGAAGTTGGACTGTGATAGGAAAATGCCCCTAGCTTTGAATGCAAGTTTGGGCTAGAAGTAAAATTTGAAAATTCAACTGAAGCTTTAACTGCTTTCTGAAATGGACTTGGACCATCTTTTGGTGAGGTGTAACTAGATGACACTCTTAGGGGTGTGATCCTTTTGGGGGGTATGATTTCACAATTAGAAAATGATGACAAGGAAGATTCTACACCATTGATATTTGTCTTTTCACTAACAGGTGATACATTTATGCTCTTCACTGTATCTCCACCCACTTGTTTAGATATGAGTTGGGAAAAGTTTTCTTCTTCTTTTCCACTAACATTTTGTTTGGCTGAAAGCTTGCTCTCCTCGTCCCAGTGAAGTTCTTCTCTATTACTGATAATTACAGGGTTTAAATCAATTTTTTTTATTGATAAGCTATCTTCTTCCAGATTAATGTTGTCTAAACTGAAATTATTCTTCTCATCTTCATCAGTATCATCAATATAAATTCCTCTTGCAATGGAATCAGAATTATTTACATCTTGCATGTGACTTAAATTTTGGTCTGCACCTGCACTAGCATTTGATAATCTTTTCAAATATGTAGAAAATGATTTTTGCCAAGTTTTTTTTTCATGACCATCGTCCTCATCACTATCAGTCACAATTATGTTACAACTTGTATTATTGCTTGAATGTATGAGATCATGACTGCTGTTGAGACCAAATAGATCAATATTGCTACAAAAAATTACAAAGCAAAATTATTTCCAAAATAAAATACTAAAATTACATACAAAATTACCATTATATTTTACACAACAAATTACAATATCCATTAATTATTCTTTTATATACAATAATACAATATTGGGGTGCTTAAGGGTCAAAGCTGTATAACAGAGGAGACCTCCACATAGCCTTTAAAGGAATGCAGAGAACCGACCAGGGCGTCTGACCTAATATCCAATCCTCACCTTCTCATGGTGCACCCTGTTGGGTATCTACTTAGATACTGAATGAACGAGGATGGGCTGGCAATTTGGGATTTAACTGACCAAATTGTATTCTTATTGGTTAAACCAAATTAAAAAATTATGGTACAATATGACAAACTTTCATGCCGGCTGGGACATCGCCCAGTTAAACAAGGCCCCTGTTGTGTTTGCCAGGGAACCAGGGCGAGCAGCGAAAAGTCAGCTACTGGAACAAATCTGAAAACAAACCCCAACTCAACATCACCAGAGTTAAAGATTGGTACTATCAACATAAGAAGCCTGAATGGCAAAGAAATGGAGCTAGCTGAGTAATTAGATAAGTACCAGATTGACATAATAGAGGTGACTGAAACAAAAAAGACAAAAACTGGTGAGATCTTTCTGAGCAATAAATACAAAATGTTATATTCAGGCAATGACAATCAAGGAAAAGTAGGAGTAGCCATAGTATTCAACACAAAATACGAGGCTAATCTTCTTGAATGGCAGTCAGTCTCAAGCAGAGTAATGTGGGCAAATATGAGAATGGGGAACTGGACAATGAGACTTATTTGTGCCTATGGTCCCACAGAAGGTTCTACTAAGGTAGAAGTGGAGGAATTTTTTGAGGCTTTAGAAAAAGCAACTGACACAATGAAAAAGGAAAAGTTGGTCCTTCTTGGGGATCTAAATAGCAGAATAGGAAATGATTGTGAGACATACAAAAATATTTTGGGAAAATTTGGAGAAAAGAGCAAAGCTAATAATAATGGCAAATATCTGTTGGATTTCTGCTCAGGATATGGACTGGTTATTACTAACACCACGTTCCAACATAAAAATGTGCACAAATTCACATGGAGAGGAGAGGCAAGGAATAAGAAAAGTCTCATTGACTATGTTATTGTTGATAGTGATGTTTTCTTCTTGGTGCAGGACACCAGAGTGTACAGAGGATTTGAAATTGGAAGCGATCACTATTTAGTCTTCAGCAGGATAAAATTGAATTTCATATTGAAAAGAATGACATGTAAGAAAGTTTTAAAGCGAATAAAAGTTGAGCAGCTCTCAGATGTAAACTGTAGACTAAAATGCACAAAGATTATTGACGACAAAATGAAAGAGTTTGAGAACAGGAACCAAACCTTGAAGAAAACCCTGATTGATTCAGCCAAAGAGACATGTGGTGAGGTTGTCTGCAAGGATAAAAAAATCAGAACTCCCTGGTGGACACAGGAAGTTAAAGAGGCAGTGAAGGAAAAGAAGAAAGCATATCAAAAGTTCCCATCAAATAAGTCGGCTTGTGCTCTTAGAGAATACAGAGACAAATGAAAGAATGCTAAACACTGTGTAAAACTAGCTAAACAAAAGTCATGGGAGGACTTTGGCAACAACATAGAAAACAAATATCAAGAAGGTGGCAAAACATTCTGGAGGTTGCTGAAGAAGCTTAGGAATGGAGGAAAGAGTGCTGTAAAAGGAGTTAGAGATGATAAAGGTGACATGAAAACGGGAGAAAAAGATATCCTTGAAGTATGCAGTAATTACTTCGAATAAATTGCTAAATGAAACAAGCAGTGATAGCACAGTGGTAAAAAACACTCAACAGGCATATAGTCAGGAATACATATCCATACTTGAGTAGAAAAAGCGAAAAGCTTGAAATGTGGAAAGGCAGCAGGAGTAGATGATATTCGACCAGAAATGCTGAAGTATGGTGGTATAAGAGTCTTACAGTGGCTGCACTGCATAGTTCAGAAAGCCTGGACAGAGGGACGAATTCCTGATGATTGGAGTAGAGCTCTAATAGTACCCATATATAAAAAGTGAAATAAAACTGAATGTGAGAATTACAGAGGTATTTCCCTACTGAGTGTTCCTGCAAGATCTATGCAAGTATACTTGAGAAACGGTTGAGAAGAATTGTGGAAGAAAAGCTGTGTGAAGAACAAGCTGGATTCAGGCCAAATAGAGGCTGTCAGGATCAGATCTTCGCTTTACAACAAATAGTCAAGAAAGCATGGGAATATAACAGAGATCTGTATTTAAGTTTTGTCGATTTGGAAAAGGCATATGACAAGGTACCAAGAGAGAAGCTATTCAATACGCTGCAGTTATATGGTGTCAATGGGGCATTATATTAAGCAATACTTAGTCTTTATTTGAGTTGTAAGTCAGCAGTCAGAATTGAAGGAAGTACAGGAAGATGGTTTAATGTTAAATCTGGTGTGAGACAAGGATGTACATTATCCCCTCTGTTATTCATTATCTATATGGATCACATTATGGTTCATGCTTCTAAGGCAGTTCTGACTGAAACAATCCACCTAGACCTCGATCTTCCACTTGGTCTCTTTCCTGCCATCTTGGCATCAAACACCTGTTTTAACCTTTCTTCACCCATTCTATTTAAGTGGCCATACTGCCTTAGATTAGCTCTGCTGACACATTCTTGAATGCTAATAATGTCAAGGTCATTTCTAATATCTTTATTTTTAATATGATTCAGCCATTGATGCTACCTGTTCGCTGTCCTAATTCATATCTGCAGTCTCTAGTCTTTGATCAAGTGCTTCATTTCTAACCCGACTCTCAAATCCATAACTTAAAACTGGTTTAAACACTGTCATGTATATCTCTAGTTTGGTATTTTTGAATAATTTCTCTCTTACTCCATATAAATTTATTCAGCTGGCTACCCACCATATCAGCTTTGCTTATTCTGTTATCTATTTCAGATTTAACCTGCTATCTATCTTCACTAAAAACTGTCTGACTGTATGAAATATTTTACTTGTTCTATAGCATCTTCATTCAGAATACAGCTGAAGTTTTTTATGCTCCTATTTTCATAGTTTTGGTCCTTTTATTGCTGATTTTCATGCCAAATTTATTACAGCTGTTATTCAATTTAGTTAATGAATCTTAGAGACTTGCACTAGATGTGTTTAGCAAAGAAAGAAAGTTATGAAAGAAAGTGGCATCATGCCTGATATTAGAATTGGAGATGTCAAACTTAGCTGTATGAGCTAAGTTTGACATCTCCAATTCTAATATCAGGCATGATGCCACTTTCTTTCATAATGTGATCCATATAGATGATGAATAAGAGTGGAGATAATATGCATCCTTGTCTTCCTCCTGATTTTACATCAAATCATCTTCCTGTACTTTCTTCAATTTTAAATGTTGACGGACAACTTAAATATAGACTATGTATTGCTCTGTATAATGTTCCATTCACACCACATAATTGTAGTATTGTGAAAAGCTTTTCACTGGGAATTTTGTCATATGATTTTTCCAGAACTATAAAACTTAAGTACAGATCTTTGTCATATTCTCACGATTTCTCAACTATTTGTCTTGAAGTGAAAATCTGATCATGACACCCTCTATTTGGCCTGAACCCAGTTTGTTCTCCAAGTTTCTCTTCCACAGTCTTTCTCGACCTCTTTTCAAGTATGCTTGCATAAATCTTACCTGGAACACTTAGTAGAGAAATTCCTCTGTAATGCTCACATTCAGTTTTATTCTCTTTTTTATAGATCGATACTATGAGAACTCTACTCCAGTTATTGAGAATTCGACCTTCTAACCAAGCCCTCTGAATTATGCAGTGTAGTCACTGCAAATCTTTTATACCTCTATACTTTCTGGTTTGAATATCGTCTACTCCAGCTGCCTTTCCACATTTCAAGTTTTTGATGGCTTTTCTACCTCAGTATTGATATCTACTCATTTTTGCATTCCTCATGAAAATTTTATAGTATGGTTCTATCGCTGCGTGGTTCGTTTAACACTCTTTCAAAGTAATTACTCCAAACATTTAGGATATTCTTGTCTTCAGTTTTTATGCCACCTTTATCATCTTTGATTCCTTTTACAGTACTCTTTCCTCCATATCTAAGCGTCTTCAATAGCTACCAGAACATTTTGCCATCTTTCTGATATTTATTTTCTATATTCTTACCAAGTCTTCCATTGACTTTTGTTTAGCAACTTTCACGCACAGCTTAGCTCTCTTATATCTTTTTTTTTCTCTGTATTCTTTTAGGGCATCTGCTGACTTATTTGCTAGTAGCTTTTAGTATGCTTTCTTCTTTAACTTCTTGTGTCCACTATGGTGTTCTTATATTTTTTATCCTTGCAGACAACTTCGCCATATACCTTCCTAACTGAATCAATGTCTTCTTCAGTTTGCCACTGAGACTCCAAGGTTTGGTTCTTGTTTTCAATTTGGTTAATTTTTTCTTTAATAATGTTTGTATAGTCAAGTCTACAATTTACTTGTAAAAGCTGCTCAACTTTAATTCTTTTTAAAACTTTCTTACATACTGTTCTTTTCAGAGTGATATCCATTTTTATCCTGCTTAGTACTAAGTAATGGTTACTTCCAATTTCCAATCCTCTGTACACTCTTGTATCCTGAACAAGCCTGATGATAACATTATCAATAATAAATTTAGTTTAATCCTTTATCCAAGTGTAAGCAAACAAAGTTTGTGCCTCAAGTATCTTCAGGACTGAGGCAACTCATGGTAAAGGTGGACCAAGCTCTCATCACTCCTTGTCTCAGTACCTCCCATAATGCAAAGCACATCTCCTTGCGGACATGTATAATGCTATGCATTAAGGGAAGGGCCACTACCCAGAAGTGGTGATACTAAGGCAGAAGCAATGGAGAAGTCATATTTACCTATACAAGTTGCCAAAAGGTGTACCACCTTATTAAATTACTCTGGATTTAGAGAAAGATGTTAGAAGTTTTTTTTCCACTTGGTTAGACTATAATAAATTTAGTTTAATCCTTTATCCAAGCGTAAGCAAACAAAGTTTGCTTACGCTTGGATACTGAGACAAGGAGTGATGAGAGCTTGGTCCACCTTTACCACGAGTTGCCTCAGTCCTGAAGATACTTCAGGCGCAAACTTGGTTTGCATACACTTGGATAAAGGGTTAAACTAAATTTATTATAGTCTAACCAAGTCGAAAAAAGCTTCCAACATCTTTCTCTAAATCCAGAGTAATTTAATAATAAGGTGGTACACCTTTTGGCAACTCGTCTAGGTAAATATGACTTATCCATTGCTTCTGCCTTAGTATCACCACTTCTGGGTCTGGCTCCCACTGACGAGACCTCAATAAAGGTCGAAACCAGTCTGGGTAGCCTTCCCTTAATGCACAGCATTATACATGTCTGCAAGGAGATGTGCTTTGAATTATGGGAGATACTGAGACAAGGAGTGATGAGAGCTTGGTCCCCCTTTACCACGAGTTGCCTAATTCCTGAAGATACTTCAGACGCAAACTTTGTTTGCTTATACTAGGATAAAGGATTAAACTAAATTTATTATAGTCTAACCAAGTGGAAAAAAGCTTCCAACATCGTTATCAATAATGACGTAATCAATAGGCTTTTCTTATTTCTTCTCTTGTGAACATCTTTATGTTGAAACATGGTGTTAGTAATGAGTAGTCCTTGTCCTGAGCAGAAGTCCAGTAAACACTTACAATTATTATTAGCTTTGCCTTTTTCTCCAAATTTTCCCAAAACATTCCTATATGCTTAGTGGGATTCATTCCCTACTCTGTTGTTCAGATCTCTCACAAAGGCCACTTTTTCCATTTTCCTTATGTCAGTTGCCTGTTCTAATGACTCAAAAAATTCCTCCACTTCTTCCTTGGTACCACTGGCACAAATGTTTAATTGTCCATGTCCCGATTTTAAAGTTTACTCACATAACTCTACTTGAAACTGCCTTCCAATCAAGAAGGTTATCTTCATGCTTGGTGTTTGATGCTATCATTACTCCTTTCTTTCCTTGATTATTATTGCCTGAAAATAACATCCTATACTTATTATTTAGTAAGATCTCACCTATTTTTGTCTTCTTTGTCTCAGTAATGCCAATTATGTCCATGCGGTACTTTTCCAATTCTTCTGCAAGGTCTATTTCCTTTCCATTAATACTCCTTATATTGATGGTTCCTATCTTCAGTTCTTCTGATGTCAGGTTTATTCTTCTTCTTGTATATGTTGAGTTGGAGCTTGTTCTAGTAGCTGACTTTTCACTGTTGGTCCTGGTTCCTTGATGAAAGCAGCAGGGGCATTGTTTAACCAGGTGACATCCCAGCCGGCATGAAATCTCATCTTGTTGTACCATCGTATGCATTTGTAGTTTAAGCCAATAGAGAGTACAATTTGGTTGGCTAAGTCTCAAATTGCCAACCCATCCTCATTTGTTTAGTAGCCAGTAGATAACTATTAACAGGGTACACCATGTGAAGGTGATGACTGGACATTGGGTAGAAGCCTCAGTCGGTTCTCTGCATTCTTGGAAGGCAATGTGGAGGTCTCCTCTCAATTATTTGGCTTTGACCCTTAAGCGACCCCTCTCTATATGCAGTTCATCGTAAAGTGGGGTATTATTATATATATGCCAGAACATGATGTTGATATTCATTGATGACAACCTTGGCTGGTATTTGATCATGCACTTAATCCTTTATCAATAAAACCTAAAATCATCATCTAAACTTCTGATAGAGGGGGTAAAAGATGGATTTTACGTTTATATCAGCAATTGCTCATACTGAAAAAATATGAGAAGAATGGAAAATTAAGTATACCTTTTACAAAGAAAATATATTTATTCACCAGCATGAGAAATAAAATCCTATCTGTCAATATCAATCATTTTGGTTATCTACTTTTATCCTAAAACTCTTAGTTTTAAGGTTTATTTTTTTCTTTGCTGATAACTCTTATGTTATTAGAAACATTAACAGAACATCTGTATTAGGAAAGGAATCAGTTCCACACTTTGTATTGGAATATAAAGTCTTAGTATTACTTCCAAGCCTCCATGGTCTGAAGACTCATTATGGGATGTTGAACATACAGTTCAACATTCCAACACATGAGTACAATAACTATCATATCTTATTGAACACAATGAACATTGGAGCATTCACTACCCACTTTGGCAATGCACTCTACTCATTCATCACCTGCCAAACAAAAAAATATCCTTCTTACTCCTTTACTCACATAACCTTTGTGCATGTTTCAGGGATCTCTCATTCTCACATCACCCATTATCCTATGCAATAATTCCCCTATTTCTATTTGACAGGTTCTTCTTACCTACTTATGCATAATTAAAATAAAATGGATTTACCCCTTACATATGTATTTTTTATTTTTGTTAATTATTAATTATCATATCTTATGTTCCTATCTGTTAAGTTAGTTTATACATCTCAATCATATCACTCCTCCTATTATGTATCTTATTCATATTGCAAACCTATCAGGCTTGTATCTTTCATTATCAGCTTTGTATACTTCAATGTAGTAATTAATATTCACTTCCAAAATGGTTGGAGTTTAAAATAGAAAAAAGGACAGCTTTTCTTCAATTTTCTTTTATTCACTATCTCAAGAGAAAGAAAATTTTTTTCATTAACAATTAAAACTTGTGAAGCCAAACAATAAATACAGTTTGTCATATTGATTAATTTGTTTACTATGGAACAAGCATATTGCATGGCAGAATAAAACATGTTCTGATTAGCTTGGATCTATACTGAGAATGTTGCATCACATGCTAAAATTATGATTAAAAATTTTAGCAATTGTTTTAGATATATATATATATATATATATATATATTTTTTTTTTTTTATGATGACCCCACACACACATGAAAGGTCACAGGACATATAGCATTACAGTACCATGTGTGGGCAAGTGATTAAGGAGAGAATTTATTTAGCCTATTGTTAAAGAGCAGGAGGTTGTACTCAGTGGGAAAAACAGTATGGGGGAGATTGTTCTAAAGAACAGAGGTGGATAGAATGAAGGATCATGATGAGAAGTTTGTTCAGTATGTTTGGAGCTGGACAGTATGAGTGTTGGCCAATGCCTGCTCTAGTTCTTACTTGGTTAGAAGAAAGTGGAGGAAATGTAGTGGCCAATTCAGAAACAGAGCACTTATGGGAAAGTGACTGAAGGAAGTCTGTGATGGAAGGGTTATCTATTAAGCAGATTTCCCTCTTTCATATATCATCAAGAATTCTTAGGGAGATCTTGGGTGCTCCCAAATGTGGGAATAATACTCCAACGTCAGTTGGATCTGAGATTTATAAAGTGTTAGGAGATGAGAGGAAGAGAAGCAATGTTTTGAATGGAAAGGAACACTATGCTTTTACAGGCCTAGGAGGCTATGTATGTACATATATAATATGTTTGGGCCAGGATAAACTGGATCTTGATCAATATCAAAAGTAAGAGGGGCAGCTGGAGCCTCATGTGCTTGTGCATTAATACAGCCCTGGCAGTATGCCAAAACGTGTGTGGGATAACGGCCATCACTTCTATTGCAGTTAACTGTATTCCACAATACTGTTTCCAGGAATAGTTTGTGATTTAAATTGGGATTTATATATGATCCTGGGCTTCCTTCCACTCATGAAATGGTTTTTATCCAAGGCATAGTCAGCTTTTAGGTTGCCCATACTAAATATACTTTTGTTCTTTTCTTCTTATGGTAGTCCTAATACCTGAAATACTAGGTCCCATAATGACCAGGAAGGGTGGATACTATAGACAACTGAGAAGGAGAGAGGATCCTGACAGTCCTTGACCATTATCAAAATTAGACCATTCTAGCTTTGATTTATTTTAGGGGTGAGCCCAGAGCCCAATCTGTCTGTTATACCTTTAATGTAAGGTAGGGATATGAGAGTCATTTGTTCTTTTTAAAGGAGTTAGGAAAAAAATTTTTGTAACGTTATTTGAATGATGTAAGCAAAGCCTGCTGTTCAATATGCATTGCAGGTCCTGAGAATGAAAGTTGCTCTGCCCTAGAGACTAAACTTTTGAAAATTCCAAGTTTCTAAGCAGACTGATGATGTGGCATACAGTTATCTACCAGTGTGTGAGTAAAAGGAGGGGGAGGGGAGATTACAGAAGACCTTAGTAGCTCTAGTTCTACAGAACCTGATTACAATAGAAATGATAATGTGATCCCACACAAATATTTATAGTGAATATATTATGAGAATGGCTGATTTAGATAAAGATCCAGCTGGAATTAAGACTGGTGGCAGAAAAATCAATAATTTAAGATATGGAGATGATACAACCCTCATAGCAAAAACCAAGGAAGATCTGGATCAGTTGATTCTATTGGTTAAGATGGCAAGTAACAAAGCTGAGCTTAATTTAAACATCAGCAAAACAAAAGTGATTGCTTCTGGCAATTTAAATGATTTATAATAGAGGGAGATAAAATAGAAATCATTGAGAGTCATGATTTACTGGGGTCCAGAATCAGAAATGGTGGTAAATGTGAAGATGAAATTAAAAGGATAGTCATGGGAAAAAAAGCAAGGTTAAACCTAACAAAAATGATGAAAGATAGAGGTGTGAGTAAGGCTACGAAAGTTAGAATTGTTAAAGCAATGCTATTCCAGTAGTGATGTATGGATGTGAAAGCCGGATTATTAAGAAGAAAGACAGAAAGGGAATTAATTCATCTGAATTATGGGTGTGGAGGAGACTATTAAGAATCCCATGGACTGCAAGAATGACCAATAAGTTTTAGAGAATATAAAGACAGAATGCTCTTTGGAGGCGATGATCACTAAACAGAAGTTGATGTACTTTGGACATATTATGCAAGCTGATGAATCACTGGAGAAGGCAGTTATGTTGGGGAGGATTGAGGGAATGAGAAGAAAAAGGAGACCACAAAAGAGTTGGATGGACAACATAAAAGAACTTACCAACTTGAAACTTACAATTACTAAAAGAAAAGACAAGAGAGCAAGTGGGATGGAGAGCCTTTGTTCATAAGATCACCAAGTCAAAAACGACTGAATGGCATACACAACAACGATGGAATGTGTGTTAATAATGACCAGTCCATGTCCTCAACAAAACCAAGTAGGTAATTACCATTATTATTTAATATTATCAGATTAGTTCTTTTCTGCAAATTTTCCCAAACATTTCTATATGTCTGGCACTCATTTGCTACTCTGTTGTTTAGTTCACCAACTAGGACCAACTTTTCTTTTGTCAGCTGTCTTCTCTCATGATTTGAAAAATCCCTCAACTTCTTTCTTAGTAAAACCTTCTGGGTGACTATGTGCACATACAATTCTCAGTGTCCCATTTTGAATTTTGCCTACATTCACTCTACTTGAAATTGCTACAAGAAGAAATTTATCTTCTTGTTTATTTTTGAATGTTGTAACTACTGCTTCCTTTCTCCGATCACTACTGGCTGTATAACACTTTATAGTTATTGTTTAGAAAAATCCCACTTCTTTTTAATCTTTTGTCTCAGGAACACCAATTGAGTTGACATGGTACTCCTCTAATTCTTTTGGCAGTTTTACTTATTTTCCAGTGATACTTCTTAAGTTGATGGGATATTTTCAGTTCTGCTGATATACAGTTAGAGTTAATTTGCACATTCCTTTACATACAGAATACAGGATAAAATTTTAAAATATTTGTTTTTCTGGTTTAATTAGTTTAATCTATATATGTTTATTTTAAAATAATTTTTAGCCCTATGAGGCTGCAAAGGCTAATGGCAAATCAATGGCATGCATGTGCAGTGGTCAAGGAAAAAAAGTAATCTGGTGATATTCATCTTGAAGTAGTGGAGGTGGTATTTGGAAAATACTTCATGGGAATAGCTGTTCTACAGAACAGATAGAAAAATGAAGGATGAATGGCAGAAGCAAGTTCAGTAAGTCAATAATTCAACTGTAAAAAGACAGCTGTCACTCATGTAATTATAACTTTAACAAAAATGAGGAAATGGAGGAAAGAGTGCTGTAAAAAGAGTTAGAGATGATAAAGGTGATATGAAAATGGGAGAAAAAGATATCCTTGAAGTATGGAGTAATTATTTTGAAAAATTGCTAAATGAAACAAGCAGTGATAGCACAGTGGTAAAAAACACTCAACAGGCATACAGTCATGGATACATATCCATACTTGAAGTAGAAAAAGCCATCAAATGCTTGAAATGTGGAAAGGCAGGCAGGAGTAGATGATATTCGACCAGAAATGCTGAAGTATGGTGGTATAAGAGTCTTACAGTGGCTGCACTGCATAGTTCAGAAAGCCTGGACAGAGGGACGAATTCCCGATGATTGGAGTAGAGCTCTAATAGTACTATATATATATATATATATACAGGGTGTTCGGGATAAATTTGACAGTTTCGTAAGGAAAAAGAAAATCTTCTTTGTATCTATTAAATTTAATGAATTGACAAAAAAACATTACAGGCAGAGTTAATTACAATACTATCAACAAGATTTACTCAAAATAACCACCATTAGCATCGATCACAGCTTCAATTCTGCTTCGGAACCTCGAACAAGCTGATGCTACAGTCTCTCTGGGAAGGGCCGCAAAAACTGTTTTAATTTTATCCATTAACTGGGCTTTTGTATTACTGGAAGTGCGATTGGTGTCTTTTTCAACTGCACCCCATACAAAATAATCCATGGGGTTAAGGTCTGGGGAGTTTGGAGGCCAAACATTTGGACTGGTGAAGTCGTAGAAATTTTCAGACAACCATTTTTGACTTTTCCCAGAGGTGTGGCAAGGGGCCGAATCCTGCTGCCATACATACGGCCTACCATTGGCTACCCTTGTTATCCAGGGCTTGACTACAGTTAGCAACTCCACGAACAAAGCCCGAATTCCAATGCCAGGGTTCTTCAACACCTGTTCCTGCAGATTTGCGAGGAATTCTGCTGTACGAACGCAATCAGATCGTCTGCTAGGGATCTTTCTTCTTGCTACATCCTCGTAGTCACCATTGCAAGTCTCTAGTTCATGCCTGATTGTTTTTACTGTATTCAGGGAGCATTGGGCAGCAGTCGTAATATCCTTATTTTGATGGCAGGCACGAATCATCATGATACAAGTTATTCTCTTCCATGATTCAGGTGGGTTCCAGCTATCCATCCTTTCTGACATCTTGTATATGAATGAAGAAGGGTCCAAACTTTTAAATGAAGAGAAGTGTGTGTTAATACATGTAACTTACGGAAAAATATAATTAATTATAAATATGTCAAATTTATCCCGAACACCCTGTATATATATATATAAAGGGAAATAAAACTGAATGTGAGAATTACAGAGGTATTTCCCTACTGAGTGTTCCTGGTAAGATTTATGCTACTTGTATTCTTCTCAACCGTTTCTCAAGTATACTTGAGAAACGGTTGAGAAGAATTGTGGAAGAAAAGCTTGGTGAAGAACAAGCTGGATTCAGGCCAAATAGAGGCTGTCAGGATCAGATCTTCACTTTACGACAAATAGTTGAGAAAGCATGGGAATGATTGTATTTAAGTTTTGTCGATCTGGAAAAGGCATATGACAAGATGCCAAGAGAGAAGCTATTCAATATGCTACAGTTATATGGTGTCAATGGGGCATTATATCAAGCAATACTTTGTCTTTATTTGAGTTGCAAGTCAGCAGTTAGAATTGAAGGAAGTACAGGAAGATGGTTTAATGTTAAATCTGGTGTGAGACAAGGATGTACATTATCCCCTCTGTTATTCATTATCTATATGAATAACATTATGAAGGAAAGTGGTATTAAACATGATAACAGAATTGGAGATGTTAGTGTCAGCTCTTTGCTTTATGCAGACGATGTTATACTTCTAAATAAATCTGCTACAAGTTTGCAAGATTCCCTGACTAAATTGAATAACTGTTGTAATAGATATGGTATGAAGGGCAGCATTAAAAAGACAAAGACAATGAAAATAGGTAGAATTGTTGAAAATGTCAACTGTGGTGTGAACAGGGAAACCTGTGGAACAAGTAAAACATTTCAGCTACTTAGGCACGATTTTTAGTGAGGATGGTAAATTAAATATGGAAATAGACAATAGAATCAACAAAGCTGGTATGGTAGGAAGTCAATTGAATAAATTCATATGGAATAAGAGAGAAATTAGTCGGAACACTAAATTAGCTGTATACAAGACAGTGTTCAAGCCAGTTTTAACTTATGGATCTGAGAGCTGGGTCAGAAGTAAAACACTTGACCAAAGACTAGAGACTGCAGATACGAGAGTTCTGAGAAAGATTAGAGCCGTGAACAGATGGCATCAATGGCATTATCGTGTTAAAAACGAGGATATTAGGAAAGAACTTGACATTGTCAGCAACCATCTCAGGTGGTATGGTCACTTAAACAGAATGGGCAACGAAAGATTAGCAAAACAAGTGTTCTCTGCCAGGGTGTCAGGAAAACAACCCAGAGGAAGACCAAGATATAGGTGGATTGATACGGTACAAAGTGCCTTAGACGATAGAAATATAAGATCTGATAATGTTGGAGTTTTGACAAGTAACAGACTGATTTGGAGGAAAATTGTAGATAGGAAGTTAGTAATGATGTAAATTTTTCATGTAGTACTATCATATCCTATATACTCCTTGAGGGTACATGTCAGGAAATTGATGATGACAAAAATGAGGGCATAATGGATGTCAGTTCTACTGAACAGCATGTATGGAAATATCTGTAGAAGAAGGAATGCAGAAACTAACTATAATTAAGACAGTGAAGAGAGAGAGAGAGTTTGTGAGGAATTGAGGAGGGGGGGGGGGTCATCAATGACTAGTTAAACTGTCCATCATCAAGATTTTTAGAGAGGTTTTTAGTGCATCACTCCCACCTGAAATTCAGAGTGTATTCCAAGGGAAGAGATCTGGGATTTGTGCAGAGTTAACAGAAGGAAACGTTTTGAGCAAAATAGAAAAAAAGATGCCAAAGATTTTGGAAGCCAATAATGCTATAGAAGTGATGTGTTATTTGCAGGAAATGTCCAAGAAGAGAAATCTCATCTTCACTGTTGGAGCTGAGCATTATCAAAAGCAAGAAAACTGAGATCATTTTGCAAAAATCCTTTTTGGAAGCACTGAAGGTGACTAAGTTGTCATCTTGCTAAGAATGGTATAGAAATCACAGTTTAGAGAATTTATTTTATATCTTGAAGCTTGCTTGAGATGACTGAGCACTGCAGGATCTGTCACATAAGTAGGAGGAATGGAAAGTGCTATCATGAGATAATTATGAATAGAGTTTGAAGTCAGTGAGAAAGTTGACATACATACGAGGAGGAAGGTTGGTGGTATAACAGAGCCCCCCGAGGAATACTTTCACAGTGTACACAATACACACAGACAAAACTGGCAACCCAAATTTGCAAAGAAGATCTCAATACTAAACATCTTGGAATGTTGAGTGCAATAGCACAGATTTCTCAACCCTTGTCTAGAGGTGGTTATGTAGACAAGGAGATCTAGACTTGAAGAATCCATATTGGTGGACATTGATCAGATAGTAGTACAAAGTTGATTGTTGATGACTTCCATCACTTAGATGCCACCAAGGTGAGGGAAATAGGTTGCTAATTCAATGGTGTTAATTATAGCAATTTAATGCTTTTTATAGTTTAGAAAAATTTCACTTCTTTTAATCTTTTGTCTCAGGAATGCCAATTAGGTTGACGTGGTACTTCTCTAATTCTTTCGGCAGTTCTACTTATTTTCTAGTGATACTTCTGTCTCAACTGGAGATATCTTTGGAACTATGACAAAGTACAACTCCTGAACAATGACTCAACTTCAAATAAAGTGAAAAGAATGAAATGAAATGACAAAGCATTTCACCATGTACAAACAGTGTGCTGTGGAGTAGTTCATGACTCAATCAAATACACATTTTTATATCTTTCTCTGCTCTCCATTTACAGTAATGATATACTGTTGTGACATTTAATTCATTGTTATAATTAAATTCACTTGCCTGTCAAGACAAAGAAATAAAATTATGCTAATAAATCATCATATAAAATCGTGTAGTTATTAAAACAGTCTAACTTAATGTTATAAAACATGGCTAAGCTTTGTCAATATTTTGTAATGGCAATAGAGATAATGCATGGAATGGACAGTTTGAGTTCTAGAACTACTCTAAAGACTATATCAAGAAATTATCATTCCTTTACTTAAAAAGATTGAAACTATATAGCAAAACTGTTTTTCTTATTTGAAAATTCATTTTACACATTTTGTGCTATCCATACAAGGATAACAGCATTAAGCTTAATAGGTAGTTTGAAGGATGTGCAAACATTCAGGAACCAACACAATTACTGACAGCTGTTGAGTTGTTTTGGTTTAGTTGTGGAGACTGGAATGAGAATGTGGGTTCCTTTTTATAGAGGAGAGCTTTTAAAAAAGTTAAAGAAACAGATTTGGAAAGCCATAAAGTTATCTGAGAGTTTTTCTTTCAAATGGTAAATGTCCACTAGAAGATAAAAATCTAGAAAGAGGCCTCCAATGTAGTTTAAGGGGTAAACAGCAAATTCCTATAGTAGTTTTATCTACTGTGCTTTTCTTTACCTTGCATTTTTGTTACTGTTAACAGATGAAATTGAAGTCAGAATATTTTATATTGCAACAACAGAAAGCTGCATTTTCTTCTAATACCAGAGACAACAACGAAACTGTACTCTGACAGAAGAAAGAAACTGATTTCATTAGTAATAAAAGAACTGTTTAGAGAAATGTAAAGCCAACAGTTCTGTAGGAATCGGTTATAGTCATCCTTTCATGTGGATCACTGAATAAAAAAACAAGGACTGGTATTAAGCAACATATGAAAATCGCTTATTAAATATTTTAACATCATAGACCAGTGGTGGCGAATCTTTTTATGTGCACGTGCCAAAAGTTTACAAATCGAGTTACTGACGTGCCGGTGCATGCCAAAAAATTTACAAATCAAGTTGCTGACGTGCTGTGAAGTTTTAATTAGGGGAAAAATTAACATAGAATTTCATAAAAATGAACTCATAATTTGACATACACATTGTCGTATACAAATCAATATCAACCTATTATCAATTTATTAATTTATCAATATATCAATTTATTAATGAGATTTTTGCTGTTGTACATTAGATGCCAAATGCTTTATATCAGGTTCATATTTTGTCACTGTTAGTAATACACACGCTGAATGAGATTCATCCGTCATTTTATTTCTTAAACTGTCTTTTATAAAATTCATTTCGAAAAATAATGACTCAAGCATACGTAGAGAAGAAAATTGATAATATAGCCATCGCTAGTTTTTATAAACAACAAAAGGTTTCAGGAATGGCATTCCAGGTTTTCAGTATTTCCTCTTCTGCATTCTTTTTAATTGTGCTCAATAATCGATCATTTTCCATTATTTCCAAGTCATTTTTCAAATTGACAAACTTTAGTTTCCATATAGAACTAGATTGAAAATAGATTAATTGCATTTCTATATCTTCCAAATTCAGCCACTCGAAGATCTCCAAATTGAGTTTATCTGTTGATGTTGAGTCCAGATGCAAAATAAATTCTGATGTCTCTGAAAATTGCCTGAACTTCGTAAATCTTGAAGAAAATTCATTGATTATCGACTGAATAACCGGAAAACTATATTTAAATTAAGGGAATATTAAATCCCACATTGTTTTAAAGCCAAATAAGAAACTCAAAGATAGGAATCAAAGAGTTTCACACCGAATATAGCAAACTATAAAAGTTTCGGCGGATTGTAGCGTACGCTAAAGCACGTAGTTCAACACTAGGGCAACTCGTAGCAGAGGAGGATGTAGTTCTGATCACTATTATCAGAACTTTATCGTTCTGATAATAGTTTCGGGCGTGAAACTCTTTGATTCCTATCTTTGAGTTTCTTATTCGGCTTTAAAACAACGTGGGATTTAATATCCCCTTAATTTATATAATGTTTGCACTGAATTGAAGCCTATTGGCTATTTATATTTATGTAGAAAACTCTTTTGTGAATTTTACTTGATCTTTTTTTTTCATGGGATTCTAGATCTGCAAAGAATTTTTTTGTATTTGGAAAAAACATCACGATTAAAGATTGGTAATTTAGCTTCGAATGCTTTGATTAAATCAAACATGACAATAATTGTCTTGTTAACACCTTACAGTTAATGTTTAATTCATTTAAATGTAAACACAAATCAGTAAAAAACATTAATTTCGAAAGCCATTCGACGTTCATTAACTGATTGTATTTTTCAATGATTTTCTCATTATGTAAAAAAAAGTCTAACTTCATCTAAACACTCAACAAATCATTCAAGAACTTTCCCCTGACTAACCATCGGATGTTTTTGTACATAAGTAAACCATCGTACACCGAGTTTACCTCACTTAATAATTCTATAAATTTTCTTTTATTTAAAGCATGTGCCAATATAAAATTGACCAATTTCTTACAATGCTCATAATATCTTCCAGTGGCTTGAAACTAGCCTTTGCGCATAAAACCTGCCAATGTATAATACAATGAAAACCCAGAACTGAATTTTCAATACGTTTGGTAAATAAATTGACGAACCCATTTTCCTCTCCAGTCATACTGCAAGCACCATCAGTAGTTATTGATACAATTTTGGAAGGATTTATATCTCTTTCAGTAAGTGCATTTACAACTGCGTTGCAAATATCTATTCTTTTTTGTAGTTGTTGTTAATGATGTTAAACATCAATTCTTCTTTGATATTATTCCCAACAGAATAATGAATAAAAACTGCTAAACGAGCTGATCAAGTTATGTCAGTACTCTCATCAAGACAAAGAGAAATTAAACCAGAAGATTTTATATTTATTTTTTGCTGATGAGTTATATTTTTAGCCATTTCTATGATTCTATCTTTCACTGTGTTTCTAGCCAAAGGCATATCTTTTATTCTTTGAATAATTTTTTTCCTTGTTTTCAAAATCTTCAAAGAGAACTGGTGCGCATTTTAACCATGCTTCTTTTATACCTTCCCCATCACTAAAAGGTTTCCCGTGTTTGGCAATTACATTTGAGGCAAAAAAACTAGCAGCAGTTATATTTGAACGACTGCTGATAAATTTCATTAGGGTTGTTGACTGGATATTCCTATTTTTAATTGCCCGAGCAATAAATTCTTTCTGTTCGTCCTTGCTTTTCTCAAGGAGCGATTTATGGTTTGTCTCATAATGCCTTTTACTGACGACGTTCTGCACACAACTGTCCCTGAACATAAAACACATATTGCTTTATTGTCTTTGTTAATCATGCCATACTCTTCAGTCCACCAGCTTTGGAACTCTGTGCTGCTTGACTGTGATAATTTTCGTTTTCTATTTTCGCCAGCCATGTTCAGTAGAACTGTAACAAAACAATTCAAAACTTAAATCAAATGCATTTTTTATAGTTTCAAAAAAAAAATCAACATTTTATTATATGCCTAAATTAAATTATCTTTATAATTCCTATTTACAGTAGCAAAAACAAAACAGTGCACATACGCAACAATAATGTACTTGACTTGCCACTGCTTATTTCTGCCTACTGGCGGATACTTGGTGCGAAATGCATAATGAACAAACGTGCGATTAGAAAAGGGAAAAGTCAGGGAATCCTAAGGACCAGTCTTTCTCAATTCATTTTCTATAAGACTATTTTTACTGTATTTATATTTATTCTTACTGTGTTAGAGGGCCCAGTCCCAACAAACTTACTCGTAAATACCGTTCCCATTTTTTTAAAGTTCATACATTAAACTAACGTTTAATGTTGGATTTAATATCCACTTAATTTATATAATTTTGTATCGCCGATGTGAAGTCTTTTGGCTATTTATTTTAGTAAATAAGTATTAATAATTAATTATGGCATAATCATAAAGAGTATTAGTACACTTATGTATACGATGTAGCATGTTGAGAAATATAAAAGTACGCATTTAAATTAGTTATCAATCACAGGACTAATGCTACAATGTTGTAGTTTCCTCAGGCCAACATCATTAAATTAACTTGTGATAAGTTTCATTGAAATATCCCATTCTGATCACTAAAAATTTATAATATTATTCAGTATAAAATTGATTATTGTATTATTAAATTGATTTTAATGATGTTGGTTTGAAAAAAAAAAAAAAAAAAAACGGTAGTGAGAAAAATATTTATGCATTGTAACTCACCATAGAAGTCAGTGGAGCAGGGGAAGCAGCAGAAGGATGTCGACTTGTCCACGAACGCTTACCGTAGAATATAACTGGCACCCTTGATTTCACTTTATGAAAAAAGACATTAAAACGTTTTGCATATATTTCCCACATAAAAACAACACGCCTTCCCCAACAGCCATTATATACTGTAGATGCAAGAAAAAAAAAATAGCTTTATTGTATCTCTGAATAAGGTACAGAGGCTTTTGCAGTCTGTGTAATATATTTCTCAACAAATAGTGCAATTAGAGACAGCTGGAATAAAAACAGCACTAACTAATGAATCACATGTACCCCCTCACAGAAACTACACTGTACAGATGCAAGCAAAACCATATATTGCACCGGAAACACAGTATCTAACTAAAACTCTTGTCTAATTTTTCAATTACATGAAATAAGTGTTTGTTTGATTGCATTTGAAATTCTCAATGTCATTATGACAGATCACAAAGGCTAACTTCAAATAAAATTCTACCACGAATTGAAACATGCCATATAATGCTTGTGCGAGTTCCCCTTCCAGCTCAAACGCAAAGAAGACAAAAATCAACCAAGGGTTGAAACTTTGTGTGAGTAGAGCCTGCCGGTAATGAGAAGTTCTGTCGGAACGATAAACGACACCTTGTCATGAATGTCTTAAAACTAAGAAATATATAGTGAATGTTGTTATGACAGTTACAGATGCTATGGAATTCGGTTGAAGAGAATTAGCATTTCAACTCAAAAATTGTCGGTTCCATTTGTCTTTAAAGGGTCGCGTGATCTTTTGTTAATACCACACCAATAAAATTCATGTCTTCATAGCTGCTCTTCTCCTGTAAAACAAAATTTAACTTGTACGTATTGTAATAATTAAAAAAAAAAGATTGAATAATTTATAAGCGTATAAAAGGATACCATATGTAAATCGTTGACGTGCCAGCAAAATTTTCGGTCATGCCATAGGTTCGCCACCTGTGTCAACTGCAGACAGCTAAATTTTGCTAGAAAATCCCGACAGATTACGTTCGATGTTATGCAAAAAATCGAGATAAGGGATGCGTTTAGGTACTACAGCAAAATCAAGGCCTTTAGCTAATGCACTAGTTTCAGCGTCAGATAAAGGGCGTCCAGAAATATTAACAATCCATTTATTAGTAGGATTGTCACAGGCGATTTTTTTCTTTTGTTTATGGTTTAATATTTCTGGACGCCCTTTATCTGATGCTTAAACTAGTGCATTAGCTAAAGGCCTTGATTTTGCTGTAGCACCTAAACGCAACCCTTATCTCAATTTTTTGCATAACATCAAACGTAATCTGTCGGGACTTTCTAGCGAAGATGCTAATAAACTACGATTTGAAGTTGCTGCCTCACTTTTTAAAAGCAAATTACTGCCATGTAATTTATCTAGTGCTGAAATCCATGTGCTAACCTCATTAAGAAAAAATAGTGAAATATCTATTTCAAAAGCTGACAAAGGAAAAGCTTTAGTGGTCATGGATAAGGCTGACTATGAGAGAAAAGTAACATGCCTTTTGCAAGATACCTCCACCTATCAAGAAATTAATCATAATCCCACAAATTCGCAAATTAAACAATTAAATAAGTTTCTTGATGAAGTTATCAGTTGGGATCAAAACACCATAGGAAAGCTGAGCACTTATTTTGGAAGAACTCATTTATATGGCTTCCCAAAAATCCATAAAATTTCTCTAAATTTTTGTCACGTTCATTAACTGCCCATACTGGACATTCCAGATCTTTGATCAAAAATTCGGCACAATTTCTTGAAAAAATCAAGGATGTTCAAATCAAAGCATCTGACTTGTTAGTCAGTTTTGATATTGTTTACCTCTTTACTAATATTCCATTAGCTCACACTGTCAACTTACTATATGATGATTACCCTCCGGATATTGCAAAGATTTTTGAATTTGTTATACATTCAGGATATTTCAGCTGGAAAAACAAGATCTACAAACGAGTTGAAGGTACTGCCATGGGTAGCCTTCTGTCTCCACCTTTGGCAAACTATTTCTTGAACCATCTAGAAGACACCTTGTTCTCATCCATTCATTCCCAACCCTCTCTTTGGTTTTGTTATGTCAATGATGTCTTTGCTATTTGGCCACATGTTGAAGAGGAGCTTACCACATTCCTGCAACAGATCAATAGCTTTAATCCATGCATTCAGTTCACCATGGAAAAAGAAAAGGCTGGTAGTTTACCATTCTAGGACATCCTCCTTACATGCACATCCTCTGGTACTTTATTAACCAGTGTCTATTGAAAACCTACCTTTACTGGCAGATACATTCATCAAAAGTCTGCTCATCACACTTCTCAAAAAATTGGTGTTATCAAATCTTTAATTAATAGAGCACATAAAGTGTGCTCCTCTCCCTTAAGCTTACAACAAGAACTTTTCACCATAAAAAAGTTAATAGAATTTATTGGTTACAACCCTAATCAAATTGAGCAAATAATTGATCCTATGTTCTAACACCTCAGGATTCTTCAACAGACCGCAGAGTTCCAATCCCTTATATTTCAGGCATCTCAGAACCTACTGGCAGTATTTTGAAGAAGTATCATCTCATTCCCACATATTTTCCTATCAACAAAATTTCTCACTCGTTGCCATCTACAAAAGACACACTGGCACTTCTATCATTAGCTGGTGTTTACCAGATACCGTGTGAACGTAATTTAGCATACTTTGGACAAACAGGCTGTTCTGTGGAAAAAAGAATGAAGGAACATCAGTATTATATCGAATACATGAAACCTCAAAAGTCTGGTCTAGCACAACATAGTATCGACACTAAACACAATATCCAGTGGGATAAAGCTTGTCTTCTCCACAGATGCAAGTTTAAATATGAACGCCTTTTCAAAGAAAGTTGCGAAGCCCTTTTACATCAGCCGAATTTGAATCGAAATGACTGTCTCTCTCTCTCTCCCAAAAGTTTGATAGATTCTTATCTTATGTAACCATAAATGAATAGTTTTTTAAGAATTATTTAATAATATTTTATCAATATTAATTTTCTAGCACACGGTAACAATTTTAACTGGTAATCCACCGACTTCTGTACTTTGTATGCCATTCCTTTAACTGTTTGTTCTACACTGATGATGTACTGTTACTTTCAGTACGAAATATTTGTACCTTTAATTCATTAAAGTTAATTACTGTGGTTAGCATGTTAAGTTATTAACAAGATATATGTACAAGATATTTACCCTGATTTGGATACAGATTCAGTAGTCAGTTCTCTGCAATTGTTTTGACCATCCTGCAATTAAAGTATTGAAAACATTTTATTAATCTGATAAAATATAATAAAATAAATAGTTTTAAAATGGTACTGATTTTTGTAAGGAAATCAGCATAATTTAATAATTCAAATGATTTTTAGTTATAATAAATGCCATCATTCTTTCAAACTTGACAGATGGAAAGGAATATGAAAACATTTTCTCTGAATTTCAGTTTTTCAGTAACGTAATATACTGAAATTAAACATTTCAAATTAATGTGTCAGACATGCTTGTAAAATTGAAGAACATTTTATCACAGAAATTTTACATAGGAAGTGTAAAATGATAAATATTGATCTCAATCACTTGAAAGGGTAGGTCAATATATTGATATAAATTATACTGAATACTATATGACTTACTGAGGAGAAAACAAGAAACAGGTGGGACATAACCGAATGCAAAGGATAAAATTGGGTAATTTTAGCCCAGCTACAGCACCGTCTATTGTGAACAATCAATCTCATTAAAATAGACATGTAACATTTTGTGATTTTTACAAGACAGACTGGAATATTTGTGGTGGTAGTAGAATAGTCTGTTTCTTCATGCTATAGAAGCATGAAGAAATAAGAACTCTGAGCTTTATTATTACAGAAATTGTTCAACTTTGCTAAAATGTTGATGAATGCTGTTTATGGGTAATAGAACAGTTACCATTAAACCAAATAATTATTTGACAAAAATAACATTACAAACTGATTTTTGCTTATATAATTATTATATATCAAAAATAAATAATTTTTCTAATCAATCCATTAAAGTTGAAATATATTTTTGAACAGGGAGGGGGGGGGGTCAGTGAGGAAGAAATGGTTTTATTTCTGGGAAAACTCCCATGCTACTCCTCTTAAAAACTATTATTTTTACGGCTATTTTGCCTTACACTTTTGTTTAGGAGTGACCCTGTTTTAATGTCATTGGCTTTTTACTCAATAATTCTTAGGGCATTGCGGATGTATTTTAGAGACAAATATATGTAGC
This sequence comes from Typopeltis vanoorti, assembly GCF_054136105.1. Classification (NCBI taxonomy): domain Eukaryota; kingdom Metazoa; phylum Arthropoda; class Arachnida; order Uropygi; family Thelyphonidae; genus Typopeltis; species Typopeltis vanoorti. Next base: position 99,821,922 of record NC_143568.1, on the reverse strand, counting down.
ATAATAGAAGAAAATTCGCACATACCTTTTCTTGGATGTTGTTGCCTATCTTCTTTCTGCAGTGTGCATACTTCTGCTATTATAGTGTTGAAAGGAGAGTGGGCTTAGGCAATGTGGGAGAATTAATTTGAAAAAAAAAAACCTGGGTTTTTTCTTTTCAAATTAATTCTCCCACATTGCCTAAGCCCACTCTCCTTTCAACACTATAATAGCAGAAGTATGCACACTGCAGAAAGAAGATAGGCAACAACATCCAAGAAAAGGTATGTGAGAATTTTCTTCTATTATGCTACATATATTTGTCTCTAAAATACATCCGCAATGCCCTAAGAATTATTGAGTAAAAAGCCAATGACATTAAAACAGGGTCACTCCTAAACAAAAGTAGGCAAAATAGCCATAAAAATAATGGTTTAATGAGGTGGAATTGGCAGGTAAAAAAAAAAAAAAAGGTTGAGAAACTACTCCTCCATCATTTAAGAAAGAAAAAAATATTTATTGCTGTCATTATAGCATATTATACCATTAATTATATATTGGGTTTTATCCTTCATCCAAGTGTAAGCAAACAAAGTTTGCGCCTGAAGTACAGGACTGGGGCAACTCGTGGTAAAGGTGGTATAAGATCTCATCACTTGCCTTAGTATCTCCCATAACGCAAAACACATCTCCTTGCAGACATGTATAATGCTATGCATCAGGAAGATACTAAGGCAAGTGATGAGAACTTATACCACCTTTGCCACGAGTTGCCCCAGTCCTGAAAGTACTTCAGGTGCAAACTTTGTTTGCTTACACTTGGATAAAGGATAAAACCCAATATATAATTAGTAGCATAGCCAAGCGAAAAAAAACTTCCATAAATATTATACCATTATTCGTTTTTACAAGTGTAATAAACTGAACATAATTTTATCATATTCAGAATAAGACACTTTCCAAAGATTTAATGAAATTATATTTTCATGATCAACTTTATGAAATTTAAAAAAAAAAATTTTTTTAAACGTTTATTTCTTTAATTATTTCTTAACTTTTAGATGACAGCAACATGCTATATTTATAGTCATTGTCATTCTATCCACCTTTGTAGAAAATCACTAAAACTGATACAGACAATTTAGAATAACTTACTGGAATATTTGTGGCGGTAGTCCTTGTTTCTTCATGCTTCTCAAGCATGAAGAAACATGGACTCTGAACTTTAATATTATTACAGAAATTGACCAACTTTGCTAAAATACTAAATTCATGAAGATTTAATAAGATTGTAAATTTTATAACTGTAATTTTCAGTTGCGAGTCACCAAAAGCTAGCTATTGCACCCAGTGGCTTTTGGCAGATGAACTGGTTGAAAGGATTATCAAAAAATATAAATAATTAAATGAGAGCATTCTTAACTGCATACAGAGACTATTCTTGGTGCATACAGTTAAAGCATAAATAAACCAGAATAACAATTGTAAATTATAGCGCATGTTATAACATATGCTTATAACCCTTTCCTTCATAATTATGCAGAGATCAGCATTCATTAAAAAAATATGGAAACAACTACAGAGTCCATCAAAAAAAAAATGTTTACACACTTCAGCAAAAGAAAAACCTGTATAAAAATTGTAATACTAAATTTATACAGATTCAAGGGATGAATACAAGTTACCTTTGACTTCTAGAATTGCATGAGGTGCTCAAAGTGGTTACCATTAACACCCAGGCACTTATTATTACGCTGAACTACTGCTTGAGCAACATTAGCCAGAGTGTCCAGTGGGATTGCTGTGCATGCTGTTTCAATTTCTTTCTGAAGGGCCACTAATGTAGCTAGTTTTCTAGAGTATACTACATCCTTTCGAGTCCTCCATAGATAGAAGTCCAAGGGTGTTAAATCAGGAGAACATGGGAGGAGGGGGGGGGGGAAACTCAACTGCACCTCTTCATCCTGTCCATTGTCCCTGCAAAATCTCATCAAGGTAAGTTCTCACATCTCAGTGGTAGCGTGGCAGTGTGCCATCTTGTTGAAAGAGAAATTGATCATTCTCATAAAGTGCATGAATCGCAGGTAAAATGGATGTGCATAGCGTGTCTAGGTACACTTAACCAGTAACAGTGCCTTCAAAGAAGAATGGTTCTATTAAACTAAGGAAGCAGGACTTGCTGTGCAAGGTCTCCCTGATCTTCCCTGATGCACATCACACACGTTACCATGGATCTCAAACTTATCATGAATACGTGCAATTGTCAGGCATGTTGGAGGTTGTTGCAAACTCACACCTCCATTGTCATTGAACTTCAACAACATTCTCAAATTTGAAATACCATTTTAAAATGGTCTTGCGTTCCTCGAACGACAATCGTGCCTCAGCCATTTTGTTTGACTGTCCAACCAGTCAAATGTTGATGCTAGTATTCATGTGAGTAACGACATCTATTGAGAGAACATCATACTATACATTGCTACCGTAATTCGATCTAACTTCAAAAAAAGTCCGTAGATAACATCTGTTAAAGTGTACACATTTTTTTTTGACACTGTATCTTGGTAAAACTTCAGTTTAATATAAACCAAAATAATCACTTGATGTTTCAACCTTCATATCAAGGTCATAATCTGGAGTATATACACACACACACACACACATATATATATATATATATACACACACACACACACAAAGAAATAAGTTATGTTGTAACCTACATGGTATGCTAATCATAGTAACTTGGTCAACCATTAAAACTACAGGCCTGACCACTAGTGAAAAAAAACCTTACATCAAAGCTACACTCTTGTTATTATTATCAATTTGGTTATAAATCATTAAGAGATATATTAAGCTAGGGAGCAACATGCTCTCACATAATCACAAAGCAGTATAGATGATGGCTGAAATTATTGCTTAGTGTCTTAAAGTAAGGGGTTTGCTAGAAAACTTTGGGCTGAATGTGTAAGATCCAAATTCTTGGGATTTTTGTGTCACCATTACTCAGTGGCGGCCCGTACATAAGCACTGCGACACTGCAGCACCCCCAAGCTGTAACATGTTAAAGATTACAGCTTATGTTTTGACATTGATTGAATAGTTTATAATTGGAATTGTTCGATTAATGCTTTAGATTACAAAACAAATCCACTGCAATCTAACGATGATATTCGTTTGCTCGTCATTCCCAACTGTAACTGCTCAAACAGCAGTGTATTTTCAGTATGCCTACACGCCTTATTTCTGTGAGATATGAAACATTTATTGTTGGTGCATGTGCCTGGTGAACTATTTTTTTTGTAAATCTTATTTTATTTTGTTAAAGTAACATATAATTATTTATTTATTATAGATACAAGGCTGAATTATGACGAGTGTCACTGTTGAAAATATGAAAAGAATAATATTTTTTCAATTATCGTTACACGAAACAAATGCACTGCGATCTAACGCCGATATTCATTTGCTGTTGTTACACGTTACGTCATTAGATACACTGCCGCTTGGGCAGCGTATCTTATGCCTGCGCTCGTTATTTCTGAGAGATATGAAACTTTTATTATTGGCACGTGTTCGTGGTGAACTATTTTTTTGTAAATCTTATTTTATTTTGTTAAAATAACATAATTATTTATTTATTATAGATACAAGGCTAAATTATGATGAGTGTCACTGTTGAAAATATGAAAAGAATTATATTTTTTCAATTATTGTTACACGAAACAAATGCTGATATTCGTTTGCACTTGTCATTACTATTGATACGAAACTTTTATTATTGGTGTTTGTTCGTGGTGAGGATGAAATATTTTTAATAAAGCAATTTTTAATATGTAAATTTATTTATTAATAAATTCATTACTGATTAGGAAAAACAATTTTTTTTTTTTTTTTTTGCATATGCAGCACCCCCACATAAAATTTTCACTGGCCACCACTGCCATCACTATTAAAATTAGGATGGTTGATCAAATTTCACAGACTTCTTTAAATTTGCATTATATGTATGATGTAAGGATCAAGAACTTTTCCAATCAATTTGGTGTAGGGTGTCGAGAGCATGTTCTAAGAGACCCGCTTTACCAAATTTGTTAAAATTTAAATTGACATTTGAGTTCTTTTCATGGATAGAAATTGTACATCCGGTTTCACCAATATAAGGTTAGTTACAAGTGCAATGGATACAGTATACTTCAGGGTGGGCTGGGAGGGTGGTGGACATTGAAATTATGTAATTTAATGGTGTAGAATTCTATTTATTTTATTTGATAACCTACTGCAATCTATATTATATGCATTTTTTGATGAAGAACTTTATTGATGGTATTTTTTCTATAGCCATTATTTATAAATGTATTGCTCGTAAACAAAAATTACAAATTTTTGTTTATGAGCTTGTTCATTAGAGCAAATTCTTATAGCTCTGTTTTTTATGGGTGTTAATGACGCCAAGTTTTTTTGTGAAGAGTGGTAATAAGAGTTAGTCAATACATACACACACACACACACACACACACATATATATGGCTCATGGCAGAAAGTGAAAGATGGGCTGCCTGAGGGAAGATGTGTGACCAGTCTATCCAGGAAAGGAAGCAAGTTTGACTTTCAATTTCCATAGTAAATTGTATACACTCATGTTGTGTGTTCAGGTGACAGGAAGGTGTTTAAAGTTTGGTGGCTGTGTGGCCAGATAATGAAAACATCTTCAACGTATCTAAGTCAAACTGTAGGTTTTAATGTAAAGGAATCTCGAGCATGTTGCTCAAAAACTTCCATATAAAGGCAAGCAATTTATGGCAGGGGGGGGGGGGGGGGAGTAAGGTAGTGGTGAGCTCATGGCTGTACCTTCTTTTTGTAGGTAAAATTATTTTGCCATACAAAGTAACCGCAACGTAGTACATGGGCAAAAAGCCATAATATCAAGGGGAAATTTATTCTGTAAGAGAAAAATTATGTCACTGATTGGGACATTTGTTGCATGAGTGCAGAAACATCAAAAAGCAACTTCAAAAAATTCACAATTCTAAATATTCCGTCTGCAGAATTTAAAGCTTTGAGTGATCTATGAAGAAATAAAAATCTTATTGCCAAAGCAATATCAATTATTTCTGACTTCTGATTATAAATGGAAAATGGAGATATATTGTTCAGAAATAAACCTATGCGTTAATCGAGTCAACCCCAAAAAGTTAACCTTAAATCCTTTTTGGATAAAGCATTTCTGCTCGATCTGGATATAGTTCCAAAAGCTTAAAACTCATCATGCAAGACCACCTAGAATTTATCGCTTGCAGTTGCGTATGCCAGGATATCCACAGCCAGTCATTGATTGCATAGGAAGTCCTGCATATAAAATTTTAAAGTTTTTCAAATGGCTTCTCTTCCTTAATTGGCCATTCCTTTTCCTATATTAAAAATATAAGTAACTTTCAAATGACTTCACTCCATAGATTTACTAGTAAGCTTTGACATAATTTCAGTTTTTACTAGCTGATACCATGGAATTTTTATCATTTATGTTTCCATCTAATATTTTAGACCTCTTCTTGCTCGTCATAAAGTCTGGATATTTCAGCTGAAATGAAAAATAAAATTTTATTGATTTATTGAAGGTATCATGATGGGCTCTCCAATTTCCCTCATTCTTGCTAATTTCTATTTGAAATGGAAGAAAAAATTTCAGTATTTAAAACAAAACCTTCTCTGTGGCTTCGCTAATTCACGTGAACAACTAGAAGCCTTCTTACAAAATATTCAATAACCATCAGAGAATTAAATTCACTACGGAACTTGAATCAAATGAGACTATCTTTCCTAACGTCCTTATTAAAAGAGGATTGGATGGTTTCTTGTCAACTTATGTTTATTGCAAACCCTTCTCTGGTATATCCATCACAGTTCTGGTCACCATTCTTCACAGAAATATGTTATTATTAAATGCCTTCTTTCAAGAGTCCATATTATTTGTTCATCTTAACTGTTTAAAGAAATTTCTACAATCAAACAAACACCATTCTGAATGGTTATAATCCCAAAACAAAGGATTATCAATAATTTTTCTCCATCGTCTATCAGAAGAGATGATTCACCATCATGTAGGTGAATCATCCATGAAACATACATTAAAGGCATCTCAGAATGCATTTCTGGTAGTTTTTTGAAGTTTAATATCGCCACTATTTTCAAGCCTAATAATTCCTTCAGCTCTATGATAAGAGGCGGAATTTTATCTTCAAAAGATAAAATTCCACCCCCCATGGAGTCTAAGAACTTATCACGGGAGGGTACTACACCACATAATGTCAAAATTATTTAATCCACCAACCACTAAGTCATCTACCACCACCCAAATGTACTAAACATAATTCCTCACCCAATGAGTATTTTCTGTTAATCGTGTGTGTTCTCTGGCAAATTAGTCAGAGAATACACAATGATCAAAAATGTCCACATAAAAATTTTTCTCATCACTGGGGGGGGGGGAATGGACTTGGGACTTTTCCCAATCAAAGAGTAGATTGTTCCATCATTCTACTAACTGTGCTAATCAACTGAGCTTCATTTATCTTTGTCTATAAACTAAATTTTTGGCTTTAAGATTGAAAGAGGAATTTTCAGGAGGAAAAAATAAAAAAGCATTACAAAAAAGCATTATGATATCTTTGTTAATTCAAGCATCAAATATAATTTTCATCATTTTTTTCTTAAAGTAATTTGGTATACCATAATAATATAAACCTTCAAATGTTTGGAGGCTTGTTGTAATCAACTACACAAATTAAACGAGAATGGCATTCTATTTATTTATTGATGCTGTGAAGATAAATGTGAAGGCCGTGCTGCTGCATAACAAAAAGGAATACCCTTTCTGTCTATGCATTCACGTGAAATAATCATATGACAATTTGAATATCTACGAGTTAAAATATTGTACTTGTTTTGGTTTACAACTGGGATGTCAAATTCTGTTGTAGCCTCAGTGAATGAACAAAGCAAAGAAAAAGTTATTAACAAAAAAGGGGCAACTTCTGTACTCATTACAAAGAAAAAAAAATCTTGCTAGTCTAGAAGCATTTTTCTTGCTATTACTGCATATCAAACTTGAAATCAAAAATTTAATGGAAAATTCTGTTCAAAATGGCAAGTGGATTTACTTAAAATAAAAATTTCAAACTATCAGTGATGCCCAAATCAAAAAAGGGATATATATATATATGTGTGTGTGTGAAAGGGGGAACTACAATGTTTCTGTAATTTGCTTTTTCACTTTGAATTTTATACACTATAAGGCAGAGTAAAATTTGAGACCATTTTAAGGCAAAGACCATAAATTTCTTTGGAAATATGGTTGAAAATTATGAGTCAGGTGTTGAAAACTTGAACACATTCAAGTTTTCAACACCTGTGTTCAAGCTTCTGAATCTCATGTCTGATGATAGAAACATTTTCCATAACTTCTAATTGCTTATCAAGAGCATGAGATGCAAAATTTCTTTGAAAATTAATTTTTTATGTTCATCCATACCTTTTTCCCAAATCCAAAATATTCCTTATATTAAGAAATATCATGAGTTACCATAGTGAAAAGAATTATAACTGTTTAGGTCAAAGCTGTATAACTAAGAGGAGACCTCCACATAGCCTTTCAAATCTCTCAAACAAGGGGGGGGGGGTGCTTAAGGGTCAAAGCTGTATAACAGAGGAGACCTCCACATAGCCTTTAAAGGAATGCAGAACCCGACCAGGGCTTCTAACTTAATGTCCAATCCTCACCTTCTCGTGTTGCACCATTGGGCATCTACCAGGATACTGAACGAACAACAATGGGCTGGCAATTTGGGATTTAGCCGACCAAATTGCATTCTTATTGGCTTAAACCAGTATACAAAATGATGGTACAACATGACAAAATTTCATGCCAGCTGGGGTGTCACCCGGTTAAACAAGGCTCCCCGTTGTTTTCGCCAGGGAACCAGGACGAACAGCGAAAAGTCTGCTACTGGAACAAATCTGAAAGCACACCCCAACTCAACATCACCAGAGTAAAAGATCGGTACTATCAGCATAAGAAACTTGAATGGCAAAGAAATGGAACTAGCTGAGGAATTAGATAAGTACCAGATCGACATAATAGGGGTGAGTGAAACAAAAAAGACAAAAACTGGTGAGATCTTTCTGAGCAATAAATACAAAATGTTATATTCAGGCAATGACAATCAAGGAAAAGAAGGAGTAGCCATAGTATTCAATACTAAATACAAGGCTAATCTTCTTGAATGGCAGGCAGTCTCAAGTAGAGTGATGTGGGTTAATATCAGAATGGGGAATTGGACAATGAGACTTATTTGTGCCTATGGTACCACAGAAGGCTCTACTAAGGTAGAAGTGGAGGAATTTTTTGATACTTTAGAAAAAGCAACTGACACAATGAAAAAGGAAAAGTTGGTCCTTGTTGGAGATCTAAATAGCAGAGTAGGAAATGATTGTCAGACATACAAAAATATTTTGGGGAAAATTTGGAGAAAAGAGCAAAGCTAATAATAATGGCAAATATCTGTTGGATTTCTGCTCAGGACATGGACTGGTTATTACTAACACCACGTTCCAACATAAAAATGTGCACAAATTCACATGGAGAGAAGAGGCAAGGAATAAGAAAAGTCTCACTGACTATGTTATTGTTAAGAGTGATGTTTTCTCCCTGGTGCAGGACACCAGTGTACAGAGGATTTGAAATTGGAAGTGATCAGTATTTAGTCTTGAGTAGGATAAAATTGAATTTCATATTGAAACGAGTAACATGTAAGAAAGTTTTAAAGCGAATAAAAGTTGACCAGCTCTCAGATGTGAACTGTAGATTAAAATGATTATTGAAGAAAAAATGAAAGAGTTTGAGAACAGGAACCAAACCTTGGAGATTCAGTGGCAAGCCTTGAAGAAAAACCTGATTGATTCAGCCAGAGGCATGTGGTGAGGTTGTCTGCAAGGATAGAAAAATCAGAACTCCATGGTGAACACAGGAAGTTAGAGAGGCAGCGAAGGAAAAGAAGAAAGCAAATCAAAAGTTCCTGGCAAAGAAGTCAGTTTTTGCTCTTAGAGAATACAGAGACAAATGTAAGAAAGTGAAACACTGTAAAACTAGCTAAACAAAAGTCATGGGAGGACTTTGGCAAGAACATAGAAAATAAATATCAAGAAAACGGTAAGATATTCTGGAGATTGTTGAAGAAGTTTAGAAATGGAGGAAAGAGTGCTGTAAAAGGAGTTAAAGATGATAAAGGTGACATGAAAACGGGAGAAAAAGATATCCTTGAAGTATGCAGTAGTTACTTCGAAAAAATGAAACAAGCAGTGATAGCACAGTGGTAAAAAACACTCAACAGGCATATAGTCAGGAATACATATCCATACTTGAAGTAGAAAAAGCCATGAAAGGCTTGAAACGTGGAAAGGCAGCAGGAGTAGATGATATTCGACCAGAAATGCTGAAATATGGTGGTATAAAAGTCTTACAGGGGCTGCACTGCATAGTTCAGAAAGACTGGAAAGAGGGATGAATTCCTAATGATTGGAGTAGAGCTCTAATAGTACCCATATATAAAAAGGGAAAAAAAAGAATGTGAGAATTACAGAGGTATTTCCCTACTGAGTGTTCCTGGCAAGATCTATGCAAGTATACTTGAGGAACGGTTGAGAAGAATTGTGGAAGAAAAGCTTGGTGAAGAACAAGCTGAATTCAGGCCAAATAGAGGCTGTCAGGATCAGATCTTCACTTTACGACAAATAGTTGAGAAAGCATGGGAATATAACAAAGATCTGTATTTAAGTTTTTCAATCTGGAAAAGGCATATGACAAGGTGCCAAGAGAGAGAAGCTATTCAATATGCTACAGTTATATGGTGTCAATGGGGCATTATATCAAGCAATACTTTGTCTTTATTTGAGTTGTAAGTCAGCAGTTAGAATTGAAGGAAGTACAGGAAGATAGTTTAATGTTAAATATGGTGTGAGACAAGGATGTACATTATCCCCTCTGTTATTCATTATGTATATGGATCACATTATGAAGGAAAGTGGTATTAAACATGATATCAGAATTGGAGATGTTAATTTCAGCTCTTTGCTTTATGCGGACGATGTTATACTTCTAAATAAATCCGCTACAAGTTTGCAAGATTCCCTGACTAAATTGAATAACTGTTGTAATAGATATGGTATGAAGGTCAGCATTAAAAAGACAAAGAGACAATGAAAATAGGTAGAATTGTTGAAAATGTCAACTGTGTTGTGAACAGGGAACCTGTGGAACAAGTAAAACGTTTCAGCTACTTAGGCACGATTTTTACTGAAGATGGTAAATTAAATACGGAAATAGACAAGGGAATCAATAAAGCTGGTATGATAGGAAGTCAATTGAATAAATTCATATGGAATAAGAGAGAAATTAGTCAAAACACTAAATTAGCTGTATACAAGACAGTGTTCAAACCAGTTTTAACTTATGGATCTGAGAGTAAAACACTTGACCAAAGACTAGAGACCGCAGATATGAGAGTCCTGAGAAAGATTAGAGGCGTGAACAGATGGCATCAATGGCAATATCATATTAAAAATGAGGATATTAGGAAAGAACTTGACATTGTCAGCATCCAGGAATGCGTTAACAGAGCTAATCTCAGGTGGTATGGTCACTTAAACAGAATGGGCAAGGAAAGATTAGCAAAACAAGTGTTCTCTGCCAGGTTGGCAGGAAAACGACCCAGAGGAAGACCAAGATATAGGTGGATTGATACGGTACAAGTGCCTTAGACGATAGAAATATAAGATCTGATAATGTTGGAGTCTTGACAAGTAACAGACTGATTTGGAGGAAAATTGTAGATAGGAAGTTAGTAATGATGTAAATTTTTCATGTAGTACTATCATATCCTGTACACCCCTTGAGAGTACATGCCAGGAATTTGATGATGGGAAAAAAAAAATAAATAAATAAAAACCCGGACTAATTGCATAGCTTATTTACTACTACTACTTCTAAGATAAATTGAATTCTGGAATGAAGTGCATTTAATTTAGAAAGAAACCTCTAAATTAGTTTCGTTCTAAATTAAACACACTTCAACCCAGGATCCAATTCATCTTAGAAGTAAATAAACTAAGCAATTAGTGTTTTTTAAATCTTTTAATTCTTCGTCAACCAAATCGTAGCCTACATTTTTCAGTTTTGAGGAAGAAGACTCATACAGGCCATTATATCCATGCTGAATCTCCTCACCATCCTAGTCAAAAGGCTGGAACTATTAAAACATTAGTACAATGTGCCCATTCTTTATGTTTTTCAGATGAACTGTTACAGCAAGGTTTACAACATTAATTCCACCTTTTTATCTAATAGTTTTAAGAATTCTTTCATCAAAAGAGCTTTTACAGTTATGGTGTTTACCTCTTCAAATACAGTACAAATGACTCACATTCCTATTCCTTATGTGGAAAATATTAGTGAATGCATAGTTTTCAAACCACTGAATATTTCTGTTGCCTTTTGCCCCATCAGAAAAATCTCCACCTTTCTTGCTTCCACCTCTCAATTGTCCAGACATCTACCAGATTCCTTGCTCTTGTGGGTTATCTTATTTCGACCAAACAGGAAGATCCACTTTAATTCAGCTAGAAGAACATAAGTCTTACATTAAATACCAGGAGTCTGAATAGTCTGTACTTCCAGAGCATGCTATCAACAATAAACAGAGTTCACTGGAATTAGACAAGTTCTTCATAAGTCGTTTCCTCATAGAATGGTTTTATATATATATATATATAAAAAAAAACGTGAGAGATTTTAATTCACTGTCCTAACTTAAACAGATTCAGTTTACGTCTATCCCCTAGGTGGAAGATAGTAATTTTTAAATCAGCTAATCTTTCCTAACTCTTTATATATTGACTAATATATATAATTCTTTTTTTAAAAGAAGTTAGGAAATTACTGACCTTTTATAGTTATCTTACATTAGCTACTTGGTGCTTTTTAGAATTGTCTGTTAATGTTTAATTGGCATTCTGTTACCTTGTACTGACGATATGTATTCTATCTTTATGTGAGATTTCCTCTGGTGTTATAATTCTAAACAAGCGATATCAGGGCACATTTCAGGCAGGCAAGCAAGAGATGGCCCAGAGAAGTAGGAGGGGAAATTAACTACAGTTTTATGTTTCTAAATCAATATGCAGTTTCTACTTTGAAAGTTTAAATTCTTAAATTAATTTAAATTTTATTTTAAATTCACTCAACTATCACTTCTGGGTAACAGACTAATTCTGATGGGATTTTTTTGAAATATCCAGTAATAGCAATCCAAAAATACATGAATGCTTTTTTTAAAATTAGAAACTTGAGGAGAGCTTGATCTGTAATACTTGCAGGCATTCAAAGGAAAAGTTCAGCTGAGTGTGAATATATAAATATATACATAATATATATATGAAAAATCAAAAGAAATAATAGTTTCAACTAGTATTAATTAAAAATTAATAACAGTGAAAAGTATTTAATAAGACAACTTCCCAAAAACTGGAAAAAATTGAAGTAGTCATTCTTATTTGGGTTAGGTAAATATTAAAAAAGTCCAAATACAAGTTGATTTGCATGTCTGAATTTTTTTTTTGTAATTAAAAAAAATAAGGTAATGTGCTCATCAAGATCTCACCTGAAATAATAAATCAATTTCTAAAACCAAATTTGTGAAATCGGACATTTAAATATGTTACAATTTTCTATTTGAAGGTCAGCACTGGTTAATGTCTCAGCCTTAACACTAAATAGCAAAAAAGAAATAAGAGATATCTTACCTGGGACTGAGTGGTACATGCTATGCAGATAGACAAAAGTAAACTAGATAAGAATTATGCATTAATAGGAAGAAGGAACTGAAGGTCCATCCTTTTACTTTGTAGCATTCATTATCTCACTTACTTGGTTGGATTATGTTCCTTGTAGCTGGAAAGTAAGGCAAAGTGCTAAATTGGGCAAGGAAAGGAAAAAAAAAAAAAAAAAAAAGGCTGAGTCAGAGTTACTGTTCAGAATAACTTCCACTCAATGGGAGGACACCTGATGTTTATGGATTTTGGTTATTTTTTCGTGCTCAGAATCTCGTGGAAAATGTGTGACTATGTCCACAGGCCTATACCGTGGTAGCTGTTTCAATTTTTCGTGTGTGTGAGCACACCTGATTTGAGGTGCACTTGTATAAACTGCATGTGCATGTAATTTCTGGTTTGGAGATGGAGTGTTTCCTGCATTTGCAATAATGAACGAGAGAGAGAGAGATAGGCCACAGTCACTGAAGTATTCGATGATTGGAATAGGAAAGTTGTTTGAATTGGGTCAATGTATATGGCATTATAGCCTTCCTGCAATCTATTTGCTAAGTGTAATCAGGGTGGAATAGGACCTGATTACTATGATGTCTCTAGGCATGTTTATTTTATAAACATGCCTAGAGACATGTTTATAAAATAAACATGTCTCTAGACAAATAGACAAATGGAGTATTCATTGTTACATAAAGGTTTAAGGATACTGTGTATTATGTAATGGAAAACCAGTACTGTATTTGAGTTTTATTAGAGTGTCATGTAGCTTTAGCCAGTAATTTTGGGTTTTGTATAGGGTATTACAAGTTTTAACACCCTTTAGAAAGCAGTGATTTACCACAAGCACTGGTAATTATTTCCACTACCACTTATCCATAATGCATAAAAGTACCAATTGATCTCTATGGTCTCCAGCATGAATTAACATTGCACACTCATCACTTTCTAAAGAGAGGCCCTCTAATCCACTAAATATTCCAATCATCTCCATGAAATTCAAAATTAGACAACTCAAGAAAATCCCAACCTATCCTTATGGAAACTGACATCTACTACATCAAGGAACTTTACAAAATGAATTAAAGGAAGGCGGTGATGCAGTTTCAATATACAGTGGCTCAATTCAAAGAACATACATTCTTTTTCAAAGCCATGAATATAGAGCAGCAGGTAAACAACAGTCTCTATAGCCAGTATACTTCTCACCTCTCTTGCACACACACACACACCATTGGTAGACAACAGTCTCTGTAGCCAGTATACTTCTCGCCTCTCTTGCACACACACACACACCATTGCAAATGCAAGTGGCAAAAAAAGATCTCATCTACAAACAGAACATGCTACAGAGATACTGGCTTATGCAAATGAAATCAGGTTTTGTATGCATGTATCCCCCCCCCCTCCTCCACACACTGAAACAGCTACTATAACATAGGTCCATGATATATCAGGGTCACAAATTCTCCCTGGATCCCCTAGCGATAAGGAAAGAAAATCCAAATTCACAAATATCAGGTATCCCAGTATTCCCTTCCACTCCATTTTAAATGCTGGCAATATTTTTCAAACCATCTCTAAAAGAGCAGATCAATAATTCCTACCCAATTCCCCCCCCCCACACACACTTCTGAGTTTAGCATCACCCCACCAGTTACCCAATTATTGAGAGTATATAACTCAGCCCTCACTTTATTTTTTATTTATCACAAGGTCTGATAATATATACAGGGTGTTCGGGATAAATTTGACATATTTATAATTAATTATATTTTTCCGTAAGTTACATGTATTAACACACACTTCTCTTCATTTAAAAGTTTGGACCCTTCTTCATTCATATACAAGATGTCAGAAAGGATGGATAGCTGGAACCCACCTGAATCATGGAAGAGAATAACTTGTATCATGATGATACAAGTTATTCTAATTTGATGCCCGCCATCAAAATAAGGATATTACGACTGCTGCCCAATGCTCCCTGAATACAGTAAAAACAATCAGGCATGAACTAGAGACTTGCAATGGTGACTACGAGGATGTAGCAAGAAGAAAGATCCCTAGCAGACGATCTGATTGCGTTCGTACAGCAGAATTCCTCGCAAATCTGCAGGAACAGGTGTTGAAGAACCCTGGCATTGGAATTCGGGCTTTGTTCGTGGAGTTGCTAACTGTAGTCAAGCCCTGGATAACAAGGGTAGCCAATGGTAGGCCGTATGTATGGCAGCAGGATTCGGCCCCTTGCCACACCTCAGGGAAAAGTCAAAAATGGTTGTCTGAAAATTTCTACGACTTCACCAGTCCAAATGTTTGGCCTCCAAACTCCCCAGACCTTAACCCCTTGGATTATTTTGTATGGGGCGCAGTTGAAAAAGACACCAATCGCACTTCCAGTAATACAAAAGCCCAGTTAATGGATAAAATTAAAACAGTTTTTGCGGCCCTTCCCAGGGAGACTGTAGCATCAGCTTGTTCGAGGTTCCGAAGCAGAATTGAAGCTGTGATCGATGCTAATGGTGGTTATTTTGAGTAAATCTTGTTGATAGTATTGTAATTAACTCTGCCTGTAATGTTTTTTTGTCAATTCATTAAATTTAATAGATACAAAGAAGATTTTCTTTTTCCTTACGAAACTGTCAAATTTATCCCGAACACCCTGTATATCTATCCCCCACCAGCAACTTTTATTTACATTTTTTTATTATCTATGCCTCTCTCTGCAACTTCAATTTCTTCTTCCAGTTAATGCCATATTCCAAACTATCTCAGTCCCTCCTTTTGTCAGCCTGCATGAACCACCCAAACTCAAATAAAACACCCCGTCCTTTCCTCATTTGTTAAAGGGTTTTACATTAGGATAGGCTTGGCACAGAGAAGCACCCAAAGCTGTTGCCAACCTTAAATTTAATTTTAAATTTAGCATTCAGTCAATACTCACTCTGTTATGATCCTCTGATGATTTCATGGAGTTTTGAAGTGTTTCTAAATCTTGATCTGAAGCAAATGCTGAATGACATGAAGTGTTGCTAGGGCATGTTCTTTCCATTGACACAGCTTCCGAGAAAGAATTTATATGCCTTGCTTTTTGGTAATCAGCAAACTTTTTATTTTCTTTCTCATTCTTTATTTCAGTATCATCTACTACAGACATATTAGCAAAACTTTTATTAAATGTTTCTTCTTCTCGATCTATATCAGCATTATGCCTTTGTTCTGGGTTTATAGCCTGTGTTGAAACAACTGCAAAACTAGTATCACTGATATTGACTACTTCATTATTTACATCATAATTTTCACTATCTTCTTTGGAAGAAATATCTTTCTGACTGGTTCCAACAGAATCTAGATTAATGACTTCAGGAAATGTAGGCGGCACATATACACCTGCAAATTAAAATTAATGTAACTATTAAAAAATAAGTGGCAATTATTTTACAATCTGAATTATAGAAATTCTGTACACAGTTGACTATAACAAACACCATTATAATAATTTCATTCACTCATAACAAACTACTAAGAAGTTCTAACAAAACTCCTGTAGGCACAATCATACCATTTCTAAAGGAAATTCACTATAGCAGATTACTGGATTTCTGTAATCCTTAAAAATTGGTTATAGTGAGGATCAACTTTATCTTATTTTTTTCTATAATAAAAGTATACACAATGACTACTAACCCTTTAACTGCTGATTTTATATTCTACTGACATTTTCCCATGTGCTGAATTAATTTTGCAAAAAATTTATAAAATGAATTAAAATTCTTACTGAAATAAGAAGTCTGGACAGCATCATACATTCTTGATATACACTTGTTCACCCACAAAAATGGCAATAACAGTGTTTTATAAAATTTGCATAATCAAGGGGTGTCCACTTGATTATGCAAATTACACACAATTAATTTATGCAGAAATTAATCAAAATATATAAAGAGCACTATTATTTACAACACAGTTATTACTAAACCTACCAAGTGCCAGGGTATGAAAATCCTAAAAATTTAGCATGGAATGATATTTTTCAACAGGGCTGTACACAGAGTCCAAGGTCATCACATTTGGTGCACATATACTGGCTCTCAAGATGCTTCTCCTGCTCAAGAGTGGTATTGGAACAGACATAACAAACTCGAGCTGCATTCTTCTTATTAGTAGAAGGTACAAGAGAAGGGAAATGCCTTTCTTTGAGACGCAGTGGTTGATCTCCAGGTAATGGACGTCCTTTCAACCTCCCTGTTGTTCTGGGGATATGGTACTTTTGAATTATTTCCCCGATAAGCATATGAGTTGGTAGTCTGCTAAGTTTGTGTTTTTTCCAAATTTCATTATAGAGACAGTGGGAATTTAGAGAATGGTCATATCCAGAAGGTGGAAAAATGTTTTTTCGTAATAGCTAGAAAAATGTAAAGTTCTTGAGGGGTGGTGTTTTTCCACTGCTTTAGTCATGAAGATGGTGTAGATGATCTATTATTTGTGGTAAAGGTATGAAACTTGTTTGTTTCATCAGCTATTGTCATTAATTCTATGGTAAAAATTGTTCAAAAATATCTAAAGCTGAAGAATCATCAGTGATATTACCTGTGATTATTTCTGAATTACTGTTATCAAAGTTGTGTACACTTGGAGTAAAAACATCATCACACCACTTGAACAATACATCTTCGGTACGCATTCGCTTATGCACGTTCGTATCAAAACTTTTGTCACTACCTTGCTCGCTTGTAACACTTACATCACCAGGATCTTCTTCATCTGAAGAACACAATTCACTTAACTCGGACAATTCTTCTCCTGACTCATTTGTTGTTAACAATTCATCAATTTGATCATCAGTAATATAACAGGGATATTTACTGGTAGACGCCATATTGTGACATCCCTGAAATTCTCGCAATCACGTCATTTATGCATCGTTCTGCATATGATTAGTTGCACCAGTTCAAATTTTTCTCTTTAGATGTCATACAAGGACAGAAACCCAAGTCAAATAAACTTCAATTGGTTGGCAATAGATGGAGGAACCTACCTGTGAAGTTTAAATATCTTACGACGATTTTTTCCATACTAAAAAATTGTCTGAATATGGGAGGCGCACCAACCATACATATACGGACTCAGCAAAGCAGGCATGTATTTCCAAGCCCATAATAATATGTTCTCAGCAGTTAAAGGATTAACTTATATTTGCTCTTGCTTCAGTTTCTTAGGAATAAAAAATTGAAGCACTCTCTCTCATTCATCATTACCCTTTATATTTTGTGACTAGCTAAGAAAAATGAAAAACTAGAGAATTTAAAATATGAAATGTAAATAGAGACTGCTGTAATGACTTAAATTTGATGGCAGATTTAAGAGAACACAGATACATTACTGGATATTAAAATTAATTCTAATAAATCCAAATGTCTCACTAAGGAGGTAAATTGATATCATTGACAAAGAGATAAGAATCTGTAAAAAAACAACGATTCTGAAACTATTCTTATTAGGGGAATATTAAGGGTGCACTCTGCATAAATGTTATTTTTTTTTTTGGCCATTTAATCAATTCGTCTCACCTATATTCAACAGGAGTATTCTAAACATTAGGTAATTTAATACATTCATATTTAATGATATGTTGGGGGATTGGGCATAGCTTCTACCAGTTCTTTATATAATTCCTCTGCTTATTATTTGCTCTAGTGAGGAATACAGATGGGTTTAATAATGTATAGAAGGTATAGTCTAAACACCAGAACTATACTGATTTAGTCTGATATTCATGATCATCCAATCAGCAACTCTTCTTTACTGTTTCACAACAAGTAATGGAAACACATTATTTGATTAGTCCAAACGCAATTCCAACTTTCTGAGGTTCCACTACGAATTCAGAATTCTCCTGAAATATAATTATCACCTCAGCATATATTTGTTGCACAGTTCCTTATCACTTGAATGACAAATATTCTTTACCTTCTTGCCCATTTCTATTTCATCTTTCCTGTGGATTCTCTTTACCTGGCTGCCAATTTCTTCTATCGAATGAACTTCCTTTTTCTAGCAATGAGGACGACCTCGGTTGACAATGAATGCCCTTTTCGCTAACAAATGTTTTATTTGATAAATAAAACAATTTTAATAATTAAAACAAATTTTATCTGACAAATACACTTTCCTGTCATTTCTCCTTCTTACCGACAACTTCATAATGACGCCCACATGGCGACAACTCTGTCTTCCAAAGCGACAGCTTTTATACAAGTTTTATACCTTGTGTGCATGCTCGTTTCCCAAGATTCACAACATGACCTCACATTACATACGTATTATGCTCATGTCACAAATGTGAATAACATATAATTTGCATTTTGAATACAATTTACATAACTGAAAAGTATCTTTCGCAGCTAATTTTTCTTCAAAAGCAAACCTTGTAAAAGTGAGCATGATACATAAAACATTCATGTGTGATTTTACAGAATGGTTAAATTTTTTGTACTGCTCCTGAAAAAATGTGATAACAGGAAACATACGAGGATATTTTTATTTTTTAAGGATATAATCCCTTGTTGAGAAGACAGTTTCAGTATTCTCAGCTATTTAGTAATGTTTCAGAAAAGCAGTGCTTGTACTCTATGTTACAGTAATCTTCCAGACTTTTAAAGACTACACTGCTTACTACAAAAAAAAAAAGAGTCCCACTAATTCATTTTTGGTGGATGAGTTGAATCTCCTAACTCCACAGGAGGCTATTAACAATAACTATGCAAGTGACAGAACAAACATATTCTAGAACTAACATTGACAAAATTATAACCATATGAAATCATTGTGGGAGACTTCAATTATGGAGATATAGACTGGAAGGAAGAAAGATCACATGGCAGAAAGGAAATGGAATTTATACACCTACTGAGAGATAATTACTTGAGGCAGCCATGTGATGGGGGGGGGGGTGGAGACTAGGGATGCGAGAATATTGGACCTGGTCATAAGTTCAGAAGATCTATCCATAACCAATGTGACTGGTAAAAGTGACCATGTGGTATTGACTTGGGAGATTGTACAACAAGGAATATTCTGTCAAGACGAAGATATATGGAACCAAAGCAGGTGATTATTAAGCTTAGGAAGAAACTTGAATCTGTGCTATAGCATAAAACACTGCAGTGTAAGCATGTTAGCAGTGCATGGGAAATAGTTAAGGATCATCTACAGGAAGCAATATTAAATTGTATACTTAACATAACGAGAGTTAACCAAGTAGGAGTTAGATGGATGAATAATAGCATTAAGCACGAGCTGCAGAAGAAGAAAATGCTGTGGAGGGTATATAAATAGAAAAGTGACCAGCAAGCTTATGAACAGCACAAGGCTCAGGCAAGAAAGGTAACCATACATAAAAAGGAAGGCAAAATCAGATTATGAGAAGAATCTAGCCAAGCACGCCAAAGAAATCCCAGAGATCTGTTATGTTGAAAGTAAGAAAAATAATGACTATGGAACATTAAACTTAATGAGTGATGATAGTCACTCATTAAATTTAATGAAGCAAATAAAATAGTCGAGTTACTGAGTGATCACTTTGCAAGGGTATATCATCCAAGTGAGGTTACTGCTTTTAATATATGTGACAGATACCAATGTGGGAACAAAGGTGAATGAATTGGAGGTATTTAGGATACTGCAGAATCTCAATGGTAAATACTGCTGTGGGATTAGATGGGATATCAGCTTGGGTTTTGCAAGAATGTGCAAGGAAATTGGCAATGGTAACTAGGCTGTTTAATTTCACTCTAAGCTCTGGTAGAGTTCCAAGGGAGTGGAAAGAGGACAAAATAATACCCTTGCATAAGGGAGGTTCTAAGACTGCAGGAACTGAATAAAAATATAAATATCAAAGAAAATGTGTTGAATGATTTGCAATTCAAATTTATTGCACAGAAAATAATTATTATCAAATATGAATTAGCATTATCTAAATCTACGTACTTTGTAGATTATATAACCATGTAAACATAAAATATAATATAAATTATAAGAAACTTATTTGAAAACAATCACAAAATTAGAATAATTTTTAATATGGTTCAAAATATTAGAATATTCCAAATTTTCTGAATGGTTTTGAAGCAAGCATAGATATATAGCATACATTTCAGTAGCTACGGGACTGACACGTGTGTGAGGAATTGTTTGCATGTGGATTTCAGTTAATCATTTGCTAAATATGGGTCAAACGAGTAACATTCGGAAGCTAAGAAGTTTTGTAAGTCTCTACACAAAGAAGGCCAAACTCAACAGTTTATAACTAAGGGATTGAAACATTCTCAAGCAAGCGTGAGTAGAGTATTGAGACAGTATTCTATTAACTGGAGTTTTCAAAATAATTGCTGCAATACTGGCTGAAATGTGATAACTACATCAAGAGATGAGAGGAGATTGAAGAATATTGTGAATCAAAGCTGCTTCTGAAGTGTAAGGTATTTTCACAGGAGATGGAGAGAACTAGGTGTGAATGTGTCTAAATTTACAACGTTGAGACAACTTCACAAATTGGGTTTTAAATCATGTGTGCCTAAGATGAAGCCGCTTTTGACTTATTGACTTCCAACAAAAGGCAGCAAGAGTGAGATGATGGAAGCAAAGACTGTTATGGGGTCAAGAGGACTGGAAAATAGTGATGAAAGTATGTTTTATGTGTCACATGGTCCCAAGGTATATATATATATATATATATATGTTTGACATCTTAAGCAAACAGCATTTGATAAAGAAAGCATGAAACATTTGGTGAAATTTGCAACCTCTGTCATGGTATGGGCTTGTATGACCACAGAGGGGCCAGATAGGCTGTGTATTGTGTATGAAAGATTCAATTCCAAAGTGTACCAAGAAATTCTTGAGCACTTTATGCTATCAGCATCGGAAGATTTATGTGATGATGTTCTTTTTCAGCAATATTCAGCTTCTTGTCACACTACCAAGACCATCACTAGTTGGCTCAATGAAAGGCAAATCAATATAATTCCTTGGCCAACAAACTCACCAGATTTAAACTCCAATGGGAATTTATAGGGAATTATGAAGAAACATCTTCAAGAAGTTGTCCCAAAATGAACAAAATTAACACATTTCTATCCTGCAGACCATATGAGCATGTTTTGATATAAAAAGACTGTGAACCGCTAGTAAATAATATGTCCAGCAATTTACGAACAGTCATAAAAGCTAAGGGAGATGCAACAAAGTACTAATTATCATGTTGTTTCCCTTTGACAGTAATTTCTGTGCATTTATTTTCACATTATTCTAATATTATTAACCATGTTAAAAATTATTCTAATTTCATGAATGTTTTCAAATAACAGTTTCTTATAATTTATATTACATTTTTATGTGTTTACATGGTTATAAAATCTACACAGTAAGCAGACTAAGATGATACTAATACATATTTGGCAATAATTATTTTCTATGTAATAAATTAGAATTGCAAATCATTCAACACATTTTCTTTGATTATTCTAATTTTTTGGATTTTGACAACAAATTACCATTTTCCCTGTTCTGCTATGAGCATTAGTTGTCAAGTTACATCTGCTGAATGAGAACGTGCATAAGCTATTTGTCGGATTAGTGACAAAGAAAGAGCTTAAAGAACAATGTGTGTGTGTGTGTGTGTGAAATTTTGCTGCAAACTTGGTAAAAATTTTACAGAGACATTTCAATTGCTTAACTAAGCATACGGGGAGGACTGTATGAGCCAAACGCAGTGCTATGAGTATTTTAAGTGTCAACGGATGAGTCGGTCAAAGATCAAGGTGATGTTGGCTGTATTTTTTTATTGGAAAGGCATTGTCCATTATGAATCTGCACCACGTGGTCAGATGGTAAACAAAGAGTTGTATCAGGAAGTTTTAGAATGTTTGAGGGATGCTGTGCCCAGGAAAAGGCCTGAATTGTGGAAAAACCAGACTTAGATGCACCGGCTCATGCATCACTCTTCATCTGCAGTTACATGGCAAAACACCAGACAGCCCCAGCAGACGTTTTCCTGTTTCTCAAACTTAAAATCACTTTGAAAGGACATCATTTCCAAACCATAGGGGAGATTCAGGAAAATGCGATAAGAGAACTGCGCATCATCCCAGAAAGTGCATTCCAACAATGGAAGAAATGTTGGGAATAGTGTGTCGCTAGTAGAGGGACTACTTTGAAAAGGATAGTGCTTAAAATGTTGTAAATGAGCAATAAAGTCTTTATAGCAAAAGTTCGGTCTTTTTTTTGAACATGCCTTGTATCAGCTCTGTTTCATCAAAGTTGGCTAAAATTCTCAAGAAATTTAAAATCAGCACTTCTTCTCTATCCAAACTCTGTTCCTTACTTGGTACATCTAAATCAAAACACAACAGCCTAATGTATCCTAGAGTTTACCATATTTGGTGTAACTGCAATGTACCCTATTTTGGTCAGACAGAGAAATCCATTGGGTTGCATATGGAAAAGCATGTGAGAGACATCACATATGGTAGAACTAGAACCAGCATGTTATCATCTAATTACATTCTTAATTTTGCTCACCCTAATGATGAAGATTCTATCGTTCATCCAGTGATTTCGAACATATCTGTAAACATTTTTAGATGCCATGATGAGCTGGAGAGAAGAATTGTGAAATCGACAGAAACTGTCCTCACTCAGTTCATCTTAATACTAACCTTAGCTATAACCTATCTGATTTTCACTCTTCAGCTATCCAGCTTTGGTATATAGGAGATCATGCTTGCGTGAATGTGCCCAACAATGCTATGGCATCCAGAACAGCTTCAAATGTGAGCAATATATTTGCAAGTTGATTTATAACTGCTGTTCTCTTGTAATGTATATTTTTTGTATTTCTCTTTTTTTTATGTTATGCACCTGATAAGTCTCCTAAGAAGACGAAACTAATTGTATATTCAAATAAGATGGTTTTTTCTATTTTGGTATCTCTTGGCTTCTAGTCATTAAATTTCTTCAATTATGTCATACAGCCAAGTAAGTCCATTATACATACATATAGTACTAAACTATATGTAAGATAAATGTTAAACAAATCATGCAAATAATGTAACATATGCATTGTATGCAATGGAGCATATATAAAATAATCACTTTGTAGTAAGGCTACTATTGTGAAGGAAAGAAAAAGAAGAAGAATCATCATCAGTGTCCATGGGTCTAATGTCAGTTGGTGTATGATGCTTTTCATCATTCTTTGTCTGTTCAGTACGGTTACTCAAATCCTGCATGCTCTTTCTACATCACTCCTTCACATTATCTAGCCTACATTATCTAAGGTATTCATTAAAGTTTGCTTTAATTATTCCTTAAGCTAATTACCAGTCTTCCCATAACTTTTGTAAATAGCTTTTATATATATATATATATATATATATATATTTCCCCCTGTAAGGACACATGCTGATTTAATTACAGCCCATTTTGATATTTTTCTTTTCTAGAATTTCCTCTTAAACTTTGAGTCCAGGAACTCTTAGAAGTTCTGATTCTTCTATCCTTGAAGATAACTTCACTGAATAAATCAATCGGCTTTCTCCAGGGATGAATTCTTTCATTATTTCTCTAATATATTTGCATATTTTTCTTTTTAATATGATATTCATTTTAATCCTGCTCAAAATCTAAATGGAGATCACTTCCTGTTTCATATTTCTTGTATATTCTTGTTTCTGAAACTAGTGTAGAGAGATTGCTATCGGCAATATATTCGATAAGACATTTCTTATTTCTTGTTTGTCTCCACGTGAATTTCTGCACATTCTTATGTTGAAACATGGTGTTAGTAATCATCAGCCATGTCCTGAACCAAAATCCAGAGGTATTTACCATTATTATTATTGGCTTTGTTCTTTTTTTCTCCAAATTTTGCCAAAACATTTTCACATGTCTGGGATTAATTTGCTACTCTGCTGTTTATATCTTCAACAAGAACCAGCTTTTCCATTTTCTTTGTTATCTTTACACTCTAATGACAAAAAAAATCCCTCTATTTCTTTAAACAACCATTTCTTTAATAACATTTCTTAAACAACAAGTTGCCTGCATTCAAAAATATATCTTTGTGTTCAGTATTGAATATTATAGTGTCTCTTTCCTTTCCATGATCACTATTGCCTGAATGTAACATCTTGCCATTATTTAGAATTCTCAGTTTTTCTCTTTGCCTTCGTAACACAATTATGTAGACATGGTATTTCTATAATTTTTCTACTAGTTCCACCTTTTTCATTGAGCCTTCTTGTTGATGGTGACTATCTACAATTCCACAGAATTCTGGGTTGTTTTAATAACTGACTTTTCAATATTTATTCTGGTTCCTTGATGAAAATAATGGGCCTTGTTTTTATTTCAGAAACTTAACATAAATCAATTACAATAGTTGAAATCTGAATAGGGAAATGAGATTTTTCAAACTTTGTGCTTTCAAAAATAAGAGTTTAAAAATAAGATTTTAAATAACTTATTTTCAAGTGATTTACCCATATTACTCTTAAAATGATTTTCTCTTCACATTCTAGCAGCCTCAATAATTAACATAATTAAATATGTAAATATAACTAAAATAAATAAATGATATAAGTAAAAAAAAAATAAAATTACATACTTGGATTGCTCTTTTTATATGTATTAACAGGAAGAGTGTAAGGACGAACGTAAATGCCAGATTTCTTATTATCCTCCAAATTGTGTGTGGCTTCAATTTGAACTAGCTGCTGAGCCATCTGAACCTATAAGTTTCATTAAATTATTTTTAGCACTGGTTAATAAAAAATTTATTTATGCATTATATATATATATATATATATATATGCGTGTGTTTTATGCGTGTGTGTTACGCATATATATATATATATATATATGCGTAACACACACGCATATATATATATATATATGCGTGTGTGTTACGGTTAAAGTGATAAATCCGGTTACTATTAATAATTACCGGTTAAAGTGAATAATTAGAATTAATCACTTTAACCAGTTAAAGTGAATAATTCCTAGAGGAGTCTGGTAAATTTTTTATATTCTTAAATTCTTTTAAATTCTTATCCAAACATTTTCTCCTACATTTGTAATTGGAAACTTAGTCATTGAAAGCCTTAAACATTTTTTCAGCTTGCTTCTTACGTGACCGCTTAGCAGAGTTTCGAGATTCTTTAATTTTTTTCTGTGATTACATTGAGTGCAAAAGAAGTACTTTCCTTACTTTTTTCATTATTTTCTAATTCAACATTAGTTACATTTTTTTATTTTGTTATCTTCCTTGTTGATCGTTCCTGTTTCAGAAAAATGTTTTCTTTTGATCTGGCTAACATTCTTATTTCTGTTTTTGTTTGGATCTCCAACAGATAAGTCATCACTCGGATCATCTATTTCCACTTCCACATTGTCACCATTTTCTGTCCTAATACCGCTTTCCCTCTCTGAGATTATCTTCTCACATTCAACATCCTTATTAGTTTGATCTTTTAATATCATCTCGAAATCTTCTTCACTCGTGATTTCTGACAAGGTATCGACTGGTAAGTATGTTTTCAAACCTACCTTAGCTTTACAGCCAAACATAGCTTCATAGGGACTGCGATCTATTCCAGAGTGATGTGCTTTGTTTTTCATAAACAGAATAAATTTTATCCCTTCCGACCATTTTGTTGTTTTATTTGTTTCAAGCCATGTGGATAACATTTTTTCAATGTCTTGGTTTGCTCTTTCAACCGAGCCTTGTGATTGACTTTGCCGTGGTTTCCCATGAACAATCTTAAGCCCATTCCACATTCCGCAGACTTCTTCAATAATTTTATTCGCGAATTCCCAGCCATTGTCACTTTGCAAGATGCATGGAGCTCCAAATATTGTGAATACATCCAATAGATGATGTGCAACTTCTGCAGCTCGTTTTGTTTTCAAAGCTCTAAATTGAACAAATTTTGTAAGATGGTCTTGATAAACCATTATAAATTTATAATTGCCATCAGCTTGTGACTGCATATCAATTAAATCAATCTGACATCTAGAATTAAATTCGCTGCTTTTAATTGGTTTAACAACGAGCCCTTTTTTTAGTATGCTCAATTTCTTTTGGCAGGGTTCACAAAATTCAAATATATCATAACAATTCCAACTGTGATGTTCTTATACTTCTCTTTAAGCTCTTTCATCATTCTGTTTCGTCCTCCATGGCCAATGGCAATATGAGTGTCATGAATTAAAATTAATTTAAAATTTTCCTACAAGAAAGTGTAATCCATAATCAGATCTCTTTCATTTTTAACAGGTACGACGAGTTTTTCAACATTTCCAATTTTTACAATATCAAATCTTGATAACCGTTGTTAATCTTTGGGTGTTTTGCTGGAAACCTTATCTTTGTTCTTTTTAACTTTCGCTAAAAACAAATAATACTCTTCTCTTGTAAATAACTGATTATTTGTACTTTTTTTCGATCTCAACATATTAACTTGGTCGTTAAATCGTGATCTCATTATTTCTAAATCTCCCATTATGCTTATGGGTACATAAAATCAATGAAAATGTGGAGAAATGTACACACCTTAATGAAAACCTATATATAAAACCTGTAAACATGTTTTTATTACATTTACCAGGTTAAAGTGATTAATTCTAATTATTCACTTTAACTGGTAATTATTAATAACCAGATTTATCATTTTAACCGTAACATATACACACACTGGCTCAATATACAGGTGGTCACAAGATCTATAACATAATAGTGGCATGTGTGGGAAATTTTCATGTAACTGATTACGAAGGAATCTTAATCAATTACATGAAAAGCTGGAGATTACACTCATCGAGGAAGACTGCTCAAAAGAGCAGAGGTAAATGGAATAAATAAAGATAAAAGTTGAATCAATATGTTTGAAGTTGAAGTGCATACAAATGTTGACCAGTGACTACCTGCTTGCATGATTAGAAGAATGGAGAAATGGTAGTGGCCAGGACAATGAAGCAACATCCATAAAGTACCTATTAAAAAAAGGAGGTGGAGCAGGAGGCATAATGCAGAGGCAGAGCACCTATGAGAAAGCAAATGGAAAGGAGTATGTGAAGCAAACTGCATTTAGATAATTTGTGATTGCTCTCTATATATAATAAGAATTCTTAATGGCTTTGGTACACTACCTCAAATGTGACAGCAATATTCTAAGATCAGTTTGATTTGGAATTTGTAAAGTGTTAGTGTTGTGTCCCCCTTTTACCATCCTATAATTGTTAATTCCTCTTACAAGTTTATTTTTTTATCTTGTCTGTAACAAATTTCTTACTATACGTAATATCACCAAAATACAAGGTATCTAAGCTCTTGCTCCCCTTAGTATCCTAAAACATTTATATTTTTTAGCTGTGCCATTTAGGACATTTAGTTTATGAAAGAAAATCAAAACAAGAAGCAATTTCTTAAATATGTTTAGGTGTGAAACAATTATGCAGTCGTGAACTCGAACTCACAACTTAACCCCCCCGTTGAACTTTGAACACTTTGAACTCCATGGAGGTATCACATATTATTATTAATAATAATAATAAAAGATGTATTTAATAAGAGTTACACATTTTGCATTAGTGTCACCTCCATTCAATCTCTCATCTCAATTCTCTTATACTCTCAAAGTAAGCTTTCTTGAAATTCCATCAAAACTTCTAATTATCAGTTCTGAATAATATGGTTTATCACCAATTCTGCAATATCATGAAATCCAAAATCCTATTTTCTTTATAGTTCATATACATACTGCTTCAAATAACTATTACAAAGTTACTCCAAGTTTTATTTCAGTCAGTTCTTCCATATTTTGCTTTTCCTTATCTCTAAGTTACACATAGATCCCATGCTTATCAAGACCACACAGTCTTAAACAGGAACTGATCTCATAGTCTAAATCTTTCCCCAACTGGCAATAACATCCCCTTCTCTGTCATATTACAATTATTTATCTAGTTGATGGTAATAGGACAAGACAATGCAAAAATTCTGTTTATCAGAATCCTCCTTCCAACAGACTCATCCATCAAAAGCTAACCATTTTCACCTAAATTATGCCTACAATTATCTACCTGCAGTTCATAACTTTCAATCATGGACCATTTATCCTCTAACAAATCAACTACAGAATATTAATTCTCCAGACAATTCCACCCATGATATTTTTATCTCCATGCAGTTCTCTTCAGGTCAACAATTTCCATATTTACATAATATGATATTAATGACTGATTTCTCTCACAGTCAGCATGACTCCACAATTCAACTTTTATCGCACTTCAACAATTATCACACAGCTAGGCCTTTCAGCCCAAATTACAGTTCTTTGGAATTAACTGCATTTTTTTAGTTTCCTAAAAAAAAAAATATATATATATATATATATATATATATATATATAAATATAGTTATTAGGATTGACTCGGGATGTATACATTTATAAAATTAATATTTAACTGACTAGAACCCGAGAAAGTATAACACAAAAAACTTTAATAAATCACAACTAGTTTCATCGGTGTCCCGACTTCTTCAGGTGAGTAAGAAATAACACAAAACTTATAAAACTAACAAGGTAAAAAACATGGACTTTCCAGCTTAATAAAAAGAAGAAGAATAGTAACAGTCATATTTGATTGTTACTGTTAGAGGATAAATGGTCCATGATTGAAAGTTATGAACTGCAGGTAGATAATTGTAGGTATAATTTAGGTGAAAATGGTTAGCTTTTGATGGATGAGTCTGTTGGAAGGAGGATTCTGATAAAAATTAGCTGTCACATACATTCAACTTATGCTAACAATAGCACACGGTCACCTATTCAAATATGACTGTTACTATTCTTCTTCTTTTTATTAAGCTGGAAAGTCCATGTTTTTTACCTTGTTAGTTTTATAAGTTTTGTGTTATTTCTTACTCACCTGAAGAAGTCGGGACACCGATGAAACTAGTTGTGATTTATTAAAGTTTTTTGTGTTATACTTTCTCGGGTTCTAGTCAGTTAAATATTAATTTTATAAATATATATATATAGGTACATCATTGATTTTCCAACAAAGAATTGTCCAGCACCTCCTTTAGTCCATACATAATTATGACAGTGCACTTGAAATTCCAGCAACCCCTCAACTAGTTCACTAGGTCGCAAAACATGTCATTGCATGTGGTTTACACTCCTTCATTGCTTATATCTGCAATTAGTGGTAATCCTTCAATTTTTAGTGATTCTTTACTTATTTTTCTTATATTCAGTGGTGAAGTTAAGTGAAAGCACAAGTCCATATTGATATAAGATAAGGAAGAAGTGTTGCAACAACATGAACAGTGTTTTGGGGTGGAAAATATAGTACTGGTTCATCTACTGTTTACAATATAAAAAAGGGACAAAATACTAAAATTCTTTGCAGACAGAGATTCCAAGAAACAAATGAGAGGCAAAAAAATATGAAAAATGGTAAGAGTACTGAGCATGACTGAGTAGTGATGGAATGGTTTCAAAGAGAGTGACAAGGCAGGCTTGGCAGATAGCATGTTAACGGGAACATGTGGGAAAAAAGTCTGAAAACCAAGAATTAGCCACTGAAAGTGGATGAATTTTCTAAACTTGTAGCTGATGAGCACCTCAGTCCGAAGCCAGTGATGCACATTGCAAAGGATATTAAGGACGAAGAGGGGTCCAACAGAATTTACATAAGGATAGAGTTACTATGGTGTGCTCAAAATTAGCAGGCATGCAGTGATATAAGCCACAGATGATAGGAAAAATTAAATGTTCTAGGGCCTTAAAAGACATTAAAAATTTATCCCATGCAAATAAAAATGGTTGGATTATCACTGAGATTATGTTAAGGTTTGAAATTTTATTTTATTTGTGTGTGTGTGTGAATCTTCTTCTGGTAGACTCTTCTACCAGACAATTGGACATCTGTAGCTCTACTGGAAGATGACAAAATTCTTCTCAAACTGCTGGACAACTATCCAGCTTACCTCAGAGGTGAACAATAGTAGAAGAAAAATGTTTATACAGTACATTTACCACTAATCTATACATCTCTTATCCAACTCCAACAAGGAATATTATGCTCTATGAAGGCTAAATCACTCATTTTTCATCAAACACATCCAGATGTTGTAAAAGCTGCCAAGCTTGTACAGACTATTATAGAATTTAGCATAAAGTACCTACGTAGCACAATTGGAAGAACGACAGTACGTTGTGCCCTTCGATTAGAAAAGACCTATGTTCGATTCTTGTCATGACGGGAGGAAGCTTTATATGGACTTTTTTAATTGAAGGCAAGTTAGCCGATCTCATACGGAGGTAGCAGGGTTTTTCTCCTGGAAACTCGGGTTTTTCATCGCGCATACAGACAAATCGGCCCTTTAGAACACACGCAATTTACAGACAAAAATACTAGCTGTGGTGGTGGTTGTGGGCAGTAGATGGCATTGATGTAGGTGATTGGTAGTGGAGATGGAGTGTTGTATAGTAGGTGTCCTCCAGCAATGAGTCTTTGGACTCCTTGGAGGTGTCACGAATAATAATAATAATAAGACAGGCTGAGTTCATTACCAGTGCCTAGGAGAAGATATATAATATTTTATCATTCATTACCTATTTTACATGTATGTATGTATGGTTTTCCTTATTCGTTACTAATATGCTTTGTCAGCTGCAGCATTATAAAAACCTTTGCTATCTACTAAGTTTCACCTATTCTCGTTAATCCATAACCTTCCTTACTTTCATTGTTCGCAAAGCCCTTCTATCTTAAAGCTTTATTTTCCTGTTTCTTTCTTACCCCTGGCCTTTGCTCCTACCACTCGCTAAGCTGCCCTTTTTTTTTTTTTTTTTCCCCCCAACTATCGCTGGCTAAACAATTGCAGTACACTTATCCTCTCAGATTCTTCTACCAGACAAATTTATTTTTATTAACGACTGCACCAGCCTGGAAGAAATAACATGGTCTAAGAATAATAAGAGTATGAACAAAGGTAAGGTCCGAGCTAAAATCCTCTCAACTATACAGCAAGTCGTGGCTATTCTAAATCAACATGTGCACACAGGTATGAATTTTATTTGAGATAGTGCATTAGCAAATGATCAGATCCATTGTTGTTAAACCAAAACTTATTTTAACTAAACAGTTGAGATTACAGTACAGTGGGGAATAACTAACTTTCGAAACATATCTAACTTCAACAAAACTACTAAATCATTGAAATATAAACATTTTACCATTTTACCCTGTTACTATACAACACTTATCAAAACTTTTCCACCGACCTTTTATGACACTTACAATTTTTACTTATCTAAGTTTCAAAGGAATTAACAACAATATCACTAGTATACTCATAGTTCTTTCTGTAAATGCACAGTCCTCTTTCATGAACTAAACCTCTGTTGGGGTATAGCTAGAATCCTTTCCATTACATGGGACATGTTCGTGTCTTGGACATTTCTGTGCTCTATTTCTCTTGCTCTGCTGGTGGCTTATTCACTGACCAGACATCAAATCTTTCACAGGAATCACGGTCAGCTATGCGGTGGGACAACTCTTGTCAGATGCTCCTTGGAAGCCTTCCGGAATATTCTAGAGGAATCACTGATGATGTAGCTCCAATGGTGGGTGCCAAGCCTCCAGTTATACTCTGCATCATCGTCTCATTTCCTCTCTTCCACTCAGCCGATAAGGCAACCAACGCACAAGCAGTTGTGGCAGCAGTGGTCATTGTAATCTGCTCCTAAAAAACAAACTCCTTCCTATATTTTTTTCTTTCTCCCTTTCCATCCCTTATATGCTCGTTGCTCTTTGTTCCCAACCTTCGAATGTCCGTAATTATCCGTCAGTACGGTGACGTCACTCTGGTCTTTTCGTTGAAGGTCCTTGCCTTAGGTGATCAATTTGTTCACAAGTTGTTGTGAACTTTTCTGATACATTATTCTCATAACTTAGTTACAATGTTATTCTCATAAATTAGTTACTAATTTTAAGTACAATATTTTAACACAATTTTCAATACAGTAAAATTTCTATTCAGACAAAAGAAATCTTACATTATTTTTTTTCTACATTATTTAGGTCTAAAACCAATGTAAAATTGAGATTTTACAGATATACCATATTTTTCACCTTACAAAACATGCTTTTTTTTTGTACCTGAAATTTACCTGAAATTAGGATGCATCCTATAAACCAGTGCGTCTTATACACTGATATGCTTTTTCATACGTGTAGTTACAGTGTAGCATTGCTTGTCGGTAATACGTGATCAGTTTGAATAGTTGCATGGTTGTTAATGGTCGCACATTTAAACTAGTAATCAATACATTATGTTTACTTTTTATTATACCGCATGGATTCTACGAAGCATATATGATCGTGTTTAAGCGTGGTGTGATTGAGTATGCAAAAAAGAATGGCAAACAAGCAGCGGAGTGGCACTTTGTGCCTCCACCTGCAGAAAAAATGGTATGAATTTGGAGGAAACAAGAGCAGCAATCAATATAAGTAAATTCTGAAAAACCCAATGTCCTCAGAAAATTAGCAAAATGGCCAAAATTGAAAACTAATTAAAAACTTGGATAATGGATCAGAGAACATCGGTCTGCTGCGTATCTACAAAAATTATTATATAACGAGCAAAATTATTGGCAACAGAAAGAAATATCAGAGGACTGTGTAGCTCAGTGGAAGGGTGCTTGCATCCTCTGTGCTAGGCAGTCCGAATATAGACTTTTAGTTCAAGTCTAGTCGCCGACAGGAGGAATTTTTTCTAAGCCTTTCTTCGACTGGTTCCCGAGTTAGTCAATCTCTGGAATGGGCAAGCGGGTTTTTTCTCCTGGAAACTTGGGTTTTTCGTCTCATAAACTCAATAAAATTGACCCTAGAACCAACATTATTTCAGACAGTAACATATCCTGTTAGGGTTAGGTACCAAGAGATAGAAGCACTTGTTTGCCAGTCTCTTCATCAGTGGCCACCTATAATTAGTGATAGTTATGGGTCAGCTATTTCTGATTGGCTAGTGGTGGAGATTGAACTGCCCACTCAGTCTCCAAAAGCTAGATAGGGTTAAAAGGCCTCACTCATTCACTCCCTATAAGGGAATAATAAAAAAAAGCATTAGCTTATTATAATTATTATTAGAAATATTGATTTTACATCGTTGCCTCTCGTAGACAGGCTTATACGTTGGTTATGCATTATTAAAACACTTAAGGAATAGAACAACGTAGTTAAGGATATAAATTAAATTAAACTTTAATAAATATTTTCGGATATTTCGGCAATGTCACATTGCCATTTTCTAAAGGAACTTACAAAAAAGTTACGTGCACGTAGGCACTACAACACAGAAACTGGGAATGAAGAAGTGAAGCTATTGTTCTCCTAACAGTCCTGAATGGTGCCCTCTAGTGGGCTAAGTAGGTGTTCTTGGCCGTTGGGCTGAAGGTCTGCAGATGTAGGTCTCCCAAATTTGGGGCAGTCGCATACAACCAAATTTGTTGAGGTTTGGAGAATTTCTTAGGGCTGAGGCTGATTCCATAAAGAGTCTTTCAAATTTGTATTTGCTACGGTGTATCACTGTAGCTTTCTTCAACCGTATTCTGTGGCGTGTATCCAGAGCATGGCCGCAAGCCCAGAATGACTGTATCTGTGAAAACGGATGTAGTCCTTGTGTTCCGAAATTCTGATATTCGCTGTCCTGCCTGTTTGGCCAAAGTAAGACAGTGTACAACTGCAAGGGACATGGTAAACACCAGGTAGGTCTAGGGGAACTGGTTGGTCTTTAGTGGAGCGGATAAGGGATGTTAATTTTCTGTAAGGTTTGCAACAGGAGGTCAGGTCATGTTTTTTTAAGATTTTGGTAATCTTTTCCGAGGTGCCTCAGATGTGATGGATTTAGAGTAATCTTGTTGTGGGGGAGGGGAAGGGATCTGTGGTTTGTAGGTTCTAATATTTTTTTAGATTTTTTTTTGGGGGGGGGGGGGTAGCCATTGGCTGAGAAAATGCTGAGGATGTGATTTAGTTCAGTGTTTAAGGCCAAGTCATTTGAACAGATTAGTTTAGCCCTGTTGTATAGTGTTTTCACTACTCCATATTGTTGTGAGGGGGGGGGGGGATTGTTGGTGTATCTGCCTGTACGGGTGGGTTTTCTGTAGACTGAGAAAACCAAGGATCCATTAGGCTGGCGGGTGACTAGTGTGTCTAGGAAAGGGAGGCTGTTGTTTTCCTCTTTTTCCAGAGTGAATTTGATTCTGGGGTGTTGGTTGTTTAAGTGTGTTAAGAAGGAGAGAAGTGTTTCAGAGCCATGTGGCCAAATAGCGAACACATCATCAACGTAGCGAAGCCATATGGTTGGTTTTTGTGGGGCAGAGGCTAAGGCTTTTTCTTCAAAGGTCTCCATAAAGAAATTGGCCAAGGGTGGGGAGAGTGGTGAACCCATGGCTGTCCCCTCTATTTGTTTGTAGAATTTTTTCTGCCAAACGAAATAGCCTGAGTTCATTGTGAACTGAAATAAGGCTGAGATATCGGGAGAAAATTTAGTTTGGATTAGCTCTAAAGTTTCCTTGAGTTGGACATTTGTAAATAAAGAGGACACATCAAAGCTGACCATTATGTCAGTATGTTGGAGTGTAAGGTTTTCTATGCTGGCTTTGAAATGGGCTGAGTTTTTTATGTGTGATGGTGTGTTGCCAGTATAGTGTGTGAGCTCCTTGGCCAAATGTTTAGCTAGTTTGTATGCGGGGGAATCAATACCATCCACTATGGGACGTAATGGCACATTTTCTTTGTGTATTTTTGGGAGTTCGTAAATACGGGGGGATATAGAGTTAAACGGCTTTAATCTGTTGGTAACTTCTACAGGCCAAGAAGTGACTCTCTTAAGGAGCCTGTGAAGTTTTCTAATTTGAGAGTTGGTGGGATTGTAATTGATAGGGAGGTAAGTGGGCCGATCTCCACAACAATATGGAGTAGTGAAAACACTATACAACAGGGCTAAACTAATCTGTTCAAACGACTTGGCCATAAACACTGAACTAAATCACATCCTCAACACTTTTTCAGCCAATGGCTACACCCCAAAAAAATCTAAAAAATATTAGAACCTACAAACCACAGATCCCTTCCCCTCCCCCACAACAAGGATTACTCTAAATCCATCACCATTCCCTACATCCGAGGCACCTCGGAAAAGATTACCAAAATCTTAAAAAAACAAAATCTGTTGCAAACCTTACAGAAAATTGGCATCCCTTATCTGCTCCACTAAAGACCAACCACTTCCCCAAGACCTACCTGGTGTTTACCAGGTCCCTTGCAGTTGTAAACTGTCTTACTTTGGCCAAACAGGCAGGACAGCGAATATCAGAATTTCGGAACACAAGGACTACATCCGTTTTCACAAATACAGTCATTCTGGGCTTGCGGACCATGCTCTGGAAACACGCCACAGAATACGGTGGAAGAAAGCTACAGTGATACACCGTAGCAAATACAAATTTGAAAGACTCTTTATGGAATCAGCCTCAGCCCTAAGAAATTCTCCAAACCTCAACAAATTTGGTTGTATGCGACTGCCCCAAATTTGGGAGACCTACATCTGCAGACCTTCAGCCCAACGGCCAAGAACACCTACTTAGCCCGCTAGAGGGCACCATTCAGGACTGTTAGGAGAACAATAGCTTCACTTCTTCATTCCCAGTTTCTGTGTTGTAGTGCCTACGTGCACGTAACTTTTTTGTAAGTTCCTTTAGAAAATGGCAATGTGACATTACCGAAATATCGGAAAATATTTATTAAAGTTTAATTTATATCCTTAACTACGTTGTTCTATTCCTGAAGTGTTTTAATAATGCATAACCAACGTATAAGCCTATCTACGAGAATCAACATCATCCACGGAGATACAATCACACGGAAGGCCCGCCAATACGGTAAATTGAAATTGAAGCTGTCTAGACAATTAAATCGTCTAGTGTTCCTGAAACGCTGCCGGGATAATAAAGTAATCCCGAACTGTGTAAAATTTAAGCACCGGTTTGTGTCACAAAAAGCTCTCCGAATATATAACCGCGCTATCTACGCGAACAAATCACCGCCACACGGTCGCTCTTAGTGGACATTAACGAAGCTATTCGTGCCGTCGAAGATGAGCTTTCGCGCACTTTGAACCACGAACTTTGGTCGATTTTACAGGACGTCTCATGTACCACTGCCGAAAAAGAATTTAAAAAAATACGAAGACGACAGATGAAAAAGTTCGAAAAATTAAAAAAGAACTCTACCGTCTTTCCAAAACCTGCTACCAACACGGTAATCAACCTTTCTTCAGTCACCCTGAAGCCTGAAGCACTCAACGCGCTGTCATGTGGACACAACTTCGCCATTGCTCCCAATAAAATACCTAGTGAGGATATTATGATCCAGATCGAGCGCGGAATCCGCCACCTTCCACACCAAGTCGCCAACAGTGTAAGACTGGATGTAGCCTGTGTCCTTTCAAAAGCAAGACCACCAAAAACCAACATATCAAACAAGGAATATAAAGCTCTACAGGAAATGAAGAATAATAAAGAATTAGTTATCACCAAAGCGGATAAGGGTAATGCAACTGTAGTACTTAACCAAAAGGACTACACAGGTAAACTGAATGCTCTTCTATTAGATCGGCCCACTTACCTCCCTATCAATTACAATCCCACCAACTCTCAAATTAGAAAACTTCACAGGCTCCTTAAGAGAGTCATTCTTGGCCTGTAGAAGTTACCAACAGATTAAAGCTGTTTAACTCTATATCCACCCGTATTTATGGACTCCCAAAAATACACAAAGAAAATGTGCCATTACGTCCCATAGTGGATGGCATTGATTCCCCCACATACAAACTAGCTAAACATTTGGCCAAGGAGCTCACACACTATACTGGCAACACACCATCACACATAAAAAACTCAGCCCATTTCAAAGCCAGCATAGAAAACCTTACACTCCAACATACTGACATAATGGTCAGCTTTGATGTGTCCTCTTTATTTACAAATATCCCACTCAAGGAAACTTTAGAGCTA
The DNA here is from genome assembly GCF_054136105.1 of Typopeltis vanoorti. Taxonomy (NCBI): domain Eukaryota; kingdom Metazoa; phylum Arthropoda; class Arachnida; order Uropygi; family Thelyphonidae; genus Typopeltis; species Typopeltis vanoorti. The sequence continues at coordinate 99,783,916 of NC_143568.1, read as the reverse complement.
ATCCAAACTAAATTTTCTCCCGATATCTCAGCCTTATTTCAGTTCACAATGAACTCAGGCTATTTCGTTTGGCAGAAAAAAAAAAAAAAATTCTACAAACAAATAGAGCGGACAGCCATGGGTTCACCACTCTCCCCACCCTTGGCCAATTTCTTTATGGAGACCTTTGAAGAAAAAGCCTTAGCCTCTGCCCCACAAAAACCAACCATATGGCTTCACTACGTTGATGATGTGTTCGCTATTTGGCCACATGGCTCTGAAACACTTCTCTCCTTCTTAACACACTTAAACAACCAACACCCCAGAATCAAATTCACTCTGGAAAAAGAGGAAAACAACAGCTTCCCCTTTCCTAGACACACTAGTCACCCGCCAGCCTAATGAATCCTTGGTTTTCTCAGTCTACAGAAAACCCACCCATACAGGCAGATACATTCACCAACAATCCCCCCCACCTCACAACAATATGGAGTAGTGAAAACACTATACAACAGGGCTAAACTAATCTGTTCAAATGACTTGGCCCTAAACACTGAACTAAATCACATCCTCAACACTTTCTCAGCCAATGGCTACCCCCCCCAAAAAAATATTAGAACCTACAAACCACAGATCCCTTCCCCTCCTCCACAACAAGGATTACTCTAAATCCATCACCATTCCCTACATCCGAGGTACCTCGGAAAAGATTACCAAAATCTTAAAAAAATATGACCTGACCTCCTGTTACAAACCTTACAGAAAATTGGCATCCCTTATCCGCTCCACTAAAGACCAACCACTTTCCCTAGACCTACCTGGTGTTTACCAGATCCCTTGCAGTTGTAAACTGTCTTACTTTGGCCGAACAGGCAGGATAGCGAATATCAGAATTTCGGAACACAAGGACTACATCCGTTTTCACAGATACAGTCATTCTGGGCTTGCGGACCATGCTCTGGATACACGCCACAGAATATGGTGGAAGAAAGTTATAGTGATACACCGTAGCAAATACAAATTTGAAAGACTCTTTATGGAATCAGCCTCAGCCCTAAGAAATTCTCCAAACCTCAACAAATTTGGTTGTATGCGACTGCCCCAAATTTGGGAGACCTACATCTGCAGACCTTCAGTCCAACGGCCAAGAACACCTACTTAGCCCACTAGAGGGCACCATTCAGGACTGTTAGGAGAACAATAGCTTCACTTCTTCATTCCCAGTTTCTGTGTCGTAGTGCCTACGTGCACTTAACTTTTTTGTAAGTTCCTTTAGAAAATGGCAATGTGACATTGCCGAAATATCGGAAAATATTTATTAAAGTTTAAATTAATTTATATCCTTAACTACGCTGTTCCATTCCTTAAGTGTTTTAATAATACATCGTTGCCATCATGGTGCTTTACATTTATGAAGAGAAATAATTCATGCATGCCTGGAAAAACAATAATATCAAAAATAAAATTGAGTTGAGATTCATCATAAATGCTAGAAAACAAGACAATTTTGAACTTTCACAGATAGCTAATACTGATGAAGTGCCTCTGACTTTTGATGTACCCTTGAACATCATAAATGCTAGAAAATAAGACAATTTTGAACTTTCACATAAATGCTAGAAAACAAGACAATTTTGAACTTTCACATAGCTAATATTGATGAAGTGCCTCTGACTTTTGATGTGCCTTCGAACAAGTCTGTTAACTCCAAAGGTAAAAAAATATTGTTAAAACTTCTGGTCACAAAAAAAAACCCACTAATACTGTTGTTTTGTTGTGCTGTGCAAATGAAACAAAACTGCCACCTTTTTTAAATTTTAAAAGAAAAACAATGCCCAAAGAAAAACTTCTGAAAGGAGTTTATATTCGCATTCATTCAAAAGGATGAATGGCTGAAGTTATGGATAAAGAAGGTGTGGTCCAGACGTCCTGGCAGTTTAATGTCAGAAACCTGCTTTGTTAGTATGGAATCAGTTTAGATGCCATAAAACCAAGGCTATTAAGAATGAACACAAAAAAAGCTGTAATCCGAGGAGGACTAATCTGCACTTCGACCTTTAGATTTATCAATAAACAACCAATTTAAAGGATTGATGAGGGGAAATTGGGTCGATTGGATGCAATCTTCCAATTTTGAGGAAACTTCTATAAGTAGGAAAAAGAAGGCCACAATTTCACATGTGTGTGTGTGTGGGGGGGGGGGGGGTTGTGGAAAGAATTAAAACCCCAAATTACTATAAAATCTTTTCAAAAGTGTGGCATTAGTAATTCTCTCGACACTACAGAGGATGACTTATTTCAAGGTAATGATGACTCGTTTTCTGATAAAGAATTCAGTTCAGAAATTTTTAAGAGTGAAGATGAATAGATTTGAAAAGATTTGTAAAAATTATTTTGTTTATATATCTATCTATCTATATATCATCATTATCAGCCATTGTCAATCCACTGCTGGATGAAAGCCTTTCCAAGATTATTCCAAAACTCTTGTCCATGGCTCTCCTTTTTCATGTCACTCCTGCAAATCTGTAATGATCTACTTGTTTAATTTCCTCATTATTGATTTTTATTATTTCTTGTTGGACATAGCTATTGAACATAACTTGGGTCTTCTTTACATCAGCTGTTTTGTTAGCAATTTGGAGTTCGTAGATACGAGTCTGTAATTCATGCACAGTTGAAGTAAAGATAACTATGTCATCTGCAAAGCATAAATGGCTTAAATATCTTCCATTTATCTTCAGACCTTTCCCTTCTCAATCAAAAAGTTTGAATATTTCTTATAGGCATGCTGTGAATAATTTTGGAGATGTTGTGTCACCCTGTCTTATACTTCTCTGTATTCCCACAGTAGAGATGATTCCGCTGAAATGAATTGCTGCTGTGGCATTGGTGTATGCTGATTTGATGGTTCTGATGTACAGCTCCTCCACTTGTTTGGTTTCGTAATGCTTTAAGTATTGCCCAAGTTTTAAGTGAATCAAAGGCTTTCTCATAGTCAATAAAACCAAGACATAGTGGTAATTGATATTCATTACACTATTCAATAATATGCTGTACAACTGAATATGGTTCATTGTATTAAAGCCCCTTCGAAAGCCTGCCTGTTCTTTTGGTTGTGCTAGGTCTAGAGTCGCACAAAGCCTATGAGCCAAGACTTTTATAAACACTTTGTAAACCACTGATAGTAGACTGATAGGTCGGTAATTCATCAAGTCTTCTATTTCATCTTTTTTATGTATCAGAATTAGGGTAGCCTTCTTCCATGTTGTTGGTACATCATTTTTCTTCAGGCATAAAGTAAATAGTTTTGCTAAGAGTTTGTAGATTATTTCTCCTGTTTTTACAAGTTCAACTATAACTGCATCCTCACCTGCAGCTTTCTCATTTTGCAAGCTTTGGATGCTCCACATAACTACTTCTGGTAGAATCTGTGGTACTTCAGCTGTGTTGTAGTTGTTTTCATTTAGTTCATCATCCTGATATAATATTGAGTAAAATTCTTCAACTCTTTTTTGCTATAGCATATCTCTGGTGATGGTCCCATCTCTTAGTTTGACTGCAACCATTTGTATGTTGCTGTTTGGATTTTTTGAGACTAAGGTTGTTTTCAACCGTAGTCTCAAATATATTTTCTGATCAATTTTATTCCGTAGGTTAATTGATTGTTTCATTTCTCTTCGTTTCTTCATAAGCTGTTTTGTTTCTTCAGAGATTTTGCCTTGTTTCTGTTCTGTGGTACCAGCTATTTCAAGTGAGCATTGTAAAAGGTTTTGGGTAATAATGTCATTACTTTCTGGTAGATCAGCATTGTCATCTATAATAAGATGTTTAAATCTATTGTTTAGTTCATGTTGGAATATATCTTTTTTTAATGCCGAGTTTGTGTACATCTATGTTTTGCTTTGATCTCCGAAATATTTTTCTTCTTTCTTTTTGGCAGTTATTTGGATTTTACTGCGTACGATACGATGGTCACTTCCAATGTTGTAGGTGTTTATAACAGAGCAGTCTTGAAAGATGTTTTTCTTATTGTTGAGGATAAAGTCAATTTCACTAGATTTTCCATTTGGACTTTTCCATGTCCACTTTCTGTGTGTTTTTTTTTCCTTGAAAAAGGAATTCATGATATACAGGTTTTCTTTTTCTGAAAATTCTATTAACCTTGCTCCTCTTTTGTCTCTCATGCCATATCCAAAATTTCTCATTGAGCTTTCATCTGAATGTTGAATACCAATTCTAGCATAAAAGTCTCCCATTACAATTCTGAAATGATGTTTTCCTTTATTGTAGAGTTGAGATACATCATGATAGAAGGCTTCAATTTCTTCGTCAGTATGACTTACTGTTGGTGCATAGACTCAGATGATCTCAAGAGTGTATCTTTTGGCGATTTGGACAACAATACTTGCTATTCGATCAGATACACTGTCAAATTCTATTATGTTGTTCTTCAGTTTTTTGTTGACCAAGAATCCAACTCCACTGATTCTTTCCTTATCTTGGCCTCTATAATATAGTATGCCTCCATTTTTTAATTAAAGAATTTTGTCACCATTATGTCTAACTTTGCAGTCCAAGAATGTCCCATTTTAGTCGCTTTAGCTCTTCAGTTAGTTCAGTTAGCTGTGCTTCACTGTTCAGAGTCCTACAGTTTAATGTTCCAAGGTCTAGTTCCAATGGTAGCATGATCTGGTTATCCGGGGATTCTTAGCACCCTCTGCTTTCATGTTTAACTGCCTGCTACCATAGGTGGTAACAATCCGGCCTCCAGGGAATGAGGGCCATTTTATTTCTGTCAGATTCATCTTGGAAGGTTAAGCCATATATATACTGTGTTGTCTTATAATGTGAAGAATGTTTTTTTTCCCAACATTCTAATTCGACATGAAAAATTTGATGTGTTCAATATGATGATGTGTCTTATGAAGCAAAATATACCGTAAGTGCTAACACTAAGAAAATGCTGATATAACTTGATCTTGATGTTTGATAATTCTCCTGATGAAAATGCTGGCAATATTTTACATGATTTAGTTATGTCTAAACACAACAAATAATAAACCTGTTTTCATTTAAACTGTACTGTATTCATAAACTTGTATCATTCATACCTATACTAATGTACGCATTTTAGAGATGTACTGATGAATTATCATGAGACTTTGGCTGGTCTGGAAAAATACCAAGGATGTGAAACCAAGGGTGCAAAAAAAACAGTGATGCACCTCTGCATGTATGTGTGTATATATATATCACATAAATATTACTTTAGTAATTATTTATAATCTAAGTTTGCTCTAAACTAATCTTCCTTTATGTAGTAATTCAACAGTTGATTGAAAATCAATTAAATATGACGTTGAGAGTATTTGCATCATATTACTTTCACACTTTCATCCTATTATTATTCTTTTTTAACAATTAATCTTATCACTTATGACATTAAGTTTACATTAAGTAATGAGATTGATTTTTTATGAAGCAGTTTTTGGCTTCGAAGTCTATCTGTGTTATTGACACCCCCCCCCCCCCCCAACACACACACACCCATTCACCATATTTGGCTCCTGCGGACTTTTTCCTCTTTCCAAAGATGAAGTGTGCCTCAAAAAGGGAGCACTTCAGTGTCATGACATTGTGGACATTCAATGCAGCATGACCCAGAGACTGAAGGAGGTTCCCTGTTTCGGGACTATCACCGTGTCTTCAAATACCTGTATGACAGATGTTACGTTGTGTGGAGTTAGTAGATTATTTTTAAATCTGTGTAATTGACAATCCCAAATATAGTTCTTTGTTTTGATATAATAATTGTTGTCTGATTGCTTAACAAGAGCTATACATGAAATAAAAGGCCACTTTACTACACTGCAGCAAGTACAAGTGTGAAAGATTATTCCTTGAATTAGCCTCAGCTCTGAAAACTTCCCAAACCTCAACAAATTTGGGTGCATGAGACTGTGCCAAATTTGGGAAGCAAACATTCTAAGATCGTCAAGGGCCAAGACAACCTAATTTAGCCTACTAGAGGGCACCTTTTAGGATTCTAGGACTGACTTCAGTTGCCTTTCTGCAGCCTCATTTGCTTAGTGTGAGTGCCTGTATGCACATATCATTGTTTTGTGATCCCTAGAGGTGGCAATGTATCATTGGCAAAATATAGGTAGATTATTAAAATTTTTATAATTAATAATTTAGTTTACATTGTCATTTTCTAAAAAATTAGAAGTATTCCTATCCAACTTATAAGCTTATCTACAAGAATAGACAACTCTGCTACAGTGGCCAAGTGAATGAATAGAAATAGAAATTAAAGTCCTATTAACTTTTTTGTGTTTTGTAACAATTTCAAAATATAACCACATCCTCCTTAATGTTCTTTCTCCCTAAACTTCAAGCTTACAGTAATTTGATCCTCCTTTATTCCCCTTCCTCTTGATGTCTTAACCCCCCACCCCATTTATTATATATGCAATACTTCATTATTGTATTATGTCATCTTATGTTTCTCTTGCATTAGGAACTATATACAAATACAATCCATTGGTATTTGTATATAGTTCCTAATGCAAGTTCCTAATGGATTATTCTGATAGTTTTGTTTTTAATTTCCAATCATTGCATCAGCAGTACTGATTTATGACTTCTTTTATTTCCTCAACAAGACAAATTCATAATTTTAAGATACTTCAAATCTGTTCCTATAACAAATCTGTTATTATCAAACTTCCAACAGACTGAAGACTCATTAATCCCAGTTTTACACACACAGTTCACACACATAACATGCCTTAAACACACTGACCGTCTCCTCATGCATCACATTCTAATTATCCACAACTCACCATGCAAAAAACTATTCCTCACACCCTCCTTATACAGCTTCCAAGGTTAGCTCCTTGTTCTCCTCCTGTCTCCCCCTATTCTATGAAAATCTTATCCACATTAATCCAGTAATAACCTCTTACCACCTTATATCTCAATCATGTCTCCGCTTCTCCTCCTATCTGCTAGATGCTGCAAATTGCATTTTGGTGGCCAGTCAACCATATGCAAAGTTTCAAATATTCCAAGTTTCTAAATATCCCTTATTAATAAATAACTTCTTACACAGATATATGTTCTTGTTGAAAACATTATCAAGCTTTTATCTGCATAGTAATAATGCTCAAGTTCATATCAAATCACCCTATCTAAAATGGCAATAACCTCCTGAAAAACAAAGCAAAGAATAGCCACTTGTCATTGTTGTGAAAGGATCCCTATACATGAGTGGGACAACAATTCAGTGAATGAATGAACAATGAATCAAGCAATGAACTAAAAGAACAGTACCTGTTTTCTGATATAGTCATTATCTTCACTCTCTCCTTCATTTTCTTCTTGAATTTTTTTAGTAAACATTAGATCATGGTCACTTATACCAAAAATATCAAGTGAATAGAGAAAAGCAATATGCTCATCAAGAGATAAATCAGTTTTGCGCTCATTAGCATGCAGTTCTTCAAGCTGAACCTGAGTAGATGAATAGTGTGGGTTATCCAAGTTAAATAATTCTCTCAGTTCTTGTTTAGTAAAATACCTAAAGGGGTAAAAAAAATTCATCACTTCAAAAACTATGAACAGGAATATTTATTATTTATTATTACTACTAATATGTCAGAAACATTTTGAAACAAATCTAAGTTTTAGTACTAAAGCACAGATTATAACTCAAGTATAAAAATTCCATAATAAGAATGGAGGGTTCTTTTCATCTCAATCTTCAAGAGACATACGTCAATCTTGCTATTTAAAGAAGACTACTATTTAACAATCTAGTGAACATATACTGAAATATTTGTGACATTTAAGATAAATATAATATTCTTAAATTGAAGATCATCATGTGTGCATGCACATGCACACATGGTCAAATGTTACTATGGTGAACTCAGAGAACTAAAAGAATTATGTGAGACTTTGAACAAGACTTTTCCATACAAAAAGAATTTGCTATAACCATGTGTGCTATAGTGATATATGACTATTACTTTTAACGTCAGATGCCACACCATTTTTTTTTTTTTTTAACCTAATGCAAATTTATGGCATGTGAAACTATCTGTTGGCATTTCAGTTGGAGATGTCTCATAATGAATTCAAGAATTTCTTATCTTGAATTCATTATGAGATGAATTCAAGATAAGAAACTGATTACTTAATGGATCGTCATAAAAAGATTGCTACATAGAGAAAGGATGCAAAAAAGTCAAAACTTGATGCATGCAAATATAAAAGTGAAAAAAAAATTAATGTTTTTTTATTTTTTAATATGATACATGATTGTGACAGATATTTAAGCAAGTTATTAAGTCTAATGGACACACTAATTATTCTATGTGATGTTACATTCCCCACTTAATTGACACCTCCCCAAGGAGATGCCATGTAATAATTGTGGAAGGGATGTGATACAACTCTCTGCCAAAAAATCCTGCTATCTCCATTATGAGATATCAGCTACTTCACCTTCAAATAAAAACCACATATGAAGATTCCTATCTCATAATATGAGTGATAATGTTTACAATATTATTTACCATAATCACTGAATTTAAGACTAGTTTTAAGTTCAGACATATAGTGAGAAATTAAGTCATTTAATGTGCCTAAGTATTTGAGTTTTCCATAGTGCTGAAGTATTGAGAAAGGCACTAATTCACAGGGACAGTCATCTTGCAACCTGACAATTTAGATTAATTTAGAATCAGTGTGACTTCTAGGTGAAAGAAATGAAATGAATTAAAACTTATATTATTATGTGTAACATGAAATTAATTTTTTTTTTATTAATCCTTTATCCAAGCAAGGCACTTTTTACTATATCAATCCACCTAGATCTTGACCTTGGGAATCCTGCAGACGTGTACTGGATTTATTTAGAATTATAATATCATCTGCATAAAGTAAAGAGCTCAGATTAACATCTCCAATTTTGACATCAAGTTTAATATCACTTTCATAATGTGATCCACATAGATGTATAACAGAGGGAATAATGTACATCCTTGTCTCATACCTGATTTAACATCAAACCATTTTTTGTGTATTTCTTTCAATTCTGACTGCTGTCATACAACTCAAAGATTAAATACTGCTTGATACAATGTTCCACTAACACCATATACCTGTAGCATTTTGAAGAGCATTACTCACCTTGTCATATGCCTTTTCCAGATCTACGAAACTTCTTGTTCTTCACCGAGCTTCCCTTCCACAATCTTTCTTATCATTTTGAAGTATACTTGCATAAATCTTACCAGGAATACCTCTCTAATTCTTGTATTCACTTTTATCCCTTTTTATAGATGGGTACTATGAGAGCTTTACTCCAATTACATTGGACAACACACAATCAGAGACTCCGAAATGAAAATAGCAATTCTTTACTAATTTCGATGTGCTGAACACAAAAATAACAAAATCTGTCGATTGGCTCTTGTTTAGGCTAGAGTCAATCCTCATTATGTACATAAGTATCATTTGGCAACACTGTATTTCAATCTCCTGATTGCAACATATGGGTTATATTACATCAGCCAATCATGCACAACACCCCAGGAACTATTGGATCATTGGCTGATGCAATGCAGTTGAATCATGGCAATTGCTGTCGTAAAATGATGCAATCATTAGTATAAAGTGAAGTCTCATAGGGTGAGCAAGTGTTTGTGCAACTTCCTGGGCTACACTCCCATTTATTCCTGCATCATAAGTACTACACAAGTGATCCCTGCAGTGTAAATCCAGCAGTAGTGACCGTGTACTTGTGTTAATAGTGTAAATAACTTTTGTTACATTTGCAAGCCAGAAAAAGGCCATCACTCTGTTAGTGAAAAAGGCATATCAGCTTTATTTCGGTTGCAAGATCGGTGACCAGGACAAGGCCTATGCCCCACACATATGATGCAGTACGTGTGCTAGAAATTTTCCAAAGTGGCTGAAAGGTGTCAGTGCCATTTGCTGTTCCTATGGTTTGGATGGAGCCAAGCAATCACACAAATGACTGCTACTTCTGCATGGTGCCACCTGTTTCGGGAGGAATCATGAGAAAAACGAAGCAGACAATAGCGTACCAGAATATACCATCTGATCTCCAACCAGTTCCGCAGAGCAAAGAACTTCCCATTCCTGAACCTCCAAAAGAATTTTCCATCGATTCAGAGGATGGAGGAGAACCAATGTCAGGTTCTACTGAGCCTTTAGTGTGTAATGATGTTCGATATGTCAGCCACAGTGCATTATCTGCACCACACATTCTCACACAAGAAGAATTGAACGATCTTGTTCGCAATCTGGAGCTGTCCAAGACCAAAGCAGAGTTACTGGAATAAAGACTTCTACAATGGAATCTTCTCAAGGAAAATGTTCAAGTGACTTTGTTTTGCACTTGTAATGGGCAGTTTGCACCTTCTGAAAGGAAGATGACCTTGTGTTTTGCTATGATGTAGATCACCTGATGAATGCCCTCCGAATCAAATATGGCTTGCATGAAAGGCGACTATTCTTAGACTTGCTGAAATTGAATCTCAAGGCAGTATTGCTGCATACTGGAAACCAGCTTCCATCTGTTCCAGTTGGACATGCTGTCTACATGAAAACCTATGACAACCTAAAACAGTTGTTGGACTGTCTTCAATACAGCAAGAATGGCTGGCATCTCTGTGGTGACTTGAAAATAGTGTGTTGATAGGTCTGCAGCTGGGATATATATGAAGTACTGCTGTTTTTTTGTGTGAATGGGACAGCTGAGCAAGGATTTTGCACTATGGAAGAGAGACTGGCCTGCAAGGAAATCACTGAGGATCAGAGAGAAGAATGTGCAACACCCAGCACTGGCAGAAACACAAAATTCTGCTACCGCCCCTACACATCAAACTCGGTCTGGTAAAAAAACTTTGTAAAAGCTATAGACCAGACTGGATCAGCTTTCAAGTACCTAGCTGACAAATTCACTCGACTCAGCGAAGCAAAAATTAAAGAGGGAGTTTTTGTGGGTCTTCAGATCCAAGAGCTCTTCACTGATGAGATGTTCAACAACCTGCCAGAGGGTGATGAGAAAAAAGCTTGGGACATGTTTCTTCTGGTGTCAACTAACTTCCTAGAAAATGCCAGGGCAGAAAACTACAAGGAACTGGCTGAGGACTTTTTCTATCACAAACTTGGCTGCAATATGTCCTTAAAAAATGCTACTGCTCCATTCCTACTTGGATTTCTTCCCTGACAACTGTGGCATGGTTAGCGATGAGCATGGTGAATATTTCCATCAGGAAATTGCAACGATGAAGAAATGATACCAGGTAAAGTGATCCACTTTCATACTGGCTAACTACTGTTGGATGCTCGCTAAAGATGATCCTGAGAAGCTAATACAAGCAACAGGCAAAGTGACATCAGATGTAGAAGCAGACATTTACTGGTATATGTGATAAGTACATATTTCTCTTTTATATAGGAATCTATTGCAGATCTCTCACAAACCTTAGCCAATTTTGCATTTTCATTGTCACATTCATGTTCAGACCTTGAAATTTCTAACAAATGAATAAATTAATCTGGTGCATGACTTTTGTAAAATTTCGTTGTTCAGTGTTATATGGAATTTGATCATCTGTCCAGGCCTTCAGAATTATGCGGTGCAGCCACTGTAAAGCTTTATACTTTCATATACTTGAGCATTTCTGGTCAGATACCATTTACTCCAACTGCCTTTCCACATTTCAGGCTTTTTTAAATTTAAATATTGATATGTATTCCTGTTTACATGTCTGTTGAGTGTTTTCCACCACCATGCTGTCACTGCTTGTTTCATTTAGTAATCTTTCAAATACATGAAAGATATTATTTAATTTTATTATCTTTGATTCCTTTTACAGTACTCTTTCCTCCATTTCTAAGCTTTTTCAATAGACCAGAATATTTTGCCCTCCTTTCTAATATATATTTTCTATGTTCTTACCAAAGTCATCCCATGACCTTTGTCTAGCTAGTTTTACACACTGCTTCTCTTTCTTACATCTGTATTCTCTAAGAGTACAAGCCGACTTATTTGTACTTTTAGAGAATACAAATAAGTCAGCTTTCTTTCTTTCTTTCATTCATTGCCTCTTTAAACTTCCTGAGTTCACCATGGAGTTCTGATTTTTCTACCATTGCAGACAACCTCACCACATGCCTCTGACTGAATCAATGGTTTCTTCAGGGTTTGCCACTGAATCTTCAAGTTCCTGTTTTCAAACTCTAATTTTTTTTCTTGAATAATGTTTATATTTTAGCTTACAGTTCACATCTGTAAGCAGCTCAAATCAAAGTTTTAAAACTTTAATTTGTTTTAAAACTTTCTTACATACATCATCATCATCATCAAATTCCTGTCATGTACCCTCAAGGGGTGTACAGGATATGACAGTACTACATGAAAAAATTACATCATTACTAACTTCCGATCTACAATTTTCCTCCAAATCAGTCTGTTACTTGTCAAGACTCCAACATTATCAGATCTTATATTTCTATCGTCTAAGGCACTTTGTACCGTATCAATCCACCTATATCTTGGTCTTCCTCTGGGTCGTTTTCCTGCCAACCTGGCAGAGAACACTTGTTTTGCTAATCTTTCCTCTCCCATTCTATTTAAGTGACCATACCATCTGAGATTAGCTCTGCTAACGCATTCCTGGATGCTGACAATGTCAAGTTCTTTCCTAATATCCTCATTTTTAACATGATATTGCCATTGATGCCATCTGTTCACGCCTCTAATCTTTCTCAGGACTCTCATATCTGCGGTCTCTAGTCTTTGGTCAAGTGTTTTACTTCTGACCCAGCTCTCAGATCCATAAGTTAAAATTGGTTTGAACACAGTCTTGTATACAGCTAATTTAGTGTTCCGACTAATTTCTTTCTTATTCCATATGAATTTATTCAATTGACTTCCCACGATACCAGCTTTGCTGATTCTGTTGTCTATTTCTATATTTAGTTTACCATCTTCAGTAAAAATTGTGCCTAAGTAGCTGAAATGTTTTACTTGTTCCACAGGTTCTCCATTCACAACACAGTTGATATTTTCAATGATTCTGCCTATTTTCATTGTCTTTGTCTTTTTATTGCTGACCTTCATACCATATCTATTACAACAGCTATTCAATTTAGTCAGAGAATCTTGCAGACTTGTAGCGGATTTATTTAGAAGTATAACATCATCCGCATAAAGCAAAGAGCTGACATTAACATCTCCAATTTTGATATCAGGTTTAATACCACATTCCTTCATAATGTGATCCATATAGATAATGAATAACAGAGGGGATAATGTACATCCTTGTCTCACACCAGATTTAACATTAAACCATCTTCCTGTACTTCCTTCAATTCTAACTGCTGACTCACAACTCAAATAAAGACTAAGTATTGCTTGATATAATGCCCCATTGACACCATATAACTGCAGCGTATTGAATAGCTTCTCTCTTGGCACCTTGTCATATGCCTTTTCCAAATCGACAAAACTTAAATACAGATCTTTGTTATATTCCCATGCTTTCTCGACTATTTGTCGTAAAGTGAAGATCTGATCCTGACAGCCTCTATTTGGCCTGAATCCAGCTTGTTCTTCACCAAGCTTTTCTTCCACAATTCTTCTCAACCGTTTCTCAAGTATACTTGCATAGATCTTGCCAGGAACACTCAGTAGGGAAATACCTCTGCAATTCTCACATTCAGTTTTATTTCCCTTTTTATATATGGGTACTATGAGAGCTCTACTCCAATCATCGGGAATTCGTCCCTCTGTCCAGGCTTTCTGAACTATGCAGTGCAGCCACTGTAAGACTCTTATACCACCATACTTCAGCATTTCTGGTCGAATATCATCTACTCCTGCTGCCTTTCCACATTTCAAGCCTTTGATGGCTTTTTCTACTTCAAGTATGGATATGTATTCCTGACTGCATGCCTGGTCAGTGTTTTTTATCACTGTGCTGTCATCACTGCTTGTTTCATTTAGCAGTTTTTCAAAGTAATTACTCCATACTTCAAGGATATCTTTTTCTCCTGTTTTCATTTCACCTTTATCATCTCTAATTCCTTTTACAGCACTCTTTCCTCCATTCCTAAGCTTCTTCAACAACCTCCAGAATATTTTGCCACCTTCTTGATATTTATTTTCTATATTCTTGCCATAGTCCTCCCATGACTTTTGTTTAGCTAGTTTTACACACTGTTTAGCTTTCTTACATTTGTCTCTGTATTCTGTAAGAGTAAAAGCTGACTTATTTGCCAGGAACTTTTCATATGCTTTCTTCTTTTCCTTCACTGCCTCTTTAACTTCCTGTGTCCACCAGGGAGTTCTGATTTTTTTATCTTTGCACACAACCTCACCACATGCCTCTCTGGCAGAATCAATCAATGTTTTCTTCAGAGTTTGCCACTGAATCTCCAAGGTTTGATTCCTGTTCTCAAACTCTTTCATTTTCTTTTCAATAATATTTCTGTATTTTAGTCTACAGTTTACATCTGAGAGCTGCTCAACTTTTATTCGCTTTAAAACTTTCTTACATGTTATTCTTTTCAATATGAAATTCAATTTTATCCTGCTCAAGACTAAATAGTGATCACTTCCAATTTCAAATCCTCTGTATACTCTGGTGTCCTGCACCAGGGAGAAAACATCACTATCAACAATAACATAGTCAATGAGACTTTTCTTATTCCTAGCCTCTTCTCTCCATGTGAAGTTGTGCACATTTTTATGTTGGAACATGGTGTTAGTAATAACCAGTCCATGTCCTGAGCAGAAATCCAACAGATATTTGCCATTATTATTAGCTTTGCTCTTTTCTCCAAATTTTCCCAAAATATTTTTGTATGTCTCACAATCATTTCCTACTCTACTATTTAGATCCCCAACAAGGACCAACTTTTCCTTTTTCATTGTGTCAGTTGCTTTTTCTAAAGCCTCAAAAAATTCCTCCACTTCTACCTTAGTAGAACCTTCTGTGGGACCATAGGCACAAATAAGTCTCATTGTCCAGTTCCCCATTCTCATATTTGCCCACATTACTCTACTTGAGACTGACTGCCATTCAAGAAGATTAGCCTCGTATTTTGTGTTGAATAATATGGATACTCCTTCTTTTCTTTGATTGTTATTGCCTGAATATAACATTTTGTATTTATTGCTCAGAAAGATCTCACCAGTTTTGGTCTTTTTTGTTTCAGTCACCCCTATTATGTCGATCTGGTACTTATCTAATTCCTCAGCTAGCTCCATTTCTTTGCCATTCAGGCTTCTTACGTTGATAGTACCGATCTTTAACTCTGGTGATGTTGAGTTGGGGTTTGTTTTCAGATTTGTTCCAGTAGCTGACTTTTCGCTGTTTGCCCTGGTTCCCTGGCGAAAACAACGGGGGCCTTGTTTAACCGGGCGACGCCCCAGCCGGCATGAAATTTTGTCATGTTGTACCATCATTTTTTATTTTTGTTTAACCAATAAGAATACAATTTGGTCGGCTAAATCCCAAATTGCCAGCCCATCCTCGTTCGTTCAGTATCAAAGTAGATACCCAACAGGGTGCACCACGAGAAGGTGAGGATTGGACATTAGGTCAGAAGCCCTGGTCGGTTCTCCGCATTCCTTTAAAGGCTATGTGGAGGTCTCCTCTCAGTTATACAGCTTTGACCCTTAAGCACCCCTCTTACATGGTGCATGACTTTTGTAAAATTTCGTCTTTTCAATATTAAATTCAATTTTATCCAAGCATATTCATATAAATGTATGTATGTAATTATATAATGTTTTTTCTCTCTAATACTTTTGCGTTTTTGAATCGAGTTATTGAGAATTACAAAAGTAGGAGGTAGATTTATCTCATCACTGATATAGTGAGTAATGAGAAAATCTCTGTCCCATGGTGCTCATTATAACCAAGTTGGACTGTATTACAGTCTATGTTGCAATGAGAAGGTAATATACTACCCTGTGATTGCATTTCCACATTTCAAGTTAGGGGAGTGAAAAGATGGCATGTTAGAAAATAACTTGATAATGAATGGTCACTTAGAATAGAAGTGCAAAGATTAGCAAAGTGAAATCTTAGACTTGACACTATTGAAGATCAAAAAAAATAACAGCTTTGTGAAAGAAAACAGATGATATCAATAACCATTGATAATGAATTGGGAATATATTTTATTCCCTTGCTTTTTTTTTTTTTTAAATGATCCATGTAAAGATTTTTGTCACGAAGACTTGCGAATTATCTTTAAACTGTGTACTGATGGCCAGGAGGCACGGCAGTCGTAACAACGAAAGCAGACGACGCTTAGGATTTCATTAGCAAAGTTTCCACCGTGTGGTATCCATTTTTAAAATGTGCCCGAAGTGAAAGAATAAGTACAACATTAGTGTTTGAAAGCAAATATAATTTTCTAGTTAGATCATGTACTATAGTATATCAGGTCATCGGCATTGCAAAAAGAGCGAGTTAATTTCAGCGAGTATTCATTCTGCATAATGATCAAGACTTTCACCAGCTTTATCACTCATCACAAGTCCGAGTTTTACTGGCGCAGTCAACAGGATCTACAAGGTGAGAGCAATTCGTTATGTAAATGCATGCTCCCATGTTTTAGAGTTCTATTTTGATTATTTGGGCGAAAGTCTATTTTAATACAAAACAAAAAAAAATGGCGTTCGGAGTTTGTTCCATCCTGGAACAGTAGTAATGATTTCTCGGCAGAGAAAGAATACATCAGTATTCAAATTTTGTTCCATCCTGGAACAGTAGTACAATAGTTTGGATAAAAGAAAAACACGCAGGGTTTTCAAGCTATATTTTCGTCCCAGATAAATCAGAATTTTTTTTTTTTTTTTAATTTATTTTGTTCTGTTCTGCATGTTTGTTCCATCTTGGAAGAGTCAGTACTTGTGATTTCTTGCCAGAGAAAGAACACGACAGTGTTATCATAGTTCGTTTTTGCATACTGTTTTGATAGTTCTGTTTCGAGGTTTAAGTTATTACATAGTAGCGGTGTAAAATCGAAACTATTTCTTTTTTGTTTGGTTTTGTTTTTATATATGTGTATTTGAAAGTGTAGTAAATTGTGTAGTTGAAGTTTTTTTTTTTTTATCTGATAATATTGTAAGATTTATCTATGTTTACAAATGATATGTTAAATTTAGTTATGAGTCCCATAATCGCCAAATATATACATCTCTTTCTGGGCATTTAAAAAAAAAAAAAAATTGCAATTGATTCCTTTTTAAGGGTGATTTTTTTTATCAGTAAAGAGAGTTATTGTTAAGCACCATGGCTTATTTAACCAAAGGTAGAAAGGAAGATTTACGTAAATTGGCTGAAGAATTGGGAGAGAAGCCAACTGTTGAAATGAAAGTGATAGATCTTAAAATGATTATTACGGGAAGTAAATTTTATGAAGAAGAATTTGTTAAAGGGATGTTGGAGACGATTATTAGTACCAGACTTGAGGAAGAACTGATGAAGAAAGAAGAATTAGAAGCTCAACGGCGGAAGGAAGAACTAGAAGCCCAATGCCAGAAAGATGAATTGGAAGCCCAACAGAAAAGAGAACAAATGGAGTTCGAGCTGAAGAAACTGGAAATTGAAGCACGTGTTCAACCAACCTCAACTCCAGTATCCAGTGACAATAAACCATATTGTCTTGAACTAATTAAGCTAATGCCTAGGTTTAGATTACAAGAGGATGACATTGTGATATACCTATCCCTGTTTGAAAGACAAGCTAAGAGAACCAAAATAGATGTTAAAGACTAGATATCATGTCTCTTGACTTTGTTACCATTTGAGATTGTCCAATTAATTGGTAGAGAGTCAGAAGAAAATTTCGAAGATTATGAATATATTAAAACAATTCTACTAAAGAGATTTAGACTGAATCCGGAAAGTTTCAGAAAAAAGTTTGTGATGCACCAAAAGGTTGCTGAAAAATCTTGGAGGGATTTCTGTTATGAAATAACTAATTATTTCGAAGAGTGGATTGGTGGCCTTGATATCAAGGATTTTGAAAGGTTAAAAGATCTAATTATTACGGATCAACTGAAGAAGAAAGTCTAAGAGATGTTCTCTAAGAGAGAACATCTCTTAGACGACTGGGCAAAATTCGTTTCTCCAACCAAGTTAGCTGACAGATTGGACGAATACGACAGTGTTCGTAGTACATCAAGGAAGCCCATTGGAACTATTCCGAAGGACAAGGTTACTGAAAACTTTAGACCTTATACTCCACCTGCTGAGCGAACATTCAAGAATAAGTTATTATCTCCCTCTCAAAGTCCACCGAGATGGTACCAGCCGTGACGAAATGATGATTTATACAAGCCTCACTACAAACCAACTTGTTTTACTTGTAGAAAGGAAGGTCATATCGCCAAGTTTTGTATGAAAAATAGTCAGCCAAAAGGTACTCCTGCTACAGCACACAGTAACCTAGTTCAAACGTCTACCATTGGGGATGACGATAAATCAGGTATGTTGACTGCCAAAATTTCCATTCCAGTATCCAAATCAGTGGACATTGATCGAAACGTAGATGATTTGAAGGTCGTCAAAGTCAAATGTGGAAGTAAGGTTTTAAATGGAATAATAGATACAGGAGCGCAAATATCGGTAGTGTGCGAAGATTTAGTGGCAGATACGCCCCATGATGGAGAAAGTAAGATAGAAATATCTTCTGCTTTCGGAGAAAATGAAATAACACCCTTAAGGATTTTTGAAATGAAAATTGATGATAATTAACATGGTAATGTTCCAGTCACCTGTGCCGTCTCAAGAAGACTGGTTACCGATTTGCTACTGAGCTCCTCTGCCTATGAAATGCTGGTCGAAAGCGTCGAGCTACATGAGCGTAGTCATCATTGGGAGACACCGGTTCTGAAATCAAAAGATTTAAGTGATAAACAGTCAGAAGATGATGAAGACGAAGACATGCCTTCGAAAATAACCAGTACAGCATTGGCAGTCAGTACGGTAGAGTCCCCACCAGGTGCAGAAAATGAGTGTATACCAGAAAAAACAAAATTCGAATTCGGCAAACTTCAAGAGGATGATGAGACGCTCCGAAGGTGTTTTGAATGGGCAAAAAGGCAGAAAAAGGCCTATGCGTTTGACAATGGGGTTCTGCTTCATAACAAACATATTTGTGGCGAGAATATTAGACAAGTAGTGCTACCGTGTGTGAAACGAGAAAATGTCTTAAAGATGGCACATGAAATCCCTCTTGCTGGCCATCTCGGCGAAAAGAAAACCAGTCAGCGAATCAAGTACTCATTCTTTTGGCCTACCATTAAACAAGATGTGAAAAAATATTGCGAAAGCTGCAAGGAATGTCAAATGAGGACTGCTACATATAGAGATAGAATCCCCATATGACCTATCGTCAGATCAGAAACTCCGTTTGAGGTATGGAGTGTGGATTGTGTCGGACCGTTAGAACCTCCATCGGGAAGAGGACACCGATTCATAATATGTGGTGTTGATTTATGCACTAGATGGGCCGAAACCATACCTGTCAAGGAAATAAGTGCTAAAACTACATGTAATGTTCTGATGAGGATTTTTACTCAGACTGGATTTCCTAAAATGGTCTGTACCGACCAAGGTATGAATTTCACATCTAAACTCACTCAAGCTTTTGAAGATCTGCCAGGCATAGCTCCACGTTTTTCCACTCCAGGACATCCTGAGAGTATGGGCGCTGTCGAACATTGGAACAGAACTTTAAAAGAGATGATGAATAAGAATATACAGGAGCATGGAAGAAACTGGGATTTACATCTTCCCTATCTTCTATTTGCATACCGAGAAGTACCACATAGCACTACTGGGTTATCACCTTTCCAGTTGGTATATGGAAGATTACCTCCAGGCCCCTATCTTTGTTAAAGGAAATTTGGACGTGGACGAGTCATCCCAACCGCTGCCTCTCGCTTGGTTGAAAATTATTTACAAGAGCTTCTTGAAAATCTAAGAAAAGCTCATGAAATTGCATCTGAGAATGCCAAAGGGTCTCAAGAACAACACTCCTCCAGATATAATCTTCATTCCAAAGAAAACTCCTTCATTGTTGGTGAAAAGGTTTTAGTATTGTTACCTTCATCCTCTCATAAGCTTCTAAATACTTGGACAGGATCTGCTACAGTCGTCCAACTTACTAGACCACATTCTGCGAAGGTTGAGATGAAGGATGGAAGTATCAGGGAGCTCCACATAAATAAGCTTCGACCATATATTCAAAGAATTAATCATGTCGGTCTAGTTTTCGAGCTAGATGAAGATTTCGGAACACTCCACTATGCACCCGCTGACAAGATGAATAAATCAGTCGAAGATATTAGGAAACACCTTGAGGATATGAAAGCTCTCTTGACGGGAGAACAAAAACAAGAACTTTTTGACATCCTCCAGAAATATGCAGATGTTTTTAGTTCCAAACCTGGTTATGCCAAAGTTGACGGACACTCCATCAAAATTACAGAGAACTGTTCCCCTAAGAGACTCAAACCCTATAGGGTGCCAATCACTCTACAAAAGGAAGTAGATCGACAAGTCAAAAAACTGTTAGATATGGGTCTCATTGAGCCAAGTGTCAGTGAATGGGCTCATCCCGTGGTTTGTGTGGCTAAGAAAAATGGAAGTGTCAGACTATGCATTGACTTTAGATTGCTAAATAGTTTTACTATTCCAGATGTTTATCCAATGAAAACAGCTAGAGATTTATTATTTGAGGTAGGACAAGCAAGATTTATCACTGTCATTGACCTCACCAAGGGATATTGGCAAATCCCTATGGAAAAGGAAGCAAAGCCCTTCACCGCATTCGTGACGCATTCTGGTCACTATCAATGGAATGTCTTACCGTTTGGAATGAAGAACGCTGGAAGCACATTCCAGAAATCATTAGATAAAGCACTAGCTCCTCATAAGGCATACTGCCGATCTTATATCGACGATTTGGCCATATTTTCTAAAACATGGTCTGAACATCTCACCCATATAGATGAAGTCTTCAAAACATTAAGAGAGGTGGGTTTAACAGTAAACCTAGAAAAATGCGAATTCGGGAAAAATCAAGTGAAGTTCCTAGGTCATTTGATTGGATCCGGTCAACATTCCCCAGACCCAGAGAAGGTCGAGGTTATAAAAGGCTTAGCGACACCAGCGACAAAGAAGGAAGTAAGAAGTCTACTTGGACTGGCTAGCTACTACCGTGACTACATACGATTCTCCCAAATTGTATTATTACCACTGACAAATCTGACTAAGAAAAGTGTCCCAAACAATGTTCCTTGGACTACTGATGCTGATGAAGCTTTTACGAAACTCAAAGAAGAGCTTTTAAAAATGCCTTCTTTGCATACTCCAGATCTCGACAAGCCGTTCCAGTTGTATACGGATGCATCAGCAACAGCAATTGGCGCATGCTTAGCTCAAAACAATGAACAAGGAAAAGAATTGCCCATTGCTTTCTTCAGTAAGAAACTAAATTCCTGTTAAATGAAATAGTCAACCATTGAAAGGGAAGCTTTTTGCGTCTTGGAGGCGTTGAAAACGTTTGACACATGGGTATTTGGTGCTGAAATACAGGTAATTTCAGATCATAACCCTCTGACCTATCTAACTAAAAGTGCCCCTCATGGCGCCAAGTTGTCCCGATGGGCTTTAGCCCTACAACGTTATAATATGACCGTTACATATAGAAAGGGTAGTCGTCATGGTAACGCCGATGCCCTTTCCAGATTAAAAACTGATATAATTAATTAATGTTATTGGCTTGTTTCTTAATAATGATTATATATTTTCTTGATGTTTAGTTAATGATGATTATATAGTTTTTTTTTTTGTTTTGTTTGTTTGTGGGAGCTGCATCGCACCATAAAGCTCTCACCTCATTTCTTGTATTTTAGAGTCAATTACTCGCCTGAGTTTTCTTTTAGATGCAACATCGACACTCCTGTGATGGATGCGCTTCCCGCAAAGGGAGTTGTAAAGATTTTTGTCACGAAGACTTGCGAATTCTCTTTAAACTGTGTACTGGTGGCCAGGAGGCGTGGCAGTCGTAACAACGAAAGCAGACAACGCTTAGGATTTCATTAGCAAAGTTTCTGCCGTGTGGTATCCATTTTTAAAATGTGCCTGAAGTGAAAGAATAAGTACAACATTAGTGTTTGAAAGCAAATATAATTTTCTAGTTAGATCATGTACTATAGTATACCAGGTCATCGGCATTGCAAAAAGAGTGAGTTAATTTCAGCGAGTATTCATTCTGCACAATGATCAAGACCTTCACCAGCTTTATCACTCATCACAAGTCCGAGTTTTACTATCTATCTAATCTAATCCTGTGGTCTCCTCTTTTAAGAGGGTTGCAGCTGATGAACAGTCTTCTTCCATTCCTCTCTATCTCTTGTTCATCCAGTCTTTGATGTTGTCTTTTCATTGACGTCGAGGTCCTCCTCTCCACCATCCCCTGCAATATTATTCTGGAGAGCTCTCCAGAAGAACCCATCATCAAATGTCCTGCAAAAGCTATTTTCTTCTTTGAATACTAGCCATATTTTCACCTTGAATCTTTTAAGAACCTCTTCATTGCTCACTCTATCCGTCTAGCTAATACAATCCATTTTTCTCAAGCAACACATCTGAAATGCATTCAATCGGTCAGTCATTGCCTTATTAATTGTCCAGGACTCACATCCATGTGTCCCCCATGCTCCACAACATTGTCTTGAGGATTCTTACTTAATATGTGGTATATTTGGAAAAATGCTGCTTTTGCTTTAATTCTGGTCTTAATTTCATAGCTAGATCTACTGTCATCTGTTATCCAGCTCCCAAGTTATTCAAAACTTTTTATATTCTGTATTCTTTGTCCATTCAAAGTGATTTCCATCCCATTTCCAACCCTGTATATGTGTACATGTGCAGTAAAATAGAAATAAAATCTTGGCAACCTCTGTTTTTTTTCTGAGCTACATTGTTTTTGTGAATTTCGATTTCAATAATTTCCTTAGGATTTTCTCAGTGATCCTTGTTGGAATGCTCTAGTATAAGATTCTTTGTAATTCATTTTCAGTTTTATTTCCTTTTTTTTATGAAGTGGTATGATGAGAACTATACTCTAATCATTTAGGACTTGATCTTCTGAAAAGCCTTCTTTAATTAGTGTCACCACAACTGTATAACACACTTATATGCTATATTTTATTTATTTTATTATTATTTTTTTTTTTTTTAAAATGCAACTTCTGAATGCCTTTTAAATCCTAGATGTTTTCTACTACTGTACTATCACTCAGAAATGAGTATGACAAAAGCAAACATCATTTTTCAAAGGATGTGCGATTTTTTTTTTTTTTTTTTTTTTTGTCATCTTCATTTCTAGGTTTCATTCTTTCAAAGAAGAAGCTTTATTTTAAGCCTTTTCAACAGCCTCTGAGTTTTTTTAAGTTTCAAGATATGTATTCTTAACAAAACTTTTCCATGAATTGTGTAGCTACAGTTAAAGAATTTCAATTTCCTACATTTTTCTGTTTTTCTATAAAAGCATATGCGGACTTATTAGCCAAGAATTTTCTATATGATTTCTCTTCTCGAACTGCTTCTTGGAATTCTTATTTTTCTATTCTTTAGACAACTTATCTCATATTTCTCTGAAGCAGTCAATTCATGTTTTCTTTGGATTTTGATATTCATTCACTAAGATTTGGTTCTTGTTTTCAAACTTTTCCCAATAAAATGTGCCTATCTTAGTCTACAAATATCATGTGTGAATGTCACTCAACTTTGATTTTATATCAAAAAATTAGCCTTAGTAAAAATTTGTTTTCAATGAGATATTGACTCAACACTAGATGGGCAGTCATTTCAAATCTTCTGTACACTCTTGTAGTCTGAACCAATATGTAGTTATTAACAGTAATCTAAGAAGACATTTCTTAGATTACTGTTGTATGCATGTTGTTCTCTGCATGTGAAATTATGAGCATTTTCATGCTAATACAGGCTATATGCTTACACTATGTGAACATTCTTAAATATTTGCTATTTTCAGTAAATACTAACTTTATATAACACACTTAACTAATCTATTAGAAATAGTATTGCAATAACCAACAGTCATATGTTAATGAGTATGACAATTTAAAAAAAAGTTCAGTTTGATAAATACCGATGAGGATCTTTTCCGCCCCCTGTAGCTTGTCTTGTAATAGAATCTTTAAAAATTTGCCGCCGATATATCTTCTCCTCAACAGTACCACATGTGATAAGGCGATAGACTATTACAGATTTATTCTGCCCAATACGATATACTCTATCCACTGCCTGTGCATCAGTTGCTGGATTCCAACTAGGATCATCTAAGGGGAAGCACATTAAATGTTTCAGACTGATGCATATATAAGTAACATAAGACTCATAGATTGAAGTGGCAACTTGTTTTCCTACCACTGCATACATACAGATATGTTTTAAAGTATACTGCCATTTTTTAATACATTATGAATTCAACAGCATGAAATAAAAATAAAGCTATGGTACCCAAGAGTTAACTTGCTGATTTACTATACAGTTTACATTCTACTATAACAGTATAGCAAAGCTTGCATTTTTTGCAGAAAGGATAAAGCCAGTAACTAAATTATAAATACTCCAAGTTGAAAGAAGAGCATACGAAAGGGATTTCCCTTTTCTGAACTTTTGTCTTAATTTGAGAGTATGAATGACTAGTATCCATTTCTTCCCCAAGTGACAAATGCAAGTGCCATTACTTCTGGGTCTGGAGTGAACATCTGTTGTATCTCAGTTCCCATGAATCCAGACTTTTATTTATTTATATATATATGTGTGTGTGTGTGTTTATATGGCTCCCACCCATAAAAGGAAGTAAACCTCAAGTGGGTGGTTAGTAAGAACTTATTTTCTACATAATAAAGAAAGCCCTGCTATAGGGATGAAATATTAAGAGAGACCCCTGCGGAGTTAGGGACTCGTCAAGGGAGGCCATATACTACATGCAACAGCTATCATACTTATTCTTGAATTCATTCACACTGCTTGCACATACAACATCTAATAACAATCAATTCCAATCACACACCATCTTATGAGAGAGAAAAATCTAGTCCCCCCCACCTCTTAGCTGCTTTCATTCTCAGCTTCCAAGGATGCCCTCTTTTTCCTTTCCCCATAAAATTTTCCATAAAATGAAAAATTCCATCAACTGAAATTCTGTACGAATCTTTCAGAAGTTAGTATGTCTCAATCATATTATTCCTTTTTCTCCTGTCTGAAGTCTACAAATTCTTGATATTATTTTTAACACTTATCTATGCACTCTCTACACTGTATCAGAATCACAACGAAAACCAGGAGACCAGATCCTGGCACAATAGTCCAAGTGAGGTTCTATCAAAGCCTTGTAAAGAGGCAAAATGATATCCTTATTTTTACATGTCAAAGTTCGTTTCAACGTTGCAATTTTTTTTTTTTTAGCTGTATTTGCAATTTTTGCTACATGGTCCCTGAACAACAGTCCAAGATTCCTTAGCCTGGTCAGCTACTTCTAGCATAATCTCACCAATATAATACAACATTGGATATCTAATCGCACTAAAGTGCATGACTTTACATTTACTGACACTGAACTGACATCCATTTATCCATGTCCACAACTCCAGCCTATTCAAATCATTCTGCAAGTACTGCATGTCAGCCACATTCCTAGTTATCCTGCCTATCTTTGCATCATCAGTAAATAGCTATATGTCACCTGTCAAATCCTTCCCAATATCATTAATAAAGAGATTGAATAGCAGTGGACCAAGTACTGATCCTTGTGGTCCACCACTTGTTACCTTAAATTTTGCACTCACACCCACTGTATACCACTTTTTGATATCTGGCAGCCAGCTCTCTTAACCATGTTAATATTTCATAATCCAAACCAATATTCTCCAATTTACACAATAGTCTTCCATACTGTATTCTGTCAAAAGTTTTAGCAAAATCCAAAAGTATCATGGTGTATCCATTCCCCCCCCCCCTTGTCTAGTTCATGTTAACATTATAGAATTTGAGCAAATTGCTAAAACATGACATTCCCTTATTAACCCTTGCTGTTCATTGTAAAGTAGAGATTCACTGTCAATCCTTTTCTGAATGATGCAACCACTAACCAATTTTTCCAAAATCTACACTACCATTCCCGAGATACTGATTGGTTGAGAGTTGGATACCTCATTCTTTGCACTACTCTTCTGCAATGGGATTACCACATTCTTTCGCATCCTGCAGAATCTAACCTGTTCTGAGACTCAAATGATATAGTCCGGTCAAAGGAATAGCCAGTTCAGCTGAACACACTTTTAGCACCCATGCTGATATTCCATCAGTCCCTATTAATGAATTGTCATTCAGTTTGTGCAACAGCTCTAATACCTTCCATTCATACACCTGAGTTTCTTCATTCAGTTACAAGGTGCCGATGAACTCAATGTTGCATACATACACTTCTCCATCTGTAACCCTAATATCATTTGCATTCAGAAGTTATTTTTTCATATTCATTCTTTCTTTTACTTGCAGCATATCAATAGAATTCTTGTGGGTTGTCTTTAGCACGCAGAGCCAGTTTTTTTTCATACTCAGACTTTGCTTTCTGCACAACAGTTGCGACTCTTCTGGTCTGATGTTTATGATAATTTGTATCTTCTTCTCTAAGAGCACAAGCTGACTTATTTGCCAGGAACTTTTGATATGCTTTCTTCTTTTCCTTCACTGCCTCTTTAACTTCTTGTGTCCACCATGGAGTTCTGATTTTTCTATCCTTAAAGACAACATCACCACATGCCTCTCTGGCTGAATCAATCAGTGTTTTCTTCAGAGCTTGCCACTATTCTCAAACTCTTTCATTTTTTCTTGAATAATGTTTGTGTATTTTAGTTTACAGTTCACATCTGAGAGCTGTTCAACTTCATCATCATCAAATTCCTGCCATGTACCCTCAAGGGGGTGTACAGGATATGAAAGTACTACATGAAAAATTCACACCATTACTAACTCCCTATCTACAATTTTCCTCCAAATCAGTCTGTTACTTTTCAAGACTCCAACATTATCAGATCTTATATTTCTATTGTCTAAGGCACTTTGTATCGTATTAATCCATCTGTATCTTTGTCTTCCTCTGGGTCGTTTTCCTGCCAACCTAGCGGAGAACACTTGTTTCGCTAATCTTTCATCGCCCATTCTGTTTAAGTGACCATACCACCTGAGGTTAGCTCTGATAAAGCATTCCTGGATGCTGACGATGTCAGATTCTTACTTAATACCCTCATTTTTAATATGATATTGCCATTGATGCCATGTGTTCACGCCTCTAATCTTTCTCAGAACTCTCCTATCTGCAGTCTCTAGTTTTTGGTCAAGTATTTTACTTCTGACCCAGCTCTCAGATCCATAAATTAAAACTGGTTTGAACACTGTCTTGTATACGGCTAATTTAGTGTTCCAAATAATTTCTCTCTTATTCCATGTGAATTTATTCAATTGACTTCCTACCATACCAGCTTTGTTGATTCTGTTGTCTATTTCCATATTTAATTTACCATCTTCACTAAAAATCGTGCCTAAGTAGCTGAAATGTTTTACCTGTTCCACAGGTCCTCCATTCACAACGCAGTTGACAATTTCAACAATTCTGCCCATTTTCATTATTTAGTATTGCTGACCTTCATACCATATCTATTACAACAGTTGTTCAATTTAATCATCAAATTGAATGATTTTATTCATTTTGATGAATAAAATCTTTTATTCAATAGTAGTGGATTTATTTAGAAGTATAACATCATCTGCATAAAGCAAAGAGCTGACTTTAACATCTCCAATTCTGATAATGTTTAATACCACTTTCCTTCATAATGTGATCTATATAGATAATGAATAAAAGAGGGGATAATGAACATCCTTGTCTCACACCAGATTTAACATTAAACCATCTTCCTATACTTCCTTCAATCCTAACTGCTCATTTCCAACTCAAATAAAGACTAAGTATTGTTTGATATAATGCCCCATTGACACCGTATAACTGTAGTGTATTGAATAGCTTCTCTCTTGGCACCTTGTCATATGCCTTTTCCAGATCTACAAAACTTAAATACAGATCTTTGTTATATTCCCATGATTTCTCCATTATTTGTCATAAAGTGAAGATCTGATCCTAACTGTCTCAATCTGGCCTAAATCGCTTGTTCTTCACCAAGCCCCTCTTCCACAATTCTTCTCAACCGTTTCTCAAGTATAAATCTTACCACGAACACTCAGTAGGGAAATACCTCTGTAATTCACATTTAAGTTTTATTTCCCTTTTTATATATTCTAGGGTACTATGAGAGCTCTACTCCAATCATCGGAGTAGAGCTCTCTAATGAAAGAAGCAGTGGTAACTGGCTGTTACCACTGCTTCTTTCATTTAGCAATTTTCAAAGTAATTACTCCATACTTCAAGGAAATTTTTTTCTCCTGTTTTCATGTCACTTTTATCAACTCTAATTCCTTTTACAGCACTCTTTCCTCCATTCCTAAGCTTCTTCAACAACCTCCAGAATATTTTGCCACCTTCTTGATATTGATTTTCTATGTTCTTGCCAAAGTCCTCCCATGACTTTTGTTTAGCTAGTTTTACACAGTGTTTAACTTTCTTACATTTGTCTCTGTATTCTCTAAGAGCACAAGCTGACTATGACAGGAAACGAACCCAGGTCCTGACCAAAGAGCTTTGTGTATACTGACTGAGCTATTGACACTCTTATTCAGGCAATGACAATCAGGGAAAAGAAGGTATAGCTGTAGAATTGAACACAAAATACGAGGCTAATCTTCTTGAATGGCAAGCAATATCAAGTAGAGTGATGTGGGCAAATATCAAAATGGGGAACTGGACAATGAGACTCATTTATGCCTATGGTCCCACAGAAATTCCTCCATCTCTACTAAGGTAGAGATGGAGGAATTTTTTGAGCAACTCACACAATGAAAAGGGAAAAGTTGGTCCTTATTGGGGATCTAAATAGAAGAGTAAGAAACAATTGTCAGACATGTAAAAATATTTTGAGAAAATTTGAAGAAAAGAGCAAAGCTAATAATAATGGCAAATATCTATTTGATTTCTGCTAAGGACTTGGACTGGTTATTACTAACACAATGTTCTAACATAAAAATGCACACAAATTCACATGGAGAGAAGAGGCAAGGAATAAGAAAAGTCTCATTGACTATGTTATTGTTGACAGTGATGTTTTTGCACTGGTGCAGGACACTAGACAGCACAGAGCATTTGAAATTAGAAGTGAAGTCCTTTTAGTGTTGGGCAGGGTAAAACTGAATTTCTTATTGAAAAGAAGTACATGTAAGAAAGTTTTAAAGCAAATAAAAGTTGAGCGGCTTAAGGGTCAAAGCTGTAGAACTGAGAGGAGACCTCCACATAGCTTTTAAAGGAATGCGGAGAACCGACCAGGGCTTCTGACCTAATGTCCAATCCTCACCTTCTCGTGGTGCACCCTGTTGGGTATCTACCTGGATACTGAATGAATGAGGATGGGCTGGCAATTTGGGATTTAGCCAACCAAATTGTATTCTTATTTGCTTAAACCAAAATACAAAATGATGGTACAACATGACAAAATTTCGTTGCCTGGTTAAACAAGGCCCCCGTTGTTTTTGCCAGGGGACCAGGGCGAAAAGTCAGCTACTAGAACAATCCCTAAAACACACCCCAACTCAATATCACCAGAGTTGAAGATCGGAACTATCAACATAAGAAGCCTGAATGACAAACAAATGGAGCTAGCTGAGGAATTAGATAATTACCAGATCGATGTAATAGGGGTGACCGAAACAAAAAAAAAAAAAAGACAAAAACTGGCGAGACCTTTCTGAGCAATAAATACAAAATGTTATATTCAGGCAATGACAATCAGGGAAAAGGAATAGCCATAGTATTCAACACAAAATACGACGCTAATCTTCTTGAATCGCAAGCAGTCTCAAGTAGAGTGATATGGGCAAATATCAGAATGGAGAACTGGACAATGAGACTTATTTGTGCCTATGGTCCCACAGAAGGTTCTACTAAGGTAGAATTGGAAGAATTTTTTTGAGGCTCTAGAGAAAGCTGCTGACACAATGAAAAGGAGAAAGTTGTTGGGGATCTAAATAGCAGAGTAGGAAGTGATTGTGAGATATACAAAAATATTTTGGGAAAATTTGGAGAAAAGAGCAAAGCTAATAATAATGGCAAATGCCTGTTGGAATTTTGCTCAGGACATGGACTGGTTATTACTAACACCACGTTCCAACATAAAAATGTGCACAAATTCACATGGAGAGAAGAGGCAAGGAATAAGAAAAATCTCATTGACCATGTTATTGTTGATTGTGATGTTTTCTCCTGGTGCAGGACACCAGAGTGTAAAGAGGATTTAAAATTGGAAGTGATCACTATTTAGTCTTGAGCAGGATAAAATTGAATTTCATATTGAAAAGAATGACATGTAAGAAAGTTTTAAAGCGAATAAAAGTTGAGCAGCTCTCAGATGTGAACTGTAGACTAAAATACACAAAGATTATTGAAGGAAAAATGAAAGAGTTTGAGAACAGGAACCAAACCTTGGAGATTCAGTGTCAAGCCTTGAAGAAAACCCTGTTTGATTTAGCCAGAGAGGCCTGTGGTGAGGTTGTCTGCAAGGATAGAAAAATCAGAACTCCATGGTGGACACAGGAAGTTAAAGAGGCAGTGAAGGAAAAGAAGAAAGCATATCAAAAGTTTCTGCAAATAAGTCAGCTTGTGCTCTTAGAGAATACAATGAGAAATGTAAGAAAGCTAAACACTGTGTAAAACTAGCTAAACAAAAGTCATGGGAGGACTTTTGCGTGTTCCTGGCAAGATCTATGCAAGTATACTTGAGAAACGGTTGAGAAGAATTGTGGAAGAGGGGCTTGGTAAGGAACAAGCTGGATTCAGGTCAAATAGATGCTGTCAGGATCAGATCTTCACTTTACGACAAATAGTGGAGAAAGCATGGGATTATAACAAAGATCTGTATTTAAGTTTTGTCGATTTGGAAAAGGCATATGACAGGGTGCCAAGAGAGAAGCTATTAAATATGCTACAGTTATATGGTGTCAATGGTGCAATATATCAAGCAATACTTAGTCTTTATTTCAGTTGTAAGTCAGCAGTTAGAATTGAAGGAAGTACAGGAAGATGGTGTTTAATGTTAAATATGGTGTGAGACAAGGATGTACATTATCCCCTCTGTTATTCATTACCTATATGGATCACATTATGAAATAAAGTGGTATTAAACATGATATCAGAATTGGAGATGTTAATGTCAGTTCTTTGCTTCATGCAGAAGATGTTATACTTCTAAATAAATCTGCTACAAGTTTGCAAGATTCCCTGACTAAATTGAATAACTGTTGTAATTGATATGGTATGAAGATCAGCATTAAAAAGACAAAGACAATGAAAATAGGTAAAATCATGTTATTGTGAATGGAGTACCTGTGGAACAAGTAAAACGTTTCAGCTACTTAGGCACAATTTTTAGTGAAGATGGTAAATTAAATATGGAAATAGACAACAGAATCAACAAAGCTGGTATGGTAGGAAGTCAATTGAATAAATTCATATGGAATAAGAGAGAAATTAGTCAGAACACTAAATTAGCTGTATACAAGAGTGTTCAAACCAGTTTTAACTTATGGATCTGAGAGCTGGGTCAGAAGTAAAACACTTGACCAAAGACTACAGACTGCATATATGAGAGTTCTGAGAAAGATTAGTGGTGTGAACAGATGGCATCAATGGCAATATCATATTAAAAACGAGAATATTAGGAGAGAACTTGACATTGTCAGCATCCAGGAATGGGTTAGCAGAGCTAATCTCAGGTGGTATAGTCACTTAAACAGAATGGCCGAGGAAAGATTGGCAAAACAAGTGTTCAGATGGCATCAATGGCAATATCATATTAAAAACGAGAATATTAGGAGAGAACTTGACATTGTCAGCATCCAGGAATGGGTTAGCAGAGCTAATCTCAGGTGGTATAGTCACTTAAACAGAATGGCCGAGGAAAGATTGGCAAAACAAGTGTTCTCTGCCAGGGTGGCAGGAAAACAATCCAGGGGAAGACCAAGATATAGGTGGATTGATATGGTACAAAGTGCCTTAGACAACAGAAATATAAGATCTGATAATGGAGTCTTGACAAGTAACAGACTGATTTGGAGGAAAATTGTATATAGGAAGTTAGTAATGATGTAAATTTTTCATGTAGTACTATCATATCCTGTACACTCCTTGAGGGTAAATGGCATTAATTTGATTATGATGATATTTCATTTCAGTTATAGAGACATTGTCAGAGTACAAAATGAGACATAAAGGCAACACAAAACTAAGTAAAACACATGGATGAAAGACTACAGTCCTAACTAAGTGGGACCATCTATACACACACCTGTAGGCTGCAAACTGGTATCTCAAAATATTAGTTTTTCCCATATTTTGGATAGTTTTATGCAGTCATATTAATTTAAATGAGGCTGATTTTTAATAACAGCAGCAGATTCCACTTTTTCTCTTCTAAATTTACTGTGATGGAACATGGTCATTTTCCAATTGATTCTGTGAGCTGTATCCACAGCATGGTCTATAAGGCCAGATTGATCATAGTCATGACAGCAGATGTATTTTTTATGTTCTTCCATTCTGATGGTAGCTGATCTTTCTGTCTGTCCATAGTAGGCCAACTTGAAGGAACAAGGAACTCTATATACACCTGGAACTGAAAGGGGAGGGAATTTGTTTTTAGTGAAGCAGGTTAGGGTAGCTAGTTTTAAGTGGCGCTTGAAAGTGGTGCAAAGATTGTATTTCTTTAAGATTCTGGATACTCCCATGATGTCTCTGTAACTAAAATGAAATATGGGAAGCATTAAATACTACTTTTAATCGTTTCCTAGTGCTGTTTTACTTCATAAACTTTTATCGTGAATTTTTCCCAGTACTTAATCCTTAACACACAGATATTGATCATTCATGGTGAAGATATTGCACACAAAGCATACTAATACAGTAAGCTGAAACTTCAATTGTCTAGAGAGTTAAAATGGCTGGTCTTTCTTAAAAGATATCAGGATACTGGAATTTTACCTACCCGAGTTAAATTAAAAGTCAAGTTCAAGTCTAAAAACAGCTCTCTGTATCTAGAAGAGAGCCACTTTTGCTCTGCTACATGAATAATCACAGATACATGCACCATTCTTGCTGCTATCAATGCAGCCATCAGTTCATCACAGTCTGAGCTCTCAATGATTCTCAACAATGAATTCACTGGCCTTCTTTGCTGAGTTGTTAGTGTATCCACTCTCCAGCCAAAAGGCCGTAGGTTCGAATCCTATCGTAGGCATGGATGTTTGTGATTGTCTGTGAAAATACTAGTGGTGGTGGTGGGGAGTAGGTGGCACTGGTGTAATGATGATTGTAGTTGGTGAATTGAGCGGTGGAGACAGAGCTGTAGAGTAGGGACCCCTTATTTCTTTCTTTTCTAACAGAAATGGAGATAGAATATGACTATTTAGTGTTGTACACAGAAGTACGTTGGCTAAGCAGAGAGAACTGTTTGAAATGGTTTTTTGCTTTGAGAGTGTCAATAAAACAGTTTTTAGAGGAACACGAGAAGACAAAGAACTAATCACCAAACTATGTGATCCTCATTATTAACAGCTTACTCGCCTTTCTAACAGACATCCCACATCACCTGAATGAACTCACCGTGAAGTTACAGGGACGTAACCGAACAATCTCAGATTTAGTTGGACACCTAGATGGGTTCATAAGTCGACTGAAGGTTTTTAAATTTGCCCTAGTCAGAGAAAACTTGGTACATTTCCCTTCCTGCAGGGAGTTGATGCAGGAGAGCCATGACATTGACTTCAAGTTTTCTGTATCAATGTTAGACAAACTTTTGGAGCAATTCAGTAAGCGATTTTCTGACTTCAGTGACCTGCAGCCACAACTGACATTATTTAACAACCCAATGAAATGCAACATTTTAGAGCAGCATGACACTATTCAATTGGAGTTGTGTTACCTTCAAAGTGACCCCTTTTTCCAGTCAAGAGTGGAGATAGGCATTGACTTTTGGAAAGTGGTACCAAGGGAAAAATATCCTGCATTGAGTAATTTCAGCTTGAGAATTGCATCTATGTTTGGAAGCACATACATATGTGAATACACTTTCTCAACTATGAGGGCAGTTAAATCATCACAAAGAAGCTGACTGACTGATGACCATCTTCAGGATTTGTTACTAATATCATCATCATCGTTGAAAATCGACTTTGATGAACTTGTTGCTGCACATGAACACCCAGTGTTCTCGTTAAGTTGTGTTACGTGTAAAAAAACCAGAAATATGTCATTAAATTTAATTTAACAACTTATATTTAAATCAATCAAGTATTTTCTATTGTTCTCCCAGTAGTAAAATGATTTAACAAATATAGTAATTCAATACATATAACTATTGCCTTGAAAAAATGCAGAGTTTATTTTTATTTAAGGTCTGTCTAAAAGTGTGCAGCCCATGACGCTACCACTCATCATATATTGGCCCTCGTACAGAATGAAGTTGGCTATGCCTGCTATAAATTATGGAATATGTAGGCCAACTCAATGGAAAATAACTGTTCTTTTATACAGATCTGATTTAAAGAAATGTGGTAAATTTATGGCCGCACATTAGCACTGTGGATGAGCTAAGAGTATGATGATCCAGAAATCCTGTTCTAGATACTAAACATAGTAGTTATTCAAACAACTTCCAATCCACATAAATAAGATGGTCTAGCACAGACGAGAAAATTATCTACCACCTGAGTAACCCATAATTTAGTTACTGCTTTTAGGTGTCTCTATCCTACAAAATGTGCATAGCAGTACATTAATATCAAGGGTAAGGATTTTTTTTTTAATTTCTTATTTAATTTAGAAACCAAAGATGAAACCATTTCAACTCACTTCAGACTTCTAGGAAGCATGGCATGGTCTCACACAGATTGAAAAAATTCACCAACTACCTAAAGACAATCACAAATATCCATGTTCATGGCAGGAAACTCGCAGCCTGTTGGCCAACAAGGCTATCTCTTATGCCAAAGTATAAACATGAATGCAACTTAGAACTCCTTATAAAGTGTCAAAACTTGAATGAGCCTCAAAACAAGAACCATTAACAGTTGATACAGGTCAATCAACAAGGCAAAGTGATTTGTGATGTCAACTGCCTCTATATATAGAAGTATCCTAGTCATGAAGGAACATTTAAAGAGCAAGCTTAATACAACTGCATGCCTTCTTATCACATAAAACCTGGAATTTGAAATAATTTATTAATTACTCAACTAGTTTCACATGTCATTTTAAACATTAATTTCACATGTGTCATCACGTGAAATTCATGTGTTTCACATCAGGAGAAATCATTTCACTAATTTCTCCTGTGATTTGAAATACATCATCAGGAGAAATAAGCAAATAAACTAAAAAAATCAGATTACAAAGAGATAACGTTCATTTATGAAATATTTGAAAAACTGGAATAACAATGGAAAGTACATGTGTGAATGTATATGCTGGTTCATGGTCTTCTGAAAACTACTGGCAATCTCATAAGTATGTTTAATGAAATAAGACTAGACTTGATGTAAAACTGTCCCTCGTTTCTTGTAACACTGTTAAGGGTGTTTTATTATTTCGGCTGACTTCTTGAAAACTCTTGTGAAGAATCTGTAATCTATGTAGAACATTCCGGTTTGTTGCCATAGTCCTTGATGTCTACTTTTGGTTGTATGTGCTGCCAGCCCTGATTTATATATTTTCTTTTCTTCCACATCCTTGATGTTTTCCTGACTTGCCTGCCTGTCTGTCCAATGTTGCACAACTCACAGGTAAAGTTGATATTGTAAACACCAGGTTTACAATATCAATTTTACTGGGCACAGTCCTCTGCGACTATCCACCACGTTCCAGTCTGACAGCCTGCAGATCCTCCTGATCTGCCCATCTCCTTCTCAGTCTCCCTGGTGGCCTCCCTGATAGGGGTCAGGCCTCCCACACTTGTCTCACAGACCTTTTGGAACCCATACAGTGCAGGTGCCCCAGCCACTGAAGATGCCGGGCTCACAGCCGTCAAGGTGTCTGCTGAGTTGTACAAAGCGTGTATGGCAGCGTTAGACCACCTCCTCCAAACTCCGTCTGCCATGACCCTCCATAGATATGTCGTAGCATCTTATTCTTGAATACTCTCAGCTTGCCTCACCGTAAGAGTCCATGCTTTGGCACCACAGAGGAGAACAGGTCTGATCACAAAGTCTCGTATAGTCCCACCTTTGTAGTCCAAGACAGTAAACGTGAGGCGAAAAGGGGATGCACTTGGCAGTAGGCCACATTCGCTGCTTTCATCCAACTCTGGACATCAGCTTCGATTTTGTCTTCAGTCACAATAGACCCCAGGTACCTAAATTCCATCACCTTCTCAAACTGAGCAGCTCCCTCTAGATCTTGAGCAGCATGGCAACTCATGAAAAGGTATTTCATCTTCTCGGTGTTTATCTTCAGGCCAACGTCTTCCACAGCTTCCTCAATAGCAGTAACCAGTGCCACTGCATCGTCCCGTTGATGCGCCATGACATTCGGGAAGTCTGCGTAGTCAAGAACCCTGACCTGCACCCCCATGGAGACTCCACCCGCCACTTGCTGTATGTTTCTAATTACTTTTTCCAGCACTAGATTGAAGAGAATAGGAGAAAGCCCATCACCTTGCTTCACTCCGGTCTCTACTTGAAACGAGTCCAACAAGTCACCTTCTGTCTTCACTCTTGCTCTTGAACCATCTACACACACCTGCACCATTTTTCGGAGTTTTCGAGGAATTCCCAGCTCTTCTAACACCTGCCATGTTTTTGAGCATATAACTGAATTATAGGCTTTAGAAAAGTCCATGAAAATATTATGAACTTTCCAGTTATATTCCCAGCACTTTTCAAAAACTCGGTGCAGCATGAAGAGTTGGTCTATTGTAGAACGGTCCCTCCTAAAAAAACCCGTCTGGTAATCACCAAGGCACTCTTCTGCATATGGTGTGAGGCGCATTAGCATGATGTTAGACAGCACCTTATAGCCAGTTGTCAGCAGTGAGATGCCCCTATAGTTGCCACATTGAGACTAATCTCCTTTCTTATATACAGGGGTGATCAGCACCTCCTTCCACTCGCCCGGCAGACATTCTTCCTGCCAGAGCAGCTGCTCCAGCAGGACATCCCTGCCATTCTTCAGAAGCTCTGCCAGAATGCAGTCCACTCTTGAAGCCTTATTATTTTTCAGCATGTGGACAGCACAAGTAATTTCACTAAATGTCGGCTCTTCAATATATGGTTCAGCAGTTTGGTAAGGAGTATAGTTCTCCGATATTGATGTTCAGCATGTTCTCAAAATACCTATGCCACTGAGCGAGAGCATCTTTTGAGTTTGTTAGAAGATTTCCACTCTCATCTCTTATGGTTGCCACTTGTGTCTGAGTACCTTGCATGGCTTTAATCGTCCGGTACATTTCCCGCCCATTATTAGCCACCCTATTACTCTCTATGCTGGCCACCTTCTCATTAAGATATTTCCGCTTTTCCTTACGTAGACGTATATTTGCCACTCTTCTCACCCTCTCATATGCAGCCTTCTTCCTGCTGTCCGCTAAGTAATTCAATATTGTGAAGGGTAGGTCATGTCTCAGTAACTTGCTCACGTATTATAACACAGTGACGGCTGAACTGGATAAGGGTAATGGGTTTACGGTGATTCTACTGGACCTTGCCAAGGCCTTTGACAGGATTCCACATGGAATTCTAATCAGTAAATTGCAGCATATGGGAATGGACATAGGGTTGGTGAGATGGATAGGAGGGTGGTTGACGGAGAGATATCAGAGAGTGGTTTACTCGGGAGTAGAGTCCACAAGACGGCCTGTGACTAGTGGTGTGCCACAAGGATCTGTTCTTGGACCACTGCTGTTTAATTTGTTCATAAATGATATAGGAAATGATCTGAGAGGAACAGTTCATTTGTTTGCGGATGATGCGAAGTTTGGTAGGGCAATAGTGAATGCAGATGACGTCAAAATTTTGCAGGATGATTTGGATAGATTGGAGGTCTGGGCTAAGGAGAATGGATGTCAGTTTAATGTGGCAAAATGTAAGGTTATGCATTTTGGGGTGAAAAGATTGGCGGCAGTTTACTGCATTGGTGGAACCGTGCTCCAGGAAATTGATGAGGCACGAGATTTAGGAGTGTTGGTAGATAAGGAATTGAAATTTAGGGGACACATTGCAAAAGTGACCAAAACAGCTCATCAAATCACTTGGTTGCTGAAGAATACGATGACAAGCAGGTTATTGTTCCTCTGTATCAAGCCTTGATAAGACCCCATCTAGACTACTGTGCTCAGATTTGGTCACCTAGGTTTCTTCTTGATGGGGAGGAGGTGGAGAGGATCCAGAGGCGAGTGACCAAGATGATAGCAGGTCTGTGGAATGAACCGTATGAGAACAGGTTGAGGATTTGTGGGTTGCAAAAATTGGTTGATAGGCGGAGGAGGGGAGATATGATTGAGACATTCAAATTACTGAAGGGTTTCTATAAAATTAATTCAGAAGATATTTTTGAGAACAGGGCTGGTTGTGGGAGGACTAGGGGACATCCATGGAAACTGGGCAAAAGTGTGGTTAGTAAAGGTGTTAGAGCTGGGTTCTTTACTTTTAGAGTAGTGAATGAGTGGAATGCGCTCCCTGAGTCTGTGGTGGATGCTGTGACAGTGAATGAGTTTAAGGCGAGGTATGATAGATACTGTATGAATGTCAAATAGTTGTGATGAATATGATTTGGGGCTTCCCTCGATGAGTCCAATGACTCCCTGGAGTTGCCCGTAATAATAGTAATAATAATAATAATAATAATAATAATAGTGTTTCCCTTCATTTCGCTACAGCTTCTTTGTGTATATGCCTACACTGTCTTATCTCTCATGCTCTATAGTCAAACAAATTTATTTGTTTATCGACTGAGCCAGCTAGACTATATATTGAGAATGAGAGTATAAGATGTTATTCAAAGACAATGCAGGTATCTGAAACTGTATGCCCCCCCCCCCAACTTCACTTTAAATTTATTCCTCTTAGTCAGTCGTGGCAATTACATAAAAACCGTATATAATACTTGCACACCCAGTTTTGGAATTTTTTTCTAGATAGTGCATTGACACTTCACAGTTCAGTGTGTTGTTTACACACTATTTATTAAGACCTAAAGAATATTTACAATATACAAGATACAAATTCCTCATTTCTGTAGACCTTGATTCCGAATTATCATAGCACTGTTACGTCGTGGCTTTTTCTTATAGATCTTGAATGTCATCCTATACGTGCCTACTATAACCTACTCCTAGCTTTAGTTCTGGGGAGGCACTTTCCTTTTGATTTCTGACAAAATTTAGATTTTAACTGCGCCAGTCAGAAACCAGGGACGGAGATTTTTTCTCATCCCAAGAAAGTATACCAGAAATTAAATTGCTATCTAAACAGACTAAGAGCTTAAATAACACTGGAGATCATGTAAATGTCATGGCTCACTTTCCCTTAAATCTATGGTATCCCCTCTATGCATAGGTTCGAAATTTTTGTAAGTGGTAATTCAGTCTTGCATTTAGACAACTCACAGATTATATCAACAAAATACATTTAAAAGAAAAGTTACATTTTAGATTACACATTCTAAAAACATACGAATCAATAATCTCACCACTAAGTTATCCGTTATTCAAAT
The DNA here is from genome assembly GCF_054136105.1 of Typopeltis vanoorti. Lineage (NCBI taxonomy): Eukaryota > Metazoa > Arthropoda > Arachnida > Uropygi > Thelyphonidae > Typopeltis > Typopeltis vanoorti. The sequence continues at coordinate 99,743,902 of NC_143568.1, read as the reverse complement.
TGAGACACTTAAATTCCCCCCTCAAAATTCCAATCACAAAAAATCATCTACTAAGTTTAGGTATCTTAACTAGTTATCTTTACATCACAATTAAGCTCAGAAATAGACAATATTCACTAAAATCATGTAATATTCAATGCAATATACGAGTAAGGTTCGCACTATTTCATAACTAAATTGAGAGGACAAAGTTCAATACTGCAATTATTGTGTCCACACTTTAAGTGTAAGTTAGGCTCACATACAGCACTACAATTATTAGTTTCATTCAACAAACTGTTCAAAAGTCATGTCTCCCCTTTGTGCAAATCAAGAATAGCACAAGTCTTCTATCACAGACAATCAGTCTAAAATGGTCACTAGAACACTAAGAGAAAACATGTGTATAGAATTCTTCCTTTCTTTGTCCCCCTTTTCTTCTCTACGATTTACTACTATATAAGAAAAATAAAGTGCTGTACTTCACCATCTTGTCTTTACAAAGGAGGGTTCCTTGGTTTCTGCCACGTGCTCACTTCGGATATGGGAAGACTTCCTTATCAATCAGCCGCTCACTTTCATGGTTACTGCGATTCACTTATTTCTTCCTCGGAGGATGTCCTTTGCTGCCTTCACATTGGTACTAGGCTTACAAATGGCTCTATCTGAGAATCTGGCATCATTCCGCAGGAAGCTTTGTTTGTCTCGGATCTAACAGCAACAGAAGGTAGTTGCTGGTCACCGGCGACAAGCTTCCTCAGCCAAGCAGGCTCGAACAGGAACGCAGGAACAGAAAATCAAGAGAGAGGTTCAAATTGCACGCAGTTACTATTATTCTGCTTTCGAGCGCCCTCCTTCAGCACTTTACTCATTCATGTCTCCTTCCCATTCGTTGTCATGGATGACGTCACATCTCCTCCCTTCTTTGAGTACTGCTTTCATGGAAGCATGTCATGCTGGTTTTCCTCGAGTGCTTACTCACCTTGCGTTATGTCATCATGTCGTCATTAGGTAGTGACCTTTTGGACTCTCGTTGGTTGGTAGATGTGGAGTTTTTATCTTGCACAGAGCATAATTTACATCTATGTTTTCAACATTATATTTCTATGTTAGGCATGTAATTTTACACATATTAGAATTTGACTATAATACTTTCACAATTCATTTTTAATCCACCCGTTCCATGTTTTTATCTTATTTAATCATACATTATAATTTTAACTTTAATACCCCTTTCAAACTAGACTGTGACATGCTTTTTCCTACAGAAAGTGTTTATCATCTTTTTTTCTTGAAAGTACAGGCATATTTTTGCGTAATTTAGTCTCTTCTTGTTAGATCTTAGAAGAATGCTTCAAAATATGATAGGACGACCCTTATTCTAGATCTAACAGCACTTAACTTTATCATATAATTGTGATACACACTGGTGTAGTCTAATTAACTACTTTCTACACAATATCTCTCTGCCACATTACATATATTAGACTCATGCACAGGAGGTGCTTAACGGTCAAAGCTGTATAACCGAGAGACCTCCACATAACCTTTAAAGGAATGCGAAGAACCGAGCAGGGCTTCTAAATAATGTCTTTCTGACCCAATCCTCACCTTCTTGTGGTGCACCCTGTCGGGTATCTACCTGGATACTGAACAAATGATGGGCTGGCAATTTAGGATTTAGTCAACCAAATTGTATTCTTATTGGCTTAAACCAAAATATAGAATGATGGTATAACATTACAGAATTTCAAGCTGCTGGGGAGTCGCACGGTTAAACAAGAATCCCATTGCTTTCGCCAGGGAACCAGAGAAAACAGAGAAATGTCAGCTACTAAAACAAATTCTAAAATACACCCCCAATTCAACATCGGAGTTCGAGATCGGTACTATCATCATAAGAAGCCTGAATGGCAAAGAAATGGAGATAGCTGAGGAATTGGATAAGTACTAGATCGACGTAATAGGGGTGACCGAAACAAAAAAGGTAAAAACTGGTGAGATCTCTCTAAGTCATAAATACAAAATGTTATATTCAGGCAATGACAATCAAGGAAAAGAAGAAGTAGCCATAGTAATCAACACTAAATACGAGGCTATACTGCTTGCCATTCAAGAAGAGTGATGTCGGCAAATATCACAATGGGGAACTGGACAATGAGACTTATTTGTGCCTATGGTCCCACAGAAGGCTCTACTAAGGTAGAAGTGGAGGAATTTTTTGAGGCTTTAGAGAAAGCAACTGACACAATGAAAAAGGAAAAGTTGGTCCTTGTTGGGAATCTAAATAGCAGAGTAGGAAATGATTGTCAGACATACAAAAATATTTTGGGAAAATTTGGAGAAAAGAGCAAAGCTAATAAAAATGGCAAATACCTGTTGGATTTCTGAACATGATCTGGTTATTACTAACACAACGTTCCAAATAAACATGTGCACAAATTCACATGGAGAGAAGAATAAGAAAAGTCTCATTGACTATGTTATCATTGATAGTGATATTTTCTCCTGGTGCAGGACACCCGAGTGTACAGAGGATTTGAAATTGGAAGTGATCAACATTTAGTCTTCAGCAGGATAAAATTGAATTCCATATTGACAAGAACAATATGTAAGAAAGTTTCAAAGCGAATAAAAGTTGAGCAGCTCTCAGATGTGAACTGAAGAATAAAATACACAAACATCATTGAAGAAAAAATGAAAGAGTTTGAGAATAGGAACCAAACTTGGGATTCAGTGGCAAGCCCTGAAGAAAATACTGATTGATTCAGCCAGAGGCATGTGGTGAGATCTGTAAGGATAGGAAAAAAAGAACTCCAAGGGGGACACAGGAAGTTATGGAGGCAGTGAAAGAAAAAAAGGAAAGCATATCAAACATTCCTGGCAAATAAGTCAGCTTGTGCTCTTAGAGAATACAGAGACAAATGTAAGAAAGTTAAACACTGTAAAACTAGGTAAACAAAAGTCACAACAAGACGTTGGTAAAACATAGAAAATAAATATCAAGAAGGTGGCAAGATACTCTGGAGGTTGTTAAAGAAGCTTTGGAATGGAGGAAAGAGTGCTGTAAAAGGAGACATGAAAACAGGAGAAAAAGATATCCTTCAGGTATGGAGTAATTACTTCAAAAAATTGCTAAATGAAAGAAGCAGTGGTGACAGCACGGTGGTAAAAAACACTCAACAGGCGTGTGAAGTCAGGAATACATATCCATACTTGAAGTAGAAAAAGCCATCAAAAGCCTGAAATAAGGAAAGGCAACAGGACTAGATGATATTTGAAACAGAAATATTTCAAATATCATTTTGTCCGGAGTATGGAGATATAAGTCTTACAGTGGCTGCACTGCATAGTTCAGAAGGCCTGGACAGAGGGATGAATTCCAGATGACTGGAGCAGAGCTCTCATAGTATCCATATATAAAAAGGGAAATAAAACCGAATGTGAGAATTACAGAGGTATTTCTCTACTGAATCTTCCTGGCAAGACCTATGCAAGTATACTTGAGAAACGGTTGAGACGAATTGTGGAAGAAAAGTTAGTGAAGAACAAGCTGGATTCAGGCCAAATAGAGGCCGTCAGGATCAGATCTTCACTTTACGACAAATAGTCGAGAAAGCATGGGAATATAACAAAGATAAGTTTTGTCGATCAGGAAAAGGCATTCCTGATATATACCCTCAAGGGGTGTACAGGATATGATAGTACTACATGAAAAATTTACATCATTACTAACATCCTATCTACAATTTTCCTCAAAATAAGTCTATTACCTGTCAAGACTTCAACATTATCAGATCTTATATTTATATCTTCTAAGGCACTTTTTACTGTATCAATCCACCTATATCTTGGTCTTGATTCTCGTAGACAGGCTTATACTTTGGTTATGCATTATTAAAACACTTAAGGAATAGAACAACGTAGTTAAGAATATAAATTAAATTGAACTTTAATAAATATTTTACGATATTTCGGCAATGTCACATTGGCATTTTCTAAAGGAACTTACAAAAAAGTTACATGCAAGTAGGCACTACACCACAGAAACTGGGAATGAAAAGATGAAGCTATTGTTCTCCTAACAGTCCTCATGGTGCCCTCTGCAGGTGTTCTTGGCCGTTGGGCTGAAGGTCTACAGATGTAGGTCTCCCAAATTTGGGGGCAGTTGCATACACCCAAATTTGTTGAGGTTTGGAGAATTTCTCAGGCCCAGGCTAATTCCATAAAGAGTCTTTCAAATTTGTATTTGCTACGGTGTATCACTGTAGCTTTCTTCCACCGTATTCTGTGGCATGTATCCAGAGCATGATCCGCAAGCCCAGAATGACTGTATTTGTGAAAACGGATGTAGTCCTTGTGTTCCAAAATTCTGATAATCGCTGTCCTGCCTGTTTGGCCAAAGTAAGAAAGTTTACAACTGCAAGGGACCTGGTAAACACCAGGTAGGTCTAGGGGAAGTGGTTGGTCTTTAGTGGAGCAGATAAGGGATGCCAATTTTCTGTAAGGTTTGTAACAGGAGGTCAGGTCATGTTTTTTTTAAGATTTTGGTAATCTTTTCCGAGGTGCCTCGGATGTAGGAAATGGTGATGGATTTAGAGTAATCCTTGTTGTGGGAGGGAGGGAGGGGATCTGTGGTTTGTAGGTTCTAATATTTTTTGGATTTTTTTTTTTTTTTTGGGGGGGGGGGGGGTAGCCATTGCCTGAGAAAGTGTTGAGGATGTGATTTAGTTCAGTGTTTAGGGCCAAGTCGTTTGAACAGATTAGTTTAGCCCTGTTGTATAGTGTTTTCACTACTCCATATTGTTGTGAGGGGGGGGGGGGGGGAGATTGTTGGTGAATGTATCTGCCTGTATGGGTGGGTTTTCTGTAAACTGAGAAAACCAAGGATCCATTAGGCTGGCGGGTGACTAGTGTGTCTAGGAAAGGGAGGCTGTTGTTTTCATCTTTTTCCAGAGTGAATTTGAATTTTCCAGAGAAATTCTCCAAACCTCAACAAATTTGGGTGTATGCGACTGCCCCAAATTTGGGAGACCTACATCTGCAGACCTTCAGCCCAACGACCAAGAAATCTCATGCACCGCTGCCGAAAAAGAATTTAAAAAAATACGAAGACGACAGATGAAAAAGTTCGAAAAATTAAAAAAGAACTCTACCGTCTTTCCAAAACCTGTTACCAACACGGTAATCAACCTTTCTTCAGTCACCCTGAAGCCTGAAGCACTCAACGCGCTGTCATGTGGACACAACTTCGCCATTGCTCCCAATAAAATACCTAGTGAGGATATTATGATCCAGATCGAGCGCGGAATCTGCCACCTTCCACACCAAGTCGCCAACAGTGTAAGACTGGATGTAGCCTGTGTCCTTTCCAAAGCAAGACCACCAAAAACCAACATATCAAACAAGGAATATAAAACTCTACAGGAAATGAAGAATAATAAAGAATTAGTTATCACCAAAGCGGATAAGGGTAATGCAACTGTAGTACTTAACCAAAAGGACTACACAGGTAAACTGAATGCTCTTCTATTAGATCGGCCCACTTACCTCCCTATCAATTACAATCCCACCAACTCTCAAATTAGAAAACTTCACAGGCTCCTTAAGAGAGTCACTTCTTGGCCTGTAGAAGTTACCAACAGATTAAAGCTGTCTAACTCTATATCCACCCGTATTTACGGACTCCCAAAAATACACAAAGAAAATGTGCCATTACATTCCATAGTGGATGGCATTGATTCCCCCACATACAAATTAGCTAAACATTTGGCCAAAGAGCTCACACACTATACTGGCAACACACCATCACACATAAAAAACTCAGCCCATTTCAAAGCCAGCATAGAAAACCTTACACTTCAAAATCTGACATAATGGTCAGCTTTGATGTGTCCTCTTTATTTACAAATGTCCCACTCAAGGAAACTTTAGAGCTAATCCAAGCTAAATTTTATCCCGACATCTCAGCCTTATTTCAGTTCACAATGAACTCGGGCTATTTCGTTTAGCAGGAAAAATTCTAAACAAATAGAGGGGACAGCCATGGGTTCACCACTCTCCCCACCCTTGGCCAATTTCTTTATGGAGACCTTTGAAGAAAAAGCCTTAGCCTCTGCCCCACAAAAACCAACCATATGGCTTCGCTACGTTGATGATGTGTTCGCTATTTGGCCACATGGCTCTGAAACACTTCTCTCCTTCTTAACACACTTAAACAACCAACACCCCAGAATCAAATTCACTCTGGAAAAAGAGGAAAACAACAGCTTCCCCTTTCCTAGACACACTAGTCACCCGCCAGCCTAATGGATCCTTGGTTTTCTCAGTTTACAGAAAACCCACCCATACAGGCAGATACATTCACCAACAATCCCCCCCACCCCTCACAACAATATGGAGTAGTGAAAACACTATACAACAGGGCTAAACTAATCTGTTCAAACGACTTGGCCCTAAACACTGAACTAAATCACATCCTCAACACTTTCTCAGCCAATGGCTACCCCCCCCCCCCCCCAAAAAAAAAATCCAAAAAATATTAGAACCTACAAACCACAGATCCACTCCCTCCCCCCACAACAAGGATTACTCTAAATCCATCACCATTCCCTACATCCGAGGCACCTCGGAAAAGATTACCAAAATCTTAAAAAAACATGACCTGACCTCCTGTTACAAACCTTACAGAAAATTGGCATCCCTTATCCGCTCCACTAAAGACCAACCACTTCCCCTAGACCTACCTGGTGTTTACCAGGTCCCTTGCAGTTGTAAACTGTCTTACTTTGGCCAAACAGGCAGGACAGCGAATATCAGAATTTCGGAATACAAGGACTACATCCGTTTTCACAAATACGGTCATTCTGGGCTTGTGGACCATGCTCTGGATACACGCCACAGAATACGGTGGAAGAAAGCTACAGTGATACACCGTAGCAAATACAAATTTGAAAGACTCTTTATGGAATCAGCCTCAGCCCTGAGGAATTCTCAAAACCTCAACAAATTTGGGTGTATGCGACTGCCCCAAATTTGGGAGACCTACATCTGCAGACCTTCAGCCCAACGGCCAAGAACACCTACTTAGCCCGCTAGAGGGCACCATCAGGACTGTTAGGAGAACAATAGCTTCATCTTTTCATTCCCAGTTTCTGTGTTGTAGTGCCTACATGCACGTAACTTTTTTGTAAGTTCCTTTAGAAAATGGCAATGTGACATTGCCGAAATATCGGAAAATATTTATTAAAGTTTAATTTATATTCTTAACTACGTTGTTCTATTCCTTAAGTGTTTTAATAATATCTTGGTGTTATTCTGGGTTTTTTCCTGCCAACTGGGAAGAGAACAGTTGTTTTGCTAATCTTTACTCTCCCATTCTGTTTAAGTGACCATACCACCTGAGATTAGCTCTGCTAACGTATTTCTGGATGCTGACAATGTCAAGTTCTTTCATAATATCCTCGTTTTTAATATGATATTGCTGTTGATGCCCCTAATCTTTCTCAGGACTCTCATATCTGCTGTCTCTAGTCTTTGGTCAAGTGTTTTACTTCTGATCCAGCTGTCAGATCCATAAATTAAAATTGGTTTCAACACTGTATTGTATACAGCTAATTTAGTGTTTTGACTAATTTCTCTTTTATTCCATATAAATTTATTCAGTAAACTTCCTACCATACCAGCTTTGTTGATTCTATTGTCTATTTCCATATTTAATTTACCATTTACCAATTTACCTAATAATCGTGCCTGAGTAGCTGAAATGTTTTAATTGTTCTACAGGTTCTCCATTCACAATGCAGTTGATATTTTCAATGTTTCTGCCTATTTTCATTATCTTTGTCATTTTAATGCTGACCTTCATACCATATCTATTACAAAAGTCATTCAATTTAGTAAGGGAGTCTTGTAGCGGATTTATTTCATAGTATAACGTCATCCGCATGAAGCAACGAGCTGAGATTAACATCTCCAATTCTGATAATGTTTAATACCACTTTCCTTCATAATGTGATCTATATAGATAATGAATAACAGAGGGGACAATGTACATCCTTGTCTGACACCAGATTTAACATTAAACCATCTTCCTGTGCTTCCTTCAATTCTAACTGCTGACTTACAACTCAAATAAAGACCAAGTATTGCTTGATATAATGCACCATTGACATCATATATCTAGCGTATTGAATAGCTTCTCTCTTGGCACCTTGTCACTCATGCACATTCCACACATATTCTCAGAAATATTGTGAAGTTTTTCCTTCACAAACAATCCTTCGCATTGACCAAACGTTCTTACAGAACTCTTCTTAACCTTTTTTCTTTCTGTGTGTTGATCTCTTTGTTCCTAAAATCTTGTCACAAAATCTCCTTCATATAGGCAACTCATGTTGATGATAGCCGAAGTTTCTCTTTTATTCCCTTTGATCATGAACAATTATATTCTTCAAACAAGCACATCTTGAGGATCCTAAAAGCAGACAGACGAAATCTTCACTTCCTTTGCCGACCACGACTGATTAGAAATTACATACAAGAGAAAGCATTGAGTATCCTGTAATAATTTTGCTTACTGTTGGGGCACCTTATATGTGTCTAGCTTCCTTTGTCTTTACTTTTATGCACCTTTTGCACTTATGTGTTTACCTCTTGGCATGCTGGTGTCGTGTCATCACGTGCTTTCCGACTCCTTTGTCTTTGGCATTTGCTGGCCCTTTGATGCAATGACATCATCTTTCGCGACTCTGTGTAACTTTTCTCTCATGATAATCCTCTTTGTTCTGCTGTTAATCTCACCGTAAACTTGCTGATTCATGTGTACATTATGGAAACAAAAAAATTCCATTTTTGCTTAACACAGTAATATATGGGGAATAATATCTCACCGAACATTTTCTTATAGATTTTGTACATTTCCTGAATTAAAACCATTGTAAAACTGAACATAAGTTATGGAATCGTTTATCATGAGAGATGTTACAATAGTCCACCAGGCACCATAGATCTCTTCAAACATTGTATTAATAGCACTTTTTTCATATTCCAAGAGAAATATTTTTTTTTTTTTTTTTATTATTATTATTATTATTTCGGGCGACTCCAGGAGTCCTTAGACTCATCGAGGGAGGCCCTAAACATCATGTCCACACAACTATGCGATTACATTCTCACAGTATCTATCATACCTTGTCTTGAACTCGTTCACCGTCATAGCACCCACAACAGACTCTGACAACTTATTCCACTCATTTACCACTCTAAAAGTAAAGAACCCAGCTCTAACACCCCTGCTAACCACACTCTTGCCCAGCTTCTATAGGTGTCCCCTAGTTCTCCCACCACCAGTCCTGATCTCAAAAATATCCTCTGAATTAATCCTATAGAATCCCTTTAGCAATTTGAATGTCTCGATCATATCTCCCCTCCTCCGCCTATCAACTAGTTTTTGCAACCCACAAATCTTCAACCTGTTCTCATATGGTTCATTCCATAGACCTGTTATCATCTTAGTCACTCGCCTCTGGATCCTCTCCACCTCCTCCCCATCAAGAAGGAACCGAGGTGACCAAATCTGGGCACAGTAGTCGAGATGAGGTCTTATCAAGGCTAGGTACAGAGGTACAATAACTTGCTTGTCTCTGCTCGTCAAGGTATTTTTCAACAACCAAGTGAGTTGATGAGCTGATTTAGCTACTTTTGCAGTGTGCCCCCTAAACTTCATCTCCCTATCCACCAACACTCCCAAGTCCCTGGCCTCATCAATCTCTTGGAGTACAGTTCCACCAATGTGGTATACGGCTGCTAATCTTTTCACCCCAAAATGCATAACCTTACATTTTGTCACATTAAATTGACATCCATTCTCCTTAGCCCAGAACTCCAATCTATCTAAGTCATCAAGACTTTGACATCTTCTGCATTCATTATTGCCCTACCCAACTTTGCATCATCAGCGAATAAATGAATTGTTCCACTTAGATCCTTCCCTATATCGTTAATGAACAGATTAAACAGCAGTGGTCCAAGAACAGAACCCTGTGGCACACCACTAGTCACAGGCTGTCTTTTGGACTCTACTCCTGAATAAACTACTCTTTGATATCTCTCCATCAACCAACCACCTATCCACCTCACCAACCCTATATCCATTCCCATATGTTGTAGTTTACGGATTAGTATTCCATGTGGTATCCTGTCAAACGCTTTTGCCAGGTCCAGCAGTATCACTGTAAACCCATTTCCCTTATCCAGTTCAGCCGTCACCTTGTTATAAAACTTGAGCAAGTTACTGAAGCATGATCTACCCTTCACAAAGCCATGCTGTCCCCTGTACAGTATCTCATTTTCATCAATCCATTCCTGTATTTTTCCCTCGACTACTTTCTCTAAAACCTTGACAACGACTCCTGATATGCTGATCGGTCGGTAATTTGCAACTGTAATTTGAGTCTTGGATCCTCCTTTATGTGGAAAGAGGGGAAACTATTTTCCCCTCTTTCCACACCTTCGGGACTAAGCCAGACCTGAGACTCAGATTAAACAACATGGTCAAGGGCACTGATAATTCTTTAGCTGCTTCATGCAAGACCCGTGCCGGTATACCATCCAATCCCACAGATGTGTTCACATTAAGGTTCTGTAATAGACTAGTCACCTCCACTTTATTCATCACTATTCCCGTATAAACTAATGGTTCCTTCATTTTTTCAATGTCACCACCTGGATGATATGCTTTTGCAAAGTGCGCGCTCAGTAACTCGACTATTTCGGCTGATTCAGTGACCTCCTTACCATCGTCATTCCTTAAAATCATTTTACCGTGTACAGTTTTTTTCTTGCTTGCAGCATATTGAAAGAACTGTTTTGGATTCTCTTTTGCTTGCAAAGCTAGTTTCCTTTCATAGTCCGCTTTTGCTTTTTTTACCACACTCGTTACCTTTCTGGCCTGCACTTTATACCGTTCGTGTGCCTGCAGGTCACCCCTTTCTTTAAATTCCCTCCACAGTTGTTTCTTTTTTTGCAGCTCAAGCTTAATGGTGTTATTCATCCATTTAACCCCTACTTGTTTTACTATTCGGACCCTGGGTATACAATCAGCCATTACCTCCTGTAAATGCTCCTTGACCACTTCCCATGCTCTATCGACGTCCAGCCCTTGCAATTGTACATGCCATGGCACTGATCCAAGCAATCTCCTAAGCTTGTCATACTTGCCAGCACGGTAATTCCACATATACCCTGTCTTAATCGAAAATTCCACACCTTTAGCCACCTCCCAGGTCAAGACCTTATGATCACTCTCACCAATAGGTGGCAACATGGTCATATTCATTACAGTCAAATTCTCAGATGCTATTACCAGGTCAAGCACTCTCACACCCCTAGTATTTTCAATTACATGCTGTCTCAGATAGTTATCCCTTAATAATTGAATAAAATCCTTTTCCTTCCTCACATGTGTCCTCTTCTCCTTCCAATCAATGTTACTATAGTTGAAATCCCCCATAATAATTACCCTCCTTCCACTCATTTCATCAATTTCCCTATGCATACTATCTCCACCATCTATTCCATCACCTGGTCTATAGCAGCACCCAACTGTATATTTTATTCTGCCAGTCTCAATCTTACACCAAATAGCCTCAAATGAGCTCCTTTCACTATCCAGCGATACAACTTCAATTCTCCTTGGCTGCAGTTCATCAGCTATCATCAATAATACCCCTCCCCCCATTTTATTCTCTCTGTCCCTCCTAAACACACTATAACCTACACATTCTATCCCACTAACTATATCTTCTTCCGTCAGCCATGTTTCACTAATGCCAATAACCTGTGGCCAGGAAGAGCCAATCAAGGCCAAAAATTCTTCCTTCTTGTTCCTAATACTCCTGGCATTAGTATACATGAAATGCAGTGATCCCTTAGTCCCACCCCTATATTGATACGTTATTCTAAATGACCCATTCCCATTTTTTGTCCTTAGTGCTGGCTTGGGTACATTATATACATTCTTACACTCATCTGTCTCACTGATGTCTGCATATCCATTCCCCCCCCCCCCTCCTTGGTAGTTCTAGTTTCCCTGGTTTTGCACATCCATTTTCCCTTCATTCAGCAACACTCTTTCCAGTCTCCGCACACCAAGTCCATTCAAATACAGGCCATCCATCTTGTATAAGTCCTTTCGCCCTTCAAACTCATTCTACACATCCACGAATTCCACACCACACCGTCTGCATAACCTACGCATAATGTCATTTGCAATTATGGCCCTCCTCCTAAACTCCTCTCTGTCATACCGCGGCAACAGACTAACCATTCTAACTCTGTCACTCTTTTCTTTCGCTACCTTTAACAATACTTTCAAGTCCTCTCTCATAAAAAATTTATCACCTTTCAATTCATTCGTACCTGCCACAATTATTAATTCTTTCACCCTCTGTTTTTGCACTCTAATACTCTCACTTACATCCTTAAATTTCGCACCCAGTAAGTACGATTTAGTTACACTGCCATCTATCATCCCTCTTAATAACGAGTCACCATACAACACTCTTTCCTTCATTTCAGAAACTCTCTCATTCTTGCACTGTTTTTTTACGTTATCCGAATCACTCTGGAAAGAGTTTTGCAGGTGCTCTAATTGCCGCTGCGCATTTTGTATCACTGCGCGCTACCTAGCGATCTCACTTCCTACAAATAATTCCTCATTATTTTTATCATTTAAACCATTTTCTCTCTCAGTATGGTTGCTTTCACTCTTTCTTAGATCACCACTCTCATTGCCATCTTGTACATCGCAATTCTCTATCAAGCCACTATTTTCACTCACATTCTGGCAATTCTGGCTTTCTTCAACCATAACTATCTCACTACCTGACACATACTTCAACTCCTCACTTTGCTTACACTTTCTACACATTCTCCCACCACTATCATTTTCAATCCAAATTCCAGCTTCATTCGGGAATGCATACATCCCACACACATCACATTGGACAAAATCTCTCACATTATAGTTTTTGTACAATGGCGTCGTATTTTTGGACGCCATTATCTTACGTCGCATTGGCGCCATATTCAAATCTATGAAACGTAACTTATATACTAAATTAAATAACGTAATTCACACCAAAATCCCACAGACACAACAAGCTACCAAAATTAGGCAATATTTCGTTATGATTTAACCTATATTCTAATTTTTACTCAAAATTGTACTTAGCTTTCGGGAGCTCGCTGAAAACACAACCATCCGTCTGGACAGAAAAGGACTAGCGATGGGTTCTCCCCTTTCTCCTCTGTTAGAAAATTTGTTCATGGAGTGGTCTGAAGAGAAAGCCTTACAGTACATGGGAACATGACCTATAGTTTGGTTCAGATATGTCAGTGAGATGTTCATTGTTTTCCCTGATGCTACTACCCAATTAGAAGAATTGTTCATGAACCTGAACAATAGCAACCCTCATTTTAAATTCACTTTTGAATTTAAGTCAACAGGTCTTGAGTATTTTTAGATATACTTGTAGAATATCCAAGCAGAATTATCAATTTATTAGTTTAGAGGAAGCCAACAAATATTATTTGCACATCACTTTCCATCACTATATGGCACAAAAAAAAAACAAACACTATTTGTATCTTACATAGCTTGCAATATCTCCACTAATAATACAGACAAAAGAAATAAAGCTCAAATATCTCAATACCATCCTGCCAAAGAATGGTTACAACAACAATGGTCAATAAAATTCTTGATCAACCTCCTAGACAGCTAAACACAAAAAAACAGTTATTCTCCCACATATACAGTTAGTTGCAGATAAGATATAAAATCTATTACTAGTCCCTCAACAAGATCTATAATCTTCTGAAACCATCAACTACTTAAACTTAGTGTCTACAAGATCAGTTGTACTTGTGGGTTGTACTACACTGGATAGACAAACAGGTAGGGACAGACACACAAGTCAGAACACATCAAGGATATGGAGAAGAAAAAGAAAATATAAATCAAGACAGGCAGCACATATAACAAAAACTAAACATCAAGTACTATATCAACAAACTGGAATGCTCTACATAGATTACAGATTCTTCACAAGAGTATTCAAGGAGTCAGCTGAAATAATAAAACACAGTGAAAGAAGAGATGATTTTACATCAAGTCTGATCTTCTCTCATTAAATTCGATATGCAAGCTTTTGTTCACTTCTACTTGGGTAAAGGGGGTACAAAACATCTTGCCAAGTATAATTTATAGGAAGAACAATCATTAAAAAGAATTTGACTCTTGATTTTTTTTTAATTTCTTAATAATTTTTAATGTAATTTTTATAATTATGTATTTTCAATATAGTTAGTTCATTTTCGTTCCAAAAAGAGAACCACTGGCTATTTTTAAGCATACTATTTTCAAGACTTTCTCAAATTTTCAGTTTAAATGGGAAACCAGTGTTGGATTTCAATGTACTTTCTGCTTGATATTCTATTTTTAGAGAAACATTACTGATATGAAATATCAATATGAATTTGAATGGCAAACTTTGCAAACCGCTACTAGTGCAAATGTAAAATCAAAAAACTGATGAAATCTAGAGAAGTAATTAAAAAAAAAAAAAAAAAATGATCCATAAATTTATACTTACATATTACAACACGGTCCGCAGCTGTTAAAGTAATGCCAACACCACCAACCTATATTTTTATTAAATATAAACAGGAAAAGGTTAATTTATAAACCTCCAAAGAACTTTCTTGATCTTTTATGTAACTGTTAGAGAAACAAGTTCAACAGAAATTCATATCTCATTTTATTGTAAATATGAAAAAAAAAAAAATTAGAAATTTCACAGTAGAAATTATTTCATAATTTTTATTATGAAATACAATTATCTTAAGGGATCTATTCTTGAATCAGTATTGTTTACATATTAGATGGGGAGGAGGAAAAAAAAAAAAAAAAGAACATAACATGCTGTATATTCAAAGGGCCACAGGATGCCAATCCCTGGTTTAGCTAATCGACAATTCAACTTTCAGAAACTCGCTCCCAAAGGAACACATCCTGCTTTGCAGGTGATCTTCTCTCATTGTTCTGTTTCTGCATTATGCTTTTCTACACATGCACTCAGAGAGTATCCCATAGATTATATTTATAGAAACTTTCAGTTTATGCATGTAAAACATATAGAATTTTATTCAAAAACTGAAAAACTGATATATTTCATTCATTGTAACAGATATCAAGGAGACAGACCAGTAACCACATTCAAAACATGAATCAAAAGAATGATTCATGAAGCATATGCTTACCAGCTCATGTCTTGGTTGCAGATGAAGTGATATATTACACTATTAGATTTTAAAGGAACAATTGTAAAAGTTGTGCAGATAAAAAAAATAAATTAAAATATAATTTAAAAAAAATTATGAACCATTAATGATAATCACTTTCCAAAGCTTAGAGATTGGCATACGTTTAGCACAGTCAGGGTTTGGATGACTTCACAGCATTTCAAAATTTTATTAATTGAAAAATTTCTACATATATAGTTTTTTAAATGTGTATTTCATGAAAGTTTCTATAAATACGAATAGTACACATCTTCCATTAAAACTATTTACCTCCAAAGATGCTGTTCTAAGAAATGCATCCATCACTCTCCCACCATTTCTACAAATTACAATAACATGAGTGGCAGTCACCCAACACCTTTGTTGATTGCTAACTTGCAGAACTTCTCCCATTCCTCTTTCATTCCATCTATCTCTGCATTCTATACCATCCTTCTCCTTGAAATATTTCGCAAAAAACTACAACCTTCATATCTTTATAAACTACATTAACATATTCTTTCTCTCTTTAATCCATACCTGCACATGGCTACGATTTAGTATAAGCTCTGAAACTTTTCATATGTGGGATTGATATAAAATCTACATTTTTACAGCATCTTGAACTAGCAAAGCTAGTTAAGATTGATGTAATAATGTTTCTCTTTGAATCCTGAATTTGGATTAAGGTCTATGAGTGCATGTGGATGGATTGGTTAATTTGATAACCTGATACACTATGGTCATCTGAACAATGCATATTCCTGAGAGTGACATTACTAACTTGAACCAGTCAAATGCAAGCATCTTAGTCACGGAGTTCTGCTAAATTTAGTTTTCAGATGTTTCAGTCAGTTGCATAAAGCCCAAGTTCAAATGCTTAAATTTTTAAAAAAAGTTCATAAATTAACATATTGGCTACTCATTCTATTTTTTAAAAAATAGCTCATTCTCTTTTTCATGCTACTTCAAGCCGCCAATATGCAAAGTTGTGGTCTTACCAAACAATTAATTAATTTAATACTTCATTTTTTACTGGTTAAAGAGCATAATCCACTGAGCCAACCAAACAGATAACCATTTAAGCTGAACATTTAAACTCTAAATATAAATCATTCATTTATACATTATTCAACAAAAACAATCACTTTCATTTAGTATAGAAAATATGCAATTATTCATTATGAAAATTAAAAAAAAATACAAAACTACAATATGAAGACAAATTTCATAAACTTTTGGATTACTCTAGTACAAACTCTAGTCAAACTAAAGATCAACCTTCATTTTCAGCCTGACTGATGTAATTTGCTATTCAATAATTTAGAAATAGCAACCGATAAAATTCTACAAGACAAAAACTGAAATCAAACATTAATTTTAATAAAATTATAGCAACTACTACTTGTGTCAGGAATGGTAACTTTAATTTCCCGATGATTTGACGTTCATATTAAGGTCATCACTTGGAAAATACACATGAATACATACACAGAGTATTCATGTGTGCAAAAGTAACACTGATTTGGTCAACTATTATTCTATTGGCTTGACCTCAAGTGTGAAGGGGGGAAAAAAATCTACATCAAAGATATATCCAATTTTCCATGGTCAGAGAACAAAATCATATTAACATTTCACATAGTAATACTGGCGGCATAATCGGTATTTAAGTAAGTGTTGTGGATTGTTAATATCCTGGAGTAATACAGTCCTGGACTGTTAAGACCCTGGAGTACTACAGTCCTAATTATAATGACCTGTTAGAAACAGAAGGTTAAGTGGGTCGAATATGTGCCATACACATTCTCAAGATTTTTAGACCATCATTAACGTTGAGATTGGGGTAGTCAATTAGAATTTCACAGGTGTCTTTAAATTTACACTCATAGAGGTTTTGATGTAATGTAATGAACAGGTGCCTATCCAGTCAATTCTGTGTAGGGCATCCAAAGCATGATTAGAAAGGCCAGATTTATCACAGTTCTTGAATTTAATGCGTCATTATGTTCCTTTTTCCAGACGGGAATTGTACATAGAGTTTCACCTGTATAAAGTAAGTTACAGGTTAAGGAAGACAGCACACTACAGGGTGAGCAAAGGGATCCTTGGAGGAGTTGAATAAGTTAATTTTTGAGGAGGTTTAAAGGTGGCATTAAGGTTGTATTTGCATAATATTCAAATTTATCTGATATCCCTTTAATGTATGGAATGGTTTTATTGCGATCTAGTTTATTTTTAGGTACAGTGTTGTGTGACAAATGTATCCAGAAATGGAAGTATTTTGACTTTCAGTTGTATGTGTTTGTGTTGTCTGAGGAAGGTGTCTAATATCTGGCAAACTATGAGACCAGATAAATATCATCAACGTACCTGAGCCAGACTTTGGGTTTTGAAGTAAAAAAAAGTCTACAATATATTGCTCAAAAGTTCCATATAAAAATTAGCAATAGGAGAAGACAATCGAAAGCACATGGCTGTATGTCTTCTTTTTGGAGATGAAAAGTATTTTGCAACATGCCACACAAAATAACCATACCATAGTACGTGGGCAAAGAGTGGCAGTGATATTGAGCAGAAATTTGTCCTGTAAAACAAGAATTGTGTCATTGATTGGGAAATTTGCAGAAGGGCAGATGTATCAAAACTGACTATCACTTTTGTTGAGTGCAATGTTTATAATTTTGGCTACGAAGTATTGTGTGTTGTATAGGAGGTGGAGTGGCTTACGAACTCCTTGAACATCAACACCTTCAACTATGGACCAAAGCAGTACAGTCTCTGTGTATCTTAGGAAGACTATAAATTATTATGGAGCAGTTGTATAGTGTGGAATTGTCTTCAAGTGACCAACATAAGTAATTCTATGGTTTTCTTTTTAATCTGATCAGTTGGGTTATATTTGATCAGTCGATAAGTGTTGTCTGAGACTAACTGATTCATTTTTTGAAGGTAGGCTTGTTCGGTTTAAAATAAGTAGCATTCCATTTATGCTCTAGTAATCACGATATCCTGATTTGCTTTAACAATTTCAGTTACCAGTGAGGTTGTGGACAGACTTATGTGTTCGTCGAACATGTTGTTTATTATTTTAATGGTATATAATAGAACACAAAAAATAAGTAAATAATTAATTTATTAACTTATTGCTGATATTTCGCTGGTGTTATAACCAGCATCTTCAGAGCACAAAAACACTGTTTGTCACAATACGCGAGACTATAACAACATGGTGTACTTAAACAAAATTGTAGCAGCAACACAAAGACTAGAGTCCTGATTTTGGCGCCCTCTATCTGAAAAAAAAAAAAAAAGAGCTATCACATATTACTAGAGTCCTAGAAAAGTGCTAGTTTTTTCTTAATATGACTGTCTCCCAGATCTTCAGCAAGTTAATACAGCCATATTTGTTGAGATTTGGAGAGTGTTTTAGGGCTTCTGTCCCTCTAAGAACAATCTCGCTGATTTATACGGGTTTCTGTGTAGTACTTTTGTGTTTTTCCAGTTGATCCTGTGTGCAGGGGTATCCAGAGCATGGTCTGCTAGGCCCGACTTCCCATAATGATAATTCCGGACGTATCTTTTATGTTCGCTGATGCGGATGTTCACAGGTCTTCCTGTTTGACCGTAATAGGCTTGATTACATGAGCAGGGTACTTGGTAGACTCCTGGATGTGATAAAGGAGAAATGCTGTCCTTGGGTGAGCGGATGAGGGTAGCTAATTTGCTACATGGTCTGAATGTAGTGCGTAGTTTATGTTTATTGAGAATTCTTGAGATCTTTTCGGATGTGCCTTTAATGTAAGGGATGGTGACTGTTTTGTTGGAGTTCTCTGTGGTGGATGGTGGGAGGGGTTTCTTAAGAGTGTTTAGTATTTTGTTTATTTTATGTGGATTGTAGCCGTTGGCCAAGAAGGTGTGGCGTAAGTGAGTCAGTTCAGCAGTAAGAGCCTTGTCATTGGAACAGATTGCTCTCACTCTATGGGTTAGCGTTTTTAATATGCCATATTGTTGAGAAGGATGATGGTGTGATTGTTTGTGTAAGTATCTACCTGTATGTGTGGGTTTTCTAAAAACTGAAAATGATAAGGAACCATCTGGAAGACGTGTGATAAGTGTATCCAGGAAGGGCAGACAGTTGTTGGCTTCCAGTTCCATAGTAAAGTGGATTTTTGGATGTTGGCTATTTAAATGTGCTAAGAATGTTTTCAATGTCTCTGGGCCATGTGGCCAAATAGCAAGCACATCGTTAACATAGCGTAGCCAAAGTGTTGGTTTGAGAGTGGCTGTATTGATTGCTTGTTTTTCCAGGTGTTCTATGTAAAAGTTGGCTGGGGGGGGGGGGCGTCCTTCGATAGACGCAATAATGCCGTCCATCGAACGAGGAATATACGACCTGCCTCCAACAATAGCTAACAACATACGTTTAGATGTGGTCAACATCCTAATCAAGTCCAAGCCTCCCAAAAATAATATCCCACATAAGGAATTCATTGCTATAAAAGAGCTACACAACAACAGCCAGATTACCATAACAAAAGCAAAAAAAGGAAATGCAACCGTGGTGATGGACACAACTGAATATGAAAACAAAATGCACACACTATTACAAGATCAGTCAACATACAAAATTATAGATTGCAATCCCACCAACACACAAAAGAATAAGACACAAAAATTATTGAAAAAAGTCACTTCCTGGCCCAAAGACACAGTTAACAAACTCAAGCCCTTCCATGTTAAAACAACGAGGATCTATGGAGCACCAAAAATTCACAAGCAAGGCACACCCTACGCCCAATTGTGGACAGTATAAATAGTCCCACATACAAACTGGCTAGACATTTAGCAAAGCTACTAGCCACTCTCACAAACAATTCTCCCTCCTTTGTCAAAAATTCAGCACACCTAAAAAGCATCTTACAACACCTCACCCTAAAAAGCTCAGACTTAATAGTAAGCTTTGACATCACTTCACTATTCACAAATGTACCACTAATAGAAACCCTCAAACTACTGAAGTCACACTTTCCCCCTGATATATTTGAACTATTCAAATTCACAATACATGCAGGATATTTCACATGGAAAGGGAAAATATACAAACAAATAGATGGGACAGCCATGGGCTCCCCCCCCCTAGCCAACTTTTACATAGAACACTTGGAAAAACATGCAATCACTACAGCCACTCTCAAACCAACACTTTGGCTACGCTATGTTGACGATGTGCTTGCTATTTGGCCACATGGCCCAGAGACATTGAAAACATTCTTAGCACATTTAAATAGCCAACATCCAAAAATCCACTTTACTATGGAACTGGAAGCCAACAACTGTCTGTCCGTCCTGGATACACTTATCACACGTCTTCCAGATGGTTCCTTATCATTTTCAGTTTTTAGAAAACCCACACATACAGGTAGATACTTACACAAACAATCACACCATCATCCTTCTCAACAATATGGCATATTGAAAACGCTAACCCATAGAGCGAGAGCAATCTGTTCCAATGACAAGGCTCTTACTGCTGAACTGACTCACTTACGCCACACCTTCTTGGCCAATGGCTACAATCCACATAAAATAAACAAAATACTAAACACTCTTAAGAAACCCCTCCCACCATCCACCACAGAGAACTACAACAAAACAGTCACCATCCTTACATTAAAGGCACATCCGAAAAGATCTCAAGAATTCTCAATAAACATAAACTATGCACTACATTCAGACCATGTAGCAAATTAGCTACCCTCATCCACTCACCCAAGGACAGCATTTCTCCTTTATCACATCCAGGAGTCTACCAAGTACCCTGTTCAGGTAATCAAGCCTACTACGGTCAAACAGGAAGAACTGTGAACATCCGCATCAGCGAACATAACAGATACGTCCGGAATTATCATTATGGGAAGTCGGGCCTAGCAGACCATGCTCTGGATACCCCTGCACACAGGATCAACTGGTAAAACACAAAAGTACTAACACAGAAACCCGTATAAATCAGGGAGATTGTTCTTAGAGGCGACAGAAGCCCTACACTCCAAATCTCAACAAATATGGCTGTATTAACTTGCTGAAGATCTGGGAGACAGTCATATTAAGAAAAAACTAGCACTTTTCTAGGACTCTAGTAATATGTGATAGCTCTTTTTTTTTTTTCTTTTCAGATAGAAAGCGCCAAAATCAGGACTCTAGTCTTTGTGTTGCTGCTACAATTTTGTTTAAGTACACCATGTTGTTATAGTCTCGTGTATTGTGACAAACAGTGTTTTTGTGCTCTGAAGATGCTGGTTATAACACCAGCGAAATATCAGCAATAAGTTAATAAATTAATTATTTACTTAGTTTCTGTGTTCTATTATATACCGTTAAAATAATAAACAACATACTAGTGAGGTTACTAGTTATTACTTTAGTATTATTTAAAACAAAAGTTTTGACATATTTTATCAATTATGTTATATGGGAGAAACCTAACCCCCCCCCCCCTCTTTCTCTCAGTAAGACAGTTACCAATTTGCTAACAGTCCTAGGTTAATTTGTTTGTCCTAGGTGCTGCAGCAAAGTATAAGCTTTACTTTATTCCTAACACTGTAATAATCTCCATAATTTTATCAAACTAAATACTGACCACCATGTAACATTAAAAGAATGAAACTGAACATGAATTTCACTCGATATAAGAAAATCCTGCACGAAAGAATTCTAATCTCAAGTCAATTGGCAGAAGAAATGTACAGTCCTAATAAGGCCAGAAATAAAATGATTACTCTTACTAGATAATAATAATAAACTTACTTGTGTAGTAAGCAAGAACACACCATAAGTAGAATCTTTCTGAAACTTCTGAATCCGTCTCTCTCTTTCTTCAATTTTGTTTACTGTACCATCAATCCTCATAACTTTCCATTTTCTAAACGAAATAACAGAGATCATTATAAAAAGAAGTTCAACTACATGAAGATGTGATGCACTGTTGTATTAAACTGTTCATTAAAATACTAACAAATTCTCAATAATCTCTAAAACTCCAACATATGTTAAGATGAGAAATGTCTTAATAGGTCATTAATATTTGTATTGATGAGAGACCTGTTAAATTAAGACTTTTTTTTTTTTAAATGTTTTCTACATATGATTTACTTTTCACATGCAGTAAGTTCACCCTGAGATAACTATCTGAAAGTGGTTAAGATTATTAAATAATTTTCCCTAGTAATGAAACGCACTATGCGTTACAATTTACTGACACCATACATCCCATGTGGAGATAGCATATACAAGAAATTGTACCGTTATTTGCTCAGTTTTCTTAAGAAATTCTGATATTATACCAAACTTAGAATGGCATGTATACACAAGGTGGAATGCAAGAAGATTTTCTTAGTATGTGCATAAAGTATTATCCCAAATATTTTTACCTAGCAATTAAATAAAACAAACAAGTTAGCAGTACAAAGCACATGCAAAGATCTTATCAAATTCTCATATGATAGCAATGCTGCTGCCAGAGGTTCTGAATTCTGATAATATCATACATGGCTGTACTGATGTGGTTGTGTTATCATTTCAAAACCGATAAGGTGTTATGTTTATAGAAATTAAAGATGGAAACTAAAACTTATGTGAAATTAAATTTAGTAGATTTTGCAAGCCTCATTGGCTGAGTGGTTAGCATACTTGCTCTCCAACCAACAGGTTTGAATCTCACCATGGACATGGATGTTTGTGATTGTCTTTAGGTGGGAGATGAATTTTATTGCCTGGTGTGAGACCATCACTCCACTTACTGGGTGCCACCCTCCTCCGTGTTGTTCGAAAATTCGCATATAACTTTTGACTCCCCATAAACTTAACTACTAATATCCTACTGCCGGAAGCCTTACGATAGCATAAACAGTCGATTCAGACATATATTATGTACACACACACACACACACACACTATATTCTTACAATAAAGTAAGCTAGAGAAAAGCAAATATCATTAAGAAAATCATAAGCAAGAGAAATACATTTACAGTACTGTACAACTGTAAATACAACTTATTTATTAATTACTGACCATTTATGAAAAACAAAACTACATTAGAGCCTACCAGTTTCGCCAGCAAACTGTCTGGCTTTTTCAAGGCATTTACGGAGACATGAAAACTAGTAAATGCAAATTGAAAGGAACATAAAAAACGTAAACCAACTAGTAGCTAAGGTTACACGTTTGTGTGACAGAGAGGACTTATTGTTCTTATTCATTATCACACATGCGTGCTTGTTGTAAACATGTAATGTGAAACAACAACAAACACGCACACGTGATAATGAATAAGAACAATGAGTCCTCTCTGTCACGCGAACGTGTAACCTTAGCTACTAGTTGGTTTATAACGTTTTTTATGTTCCTTTCAATTTGCATTTACTAGTTTTCATGTCTCCGTAAATGCCTTGAAAAAGCCAAAAAACAGTTTGCTGGCGAAACTGGTAGGCTCTAATGTAGTTTTGTTTTTCGTAAATGGTCGGTAATTAATAAATAAGTTGTATTTGAATTATATAAACGACCAAATATGTTTAGTTTAAAAAGTAGTTTAAAAGTTTAAAAAGTCTGTTTGCAAGATGAAGCATATGTCTGTTCAGTACCTACATCAATATAGTCTTGTAGGATAAGAAACACTGTACATGTTATATCTATTACTGACATAAGACATCAAAAATTAAAGGATAATGTGAAAAAGAAATTCATATTTATTCACATCTATAACAATTCATGCATTGATAACGAATAAGCAATAATATGATGGCTTTATGGTAGCATAGTGCAATCGATATGACTGCTTCGCAGTAGCCTAGCCTATATACCAATGAATGAATTGTTATAAAATTATTTTATGCCAATTAATTTAACTAATAACAGTTAATAATGGTTAATTTTATGCAGTTACGATTTAATACTATCTTTATGTTTGTTTACATTTCCTTTGACTGCAGATGGCCATGTACGGTCTATAAGTGTTTGTGTGCGTAAGTTTTGATAAATTTTAATTTTTATAATAGATTTGTGTATACTTTATGGTAGTAAATGATAAAATAGACGTATCTACATATATTTTATGTATTTATGACATATCTAACATTTTCTTAATTTTTTCAATATTTCTAAGCTAAGCAGTTCATCTGCAAGTTTTTTGAAATTGTTGCAATTCTCTAAAAATTTTTCCAATATATTTATTCATGAAAAACCATGTGAAAGTGGATCCGTGCAGTTCAAACCTACATTCTTCAAGGGTCAACAGTATGTATGTGTGTGTGTGTATATTTTTTTTTTTTTCAGAATTAATTTTTACTCGGTTGGAATATTATAAAAAAGCTTTAATGACTGTTACCGAGAGATAAAAAGATGACAAGATATATTTAAAAAGATACTACTAGTTTACTAGTTTCGTTGAATAGATCAACATCCTCAGGTATCACAATCAAAGAAGTATATAAAAAATTACAGACTTAAAATTGTAATAACAGAACAAGTTATCTCTACAGTGTTCATCCAAACGTAGAAGGATGGATTTAGCGGTCTGTCCATAGTATGGCTTTCCACAATCACACAAAATCAATGGACAGACCGCTAAATCCATCCTTCTACGTTTGGATGAACACCGTAGAGATATCTCCTATAACAGGACTAGAGCTAGCGCTCTCTCTAGCCACGTTCTCTTTTCAGCTAACTCAGACGAAGGCCGCCAACACATTGTAAACTGGACTCAAACTTCTAACATCCATGTGTGCTACGATGAACTCGAAAGAAAGATTGTCGAATCTAGGGAAATTTCTCTAGATTCCTCTCATTTCAACAACAGCCTGAGTTACAATCTCTCAGATGCACACGTTGCTTCTGTTCAGTACTGGCGTACTCGCGACAGCGCGTAGTATACGTTTGTTTGGAACTCATACTCGCATTTGTTTTTCAAACACGCTACTGCCTTTTTATACTTGTTCTGTTATTACAATTTAAAGTCTCTGTAATTTTTTATATACTTCTTTGATTGTGATACCTGAGGATGTTGATCTATTCAACGAAACTAGTAAACTAGTAGTATCTTTTTAAATATATCTTGTCATCTTTTTATCTCTTGGTAACAGTCATTAAAGCTTTTTTATTATATATATATGTGTGTGTGTGTGTGTGTGTGTGTGTTTATAATTATTAACTGACTTAAATAATAAGAAAACAAGAGATTTAATAAGGTTTCACTACTAGTTTCATCAGAAATGCCAACTTCATCAGGTTAAATACAGTACCAGGTAGAAAACATCTTAAAAATATATTGCACTTTAAACAAACACAGACTTTAGAAAAAGTAGTAGTTGTGTTTGAAAAGGAGTCTGAGCGTTAGTTTTGGCGTGAAGCCAGAACTAACACTCAGAATCTGGTTTTGTCTTGAAGATTAAGAACATCCAACTTAACGAAGCAGACAGAATGGTCAGCTTCAACATAGTCTCACTGTTCACCAACGTTCCAACCCGGGAAGTCCTTAGTCTTTTAAAAAACAACTTATCGAAAAAGATTTTTGCCTTAGTTGTTCATTGTGTAGATTCAGGCTACTTCTTATTTGAAGAAAAATCTACAAATAGAACAACGGTTTGGCCATTGGTAGTCCGTTGTCTCCGGTGCTAGTCAACGTTTTCCTTGAAGATTTTGAGGAAAAAGCTTTTCCTCAGCAACACTGAAACCCAAAATCTGGCTGCTTAACATGGAAGATATTTTCCTAATTTGGAAGCACGGCCAGGAAAACTTACAAACCTTCCTGAATCATTTAAACAATTTTCATCTAAATATAAACTTCACATCTAAACCAATGGTTGTTTTGGCTTTTCTAGATATAAAACTTACTAGAACAAGTGATGGTCTCAAGATTTCTATCTTTAGAAAGCCAACACACACCGATAAATACTTACATGCTTTGTCTCACCACTATCCCCCCCCCCCCTCAAAAATTAGGAATTATTTCCAAACTAGCTCATCGGGCGAGATCCTTGTTGTCATAAGACGAAGAACTTCAACATGAAGTTCTTTTAGTTACCTCAAAAGGCCTTTCTTAAATAACAGTTACTCTCCTAAAAGTATCTATAATTGTCTTAGTGTATGTAATCAACAAAGTAACGAAGATAACTCAAACCCCACAGCCTACATCTCCTTACATAATATAAGTTCTCTTTGTCCTAAACTGGCGAAAATCCTGAAGAAATTTAATGTTAAAACATATTTCTCCAACTTTTCAAAACTCCGATCTTGCCTCAGTCAACTAAAGTAAAACACAACGTTCTTCAGTTCCCAGGCGTATACAAAATCATTTGCAGTTGCAGCAAACCATATTATGGCCAGGCAGAAAAGTCCATCTCTCTATCTCTCTCTCTGTCTAGAAGAACATCAACATGATATTTCTTACAACAGAACCCATGCTAGTGCCCTATCCAGATAATACCAATGTTGAAGGACAACAACAACAACATCAAATAGATTGGAACTTAACTTCAAACATCCATAAATGCTCTGATGAATTAGAGACTTATCTTGGAATCCAGCTCTTGACCCTACCCATCTAAACAGTAATCCGAGTTACAGCCTCCCCGATTCACATAGCGATGTAATCCAGTTTTGCCATACTCATGATATCATTCACATGCAAAGTGCTTCACGCCAGAACTAACGCTTTTCAAACACAACTATTACTTGTTCTAAAGTCTGTGTTTATTTAAAGTGCAATATATTTTTAAGATGTTGTTTACTACTTGGTACTGTATTCACCTGATGAAGTCTGTATTTCTGATGAAACTAGTAGTGAAACCTTATTAAATCTCTTATATTTCTTCTCGGTATTTAAGTCAGTTAATAATTATAAACATGTCATTAAGCTGAGTCAATTACTCTGTAAATATATATTCCTTAGCGCACCCATGGTATAAATGCACTATAGGTTTACTAATAACCTTTTGTAGGTGTGAAACACATAAAAAGATCTAATGCTTTTGCCTTAGTATTTAATGCATCTTCAGTACACTGACAGCACAGTATAATTAAAATGCAAATAACAGAAGTATTTTACAAAGCACCGTCATAGCATAAGTAAGACAGCAAATGATTAAAGGTTAACCATTTGATGTTGACTGATAACCATAGCATAAGTAAGACATCAAACGGTCAACAGTCAACAACAAATGGTTAACTGCTGACTGATGTCTTATGTTATGGTGGTGCTTTTTAAAATACTTTTATTATTTGTATTTTAATCATATTCCATTATCAATGCAGTGCAAGTGCCTCAGAAACTAAGGCAAAAATTTTACATCTACTAAATTTAATTCCACGTAAGTTATAGTTTCAGTCTTTAATTTCTAGAAAAGTGGTTGTGTTATAAACGTGACTAGTTAGGTAATGACAGGAATGACTAATTCTTTTCTCAATGACAAAGAATCAATAACAGTAGTCAATGATCATTTTCTGCTTATGTAATTACTGCTGTTCTTCACAAGAAGTATTTTTTTTTTACATTTTCTAATTGATGTCAAGCATACAGTTTTTAAAAAAATAAGAATGTGTACAGATAATATAACATACTTAACATTTAAAACTGTGTCCTTTCTTAAAAGTCATGTTAGGCCTAACAGTCCTTCATGAAGCAATATTGAAAAAAAAGTGAACTAAATCAGTGTTTTTTACATTATGGGTCGCAATCAACATTTAAAAAAAAAAAATATTTTTTCAATAAAAAATATCGGATTGTACCTCAGAGATTTTGTAGTTAACACATTCACTTCTTCTGACTAAATCCTATGCGTTTCAATTCACCAGGGGACCCACTTCACAGTATATTATGTTTCTATGTTCCTTTCATATCAACTGGGTGCATTTTTACAAAATTTGAAATATATACACCAAGCTTGTTTCAATGTTTCCAAGTAAATTTAATTACATAATTATTAATAAACAATATAAATATTAATTATATATATATATATATATCATCATCATCAAATTCCTGCCATGTACCCTCAAGGGGTGTACAGGATATGATAGTACTACATGAAAAAAATTACATCATTATTAATTTCCTATCTACAATTTTCCTCCAAATCAGTCTGTTACTTGTCAACACTCCAATATTATCAGCTCTTATATTTCTATCGTCTAAAGCACTTTGTACCGTATCAATCCACCTATATCTTGGTCTTCCTCTCGGTCGTTTTCCTGCCAACCTGGCAGAGAACACTTGTTTTGCTAATCTTATCTCGCCCATTCTGTTTAAGTGACCATACCACCTGAGATTAGCTCTGCTAACGCATTCCTGGATGCTGACAATGTCAAGTTCTTTCCTAATATCCTCGTTTTTAATATGATACTGCCATTGATGCCACCTGTTCACGCCTATAATCTTTCTCAGGACTCTCATATCTGAAGTCTCTAGTCTTTGGTCAAGTGTTTTACTTCAGACCCAGCTCTCAGATCCATAAGTTAAAACTGGTTTGAACACTGTCTTGTATACAGCTAATTTAGTGTTCTGACTAATTTCTCTCTTATTCCATATGAATTTATTCAATTGACTTCCCACCATACCAGCTTTGCTGATTCTGTTGTCTATTTCTATATTTAATTTACCATCTTCAGTAAAAATCGTGCCTAAATAGCTGAAATGTTTTACTTGTTCCACAGGTTCTCCATTCACAACACAGTTGACATTTTCAATGATTCTGCCTATTTTCATCGTCTTTGTCTTTTTATTGGTGACCTTCATACCATATCTATTACAAGTTATTCAATTTAGTCAGAGAATCTTGCAGACTTGTAGCGGATTTATTTAGAAGTATAACATCATCCGCATAGAGCAAAGAGCTGACATTAACATCTCCAATTTCAATATCATGTTTAATACCACTTTCCTTCATAATGCGATCCATATAGATAATGAATAACAGAGGGGATAATGTACATCCTTGTCTCACACCAGATTTAACATTAAACCATCTTCCTGTACTTCCTTCAATTCTAACTGCTGACTTACAACTCAAATAAAGACTAAGTATTGCTTGATATAATGTCCCATTGACACCATATAACTGCAGCGTATTGAATAGCTTCTCTCTTGGCACCTTGTCATATGCCATTTCCAGATCGACAAAACTTAAATACAGATCTTTGTTATATTCCCATGCTTTCTCGACTATTTGTCGTAAAGTGAAGATCTGATCCTGACAGCCTCTATTTGGCCTGAATCCAGCTTGTTCTTCACCAAGCTTTTCTTCCACAATTCTTCTCAACCGTTTCTCAAGTATACTTGCATAGATCTTGCCAGGAACACTCAGTAGGGAAATACCTCTGTAATTCTCACATTCAGTTTTATTTCCCTTTTTATATATGGGTACTATGAGAGCTCTACTCCAATCATTGGGAATTCGTCCTTCTTTCCAGGCTTTCTGAACTATGCAGTGCAGCCACTGTAAGACTCTTATACCACCATACTTCAGCATTTCTGGTCGAATATCATCTACTCCTGCTGCCTTTCCACATTTCAAGCCTTTGATGGCTTTTTCTACTTCAAGTATGTATATGTATTCCTGACTGCATGCCTGGGCAGTGTTTTTTACCACTGTGCTGTCATCACTGCTTGTTTCATTTAGCAGTTTTTCAAAGTAATTACTCCATACTTCAAGGATATCTTTTTCTCCCGTTTTCATGTCACCTTTATCATCTCTAATTCCTTTTATAGCACTCTTTCCTCCATTCTTAAGCTTCTTCAACAACCTCCAGAATATTTTGCCACCTTCTTGATATTTATTTTCTATATTCTTGCCATAGTCCTCCCATGACTTTTGTTTAGCTAGTTTTACACAGTGTTTAGCATTCTTGCATTTGTCTCTATATTCTCTAAGAGCACAAGCTGACTTATTTGACAGGAACTTTTGGTATGCTTTCTTCTTTTCCTTCACTGCCTCTTTAACCTCCTGTGTCCACCAGGGGGTTCTGATTTTTTTATCCTTACAAACAACCTCGCACACATGCCTCTCTGGCAGAATCAATCAATATTTTCTTCAGAGTTTGCCAATGAATCTCCAAGGTTTGATTCCTGTTCTCAAACTCTTTCATTTTTCCTTCAATAATCTTTGTGTATTTTAGTCTACAGCTCACATCTGAGAGCTGCTCAACTTTTATTCGCTTTAAAACTTTCTTACATGTTATTCTTTTCAATATGAAATTCAATTTTATCCTGCTCAAGACTAAATAGTGATCACTTCCAATTTCAAATCCTCTGTACACTCTGGTGTCCTGCACCAGGGAGAAAACATCACTATCAACAATAACATAGTCAATGAGACTTTTCTTATTCCTAGCCTCTTCTCTCCATGTGAATTTGTGAACATTTTTATGTTGGAACATGGTGTTAGTAATAACCAGTCCATGTCCTGAGCAGAAATCCAACAGATATTTGCCATTATTATTAGCTTTGCTCTTTTCTCCAAATTTTCCCAAAATATTTTTGTATGTCTCACAATCATTTCCTACTCTGCTATTTAGATCCCCAACAAGGACCAACTTTTCATTTTTCATTGTGTCATTGCTTTTTCTAAAGCATCAAAAAATTCCTCCACTTCTACCTTAGTAGAACCTTCTGTGGGACCATAGGCACAAATAAGTCTCATTGTCCAGTTCCCCATTCTCATATTTGCCCACATTACTCTACTTGAGACTGACTGCCATTCAAGAAGATTAGCCTCGTATTTTGTGTTGAATACTATGGCTACTCCTTCTTTTCCTATTGTCATTGCCTGAATATAACATTTTGTATTTATTGCTCAGAAAGATCTCACCAGTTTTTGTCTTTTTTGTTTCAGTCACCCCTATTATGTCAATCTGGTACTTATCTAATTACTCAGCTAGCTCCATTTCTTTGCCATTCAGGCTTCTTATGTTGATAGTACCAATCTTTAACTCTGGTGATGTTGAGTTGGGGTTTGTTTTCAGATTTGTTCCAGTAGCTGACTTTTCGCTGTTCGCCCTGGTTCCCTGACGAAAACAACGGGGGGCCTTGTTTAACCGGGCGACGCCCCAGCCGGCATGAAATTTTGTCATGTTGTACCATCATTCTATATTTTGGTTTA
The DNA here is from genome assembly GCF_054136105.1 of Typopeltis vanoorti. Classification (NCBI taxonomy): domain Eukaryota; kingdom Metazoa; phylum Arthropoda; class Arachnida; order Uropygi; family Thelyphonidae; genus Typopeltis; species Typopeltis vanoorti. The sequence continues at coordinate 99,712,427 of NC_143568.1, read as the reverse complement.
ACCAATAAGAATACAATTTGGTCGGCTAAATCCCAAATTGCCAGCCCATCCTCGTCCGTTCAGTATCCAAGTAGATACCCAACAGGGTGCACCACGAGAAGGTGAGGATTGGACATTAGGTCAGAAGCCCTGGTCGGTTCTCCGCATTCCTTTAAAGGCTATGTGGAGGTCTCCTCTCAGTTATACAGCTTTGACCCTTAAGCACCCCTATATATATATATATTTAGTTAGATACTGTGTTTGGCACTACAATAATACTGTTTTGCTTACTTATCTGCCTACCTTATTACATATAATATATTTTATATGTTTTCATAGATCTTTATATTTCTATCCACTCTTTCCTGGATTCTCCTCTTTACCAGCTTTCTTTCCAATACTTCAACCACCAGAGTCTCCTTTATGTGGTTACACTATTTTCCCCTCTTTCCACTCTCCTGGGAGACTGCCAGTGCTGAGATTTAAGATCCTGGTCAGACAAATGCCAATTTCCTTATATCTTCATGTAACACATGGGCTATCATCAAATGTTCATTCCATAGACCTGCTGCCATCTTGGTCATTTGCCTCTGGATCCTCTCCACCTCCTCTTCATCAAGAAACCCTGGTGCCCAGATCTGCACAGTAATCAAGATGGGATCTTATCAAGGCTCGATAAAGAGGAACAACAACCTGCTAGTATATACTCATTAAAGTATTCTTCAGTAACCAAGTGATCTGATGAGCTGCTTTAGCCACTTTTCCTATGTGCCCCTAACCTTTAACTCCCTATGCACTAACACTCCCAAGTCTCTGGCTTTGTCAATTTCCTGGAGCACGGTTCCACCAATGTTATATACAGCTGGTAATTATTTCACCCCAAAATTAATAATCTTACACTTTGCAACATTAAACTGACATCCATTCTCCTTTGCTCAGTCTGACAATCTATTCAAATCATCCTGCAAAATTTTGACATCTGTATTAACTATTGCTCTACCCAACTTTGCATCATCAGCAAATAACTGAACAGTTCCTCTCATATTGTTAATGAACAAATTAAACAGTAGCAGTCCAAGAACAGAATCCTGCAGCATGCCACTAGTCACAGGCCTTCTTTTGGACTCTACATCTGAATAAACTACTCTCTGATATTGCTCCATCAACCACCCTCCTATTCATCTCACCAACCCTATATCTATTCCCATGTGCTTTAGTTTACTGATTAGATTTCCATGTGGTATCCTGTCAAAGGCCTTTGCAAAGTCCAGCAGTATCACTGTAAACTCATTACCTTTATCCAACTTAGCTGTCACTATTATAAAATGTGAGTGAGTTACTGAAGCCTGACCTATCCTTCACAAAACCATCCTGATCCCAATACAGTATTCTTTTTCCATCTATCCATTTCTGTATTTTGCTCTTGACCAAATTCTCCAATACTATGACAACTCCTGATATGCTGATCAGTCAGTAATTTGCAACATCAGTCTTGGAGCCGCCTTTATGCAATGGAACTATTTCCCCCAGCCCCTCTTTCTATCCCCTGAGGACTAACCCAGAGCTGAGACTTAGATTAAACAATATGGTCAAGGCACTGACAATTCTCTCGCCACTTCACATAAAACTAGAGCTGGTATCCCACAGCTATATTCACATTATGGTTCTGTAATATGCTATGCACTTCCATTTCATTTACCTCAGTTCCCATATAAGCCTTCGGCTTTCTCTCTTTCCACCAATATCACCACCTGGATGATATACTCTTCACTTAGTAACTCGACTATTTGGACTAATTCAGTTACCTCCTTACCATCGGCATTCATTAAAATCATTCTGCCATATACATTCCTTCTTTTACTTGCAGCATATTGAAAGAAGTGTTTGGAATTCTCTTTAGCCTGCATTGCTAACTTCCTTTCATAATCTGCTTTTGCTTTTCTTATCACATTAGTCACCTTCTGGTAACTAGTGTGATAAGAAAAGTCCAGCAGTATCACTGTAAACTCATTACCTTTATCCAACTCAGCTGTCATAATCTATGCCTTGTACTGTTTGTGTGCCTGGAGGTTACCTCTCTCCTTAAATTCCCTCCACAATTGTTTCTTTTTTTTGAAGCTCCAGCTTAATGATGATATTCATCCATTTAACCTTCCACTTGATTTACTTTCTTGACTCTAGGTATGCAGTCTGCCATTACCTCCTTCAAACACTCCGTTACCACTTCCCATGTACTATCAACATCCAGCCCTTGCAATTTTACATGCCATGGCACTGGGGATACCAGATGGCATATCGTGGTATGACTGTGTTTGGAGAGCTCCGAAAGCTAAGTTGTTTAGTTTAAAAAAAAAAAAAATAGTATTATTGAATTTAAAATTGTGTTGGAATTAGACTGTATTGTGGAGTTAATTAGTTTAAGTTAAAAGTTTTGTTTTAAATATTGTTAATTTAGCCTTTATCATGGTAAGTTATGTAGCGTAGCACATGGCACTGATGTGAAACAGAACAATGGCGTCCAAGGTGTCATTTTTTAAAGAATTTAATCAAAGAGACTTCGTGCAGTGCAATGTCTGCAATGAGTATGCATTACCAAAAGCAGCTGGAATTTAGTATGAAAGTGAGGATCAGAAGTGTGTCTCAGGTCGCAAGATTGAAATAATGGATGGAACTCAGAATACAATTGAAAATGTGTGTGATGCAACACCAGATAGGATTGAGAGTGAGATTAAATGTGACATGATTGAGAGAGTAAGCAAAGTGTAAGCAAAGTTTGCTTACACTTGAAAAAAAAAAAAAATGTGAAGGATATAGTGTGTTCAGGGAGGATAGAGAGAAAAGAATAGGGAGAGAAGTGTTACTGATGAATTGCAACCCAAGAGTAAAAGTTCAACTACAGGCCAGTGAAAATGGCACATCTGAGCCTCCCTACCGGCTAGGACATCTATAGACTTCCAACTAAATCTGGATATGATTCAGCCTGCCCTCACGCTGAAGAGAACGGTTAATCGGATTATCTCCCGTTCGTAGCTGCCTCTCAGTTGCCTATAACAAGAAATGGACTTTCTTGTTCCATGCTGGTGAACTGGATTTTAGTTATATATGATAGACTAAAAATAGAGAAATTATTTATATTTTTGTTTTCTCTTTTTATTGTACAATACAATTTTAATTTCTGGACAAAATAAAGGTCTTGCATAATTTCTTCACTTAAATATTGCCTTACCTTGGAGAACCAATTTAATTTTTTTTTTTTTTGCGCTAATTTTTTTCTAATCGCTTAGTAGACAAAATATTTTTCTTTGTTCTCAAAGAAATTAATTCACAATAATTATTTGAAATATTCTTTTAAAAAAAGAAAAGAAAACCGGCTGCCGACGTTCCAGTTTATATTATTTTTATACAAAACCTTCGAAATCAAATAATACTTAACAGATTTCCTTTAGAGAATAACATGAAATTCTTTAATCATATTACTAAATTTTTTCTTCATGTTGTATAGTAATCTGTACTTTCACTTTCTTGGTTTCCTTGTATAATTGGTCATTACAAAATGAAATTAACAGTTATGATTTAAATTTATATTTTCCGCAAAATTCAGATATTTTATTCTCCAATTTTTAAAGTAAGTGATACATTTGCTTATTTTTATCATTCAAAATATGTATATCAAATGTGAAATTTCATTTCCATATTTTTACAATAGAATTGAACTTTATTTCACCTCTGATAGTTTAAACCCCTCCCCGTTGCATTACTATCACACACCCGAAAACTGTTATGATACATAGGTACAGTTTTTATTTAATTCGTTATTTTTCTCTAGTAATTGTTCCACATAACTTTAATTTTTCGATACTGAAACTATGTGGCGATTATTATAAATTAGCAAATTATAAATCAGACAATATACATATTTCCTGATTATTATAAATCAGGAAATTATGTGATATTCGGATATAGATGAAATTAATATTTAAAATCACTGTCATCCTTCAAATGCAATATCAGAATAAAGAAAGTGGAAAACCCGAAGTTTCGAAATACATATCGAAAGCCCGCTCTCGAAATGTATTGGTCTACAGACTGGATTCTGAACACGCCAATGTTTCGTGATGTTATGACTGAAAAACAATTCAGTCTCATCATTTGCATTTTCAGAATAATGAGGAATACGATCAGGCAACACATCCTTGCCCAGTCCTCAACAAAATTTATGATTTTCTGATGAAAATCCGTCAAAAATGTAGATCACTCTACATTCCTGAGAGAGACTTGAGTATCGATGAAAGCCTTATGCCATTCAAAGGTGGCATACATATACTGAAATGTAAGCAGTATATTCCCAAAAAGAAAGCGAAGTATGGAGTAAAATTTTTTATGCTTTGCGAATCAGAAAGTGGATATCTTTGGAATTTCAAACCTTATACGGGATAGCAAATTGTAATCGAGCACGATAAATATTCGGATCTCCCCTTGTCGATGCGTGCAGTAATGCAGTTACTAGACCCTTTACTGGGGGAAAGGTTACTGCATTATAATGGATAATTACTATATATGTGTCGTGAACTCGCTGATTTGCTTTTACAGCATCGCACAGATAGTTATGGTACTGTAAATGCAAAAAGGCGAGATATGCCTCCAGATCTGGCTTCAGGAAAGCTATCGAAGGGGGAAATCCGAACTTATCAGCGAGGGAAAGTCTTTGCACTACATTGGAAAGCCAAAAAAGATGTTTTTCTGCTATCTTCCCTGCACAATCCATCAACGGAATCCGTGGAGAAGCATGGTTTGAAGAAAGAAAAACCCATTGCTGTGTGTGCATACAAGGACACTATGGGTTGAGTCGACAGGTGCGATCAGCAGCTATCATTCTACTCTGTAATGAGGAAACAGCATAAAAAATATTACAAAAAAGTGTTTGGACATGTTATTTGAATTTTGAAGTGTTTAGATTTTGTTATTTGGAACAGTTTCCTCTTGTACAAGAAAAAATGTTTGTCTACCATAACATATCTAGAATACAGAATAGAAATTGCGAAAGCATTGCTGCATGCACATGCACCTTCTTCAACAAGCAGAAAAACAGGAAATCCTGCCAGACATCTGAGGTTGAACGCTGCTAACTCCAACCATTATCCTGAAAATCTACCACCAACCACTAATAAAAAAAAAAAAAAAACCTGCACGCAAATATTATGTATGTAATAAAAAAAATATCAGAAAGGAAACAAAATCTGGTGCCCTGAGTGTAAAACTGCTTTGTGTGTTTACCCTTGCTTCAAGGTGTTCCACGCTGTTCAAGAATTTTAAATTCTGAACAGTATGAAATAAAAAATGTTTCTTTTCAGGGCCATCAAAACAGCTTTTCAGGACTACAAATATTGATAGAGGGATACCCGAATCCACTGTTTCTTTTTCATCTTGAAGGCTAATTTTTAAGTTCTTTTTATGACACAGAGAAACTGGAAAGAGTATTCCAGGTAAAGTATTTAAACAATAAAAAATAATGAAATAAAATCTACCCTATATATATATAAAATGATAAGCCTTTTTATGTCATGTTTATCGAAACGTTTTGAAACTCAGGGGCTACCCTGAGTGTCAAGTCTTCAAAATTCGAGTCATCAGAATTCAGGGGCGGAACCCCCTTTTGAGTTATCACAATTGAAGGAGAACTAGTCTACCATACCGGAACACGGGGGGTTGGGCATAGCCCCCTAGTTAATAAATGAAATATATAAATAATAACGGGAACATTTTCACCTTGCCAACACTCAACATTGATGTGATATGGGTTCCAAATTTCTTGTTTTGGAGATATATATATATTACAAAGTTTTGTAATAAAAATTTCTGCTACAATGAAGTTTGGCAGAATCAACAATATTATTACTACCTTATTTCTGTTTCTCGTGTGGGAGAAAAACGGTAAAATGTCACTCTTATAATTATATGAGATGTTATAATGGCAAAAATAGTAAGAAAAAAGTCATTTGCACTTTCTCTTCAAATCACAAAGAAAGAACATTGTAAATTCAGTCAGTGGAAAAGAAAATACTACATATTTTTCTCCTGTTATCTGATTTTTTTTCTTGTAGTACAAAGAAGAAATCACTGCATATAACATGAAGTCTGCAGGAGGGAAAAAAATCTGGAAATTGGTTACATTATAACGAATAGAGAAATCATGTCAGAAAAATTATTCACGTAAGATTCTAATCTCAGCAGACATAATATTTTCTCTAGATTAGATATCTAAAGTAACTGAACCTTTGCTACTATTTTACACTAAAATGAATGGGTATGTTCCATAAGTGATTTACGTTTGTAACAGCTGTCTTGCGAACAATTTATGAAATAAATTATCTGAAATATCCTCAGATTGATTAGGTCTATACCCCCCCCCCCCAAAAAAGAAGAAGATTATGAAACGCATATGCACCTTTTCTTTGAAAATAATTCAAATCCTCTTTTTCAAGATAATTGTATGATTTAATTTCTAATTTTTGATAATAAAAGTGAAACTGATCATTATAAATTAAGCAATTATTTTGGCATAAATAATGTATAAACATGTAAACGAAATATCAGTATTTCTGTTAGGATATAGGTTATCAACAATCGAAAAGGAAACGAGACATTCTTGACATATTCTGCACTACAGCCTGAGGCACTTTAGTGTTCTCCCCTTTCTTCTCAATAGCACTGAGAGTAATAAGCCTTCAACTTTTCCTCCAGCTAAGAGGATATTACCAAGTATTTAGAAGACGTAGATTATTTCAGAAATAGCTTCCAGCAGCAGAAGTAATATTTAGATTTTTTTAAAAGAAAAACAAACACAAATAATACTACTGAACTTTCTTTTGTGTGGTATGCATATAAACAATTTTGCATGGTGAAAATATAGCATATTATTTCTAAAATTTCACATAATTCCAGCAGACAGTAGAACAGCTGGTTTTAGATTGCAAATAAATAGAACAGAATTAGAAACTTCAGGATACAATCTGATTGCCGTATATCTTTTTGTCAAAATGGTAAAATGAAGTAATTGATTTTGAATGCTGTCTAGAAAAGCTTTCAAACCTATGAGTTCTAGGAGAAGATAAGGAGGGGGGGGGAGCATTAGAAAATCTTCAAAATGAAAAAGAATTTTGAATCATTCCGTATATGATATTTTTCACATTATATTTTCAACATATCCACGAGGATGTGCACTAGATATTATTGTAATATGCATAATACAAATAAATAAATGACGAAGGCGAAGACTCACTGCTAAAATATCATTGGATATAAATTTTTGATACCAAAAAGACACACAATCGGAAACCGAGTAATTCAATGTAGCATTTTAACATTTTTTTTTTTTATTTTGTCTTTATGAATAACAAAAAATCGTTTCTAAAACTGAAATGTGATGATCCATATAATGCTATTTGGCTAGAAACAAAAGCAAAAGGACATATTTATTTCAATAAATATTGTTTAAAAATATAAATATTTGACATAATATTTTCAAAGCAAACATTTGAAAATTCTGAAATTAGAAAACAAATTATTCAATTATTATACGTAAAGTGAAAGAACAATCAGTGCAACTCTTCCGGTGCACTGATCTGTAGAATTACCAAGTATTTATAAGACCTAGATCATTTCAGAAATAGCTTCCAGTAGCAGCAGAAGTAATATTTAGATTTGTTTAAAAGAAAAACAAACACCAATAATATTACTGAACTTTCTTTTGTGTGGTATGCATATAAACAATTTTGCATGGTGAAAATATAGCATATTATTTCTAAAATTTCACATAATTTCAGCGGACAGTAGAATAGATGGTTTTAGATTGCAAATAAATAGAACAGAATTAGAAGCTTCAGGATACAATCTGATTGCCGTATATCTTTTGTCAAAATGGTAAAATGAAGTAATTGATTTTGAATGCTGTCTAGAAAAGCTTTCAAACCTGTATAGAAATTTAGAGTAGTTATGCAATTCAGTTCCAGGAGAGAATAAGGAGGGGGAAGCATTAGAAAATCTTCAAAATGAGCAAAAATTTTGAATCATTCCGTATATGATATTTTTCACATTATATTTTCAACATATCTATGAGGTTATGCACTAGATATTATCGTAATATGCATAATACAAATAAATAAATAAATGACGAAGGCAAAGAATCACTGCTAAAATATCATTGGATATAAATTTTTGATACCAAAAAGAAACGATCGGAAACCGAGTGATGCAATTTAGCATTTTAACATTTTTTTTTATTTTGTCTTTATGAATAACAAAAAATCGTTTCTAAATCTGAAATGTGATGATCCATATAATGCTATTTCGCTAGAAACGAAAGAAAAAGGACATATTTATTTCAATAAATATTATTTAAAAATATAAATATTTGACATAATATTTTCAAAGCAAACATTTGAAAATTCTAAAATTCGAAAAAAAATTATTCAATTATTATACGTAAAGTGAAAGAACAATCAGTGCAACTCTTCCGGTGCACTGATTTGTAGAATAAAATACACCAAATTTACTAAATAGATTTACTAAATATCACTAAATAGATTCATTGCAAAAGCTGATCAGTGGTCGTTTCAGGATTGATTTTTTTCGCATATGTGAAATTCGTTTCAAGTTTTGGGAAGAGACACAATAAATCATTTTAGAGGCAAGAAAGGTCAAATAACTTAGGACAGTAAATGAAATTCTAAGCAACACAATAGACGTAAAGACAGGGGGAAGGGAGACACAAAGGTCACTCAGCAACAGTTAATCCACTAATGGCTATAGAATAGCCGTAACGAGATTAACGGCGGAGGTAGCTAATGGCATGATAAAAGGTAGAATGCCGACGAAGTTTTGATCCATGAAAAAAAGCTAGGGAGTGTTGAATATTTCATCCACACCGGCCGGTTGAGAGGTTAAGTGAGTACAGAGATACCAGTGAGGCAATTGAGTGTAATAAGGTATATAAAACACCTAAGTTAGTACCTGGTAATCAACAAGAGTGGAATAGTTAGTATAAAGCATCAGGGCTATCAAATGATATAGTTAGTGGAATAGAATGTGAAGGATATAATAAATTTAGTTTAATCCTTTATCCAAGTTTCATCCTTTTTTCCAAGTGTAAGCAAAGTTTGCTTACACTTGAAAAAAAAAAAAATGTGAAGGATATAGTGTGTTCAGGGAGGATAGAGAGAAAAGAATAGGGAGAGAAGTGTTACTGATGAATTGCAACCCAAGAGTAAAAGTTCAACTTTTACTCTTGGGATGTGCCAGTGAAAATGGCACATCTGAGGCTATCTGGTGTGAGATTGAGGAGGAGGACAGGTATTTATTATGGGTGATTTCATAGATTGGAAGGAAGAGAGGATACATGGGAGGAAGGAAATGGAATTTATGCAGTTACTAAGGATAATTATCTGAGACAGCATGTGATGGAAGTACTGGATCTAGTAATTGAATCTGAGAATTTGTCTATAATGAATACGACCACATTGTCACCAATTGGTGAGAGTGATCATACGGTCTTGACCTGGGAGGTGACTAAATGTGTGGAATTTTCAGTTAAGATGGAGTATGTGATAATGTTAATAATGCTACTTATCCATTTAACTTACTAATATAGTAATGCTGTCCACTGCTACTTTCAAACACTACTTCACTATTTCCCCATGTACTGTTAACATACTTTGCAGCTTCTTATGCCATGGCATTACTCTAAGCTGTTGTCTAAATTTTTCATAATCACATTTAAAATCTGTAGTTTCACATATACTCCATTCTTAAATGAAAATTCTACACACACACACAGTAATCTCCTAGGTTAAGACTGTATAATTACTCTCCCCACTCAGAATATGATCACCTTATTATGGACAAATTCTCTGGGGTTATTTCATGCACTGTTTCAGATAATTAACTTATAAGCTGTATAAATCCCACCCCCATTCTATTATAAGAAGACTTGGGTAAGAACATAGAAAATAAATATCAAGAAGGTGGCAAGATATCCTGGAAGTTGTTGAAGAAGCTCAAAAATGGAGGAAACAGTGCTGTAAAAGAAATTAGAGATGATAAAGATGACATGAAAACTGGAGAAAAAGATATCCTTGAAGTATGGAGAAATTACTTTGAAAAATTGTTAAATGAAACAAGCAGTGATAGCACAGTGGTAAAAAAACACTCAACAGGCATGCAGTCAGGAATACATATCTAACTGGAAGTAGAAACAGTCAAAGGCCTGAAATGTGGAAAGGCAGTAGAAGTAGATGATATTCGACCAGAAATGCTCAAGTATGGAGGTATAAAAGTCTTACAGTGGCTGCACTGCATAGTTCAGAAGGCCTGGCCTGGACAGACAGACGAATTCCAGATGATTGCAGTAGATCTCTCATAGTACCCATATATAAAAGGGGAAATAAAACTGAATGTGAGAATTACAGAGGTATTTTTCTACTAAGTATTCCTGGTAAGATATATGCAAGTATACTTGAGAAACGGTTGAGAAGGATTGTGGAAGAAAATCTTGGTGAAGAACAAGCTGGATTCAGGCCAAATAGAGGCTGGCAGGATCACCAAGATATAGGTGGACTGATATGGTAAAAAGTGTCTTAGAAGATAGAAATATAAGATATGATAATGTTGGAGTCTTAACAGGTAACAGACTGATTTGGAAGAAAATTGTAGATAGGAAGTTAGTAATGGTGTAAATTTTTCATGTAGTACTATCATATCCTGTACACCCATGAGGGGTACATGGAATGAATTTATGATGATGATGATCTATTTTTCCATAGGTAAAGTATCATACTGACTTGTAAATGCTAATTAAAATAGTAAGCTTTTGATCTCTATTAATGCTTGTTATTGCTTAAGACGATGCTAATAAGCCTCAACTAACTCTACCCCTGCACATGCGCACGCGCGCACACACACACACACACATTAAAAGTATTTTAATTTTTAAGTATCTGTCATTTACTGCATCAACTAACTATAAAGTAAAGAGAAAATTTGTGTCAAATGTACCAATAAATGAATGAATGAATCTTCTAAAACGTTTATTTCTCAAAGAAAGTAGACAGAATTCCTTTATCCAGTATCAGTGACGACTGATAGTGAAGTTCTATCGATGAGTTTGAAGGCATCAGGGCAAGAGTATGCAGCAGACAACTGCCACCATCTCATGATCTGAAATTAACTTGCAGATCATCTGAAATAGTTCTCTGATCAATATTCCTCAGATGTTGGGATAAAAATATGTTTCAGAGATCCCTCCTTGCCTGTGCCAAAGAGCTCTAGAGCCATTTAATCTGGAAGAAAAAAAATGTTTTCTAGTCAGCAACTAGAATCCAACCTATAATAAGTCTTTCTTTTGGCAGTCTAGTATTATGGAACCAGAAATGCTCTAACAAGGCCTACACAGGCACTGTGTCAGATCTAAAAAACGAATTAACAATTTAGTTTATAAAACAAGTAACTGAAAGGAAAATAACAGAATTTAAAAAAAAAATGTTCTTTTAAATAACTATGGATGCAAGCTTTTGATGTGTTGTCATATAATTGCCATAAAAAGTGGTAATCTTGTTACTTCTAGCTTTTTAAAATAAGGGTTCTTGAAAGCAAAAATAATTGATACTGGGGCATTTCATTTTATCATATTACCTCAATAAATGAAATATTACCTGTCAGCTAAAATTCTGTGAATAATAGCTTTTGATGTGTTGTCATATAATTGCTATAAAGGATTAAAAGAAAAGTGGGAACTTTTCTTTTAATCCTTTTACTTTTAATCTTGTTACTTCTACCTTTTTAAAATAAGGTTCTTGAAAGCAAAAATAACCGATACTGAGGCATTTCATTTTATCATATTACCTCAATAAATGAAATATTACCTGTTAGCTAAAATTCTGTGAATAATATCAAGCATTTTTCTTGATTGAGAAAATATTAAGGTGCGATGCCCTTCAGAGTGCAGGTTTTCTAAAAGTTTTAACAAGAAAGTCAATTTTCCAGATTCTTGAATGAGAATTTCATCTGGAACATTTTCAAAGGATATTCCAGACAATGCATCATCATCTTCTAGTTCACTCTCGAGCATGTCAGAGCTAGCAATTAGTAAGATAAATGTTACATGTCATTAGCATATAAAATAACAAAAAATAAATTTTCAACTTGGATCTTGATTAACTCAAAATAAACATGCTTTTCCAATCAAAATATCATTTTCTTTTGTTATTTCTTCAAAACTTGAATTTTAATAATTTAAAGGTGATGCAAGATTATATATCCTTATATTACTTTCATGTAGATCAGTGGTTCTTAACCTTTTTTTTTGCCTGCTGCCCATCCCCCCTTCAACTATTTGAATGACCTAACACCCCTGCTCAATTTTACACTAGTTTAATGACTCAATAGGATAATTATAATATATTATTAGGCAAACCTAAATTACTATCATATTTGAACTGATAGTTAATTAAAAATTAATGACTAATTTTTAATCAACATTCTTTCACTATGCCTTATCCCATGTTAAACGGAGTCGGCGAACGATCTTTAACCTTCCTCTTCCAAGTTCTCCGGTCCAGGGTGTCCTTCGGACTCCATCCTTTCTCCCTAAGATCCTCTGTCACCTTATCCCTCCACCTGAGCTTGGGCCTGCCTCTTTTCCTCCTTCCTTCCAACTCCATATACTCCACTCGTTTACCAACATACTCCTCACCCTTCCTCTCTACATGTCCGAACCACCTCAGCCTACTTTCTTGTATCTTCTTGCCAATTGGTCGCACCTTAACCGTCCCTCTGATGTAGTCATTCCTTATCCTGTCCTTTGTCAGGCCACTCATCCATCTCAACATCCGCATCACCGCTACCTCCATCTTCCTCTCCTGTGCCTTGGTTATAGGTCACGTCTCCGTGCAATGAAGCATCGCCGGCCTCACCACCATCTTATACAGCTTTCCTTTCCTCTTACAACTCACTCTCTTGTCGCACAGGACCCCGCTCATATTCCTCCAGTTCATCCAGCCGCATATTATTCGGTGCTGTATTTCCTCATCCAGGTCACCATTCCTCTCGACGACCAACCCAAGGTACTTGAATTTCTTCCCTGAAATTAGCCTTTCACCCTAAAGTTGTATGATCATATCCTCGTCACTCCCCGCTGACATATATTCAGTCTTCTCCCGGTTAATTTTCATGCCTCTCTCCTCCAATACCTTTCTCCACTCTTCCAGGGTATTTTCAAGCTTCTCTCGGGATGATTCGCATAGAACAATGTCATCGGCAAACAGCATGCTTCATGGTGCCTCCTTGACATCCTCCACTAGTACATCCATGACCAGGTCAAAGAGGTAGGGTCTCAGAACTGACCCTTGGTGTAGCCCTACGACAATGGGGAACCCTTCTGTCATGCTGACACTAGTCCTGACCTGAGTTTCTGTTCCCTCATACATCTCCTTCACCAACCTCACGTACTTCTCTGACACCCCTTCTTCCTCTTACACCTCACCACCTTCTGCCTGGCCACTCTGTCGTATGCCTTTTCCAGGTCTATAAACACCATGTGCAGCTCCACTTGCATCTCTCTATATTTCTCCATCGATCGCCTTAGCGCAAATATCGCATCCAAACTGCTCCTCATCGCATCCGTGAGGAGCAGTTTGGATTTATGCCAGGAAGAAGCATAAATCCAAACTGCTCCTCACCAATTTTCGTTTCCTGCCGTATCCTCCCTTCAATTACTCTTTCCCATATCTTCAATGTGTGTGACATCAGCTTGATCCCTCTATAGCTGCCACAGTCTTGAACATCTCTTCTTCCTTTGTAGATTGGGATGAGAATACTTTTCCTCCATTCCTCTGGTATCTTTTCCTGTTGGGCTATTTTCCTCATCAGATCCCATAACATATCGATGCCCTCACTGCCCAAACTTTTCCACACTTCCCCAGGTATCTGGTCTGCCCCCCACAGCCTTTCCATTCTTCATTTTTCTCAGTACCCAATCCACTTCCTCTCTACTTATGTCTTGCACTGGTCTCTTGTTTGCCTCTCCATCCTCACACCTCTTTCTCAGATTCTCTTCATTTAGTAGTTTACGGAAATATTCTTTCCATCTTCCTCTGATTTTGTCCTCCTCTGGTAATACTACTCCTGAGGCATCCTTTATCTGCTTGACTGATGTTATGTCTTTCGAGGCCTTATCTCTGGCTTTTGCTATTCTCAACAACTGAGCTTCACCACCGTTTCTCTCCAGTTCTTCATAAACCCCATCAACTGCTCTCGCTTTCGCCCTTGCCACAGGTCTCTTTGCATTTTTCTTCGCTAATCTATATGTCTCCTTGTCAGCTCTAGTTCCAGTCATATCCCATTTTTTCTTTGCCTCTTTCTTTTCCTTGATCTCCAACTGCACCTCCTCATTCCACCACCATGCCTCCTTATCCTCAGGCGGTCCCTTTCCTAATGTTATACCAAGCACCTCTTCTCCAATTTTTCTAATATTCCGACTATTAACGTCCCACCATTCTTTCACATCCTCTGGTAACTTCATTTCTTTCAATACCTTTTCTTTAAACTTATTCCTTGGGCCTTCCTCTTCCAATTTCCACCATTTTATTCTCCTCTGTATCCACCACTTCCATCTATTCTTCTTTTCCCCTTTTATATCACAGTCTACCGCAACCAACCTGTGCTGCTACACTTTCTCCATTAATCACTTTACAGTTTTTCACCTCCTTTAGATGTTTCCTACATCACATAATATAGTCAATCTGACTCATTCTATCCGTGCTCTTATAGATTATCAGATACCCAACTCTCTTCTTGAACCACGTGTTAGCTATAGCCAGATCGAAGGCCACAGTATATTCTATGATTCTTTTACCGTCTTCATTTCTTTCACCACTAACTCCAACCCTCATGTACCCTTTCTTCACTGCTTCGTTGCCTTCCTACATGCCCATTCAGATCTGCTCCGACGATCACTCTCTCACCATCAGGGATTCCCATTACTACTTGGTCAAATTCTTTCCAGAATAGCTCTTTCTCCTCCTCATCACAACCTACTTTTGGGGCATAGCCACACACTATAGTAGCCACACTTCCTCCCATCTCAAGCTTAACGCTCATAATCCAATCATTCTTCCAGCACACCTCGCAGACTCCACCCTTCAGCTCCTTATTGATGATAACTCCAACTCCGTTTCTTCCCTTCTCATTCACACCGCTATAAAAGTTTATATCCCTCCGCCAGCTCCTTTGCTTTATTGCCCTTCCACCTTGTCTCCTGCACGCAGAAGATCTTCAGCTTCCTTCTTCTCATCATGTCCACTACCTCCCTACTCTTCTCATTTATCATACCCACATTCAGCGACCCGATTCTTACTTTACACACACTCTCTTTCTGTTGGACTTGCTTCTTTAGCCGAACCTGTCCTTGGTTCAGTAGCCCTAGCCCACTTCTCACAGTCCTCGGGCAACAGAACTGCGTGTCGCTTACGGGGTACACCCTAGCTGTGGTCCTTTCTCTGTTATTCAACATTTCATCCTTGGTTTTGGCATTAGTTAATTTTTAATTAACTAATGATAATTAAAAATTGAGTAAAAATTAAAAATTTTTACTCAAAAAAGATGTAAACTTATTGTATTTAATAAGCTAATCATTAATGGCTACCCTTAGCCTGATGAGATCCTGCTAATTTTTCAATATCAGGTTCAATGTTCAACACATGAAGTCTCAAGTCTTTCTTTCACTTATTTGCAATCTATTTCGCTGCTTAGCTAACAACTGTAACACGACACTGAATTCTTTCTCGATCAAGTATGAAGAAGGAAAAGCAATGAGCAGTAATTTTATTTCTTGCTAAAGTTCAGGATACTTGCATTGCATGTTTGGCCAGAATCTTTCATACGCATGTTGAAATTGTACTTGAGCTTCAAAAGAATTTTTTAAGTCAATAAATTCTTCACACAAATTTGGATGAACAGAAGTGTCATCAAAAAGAAATGGATTTATGACCTAATTGGGTATTTTAAACTCAAAGTCTTTGAATCTGATCATCGAGTCTTCTTTTAACGTCAGAAGATGGGAACAATAACAATCCAAATAGGTATCTAATATTAAATCATCTATTATTTGTAGACTTATGAACTGCAGAAAATCTCGTTTTGCAATGCTCTGCTTGTAAAATGTTAATTTGCTGATAAAAGCATTTATAATCCCCTTTGCCTTAATAATATTCATCTTGCTTCCCTGCAATTTGATGTTAACCTCATTTAATTTGGTGAAAATATCATAAAGATATGTGATGTCAACCTTTTCCTTTTTTAGAATATTACATGTTCTCATCACATGAATTAAGGAATTCCAAATCAGTGTCATAGAGATCATTAAAGCATTGCAGATAGTTTCCATTTGAGAGCTATCTAACTTCAGTGTAAAGAAAAAGACATTCAAATTCTTCATAATTTTCATGGCAAAGTTCCTGAAAATATGGGTATTCAATGATTAGGTTTTTATTTTATTCACTGCTTTAATAACATCACCCAAAGTCTTATGTAGTCTACTGCTAAGATGTTTTACAAGTGCTGAATATGAAGAGTGCAGTGAATTGTCAAGATATTTGGAACTACTACTTTTAAATGTGCTATAAATCCAGGCTGACGACAAATCATAGCTGGCACTCCATCAGTTGCACATGCAATAATATTTGTGAGAAGAATGTTTTTAGCATTCCTTTAACAACCTTAAAAATGTAGAACCTTTTGTACCAATTTTCAGTTGTTCAGCAAATAGAAACTTTCAATAACTTATTCATTATTGAAATATAACGCACATAAGCCGTTAACAAAGCTTCGTTGTCATGTAATGTTGTCTCATCAAGTTGCAAAGAAAATTCTATGGTTTTTAAATCACAAATTTTTTTTTTCAATGTCCTTTGTCATTTCGTCTCTTGTTGATACTGAACTATTGCTGAGAGGAATTGAATGAATGTGGCTTTCCACATTTGGCAATTAATTTTAAAAGTTTGTAAGACATAACAAGTCCCTTCTCTTGTTGGTTACTTTGTTTTACAATGAACCCTTTAAGTCCAGGATGATTTTTAAATTTAGTCTTTAATTTTGCTTTATTTGGATGCTTTATTCTTAAATGCTCAATCGTTCTTGAGGTTTCCTTTCTTCGTTTGAGAAAGTTTTTTCACATATTAAGCACATTGGTAACTGCTCATTATTTACAGAAGGAATAACTCCATATTTTAAATATTCACTTGAATATTGACGACACTTTCCTTTTTCACTCATTTTAATGGGCTACAGTGATACACAATATCAACGAAGTGCGCCACACGATACCACGGGCTAGATGTAAACTGTAAACCAGAATTGTCACAGGCCTTAGGAAAAGTAGCAGGTAAAGCTTATAAAAGTAGTGGATTCTGCTAAAAATAGCCCAAATTAATTATTTTCAATGTAGAAAATTCAGACCAAAAAGTAGCCTAATAACTTAAGTTTCAATGTAAAAATTCTAAAAGTTAAGGAGTGAATAAATTTGAACAGCATTTCCAGACGTACAATATTCTGAACAGCGTTGCCCAAACATACAATATAAATAGGGATGCTAGATTAAATACAGAATTTTTTTGCTTTTATTATATTAGTAGTATTATCATGCTTACCGCCCACCTCAGAGTTCACAGCATCCGGGGGGGGGCACTACAGCCCAGGTTAAGATGCTATATATTTCAATGTCTTTTTTTTTTTTTCCCCCTTTAACTAAATTTTGTACTAGAGAAAAATTACATAAAAAAAGCTGAGAAATTCATAAGAGAAGTCAAAACTTATCCTAATGCCAAATGTAATTCAGATCACAATTCATTAAAGCCACAGGTTTTTGAGGCAGATATTGATGGGATTATGCTTAACAATATCTATTGGCGTGAGGGGTTTTCTATAAAACTGAAATTCAGTTTTATTTCAACAAAGAAATAAAACTGAAGAAGTTAAAAAGTAGTAATAAAAACTCAAGACTAAACTGGAATGATAAACAGGCTTCAAAAATAAGTATGTACAAGAAACAGATAATCACTGTAATTCAGTATTTCATACTGAATATGATAAAAATGTAAAATAAAAGGAATAAAGCAGGCATGATAATTCCAGAGAACAAAAAAAAGAAAGAATAGATAACTCTATGAAATTATGGAGTTAAAAATAACAATAATAAAGTTAAAAATTACGTAAAATGTAGAAAATTAAATAAAGAAATAACTCAAATGAGAGGTGGCAAAGGAAATATGGTTGAATGGCAAACCTATAAAATAAAACAACTTACAGGAAGGAAAAGGAACAAATGACTCAGATGAATAAAAAATGAAAAAGGTTCAAAAGATATTCTATAACACTGGTAGAAATAAAGACTAACATATTCAGATAATAGGGAAAGCCTGAAAACAGATGAGAATGAAACAGATGGCCCTTCAATTCTAACTGAAGAAATAACAATAAAGAAAACCAAAATAAAGCACTGGGTCTAGATTCAGTTACAAATGAAACGCTAAAAATAAATTTCCCAAAACTCAAAAAATTCAAATTCACTGAGATGTGCTGATTACAGAACACTTAATGAACAGTACCTTGGAATTATTTCCTAGAATAATATTAGGCAGATGTCAACACTGAATAAATAAAATAATAGCTGAAAAACAGCATGATTTAAAAGTGGAAAAAGCATAAGCAATGCAAAACATCAATTGCTGCACAAACAACAGGTCTACCTCTGATTTGTAAATTTTAAAAAAGTGTGACTATCTCTTATGCTAAACTTATAGGAATCTCAGAAAATATCAGTTTGGATTCAAAAGATTTAAGGATAATAATTAAAAAACATACTTGAATCAATAATCTGCAATAAAAATGCACATGCTTTCACAACAGATAGATATAAAAAGAGAAGCCCCACAGGTATGTGTATTATCACCATTGTTATTTTGAAGCTTCTCAAACGATCTTGCAAGAAACTGAAATAAACGCAAAGAAGCATCCTCATTCATGGGTAAGATATGCAGACAACAAAGTGAAAATTACTGAGAACAAAGTTTGTAGTTAATAAACTAACAACATAGTGATGAATTTGTACAGAAAATAAATAAATAAATAAATATAAATAAAAAAATAAAAATAAATAAAAAAATAAATAAATATAAATAAAAAAATAAATAAATATAAATAAAAAAAAAATAAATAAAAATAAAATAAAATAATAAAAACAGATAAAGCAATCAATAAAAACCTAAACATAACCTCTAAAAGGCCAACCCACGAAATAAGTAGAGATTTATATATCTGAGAATCTTATGATGGAAATACATGTGATCATGATTTCGTGAACACCAAAGTTGGATAGCAGCACAGTGGCAATCAGAGAGATTATAGCTGAGGTTAGTATTAAGATGTAATGGACTGAGGATGATTTCTTTAGATTTCACAATTCTTCTCTCGAGTTCATCACAGCAACTAAAGTTGTTCTTTTATTTATTCTAGATGAATAGATGAGTGATAGAATTTTTATCTTCAGGGTCAGCAGAATTAAGAACATGATTAGACAGTGCACGGGCTCTAGTTCTGTCATAGGTGATGTTGTTCACATGCTCTTCCAGACCTAATACAATGGATTTTTCAGTCTGACCAAAATAGGACATGTTGCAGTTGCACCAAAAATGATAAATGCTGGGATATTTTAAGCTGTTATGTTTTTGTTTAAGTGTATTGAGTAAGGAACATAGCTTGGGCAGAGGAGTGAAAGAAGTCCTGATTTTAAATTTCTTGAGAACTTTAGCTAATTCAGGAAAAACAGAACTGATATACAGTAAAGAGATATGTTGCCTTTTATATCACTCCTATATTCAATAAGGTGGGGAGTGGATTAAATAGCTTTCTGTCTGTTTAGAATAACCATTTTTCTGAAATGGTTGTAAGAAACTGTAGTTCTTTGTTGTTGTTCCTCTTCACAGGGAAGGGAGTGAGCACATTTACCTAGTGCAGAGATGATGTGAAGTTTTTAGGCAGATATTGATGGGATTTTGCTTAACGATATCTATTGGCGTGAGGGGGGGTTTCTATAAATAGTGAGTTGCTTGTGCAGTGAATTGCACAAGCAACTCATTGCATACACCCCCCTCCCAACACACACACAGAAAGATGTGTTGGGGGGGGGGTATGCAATGTTGACACACACACATACCTCAGGAATATGTTTCCTTCCCTCATTAAAGCAATAGCTGAGCTTCTGCTACATATAGTATTCAGATCCACTCATTAGTTGATTGGATTCAGCTAGCAAATGGAGACTAAGATGATACCATAAAAAAAATCAGTAGTGATAGTTAAAATATAGCAGTAATTTAGTACAAGAAATTGAGTCAAAATTTAGTCACCATTATCAGGTGATGAATGATTTTTCCTTATCTGGTGCAAGACAATACTGTTCATTGGAGGTCTGAACTGGCTCACAAAGAGTTTGATTTCTAAAGGCAGGGTTCCTGAATATTCATCCCTTAGTCCATCATAATGTGCTGCATTTCTAATGTTTCATGGGTGAGATTGTATGCATATATATATATATATATTTTTTTTTTTTCTTTTTTTTTTTGAGAAATTAAGACTTTCAAAAGTCTATTTACCAACCACTATGCTATCTGCCTATTAGTCTATGACCAATCTGCATCTTCTGGGAAAAAAAAAAAAAAAAAAAAAAAATTATTAGAATGCTCTTCATTCTAATATATATATATTATTTTTTATTAGCAATGAAAGAACTAGTCATGGAATATAATGATTAAACTGAATCGTTACATTCTATGTAATTAATGTGCAATATAATTCCATGTAATTATATTCCAAATACTTAAAATTCCATGTAATCTGATATTTTATACAAGGAGAGTGACTATGCAGGCTTAAGAGGATAAATCAGGTGACAAATGGATGAGTAGCATCATTAAGCAAAAGCTGCATAAAAAGAAAACGTGTTTCTTTTTTTTTTTTTCGAAAAATAGTATTTTGCCATGTGACACAATGTTAGGATAGAAACTCAGCCATCTCCATCTAAGACAAGTTAACTATTTAAACAAAAAGCCTAGTAATTAAGTTTTTTATAGGATTATTTTACTTCAAATATAATGTAGTGCGAGAAAACTAATTTTTTTTTTTTTTGTTGTGTGTGCATGAGTGCTTGCTTGCTTACTTTAAAAGAAAATCTATTCTAGTAACAGAGAATTTTTTAAAATAGAAGCAAGCAACTTACCTGAAGATAAATACATACCTGAGATTATCATCCAAACCCAGTTGAATACATGCCCTTCGACTAAGTAATCTGAGATGATCACAAATTTTTTTCAGAATTGTCAACTGAACAAGTGGGGACCTCTTAGATAACAAGATCTACAATAGCATTGAAAATGAAACATTACAGACAATATATTAATAATGCCATAAATACATATTTCATATATGCAAATATATTCATTATAATTATAATCAGGCAGTGTACAAATTTCGAATAGTTATATTATGTCATAGAAAACATTAAATCATGAAAATAGCATAAGTTGCATCAAATTACAACATTGCATGGTATCAGCTAGGAAAAAAAAAAAGATATTTGCAGGAACTTTCTAATATGCACAATGAAAATTAACACTTATAACAGAAAATTTCGATGGAATTCATATTGCTGTAAAATAAGTCAATGTTTTTGAGAGTTCATTCACTAGATTCTCATCATTCCAAGCTTTGAGGTATAGTCAAACCTGCATAATTGTATTACAAATGTGAGAAGAAATCTCATGGTGGAAGCATTGACAGAAATAAGGGATAACAGATCAACACAATCAGTATGGTATTTCAAAAGTTTGTATAAAAAAATAAAAAAAACTAAGTTGCAGTAACTATGCCTCAGGGTGAAGATGTGAGAGATCCAATCACATCTGCAGCAAAAATCAGAGAAGATAGTTGTTTAAAGTTTTTTTCACTTGGTTATAAATTAAAGATGCCAAGAAATTAATTCTCGTTTAATCCTCTATCCAAGCAAAAAATTCACAAGTGAAGTATCTTCACAATTAGGCTACTTGTATATAGAGACTAATGACTTCACATTAATTGTCTTGGTATCTCAATGCAAAGCACGCACAGTTTCAGGTGTGAATAATGCTAGGCACTATGGGAAGGGCAACTACCCATGGTAGTGACAATCCCTTCTTGTCTTCTGCTGTGAAAATCTAAACTTGCAAGCCCCCAAAATGGGGGCTTGCAAGTTTAGATTTTTATGTAAATTTATGTAAATTAATTTATGTAAATTACCTCACCATCTTCTGTAATTTACATAAATTACAGAAGATGGTGAGGTAATCCACATAGAGAGCTTTACTTGCTGGAAGTTGTTCTGTTATTGGGTTGATCTTGATTGCAAAAAGCGTGACACTTAAAACTTAACCTTGTGGGACACACTCCTCTTGGTTATACAGTCAGAAGAGTAGTTTCTACTCAGAACAGATTCGGTTAGATAAGACGTTCTTGATGTTAGATTACCTCTAAGACCAAAATTGTGTAGATCTTCAAGTATTATAAATCCCCAAACAGTGTCATGCTTTTCCCTGTCAAAGAAAACTGATACTAGATGCTCACATTTTAGGAAGGCATCTCTGATGAATGTCTTCCAGCCAAACTAGATGATCAGTAGTAAAATAATATTTTTGGAAGTCATATTATGTTCTAGAAAAAAAAGGGTGTTTCTCTCTGGGGGGGGGGGGGAATGAGAGAGAGACCACTTTTTCCAGAATCTTGCACAAGCAGCTGGTCAGAGCAAGTGCATGGGTAATTATTTGGGGATTTTGGATCATTCCCTTCCTTAGGAAAGGCCTTTTGACCAGGTATCTGAAAATATGCTTTCTCAGAAAATTCTGTTGTAAAGGTTATTTGATCTCCACGGATGATCGTGAAAGATGTTTTACCACCTCATAATGGATATCGTCTGATTCAATAGGAGTTGGATGGCACTTAAATGAAACAGCTTTCATTTCCACTTTAGTGAACAGCATGTATTCTTTTGGTGTAATTTGAAGTAAACTGGATTTGTCTGTTTTGCGTCACTTTTGTTTTTTTTTGGCAAGGAACTTCGAGGACAAGAAGATGTTGCAGATGTTTTAGCAAAAGTCTCCGTGAGCATTTCAGCAATCGCTGTTGGATCAGCAACTGAACATCTACTGTGTTATTTCTTTTAAGGTCACACAGTGGTGAGCATTCATATTGAAGAATTTATGGAGACAAGACACATTAGAATAATTACTTTACTTAACATTAAGCAAGTAACAATCAATGTTTCGACTGTGTATTGAGGTCTTCATCAGGAACATACATATATAGAATAAACAAGCAATATGCTGCTGCACTATACAAAAGTAAAATGAATCTAAATGTTTGTTAATCATTTATCCTAGCCTGACCTCGGATGAGGAAAAAAAGAATAAATAAAACAATTTCTAGTCCTTTGGTATTGAGATTTTCTTCTGTGTCCCCCCCCCCCATTCTCAGGAGAGGTTTAATTCAGTGCCAGAGCTCCCCAACCACCATGAAGCCACAAATGAACATCACTCTCCAACAAGCAATGAGTACACTCAAGAGCAGAAGTCCAGGACTACCTCAGATACGATACACAAGATAACAAGTCTTGGATCCTGTCTCCAGACCAACCATGGGGAAAAAGACTTACTGCAACACCCTCACCCTTGCAGGCAAGCCCAACAGATGAACCGATAGTAATCAGGCCATCCAGGACCCAGTCTTGCCAACAGTCATACTACATGGCAAACATGGTAGCAAGGTACTGAATCTCAGTGATAGTGGTCTAGAAGACAGTATAGTAGTAAAAAAGACTCAGAGGAAGTAGGCAAAGAATTGAAGAAGAAAAGCACAGAAAAAGAGTAATGACATAAAGGGCCAGTATCAACACACTGGGAGGTTCCCTCTACCATGACCAAGTACCTCTCATGGAGGGACCATCAGTGGGCAAGCTTATGTGTACAGTATTTTGGGATCCCAGGGAGTACTAATGGAAGTATGGTGAAAGTTTTTCAGAAGTATGGTGAAAATGTGAATACCTCCTTATACTGTGAAATTTTACTGAAGATTTGGGATGCAATTCGCCGAAAACATGTAAGTTTAGTGACAGAAGTATTGCTCCTGCATGACAATGCAAGACCCCATACAGCTACAGGAACCCTGAAGAGAATACAAGAACTTCAGTGGGAACTTCCTCAACATCCACCTTATAGCCCAATCTTGTCCCCTCCATCACATGCTGCCTTAAGTAATCATCTCTCAGTAAATGTATAAATTCCATTTCCTCTGTCATGTGATATTCTTCTTTCCAATCTCTATGAAGTCCCTTATAATTACTACTCGACATGCACTTATACTAGTTTACTGATGTATGTCTTCCAGATCATCCCTGGAATCTCCTGGCTTACAGTAGCAACCAATGGTACATTTTGTCTTATTGGTCCCAATCTCACACTGGACTGCTGCAAAAGAATAGCCATCTTCATACCTGTAATTCTTTTGGCTGCAATTCATCTACTATCATCAGTGGTATCCTCCCCATCCTATCTTCTCCATCCTCCCTGAAAATACCAATCCCTGTAACTACATCATCTGCCAAGTCTCACTAATGCCTATAACTATAGGTAAGGTTTCACTAACCAATGCCAAAAACTCCTCCCTCTAGTTCCTGATACTTCTGGCATTAGTATATAAAAACTGTAGCATTCCTTTAGGCTCCCAACCATCTTTACTTCATGAACTGAGACCACCCTATTCAATATTGTGGCTAGCTTGAGAGACTAGATTCTATATTTCTTGGTTCTCACACTCATTCATGGTGTTCCACTCCCCCCCCCCACACACACACGCACACTTTTTTGCTTACATTTTTCTGACTTGGTGTTTCAGCATTCTTGACAAACAAAGCTCTAAGACACCTAACATGAAAACTGTTTAATTTTATGTTCGTTGTTATAACATCAAGGAATTTAAATGGAAAAATTAATAATTGAACCGATGTTTAAAACAATAAATAATCAATTACATTATGAAAATAAAATAAGCATTTTATTTATTTTTATGTTTGTCATCATTTTCCTGATATGCTGATGGGGTGTTCTGGCTACTATACTACATGATTAAGTTTATATTATTATTAATCTCCTATTTAACAATTTTCCTCCAAATTTGCCTATTATCTGTCAGCAGTCCAATATTGTGATATCTAACATTTTGTTCTTCTAAGGCTTCTGATCAAATCAATCTACCTAGACCTTGGTCCTCCTCCAAGTCTTTTTCCTGCTATCTTGGCATCAAACATCTGTTTTGCTAACCTTTCCTAATATCTATATTTTAATATGATACTGCCATTGATGCCATCTGTTCAGGTCTCTTAACTTTTCTCAGAACTGTCATGTCTCTGGTCAGTAATTTGTGATCAAGTGCTTCCTATCTAACACTACTCTCAGATCCATCACTTAAAATTGGTTTGAATACTGTCTTGTACACTGCTAGTTTAATGTTTTGGTTAATTTGTCTCTTATTCCATATAAATTAATTCAACTGGTTCCCAACCATACCACCTTTGCTTATTCTGTTGTCTATTTGCAAATTTAATTTGCCATTATTGCTAAAAACTGTGCTAAATGGCTGAAATATTTTACTTGTCCTATATTAAGAACAGGTTCTCCACTGAGAATGCAGCTCAAGTTTTCAATGTTCCTGCCTTTTTCTTCGAACTTTATATTGCTTTATATTGCCAATTTTCATGTCAGGTTTGTTTACAGTTTTTATTCAATTTAGTTAGAGAATTCTGGAAGGAAAGAAATACATGAAACCATTTTCATGTATTTCCTTCCTTCAATTCTTAGTGCTGACTTCCAATGTAAATAAAGACTATGTATTGCTCTGTATAATGTTCCATTTACATAATATAAATGTAGTGTTTTGAAATTAAGAAATTGCAAAACCTTTTCTCTACCTTGCTTCAGTACAGTCTTGCCATAAATGCTGTTACCACTTTCACACACCTCCACACTGCCCACAAAATTGTGGGCAGTGTGGAGGTGCATGAAACAATAGCCAACATTCACATGTTTATCAGTAGAGAGAGTTGTCTAGCTATACGGGTTAACATGCAGTGGGGAGATTATGAGAATAAAATTTTACAGATTTTTTTATTTTATTTTTTTTGGGGGGGGGGGGGGGGTAGGATTTTTATGAACAGGGCTGAACAAATATACTTGCCCAGTCACACATAGTGAGTAGATTTTATCAGCTGGCAAGCAGCCACACAAAAAAAAAACGACCAAAAAACAGTATTGAATATAGTGATTCTGAAGATGTTAACTAGTCATTCCATCATTTAAAATTCACTTGGGTATGTTACATAGAAGATATTTTAAACAAATGGTATGAAGGTATTAAGCAAGCATCTGAAGCTTGATGACATTCTTAAGTCAACCGAGTCACCCAAAGGAGGACTTCAATTTTCCTTCAAATTAATAACAATAATTCCATCCCTCCACAGTATGCTAAGAAAGAGTGTTTTAGTATGATGAACATGATACAATCTTAAGAACAAAGCTACACTTCAGGTTCCAGATTAGAAATATAACAATATCCTGCAACGGACCATCAATTGATTGGTTTAAATCAGAACATGCAATTGATAAGTGGTATTTTTCTGGAAAAATGCATCATATAAAAGGCTATTCTAATAACAAAAATTAATCTAATCAATTATATTTTCCAAAAAAAAAAAAGTTTTTACTGTTCTTCCTATTATCTGACTTTTCTTTCTCTAAATAGTTTTCATACAAGTGAGAACCATTCAAAGAAAAAAAAGTCAGATAACAGGAAGAATAGTAAAATTCCTTTGTAAGAAATATCCTCCAATCATGATACAGCAATACTAAAAATTTAATAGAACTCTTATTTACTTACTAGGACATTTTATTGAAGAAAATGAAGAGGGATCATGGAAGAGTTCATATAGGATTTTGTATTTGTCAAGTCCTGCCAATAAGTTTGCCTATAAGATAACATATGCTATATTAACCATAATAATAATAAAATGAAAATGCTAACCATTTTTACAGCATCTGATTCAAGAAAGTCTTTATAAATCTGTATCTGTTTTGAGGAAAGAACTGTCCAGATAATGAAGTCATTTTTTCTTGTTAATGACAATCTGAAATTAATAAAAAATTTTAAAGTATAAAATTGATGTCAAATCAATCTGTCTGTAATGCTAATGAAAACAGTCATGTTCTAAAAGAGTGCATATAAAAAATGTTATAAATTCCTGAAGTTTATTTCATTACTAGCTAACTATCAACATTATTAAGAGATATATGGACTTCCTCGATGAGTCCGACTCATTGAGAAGGGCACATATCACTTCCTGCACCAGCTGTCATATCTTTTCTTGAATTCATTCACATTATACACTCAACTCCAAATGCAATCCATGCCAATTGCACACGACTCTGAGAGAAAAATCTAGCTCTCAATGCCTCCTTCACTGCATTCATTCTCCCCACTCTCCATAAAATGAAAAATTTCATCTACTGGTATCTTGTATGACCCTTTTAGAATTTAGTAAGTCCATCATTCATTTCTCCTTTTCTTGTGTGAGAGCATCAGCAATCCATAAATTCTCAATTGGTATCATTATTAATCTGCATTCCACAATCCCAATATCAACTTGAACATTGTTCTTTGTAACCTATCCACTTTATCAGCATCACCATGGAAACCAGAAGACCAGACCTGAGCACAATAGTCCAAGTGAGGTTATATTGAGGTCTTGTAAAGTGGAAAAACAAGACTTCCTTATCTTTATATGTTAAGGTTTGTTTCAGCATTACCATTATCCTCTAAGTTATATTTGCAATCTTTGCTATACCTTGAACTTCAAACTGATGTCTTCTAAAACTCCAAGATCCCTAGCCTGATAAGTTTCTTCTAGCATAATCCCATAAATATAATATGACACTGGTCATTTCATTACACCATTACACCAGGGTGCAAAACTTTACATTTACTAAACATTAAACTGACAGCCATTTTCACATGGCCACAATTCCAGCTGATTTAAAATAATTCTGCAAGTACTACATGTCAATCCCATTCTTGATTACCCAGCCTATATTTGTAACATCAAAAAAATAACTGTACATCACCTACCAAATCTTTCCCATTGTCATTAATGTAATTTTTCTTTATGGCTGTAACTTAATATTACTTAATATGTGTTTATCAAAGAAAGTCATTAATGTAAAGATTGAACAACAATGAACCAAGGATTGATATCCCTGTGGTATATCACTGGTCATCTTAACTATTGCAGACTCACATCCTTCCATATACCATTTTTAATATCTATCAGTCAGCTATCCTCTTATCCATGCTAATATTTCATAATCCAATCCCATATTCTCCAATTTATGCAAGTCTATCATACTGTATCCTGCCAAATGTTTTGCAATGTCTAAAAGTACTGTGCTGTATCCTTTCCCCTTGTCTAACTCAATGATAACATTTTCATAGAATGTAAGTTTCTGACAAGTGATCTTCCCTTAGTAAACTCATAATATTCATTACAAAGTATACATTATCTGTCAATCCATTTCTGTATACAAGCTTTTACTAAACTTTTCCAGCATCTTCACCACTCCATTCCAGAGATACTGATATGGCAATAGTGGGATACATCAGTCTTGGCAACATCCTCGTGCAGTGGGATTATCAAACATTCTTTCCACTCATCTGGAATATTCCCTGATCTGAGGCTCAAATTATATAGCCTGGTCAAAGGAACGAAAAGTTTGGTTGAACATTCTTAGCATCCATGCTGATATTCCATCAGCTACTACAGCTGAATTCTTATTCAGTTTGCACGACAGTTCTAGTACTTCCTCCTTGTACACCTGAGTTTCTTCATCCAGTGAAGAAGTAGCAGTGAGCCCAATGTTGCATACAGGTTGCAGGTTTTAGCAAAAATGAGTACGCGTTAGTTGAACAATCTCTTCTGCATCAGTCACTAGCATATCATCTACATTCAGGAGTTATGCTTTCATATTCATTTTTTTCTTTTACTTGCAGTATAACAATAGAACTATTTTGGATTTTCTTTAGCTTGCAGAACTTCACTACACATTCAGACTTAACTTTCCATACAACATTTATAACTCTTATGACCTTATAATTTTCATAACTGATGTCATCCAAACAGCAATAACACCACTAACTACTTTATAAAAAGACCTATCAGCATATTATCATTAAAAAAATAGATAGTTCTTGGGAGAGGAACTTGCATAATTTGTCGACCCACACACAATGGATTTACTCAGCTGAAAGGCATATTTTTTAATTATTAAATGACTGGAAGCTGAGAGATAAAAATAAAACATTGTTTTTATTCAGCACGACTAGTTTTGTCTTTAAGAAGACTTCAGGTGCACAAAATAGAAAGAAACAATCAACAAAAACTGCACAGGAAAAAATCTAAACATCAAAGTGCATCTGGATATTTGAAGCTGTTCTCTGTATAACCTCAATGTCAGGCGTGCGCATGTGTTCAAGATCCTCTGAACACCAAAGTTTGATGGCAGCACAATGACAGTCAGATACTTTGGTGTTCAGAAGATCTTGAATGCATGCACATGCCAAACAATAAGGTTATACAGAGAATAGCTTTAAATATCCAGACACTAATGCTTTAATATGTGCTTTTTTTTCACACTAATGCTTTATTGTTTAGATTTTTTCCTTTAGTTTTTGTTGGTTGTTTCTCTCTATTTTGTGCACACCTGAAGAAGTCTTTTTAAAGACAAAACTAGTCGTGCTGAATAAAAACAGTGCTTTTTATCTCTTGGCTTTCAGTCATTTAATAATTAAACACACACATACACTAGGGGACTCCATCCCCCTGGCACCCAACCCCCCAAATTCCAGGCTGCAAGCCGGTAAGCCAAAAAAAGTGACGAAAACATTTCAAATTTCGTCTTATCTTTTTATATATATAGAATAGATATAGCTATCAAATATTAAAGTAAAGAGCCAGGAGGCTTGAATTTGGTTTAAGTGAATTATTGAAATGGAGTTGAAATGGGAGTTGCCTTGGCTTGCACTAATTAAATGACATGAACTCTGCCCAGAAGCTCATATATTTGCCTTTCTTAGTGCATTGATTAGGTTTTACATGCCCGACAGCTGTTTTGAGCCCTTAATACTCAGATTTCGGGATTCAAATTGCCCAAGTCCTAAAAACTAGGAACGACAAATAGAAATGAAGACGACAAATTCTCATTCAATACTATAGTAAGCCTTTAACTTTTTGGCAGTCTGGGTGCATAATAAAATATTAAAGTATGGAGCTAAGATGTTTAGATTTAACAAAAAAAGACAACATAATAGAGGATGTTATGGATCTATCCATATTTTATAACCAAGTATAATAAGAAATCAAAGTCTCTTTTTATATTTTTTAAGTTTCATATATTTTTTAAGTTTCATACATTTACTAGAGCTTACGAGAAGGTTGTTCTCATAAATTCTCACAAATCTAAACCACCTCAGCTCCATATTTTAATATTTTATTATGCATCCAGACTGCCAGAAAGTTAAAGGCTTACTATGGTATTGAATGAGAATTTGTCTTCATTTCTATTTGTGGTTCCTAGTTTTTAGGACTTAGGCAATTTGAATCCTGATATCCGAGTATTAAAGGCTCAAAACAGCTGTCAGGCATGAAAACCTAATCAATGCACTAAGAAAGGCAAATTTACGGACTTCTCGACAGAGTTCATGTCATTTAATTAGTGCAAGCTAAGGCAACTCCTATTTCAAAGGTTATGTTCTTATAATTTCTCTGGTAAATTTTTGAAACAAGTTTTCTACATTTGGCTATAAATATAGTTGAATCCAGATGTTCTATTTCAATATAATAAAACTGCCATTTAATTTTATAAGAAACATTAAAAAAAACTATACAACATAAATATCAGAAAAACATTGCACTTGTTTTCTAAAATAACAAAATAAAAATATTAACAAGCTTTTTATTTTAAATTGTGAAACAGAGAATTATGGATTTTATAATCAAAATGAATTTGAATTAAATTATCCTTTCCTTTAATGTACGTGGTGATCAGCATCATTTTGATAAATTATGGAGACTATAACCATGTTAAGAATATATGTATGTATGTATGTATGTATGTATATATATATATATATATATATACTTTAATTTCCCAATGTGTTGACCTTCATATTAAGGTCATCTGAAGAATGCAAGCTGACAAAGAGAAACTATATTACATTTCAAACATTGTCACATGCCAAAGTGACAATGATTTGATCAGCCATTATTCAACTAGCCTGACCTCTAGTGGAAAAAAAAAAAAAAAAATTACATCAAAGCTATATCCTATTTATAACACTGTCAGAGAACAAATTCATATTAATACTTTTAATACAGTAATAGTGAGCCTGATCAATAATTGAACGTGTTTTTTATATTAAGGCTAAGATCCTAGATTACCAGTCCTAATTATAATTTATAATGAACTCTTAGAACAAAAGATTATATGGGTAAAATTTCTATATTCTAGAGATTTTTAGACAATGATTGTTATGATTAGGGTGGTTGATTAAAATTTCACAGGCCTGTTTAAATTTGAGCACATACCACATTCTGGTGTGACAATGATGAACAGGTGACCTTCCAGTCAATTCTATAGAGTATTCAGGGCATAATAAGAAAGGCTAGATTTACCCTAGTTATTAAATTTAATGTGCTGTTTATGTTGGTTTTTTTTTTAGTAGTTGTACCTATATAAGGCAAATTACAGGTGCATTGAATTCAGTATACTCCAGGGTGGGCCAGTGGAGGAAGCAGATCCTTGGAAGAGTTGAATAAGTTCTTTGACTTTACAAGAGGTTTAAAGGTACTAAGGTTAGATTTCTGTAGTATTCTCTTTATTTTATCAGATATTATCAAAAAATGATATCAGATATCATTTTTTACTATTGGGTGCAGTCTTGAAGAATTTTGTTCATAGTATTTTATGATATTTTTGCTGTAGCTATTTTGAAGGTATTAGAAGGAACTTTTAATTCATGGTTAAGTGTTTACTCACTGGAGCAAATCTTTAAAGCCCCCCCCCTTTTTTTTTTAGTGTTAATGACACCTAGTTTTTGTGTTGGTTGGTAAGAGTTTGTGTATATATTGGAAAGTATGTGTAGGCTTACAGTTAACAGTGAAGGAAAGACTGTCAAAAGGGAGATGTGTAACAAGCACATCTAGACATGGAAGTCCGTTCTGACATTCAATTTCAATTGTGTGCATTTTTGTTGTTTGTTTAGATGGCTGAAGAAAGCGTCTAATGTCTAGCAGCCATGGGACCAGATTATGAAATATCAACGTTGGTTGGTAAGAGTTTGTGTATATATTGGAAAGTATGTGTAGGCTTACAGTAAACAGTGAAGGAAAGACTGTCAAAAGGGAGACGTGTAACATCTAGAAATGGAAGTCTTCTGACATTCAATTTCAATTGTGTGTATTTTTGTTGTTTGTTTAGATGGCCGAGAAAAGTGTCTAATGTCTAGCAACCATGGGACCAGATTATGAAAATGTCAACGTATCTAAGCCAGACTGAGTTTTAAATTAAAGAATCTAGAGCTCACTAGTCAAAAGCTTCCATATAAAAGTTAGCAAAGTGTGTGTGTGTGTGGGGGGGGGGGGAATGATGAGCCCATGGCTATGCCTTTATTATTATTATTATTATTATTATTATTATTCAAAGAGACCTCCAGAGAATCATTGAGAGGAGGCCACACACTACATGCACCAGCTGTCATACTCGTTCTTGAATTCATTCACACTGCTTGCACATACAACATCCAATAGCAATCCATTCCAATCATGCACCACTCCGAGAGAAAAATATAATCACACTTCTTTTTTGTCAGCATTCACTGTCAGCTTCCAAAGATGCCATCTCATCTGTTCCCCACACTCCATAAAATGAAAAATTCCATCAACAGAAATCCTGTATGACCCTTTCAGAAGTTGGTTAGGTCTCAATCATATCACCCCTCTTCACACCTACTGTTTGCTAGTGTCTGCAGTCTACAACTTCTCATCATAATCAGTATTCCACAATCATTTTTAATACTCTTCTTTGCACTCTCTCCACTGTATCAGAATCACAATGAAAACCAGGAGACTCTGCATGCACACATAGTCCAAGTGAGGTCTTATCAAGACCTTGTAAGGAGGCAAAATGATATCCTTATCTTTACATGTCAAAGTTCATTTCAGCATTGCAATTATCTTTTGAGTTATATTCACAATCTTTGCTACCTGGTCCCTGAACATCAAAGTCCTCTCTACTAACACTCCAAGATCCCTAGCCTGAGCAGTTGCTTCTAGCATATTATAGATGTGTACTTAATTTTTTTTGTATCACCCAGATAATTTGTTTGCATATTTTACAAATTCTGAATCTGCATATAAACAGTAAAACTTCAAAAATATTGCTTTTTTATTATCATCATTCATGGCCAAAAGTGCTCTTTTCAATATATTAAGACAAATACTTCAAAATATAAACAACTTTTAAACTAAAATAATACAGACTAAAATAAAAACAACAAAGATAGTGCCTATAGCAAACGAGAAGCCTTTGAATGTGGTTGAGCAAGATCAAGGGAGGCTTTTCGCTGATTTCTACAGATGGAGTGTGTTATGAAACATGTAACAGGAATTTTTCTGCTTTGGTAGGCCAAATATCCAATCTTTCTACTGATTTGGCTGAAGCTGAATATTTGAAAAACATGCCAAATACCAAAGCAAAACCAAATATTTGGCACTATATTTGATAAAATTCTTTCAAATCAAATATATATTTGATATATTTGATAAAAACTTCCCTATATTTGATAAAATGATATTCACTTGTTATTAAATTCCTTCCTAATATTGTCATTTTTAACATGATTCTGCTCTTAATGCCAATGCTTCACTCATGAATCTTGTCAAAATTCTCACATCTATGATCTCTGGTCACTGATCAACTGTTATTTCTGACCAAATCTCAGATTCAGAGGCTAAAATTGGTTTAAACATGATCTTGTATACTGCTAGTTTAGTGGAGATTTGGATAATTTCTTTTTGTCAGCTTCTAAAAGTTATTCAACTTTTAGAAGTTGAATAACTTCTTTGTAAGAAGTTATTCAACTGGCTCCCTAACATACTTTGTTGACTCTGTTGTCTACTTCCATATTTAATTTGTACCACTGATAAAAAATTCTGCTAAATAGCTGAAATGTTTTTACTTGTTCTATAGGTTCTCCACTGAGAAAACAATTGATGATCTAGCCTGACTTTATGTTGTTGATTTTCAAACCAAATTTGTTACAACAGTTATTCTTAATTAGATTTCTAAATAAATAAATCTACACGTCTTCAAGAGAATAAGATTATTTGCATAAAATAAAGAAATGATTAAATCTCCAAATTTGATAGCACATTTTCTGCCACTTTGTCATAATGTGGTTAACAGAACTAAAGTGTTGAGAGCATGCAGCCTTGGCCTAACACCTAATTTTAACCAATTTAAATCTTTCTGTACATTCTTCAATTTTAACAGCTAATTTACAACTTAAGTAGAGGCTATATATTTCTCTCTATTTGCATCATGTGATTGTAATGTTTTCAACAGCTTTTCTCTTGGCAACTTATGTGCCTTTTCCAGATCTTTCCAAAACTTAAATATAGATCTTTGTTATAAATTTATGTGAATCCTATACACAAGTATCGTAACTGTGAACCAATTGTTCACTAACTGTGAATGATTGGTCTCCAGAGCAAGGTTTCTGGACTATGTAAAAAATAAATTAAATGGGGAAAAATAATAAAAAAAAATAGAAAAAAACTCCAGCCTGGCCACAGTACAAAATGTACTATGAGTTTACAAATAACCTTTTGTGACCTCTTAACAACCTACTTTCCTTTCATCATCATGAGGCAAATTTCTACCTTCTTCACCCAAAGACAACAATAAAAAATCTGGAGATTTTTTTTATTGTTGTCTCCTCTAACAACCAAAAATAGAACTTTTTCAAGCCACTCAAGCCTCAAATAAGCAGATGAGAGATACATCAAATTCATTTGCCACCTTGAAGACATTCATAAACACATTGATGCCTACAGTGCAATTCAAACCCATGATGTATTTGATTGGAAACGCTATCCTTTTGAGAGCAATTTTTTTATGATTTCTCAACTGTTTGTCATAAGTAAAAAATTTATCATAATCACTATGTGGTCTGAATCAAGCCAGTTCAGCAAATTTCTCTTCAGCAATTTTAAAAATTCCTCTCAATTTTTTCATTTGATTTTATTTCCATTTTTATAAGTAGATACCATATTATGCAGTATAACCACTAACTTTTATAATACCATATAACAGCAATTCTAGATAAATATAATCTACTTTAGCTACTTTGAATATTTTTGTATAAAAATTTCAGGTGAGAAAAAAATAAACTTACATGAAAACAATTTTAACGATATACAATTAATATCCAGCATAATACTGGAGACATCCTCACTACAACAAGCAATGGAACACAATTACAATACAAACAGAAGTATTTTAAAAAGTAATATCATAAAATAAGTAAACAATCAGTCCATAAAATTCCTAATAAAAAAAAATATTAATAAAAACAAATAAATAAATCCAATTTAAAATTGTCAAAAATAAGCATGATTATTAGATATATGAATAGCCAAAGGCTTCAATTCGGCGACATAAAACTTGAAATATAAAACTATGAAACATAAAACTTTGCTACAAACTTGATATTAACTAGGTCTACCTACTCACTGATGAGACCTCAATAAAGGTTGAAACCAGTCTGGGTAGTGACCTTCTCTCATAATGTAGAACAGTAATACAGCTCCTAGGAGCTAAGTTCACATTATGGGTAAATATCAAGAATAGTGATCGGAGCTTGCTTCACCTTTGACATGAGTTGCCTCAGCTTGCACTACCTTAAGGGTCAGTTGCTGCAGTATCCAGGTATTTGCTTACGCTTGGAATCGCCGAACTTTATATAGTTTCTACTATATTCGGCATGAAACTTTTTGAGTTTCTTATTCAGCTAAGAAACGATATAGGATGTAATATCCCCTAACTTAAATAAGCATGATTCGTCCTAGAATTATTGATTCTTCATAAGCCTAACAATAGACTGCATTTCTCACATTTTCTAAAACGAAACACACAGTAATTATTATATCCATGCTACTTCAACACCATTATACAAGTAAAAAAATTAGAACCATCAAGACCTTGTTACACTGTGCTCATACTTTATGTTCTACTCAAGAAAAACCATGCCAAGAATTGGATTACATCAAATTAGCCATTCTAATAAATGGTTTCAATGAGTCTCCTTTATAAGCGGTCAGCAAAGCACATAACAGTTTTAAGATCCCAGCCTATGTCTCATGAAGCAATCTCTGAATCCTCTTCCTTGTGTTAGGAATATCTGAATGTATCAGGAAAGTTCTGAGACTTCTTAACATCCTACTTTCATCATAATGAGGAAAATTTCTACCATTATTTCTTCACCTAAAAAAAGACAAGCTCCTGCCACTTAGCTTTCCAGATGTCAACCAGACCCCTTGCTCTTGTGACTTATCATACTCCACACAAGTGGGTAGATCTGCTACTGTTCAAGATGAACATAAATCTTATATCCAGTACTATGAACATGCACAATCTGGTTTAGTCGAACATGCCACCTCTATTAAGCACAGTTCTTTTGAAGAAAACCAAGCTCATACATAACAGCAAATTCTTATGGAATGCTTATATAAAGAGGGTCGCAAGACTTTTTTACATCATCTGAATTAAAACATATTGGATGACCTTTGGTTATCTCCTCTTTGGGAAATATTACTGTATCAATCTTCTGATAATTACTAATTTATTATTTTACACATACATGCTCTCTCTATGTATCTCCCACCGACAAACGATTTACCTGTAAAAACTTATAGTATAACTGCACCATGGGTGGGCTAAGGAATTTGTTTTCTATTTGTTTATTAATTAATTATATATTTATTTATTTATGGTATTTTTTTATTGAACTTTTTTCATGACACTTCAGGCCTCCAATAAGCAGGGCGGTGGTGACCTCACACTGGAAGATGAAATTTATCTCCCACCTAAAGATAATCGTAAACATCTATGTCCACAGCGAGATTTGAACTTGCAGCCTGTTGGTTGGAAATTGGGTATGTTAGCCACTTGGCCAGCCAGGCCAGCAGATATAATTCACGGGGAATTTTATTGACTAATTGCTGTCTTACTTATGCTATGAGTGCACTTTTTAAAATACTTCGTTATTTGCATTTTAATTGTGCTCCACTGCTCTTAGTCAATGAACTGAAGATACGTTCTATACTAAGCATCATTAAAGTACAGTCAACCCTCATTTAACACCAAAATTTCTCGTTCTGGGAAAAGTGACATTAAACAAATTATATGTTCAATGGGGTTTTAGGTAATCAGCTTCAGAGACCTAGAAGTAAACATTATTGCCTCCAAAGCTATTAATGCTTTGTGAATGTTTTTAAGTTCATAACTAATGTTTTTATGCATATTAATTAACATGTATTACATATACAAACTGAATAATAAAAAAAAAAGCTTTATTATAATATAAATATAATAAAAATATAAAAATTGAAGTCAGAGGTCCCTATACACAACCACTCATCATGCAGGCTTCACAGGAGCATCACATGAGTGATGCGAGACAGTAAACAGAGTAGGTGACGAAGAATGAATGCATGTAGGCCAATGGAAGTTTTGACACTAAACGAAAAGATGTAAACCAGGGTCGACTGTAGTTTTCATGTTAGCTTTTTTGTGTAATTGTATAAAATTTTCTGTCTCAAATTTTTATACAATTATGACAACTTACCTATTCCTAGACAATACAATATATACACGAACACATCATTCTGTTTTGAATAAATTAATTGTGTGCATTCCATCTTGCAAAGCCTATTTAAGCACTCATGACAGTCTGTTAATTTCAGACTAAAATATATGGCAGAATATTTAATAAATAATACTTTTACCTTGTATTTGTGTATATATTGTATAGAACTATGGCACAAGTTTCTCTTAAAACTAGTATTCTTAGACATAATTTAATAAACTTAATAGACAAACTTTCCAGAAATGGCTTTTTTGCCGCAAATTCCATTGGCTCTTTCTACTTCAAGTACTGACATGTACACAAAGTATCTTTTGAGTACTTTCATTGTTATTCCAGACATCCAGAATAGCCTTATATTTAGTTTTCATATTCACAATTATCTCTGATTCCATCTACAGTACTCTTACCTCAATTTCCAAGCTTCCAATAGTCTCCAAAGTTTTCTCATGACTTTGGTTTAGCCATTATTACACATAGCTTTCATACAGTTTTTCTCTGTATTTTCTATACTTATTTTTATCCTGGTCAAAACTAAACGGTGATAATTCATCATCATCAAATTCCTGACACATACCCTCAAGGGGTGTACAGGATATAATTTAGTACTACATGAAAAAATTTACATCATTACTAACTTCCTATCTACAATTTTCCTCAAAATAAGTCTGTTGCCTGTCAAGACTCCAACATTATCTTATCAGATCTTATATTTATATCTTCTAAGGCACTTTTTACTGTATCAATCCACCTATATCTTGGTCTTCCTCTGGGTCGTTTTCCTGCCATCCTGGCAGAGAACACTTGTTTTGCTAATCTTTCCTCGCCTGTTCTGTTTAAGCAACCATACCACCTGAGATTAGCTCTGCTAATGCATTCCTGGATGCTAATAATGTCAAATTATTTCCTAATATTCTTGTTTTTAATATGATACTGCCATTGATGCCATCTGTTCATGCCCCTAATCTTTCTCAGGACTCTCATATCTGCAGTCTCTAGTCTTTGGTCAAGTGTTTCACTTCTGACCCAGCTCTCAGATCCATAAATTAAAATTGGTTTGAACACTGTCTTGAATACAGCTAATTTAGTGTTTGGCTAATTTCTCTCTTATTCCATATAAATTTATTCAGTTGACTTCCTACCATACAAGCTTTGTTGATTCTGTTGTCTATTTCCATATTTAATTTACCATTCCATAATATAGAATCATGTTACAAGTAAATTAAATAAGGAAATAGAAATTATCACCATGTTGTACCATCAAAATATAGAATGATGGTACAACATGGTGATAATTTCCTATTTCAAATCCCCTACACACACACACACACACACACACACACACACACACACACACACACACACACACACACACACACACACACACACACTTGTATTCTAAACCAGTCTGAAGATATCATTGCTAACTTCAGATGAAAGAACTTCTTGCATGTTCTCTCCAAAAGAATTTACGCACATCTTGATGCTGGAACACAGTATTAGTAATAGTTAGTCTATTATGAAAAGAAATCCAGCAATAATTATAAGCATTGCTGTTTTCTGCAAATCTTCTCAAAGCATTTCTTTCTCATTCCAAACACATTAAATTATATCAGTTTTAAACTATGCATTTATCCATATAGAATAAAAGATTTGCATTCTCTAAGTTGCCAAAGTGTATGTTTTACACAAATGTAATGAATAAGTTTATGATAACTAAGCCCATCATATACTAGAGTGAACTAACTTACTATTCACATTGCACCTAATCATTATTCTCCTACAGCAGAAAAACAATTTTTTTTTTTTAATAATAATCCCTACCCATTAAAAGTTTAATGTATGGCACATGAATTGGTGGGCTACTGAAGAGATAATTCAGGAACAAGCCCTGCTGTAGATGCCAAACAAGAACTTTCTCAAGCTACTTCAATGCTGAGTAATTGTAAGTAGTAATTTCAGCAGACAATGAAAATATTCTCTTAACATTCATGAAGATCTGTGACATCATGGGATTCAAACTACAGTCTGCAGGCCTAGAAAATGGAGACACTACATATTTAGTTAACTAGGACCATCACCTTCCTTTAAACTGATGTTTAGGATTTACTTCAAAATTTTAATTTAAATAAATGCTTTTATCTGCCATTTTTATTGCTTGGTTAGAAAATGCTACTTCATCAGATTGAAATATGGATCTATATTTCTCAAGCACATGAAATATATTTTTGCCTACTTTTTTTTAACATTTTAAAACAGTATAATTAAAAATATAAGGAGTAAAATATCATTATCCTTTCAGGAAAGTTAGCTCAGTTGTCCGGTTTGGTCTCATTCAATCTCTTTTCTTTAATCATCTTTAACTCCTATTTTCTCCAATTGGCTGTTTTTTTTTTTTTTTTTTGAGCAGGTTGACCATTTTTTCATGGATATTTTATTTATTACTCAGTCAAATTTTTAGTTTGTTTTCTTTATAAATTCTTATTTGTGTATGTCTTGAATTTCAAATATAACTTGATTATATTTGAAAATATTACTGATCACTAATCATTCTCTTTAGGAAGTTTCAAATTTTATATATATATATATATATATATATATATATATATATATAGAGAGAGAGAGAGAGAGAGAGAGAGAGAGAGATAGAGAGAGAGAGAGAGAGAGAGAGAGCATCCATGATATTTAAAGCATGTAATTTGTACTAAAATTTTATTTTCAATCTGACTTTTTTTTAGTTAAATACTAATCCTTGGCCTTCACATTAATTTCTTACTATGATTATCTGAACATCTGCAAACAATAAGGAAATAAATGTAATTCCACAATCCAGTTTAAATGCTATTTTATACTTTTCTTCCATTCTTGACTATTTCATCTATGTAGATATTAAATAAGAGTGATAACATTGGAAATCCTTGGACTCCCATTTATTGGTTTCTATTCTGAAACTTCATTAATTTTCATGACTATTTAAAAGTGTTTTGATACATGTTATTACTCAGAACAGTTGATCTGTCAAGTAACTTCTGGAGTATATGATATAGAAGTTGTCTTTATGAATTCTATTGAAGGCTTTCTGTTAATCTACAAATACTATGAATGTTTCCATGAGGAACTGAATGCTTTTCAATTATGAATTGTTTAGCTACTTTTACATATAGTTTAGCTCTTACATCGTTTTCTGTAGTCTTTTAGGGCAGTTAATAACTTATTTTTTAGGAACTTTCAAGTATGATTTCTTCTTGTCCAGGAACGCTTCTTTAACACCGTGTCCATTATGGTGTTCTTATTTTTCTATCCTTGCAGACAATGTCTTCACTCACTTCCCTAGTCAATCAATGATTTCTTCAGAGTTTCCCACTGGGAGTCCAAGGTTTGGTATTTGTTTTTAACCAGTTAAGTTTTTCAATCATGTTTGTATAGTTGAGTCTTCAGTTTACAACTAAACATTACTCAACTTTATTTTTAAAACTTTCTTACATAATGTACTTTTCAATGTGATATTAATTTTTATCCCTTGAAACAAAGTGATGTCCCCTCCAATTTCAAATCCTCTGTACATTCTTGTATCCTTAATCAGCATGAAGATATCACTTTCAACAATGACAGCCGATGAAGCTTTTCATTACTTCTCGAGTCTTCTGTCCATGTGAACTTGTATATCTTTATGTTGAACATGGTGTTCCTAATGACTACTCTATCCTGAGCAGAAATCCAGCAGATACTTACCATTATTATTAGCTTTGTCCTTTTTTACAAATTTTCCCCAAAAGCATTCCTATGTGCTAGTTGGGATCCGATTCATTTCCTACTGTGCTGTTTAGATCTCTAATAAGGACCACTAATCTCTAATAAGGTCCGCGCGGTTAGCCTAGTGGCTATGCGCTTTGCAACCATATGCCTGGGGAAGGAGTGTCCTAGGTTCGATTCCCATCGGTGACATGAGGAGCTGAAGGATCTTCCTCAGCCATAGCCAAGTTAGCCAGTCTTGGGCGTGGACAGCAGGGTTTTTTCCCCAGTTTATTCTGGGGTTTTTCATCCCGCAAAACAGGCAAACTGGCCTCGAGAACTCAACACTACAGGCCATAGGATACGCCGGGGCATAAGGCTGACCACCTTATCCTGTAAACGGAGTGAGGTCCGATGATCAATGGACCCTCGACACCGCAAGGTAAAAGAGGGTATAAGGAAGATGAGATGATGAGATGAGATAAGGACCACTTTTTCCATTTTCTTTATGTTAGCTGCCTAGTCTAATGACTTGCAAAATTCCTCCACTTCTTCCTTAGGAGAACCATCTATGGGACCAAAGTTTTGTTGTCCATTTCTCCATTTTGAAGTTCACCCATATAACTACTTGAAACTGTCTTCCAATCAAGAAGTTTAAACCTCAACGTTTGGTGTTGAATGCAATTGCTACTACTTCCTTTCCTTGATCATTATTGTCCCAAAATAACATCATATACTTTATTATTTTGTAAAATCTCACCTGTTTTTGGCTTCTTTGTCTCAGTAATGGCAAATACGTCTATGTGATACTTTTCCAGTTCTTCTGCAAGTTAGATTGCTTTCCATTAGTGCTCCTTATATTGATGGCCCCAATCTTCAGTTTTTCTGATGTTGAGTTTATTCTTCTTCTTCTAGATGTCGAGCTGCAGTTTGTCCCAGAAGCTGACTTTTCCCTGTTTGCCCTTGGTCCCCAATGAAAATAGCTGGAGACTTTGTTTAATCAGGCCATATTCCAACCTGCATGATATCTAATCATGTTATACCACTGCTAGCTTTTACTTATTTGTTTAGTACTCAGTGAATATCTACTAACAGGCAGGTTGTTTTACTATTTTTTTTAACTTCTTCAGAAATATTTCTGATAAGAAATAGGAGAGATACATAATTTATACCTTTACAACTAGTTTTAATGTTATGTATCTATTAATGTGTGCACATGCATGGGAAATCAATAAACAGGAAAACACAATTAAGTATTAAAATTATGGTCCAGAAAGAATAAACTACCGTTAATTTTTTACCATTAGGAGAGAATATGCAGAATGGCCTTCAGCAATAAGTTACAGAAGCGATATGACTAAGAAAAAATTAAATATTTAGTATAGCTACGACAGGTAAAATTTAAGAAAAGCTTGTTAGACAGATAAATCAATATGAATAAATGTTAATTTAGTGCAATTATTTATGATCACAAAACCACACACCCTTTCATTTCTAAATTAAGGTTGTCTTGGGCAGCATTAGGATTTGCATTCTCTTTGTCAGTAGTTATCTCCAAAACTTCAGACTTAGTCCTTCTTAAGAAATATGGAGCTATTAAACTGCGCAAGTTTTCTGCAATTTCAGTTCCCAATTTGCGTTCTCCAGGTGTAGCATCCTTTTCTCTTGCCTGGAATAAAGTTCATAAAATTTCATCAAAAAATATATCTAATATAGATTACAGTAAAACCATAGCTATCCATTACATTAAAGGGTTATCAGAAAAAATAAATAGAATACTACATCACTATAATCTTAATATTACTTTTAAACCACCTATAAAATTAAAAAAAAATCATATTCAACTCCTCTAAGGATCCTCCCCCTCCACCACCACTGGCTCAACCCTGGTGTTTATCATATCTACTGCACCTGTAACTTACCTTATATTGGTGAAACTGGATATACAATCCCTATCCAGAAAAAAGAACACAAACGACACATTAAATTTAATCATTTTGGTGAAGCAGGTCTCTCAGACTTAACAACCTACACTAAATTGATTGGAAAAATACATGTTCTTCACAAAATAAATAATATACAAAAACTTGGTATGAACGGAAATGTAAAGAAGCTTGTTCAATTTTGATTAACCATCCTAATCGTAACAATAATGGTGGCATAAAAATCCCAAGAATTCGGATAGCACACATTCAGCCCTCTTAGTTCTTCAAGTTTTTCAGCAAACCCTGACTTTAGGACTCGAAGCAATTATTTCAAACTTTTATTGGCTCACCATCCATACTGTTTTGTTTTAATTTATATGAGGGTGGTCTGAAAAGTTCTTGGCCTCGATCATACATGGCAACACTATCGGCAAGATTTTTTTTTCCTTAAGTTGGTACATCTATCATAAGCACCCATGTGAAATTGCAAGTCATTCTATCAAGTAGTTTGTTTTATACAGCTGTCTGAAGCAAGTGTTGTCTGCATCCCTTAAAATGCATAAAATTGAGTATTGTGCAGTTAAAAAATTCTTTGTAAAAGAAGGTTTACCGCCAAAAGAAATTCATTCTAAGTTCATAAAAGTTTATGGGCACTCTTCTCCTTCGTTTTCGACAATTAAGAAATGGACTGCCAAGTTTAAACGTGGCCGTAACATACAGCCATGAAGATGATCCACGTGAAGGATGTCCAAAAAGTGTAATAACACCAGAAATCATTGATCAAGTGCACGATATGGTATTGGATGACCGGCGAGTCAAAGTGTGTGAAATTGCTGAGACTATAGGCATTTCAAAAGAACATGTAGGATATATTTTGCATGAAGAATTGCAAATGAAAAAGCTTTGCACAAGATGGGTGCAGCGCTTGCTCACAGCAG
The DNA here is from genome assembly GCF_054136105.1 of Typopeltis vanoorti. Lineage (NCBI taxonomy): Eukaryota > Metazoa > Arthropoda > Arachnida > Uropygi > Thelyphonidae > Typopeltis > Typopeltis vanoorti. The sequence continues at coordinate 99,667,699 of NC_143568.1, read as the reverse complement.
ATCCAAAAACGCACTCGCATGAAAATCTCTGAACAGTGCTTGGAGCATTTTAACAAGAAAAAAAACTGATTTTGTGGATCGATTTATTACTATGGATGAGACTTGGATTCACCATTACACACCAGAATCCAAACAGCAGTCAAAACAGTGGACAGAAGCCAGTTGCTCAGTGCCAAAAAAAAAAAAAAAAAAAAATGTCGGTTCCATCAGCAGGAAAGGCCATAGCATTGGTGTTTTGGGGATGCTAAAGGCATTTTGTTTATTAATTATCTTGAAAACAGTAAAATACCAGGGAATATTATTCTGATCTTTTAACCAGACTGGATGAAAAAATTCGTGAGAAAAGACCCAGTATGCATAAGAGAAAAAAAATCGTCTTTCATCAGGACAATGCACCTGCCCACAAAGGTGTTATGGCAATGGAAAAATTAAAGGATCTGCACTATGAATTGTTGGAACATCCACCTTATTCCCCAGATTTCACTTCCTCTGACTTCTATCTCTTCCCAAAACTAAAACTCTTCTTCGCTGATCAGTTTTTCTTCGAATCAAGAGGTGATCGCAGCAGTAGAGGGGTATTTTGCAGATCTTGCTGAGAACCACTACAGGGACGGGATAATGGCACTGGAGCATCGCTGGAATAAATGTATTGGTCTTAAGGGAGATGATGTTGAAAAATAAAAATAAGTTTGAAATTATAAATTCATTTTTTCATTGTTAGGCCAAGAACTTTTCAGATCACCCTCGTATGTATACTTATATGAGTAACTTTGTGTGAACATGTTGCTCTCTAGCTTAATTTATTTTCATAACCAAATAGATAATAATAACAAAAGGACTCTAGCATTGATGTTGTAAGGTTTTTTTTCTTTTCAGATCAATAGTTTTAACAGTTGACCAGATCAATGTAACTTTAGCATACCACGTAGACTGTAGTGCAGCTTGTTTCATTGTATATATGTGTATACTCCAGATGATGACCTTAATGTGAAGGGCAAACCATCGAGTTTTTATTTTGGTTTATATTAAACTGAAGTTTTACTGTAACACGGTAGTCATTTCCATAATTTTTATGATGAATTCTGATCACTGTGTATCCATGAAGGAAAGAACCTTTATTATTTATTAGGCACTTTATTAGTGAGCAGGATTACTAATCTATGGTCCTCTTCATGTCGAACCTATGGCTGATGAAGTTTCCTTTATATTCCTTACCATTATACCAAAATTTAAATTTTAGTTCAAATTGGATGATTTGATCAACTGTTGACAGATAACCAGCCATGTTATCACAGCTAAACTACATAGCAATTTTTCTTCTATATACAGCTAACTAACAAGTGATATATTTCAGTCATTGTCTGTTAAAATGAAGTTTTATGCACTGAATTTGGGATTCATGTACTATTTTTATTTGTGAGATTTATCAAAGTAATGAACACCTCTTTAGACCACTTGATTTTATTTATCAATATCTGACTTATGAAATTACACTCGGCAACAAAATGAAAATTTTTTTTGCCTTGAAGAAAGAATACTTGAGTAGATTAGAATTATGGCCAAAGCTACTATAGGAAATCAAATTCTCTAGTTTATCTACTTCTTTTGCAGATGAAAAACACAAGTTTGTAACAACTACAATAAGCATGGTTGTATAAAACTGGGCCAAATCTGGGAAGCACCTATTCTGAGAATATCAGCCACACAAGAAACACTCATCCCAGCCCACTAGGGGGTAGTATTTTAGGTCTTTAGACTTACCTTTGTTTCTGTTTGTCATACTTACCTGATGCAGTGCCTGCATGCATATATCGATCTGTGTTTTGTTTCCCAAAGATAGCAGTTTGAATTGGCCAAAATATTGGAAGTATTAATTGAAAGTTTATTCTAATTAATCTCTAGTATGTGCTGTTAATTTCCTTCAATAATACCATTAAGTAATAACCTCAGTTTAATATAAAGAAAGATAATCAGCCAACATTTCAACCTTCATATTAAAGTCATGTGTATACTCCAGATGACTTCATATTAAAGTCATCTGGAGTATACATACATACATACATATAAAGAAACAAGCTACATTACAATACAGTATGCTAAGGTTCCACTAATTTGGTCAATCATCAACACTAGTCAGACCTTGTGGTGAAAAATTAAAATACTATACTTCATAAACAAAACTAAATACATAATGCCCAGTAAAGATGACATATTAGTCAGTTTTGATGTTTCTGCCCTTTCACAAATGTCCTAATCAATAACAATTCTTTTACAGAAGAAATTTCCACCTGATAGTATGTCTCTTTTTGCCTACATATTGGTTACTTTGTGTGGCAAAAAAGAATTTTACCTACAAAAAAAGAAGGTACCACCATGTGCTCATCACTACTTTCCCCTCTCTTCCCCACTGCTAACTTTTTTATGGAAGCTTTTGAGCAATGTGCTCTAGATCCTGCTGCTTTAAAACCTACAGTCTTGCTTAGATACATTGACAACACTTTTGTTATATGGTCATATGGCTGCCAAATTTTAAACACTTTCCTTAGCCACCTGGGAAGCACCTATTCTGAGGATATCAACCAAACAAGAAAGAACCCCCCATCTCAACCCACATACATCAATGTGTACAATTTACCACTGAAACTGAAAATCAAAACTCACTTCCTTTCCTAGATACAACTGTTACAAGTCTTCCTCCAAGCAGTCTATCCTTCATTGTCTACCACAAGTCCACACATACCAGCCAATACATACATGCTAACTCTTACTACCATCAAACCCAGCTTCACAAAAACTGGAGTCATTAACATCCTCAAAAACAGAGCTATAGCACTTTGCTCTAATGAGCAAAGCTCTTAAGCAAGAATTACAAATTATTACCATTACATTTATAAACAACAGCTATATCAAAAATACCATCAATAAAATTCTTTACAAAACTACAAAAGAGAACACAAATGACACATAAAATGCAAACATTTTGGCAAATGAGGCCTTTTGTATCACATTCTTAATACTCTGAATCCAACTGATAGGAAAGGCACCTGTTTTTTTACATCATACAAAAATCTGGTATGAACACAAATTTAATGAAGCCTGTGAAATTTTGATTAACCATCCTAATTGAAACAATGATGACTGCTTAAAAATCCCAATATGGATGGTACACATTCAGCTCACATAACTTCTGTTTCATTCTCCAGCAAACTCATTTTTTTTATTTTAATGTTGCTCCCACCAATAAAATGTTATTTGCAAGCCTATAATACATTTGCACTGTGGATTGTACTGATTGTGTGATTGTACTGTGCTAAGGATTTTTTTTCTATTTTATCAATTTTCAATTTTTTTTGTATTTTTAATTTGTTTTCTACATAATCTAACAAACCTGCTCTAGTGATCAAACATAGAACTTTTTTCAAGCCACTCCAGGCCTCCAATAATTTAGGACTAAGCAAAAATTTTCAGCTCTCATTTCATACATTGGCCAACATTGATTCTCTATCAAATAAATTTTCTGTCAGTGATCTCCAGTGTAACTTTTTAATATATCTGTTAGTCATTTTTACCTAAACAGATAAAATCTCTAGGTTTGAAGCAGTAGGTTTTTTTCCACCAGAGATAAGGCTAGTATTGTTAATGGTTGACCATATTATTGTGACTTTAGAAAACTATGTATGTGCTCTTGCTCCTGTAAATCTTCCTATTTCAGACAAACATTACGAACCTGATATCTGTCTGGAGGAACTTGAAAACTACATCCATTACCTACGCTACAGCTGTACTGAAATAGGCAGACCATGCCATGGAAGCAAATCACTGGATCCAATGAAAGAAATCTTTCTTTTATACAGGAACAGAAGCAAATCGGATATTATTTCTAGAATCTGCCACAGCATTACAGCATTCACCAAATCTGAACATATGGCAGCATCATTAAGATCTTGCCTTTCATGCTGTGTTGTAAAATCTCTCATGATATGCAACTTTGTAACTTATCATGTTCGTTTTTTACGTTTAGGAGAATGAACTCGGAGAAATGTTAATTAGTGACTTAGTCTTTTTTGTAATAGTATTGTATTGGGCCTTTGTTAAAATAATGTGGCTCATGACATCATCATGTAAGGCTATTAAGTCATGTTAAATCAGTAAGTATTAATTCAGGGAAGAATTCCAGGAATTGTCATAGACGAAAATTTCCAAAGATGCACGAAGAACGACATCATTATCCAAAAGTCAATACATGACTATAGTGAAGAATTCTAAAAATTGCAATGGATACAGAATTCCAAAGACATGTGGAGAATGATGTCAACATGCCCAAAGGTCAACATGTGACCATTTGCGAGAAACGTGCAGGTGCACAAAAGAGGTTCGGGCTTATATAAGGCAAGTTGTGGGAAGGAAGTTTGTCTTAATGAGTCTGCCATCATACACAATCCGTTGTCGGGAATTGAAAGAGAAGTGTCGCAGGTTTCGAGTCTTCTACCTGGGATAAACAAATTTGCTAGACTATAGAGCATGAGAGATAAGACATAGCATAAGCATATACATGGCAGCAGTCAGAGGTTAAGATGGCCAACCATAATAACGAAGGATAATTAAAGATAAAGACAAATGCCGCAGTCAACATAATCAACAAAATATATTTTTACAATTGAACAAACCAAAAGTGGTGAAGCAGTGACTGTTTTGCATGTCGATTTAACATAATTGATAATAATAAAAAAATTAAGCAAAGTTTTATTAAAATGTAATACAATTGTTGGAGTGTTATTTTATTTTTTGAGCAGATGTCAATAAAGGTACATATATTTCACTTTAGTTTCTTTTTTTTCTGATTCAAGTAATTAGTATTTTTAACATACTTGCTTTCTTAAAAATGCAAAGGTTGTGAACAATTTTTTAAACACAAAACGTGGTAAGTGTATACAACCTTAAAGTTGTCTATATCACGACAGCAACCAACCTTATGGCAATTTTTGTAGGTAGAGAGGTGGAATCTCATTGCTCAATTCATTCACTTATTGAGACATCTTTATGGTCGCAATCAACTGTGGTGGGTAAAGTGGATGCAATGCCCATGAGAACAAACACTCTTCTATAACAATATTCTGGAAGTCCCTAGAAGTTTTTATATTGAGAGATGACTGGATATTTAAAAAAAAAAAAAAAAATTAACTGACGCATTGTTCAGTGTCTTAGTTATAAAATGTGAAGACTGTACAAATGTGCATACAGACAAAATATTGTATTCAATGATATCCATTATCCAAAATAAAAATTTGAATAGTTGGATTATAAATAATAAATATTGAAGCTAAATGAAAATTTCTATAACAAATATTTTAAACATACCCTTGTAATGGGGTGCTCATAATGAAGTTTGAATGTACGAAGAGAACCAAGCAATGCACCTTGATGAACAAAGTCATATAAAGCCCAAAGTTCCTAATTTAATAACAAATAATTATAATTAATAAGAATATCATTGCAAATTATTTTATTTCTATTATTATTATTATATACATCAAAATAATGAACACAGAATTACCTGAAGATTGTTCTGAATAGGTGTTCCTGTAAGAACGATCCTGTTTTTAGCTGGAATGGCATGAACAGCTTTAGTAGTTTTTGTTGGATTTTTAATCTTATGACCTTCATCCAAAATCACGTAATCCTATTATACATAAATACAGCATATCTTCAACGATCTTGTTTTACAGTATTAAATATGGGACAAGTATAACTTGAGTTTAACTTAATTTTGTTAGTAAAAAAAATAAAATAAACAATAAAAGAATAAATTATAAATAATAATTTTTTTAATTTGATATCTCAAACATTTTCATGACAAGTGTATTCTGAGTTTAGCAGTTCTGCTACTATATTTCCAAATATTTCACATTCCTTAAAAATTGTTTTGAAGAGAGAGAACATGAAATAGGCAACATGCTATATTCACATGTTTTAATTTTTGGACATAACAGATTTAAAAAAGTAAGTATGGGAAAACAAGAATATATGAAAAAGTTACTGAAAGAAGCAAAAAAAAGAAGAAACCGAAGAGCAAGAGTAAAGGTTGTAAGTCCACTGCCAAGGTATGATATGAGTGAATCATATAGGTCCTTTTGTCTTCATTTAAATTCATTCAAAACATCTAATATTTGCTTACCATTCCCTCTGCCCAAGCTATGCATCATTGTAAATGAATATGCATAGATTGAGTATAAGGAATGGTGAGCAAATTTAAATGTTTTGAATGAATTTGATGGACAGAGACAAAACTACTTCTTATAGGATTTACTGATTAAACCTGAATAATAGATATGGTGTTAAATGCCTGGCAAAGGTTCTGTTCAGTAAGAGAAAGGAAGTGCCAAATCAGAGAAACTAAAAGTATTGCAGGGAGGGGACACAATAAGCACGTGTACAAGAACCCTCGAAGTGAGTGAGTGAGAATGAGAAACATTAAACAATGCAATTCACATGTCATTTTATTGTATGAAGTGAGAAAATTACTCAGACAAGACCTTCCCCTACTCTCACATAAACAGTGTTTCTACTTTGTCACTATAGAGGTAACAACATGCAGAAACAACATTATGAGAGCAAGTGATTGGAGTGACTATGTGAGAGAGTTTATCAATTAATCAGACTGACCTTATCTGGATAACATCAAACATTCTTGGAGAAGTTTTAGATGCACCATCCCAAATGCATGAGCAGTACACCAAAGTTAAGCAGACCTGAGTTTTATACATTTTAGCAGATGTGCAAGGAAAAGATGTGTGCAGAAAAGTATACAAATTTTTTTGGAGGCTGAAGAAACTATAGCTTTGCCAGGAGAAGCCAGAGGTGCAACTCAGCCCATAAAGAGACATCCAATCCTATCTGAAGATTATCTGAATATTATCAAGATCAAGGAGAAGAGAGATATCTTTCTTGCAAGAGACAAGATTGTTTTGGTAGCAGTGAAGTTCATCAGTTTATCCTTGTCTTGTGCTATGTTTAAGGTTGACTATGGAAGGCTTTTGATGATTCTAATGACTGTGCACTACAAGGTTTGCAAATTATGAAGATGAATGAAATCATCAGCATAAAACCACATCTAGATTATTATGCAGATCTGGTCACTTGAGTTCTTTCTTGGCAAAGTCAAAGTGTTGGAGAAAACCCACAGGTGAGTAACCAAAATGGTGATTAATTTATGAGGCGGAATGCACCTTATGGGGAAAGCAATTTCACTTTTATAGAGTAGATGTTAAAAGAAACAATGTGTCACCTCTGGAGATTGTATAAAGGTGTGGTTAGCAAGAACATGAGGAACTACATTTTTCATAGAGTAATTGAAAGAGTAGATGGTAAGATGGAGAAGATGGTAAGTTAAATATGGAAATAGACAACAGAATCAACAAAGCTGGTATGGTAGGAAGTCAACTGAATAAATTTATATGGAATAAGAGAGAAATTAGCCAAAACATTAAATTAGCTGGATACAAGACAAATTTTAAAACCAATTTTAACTTATGGATCTGAGAGCTAGGTGAGAAGTAAAACACTTCACCAAAGACTAGAGACTGCAGATATGAGAGTCCTGAGAAAGATTAAGGGCATGAACAGAAGGCAGCAATGGCAATATCTTATTAAAAATTAGGATATTAGGAAAGAACTCAATATTGTCAGCATCCAGGAATGCATTAGCAGAACTAATCTCAGGTGGTATGTTCACTTAAGCAGAATGGGAGAGGAAAGATTAGCAAAACAAGTTTTCTCTGCCAGGCTGACAGGAAAAAGACCCAGAGGAAGACCAATATATAGGTGGATTGATACAGTAAAAAGTGCCTTAGAAGACAGAAATACAAGGCCTGATAATATTGGAATCTTGACATTTAACAGACTGATTTGGAGGAAAACTGTGGATAGGAAGTTGGTAATGATGTAAATTTTTCATGTAGTACTATCATATCCTGTATACCCCTTGAGGGTATATATCAGGAATTTGATGATGATGATTGAAGGAGTAGAATGGGTTGCCAGAGGCAGTCACGAGTGCTCAATCAGTGTTTAAGGAGAATTATGATGGATACTATGGTTAGTGTAGACATCATTCTTTTTGAATGTATGGTCAAAAAAGACATATCAGAGATGTGAACTAAAAATGGGCTCAAACCTGGACTAGCTTTTCACACAACCAGTGAAAAACAAGAGTTAAATGGTAACTCACTAAAATGCTGTGCATAGAATTTAACTATTATGGATTGTATATTTAAAGAAGCATAAGCTGTCCAAAAGCAATGTAATAAAAACGAAGGTCTCCTATAAAATCAACTCTGGGCAGCATGCATCAAGGATCAACACACTGAGTTAAGACTATGAAATAAGCTCTGCCACATCTTGTAACAATGAACTGTGCATGCGATATCTTGTTCCTACATTTTAAAAAAAAGAGTTAATTCAGAAATCTCTTTGTAAATACTGTTTATGTTCTCTCCCAATCTGAAGTACACAACAGCATTGCATGAAACTAGTAATTAACAAAATACGGATACAAGTCACAGAAATTCTCTTTTTTTAGCTCTTATGACTGAAAACATGTAGAAAATGGAAGAAGAGCTTGAATATACCTAAACATAATTAACATCAAGGAATATAGTATACAAATATGGCTATTAGTCTTCACTTGAAGTCAGGCACCTTACAATAAGTGATTCATTCCTATTAGAAATCCATTTTTTACTCAAGGATCCAGAACCAGTTTGGAGATATCACTATCAACAAAACAGACAATACTTATTTCTTGCATGTCTTCATGCACCTCTTTATGTTGGAAAGAGGTGTATGAAGTAATGACTATTTCATGTTATGAACAGAAATCAAGCAGATACTTACCATTATAAACTCTGCTCTTTTCTCCAAATTTTCCCAAAATGTTTCTATGTCTTATTCATTTCCTACTCTGCTGTTTAGATCTTGAACAAAAATCTCTCTCTCTCTTTTTTTTTTTTTTTTGCCATTTGTCATTTTCTAATTATTCCTTCACCTCTTCTTAAGACCCTTCTATGGGATCACAGGTACAAATAAGTCTTATTGTCAAAGTTCCCATTTTAATTTCTGTCCACATGATTTTACTTGATACTGACTGCCTCTCAAGAAGATCATTCTCAGGTTAAGGGTTGAGTTCTATAGCTACTCCTTTCTTTCCCTGATTATTATTGCAAGAATATTACTGATTATATTTGTTATTTAGAAGAAGCTCATGTTTTTATCTTCTATGTTTTGGTAACACCAATTATGTTGATATAGTACTTCTAATTCTTCTGCCAGTTTCTTCTTTTTCATGGATAATTTATTTCTGCTAATGTTGAATAAGAGTCCATTATGGCTATTCTGGCTAGATGAATTTTAAAGAATTCATTATATAAATATTCAATAAATCTTTACAAACATTTGTTAAGAATCTCAATTTTTGTTCCATTTGAACAATTTGCAGGGACAAATAGGGGCTAAGTTCTCAAAATTAAATATAGCAGACTCAGTGCAACAAATATTACTATAACAAACTATTTGAAAGTACCACTGAAGCCCATATGGAGTTTACTATGCATTCACTATAGCAAACTACCCATTAGAACAAACTACTCTTGTAGTCCTCGCCAATTTGCTATAGTGGCAGTCAACTGCCCATAGCAATAATTCCATGAGTGTAAGCATAAAATGTCTATATTAATAATAAAAACGTGATACATTTGACATTTTTTAATCCTTTAAAACAGTGCTTTGTGAATAACAATTCAGTCACAGACATGATAACTCATTAAAATAACAGAAATATTGACAATAACTCAGTTCTGACTGATTTTATATTGTACTGTATGTGAACAATTATAACAGCCTGCTAACCTGGTATACATTTAGTCAAGAGTACTTTTTTTTTTCTTGTACAAGGATAACTTTTATAGGCAATTTTTTTTTTTCTCCTGCTAAATTTAGCCTCTTTATATTGGCAAAATTTCTTCAAATGGTAATTCCTCTCTGGCTTGTTCGAATTTAATGAAATTTGATATTTAGCATCACTGTTAAAATTTATCAATTATGTTAAGTGGACCATTTTGTTAGCAAAATCATGCAAATGAAAAAAAAAAATCTTAGCAGTATATATACAGAAACTGCTTTGCAGTTTAATTGTTGTAATAGATATTATTAATGAGACTGCTATTACAATAAACTGATTTTCTGAGATCATTTTCTTACTTGATTTGTTGATTTTCATTTTCCTTCAATGTCTATCTTATGCACTGATAAATGGAAATGATGATGACCTGCATAGCTTGTTAGGTTATTTTGTTAATTGTCATAAACCTCTTATGTTTAGAAACGTGTTCTCAATAGCAGAAATTAAAGATTTGCTAAATCACAGAAATATTTGTGTTTCCCTGTCCATTTCCTCATTTTGAAGCATGCATGCACTCTACTTGAAACGGCCTTCCAATCAAAAAGCTTACTTCATGTTTGGTGTTCAATGCTACCAGCTCCTTCCTTTCCTTGATAATTACTGCCCAAATGTAACATCCTAAGTAGGATCTCACCTGTTTAGTCTTCTTTGTCTTAGTAACACCAATGAAGTCAACATGATACCTCTTTCCAGTTCTTCTGTAAGTTCAATTTTCTTTTCAGTGATACTCCTATGTTGATGGTTCTTATCTTAAATTTTTCTAAAGTTGGGTTTATTCTTCTAGATGGTGAATTGGAGTTTGTTCCAGTAGTCGACTTTTCACTGTTTGTCCTGCTTGGTTACATGATAAAAAAGCAGGAACAGATAATTCCTCAGTGAGCATGAAATTGCATGTTATCATCACGTTTATTTATGGTTTAAGCCAACAGAGTACCATTTGGTCAGCTAAGTCCCAAACTGCCAGCCATTCCTTATTTGTTCAGTAACCAGTGGATATCTACTAACAGGAAACACTACTTGAAAGCAAGGATTGGACATTCGTCAGAAGCTCCAGTAAGTTCTCCACATTCCTTAAAGGTAATGCAGAGGTTCCTTCCAGTTATATGGCTTCAATTCTTAAGTGATTCCATTCTTAAATAGGGTCACTCACACATTCTTGAATACAATAATGTAAGTTTCTTTCTAATCTCTTAATTTTAAAAACGATTCTGTCATTGCTACCATCTGTTCATTCTCCCTACTTCTCAAAACACTCATGTCTATGGTCTAGTATTTTATCAACTGTTTTCTTTCAGATCCAAATCTCAGATTCACCAGTTAAAATTGGATTAAACAATGTAGTGACCATACTGTATACAGGCAGTTCAGTGATTTCTCTCTTATTCCATATAAGTTTATTCACCTTTCCACTATACCAGCTTATTCTGTTATCTGTTTCCAAATTTAATTTTCCATCTTCATTAAAAATTGTATCCAAATAAAACAAGAAATTCACTTGAGCAACTGGAAATCTCTCACCACTACCTTATCCTTTTGGAAGGGCAGAGAAAATGCCATCATTTTGTTTTGGGTATCAGTGAATGTGATATATTGTAGCAGGTTCTTTGATTGTAACCACATCTGTGTAGAGGGAAGAAAATGAATGTTTTAGGATATATTAATGAGCCATAGGAGAATAAAAAAATGTAAGGAAAACAACAAGTGTTACTAGAAATACTTTCATTACTGGTAGGTAATGGCTTATATTTATATATTTGTTAATAATTTACATTTGTGATATTGTGTGTGTGCCCAATAAATTGGTGTGGGGAGAGCGAATAACATGTGATCCTATAAACTGCAGACATGCATATCTGATGGGCATAAAAAAAAACTCACAGGGAGAGGAGAATTGATTTATTTGCTAAATATAAATAACCAACCAATAATACACAGCAGCCATATATATATTTGGTAGCTCAGTAAATAACTATAGGTGGGGGCTAATATCCAGTGAACTAATGTTGATCAAGTGATTAATCTAGGCATAGCAGGAATACATGTGGGATCATAGAGCAGTAAATCATCTTGTACAATTTGTTGTAGATGTTATATGTATTTATATGTCTTATTTACATTTAGCTTTGTTTTCTAAGAATTTTCTTTTATTAACTATCCAGTATACACTTTGTAAATATACACATAATTTCCAATCAACACTGGAATTATCCATCCATTATTATGAATCCTATAGTCATTGGGGAATTTTTTTCTTTTTGTCCATGTTTCTGTCTTTTCAATAACTGATACCTCACATATGTTAGTGTTTTATTGGCAATCAATGGATGCAGTCCACTAATATCAAGTAACCAAAAAAAGTTTGTGAAGTTTTTCATAATAAAAATTAAACAACCGCAGAAATTTCCATAAAATGTTTTATTTAAATTAAGGGGATATTAAATCCCACATTGTTTTAAAACTGAATAAGAAACTTAAAGGTCGGAATCAAAGAGTTTCATGCCGAATATAGTAACTATAAAAGTATTGGCGACTACTAGCGTAGGCTAAAGCACGTAGTCCAAGTATGTAGTACAAACTAGGGCAACTCATAGCAAAGGTGGAAAAAGTTCTGATCGCTATTCTTAGTATATTCCATAATGTAAAACCCATCTCCTAGGAGATGTATGATGCCATATATTATGGTGGGAGTTCACTACCCAGACTGGTTTCGATCTTTATTGAGATTTCAACAGTGAGTAGCTAGACCAAAATAATACTAAGGGTATAGCGAAAAGAACTTATATACTCTGCTATACGAGTCATCAAAAAAGGTGCAGCCATAAATTATTTAAAATAAAGAGCCAATAGGCTTCATTTCGGTGATGTAAACATTATTTAAATTAAGGGGATATTAATCCCACATTGTTTTAAAACTGAATAACAAACTCAAAGATCGGAATCATCTTCATTTCAGCGATGTTTACATCGCCAAAATGAAGCCTATTGGCTATTTATTTTAAATAAATGTTTTTTTATTTATTAAAATAAGCATCTTCAGAATCTACAACGGGGTGCTTAAGGGTCAAGCTGTATAACTGAGAGGAGACCTCCACATAGCCTTTAAAGGAATGCGGAGAACCGACCAAGGCTTCTGACCTAATGTCCAATCCTCACCTTCTCGTGGTGCGCCCTGTTGGGTATCTACCTGGATACTGAACGAACGAGAATGGGCTGGCAATGTGGGATTTAGCCGACCAAATTGTATTCTTATTGGCATAAACCAATATAGAAAATGATGGCACAACATGACAAAATTTAATGCTGGCTGGGGCGTCACCGGATTAAACAAGGCCCCCATTGTTTTCGCCATGGAACCATGGCAATCATCGAAAAGTCAGCTACTGGAACAAATCTGAAAGCACATCCCCAACTGAACATCACCAGAGTTAAAGATCGATACTATCAACATAAGAAGCCTGAATGGCAAAGAAATGGAGCTAGATGAAGAATTAGATGAGTACCAGATCGACATAATAGGAGTGACTGAAACAAAAAAAACAAAAACTGGCGAGATCTTTCTGAGCAATAAATACAAAATGTTATATTCAGGAAATGACAATCAAGGAAAAGAAGGAGTGGCCATAGTATTCAACACAAAATATGAGGCTAATATTTTTGAATGGCAGGCAGTCTCAAGCAGAGTGATGTGGGCAAATATCAGAATGGGGAACTGGACAATGAGACTTATTTGTGCCTATGGTCCCACAGAAGGCTCTATTAAGCTAGAAGTGGAGGAATTTTTTTGGGCCTCTAGAGAAATCTACTGACACAATGAAAATGGAAAAGCTGGTCCTTGTTGGGGGACCTAAATAGCAGAGTAGGAAATGATTGTCAGATATACAAAAATCTTTTGGAAAAATTTGGAGAAAAGAGCAAAGCTAATAAATGGCAAATATCTGTTGGATTTCTGCTCAGGACATGGACTGGTTATTACTAACACCATGTTCCAACATAAAAATGTGCACAAATTCATATGGAGAAAAGAGGCAAGGAATAAGAAAAGTCTCATTGACTATGTTATTGTTGATAGTGATGTTTTCTCCCTGATGCAGGACATCAGAGTGCACAGAGGATTTGAAATTGGAAGCGATCACTATTTAGTCTTGAGCAGGATAAAATTGAATTTGATATTGAAAAGAATAACATGTAAGAAAGTTTTAAAGCAAATAAAAGTTGAGAAGCTCTCAGATGTGAACTGTAGACTAAAATACACAAAGATTATTGAAGAAAAAATGAAAGAGTTTTTATAAAATATAAAGCTTTTATAAAATGTTTTGTCTTTAGAAGTAATAAACTTAGCAACCTCTGCTTCAATCTCTGTTTTATTGTGGAACTGTCTATTTAGCATGTGATTGTTTAGCACCAAAAAAAAAAAAAAAAAAAAAAGGTGATAATCACTTGGAGAAATGTCAAGAGAATATGGAGGATGAGGGAGTATCTTCCATCCTAAGCACAAATCTTCTCACAGTTAAGTTTTGCATATAAGGTTCTGCATTGTCCTGTAAAAATAGCACTTTATTCTGATTAACTAGTCCTGGCTTTTTCTGAAGTAATGCATCCTGCACATGCTCGAGTTGCATTGAGTAGATCTAGACATAAGTGTTTGGCCTGCAGTGAGAAACGCATACTGAATAATACTTGATCCAGTCCACCACACACACACACACACACACACACACACACACACACACACACACACACAGCATAGTCTTCTGGGGATGAAGCAGTGCCTTTGAAGTGTGCGTTACTGGATTGTTTGGTGACAACAATGATAAGCTCACTTCCTGTTAGAGTACAAGATACATTTTTCATCACAAGTGAGCAAGTAATCTAAAAATGGCTTGTTTCTATGATGCGAAAGTAGTGAAGAACAAATTGAAAGCCTTTGAAGTTTATTGTCATCTATAATGCATGTGTGACCCATTTTCTTAGCTTCCATGATTTTTCCAATTGATGCAAGTGTAAACATATTGTTTCACCACACATGTTAAACATCTGTAAAAGTTCTTGGCATGTTAATATAGAATTATTTTCAACAGTGGCATGTAATTCTTCATTATCAATAATGGAGGGTCTTCCTGAATGTGGTGCATCTTTTAAAAATTTTTTAAACCATTTCTGTGCAGTATATTCTGCTACTGCATCACTTCCAAATGCCATACATATCTCATAGGACGCTTCTGAAGCCTTCGAACAGAGTTTAAATTCATAAAGCAAACGTCCAAATTACACCACGTTCAACTGACATTTTTAAAAGGGTCCAAAGTCACATAAAAAGGGGTACACACCATTTAGAGTGCACTGATTCAATGATGCATATCTGTGCCTTATCATGCACATAAAAAAACTGCGCTCCGCAAACCACTACAAAATAAAACAAGTCATTACAGTAAACTCTACTGAAAACTGCATGAGCTTTTTTTGATTACCTGATACACAGGATTCATTTTTATTCAGGAATAGATGAATTTTTACTCACTATGTCTGTTCTTTCCAAAAACTGGAATGAAAATGTTCCTCTAACATGAAAAACATTCCATCATTTAATACAGTGTACTCTATTTAGCAACAATTGGTCTAATTAGAGATAACTAGAATGACACTTCATAATGAAAACATCTCTTCCCACTGACAATATACTGCACACATGCATGCAACCAAAAGTTTTATTGCAGCATCAAACATAGTATCTAAGTACTGTTCTGATGTCCTCTTTTAAATTTTCAGTTGCAGAAAATACATGATAATTGTTTATGAAGTTTATGTGGAGAATACAATTGATTCATGTAAAGCAAATAACTTGAAATCAGTTTAAATTGCATTTGAGATTCAATATCATTAAGACAGTTCACAAATGTTAATTTTACAAATAAAATTCTACAAAAAAGTTGCAACTAACATGCTATAAAAACTTTGTGATAAAGGTGCCCACCTGAGGTGGAAGCAACATACATGTTTATTAGATAAATGTATTTACAAGAATATAGTAATTTTATTACTGCAAATATTTCAACCAGAATCAAACCAAAATTAAATTTAAATAAATTAAATTAAAATATATCTAAAAATTAAATTCAATTAAAAACTACCATTATTGTTTGCCATTTATGAGGATGAGACTCTCTTCCAAATCTTGGTAATAGAAAGACAGTCATTCCAATTTAAATTTGAGCAGTGTAGAAGTGCTTCAGACTTCTTTAAATAACCACTCAGATCTAAAATCTGCACCAATTAAGAGATGAGTATTTGGACCAAAGGATATTGTGGTCAGTTCTCCACTCCATGCTGAGCGAGGCTTGATTTTTCAGGTTTACTGTTGTTAATATAAGATTGGTGTTACTGTAGTTGTTTTTCCACATAACATTCTATCTGTCCAAAGAATGTGTGTAGGCACTCATACTGAACTTGGTAAACACGAGGGAGTGAGGGAGAGAGAGAGAAGGTGGGGAGGGGGCTGTTTATTTTTTGTGAATGGTAACTAAAAGGAAATTTTGTTGACTGAGAAAAATGTACGAGCTAAATTATATCTTCTCAGGATCTTAGCAATTGTCTCAGAGATGTATGCAATATTGGGATAGGGACTCGCCATACAGATTCAGTTTTTGGCTCATGCAACTCAATTCTTGGAGAGTTTGGGATTTGGAGAAGATAATGTGTGCTGGGTTAAGCAAAGATTTGAAGATACCTATTTTTTGAGATGGATGTTGTGCTGAATCTTGCTGTATGTAGCAGCCTGTGAAAGTAAGTTTACAGTGAATAGAAGTAGTAACTATTCCAGAAGGGATACAGAAAAGGAGAATATCCAGGTAGGCTCATTGTCCACCCTTTTCTATTTCCATAGTGAAGTTGTTGCATGGGTGTAGGCTGTTGATTTTCATTAAAAAAGCAAGTAGAGATTCTTCCAAGCTGATCCAGATGGCAAACACATCTACATATCAACCCAAAAGGCAGGATGGGGTTAAATTCAAGAGAACAGGAATTTTTCAAGATGCTCTAAGTAGAAATTAGCAAGTGCAGGCAGGCTTTCCCATGGTGAGTCCTTCAATCTGTCTGCAGAATTGTCTCCTGCAGATGTGCACAACGACCCAAGTGCACAACAAAGTAAAAGAGTCCAACTACGTCTGGAGGAAACTTTTCTGATAACAATTGGAGTGTGTCAGCCAAAGATTCACTAGTAAATAAGGACTGGATATCAAAACTAATCATGAGGTCTGTGGGCTGAAGGGCTAAGTTTTTTGTTTTTTTTTTTGTCAAAAAATATAATGAATTCTTCATGGAAGGTGTGGCCAGTACAGGAGCTTAAAAGATGAGCTAGAAATTGTGAAAAGTGATAAGTGGAGGAGATAATACAGTCCACTAAGGGCCTGAAAGGAACTCCTTTCTCGTGTATTTTTGGAAGAGCATAAAAACGTGGACTTCTATCAAAATGGGTCTTCAGTTTTTTGGCTGTTGGTTGTTCTGGGAAATCTTCTGGTCTGATGTTGTAGAAGAAGAGAAATTTTTCTGTTGTACTGAACAGTGTCTGTGTTAACAACAGCTTTACTCTTGTTTGCTTTCATTTTCTCAAGGATTTGGGCACTGATTTCAGCTAGAGATAAGTTTGGGGGAAGGAAGTGTAGTTCTGAGTAATACTGAGAAGACTTAAAAGTCAGAATTTATTAGCATCATCACTTGAGAGGGTGGTTAGGTTCTTCTCAATATTATGTAGGAAATCCAGATAAAGGATTCTTTTAGGCACTAGAGCAAAATCATGTCTTTTCACTTCTCGTGAAAAGACATGATTTCCACCTGCCACCAGTATACCTTTTTTTAAAGTTGAAAGTAAAGCATAAAAGAAATAAATTTACTCCCTCAGATACTCTTTCACAGCCATAGGAGGAAAAACAAGGAAATAAAGTCGATTTGAGATCAGTCTATAGATAACTGGTGTATATTACAGGAAGTGAGTGGTGGCAAATACTCACCTGCAAGTCTCTGAATCAGATGCCTGATATCATACAAATATTTTATTCAAAACATGAATAGTCTGTTTTTGTTCAGTAATGTTAAATCCATTGTTTGCAGCAAAGATTTCACAACTCTGAAGATACCTCTGCACAAACAAATGTTAGACTTAATAGAGCTATGGGTAATTTGTCAGTGCTTTTCAGTTCACTGTACTAACTAAAATATTTAATAAAAATCACTTCACATTTCCTGTCTTACCTCTCTCCTCTCACGATCTTCATTTCCATTTACAAAGAGATGAATTCAAGATGAACACTTCTTAGTAAGTAAAAATCAGCATGGGAAGACTGTTTAGATGGCATCAGCAGGATATAAAATTACTTTATCAATGATAAAAGCCATGAAACTCTCATAGTAATATGCATAACTAACATTTTATGAGAAAATAAATGCAATCCTTGTGTAGCTCAGTGTAAGTAGTGTTTGCACTATTCAGAGCTAAACCGCTCTAAGATAGACTTCAGTTCAAATCTAGTCGCCGACTAGAGGAACTTTTTCTTGAGAACTGGTTGAATTCGATCTCTGACACAGGCAAGTGGTTTTTTCTCCTGGAAACGCTGATTTTTTGTCCTGTAAACTCAAGAAAATCAACCATAAAACCCACACTATTTCAGACATTAAAAATATTGCGTTAGGGATCACAAGATGGTAGCACCTGTTGAGCTATCTCTCCACTGCGGGCTACTTAAATTAGTGATAGCCTTGGGCCAGCTATCTCTGATTGGCTTCCATGGAAGATTGAACTACCAGTGGGTAGTTCGATCTTCCAGTGGAGATTGAACTACCCACTCAGTCTCCAATAGTTAGATAGGGCTAAAATTGCCTCGCTTACTCCCTATACTGGAATAAAAGGTGTTAGCTGATTTTTTTTTTTTTTTTTTTTGGTAAATGCAATCTATGATGCATATGTGCAGTAAGAAAATAAAAAAAAAACATGAATTAGTTCTGAAAATAAAGAAAAGTGAAAATTAAACCTAAGATGGTATTATGAGATGTACTGTTCATCACAACACAACAGGTAAAAAAAAAGCTAATACTTTATTACAGATATGTTGCCTCCAATTACCGGAGCATTTGTCAAGGTTAGCATAATCACAAGAGCATACAATGCAGAGTAAAATAAGAGCACAAAATATCAAGGCAAGTTTTGTAATTTGGGACAGCAGACCGACAGTTTCCCGACATTCATCAATATTTAACTATCTATCTAAATTTGGAGTTTTCTGTAGAATCTTTCAATGAAGCAGCATCTTTTTAAAATAGGTTTTTGCCAACTCATTCTATCTGAAATCAATTTGACTGAAAAAAAAACCCAAAGATTTGAGAAACATTTGCTGACAAAAACCAGTCATTCATGACTAGTTTTCTTTCTATATACAGGATAGAGGAAGAAAAATTAGGATACACTAACACTAATATTGTATGCTCTTATTCAATTCTGCACTGTTTGCCTTTATGATCACACTTGTGATTATTCTAATTTGAAAATGCCTGAGTAATGGGATGCAAAATATGGTAAAGTATTTGCTTATTTTACTGTTGTGATAAGCCATTAAACTCCACAAGAACATGTATAACTAACATATGAGCTTAAATACATATGTACATCTAAATGATACAGTTAAAAGTTAAGGCCAAATTTAAAAGAAGGCTGACTTTATTATTCAAGAGCTTCAATTATAAGGAGCAATGACAGGAATCATCGGATGTTGCAATACAGAAGTTGCTCCTATGAGGTAGTGAAAGTTCTCTAGAAAAAAAAGTATTTCAGCATAATTTCATGCAATAGAGTACTAATACAATTTATATAATCATAACTAAACTTTCTCATAATTTAGCTTAGACATGCTAATATGAAATATCAGCATGCTTGAGCTAGAATTATTATGAGAAAAAACATTCAAGTGAAAAAGGGTGAAAAAGAATTTTTAGAAAGGATATACTAATTTTGAAAACCAGTGAAGCAGCATGCTTGTTTAAAGGATATGGTTGAGGGAAAACAAATGTGGTGAATTAAAGTTTGATCCTATCAAAACAACCCAGATGAAAAAAAAAAAAAAATGTTTTTTGAAGTTATATTTTCTATTCATACATACCCAGACAAGTTGCTTTTCATTCAAGTTTGACATTTGTTCATAGTTGGTCACAACCATTCCATAACTAGTCAACAATACTCCTCCACGTTTCTGTACATATCTCAAATTTCTCTCTCTCTCTCGTTTCGAAGAACTGTGAAAGTCTCTCACAGAAATACCTGGTGTCCTATATATAAAAACAGCAGGATAAGTAAAATACACATTAAAGCCAAAAATAATAGTTTATTTAACAAAAAGCAAGCAGTTTAGCAATACGAATTAAAACGAGAGGACATTATCTCATTTATAAACAGCTTAATTTTATCTGTAAAATTTCACAAAATTACTTATAAATGATATCAGTATATAAAAATTAAACCAATATGTATTGCAAATTGATGCTGAAATTCTGAAATTTTTCAGGTTCACAGACAAATCTGAAATAAAACAGCATTTACACCATCAATTTCCTGATATATAAATATATATATATATATATATCTCCAAGGGGCATTCAGGTTACTATGACAGCATTACATGATTTTTATTTTATGTTTGGCCCATACATAGGAGGTTGGTTGATCAGCCTATAGTACATTAGTACCGTGTATGGGTAGTGGGTTGGGAAAGGAGGAATTTGTTTACATTTGATTTGAATGACTTTAAGTTGTATTCCTTGGGAAACACAGCAAGTAGGAGACTGTTCTGCAGTGCAGCAGTTGCAGAGATGAAGGAAGAGGAAAAGAAACTAGTTCTGTTCGTTTCTAGGTGTGCTGTGAAGGGATGTTATGCACGTGTTCCAATGAGATTAGTACTGAGTGGAGGAATTATTGATTTATTCCAGATGAGCATTTCCCATGGAAATATTTGTAGAATATACATACTGCAAAGATCATATGTCTGTGTGAAAGTGGGGGGAAAGAGTTGGTAAGGGATGGATCATTGATAAGTCTAATTGCTCTTCTCTGTATTGAGTCGAGCATTTTGAGAGAGCTTTTAGGAGCCCCGCTCCATATGTGGGAGCAGTATTCAATAGCTGGGCGGATTTGTGATTTGTATGTTAATAGCTGTTCGGGGGTGAAGTAACGTCTTGAGCGAAAGAGAAATCCTAGTTTTTTTGAGGCTGAGGATGCAATGGTTGTGATATGTTTATGCCAGGAAAGGTTTGATGTGAGGGTGATTCCAAGAAGCAAGATCTCAAACTGTCTGGAAATTTGGGTATTGTCAAAAAGGATACCGGGAAAAAATGGTTCTTTTTTATGGGAAATAGTACAGCACTGGGTTTTATTGGCATTGAAATTTATGAGGTTATCCGAACCCCATTGTAGGATGGTTTGGAGATTGGAGTTGAGGGTGGTGGTGGTTGATGTTCTGTAGGGTGAGCTTATCAAATGCAAGCGAGGAGTGTAGTGTGCTGTCGTCTGCAAAAATGTGTATTGGGTTGGAGGTCAATTGCAGTAGGTCATTGATATATAGCAGGAAGAGGGTTGTGAGAGGATAGGGAGCCATCCACCATCACACACAATGTGCATCCAGACAGAAAGCTGGCAATCCAACTACAGAAGTCCTGGGTCAGACCGAATGATGGTAGTTTGCCTAGTAGGCCTTTGTGCCAGACCCAGTCAAAGGCTTTGGAGATATCTAGTGCAACCACTTGAGATTCGCCAAACCTCTCCACAGCATAAGTCAATTGGGAGACTGCCATCAGGGTCAGGAGACTTTTTTTTGTGTGTCTAATTTGGACAGTATTTTTCTGATCTCATCCTAGCAAAAGGATATAGGGGACATTGTATGTTGGGTGTCTGGAATGGTTGAGGGGACATTTACCATCGTCAGTTATGCATGCATTTGAAGCAAAGTATGAAGCCAGAAGATTGGCTTTTTCTGTGGGTGATGATGCAGTAGAGCCATCTGGGTATGATAGGGAAGGGAATAGTGTTGGACAGAAGTTACAGCCAATTGATTTGGCAAGAGACCAAAAAGCTCGGCTGTCATTTGGACAGGCTACTAGTTTCCTGCATTTTGCTCTTTCGAACTTTGTTTTGGAAGCGTTGATTGGTTTTTTGCATCTATTAGGGGCTTCGGTGTATGCTTTGAAGGAGGATGAGGTTCTTGATTTCAATCAGTTGTGGTATGTCTGGTGTTTCATCTCTACAGCCTTGGCGCATCTTTTGGAGAACCAGAGTTTCGTTAGGGAATGCCAGTTCAGAATGCTGTGTGGAATGTATGTATTCATGGCGGTGAGGATTACTTTGGTAATAAGCTCGATGCATGTGTTTGGGTTGGAAGGCCGGAAGCAATAATCCAACCATGGGAATGCGGCATAGAAGTTGCGGAGGCTGTCCCACTTGGCGCTGTTATAGTGCCAAACTACTCTTGTATGGGAGCGTAAACGTTGCATGGGGGGAGCAGAATTGCCCAGGGGGATCACTACTTTCACTATGTATTTAGCAGGGCCATTGGTGAGGAAGAGATCTAGGATATTTGGGGAGTGGTTTGGGTTATCTGGTATTCTGGTTGGCATCTGGACAAGTTATGTAAGGTTGTTAGTGATGGCAAATGTTTCAGCATCTCTACTTGCAAGATCTGTACAACTGGAGGAGGAAAGCCCAGCTAGTGTTGTGGACGTTAAAATCTCCTAGGAGGATGATTTTGCTGTTGGGAAAGTGGGATTGGAGAAAGTTGATTTTTAGGGAGAGGAAATTAAAGAGCTCAGGTTGGTTGGTTGTGTTGGGGAGCGATAGAGACAGCAGATGACCTGGACTGAGTGGGGAGGGATATTTTCAACTAAAGGTCAAGATGGGTGATTCTAGGTTGGGTGCTCTCTGGCAAGGTATGTCAGAGCGGATGTATGCACAGACACTCTTAGGACGAAAGTTGTTAAAGAGTGAGTAGTTTGGAAGGTTGAGATAAGTGGTGCTGGGGGAGGCGAGATTTGAGTTTCTGCCAAGAAGAGTAGGTGGGGTTTGGTAGCCTGTAGGTCGTAGTGGACACTATTCAGGTTGGAGTTTAGGCCACGGATGTTGACACCATTTTGATGTTTTTCTTCAAGTTGTCTTTGAAGCTGGCATCTTTGTTCCCTTTGTGCAAATGATAAGTCTGGCTGTGCAAGTATGTGCAATCGGGGACAGGTGTCTTTGAACTTGTTGTTGATCGCTGTTATTATTTTTTATGTGCTTGTCAGCATGTCGCAAGTCACTTTTACAATGACAACATGATTAAGTTTACATTATTAATCTCCTATCAACAATTTTATTCCAAATCAATCTATTATTTGTAAGCACTCCAATATTCAAATCTAACATTTTGTGCTTCTAAGGCACTTAAGACTGAATTATTCCACCTAGACCTTGATCTTCTTCTGAGTCTCTTTTCTGCCATCATGGCATCAAACACCTGTAGATTAGCTCTGCTGTCAAGTTCCTTTCTAATACCTTCATTTTAAAGATGATTCTGCCATTGATACCATCTGTTCATTCCAGTAATTTTTCTCAGAATCCTCATATCTGTGGGCTCTAGTCTGATCGAGTGCTTTATTTCTAACCCAACTTTCAGACACATAACTTAAAACTGGTTTTAAATGCTATCTTCTATACTGCTAGTTTGGTGTGTTTTGGCTAATTTCTCCTTATCCACATAAATTTATTCAGCTGGTGATCCACCATATCAGCATTGTTTATTCTGTTGGCTATTTCCAGATTTAACCTGCCATTTGCACTAAAAACTGTGCCTAAATAGCCGAAATATTTTACTACTTCTGTAAAATCTCCATTCAAAATGAAGCTGAGGTTTTCTATGCTTGCTTATTTTCATAGTTTTTGGTGTTTTTATTGCTGATTTTCATGCCCAATTTGTTACAGCTGTTATTCAATTTAGTTGAATAACAGCTGGAGACTTGCACTAGATGTGTTTAGGAGTACAACATCATCTGCATAAAGAAAAGAGCTAAGTTTGACATCACCAATTCTAATATCAGGGTTGATGCCACTTTCTTTCATAATGTGATCCATGTAGATGTTGAATAACAATGGAGATAATATACAATCTCATCTTTCCCCTGATTTTGCATCAAATCATTTTCCTGTATTTATTTAAGGAAATATTAATCATATTTCCTTAAATTCTAGCTGCTGACTGACAACTTAAATATAGACTATCTATTGCTCTGTATAATGTTCCATTCACACCACATAATTGTAGTATTTTGAAAGGCTTTTCTCCGAGCATCTTGTCATATGCCTTTTCCAGATCTACAAAACTTTTACAGGTCTTTGTCATATTCCCACAATTTCTCAACTATTTGTCTTAAAGTGAAAATCTGATCTTGACAATCTCCTATTTGGTCTGAACCCAGCTTGTTCCCCTCCAAGTTTCTCTTCCACGATCTTTCTCACCTATTTTCAAGTATGCTTGCATAAATCTTACCTGGATCACTTAGAGAAATTACTCTGTAATTCTCACATTTAGTTTTATTCCCTTTTTTTTTATAAGTACTATAAGTACCTCTACTCCAATCATTGGGAATTCAATCTTCTGACCAGGCCCTCTGAATTATGCAGTGTAACCACTGCAAAATTTTTATACCTCTGTACTTCAGCATTTCTGGTCGAATATCCAAAATTAACAGATGAATCTCCTTTACATGAAGTAAAGCTGCGACAGATAAAAGTGATTATATAGTTTCTCCTGAAGCATTGATTGGATAGTTCCTTTTTGATACAGTATGCAGAAAACTTATTTCAGATAAATGCTGTAAACCCAAAAAAGAGATGAACCTTTTGCATTTTTGGATAATGATAAAGCTTCTTCAAGGAAACAAGGAACTTTAAAATTATCTTTAAAATTCGCTTCCAGTTAACTGAAAGTTAAAATCCAGTTAACCAGAAAAACTTTTATCAATACAATGCTGTATGCAGATTATCAGATTATGTTACAAGATAATGAATATCATCTTCATTATTATAATGATTTTTTATTTTATCAAAAATAATTATATTCTATAATTATTTTTATCAAAAATAATTATAGAAAATAAAATAACAGAACATATCACACAGTTTAATTATTTAGGCTGCATAATAACATATCTAAAAGATATAGATGAAAAAAATAAACAAATTTGAGAAAATCTGTGGAACAATTAAAAGGACACTGAATAAAAAAAATAAGATGAGAAACTCAATTAAAATGTTATAAAGTAATAGCCACTCCAAATATTATATGGTTCAGAAGTATGGATCATTAAAAAGAAAGATGAAAGTAATATACAAACTGCAGAAATGAGATTTTTACGAGTAATTAAAGGATGCACAAAAAATTGGACCATATAAAATATGAAGACATCAGAAAAGAACTAGATATTTATGACATAAATGAAAAGATCAAGTAATATAGAGAGAAATGGAAAGAACATCTATTTAGGATGAAAGATATCGGCTACCAAAAGAGGTGGATAGATAGACCAAAGGGAAAAAGAGAGAGGAAGACCAGCTGCAAGATAGAAAGACCAGTGAAGCCAAAACAGGCAAATGCCTAATACTTGAAGAATTAAATGTCGACAGAATGGTTCATTGTAGTTAGAATATATCCAGTAAGAGCATACATGTACTGGATGGCAGATGAAAGGATCGTGATCCAGAGGAAGATGCTAATTAACAGTTACAAATATTACAAATAATATAAACTTTGTAAGGCATAAGATTAAAGATCTTGCATAAGACATAACTAAATCACAATCCATGAGACAATCCATTCTAGGAAAGAAGAGGTGAGAAGAAATGTCTCCTATTTAACCACATAACTGTCCATTCTGAACAGTTTTTTCCATGAGTTTATTACATGCTTTTCCAAATCTACTTAACTTAATATATCCTTATATTTATGATTTATTATTATTATGTGACACCTACAGGGAGTCGAAAGACTCATTGAGGGAGAGTGTGCCAACAGCATCAAACAATTGATTCCCTTCCCACTACTAACCTTGCTTAACTTTTTTCGTGAGCCATTAGTAGCAGACGCTCTACCAATTCACCAACCATTTCTCAACTATTTTTCATAAAAACATGTCCCTGATGACCCTTTTTTTTTTGGTCCTGGACCTTCTTTAAGAATTTCTTATCTTCTTAATTATGCTTGCAAAAATTTTACCTTTAATGCTAAATGAGTAACCAAGATCACCATATACTGGTCACATTTGCCACTTCCTCATCCCCAAGGAGACAAGATCTGACCATATCAAAATCTTAAAGAGGATTAATTTTCTTATCTCTGCTCATTAGTGTTCAATAACTAAGTAATCCTATGAATTACCTTGGCCACTCTTGCGATATGCCTTCTAAACATCAATACTCTATTCATCAACAACTCCCAGATCCCTAGCTTCATCAATTTCTCAAATTACATCGATCAACGTAGATATAGTTTGCATTCTTTTCATCTCAAAATACATAACTTGACACTTTTTCTGCATTAAAGTAGCACCTATTATCTTTTGTCCATGCTGTCAACATATTTTAGTCACTTTACAAGAACTCTACATTGCCTTAATTATTATACTACCCAATTTTGAAATATCAGATGAACTCAACATTTCTCCTCAAATCATCCCCTGTATCATTTATGTACAAATTAAACAGCAGTGGTTCAAAAGCACAGAGCTCTACTCTGATAGCCCACCTGCTTTCTCCTTGGGTTGTGAACCTCCATCTACTATTCTGGTATCTGTCCATCAGCCACTCTCATATCCATCCCAATTTGTTCCAATTTGGGTGAAAGTTTCATGTGTCTAATGCCTTCAGATATCTTATGTAACCATTCTCTTTATCTAATTCAAATGACACTATTATAAAAAGTAAATAAATATTACTAAGGCATGACCTGTCCTTCACAAAACAATAGTTCTCCCCCACACACATACACATCATATTCTTATCCACACATTAGTGAATTATGCCTTTACCAAGTTTTCCAGTACCATTGCCACCACTTTTGAGACACTGTCTATAAATTATTTTGGGGCTAAACCAGAGCTGAGGTTTAAGATTTTTTTTTTTTTTTTGTTATGTTGCTCTCACCCACAGGAGAGCCTACGTAGCTCGGTAGAAGTGGCGTTTGCACTCTACAGCGCTTGACCGCACGAAGAAAGGATTTGGTGGTTCAAATCTAGTCGCCGACTAGAGGAAATTTTTCTAAGCCTTTTTATGACCGGTTCCTGAGTTAGTCAATCTCTGGCACAGGCTAGCGGGTTTTTTCTCCCAGAAACTCGGGTTTTTTCGTCCCATAAACTCAAGAAAATCGACATCGAACCCACACTATTTTCAGACATTAAAAATATTGTGTTAGGGTTAGGGACCATGAGATGGCAGCACTAGCTTTCCGCCTTCTTCACTGTGTACCAATGAATCAGTGATAGCCTTGGGCCAGCTATCTCTCTGATTGGCTACCAGTGGAGATTGAACTGCCCACTCAGTCTCCAAAAAGTTAGCTAAGGTAAACGGCCCCACCTACTCCCTATACGGGAACAAACAGGCGTTAGCTGATTTTTTTTTTTTTTTTTTTTTTTTTGCTCTCACCCACAAAGTTATTTGCAGACCTATAGTACATTTTGTACTGTGGGTGGGCGAATCAGTCTAGTCAAAGGCAATGCTAATTTCTTTGCACATTCTCATAATACATGAGCTGATATACTATTTAATCCTATGGCCATATTAAATTGCATTGAAATTTTGCAATATCTTAAGTATTTCCAATTCTTCAACCTATATTTCCATATCAGTTGCTCTCATATCTGTCACAGCAATATTCAGTAACAACTTCTGTCTGCTTCTGTCACTTTGCTACCATCAGTACTCAAAGTTATTCTTTCTTTTCACATAGCAAAAGAACTCTTTGGGATTTCCTTTTTGACCTATTCTGCTAATTTCTTTTCATAATCTGATTTTGCCTTCCTTACCATGCTGGTCACCTTCTCAGCTGTGCCTTGTACTGCTTGTGAACTTGTTGATCACCTTTCTCCTTATATACCCATTACATCTTCTTTTGTGCTCCTACTTAATGATATCACTCATCCATCTTTCTTCTAATTTACCTTCCATGCTGCTCATACTCTTCTCCTGCAGATTGTTATACCATGATACTGCTTCAAACTTCCTGATAAGCTTGCCATAACCATCTATCCTATAGTTCCATACAACCCTCTTCTTAACCAAAAATTCCATGTTTGGAAACCTTTCAAGTCAAGACCTTATGGTCGCTCTCTCTCGAGTTAAAAGTAACAAGACTATCTTGGCTATGGACAGATGTGTTCTGATCCTGTGACCAGATCCGGCACCAAGTCCTGAATCCCCTCCCATCGCTTGATGTGTCAAGCAATTATCTCTTAGTAAGTAAACAATTTCCTTTTCTTTCCTGCCAAGTGATCTTTCCTCCTTACAATTTAAGTCCCTATAGCTGAAGTTCCTAGTAACAATTGCTTAACCTGCATGCTTCATGCTAATTTGTCAATGCACGTCTTCCATACCCTCCCTTACATCCCCATGGTCTATAGCAGTAACCAATATATTTTGTCCTATTGGCCTCTATTTCACCCTAGATTGCCTCCCAAATTATCTTCCTGATGACCTCCTACTCTTTTTGGCTGCAATCCATGCCAGATTTAATCACCTTCTCATAAGTACTCCTCTTATCATGGAATTGCCATAAAAAATTTTCACGTTACTCTCCTCTTGCTTTGTCACACACATACATTCTCGTTCTTTAACTTGCACCTTGTTTCTTTCTCTTCTTAGCTCTACCAATCCTGTCTTTATTTTCTCTTCTTAGCTCTACCAATCCTGTCTTTATTTTCTCTTCTCAGCTCTACCAATCCTGTCTTTATTTTCTCTTCTCAGCTCTACCATTTCTACACTTATTCCAAAATCACATTTTTATCTGTGAAGGACTCCATGTAAGTGAGCTATTTCTTTGAGGTCCTTTTCATTCTGACCTTTCACCATTGCACTTTTATCAATAATCTTGCCAACACTTACATTTTCCTGTCATTTATCAATATTCTCCACTCTCTCCAAACAGCTAGCACTACTCTCAAAACATTTCATACATATTCACTTACCAGTTTTCACTTCTCAATTTCCTCAAACAATCTTTCACAGTTCCTAACTAATGCATTTCATACACATTGCATAAAACAAAACTTCTCATATTGAACTTCCCTATAAAACATGTCATGGATGCCATTGTTCTATTATGCAGTGATGCCATACCAACTAATCTAGTATAATACCAAATAACCCATTTAAAGATATTTCACTCAACAATGTTTCATTTTAGTACTCATCACAGCTGAATATGAAAATCACAGAAGAATTTCTCTACTTAGTGTTCCAGGTAAGATTTATGTAAACATACTTGAAAAGAAGCTAAGAAAAATTGTGGAAGAGAAACTGGGGGAAGAACAAGCTGGATTCAGGCCAAATAGAGTTTATAAGGATCAGATTTTCACTTTATGACAAACAGTTGAGAAATCATGAGAATATGACAAGGATCTGTATTTAAGTTTTGTAGACCCAGAAAGGGCATACGAATGGATGCCCAGAGAAAAGTTTTTTCAAAACACTGCCGTTATATGGGGTAAATGGAACATTATACAGGGCAATGCATAGTCTATATTTAAATTGTAAGTCAGTTGTAGAATTGAAGGAAATACACAAGAGGGTGGTTTGATGTAAAAACAAGTGTAAGACAAGTATTCACATTATCTCCACTCTTATTCATCATCTATATGGATCACATTATGAAAGAAAGTGGCATTAAACCTGATATTAGAATTAGAGATGTCAAACTTAGGTCTTTGCTTTATGCAGATGTGTACTTACTCCTAAACACATACAGTGCAAGTCTTTGGGATTCTAACTAAATAGAATAACAACTGTAACAAATCTAGCATTAAAATCAGCAATAAAAAGACAAACTATGAAATAAGAAGGAACATAGAACACTTCAGCTGCATTCTGAATGGAGAGCCTATAGAACAAGTAAATATACAACATAATAAGCAAAACTGGTATGGTGAGTAGCCAGTTGAATAAATTTATATGGAATAAGAGAGAAATTAGCAAAAAAAAAAAAAAAAACTAGTAGTATATAAGACAGTGTTCAAACCAGTTTTAAGTTATGGATCAGAGAGTTCAGTTAGAAATAAAGCACTTGATCAAAGATAAGAGACCACAGATATAATAATTCTGAGAAAAATTAGAGGCCTGAGCAGATGACACCAATGGCAGAATCATTAAAAATGAAGACTGTATGAAAGAACTTGGTATTGTTTGCATTCAAGAATGTGTGAGCAAAGTTAATCTAAATCGATATTGTTGGATTCTGAATGAAGAGAAATTAAAATTAATACTCCCTTCAGAATCCAACATAATCCACCATATCAAAGGCTACATTTGTAGATATTATTTAATGTAAATCTCTTACTATAAACTATTATTCATATAATTACCTTTGATTTTTTTATTTTTATTATTTAATCTAGGATATGTATTAATAATGGAAAGGACTATGTATAAAAATAACATTCAGATTATTTTATTTATTCCTATATTAATAGTAGAAGAATTTTTGTTCATCATATTTAATTGTATATTATTTGAATTGAAAAATATCCTTTTATTTAGTTTCTGTATATAAGGTATAATGTTATGTACTGCTGTAATTGTTGTCATGGAGACGGAGTTAAAAATAGAAGGCACAAGCGCGCGAGTTTTGGATATGAAATGGAATTTATATGAGCTAGACGGTGAAAACAGGTTTTGGTGGGAAAAAGGAGTGAAAATATATAAACGGAAAGCGAGAGTAAACAAGGACACACAGCAGTTGGTCGGCAGTCAGTGAGCACTAGAACAGAAGTGACTGAGAGATGAGGAAATAATCTATTAGCAGCACGGAGTTAAGTAAGAGGCTGTAGTACAAAGAATTAAGTGCTGTAATCATATTACGAAGGATCGTAATGTAAATTGACAACTCAGAATATTGGTATGGAATTCTGAAGTTAATGTTGTATTCCAGAGCTTTCAAGGAAGATAAATGAAAGCTGATTCTATTGTAAAGTAGTATATGAGGAATAAGTGAATTTTCTAGTGCAAGTGTGTCTGCATTTGCGATGTGCTGAAGTTAAAGATTAAGTTAATTTAAAGAAGATTACTTTTAAAATGCGTAGCCTCCAGTGTGATAATTATCTAAAGTATTATGTGTGCCTCAGTGAATAATATGTGCAAAGATTTATTCTGGTAAGAACAGTTGTGCTTATAGCATTTTAGAGTGAAGTTATAAGAGTTATCTCCTTCTGTTAAATCTTAACATTAACTGTGGTGTTTATGCTGAAATTAGCCAAAGCTAGAAGATTAAAAGTCTTCCCCCCTTAAAGTGATAGCTATCTCTTGACTGAACTATGTGATTTCTGACTAAGGGATAGATAAAGAATACAACAGAATACAACTGTTAAAATATTTGCTGTGAATTTTAGTGGTAATGAACTTTAGAACTATCTTTGCCTATTAGGGAGAAATTAGATTTTAAAGCTCAGTGTTTAATACCAAAAGTTAAGTGAATGTTATGTGTAGTTGAACTGAGTTAATTTTGCTTTATCTTGTATCCAAGGTATGCTTATATATATACAGGGTGTTCGGGATAAATTTGACATATTTATAATTAATTATATTTTTCTGTAAGTTACATGTATTAACACACACTTCTCTTCATTTAAAAGTTTGGACCCTTCTTCATTCATATACAAGATGTCAGAAAGGATGGATAGCTGGAACCCACCTGAATCATGGAAGAGAATAACTTGTATCATGATGATTCGTGCCCGCCATCAAAATAAGGATATTACGACTGCTGCCCAATGCTCCCTGAATACAGTAAAAACAATCAGGCATGAACTAGAGACTTGCAATGGTGACTACGAGGATGTAGCAAGAAGAAAGATCCCTAGCAGACGATCTGATTGCGTTCGTACAGCAGAATTCCTCGCACATCTGCAGGAACAGGTGTTGAAGAACCCTGGCATTGGAATTCGGGCTTTGTTCGTGGAGTTGCTAACTGTAGTCAAGCCCTGGATAACAAGGGTAGCCAATGGTAGGCCGTATGTATGGCAGCAGGATTCGGCCCCTTGCCACACCTCTGGGAAAAGTCAAAAATGGTTGTCTGAAAATTTCTACGACTTCACCAGTCCAAATGTTTGGCCTCCAAACTCCCCAGACCTTAACCCCATGGATTATTTTGTATGGGGCGCAGTTGAAAAAGACACCAATCGCACTTCCAGTAATACAAAAGCCCAGTTAATGGATAAAATTAAAACAGTTTTTGCGGCCCTTCCCAGGGAGACTGTAGCATCAGCTTGTTCGAGGTTCCGAAGCAGAATTGAAGCTGTGATCGATGCTAATGGTGGTTATTTTGAGTAAATCTTGTTGATAGTATTGTAATTAACTCTGCCTGTAATGTTTTTTTGTCAATTCATTAAATTTAATAGATACAAAGAAGATTTTCTTTTTCCTTACGAAACTGTCAAATTTATCCCGAACACCCTGTATATTATATAACCTTTCATTAAATGTTTTGTTTTATTGATTTCAATTTGTTGTTAGCTTGATTCTTTTTCACTGTACCGTTCATAAAATTATCGGACTTAGCGGGAACCTTAAATGTTGATGTTAAACTCGGCCTATATAATAAAATTGGATTGCTAAAGTTAATTAATATTTGATTCCACTATTTTGCATAACTAATATGAATATAGGGTGGCACAGTATAATAGAAATTTCCCTATATTTGGCTTAGTAATCAACATACAATTAATTAACCTTATTAAGAACAACATTAAAACAAGATGGCGGATCAAAAGACAGGAAGAACGATCCAACAATATGGTCACTTAAAACTGAATGGGAGAGGAAAGGTTAGCAAAACAAGTAAAAGACCCACAGGAAGACCAAGATGAAATGTTTCATCCTTTTAAGGATGATCATGTTAAAGTTAATCATGTAGTGCTGGCCTAGTTGGCTAAGTGGTAAGTGTATCCGCTCTCTAGCCAAGAGCCTGCAGGTTCGAATGCCATCTGAGGCATGGATGTTTGTGACCGTCTTTCACCTTCATATGTTCATTCATACAAATATGTATACACTCTCCCAAAATGGACTGGGTCACCATGGGAGAAGTAGATCCAATTCTCCTGCAATGGGAGAAGCCTTCACCCTGTAGTAGGTGAAAATACAGTCTGATCATCATGTAGTGCTATCATAATAGCCTAAACACCTCCTTGAGGTTACATATTAGGAAATTGATGGTGGTGATGATTAGTAATTCTAAATTGGATGAAATTTAATAAAATGTGGTATTTAAGATATTTATTAAAACTTGTCATCTCAATTTTGGTTTCAGATGGACCATTTTTAATGAAAACAACCAAAAACAGTTTTGTTCAGTTGTAGTACAAAAACACAAAACACAACAATAGAACATCTAATAATGATAATTTCATTACTTGGATCAGCTCATATTTTATTGTTGCCATTATGTTTTGAGGCATATTACAGTAATACCCCACTTAATGCTACCCTGTTTAGTGTGCTCATGCTTAGTAATTCACAAGAGCAACCATTATTTTATCATTCCTAAATTCAATTAGTCATTCAATATGACTTGTGCAGAATATAAATACACGGTCAGTTGCTGTGTACACTGTTTGGCAAATGCAGCTTCTGCAGCTATCAACACCAGTTCATTAATACCACTAATGGAACATGCCCTTTCTGTGGCATGTTCCATGACAGCAGTTAATGTTTCTGACTGCAGCCGCCTAATTTCTGCAGGAATATTCTCTTTCAACTGTTAGACTGTCTGCAGCTTGTTCACATATGCCTCTTCCTTCAGGCAACTCCACAGGAAGAAGTCAGGAGCTGTCAAATCTGGAGAACATGATGGCCAATTAATTGCTGATCTTTGCAAAATTATTCAAAAAAATTGAAAATTGCAAGATTTTAGTTTGTTGTTGGGTTGTGAACTTTTCTGTGATTAATTTCCCAAATGTTCCCTAGAATACCAGAAAAAAAATAAAATGAAAAAATTATTCACATTTTAAACCCCATTGTGAATTACGGGCCACTCTGTATAATAAACTTATGTAATAATTTTTAATTCTTACTATCAAAGACAAAGCAACTATATTTAAAAACTTACCACTTTTCAAATTCTCTTTGCCAGTTTGGTAAGAGAGATACAGGCATTATTATAAGCACACAATGTATGAGATCAGCATCAAACATCCCAGATAAGAAAGCTATTATCTGTATGGTTTTACCTAGCCTTAAATAAGCAAGACATAACATTAAGAATAAACATGGAATGAAGAATGAAAAGAAGTAAGTTCTAAAAACAGATTTAGAAATTGTCATTCCAATTATATTCGCAGGCATATACCTGCAGTAAAACTTTGATAGCAATGCACTATTCACATGCAGCAACATCTCTAATTTTAAAGCACATTTTGATAAAAAGAAAGAAATAGTTTTCCCACCATACTACAAAAATAGTTTATGATAGTAGAACCCTTGATACAATGTATTATAATATGAAAGAAATGCTGGGCAATCAAATGACACCATCTAAGAAATTTTTTTTATTAGAGATTGGGAAATTAGTTTTCACTGCATTAACTGACGACTTATTTCAGAGAAAAAGAAATCTAAGACCTGCTAGCTATTATAATACACTGAAAAATTATAAAATACTGAAAAAGAAAATTTGAACATTAAACCATCTTCCTGTTCCTGCTTCAATTTCAACTATGATTTACAGCTTAAAAATTGCCTTGTATAATGTTCTATTCACACACAGATTTAGAAATTTAAATAGTTTTCCCTTGTCATCTACTTTTCAAGATAAAAAACTTAACAGATATTTCATTTCAACATTTCTTGACATTTGCCATAAAGTAATAATCCACTCTTAATAACCCTTATTTGATTTAAAACCATCCTGTTCTTTCAGAAATTTTTTTGACAATTTTTCTAAGACTTTCCCCAAAACATAGACATAAATCTTTTCTGGAATGTCTACTTATGCAGTTCATCTGTAATTCACAGTGTTTTATTTCCTTAAATGGTAGACGAGGGAATCAACCTGCTGATTAATGCAATATGCCAATGTAAACTTTTATAATTCTACATTTTATCATTATAGTTTGGCCACTCTACAACAAACAGATTGAATTCAAGATCGTGGGTAGGTGTTTGTAAAAGCCTGCTCTGGATAAACTTATATAGCTGTAAGTTTATAAAGCTTGTCTTTAAAAAAAAAACTCGCACAGCTATTAGAAACTAGAAAATTTCTAAGTTCTACCTCAAGTAGAGACATGTCCTTTTGACTGCATTCTCCCTAGTATTTTCTATCACTTAAAAAAATATATATTTTTTTTTAAGTGAATTGCTCCAGATATCCAGAATAACTGGGTCTTCAGATTCCATTTTACCTTTATGATCTTCAATTCTTTTTAGGTATCTTTCTTTCATTCTTGTTTTCTTAGTAGACTCCAAAACATTTTACCATCTAATGTGCAGTAAAACCCCGAAGTTACGCAGTAGGTGGGACCAACAAAAAGCGTGCAAGTTGAATTCGCGTAACTCAGGTATAATTTTGCATGTAATTTATATATACAAACATACAAAATATTAGTTAATTGGGACCAAAGGTTTACAAAAAAAATTATATTTTTTAAGAAATATAATCATAATTGTAGTTTTTCATACATAAAAAAAAAAGAAAGTTATTTTGATGTCGATGGTTTCATAAAATCTAATAGATTTGTCTGACAGCATAATGTCTTTTTCTTGTCACGCAAAATTTCTTCATAGTGAGCCAATGATTTTTTTTACTCCTTGCCTTGTGGCTACAATTTGTTCATCGTTAGAATCTATGTCCTCCAAAATCTGTAAACCTTTCTTAATTAAGCTGAGACCTGTTAATTTTGCAATTGTCACGTGCTTTTCTGGTAGAACTGGATCTGAGGTTTCGGTCTCTTCAGTAGCGCTTTGCTCACGCATCTCTATGAGCTAGTCGATTGTAAGCTCTTTGTTATGCGAGTCTAACAGCTCGCTGACATCTTCACTGTCGACTTCTAAATCTAATTGCCTGGCAAGGTTGATAACTTCTTGTATTGCCTCAGCAACTTGATCAGTTTCTGGCAACATTTCTGTTTTGCATTTAAAAAAGGAAGGACAAAGTTTTTTCAGACCCCATTCAAGGTTTTTTGGGAAATTTCACTCCAAGAATCTCCGATAATCCTTACAGCATCTAAAACATTAAACTGTTTCCAAAACTCTTTAACAGACAGTTGCTCATTTTGCCTCGTAGCTTCATTCAGACTTGCAAACGAACGCTGTGTGTAGTACGCTTTGAATGTTTTGATAACTCCTTGGTCTATCGGTTGAAGTAAGCTGGTTGTATTTGGAGGCAAGAAAACAACTTTTACACGTGGATCAAAATCAATTAAAGTTGCAGGAGAGTGACCAGGTGCATTATCAATAATGAGCATAACTTTAAACAGAATTTTTTTTAAACTCGCAATAATGTTCAACTTCGGGTATGAAGTGATGACCAAACCAGTCTTCAAAAATAGAAGCTGTCACCCAAGCTTTAGAATTCGACTTCCAAATCACTGGCAAGCCAACTTTAGATTTTTTTTTTTTTTAGAGCTCTTGGATTTTTCGGAGCAATAAATTAAGAGAGATTTTAACTTGCAATCACCAGCTGCATTTCCACCAAGCATCACTGTCAACCGGTCTTTGGAAGCCTTAAAGCCAGAAAACGTTTTTTTCTTCACGTGCGATGAAAGTTCTCTTAGGCATCTTTTTCCAGAACAAACTGGTCTCATCTACATTAAATATGGTTTGACTGCTATAGCTACCTTCCTCAATGATAGCCTTAAGTGTCTCAGGAAAGAAGACGTAGCCTCTTTATCAGTGCTTGCCATCTCTCCACTCTCTGTGATGCTGTGCCAGTTACAGCAATTTTTAAATCGGTTGAACCAACCATTACTGGCCACGAAATTTTCTTCTTTGGCCACTTCTCCAGCTTCTATTTTAGCCTCTCAAAAATCAGCTTGGCTTGGCTACATATTGTCGTTTGATGAACTGGACAATTTTTTACTCTCAGTTGATTATCACACCATAATTTAAGCATTGTTTCCATCTCACCAATAATCCCATGACGTTTACGAATTATTCTTGAATTCAATGATTGGGCATTTTTCACAGCAGTGAGAATTCTTTCTTTATCTTTTATGATTGTTCTTACTGTGGATTCCTGTAGATTGAACTTCTTTGCTAGCTCACAAATTTTCATTCCACCTTCAAAATCTTTAATAATGTTGAGTTTTGTTTCCAAAGTCGATGTTTTTCTTTTCTTGCTAGCTATATCAGAATCGGACTTGCTTCTTTTAAATGACAGTATTATTTTTTATGTGATAAAATTTTTATCAAGAACATAACATTAAACAATCGCAAGGTTTGTAGACTATAAAAATCGTGTATGAATGGAGACAGCGCGAAACACATCATTGCTTGTTCACAGCATGTGTGATACTGACAAATGCGGCTGGCGCCGGAAAGATATGACTAGTGATGAGGTGTGAAGCGGGATGGGAACACGTACATATAAGAAACCATGTAACTCAGGATTCACGTAAGTCGGGGTATTACTGTATTTATATTTTGTATTCTTTAAGCTCTGCAAGCTTTTAACATAGCTTTAATACAACTTTGTTTTTAAGAATATAAATACTAACAAGTTCTTTTCATGGCAGACTACTTTAATTCCTTATAACCTTAATAGTGTTTTTTTTTTTTTTTTTTTTTTTTTTTTTTTTTTTTTTTTTTTTAATGCTTGCAGATATAACATGCTCCCTGGCTAAGTTCAACAGCTTCTTCAAATTTCAACACTTGATCTAAGTTAGCACTGTCCAAAATCCCATAAGCCAAGGAACTAATTTGTGTTTCTCTAAGTTGATCAAAAAAAAAAAAAATAATAATAATATCTATACATAAACCTAAACATAATAAAATATTATGAAAACTTACTTCAAAATATTTGTTCAAGAACATTAACAAATGTGTTTAAAATAGATAGTACAATGATTTTTTGAAAATAAATAACTTGATTATATAACAATATAATTGGTAATTCATGGAAATATTGTGGATGAAGCTGCTTATATACAAATTATGTCCAAGTCAACATTTACTGTGATTCAAATGTCAGTTCAATTGCAGATCGATCCTGTATTTTGATTTGATAAGTTTCATATTGTAAAATGTTTGATCTCAGCTTTATACATAATATCAAACAGAAGTTATTTGTGATCTTTTGTAGACTATTGTAGTTATAAAGCAAAATAGTCTGCAAACAGTTTTTCCCACTATCAAAAATAAACATGTATTTAAAATGTCCAACATTCTTGGAATTCAATTTTTATTTATTTTTTCTTATTCACTCATATTTAAAGGTCAATGCTAAGATCTAATAAAAAGTTTTAATGCACTTGCATCACCAAATATTATTAATGCCACACAGTATACTGTTATGAAACCAACTTTTTACTAATCATGTTCATTCACATAAGACCAAAGATATACATAGGAGAAATCTGATCTTGCCTAAAGATATGGGCATTGATTATCAAAAGGTAAAGGGAGATGAAGTGAGATCTTGCATGCAAAAAATAAGACTAGAATTTAAGAATATTTTATATATTAAGAATATTTAAGAAGCAATGCAGTTGGACAAGGTCATCTTTATCCTATTGAAAAATGCTAAGATTAGTATTTTAAGTCAATGGTTATGAAAACTCTTGAACATGGAATGTATGAGCATTATAAAGTTCAGTAAATGAGGAAGAACTACAGACTAGCCTGCCAAGCTACCACTTTCACTTTTGCATTTAAGTCACTAGTTTCCTCTCTCTCATTTACTATTGTGTTGTGGTTGGATTCTTCACTTTAATCACCAACAAACTCCCTCAACTAGAGGGAGTATGATGAAGAAGCCAGCCACAACACAATAGCAAATGAAAGAGAGAGGAAGGAAATGTGACTTAAATGCAAAAGTGAAAGTGGTAGCTTGGTGGGCAGGCCTCTATTGCAGACCAAAGGCAGGTAATGGTAGCTTGGAGATCTCCTGTAAACTGAGAAAGGCAGAATTCATATTGGTGAAGGTGATAAAGTTGATAATATTCTCCATTATTTTTGAGAGAACTGAGGTGAGAGGAAATGGGATAACAGTTCAGGCTTGTTTCAATACCTCAGGATAGATGATGAATAAGTAGAAGAGATCGTATAGACAAAATAAGATTCTGGACCAAAAGAATCCTGAATAGCTTAGATATCAACAAGTATGATGGAGCATCCGCGCTTAAAAGCACATGGAAAGGCAGAATTCACGTTGAAGTTTCTGAAATAAAAATTATGCAGGGAATGAAAATAATTTACTAATTAAATTATTTAGAAGCTAATGTTTCAGCAACTCAAAGAACAGGAGTTACATGCATGTAGGGAGACAATGGGATTTTCTCCAAAACGATCGCTGATTACTACTGACAGAAGGATAGAGTGGTGAATCAAAATTTATGTACAATTACCTCATCGGTTCTATTCCAGTTCAGCAAATTCTGAAGTACAGGATCTGTATTAAATACAGCCTGGCTTTCTTTTTCCTGATGAAAATGATATTGAATCAAGGCATATTAGCCACTTTCAGGCTGCCCATACAAAATGTACTTTTTGTCCTTTTTCTTCTTATCAATATAGTCCTGTTCTGTTTTCTGTCCAAAAGTCAAGTGCCTTTGATATTGGGGGATACTGCAGACATCTGAGAAGGAAAGATGATCTTGTCATCTTTGATTTGCTCATGAAAGTGAAAACTTTGTCCAGAAATTTATAGACTACCATAATTTTGTGTTGTTTTAGGAGTGAGCCCAGTATCTCTTGTATGTTAAGGATATGTATAGCCTGGATGGGCAAGGTGGGATTTGTTCTTTTTTAAGGAGTTGTAGCATTTTTTCTTGTAACCATTTTTACATGAATAATATAAATAGAGCCTGTTGTTCCAGATGCAGTGCAGATCCTGAGGACAAAACTCACTTTGTCCTAGAGGTTAAAGTTTGAAGTTTGGAAAAATGTGTGTATGTGTGTGCACGTGCACATAGACACATGCATATATGTGTGGGCTTATGCCAGACCAGACACAAGGGACTTATATGATTGCTAGTAATTAAGGTGAGCAATCAAGCCTTCTTAACTGCTATTAATTAAGAATGTTTGAATCACTTTTTCCTCTTCAACAATAAAAGTAATAGGGGGAGTGGATGTTATTTGAAAGAGCCTGTAGGCCATGCAGCCAAATGGCAGCAACATATGTATACCTCAAAAGATCCCATTCAAGAAATTAGTAGTGCAGGGATGGGGGGGGTGAAAATGGGGAGCATACTACTACACATCGAATTTGCTTAAACAGCTGGTTATCACAGTTAAAATACCAATTTAAGGCAGTTCTTAAAAAAAGTTTGCCAATATCAAGGAAGAATATTTTGAAATAGAGCTCTAGAGTATCATCTACTGGTGAAAAGAAACATGCCATTTGACATCATCCTGCCCAGAAGCTTGGAATTTCCAAAACTTTAGCCTCCAGGGCAGAGCAAATTTCATCCTCAAGGCCTGCACTACATCTGGAACAACAGGCTGTGCTACTTACATCATTCGAACAAAAAAGGTTACAATGAAACTTGCTAAACTTAATAAAGAACAAACCCCCACTCCACCCAACCAGACCATACACACACACCTACTCTACAACAGATACTGGGCTGACTCAAAGTTTCCACCTTTCTGAGATAAATCAAAGACAGGCAAAATCATCTTTCCTTCTTAGATTTTGAAAGCATACCTTATCAATGTGAAATCTAGTATATTGGAGACATATAGGATAAACCAGCTTGGCAAGAAGAAAAGTATGGACAACCTAAAAGCAGACTAGCACAACATGCCTTGGATGAAGACCATTTCATCGATGTGGAAGAAAGCCAGGCTACTACACAGATCTCAGTTCAAATCACAGACTGTTTCTGGAAGCAGTTCATGTTCTATATCACACAGCAAATTGCAATACGACTGATGGTATAATGCTATACAAAATTTTGCGCACTGCCTGTCATCCTATAAGCAGGATCACTATGGAGAAGACCATTGTTGCCCTCCATACGTGTGACTCTCCTTGTCCTTGAGGTCATTCCATTCTCAATCTTTGATGAGTGTGGGTGTTTAAAGTGCCTTTGATAATGCTAGCTTGAACTAACAAAATAGTGTAAATAATTCAGTAAATTATTTATTTTCATTCCATTTTCATGTAATTTTTTATTCTAAAAACTTCAACATGAATCTCTACAATAGCTATGGAAATGGATGGACAAAACTGCCCCCCCCACCCCAATCCCCCAGTAGCAAGGGACCAGAAGATTCAACTGCTATTAGGCATGAGACCAGTTTTGTGCACTTGGCCATCTTGATATAATGATCGTGTTTTTGCATCATGCTGCAGTGCATGCTGAGTGAGCAGATGAATTTTGGATTTGAGCTAATTGTGATGTGCCATTTTTTTTTTTTTTTAATTCGCATTTGAAGGTTTTAAGTAGGATGAACAGTCTTCATTCTAGAAAGAATCATTTCAGTTCAGTTGGAACTAGAATTGCATCAAGTGATCAGCTCAAGGAAAGTAGGAGTAGAAATTATGGAGGTCATCTCATTTGGCACCACTGTAGTGCCAAAGGAGATGTAACAGATTAGCTAGATGAAGGATGTTCCATGAAAATGGAAGTTTGGATTAGGTTATGATCTGAGTTACCAAGAGAAGCATAGACATCCACAGTACATTTGGAAGACGAACTGGTGAAGAAATCAAGAGTGTCACAAGTGTAGAGAAAACCCGGTTAATCTAATAAGATGTCTATTTGCCTGTTTAGCAGGATGAAAAATCCAAGTTTCTAGGAAGAAAACACTGCTACCTCTGTTTGAGACCAACGAACCCACTTTCAGATGAAACCCTTATAAAAAATCTTTGCATCCCAGGTATTTCCAAACAAAAG
Source organism: Typopeltis vanoorti (assembly GCF_054136105.1). NCBI lineage: Eukaryota > Metazoa > Arthropoda > Arachnida > Uropygi > Thelyphonidae > Typopeltis > Typopeltis vanoorti. The sequence goes on along the minus strand of NC_143568.1, from coordinate 99,625,431 downwards.
GCATCAGTAATAACAACTAAGCTATGGAGCCTTGAACAGTGGGAAGAAGGCAGGCTAGTTGGATTTGAATACTAGTCTCTAAGACAAAGAAACAAAAAGGTCAGAATATGGAAAGCAAGTCACAGATAGAAATGCATTCAGTAAGGAAATATTGTGCTAAAGCAGATCAAAAATAGGAGATTCAAAGTTTGGTATCCTCTGTATAGGCTCCATCCATGTACTATAAGAAGTTTGGAAAAAAGTAGTATAGAAAGTTAAGGTGGACAATACTTGAGGTGATATATGAAGCTTACATATATCAATAAACAGGCCAGATTTAGATGTAAGTGGAGATATATATTGTTTATGTTCAGAGTTAAGATCTTAAAACACCAAAAAACAAAAAAAAACTAAATGCCTATCAATGTAGGTTTTTTTTCAGATTAATTATTCATATAAATAATAATTTTTAAAAATAAAATCTTCCTTTTCCTAAATTGCTTGCATAAGGAATGTATCCAAATTCTATGCATTTATAGTGTCATACTTCAAAAGTCATACATTAATATAATACATTTGGGATAAGTAAATAAACAAGCTCACCCCATATCATCTCCAAGTACTCCCCCTTTCCGTTTCTTGTACAGATTCCACAACCACTTGAGTCCTTCTTTTTGATATGAATACAATTTGTTATGCAATTCATAATAGAGATAGAATCCCTTAGTGATTTCAACCATATCATTTTGATCTTCTTCTTCTTCTTCATATTCACTCAGATACTCCTTATTTTAAAGAAAAAATATAATGGAGTGATAAGTCATGTACATATAAAATTGCAGTAAAATTTGAAGTATTATGAAATCTGACATAAGTATCAAAAATATAATTACAAACTAATTGAAATTAACAACAGTTATATTTTATAAATAAATTTAATGTTACAAAACATCCAGAAACCTGAAAGCATAGTAGGCTGGTAACTATTTCCATATTATACACATGGAACAAGGATATAATGTCCTGTCTTTGGTCAAATTAACTGTTTTACATCATGAAAGACATTCCATTAATTGCAGATAAAATGCTAGTGGTATTCTGCTCAAATCTTATCTTAAAACTTGAGATTAAGCATCACTACTAGCTTCATATTAACAATTTTCTTGAAAATTGTTCTGTAATTTTTCAAGTCTCTAGTATTGTCAATTTACATTTCATCCTTCTGAAATGTTACACCTAACAATCTTGGAGATTGCATCAATCTGCCTGGATCTCTGCTGTCCTACAAGTTTTTTCTGACAAACACTCACTTTCTAACCTTTCCACTTTCTTCTGTTTTAAGTAACCATACCACATCTAGATGAGCCCTGTTCACACATTCTTTAATGCTAACAACATCTTTGTTGAAAAAAAGTGTTTGTGGTGTTTAATACCGTGAAAAATAAGTCATGAATAACCATCAACACCTAAGCTTATCTGTTAGAATGCCAAGTTCCTTTCTAATATCTTCATTTTTAATATGATTTTGCCACTGATGTCCTCTGTTCATTCTTTTAACTTTTCTCAGAACTTAGGCATGAGTTCTGAGAAAACTTACATAACTGTAGACTACAGTTATGCAAGTCTACTCACGATCAATTGTTATTTCTAACCCAACTTTCAAATATGCATTGCAGTTAAAACTGAACTGAACTCTTTGTTGTATATTGCTGCTTTAGTGTTTTGGCTAATTTCTCTTAGTCCATAAGAATTTATTCATCTGGCTTGCCACCATGCCAACTTTGCTTATTCTGTTGTCTATTTCCATATTTAATTGGTCATCTTCAATCATTGTGCATATTTAAAGAGATGAAATATTTTACTTATTTCACAGGTTCTCTATTGAGAATACAGTTGAAACTTGATGCTTCTAGTTTATAACTTTCATTTTTTATACCAAATTTTACAGCATTTACTGAATTCCACAGGATTATCGGATACGGAAGCTTATGTGGTAAAATGTGTCAGCCTGCAGGAAAGAGTAACATATGATGAATCAAAGAGTAATGAAGACCCATACTGGATTTATTTAGGAATGTATAACATCAAGCTACAAAAAGTAAAGAGCTGAGCTGAATACCTCCAAGTATGCTATCAGGCTTAATATAACTTTCCTTCATAGCATTATCCATCCAGAGGATGAATAACTGTGTGCATGTCTTAAACATGATCCCAACAAACCTTTGCCTGAACTCAACTTTTTCTTAGCCCCTTCTCAAGCATATTTGCATATCTCTTAACTAAACCACTCAAAGTAGTGAGATTTCTCTAATTCTTACAATGTTTTATTTCCCTTTTTGACTGATATTAAAAGTTTTGTTTTATTTCCCTTTTTGACTGATAATAAAAGAGCTCTATTTGATCTTCAGGCATTCTAAATTATGCCGAATACTAATGTAAACTTTTTTTATCTCCACATTTACAACTTTTACTCTACAACTCAAGTACTGATATGTACTCCTTGATTGCATTTAACTGGAATATTTTCGACTACTACTGTAATGTCAATGTTTACCTTATTTAATAAAGTAATTACTCCAGACATCTAGAATATCTATTTTTAGTTTATGTCATCATTACCATGTTATTCCTTTTACAGTACTCTTTCCTCCATTTCTCAGCTATTTCAATAACCTCCAGAATATTTTGCCACTTTATTATATTTGTCTTCTTATTGAAGTATTTCTATGACTGTTATTTAGCAGCTTTACACAACATAGCTTTATTACATTTTTCTGTATATTTTCTCTGTGCACTTCCTGGCTTCTAAGGGACTTTTGATTTTTGATATTTATTCTAAAGGACTGCTTCAACTGCCTGAGTCCACAAAAAAATCCAGGTATTATTTCTGGGCAATTCCCATGTTACTCCTCTTAAAAAACTATTATTTTCACAGCTATTTTTGCTTGTTTTCATTTAGGAGTATCCCTTATTTAAAATACGTTGGCTTTTTACTCAATAATTCTTAGGGTATTATAAGTGTATTTTAAAGGTAAATGTATGCAGATTAATAGAGGACGAAATGTTGCACATACCTTGTTTGGATGTTAGGATATCTTTGTTCTCCATACTTCTGCTGGTTTTTGTTGGGGGGGGGGGGGGCTAAACGTGGAGAGGGGTGTTTAAAAAAAAAAACGGGTTTTCTAATTTATTTTCCCACCTTGCCACAAACACCCCTCTCCATTTTTCCGAACCTCCATGTTTATGGATCCCCCCCCCTTCTTAACAGCAGGAGTATGGAGAATGAAGAGATCCTAACATCCAAACAAGGTATGTGCAAAATTTCTCTCTCTATTAATCTGTATACGTTTACTTTAAAATACACTTATAATATCCTAAGAATTATTGAGTAAAAAGCCAATGTATTTTAAATAAGGGACACTCCTAAATGAAAACAGGCAAAAATAGCAGTAAAATTAGATTTTTTTCATCTTTGCAAACAACTTTACCGCACACCTGTCTGATTTGATACATATTCTTCAGATTTTTTCCAATGAGTTCCATGCTTTGGTTCTTGTTTACAACTTTCATTTTTTAGACCAAAAATAGACAAATATGCAATAATATTTGTATATCGAAGTCTACAGCTTGCTTTCGATTTAGTTTATAGATTTCTTACATATTTTTCTTCTTAATATGATATTCATTTTTATCCTTCTTAAAACTATATGGCGATCACTTAGTATTTCAAATTAAATGTATACTTTTATCTAGAACCAGTGTGAAGATATGACTAGGACTTTTATGTCCTCAAGTGTGTCCTTGCAAAATACCACTCATCCAGTGATTTATCTGGAATAAAGTCCTGGAGAGAAGAGCCATTTGTATGTATCATCAGTAAATCATTCAGAGTGGAAGGATTCACTGATGACCTCAGCTTCCCATTTATTACATTCATTTGACTAAAATCTAAATTCACATGATGACATACTTGCTGGTATAATGGCTACAATTTCAAGCAGTTTTAAGAGAAATGGAGACCTGTCACTATTGCTCATTGTTCTTTCAAAAAAATTTCATACGTTTAAATGCTTCCCACTACCTTGAACTTAATATCACTCTTTCAAATTTACTGAAATTGATGCAAAATTTTAATTTTTGCCATTCCAAAATCGTCCAGATCTTCAGCCCATATAAATGTATGAAATATTGAGAAAGACCTTTAGCACTTTGATTCATTTTCATTCACTCTTTTTATCAAATACATTATTCCTTCAAGGTTCTTTTTTCTTTTTGTTCAACATTAAAATAGCTTTCTACATACTTTAGCTGAATAGCACTATACAGTCCTAGGCTATTTACGTTACCTAAAAATGTCCTTTCAAAATGTTGTGGCACTTCTCTCACTTTTTTCAGGGCACTGAAGGTGCTGTCCACATGGAACTTTGACTGAGTATCTGGTTTACCTTTTGAAAAATCAGTAACAGTTGCTTGAATAAAATTAAAAAATCTTAGAGAAAATAGAATTATTATTGTAAAAGTGTCTTCATTTTCTTTAACAAGCATTCTAATGTTGCATCATCTCCTTTTCCATTGGCATTTTCTTCAAATGTTACAAATGCATTATTATTGCAGAATAGTTGTTAACAAGTGCAGTTTGTGTTTGCACTAATAGACACCTACCTTACTGAATGTAGATACTTAAACTTCAGGATTTTTGTTTGTACCATGGTTGCTACTTTTCTGAATTCATTCAGTATTTTTGGTTAATTCTGGTAAAAAGTACAGCATATACATTAGCATGGTTTCAGCAAAAAAAAAAAGTGAACATCTTTAATAGAAATTAAAACACGAACATTCAAATTATGTGCAATACAGAGTATTGATATCAGATCTACCACCTCTCTTTAATTTTCCCACAAGCCCACTGCCCCCACCCCTCCACTGTCAATATTACCTCTTCATCTATTCCAAGTCCTGCTAACTAATTCTACTCCTCCATGACAAGAAAAGCTTGTATACTTCACTCTCTGTAACTTACCAAAGTACCCTGCAGCTGTTGACTTTTGAAGAGAAACTATGGAAGCAAATGCCTCTTTCAGTTTCCAGATTTTATCTATATATCTCATATAAAAGGACAAATTCCTCCTCATTTGAAATATCTGTAGAAGCAGATATTTCAAATCAAGGAAATAAAAGCAGATATTTTCAATTTTAAGGAAATCAGACTTCAGTCTGATTTCCTTAATTCTTGTTTAATAGCATCAGCATCATAAATTCTTTACATTTTATGCCATTTTGGATCTATTGGGTCAGGACCTGTATCTACATCATGCTTATTTAGCAGGGTTATCAAGTTATTGAAGCAGTAAATAGTTTATTAAATTTAGCTATAATAACAGGCTACATTAAAACGGCCCTTGAGATGTTGGAAGTTTTCCCACTTGGTTATACTCTAAATTAAAGATACCGAGAAATTATACCGGGGGTCTACAGATGGGTACTCTTGAGATTGTCTGTAAAGAGATGGATAGGTATAAAATTGACATCCTGGGAATTACAGAGACCAAATGGAATGGAGAAGGTCACTTCCGGTAAGCTAGTTATTTACTCAGGTGGTGACTCAAAACATCATGGGGTAGCTGTGATACCGAAGACAGCTCAGGCAAGAAGCCTTCTTGGTTATAACCTCATTAATGATAGGATACTTTTTAGAGAATGGTCTGCAAGCCCGAGTGGCTGTACTGGTGAAACCGGATGTAGCGTTTGTGTTCTGAAATCCTGATATTCGCTGTCCTGCCTGTTTGGCCAAAGTAGGACAGTTTACACCTGCAAGGGACCTGGTATACCCCAGGTAGGTCTAGGGGAAGTGGTTGGTCTTTACTATGCATTATGGGAAGGATCATTATCCAGACTGGTTTCAACCTTTATTGAGGTCTCATCAGTGGGAGCCAGACCCAGAGGTGATACTAAGGTTGAAGTAATGCAGAAGTCATATTTTCATTTCAAATACCACTTGTATAGGTATCTAATTTATAGCCCTTCAGATGTTCAAACATTTTAGAATCACTCTTTCACTGGCAGATATCAAAAAGTGTGTTTTCCTAGGTGATTTCTGGCCAAAAGCTTTTTATTTATTTATTTTTTTTTGTGAGAATTGGATGGCTCATGAACTAGAAATATCTCCGCTACAAGTCCTCAAAAGCCTTGTAGTAATCTAGAATTGTAAACAGCATCGGGAACGGTGGATGAGCTGATTGCTTTTAAAGATTATCTGAACAACTTGCATCCCAATATAAAAGTCACTCTTCAACTAGAACAGCACAAAAAAAATTACTGTTCCTAGATATCCTTATCAAAGTAAACAAAGAGGAAAAAAGGTTATCTTTTCCATATACAAAAAACTTAGCACAATGGAAAGATTTTTAAATGCTGCTTCACACCACTATCCATTGCGAAAAAATAGTTATAATTAAAACTATGAGACAGAGCATACAATATATCAAGCAGGTCAATTAAAAGGAATGAACTGCACTATCTGAGAATAGAACCTTGCACTTAATGGTTTTGAACCCAAGACAATCAGAAAAATTCTTAATACATCTCCTGCAACTCCCTTACTTCACCAGGCGTCTATGAGATTCATTGCTCTGGTGGCATTTGCTATGTAGGCCAGACAGGAAGGTCGGGAGAGATCTGCATGTCTAAACACATAAAAGATGTTAAAAAAAGAAGAGAGCATAAATCAGGCCTGGCATTCCACACAACCACTACTGGCCATCAAGTACTTTGGCAACAAACAAAAATGTCATATTGATCATAACTGTTTTACATAACTGCTTTCATCAAAAATTTAACTGCCATAGACTGGGATATAATATGCATACCACAGAATATGATAGCAACAACTAACAATGTTCCAACACACATACAGTAACGAATTTACCATTTGTATTCTGGTTTATCAATTATATGCTAAAGTTGTGAAGTTATCAAAAACATCTAATATGTGTAATTAATTGTTAATAGGCTTTTGTTGTATAAATCTTTTATGTACCAGTAACCCTGATGATGTAATTCTTACGAAACTTGTTGGGTTTTAATTGCTTATTTTATTAAACTCCTTATTTATATTACAATGTCGTCTCAAAACTGAAAACTTCCCACAGAATGTGTATACTTGTCTTATACCAGATTTTTCACTAAACCATCTTCCTGTACCAACCTTGGTTCTAACTGCTACCTTCTGACTTTAGAGATTATAGAGATTTTAGTCCACATTCATTTACTTTGCATATAATAGATTGTGATAAGTGGAAAAAGCGGCCACCAATTTCGATGTTTTCAAACACGGTACTGAAAGCATTCATTGCTGCTCTTTCAAAATCGGTCAAAATTTTTTGTGGTCGAGCTTGAGGAATTTTCTCCAGTAACATGTTCAGCATCTTCACATATATTTCTTCCTTTTTCCCTGGTAGAAGATCAAGTAGACAAAGAAAAGTGATGCCTGAATCATATTGGACATGGATACTATATAACTGATAATATATTTCTGAAACCACTTTAAATGTACCATCTGCTAGCCAAAAATCGTTAACTACAAGTTGATCTAGAAGATTCTTGTGACCAATTAGTATTATACGTTCTGGATCTTCTGCCCTGGAATCATGAATAACCCATTTAGAGTACTTCTCTGGTATTTCAAAATTTTTGTTATCTGGATTTGATGGAATGTTTCCGATTGTTTTAGCTTTGGATCTATTTAATCACCTCGTCATGAAGCTCTTCTTTGGTAAGCACATTTTTAATCCATCTGATACAGTCACTAAACTGTTAGCTATAATTGCATGAGCCGTTGTGCCTGGATTCAACATTTTTCTTTTCATTTGATTTGCAAGTTGATGAACTTCAGATTCAAAAGTCCTATTAACATGACAGTGTTCTGAAAACTCATGGATAATCTTGTTGTCTCTGGTATGGGGCAGCAATCGACAATGTAACGTTCTAAACTTTGCACAACACCAATGAATAATTCCGATAGCAGTTTCACAGTGATGAACAAACTCAAATCCTTTGTAAATTATAATTTGACCACCTTTATTACTGATGCCGTACTCAAAATCAGCCATGGGTAAATTAAAAAATTTAAAAAAATTAATCACGAAATTTATTACATCGCACGTTATAAACTAGTTGTATTACGAGTCACTAAACTAGAACTGAAGAATGCAAGACAAAAATTTACTTATATACCTTCACCCAAACAATTCTTAGAAATTCTTGAGCAGTTCATGGTAATTAACAATTGTCAATTGGTTTTACCTTAGGAAATTATTCCTTGTAAATCTGAGGTAAGTACTAATTAGGGTAGCTAATCACTACTGCATCATTTTGAGTTTCCAACTCAACCACCTCCCTAATCCCCTTGCCCAAATCTGCACTAGTGATTTACCCCTTGCTGGTTATAAATTTTGTACAATTTTTGGTAAATTTTATGTGTAATTTCTTACTTGTGTATTTTTTCCTTTTAATTTTTTTCTCAGTGTATTTTTATCTATATGTAATTTTTTCTACCCTGTGTAATTTCTTAATTTCTTGTGTAAATATTTTCCTATTTTTCCTTTTAATTTTTTTCTTAGTGCATTTTTATCTGTGTAATTTTTCGTTTAATTTCGTAATTTCAAAATTACTTGTGTAAATACACAAGTAATTTCTTACTTGTGTGTTTTTCCCTTTTAATTTTTTTCTTAGTGTTGTTACACCTGATATCTTGAGAATATAACATTCTCAGTTATCATGGTGTAACATGAAAATTAAATAACATAAATAAAAACCCCTGCATGAAAGGAATAATTTAATTAATAAAATATTCTTGCATCCAGTATAAATTGAGTAAAATGTAAAGGTCTATTGTTTGGTTAGAATAACAAAAGAAAAGAATGTATTAAGCTGTATTATGACTAAACAAGGAATTTGTATTAAATAAGTAGCTAACTAAGAATTAATATAGTAATGCGATTAAGAATGAAAGAGTTAAGTACATAAGTATAAAAGAATGAGTCATGAAATACGCTATGTAAGAGGCTACAGATTAAGCATTAAGTAGAATTCTGAGAAAAGGTTTAAAAGGGGGTTAAGATAGAGGCTAACAAGAGAAATAACGGAATATCGCTTAGGGCCTATACCCGGATAGAAACTTCGTTACGAGTTGCCGATCAAGATGACGTATGGTGGCAAAATGCTACCCAATTGGTAGACAGACGGAAAACAAGTAGGAGGCGGGAAAAAGAAGTAAGAAAGGGCGCCGTTAGGGGAGCAGCTATAAAAGGGTTTGTAACCCCCCCCCGTGGCTTTTTTCAAGGAGTAGGCTCTTTTGGGTTTAGGAGGAGACGTTTAGATAGTCAAGGAGGCTTTAGGCCTTTCTGCCTTTTTGCCAGAGGAGAAGAAACGTTTGGATAGTCGCGGTGGTCTTAGTTTGGTTTTCTAGTGGATTTCACGGTGTTCCTGAGTGGAGAGATATGGCTTATATCCTCATGCCACAACAAGGAATCGAAGGTGAGCGGGAAAGCTATTCCCGTATTCCTATGTAGAAAGCGAAATATACCATGGAGTCATAGGAAACTGTGAAAATGTCGATGTCCTCGTTTCGGATAGTACAGCCGACCGCGCAGATGTTTATATAGCCCTGAATTGCAAGAAGATATGCAAGCAAGTTCGTTCGGTAGAAGGTAAAGGCCCGTAAGTGAAGCTAAAGAAAGGTATTGTGAATTTTGTCTTATGTTAACTAGAAGTTGTTTGTGATAGGTACCATTGTCATAATACGGAACTGTTAAAGTGATTAGGGAGAAATTATAATAGGACTTTAGAATTTGATAGAGAGTGTTAAAAGTAAGTTAGCTAGAGTTGATAATTTGTGAATAATTAATTGTCCTAAGAATCTTGAGTGCCTACTATATTGTAAAAGAAAGTTAATGACATAGTTGTGTGTTAATGAAGTAAATGGTTTTGTTAATGTTGAGTTTGATTAGTGTGAATTGAGTAATCAAGTAGCCTGAGGAATTTGAATGCCTAGTGTGATGTGTAGAGAATCGGAATTGTCATAAGTATGTGCTAGAGTAGTTAATGATTTTGTTAGTGTACTTGAAGTTGAATAATCTAATAGTGTGTGGCAATCTAATTTGTCCATGTTAAGTGAATTCATGTTTTTGTATGAAATTTTGTGGCGGCATGATCGTAGTAACTTTTGTCGAATCATAGCCCAACTACTTATTAAGCTAATTTTAGTGTGTAAGTAATTTAGTTGAGTATTTTGATATGTACCATGTTTAGAGAAATAATAAACCTTTTGTTTAATGATAAAAAAGTTGTCTGATATCGCTAATCCAATGCACCGCTTAGAAACATTCGAGCCTAATCACGCGGGGAATTAATGTTAAGAAACGGGAAGTTTAAGGAATTAATGTTGAGTAACAAGAAATAGTGTCACGACTGCAATAGTTACACTTTCAGATATTTGAGTTCTTTTTCTGTTTATGTATAAAATATCCTAAACTAAATATCCCAAAGGGCGCAGTTAAAATACAAATACAAGGGATACTACGGGGAGCAATAACTCAGATATTAGTAGATTTGGTGATGTCTTGAAAGTAGAAGTTAGAAGAATATAGACGAAGGCAATTTGTAAGACAAATAAAATCGTAAGATAAGTTAGGGACATAACAGTGTAATTTTTTCTTTGTATAATTTCTTCCGTGTGCAATTTCGTCCTCGTGTAATTTTTGCAGCGCAATTTTATCCCATGTAATTTTGTCCTGACACGCCCTTTTCCAGGCTTACTAAACTTATACAATCCTTGTTTAGTAGATTTTGTAAAAGCATATGACATGATTTTTCAACTAAAATCTGACCCTGTTTGGCCTGAACTCAGCTTGTTCTTCAATTTCTCTTCTACATTTTTTTTAACCTCTTGGAATCTTATTTGGAACACCTGGATGGTATACCAGCTCGAGTTTTACTTGAAGCAGTGTGAGAATTGTCAGTACCCTTCATATTGTTTTATTCCAAGCCTCAACTCTGGGTTAGTCCTGAATGGGTGAAAAGAGGGGAAAATAATTCCATTGCATAAAGGGTGTACCAAGACTGATGCAGCAAATTACTAACTGATCAGCATATCAGGAGTTGTTGTCAAAGTATTAGAGAAGTTAGTCAAGAGCAAAATACAGGAATGGTAGACAGAAATGGTATACTGTATGGGGGGGGGGCATGGTTTTGTGAAAGGTAAATTATGCCTCAGTAACTTGCTCACATTTTATAATACAGTGACAGCTGAGTTGGATAAAGGTAATGGGTTTACAGTCATATTGCTGGACTTGGCAAAGGCCTTTGACAGGATACCACATGGAATTCTAATCAGTAAACTACAGCACATGGGGATGGATAGGAGGGTGGTTGGTGGAAGAATATCACAGAGTAGAGTCTAAAAGAAGTCCTGTGACTAGTGGTGTGCCGCTACTGCTTGATATGTTCATTAACAACATAGAAAAGGATCTGAGAGAATCCTTTTCTGAAGGATTTGCATCATCAATTATTTGCTGATGATACAAAGCTGGTAGAGCAATAGTTAATACAGATGATGTCAAAATTTTGTAGGATGATTTGGATAGATTGGCAGACTGGGTAAAGAAGAATGGATGTCAGTTTAATGTGGCAAAGTGTAAGGTTATACATTTTGGAATGAAAAGATTTTCAGCAGTATACTACATTGGTGGAGCTATACTCCAGGAAATTGACGAAGCCAGAGACTTGAGAGTGTTAGTGGATTTGTTTACAATTCAAATTTCAAAATGGGGGGGGGGGGGGTACATAGCAAAAGTGGTTAAAGCAGCTCATCAGATCACTTGGTTACTGAATGATACTTGAACGAGCAGACAAGCAGGTTATTGTTCCTCTTTAACCAGCCTTCATAAGGCCCCACCTTGACTACTGCTTGCAGATCCGGGCGCCAGGGGTTCTTGGTGATGGGGAGGAAGTGAAGAGAATCCAGAGGCGAGTGACCAAGATGGTAGCAGGTCTACGGAATGAACCTTATCAAAACAGGTTGAAGATTTATGGGTTACAAAAACTGGTTGATAGGCAGAAAAGGGAGTGATATGATTACGACATTCAAATTACTGAGGGCTTTTTACAAGATTAATTCAGAGGAAATTTTTCAGAAGAGGTGTGGTGGTGGGAGAACTAGGGGCCATTCATGGAAACTGAGTAAGAGTGTAGTTAGTAAGAGTGTCAGAACTAAGTTTTTTGCTTGGCAAGTGGTAAATGAGAGGAATAGGTTGCTGGAGTCTGTTGTGGGTGCCATGACCACGAATGAGTTCAAAGCAAAGTATGATAGATACTGCGCAAATGATGAATAGTTCTTGACATGATGTTTAGGGCCTCCATCGATGAGTCTAAGGACTCCTTGGAGTTGCCCATAATAATAATAATAATAATAATGTGGTCTCAATACTGAAAACTTCCCACAAAAACTTACATTTGCAAAAAAAATTCTGTTTAAATATTTAAGATGAATATACCTGAAGTTTCTGTATTCTTGTTTGCAACTTTTCTGTATGGCATATATTCAAAGCTTCTTTTAATAATTCTAATGCTTCTTTCAAATTTCCTTCTTTTGCTAATTCTTTTCCCTTTTTTTGCAGAAAAATAAATTTAGACCTTTGCTCTGAACTTAATTCATCAGCATCACTAGACGACATGACAGAACTCTATTTTGGAAAAATATTTTTAAGTAATAATCATTTATTAATTATTGAACAAGTGGCTAAACTCCATTACTAAATTAAAATAAGAAGATAAAAAAATTACAATCTTAATGAAATTAAAATTCATGAAATGACCTCTTGCATAATTTGCATTCCTTAAAGTAGAAGGTAAAAAAACAAAGTTCCTTCTAAGTTAAAATTTTTTTTTTTAATTAGACCATAATAAATAGTAAACATTCAACATAACTGTTGTTGAACAGATTATTATTCATTTGATGAACAATGAAATGCTATGGTAGTGGCAGGCATACAAAATTGAATGTTTTGTATTTTTGAACTGCACTCTTTTCCATTTAAGGAGTACATACACAATGTCTAACATACATCAATATGTATTACCTTTGTAATTTTTCCTTTGTACACATACTGACCACTGAATTAGAAACATTTATGCAGATGTACGTAAACAACACTTATGCAGCGTATATGCAAAATATTGGTCACATGCATCACATGTTCTATGCAATCATTTAAGAATACTGCTGGTCAGTAATCGTCAATAATGCTGATCACAACTGGGAAAAACAAGGGATCATTTGGAAATCAATAAAGGGCTTATTGTGGATGCCTGTCTGCAGCCACAATTTGAAAATAGCATTGGTTTCTCAAAAGGTGAGATATCCCAGATGTTTATTCAGTGGAAAAATAATCCACATTGCTTGTCTAAGAGGCATAACTGTGGTCCTAAGAGAGTCAGTCAGAAACGAGATTGTCATCATCTGAGAAGGCTTGCATGAACTTGAATTTCCCCATGTGCAGCAATTGACGAAGCATTTAATGAAGACTCTTCCTGACCAATATCTCACTGAACTATAGACTAAAGATCCCAGGCCTAATTCTCGTGTCTTATAGCTGCCATCCCAAGAATGGCCTGGCAACCTACATCTGGCCTGGCCTCAAGGACTTAACCCAATGTGTACCTGATGCAGTATACTCCATAGGTATTAAAGTTCATAATACCACCATCTTCAATGTCTACAAACCTCCATCGCAATCCTGGCCTGATCAGATGGACCGGCCACCACCTCACCCTGCCATGTATGTTGATGACTTCAACTCTCATTACACCATGTGGGGCTATTCCTCTAACAACTGGGACGGCAATAATCTTGTTAACTGGATGGATACACATAACATGTATTTGGTTTAGATGCCAAGCAGGAAGGCACTCTCCACTCAGCAAGCTGGAACAGAACCTACACCCCAGATCTGTGCATAGTTTCTAAAGACTCTGAAGACCATCATCTGCCACCAACAAGAACTATCCTCAACAGATTCCCTAATAGTCAGCATTGCCCTGCTCTAATAGAAATAGGCACATCAATCCCAGTCATCAAAGAAACGCCAAACGCTAGATGGAATTTTCACAGATCCAACTGGAATGCATTTGAGAAACAAATCAAGTGAACCATTACAGCAATTCCATCCACTCCTAACTGCTATCCCAGATTTGTTAAACTAATCAAAACTGCAGCCAAAGCCTCTATTCCTAGAAGCTACAGAAAACAATACATCCCATGTTGGAGTAGGAAAACTGATGAACTTTTAGCCAAATATAAAGAGACTGAAGACCCAACTGTTGCTAAGGGGCTCAGCAACACTGGATAAAAACAGAAAGGAAAGATGGATCACCATCCATGAACATGATTTCACCACATCTAGACAGAAAAGCTGGTCATTTCTGAGAAAATTAGGTGGGGCAGAATCAACATCACACAAAACAACAGAGATAACTCATGATCAAATGGCTAATCGTTTACTGAAAACCTCCAAGATATGTCCCAGCTCTATCAGGAAAATTACTGTGCAACCTTCCATCAGACAAATCCTGAAGACCGGCCCCGAGCTTCCTGAACTTGTACACCCAGTATCTCGGGAAGAGGTACAGGAAGCCTTAAAACTCACCTAGAATGGCAAGGCTACAGGAGTGGGTGGTATCCTCCCTGAGTTTCTAAAACATCTCGGTCAATGAGCTCAAATATGGCTGGCTGGCTGCCCTTTTCTCAAAAATTATAATGACTGAGAAACTACCAGATCTGTTGCAGGAAGCCAAAATAATTTCCGTGCCCAAACCAAGGAAAGATCCAAATGATGTCAAAAATCTACAGCCTATCTCCTTGCTTTGCTCCACAATTAAGCTCTTTGAAAGAATTCTCCTTAAAAGAATTTCACACCACTCGGCGAAAGAGCACTCCCCGACTGAGCAAACTGGCTTCTGGCCGGGAAGAAGTTGTTGTGACCAGGTCCTGGCCTTGACAACACAGATTGATGCAGGCTTCCAGAAGAAACTTAAATCCAGAGCCACTTTCTCTGACCTAACATCAGCTTATGATACAGTCTGGATCAGGGGCCTCCTCTTAAAGTTAGGAAATATTATAAGCTGCAAAAAAATTTTCCAACATTTTGAATCCACTCTCTCCAACAGAAAGATCCGGGTCCATATAGGTGGAAAAAAAAAAAAAAGAGCAGGCCCAGATTCCTTCACAAGAGTCTTCCACAGGGCTCTGTGTTAGCCCCCACTTTTCTCTTTAAAAATCTACATGTATGACTTACCACATACCAGCTCAAGCAAGTATATGTATGCCGATGATCTAACAATCCTACATCAATCTACCTCCTTTGCCAACCTGAAATCAACCTTGAACACAGACCTGAACATCCTGGAAGAGTACTTCAAGCAGTGGTACTTGAAGTCAAATCCAACAAAAACTGTGTCCACAGTATTTCACCTGAACAATGCAGAGGCAAATTGACACCTCAACCTTTCTTTCTGTAGAAATATAGAAGAACACGAGCCTCACCCAAAATACCTTGGTGTGAGCCTGGACAGAAGCTTAATCTATAAAAGGCACATCACCAACCTGTCCAACAAAATTAAAACGAGAAACAATATCATTTCCAGGCTTGCTGGAACAATCTAGGGTTGTGGTGCAGAAGTCCTAAGGCAGTGATGGCGAACCTATGACATGCGTGTCAGCACTGACACACTTGAGGGTTTCAGGTGACACACCTTGGATGTTGAAAAATATTGGTATTCTGATGAAGAAATTGCGATAAATCGTCTAAGATCGGTCTCAGTTAAGGCGAAGGTAGGTTTGGGTTCTTTGAAAGAATTATATTTTATAGTTAGCCTATTTCTATTTTATTTTGCAGTTAGCTTATTTCTACTTTATTTTGTAACAAGTCTATAAACAACGAGCGTTTTAAGTTTATATTTTCTTTCTTAATCATTATAATTTCTGCATAGTCATATGATATTATAAAAACTTATAAACATTATTATCAATATTATACGATACAAACTTATAAATATGTGCTTTATATATTATAAACTTAAAGTTTTCATTTGATGTCTGTGTGATATTCGTTCATGCATGCATTCCAAGTCTCTCGACTGAGTAATACAAGTTCTAAACATATTTAAAACCACTTTAACAGAAAATATAATTCGCAGCATTAAATATTGAATTTATCTGAGTAAATAATGAAAACATTTTTATAGTTGCAATAAATTCAGTGAATTTTGTTAAATAATGCAAATAGTAACAACTTACGATGACGTTGCAACAAAACCTACTAAATAGCTGCTATTTAGTAGCATCATAGAGTAAAACGTAACAAGGTTTCTACGAACGTACTGGTAATAAATCTGGCAACCCTGCTGAAAGAAGAAGCAGTGGTAGTCTCGCATGGTTTGACACTTAAGTAATTTGAGTTGCTGGTGTATAATTCATTTCCAGTAATTGTTAGTTCTTATTAATTATTACTGCTTAATTACCGTTGTATATAATTGTGCTCTTTTTTAATTTGTGAACCCTTTTGCAATGGCAGCTAGCACTAATAAAAAACTAAAATTATCACAGAAAGGAAGTGGAAGAAATTTCCAAGATGCCTGGACTGAACAATATGGTGTTATTGATAGAGGCGATAAGGTTCTCTGTAAATTGCATGGCGAGCTATCTGTGAGTAGAATTTGGAATGTAAGAAGACATTTTGAAACTAAGCACAAATGGCTCCTAGAAAAAACTTTTGAAGAAAGAATATTATTATTATTATTCCTGACACCTCCAAGGAGTCCGAAGACTCATCGCGGGAGGACACCTACAACTGTCTCAACCACTACACCGAACCTCTACTATGAATTATCTCAATCAATGCCATCCACCACCCACCTCCAGCACCACAACCAGTGTTTTTTGTCTGTAAATTGCATGTGTTCTGAAGGGCTGATTTGTCTGTATGCGGGATGAAAAACTTGAGTTTCCAGGAGAAAAAAACCCTGCCACCTCCGTATGAGATCGGCTAACTCGCCTTCGAAAATCGTCCAGATAAAGATTCCTCCTGTCACGACGAGAATCGAACTTAGGCCTATTCCAATCGAAGGGCGCAATGTACCATCGTTCTTTCAATTGCGCTACGGAGGCACTATGAATACATATCGCAACACCTAAAACTGGCAGAATCACAATCTTGTCATCCCTCAAAACAGGCAAACTGGCCAAGTAAAGTGAACACTGCTACCCCACCAACCATTTTAATTAAATTTGTTTCAGGACCTTCAAATTTAGTAGCCACAAGTTACAGTATTTCACATACTATTGTTGAACATGGGAAACCACTTAGTGTTGGTGATTATATTAAAGAAGCTTTCGTAAGGTGTGCACCATTTTTATTTGAGGACATTCATAATAAGGAAGCTATTGTAAAGCGCACGAAAGAGTTACCATTAATTAGGAATACTATTAAACACAGAGTTGTATCAATGAATGCTAGTATAGAAAATCAAATACAACAAGACTTGAACTCGGCCATTGTTTTTCCATTTGTCTCGACGAAACTACAGATATTACGTCATCAGCTCGATTGGCTATTATTGCAAAGTATGTTCATGGTGATTCTAAGCACGAGGAATTGGTAAAGTTAAAAAATTTACCTCAAAACATGACAGGTAAAGACATATGCGACTGTTGTTAAAGTGTTCTGTGAGAAACGGATAGATTTATCGAAAATATTTTCGATTACAACTGATGGCGCACCTAATATGGTTGGCCGTAATGTTGGTTTTATCAAAGAATTTACAGAACATGTTGGTCATCAACTGGTTTGTTTCCACTGTATTATACATCAGGAGACACTGTGTGCGAAATCAGGCTTAAAGGATTTGGATGATGTGATGAGAATTGTGACAAAGGTAACTAATTTTATTGCTGCCAGGGCTTTAAACAAACAAGAATTTAATTGACTTTTAAGCGAAGTTGAATCAGTGTACAATGGTCTATTAATATTAATGTACAATAATATTCGATGGCTGAGTCGCGGCCAAGTACTTGAACAGTTTGTTGAATGTTTAAATGAAATGAAATTACATTTAAATACGAAGGGCATGGAGCACGAATTTTCCCAGTTGAACGATTCTGCTTGGCTCAGTAAGCTGATGTTTTTCACAGATTTTTCGCTGCACCTGAATGAACTTAATATACAATTGCAAGGTTTCAGAAAATCTGTCGATGTTATGTTTGTCACAATCAAGAGCTTTGAGAATAAACTCAAAATATTTCAGCATGATTTAGAAAGTAACAATTTTAAATATTTCCCAAAAGTGAAAAATTGTTTTAATGAAACCAGCCCCAAAAATCGTGAACAACATATCAACCAATTTACTGAAGTTCTAAAGTCAGTAACTGAGCAGTTTTCTTCTAGATTTAAGCAATTTCGAATGTTGGAACAAACAATCCAATTCATAAAGCATACTGATGAAACAGAATTCATGTATCTTAAATTAGATGACTTTGAGTGGTTGGATTTAAAAGATCTAGAAATGCTAGCCGACTTCCAGTGTAATCCTATCTGGAAAAGAAAGTTTATTGCTCTTAGAAATGAATTAGAAGAACTTGAGCAGGAATGTCTGCATGATACCGCGTGTAAAAATTCAGACTGTGAAATTCTAAGCGTGTGGAATAGCCTTCCCAAAAACTTTCATGCTCTTAAAATCTTGGCTAAAGCTCTTCTAACAATTTTCGCTTCTACGTACTCTTGTGAAACTCTGTTTTTTGCCTTAAATAATATCAAATCGAAAGGGAGAAATAGATTGAGCAAGGTTTTAAGCGTTGCCTGTGTAGCATTAAAATGTACACACTATAGCCCTTCTATAAAGAAACTTTCTACCATATGTTAGAAAGTTGCTTTATAGAAGGACTATAGTGTGTACTCAGCAACAATTTGATATTGATATAAAATCTATGAATTCATATTATTTCAGTTTATTAAATTAATTGTATAATATGAATTCATAGATTTTATATCAATGTCCTATTAAATAAATAGCCTAATATGATATGTATAAGTCACCATCTATGATTATGTAGTTTAATTTATAATGCAAGTGGCACATCCACAACGTCAATATTTAAAAAAAAAGGTTTGTTTGACATACCTGGAGTAAAAAGGTTTGCCATCACTGTCCTAAGGTCATCTGCACTACCTTGCATTCTCTGTAGCAGAATACTGTGCCCCTGTCTGGGAAAGAGGTGCACACACTAACATTATAGACACCCAGCTAAATTCCACCATGCACACTATTAGTGGGACAGTGAGAAGCACCTCTCTCTCTCTCTCCTGGCTGCCTGTCCTATCTAACATTGCTCCACCAAACATACTGAGAAGACAAGCGTCGATTAAAGAATTTAATAAAGTTACGAGCAACTCACTCCTGCCCCTGCGCCAGACTCTCATAAATCCACCTAGTCTTCGCCTAAAATCTAGAAAGCCTTTCTCGTCCATGGATGAACTCTCTTCAGCTGCCCTACCATCAACACCTGATATGTGGAGAGAATACTGGTCCAACAATCTTCCAACAAATGGCTTCCTGGTAGAAGATCCCTGTGCCTCCACAGCCTGGTTTTACTCTTACTAGGAAGTTTTGGTCATCCATCAACAGGATCAGAACTAACCAGGGCAGATGTGGCTACCTACTAAATAAATGGAGGCTGTTAGACCACCCTTATTGTGATTGTTCTCCTGTGGCCCAGTCATTCACATTACTCATATTGTGAACGACTGTCCAAGATAACAATTTCATGGTGGTGGCCTTCAGGTCATCCACAAGGTGACTGATGAGGCCCTGGATTGGCTTTCCAGATTGGACATTGACCTGTAGATGTTTTGTATTCCTTTTGCCATAAGAATAAATAAATAAATTTAATGAAGACTTCCTGACCCATACCTCACTGAACTATGCACAAGGAATTGAAGAGGATAAGTTCTGAGTCGCATGCTTATATAGAAACCTATATTTCTGTGAAGAACTGGAAAGTTTGTCTACAGTGGTGCCAGGAACATCGACTGAACACTGGGGAAAAAAGTCATGTGGCCCAACGAGTCCCAGCAAACCTTGTTCTGTACCCATGATAGACAGAATTTGACAGTACATAAAGCAATGAACCCAACTTGCCTTGTAAACACAACAAGGTTCTGGAGGTGTCATGGTGTGGGACATGTTCTGTTGATACAAAATGGGTCCCCTGATATTGCTAGAAGGTTGGGTATATACTCCAAGGAATATCTGAACATTGTTGCCGATCAAGTCTATCCTGCAATGTTGACTTTTTATCCAGCAGCTGACATTTGTTTCATAGACAACAATGCTACTGTCCATCACACAAGAATTGTCCAGCAGTGGAACAGTGACTTCCACCATCTTTCCTGGCTACCGAACAGCCTGGATCTGAACCCCATGTTGTGTTTACGTGTGCTGTAATTTGGGATAAGATTGTCCAATGTGGTATTAAATAAGTTTCGAATTCAGTGGCCAGTATGTGTAGTTGAACCCTTGAACCATCTGTAGACAAAACCAGGGAGAGAGAGAGAGAGAGATCAGCAAGTGGGCTGGCCTGGAGAACTCTAACCTGGGGGGAGGGGACAGCAATTTTTGTAAAAGAATAATATTACATTACGTTTATAAGTTCTCAAATTTATTTCAGTTTCAACCAATTCATTTAGCCATAATAACTTAAAACTTCCTGCAGCTTAACTTTCTTTACATCATCACGATTTTCTTGCACCAATCTTTGTAGCGTGTGCTTTGACATCTTGGTGGGATCAAACATAAAACTTATATACTAATCTAACTGGTATGTTAATACTACAATAACAAAACACTAGTTGATGAATCGTCTTTGATGGTGAGTGAGAGACTGAGACTTGTGCATGGGTGTACTGATGTGCAATTAATACACCCATCACACATCCATGTTGAGAATCATCCAGAGGGTATGCTGACCACAAACCTGTTTATTGGAGGACTAAAATGAAAAAATACAAAGTGCAGTCTGTAGAGGATGGCTACCAGATTATACAATCCTTAACCTATGTATGATATTCAATCTACAACAGTCCTTCATGAGATTCACATGAAAAAAGTATCTCCTAATCCAGAAACCACATTTTTTTAATTTTAGAAAAATTATGGACTCGACAACTTAATATTTCTATTTCTAACAAAAATGTTAGAAATAGAAATATTTGGAGTATACATATATGTATGTGTGTACTCAAGATGATGACCGAAGGTGATATGAAGGTCGAAATGTCGGGAAATTAAAACAATTATTTCTAACATGGTTGTTAGAAATATTAGAGCCCATAGTTTTTCTAAAATGAATGTTGCTCACAGTGTGACACTAAAGGAAAGAAAATGAATCACATTTATACAGAATAGCCCAGATGTATCTCATCAAAACATGATACTTGAAGAATGGCATTATCAAGAAATTAGCATATTGGTTAATAAATAAACTTATTTACTTGCTATCCTATATTTTGCCAAAGTCAAATTGGCATCATCAGGGAAAAATACACTTGTATTAGACACATGCATACTTCTGTAACAAAGATGAAGAAACCAGACAGATACGGGAGACTGTATCTCTTTTATGCCACCTACTGGCTTCAGTTGGGAGTTCTTGGTCAAAGGGCTGACTATCTGTGGATGGGGGAGGGGGGGGTGCATGGTGTTAAAATTCTTTGTAGTTGGAGGTTGGTGTAACCATTGGCCAAAAAAAAGTGTTTATGTGGGTGAGCTCTGTGTCCAGTGCACTCTGGTGTAACTAGAGCTGTCCCTAAGTTTGCCACCCCTCTCAATGCACACCAAAAATACTACAAAAAGTCAAAACGACATAAAGGGAAATAAATTAAAACACTTTTATTTTTGAAGTAAAACCTTTAATTCCAACATTCTAAAATGTTATTTTTCTTGTTTTTCCGTTAGCAAAATCGTCAATGACATTGTAGAAATCTATTTCATCACTCAGTTGCTATTCTATAGACAGTATGGCAAGATTTCTTAAACGCAAAGTGCCGACCAGGGTGGATCACCCACCCCCCCAGCTACGCCACTGAGTGCACTGTTATCTGAGCAAATTAATTCTGCCCAGTTTTTATAGTCCCAAATTGATGAAGGGGGGGGGGGGGATGTGACTGCTGATGGATGTATTTACCTGTGTGTGTGGGTGGGTGGGTTTTCTGTAGACTGTGAAGGTCAGGGATCTATTTGGTTGTCTTGTAATTAGGATGTCTAGGAAGGGCAACCTATTTTTACTTTCTTTTTTTGTATTGAATTGTATCCTTGGATGTTAGCTGTTCAAATGGGAAAGGATAGTGTGTAAGGTGTCCCGGCCATGTGGCCAAATTGCAAACATCATCATCCACATAACATAGCAAAATAGTGGGTTTAAGGGGGGATTTAGGATATTCTTTTCGACTGTCTCCATGAAACAGTTAGCCCAGAGGGGAGCCCATAGCTGCACCCTCGATTTGTTTGTAGAATTTTCCTTGCCAAACAAAATAGCCTGAGTTCAGAATGAACTGAAAAAAAGGATGAGATATCAGGAGGAAATTCTGCTTGGATAAGTGCCAAAGTGTCTTTGAGTGAGACATTTGTGAATAAGGATGAGACATTAAAACTGACTATTAAGTCAGTGAGGTCTTGTATACTGGATTTAAAACAGGCTGATTGATATGTGACGAGATATTGCCAATAGTAGAGATTATTATTATTACGTGACACCTCCAGGGAGTCCAAAGATATCGAGGAAAGATTATAACTCTCTGTCTCCACCAACTACAGCAAACCTCATCATCTACACCAATGCCATCTACTGAACACCATCATCACCATTAGTATTTTCGCAGACAATCACAAACATCCGTGCCCATGGAAGGATTCGAACCCGCAGCCTTTCGGCTGGAGAGCAGATACAATAACCTCTTGCCAACAGGGCCGGCTAAATGTTTAGCTAATTTGTAGGTGGGTGAGTCTATACCATCTACAATTGGGCATAAAGGTACATCATCTTTATGGATTTTTGTTAGTCCATAAATAGAAGGGGGAGGAGGGTGGAATTGTAAGGTTTTGATTATATGTGCCGGCCAGAAAGTAACATTTTGTTAGTAGTCTATGGATGGTTGTAATCTGTGTCTGGATATGATCATAATTTTGAATCTCGTAGACAGGCTTATATGTTGGTTATGCATTATTAAAACACTTAAGGAATAGAACAACGTAGTTAAGGATATAAATTAAATTAAACTTTAATAGATATTTTCCGATATTTCGGCAACGTCACGTTGCCATTTTCTAAAGGAACTTACAAAAAAGTTACGTGCACGTAGGCACTACAACACAGAAACTGGGAATGAAGAGATGAAGCTGTTGTTCTCCTAAAAGTCCTGATGGTGCCCTCTAGCGGGCTAAGTAGGTGTTCTTGGCCGTTGGGCTGAATTTACATCTGCAGACCTTCAGCCCAACGGCCAAGAACACATACTTAGCCCGCTAGAGGGCACCATCAGGACTGTTAGGAGAACAATAGCTTCATCTCTTCATTCCCAGTTTCTGTGTTGTAGTGCCTACGTGCATGTAACATTTTTGTAAGTTCCTTTAGAAAATGGCAACGTGACGTTGCTGAAATATCGGAAAATATTTATTAAAGTTTAATTTAATTTATATCCTTAACTACGTTGTTCTATTCCTTAAGTGTTTTAATAATTAATTTTGAAGGCAGTAGGTGGATCAGTCTTTTAGAAGGGTGGTTATTTTTTTTAATATAATCTGTATGGTTTAAAATAACAGTAGCATTGCCTTTGTCTGCTGTTGGATTACTATTTTTTTTTTTGTTGTTGTTATTTCTTAGATGTAGAAGTGCTTAAAAAAACTTTGTTGAGCAGTTGCTAGCAGGAGGTTTTTGCTTGTGATAGCACGTTAGCAACTTCAAGTCTACTATTCATCATTTAGCATTACTTATCTTGATATGATATTCTCATTTCTAATTTTACGTGCAACTTTGATAAGGTTAACTATTAATTTTTCAGGAAATAATGTATACTAGAATATTTATTATAAAAGACTAATTAATACTTACCTATATTTTGGCAATGTTACATTGCCATCATCAAGGATCAGAAAAAAAACTGATACGTGAATGCAGGCACTAACACTAGGCAAATGAAACTGAAGAAAGGCAACAGAAGTCAGAACTAGAGTCCTAGAAGGTGCCTCCTAGTGGGCTAAATTGGGTAGCTATTGGGCTGACGATCTTAAAATGTAGCTTCCCAAATTTGGGGCGTCTCATGCACCAAATTTGATATTTGCACAAATTTGGCAGCCTCATTTGCCCAGTGTTAGTGCCTGCATGCACATATCATTGTTTTTTTGTGATCCCTGATGATGACAATGTAACATTGCCAAAATACAGGAATGCATTAATTAAAGTCTTTTATAATGGATATTCTAGCATACGTTATTTCTAAAAATTGATAGTTTGAGTAACCAACGTATGTCTATCTACAAGAATTTGATAAGATTAGTTATAGGAAGAGGCTGAAGAAATGTAAATTGCAAACACACTACTTGGAAAGAAGTCAATACACCCTCATGGACAAGATGCATCATGCCATATAATGAGTCGTGTGTTTGTAGCTGGTATAAATTGGAGAAATGTGGTACTCCTAAATCAGTCCAACTGTGTCCGGGTAAAATGGCTGCGAGAAGAGAACTGATGGAGTTTGAAAGAGGCATTGTGATGGGATGCCATGTTTCAAGCTTATCTGTTCGGCAAATTGTTGACAAACTGGACCAACCCAGCTAAGCAAATAGTGAGACCATACATAATGAGATGGAAGAGGAGGGAGTCAACTGCAAGTGCTACCTGCAGTGGGTGCTACGAAGAATAATATGTGAAAACTGTCGGTCATCAGCCAACATGCTGAATGCAGAGCTTCAGGCAGTGACCTGAACATGAATCCACACAAAAACATTCAGAACCAAGGGTCAAAAAAACATGGGTTTCCATGGTAGGATTGCAATATGCAAGCCCCACATTACACAAACCAACATGCTGTATTGTCTTCAGTGGTGCAAACAGCACACAAAAACATTCAGAACCAAGGGTCAAAAAAACATGGGTTTCCATGATAGGATTGCAATATGCAAGCCCCACATTACACAAACCAACATGCTGTATTGTCTTCAGTGGTGCAAACAGCATGTGTAGTGTTTGAATGTGAAAGCTTGGAAAGCTGTGTTATGGAGCAACAAATCACACTACCCTCTACTGAGCAGATGAACAGGTGTGGATGTGGCAGGTGCCCATTGAACGTCTCTTACCAGAATGCATAACCCCAACTATGAAATTCAAAGGTGGTGGTGTGATGGTATGGTCCTGTTTTTTCCTGGTTTTCCTGCTTTGGACCTCTGTTTGTGGTACAATGAACATTCAACTTCAAAAGGTATCTGATCATTCTGGACAATGCAATGCTTACTACTTTGTGGCATAAGAAATTTAATTTTTATTATGCGACACCTCCAGGTAGTCTAAAGACTCATCGAGGGAGAGTGTGCCAACAGCATCAAACATATATTGGAGTTTTTAAAGAAAATTCTATATAATTTTTGCTAAATGTGCAAGCCTAAAAGTTACTTCATAAAAAGATAGTATGTTATGGTTGTCATCAGCAAAACTATGGATAAGATTTGAGGTTAGTTATAGACCCTTTATGAATAGAAGAAAGAGCATGTACAAGGATATAGTCTCTATGGTGTTCTAGTATTGGTGGAGAAATCTGAAGAAAGGAAAAAATTCACCATGACAAAAGAATTGGCAGGCCAGTTGAAAAGGTTTCTTACAAAGCTACATGGAAGAAATAAAATTCTACATAACATTTGCTACATGTATAAGCTGTAAAGTTACTCTACAATGTCAAGTGTATATGTCCCATTAAAAGTATTAATACTACTTTTTAATTTGGCAAACCTTGCAATGTCCATATAGCCCAAGTTACCAAATCTTCCATAATCAGTGGCTTAAACACCCAACTCCTTGCTATAATTCAGTGGGTGAAGACAACCTTGTCAATCACTGCCATCAAAACACAGTCTTAGCTTATTTCACAGAAGAAAGACTGCACTTTACCTTTCCTCACCTTCAACAATAATCCGATTTTCAAATAAAATCAGAAATCTTTCTTGGACTGACTCAAACCTCTCAAGCTCTCCTGGCATAAAGCACATTATAGCCATAGCTTCCACTGCATCCAAAAAAACTAGGTGTGATTTTCCACTCAAGACTGTTTCTCAACTGTACAACTCTTAGCACCATACAAATCCACTCTACTTTAGAATATTGTTCTTGCATATGGGGTGGTACACCAAAAAAATCTCTAAAAATACTTGATGAGAGCAATTTGGTAATTGGTGATCTTTCTCCTACAAACTCACTCCAGCCACTATCTTACAGATGCACCATTTCTGCCATCTATTCCAGGTATTTTCATGGGCACTTCTTGGCAAATAACATTTCTCCATCACGAAGGTTATTTTCTTGATTATAAATTAGTAAATAATAATATTTTTTGGTTTACCGATCAAGTGTTGATCAATTTTATTAACTGAACCAACTAGCTTCGCCACACTTATCTGTTGGCATCTTCAGGGCTTACATAGAGGTTTAAACAATCTTACAATTATGCGTAACTGCAAACTGACAAGAATAACTGTAAAAAACTGACTAGAATAATTACAAATAAAATAGTATCGAACATGAGTGAAACACATATCGCGTGTACAAGATCGGCTAGCTGTTGCTGAGGAACTTTCTGTAGTTTGTATTAAAGTTCATTTCTTCCGTTTTTAAGGTTCTGATTAGGGTTTTCAATATCTCTGGGAGTATTAGGCCTTGATTTCTGTTGAGGTTGACAGTAGAACGGGCGACTGTGGCTGCCTCTTTGAAAATTCTTGAATGGTAATCTTCCTCTATGTAAGGGGAACAGCTTTTGTCCCACTCGATGACATGGTTAGTTGTAGAGAAATGAGACGATAGGCCTATAAGATCTATCAACAATTAACAGGCTTGGCAATGGGGAGCCCACTCTCACCTTCATGTGCTGACCTCTTTATGGAAGACTTAGAAAACAAAATCTTATCGCAAATTTTTCCTAAACCTAAAATTTGGTTTAGATATGTGGACGATATCTTCATCGTATGGAACAATAACAAAGATGACATATATGATTTTCTCAAAAAGATCAATGCCTTCCATCATTCTATTAAATTCACTCTGGAACTTGAAAGAGAAAAACAACTACCATTTTTAGACATCTTAATCAAAAAACAAATTGACGGCAGTATAAATCTATTGGTGTACAGAAAACCGACCAATACAGGTCGCTTCCTACATTTCAACTCCTCCCACCACATCTCACATAAACTCAGCATTGTACACATGTTAAAGAAAAGAGCGATTCGCATCACAACGGACAACAAAACCCTTCAAGATGAGTTAAAATTTATTTCCAACAATTTGTACTTGAACGGATAACCAAGAAGACTAAGTCAATAACCTTTTCTCTGAACCACCACAAAGAGAACAAGAAGATATTCAATATATAAAAACGATTGCAATTCCATTTGTAAGTGGCATCTCCAACAAACTCGCCAATCTCCTCAAACAACATAAAATAAGAGTAACATTCAAACCAATAGAATCTATTAGTAAACTACTAAGATCTCCAAAAGACAACCATCCTTTCTACAAATATGCTGGAGTTTATAATATTCCATGCTCATGTGGCTCTAGTTACATCGGACAGACTTCGAGAAGCCTCGAAATCAGGAAAAAGGAGCACATTGGCTATGTCAAAAACAACAGACAGGACATTTCTGGCCTATCGTCTCATTTCTCTACAACTAACCATGTCATCGAGTGGGACAAAAGCTGTTCCCCTTACATAGAGGAAGATTACCATTCAAGAATTTTCAAAGAGGCAGCCACAGTCGCCCGTTCTACTGTCAACCTCAACAGAAATCAAGGCCTAATACTCCTAGAGATATGGAAAACCCTAATCAGAACCTTAAAAACGGAAGAAATGAACTTTAATACAAACTACAGAAAGTTCCTCAGCAACAGCTAGCTGATCTTGTACATGCGATACGTGTTTCACTCACGTTCGTTACTATTTTATTTGTAATTATTCTAGTCAGTTTTTTACAGTTATTCTTGTCAGTTTGCAGTTATGCATAATTGTGAGATTGTTTAAACCTCTATGTAAGCCCTGAAGATGCCAACAGATAAGTGTGGCGAAACTAGTTGGTTCAGTTAATAAAACTGATCAACACTTGATCGGTAAACCAAAAAATATTATTTATCATTTCTCCACTTTCTCCCAAATCCATAAACACATAAGCAACTGCTGGTAAACATTCACTCACTGTCCATTTCCAAACACAAACTAACTTCTCAGATTTTTTCATATCTCGTATCTCCTACCTATATGCTATGGAACAGTCTTCCGCAAGGACTTTCAGTTGTTCAAAAAAAAAAAACATAACAGGTTCCTTATTTCTACTTGACCAATTGCCCACATATGGCTGATGTGCTGTATGTCTTACAATTTCTCATGTGTGAGACTAAAAAAAAATATATGGCTGAAATGAGTGCAAGAGAATTTATCAATTAGCTGAGCTGTTCTCCACTACTGGAGTGTACAAGGAATTTAAAGTTTCTAATAAGCCATCAGTACAGTTAGGTGGATTTGAGATTTGTACAAAGTTGGTAGTTGAACATGGAAAAAAAGCATAAAGTAGTATCTTGAGCAGGAAAGGATGCCAAGTTTTCAGGATCTGAGAAAATTAGGAGCATGATATATTTCTGACAGACAGCCTATTATTAGTAAATGTCAATCCAAGACGAAAAACTTATCTGACATTCTGTGTACGGTGGAACCTCGGTTGTCGAATGACTCTAGTCTTGAACAAATTGGTTCCCAAACATATTTTCCGAACAGAATCTTGGTTCCCAAACAGGCAAACCAGCAACCACGAGCTCTATGGGCTGAGATATACGGTGGGAGAGCGTTGTTACGCCACAGCCTCTGCTCAGTGCAGACACCTGCTCGAATTTGCAGTGCCTTTTCTCGATTTTCTTTGCGTTTTGTTGTTTTTTTATAAATTAGCATTAAATAAGCCACCATGGGGCCGAAGAAGGATAGTGAAGCAGCAAAGCAAAAAGAAAAGTTGTTAGAACCACAATAGAGGTGAAAAAAGAAATCTTATTCAAATATGAAAATGGCCTTCGTGTCCCGAATGTTGCTATGCAGTTTGGTATGCCGAAATCAACAATCTGTACAATACTCAAAAATAAAGAGGGCGATCAAGGGAGCTGATGTTGCAAAAGGAGTGAACGTTCGTACTAAACAAAGATCACAGATGATCGAAAAAGTGGAAAAATTGTTGCTGATTTGGATAAACGAGAAACAGTTAGCTGGTGATAGTGTTTCTGAGGCTGTAATTTGTGAAAAAGCAAGGCAATTACATGATGACCTGTTAAAGAAAAACTCTGGTACAAGTGGTGATAACTATTGTGTTCAAAGCTAGTAGAGGGTGGTTCGAGAAATTTAAGAGAAGTGGCATACATAGTGTAGTTGGGCATGGGGATTCTGTGAGTTCGAACCAAGAAGCTGCTGAGAAATATGTGCAAGAATTTAGTGACTATGTAAAGGCAGAGGGTTTTCTTCCCCAACAAGTTCAACTGTGATGAAACTGGCCTATTTTGGAAAAAAATTATCAAGGAGGACCTACATCACTCAGGAGGAAAAAGCATTGTCAGGACACAAGACAATGAAGGACAGGCTGACTCTTTTGCGATGTGGAAAGGCAAGTGGGGACTTCAAAGTCAAGCCATTGCTTGTGTACCACTCTGAGAATCCGAGGATGTTTAAGAAAAATAATGTGATGAAAAGTAAATTGTCTGTTATGTGGAGGGCTAATAATAAGGTTTGAGTAACCAGGCAATTTTTTATTGAGTGGATCCATGAAGTCTTTGTCCCAAGTGTGAGAAAATACAGTCAAGAAAAGAAAAAAAAATTGCAATAAAATGCCTTCTTGTGATGGACAATGCTCTTGCTCACCCTCCAGGCTTGGAGGAAGAGTTGGTGGAGGAGTTTGATTTTATCACAGTGAAGTTCCTGCCCCCTAGCATGACTCCTCTAATCCAGCCCATGGACCAGCAGGTCATTTCGAACTTTAAACTCTACACCAAAGCATTGTTTCCAAGGTGTTTTGAAGTGACCTCTGACACAGAATTCACTTTAACATCCTCCATTGCTTAAGTATCCTTGACAAAGCCTGGGTGAAAGTAACTTACAGGACAATGAACTCAGCCTGGAGAAAATTGTGGTCAGACTATGTAGCAGACAGAAACATTGAGGCTGAGAATGTTGCTGTTGTCGATGATATTTGTCTCTGGGCAAAAGCATGGGCTTGAAAGTTGACAATGATGATGTGGAGGACCACAGGAATGAGCTCACCACGGAAGAACTGGAACACCTTCAGAAGGAGCAGCAAAAGACGGTGGTGGAGAAAATGTCTTCAGAGACAGAGGAAGGATGTTCCTAATTCTTTGATCAACAAAATGAGTGCGAAATGGGGGGGGAAAGATGCAAAGTTTTGTGTAAAGATATCACCCTGACAAAGCTATACCAAACCACATCATAAACCTTTTCAATGGCAATGCCATGTCTCACTTCAGAAACATTTTAAAACGCAGGCTAAAACAAATTTTATTGGACAGGTTTCTAGTGAGACAGAGGCCCAGTGTGTCTCAAGGAAAGTCGAGTGGTGCCAAGAGACAGAAAGAGAGAGAAAAAAAAAAACTCCACAAAGACAGTTACCTGATGTTTTTATAGAAGGGGACTCCCCTTCCTCACCACCTTCACCATCAACATACAGATAAAATGAAGTTAAATTTTCTTCTATATTTTATATATTTATTGTGTTTATTCTTTTTGTGTAAGATTTTATGCATTTCACTGTTTTGTATACAATTTTATGCATGAAATATTGTTATAAAGGTTTAAATAAGCAATCATCTGGGTTTGGAAATGGATTAATCCATTGTACATTAATTCTTATGGGAAAATTGTTTCAGTTTTCAAATCGGTTTCCGAAGAGCCTTTAGAAATGAATTATGTTCGACAACAACCGAGGTTCCACTGTATTATTAAAAGGTAAGAAGGGAAATGGGTGGAATTAGCTGTGTTCTCCTACCAGGATCTTGGCTGACTAACCATCAGTCATGCTTGTAGCATGTTGAGCACAGTCAAGCCTGGAATGGATTTCCATGGTGGGCTGGCAACCTACGACACGGTCAAAAACCCTGATGGAACTGATATAGATGGCAGTGCCAATATTCAGTGAAGTCCAGAGGGCCATACCCAGGAAGTCTTAGTATCATGCCACCACGTGGACCCCCCGGGAAACATGGTGTCGTAATAAGCCATGGAAAAGTTGATACTAAGCAAAGGGCTGGCAGAAAGCTATAAAGTGCATCTCCAAAGACGTTATGTGGCCAGCATGGGAGATGTTAGGACTGCAATGACATCTGCTGTTTCATCATGGGCGGAAGAATTCATATATCAACGGCAATGCGAAACAACTGGCAGGTGGAAGATTCTGAATACAGATCAATGGCTGACAGAGTGAGCCAAGTTAGCTGGCTATTGCAGACGTGGAAGAGATCGATGCCTTACCACATTACTATCCTCTATCCTATAGTCGACCATGGAGAAACGGAAATATTTTGCAAGCTATGCTTTGGAAGTTGGAACCTTTGCAACATCCCAAGCTGTAAATAGTTACAGGGAAGAAGACTGAAACTGTGATTAAAACGAGCGCTGCAAGTGCATTCTATGATGATGTCAACTTAAATCCGAAAGGAAGGTTGGAATCTGATATTCCTTGTTTGAAAACAAGAAACAGAGTCTTGAAAATTGGAACTTGGAACGTGAGAACATTATATAAATTAGGGAATTTTGACAACCTTATACAGGAAATAAAAAGAATTAAAGTTGATGTGATGGGAATTAATGAAACAAGATGGCCTAACATGGGAAAACTAGAGAAAGATGGATTTACATTTGTATATTCTGGTGGAGAAAAGCATGAATATGGAGTGGGTTTCATGATTAAGAAAGACATCTTTGAATGTGTAATGGGGCTGTAGCCCATAAACGAAAGAATAATACTTATTAAATTATCCACAAAGCCTTTTAACATCATAATTATCAGAAGACAGAATAGAGACTGAAAGGGTGCATGGTGGCCATGGAGTGGTAATGATGAACCAGGAAGGAGAGAGGGTTGTGGACTTTGCAGTAGTGTTTGATCTGGCAATTGTGAACTCGTTTTTCTACAAGAGGGAAGAACATTTGATAACATTTAGGAGTGGTAACAACAGTTCGCAAATTGACTACATTTTGACTAGAAGAAAACATCTTAAGGTTGTGACAAATTGTAAAGTAATTCCAACAGATCAAGTAGCACAGCAACACCGACTGCTGTGTGCAGACTTTAAAATAAGATCGAAGGTAAGAACCTCTGGATGCCATGGGATGAAGACAATTAAGTGGTTTCGCTTAAAAGAGGAGAGTGTGAGGAATCGTTTTAGGGAGAGGGTGTTAGAGAGGATTTCGGATGGACTGGAAAGTGTACAAGATTGGTGGAAACAATGCAAAAGTAATCCCAATTGAGGCGCTTGGTGAGACATCTGGAAAGATTAGAGAGCAGAAGGAGGGTTGGTGGTGGAATAATGATGTACAAGTGACATTGACAGCTAAGAGGAAGGAAGGCAAAGCAGAAGTGGGATGAGTCGAGAGTGGAAGAGGACAGAGAGGTGTACAGAGAGAGAAAGCAAGAAGCCAAGAGAGTTGTGGCACAGGCGAAGGCATATCAAGATCTGTATGATCAATTAGAAACAAAGGAAGGACAGAGAAAAATTCACCAACTAGCGAAATGTAGAAATAAAGCAGCAAAGGACATCTTACATGTGATGCAGATCAAAGATGCTGAAGGAAGAGTATTATGAAGGGATGTGGACATAAGAAACAGATGGAAAATATACTTTGAGGAACTTTTGAATGAGGAAAATGCAAGGACTCACAGAAGAGATGGGCAGTCTTCTGAGGGGATGGTGCAGAACATCAGTAGAGTGGAAGTGACGGAGGCCATGAAGAGGATGAGGAATGGAAAATCAGTGGGCCATGACAGAATTCCAGTGGAGGCATGGAAGGCACTGGGGGAAGAGGGAATTGACCTGCTGTGGGACCTGTTCATGAAAGTTTGCCAACAGGAAAATATACCTAAGGAATGTCGGGAGAGTACTCTTGTCCCCATCTACAAGGGTAAAGGGGAGGCACAAGACTGTAAAAATTACAGAGGAATAAAGTTGATGTCCCACGCAATGAAAATCCTAGAAAGGGTTCTTGATGGTAGATTGAGGAAGAAGGTGGAGATTGCAAATGAACAATTTCGCTTCATGCCTGGTAGGTCAACAACAGATGATGGAAAAGTATCGAGAGAAACAAAGGGAGCTACATCTGGCATTTATTGATCTGGAGAAAACATACAATAGAGTGCCAAGGCAAGAAATCTGGAGGTGTCTGAGGGAGAAGAAGGTGCTGGAGAAATATGTCAGGTTGTTGCAGGAAATGTACAGAAATGTGAAGACAAGTGTTCGGACCTGTCTGGGACAGACAGAAAGTTTCAAGTAACAGTTGGCTTGCATCAAGGGTCGGCATTAAGTGCGTTTCTGTTTAATATTGTGATGGAGGTAGTAACAGAGGAGGTGAGAGAAGATGCGCCTTGGACAATGCTGTATGCAGATGACATCTTGCTGTGTGCAGATTCAAGAGAAGAAGCAGGAACTAAACTGGAAAGATGGAGAAAAGTGCTGGAAGAGAGAGGTATGAGACTGAGCAGAAATAAGACAGAGTATATGTGTTGCATAGTGGGCGGTGGCCAGGAGACAGATCTGGAGCTGGAAGGAAATGTCATCAAGAAGGTGAGAGACTTTAGATACTTAGGTTCAACAGTCGAAGAAGATGGAGGAGCTGAGAAGGAAGTGGGATGCAGGATACAAGCAGGTTGGAGGAACTGGAGGGAGATGGCTGGAGTGTTATGCGATAAGAGGGTGCCGATCAATCTGAAAGGCAAAATTTATAGGACAGTAGTGAGGCCAGCTATGACATATGCTATAGAAACTGTGGCCCTGAGGAAAAATAACATCAGCAGAGATGAGAATGGAAGTAGCAGAGATGAGAATGCTTAGGTGGATTGGCGGTGTGACCAGAAAGGATCGTTTGAGAAATGACTATGTCAGGGGAACAGTGAAAGTCACGAACTTAGGAGAGAAAATACAAGAGGCAAGGTTGAGATGGTTTGGTCATGTGATGAGGAGGGAGGACGAATATGTGGGAAGAAGGGTCATGCAGATGGATGTGCAAGGAAGGCGGAAGCGTGGGCAGCCAAAGAAGAGATGGAGGGAGCTGGTAGAAGAGGACTTGAAGATGAAGAACTTGGATGTGGTGACAGCCCAAGACAGGAAGGTGTGGAGGAGACTCATTACAAACAGTGACCCCACTTAAGTGGGAGAAGCTGCAGAAGAAGAAGAAGAATTATCCAAGTTTATGCCTCCTACAATGCCTCACAATGATGAAGAAATAGAAGATTTTTATAATAACTTACAAAAATCTATAGAATATGTAAACTCAAATGAGATACTCATAGTGATGGGCGACTTGAATGCAAAGGTTGGAGAAGAAAATCCAGTTGTTGGAAAATTTGGACTAGGCAACAGAAATGAAAGAGCTAAGAGATTGATACAGTTCTGCAATCAAAACAACTTGCGCATAATGAATACTTTCTTTCAACATCCAAAGCGCAGACTGTATACTTGGACAAACCCAGATAACTCTATAAGAAACCAAACAGATTTCATAATGATAAATAATAGATACAAAAATAATAAAACCAACATAAAAACATACCCAGGTGCTGATATAGGTTCAGACCATAACTTTAAAAATTAAACTAAAAAACATTTCTAAAAACAATCATACTGAAACACTTGACTTCACAGCTCTGAATATACCTGACAACATAATGGTGTTTAACTCAGAAATTAGGAAGAAATTAGATCATGTAGGATATAAAACAGAAGACAATATACTTTGTATATTGTCTTTCAGAAGAAAATTGAATTCAGAGGGAATTGAAAACAGGTGGTCAAATTTTAGAAGTGCAATATATAAGACAGCTAACGAGGTTATCCCAAAAATTAAATACAATAAGAAAAAACCCTGGATGACTGAATCAATACTAGAACTTATGAATGAAAGATGAAAAAAGAAAAGTACACAACAGTATAGAATACTCAGTAAAATTATAAAAAATGAATGCAGGAAGGCTAAAGACAAGTGGCTAAATGAAAAATGTAAAGAAATAGAGGAACTGGACAAGAAACACAATAGTAAAGAAATGCATAAATCAATCCAAGCCCTGACAAATAAAAAGGAAAATTTCAACCATAATCCTTGTATAAAAGATCAAAATGGAAAAATGTTACTAGAGACACAAGATATTATAAAAAGATGGAAAGAATATGGAAAAGAACTGTTTGACTCTGATTGCACAGACACACCAGATATACAAAATATGGATGGTGAACCAATTACATATGAAGAAACAGAATATGCTGTAAGTCAAATGAAAACAGGTAAAACACCAGGCCCTGATCAGATCCCTATTGAATTGTTAAAGAAAGTAAATGAAAACACACTTAATGACCTAAAGGTTATCTTTAATAACATCTATGATTCAGGATACATCCCTGATGATCTAAGTAAATCCATTTTTGTCACTATTCCCAAAATTCCAAGAACTTTAAAATGTACAGAATATAGACTAATAAGTTTAAGAAGCCATGTTACAAAATTACTACTGAGAATAATCCTAGAAAGAATAAAAGTCACTTTGTCAGCAGAAATAGAAGACAATCAGGTTTTCAAAAAGACAAAGGTACAAGAGAAGGAATCTTCAATTTGAAAACATTATGTGAAAGCCTTGAGAACCAGAAAAGCATATATATATATATATATATATTTTTTTTTTTGTTTACAGATCAACTGTTGATCAATTTTATTAACTTAACCAACTAGTTTCGCTACAGCATATATCTTTCTTTTATTGATTACACCAAAGCATTTGATTCAATAGATCACAAGAAATTAATACACATCCTGCAGAATAATGGGTTAAAAGGAAAAGATCTACGTATAATTACAAATATATACTGGAATCAAATGGCCTCAATAAGATATAAAAATACATATTCTGGCAAACTTTGAAATCAAAAAAGGAGTAAGGCAAGGATGTGTCTTATCATCCTTACTGTACAATATATATAGTGAGCAAGTTTTTAAAAATATTTCAGAACTAAGGGGTGTAAAAGTCAGTGGTAGGAACTTCAACAATTTCAGGTATGCAGATGACACAGTTCTTATAGCTGAATCTGAAGATGATCTTCAAAACTTAATCACAGAAATTTACAACAGAAGCCTAGACATGGGACTAATTATTAACCTAAAGAAAACAAAGTGCATGATTATTTCAAAAGAACCAATAAATAAGAAACTGAACATAACTGTTAACAAAAAGAAAATTGAACAGGTTCAGTCTTTTATATATTTGGGACAAATGTTTACAGATAGAGGAAATTCCCTTAAAGAAATAAAAAGAAGAATAGAGATAGCAAGAAAAGCCTTTAGTGATATGAAAACATCCAGACATTAATATAGACACAAGAAAAAGATTAATAAAATGCTATATCTGGTCAAGCCTTCTCTACAACAGTGAAACTTGGACTCTAAATAAAGAAGCAGAGAAAAAATTAGAAGCTTCCAAAATGTAGACCATCAGAAGAATGTTGAAAATACCATAGACAGAGAAAATGAAAACCGAAGATGTTTTAAAAAAAGCAAAAATGAAAAGAACATCTCATCTCATCTCCTTTATACCCTCTTTTACCTTGCGGTGTCGAGGGTCCATTGATCATCGGACCTCAATCCGTTTACAGGATAAGGTGGTCAGCCCTATGCCCCGGTATATCCTATGGCTTGTAGTGTTAAGTTCTCAAGGCCAGTTCGCCTGTTTTGCGGGATGAAAAACCCCAGAATAAACTGAGGAAAAAACCCTGTTGTCCACGCCCAAGACTGGCTAACTTGGCTATGGCAGATCCTTCAGCTCCTCACATCACCGACGGGAATCGAACCTACGACACTCCTTCCCCAGGCATATGGTTGCGAAGCGCATAGCCACTAGGAAATTAATTGAAATAATTAAAGGGCAAAAACTTAAATATTTTTGACATCTAACTAGACAAGAAGACATTCAGAAATTAATATTAGAAGGGAAATTGGATGGAAAAAGAGGGAGAGGTAGACCCAGGAGAATGTGGTTCGAAGACATTAAGGACTGGACTGGCTTAAATTACCATAAATGTTCCAGAGCAGCAAAAGAAAGGAAAAGGTTCCGTGATATGGTTGCCAACCTCCTTCTAAGAGATGACACTTGAAGGGAAATGGATGCTAAACTGGATATTATACCAAAAATGACCTTCTGAACTCATAATGGGCCTGAGATATTCCTCAAAAACATACAGCTTGTCATCAATTCCATTTTGGCCTTCTTTATGCTCTTTTATAACCTAACCAAGATACAAAGGGAGTGACAGATATGGTTGAATTGAGTGCTTTGATAGAATTCTTATAATTCTATCAAATGATAGAATTCTTATAATTCTATCAAACATTTCCTGGAGTATGCTTTCAATGGGTTTATCATGAGTAATAGGATTAGACTGATATCTAATCCTATTACTCATGATGTTTTATTAACCTGAGACAATCCTTCACTTTTCTCCTGTTCCTATGGCTGTGATTATAGAGAGCTATCAAAACTGCATTCAGACATTAACTTGGATTGCATTTTTCTATAAAATACCCAGGAAATGTGTCAACTTATTGGTATATCAAAAATTGTATTCATCCTATCTGGTTCAATTCTGATGTAAAATCATTAATTATTAAAAAAATTTGCCTTACAAAATAAATGTTCACTGAATGAATAGAGGAAGTTTAATAATATGGGATCTAATTCAAACGAGGTATAAAAAATGTATGTCAGGTTTCACAATCTTCTGTGGATAGTTAGGATTCACATAAAAACTAAACAGCTAATTAAAGCTTGATGTCTTAATATTACTCATACAGAGAACTCAGTTCTATGCTTTTTTATCAAATCCTTTAAAGGCTCTCTCTCTCAAAAATCTTCCTTACAAAATGAAATTGCATAATTAATAACAATTCTGAATAGACTTATGAAAATTTTAATGTTTTTGTGTTGTAATAACACTATAAAAAAGTTATAAAATCAAACACCTCAGCCTGTCTACAAGTATGATTACTTTGCTAATCTTCTCCAGTATTTATACTAATCATACATATCAATATTTATATCCCATCCAAAATTAAAATACTTTATCTAAACAGAAATTCTTGGACTAAAACTATTCTAGTCTGTTATGCAGACACTCCCAAATTAACTTGTTCATTAACAAGCAAGTGAATTTGGCAATTCACCATCATTTAGTTCTATCCCATTATAAAGAAATTTATAATGGGATACATAAAAATCATAATAGATAAACCTCCAATGATGTTTTTTTTTTTTTTTGAAAAGAAAGTTTATAACATAATTTTATCATAAAAAATGGAATCATTGTTTGATGATGGCTAAGATAAGTGGTACTGATGTAACATCTGGGGTCCCATAGTTTCCACCATGTCGCTATTTGAAAATGAGGTTTCTGCTTATTATCAACATTTTTAAAGTTCTTTTTTACAAATATTAGATACATTAAAATCAAAAGTAATTCAAGTCTTTAAATTTTTTTTTCCAGCAATAGAATGGAACATAAACTGATCCCTTAATCACTTTGTTTGCAGCCACACAGAATTTACTCTTCCCATTTGATCACATTTAAAAAAATTAAAAAAAAAAAATTCCTTCTCGAACAAAATTGAAATGATGCAAAAATTTTTAGAGGTTAACTGCCTTTGAATGCATCAAGATATGTTACAGAAGGATAATGAAAGAGCTTTGCATTCAGAATTCATGGATATACATTTCGATTTCATTCTTTATAAAATCATCAACCACTCTACCCATATCAAATTCCATAACTAAACACTTTATAAGTATTTAATGAAATGTCTCTTCTCCCAATTCCAGTAGGAAGAAACACTTGACACTCACTTAGATCCAAATATAATTTTTTTTTTTTATTCTATAGCAATAAAACTTCTTTGCAAATTTAAGAGTGATAACTGCTAAAATTGGAAATTTTCTATTTTTGTCCAATACCAACTGAAAAACTATTATTAAAATTATTTGTCAATTTGATACTCATGTAATTAAATATTTTTTTTATGTATTACTTTTGCTTTATGATGCTAGTCTATTTCTGAAACTGGATCTTCTTTCAACGAATGCTCATTTCATACAACATTACACTATTGTTATTTATAAATATTTTGTACCTATTTTACAGTTGCCTTACAAAGTACGAATGAAGTTTTGAATATCGTTTATTCTTTATATTATTGACCTTCCGAAGGTATCGAAAAGTACTTCGATAGCGCAGTCACCAGAGCACATGTTCTTCAAATGAAAAGATAAAGGTTCGGATCGCGTCGAAGAATCTTCATGAGAGTCTTCCAGTTGAAGGTAAGTAAGGAATTCTAATAAGGAAGTGGAAGGCCATAACTAGTCAGAGAAATACATCCAATTAATAGACATAATAATAATATACTGGCTCATAGCTTTAATTGTATCTCATAATTCAACCCAACAAACCATAGTCTCCGAACTTATTGCTGCCAGTATATAAATAAAGATAATTAAAGACAACTTGCACCTTTTAGATGAATATAACATGAATTAATGGAAAATTGTTTCACTATTATCTCTCACTCACACTCTACTAATCTGGAGAGAGTGTGTGTGTATATCTGGAAAACTGAACATAAATATGTTCAGTTCTCCAGATAAACCAGCGTAATTTAAATATTTAATAATAACAATATCCTTTATTATCTACCATATAAAATTACGCTTATATTACATACATCATAAAAATTAATATCGAGTAAGAAAACAAAATTACTCCACTGTCACTCTAAGCATCAACAGAAATTGGATAACTTGTACGTACAATAATAAACAACACAAAACGAAACCTTCAAAACTCCCGCATATTCAACGCCACCTCTTGTGTAAAAGATTTTTTTAACAATGCATTTATAATGAACAAATGTTATTTGTTTTATTTTTAATGCTCAGTAATTATACAACATGAGCAAAATATATTAAGTTCATAATATAATTAATACAAGGTATGCAAACTAAGATTTTTGTGTGTGTGTGTGTGTGTGTGTGTGTGTGTTGTTCGTCGTCGTCTGAGCAATTCGGGTATAGGCTTTTTATGTCCTGCTCCTGCTCTGCGATGAAGTTGGTCTTTCCACCTTAATCTTGGACGCCCACGGTCTCTTCTTCCTGTAGGTTTATATTTATATGCTAATTTGGGAATCCTATTATTATTCATCCTTTCTATGTGGTATAACCAATTTTGCTGATATTCTTCTATTTCTTGTATGACGTTTTTTTTTATATCTAATCTTTCTCTTATTTCTGTGTTTTTATCTAACCTAGTGAGTCTCAGGAGAGGTCTTAGATACTTCATCTGTGCTGCTTCTAATCTTTGTTTGTTTCTTTGTTTTACAATACAAGTTTCACTTCCAAATTTGAGAGATGATATAGAGGTTATGTTATATAATCTTAATTGAGTTTCTTTAGTCACTTGTTTTCCATTTTTTTTAATTATGCCATTCATGATATTGTAAATTTGTAGTCTTGCTTCTAATTGTGAATCAGTATCATATTGAAAGATTATATCAGAAAAAAAAAAAATCAGCTAACGCCTTTTTATTCCCGTATATACGGGAGTAGGCGAGGCCATTTAGCCCTATCTAACTTTTTGGAGACTGAGTGGGCAGTTCAATCTCCACTGGTACCCAATCAGGGAAAGATGGCCCAAGGCTATCACTAATTAAGCGGTACGCAGTGAAGAGAGACGGCTCAAATGTGCAGCCATCTCGTGGTCTCTAACCCTAACACAATATATTTAATGTCTGAAATAATGTGGGTTCTACGGTCGATTTTCTTGAGTTTACAGGACGAAAAACCCGAGTTTCCGGGAGGAAAAACCTGCTTGCCCGTGCCAGAGATCGACTAACTCGGGAACCGGTCGAAAAAAGGCTTAGAAAAATTTCCTCTAGTCGCCGACTAGACTCGAAACCAAGACTTCCTTCGTGCGGCCTAGCGCGATGGTGTGCAAACGCCACATCCACTGAGCTACACAGGCTCTCGAAAGATTATATTTCCCAAGTATTTGAATTCTGTGACTTGTTCTATTATTTTATTGTAAAGCATAAATTTGACTTTTGGAACGGTGTTTCCACACATTACCATAGCTTTTGTTTGTTTCAGAGATTTTCATTTAATTTTTTTTTGCTATTTCACTTAGATGGTTAGTTGCAATTCGGAGTTTATCTTCTGAATTTGAAATTAGTACTTGATCATCTGCATAAAGTACTGTATTTAGCTGTATGTTATTTGCTAGTTTAACTCGATCTTTGACAGTTGTTTTTAATTCTTTTAGGATTCTGTTTATATAAATGCTGAATAGGATTGGGGACAAGCCACAACCTTGTCTTACTCCATTATTTATAGTTATAGGTTCTGATAATGTCCCAATGCAAATTTGATGCAAATTTTTGTTTCTCTGTGTAAATATTTTATTGTATTAATTAATTGAGGAGATGTTTTATCATGTTGTAACACTTTCCAGAGTAGATTTCTGTTCAGGTTATCATACGCCATTTCATAGTCAATAAATAGAAGAAAAGTGGGCAGGTAAAAATTCTTTTATTTTTCTATGATCTGTTCCATTGTGAAAGAGACATCTGTGCATCCTCTCTCTCTTCTAAAACCACACTGTTCTTCTTCTTCTAAATAAATTTCTGTGTATTTAATTAGTCTGTTCTTTAAAATTTCGCGTATAGTTTGAATGCTGTTATTAAAAGAGTAATGCCTCTATAATTTCCACATTTGTCCTTGGGTCATTTTTGTTTGAATATTTATTACTGCTCCAGTTTCCCATTCTTCTGATATTTCCAGAAATTATTGAAGAGTTTAAGTAGGTTTTCTTTAAAACTATTGTCTACATATTTATAGAGCTCAACGCATATTCCATCCAGGCCTGGGCTTTTTCTATTTATTGAGTTTTTTTTAAATTCTTTTTCTAATTGTTTCATTGCTTCGGTACTTTCTTGTGTATTGATATCTTCAATTTTTTGAGTTTTGTCCAGGGGCAACTCGTACAAGGGCATTGTAGAACTGTAGCACCTCCAATTTTTCTCGATATATAAATATATTTATTCATTTATTTATATTTGCTTATAATATTTAATTTCATCATCAACAATCCTATACAATTCTCTTATTTTGTATAAAAAATAATAAAAATCCATCTTGCAGCACTTAGGAGGGCGAAGGAACCTAGCAGCCCGTGTTTACAACCGTGTTATATTGCTATGCGCACAAGCATATGCAAGTCATAGTGAGATCGGCACTGTCCGTCGCGCAGTTCCGTTGTTATTTTTATGAAGTTTGAGCCAGTAGTAGAGTGTTCCTGGTGCTTATTGTGTTTACTCCGTCTTACTTATTTTATTTATTTTTGATTTATTTATTTAACAATGATAAATTAGCGAATTTTAAGAATAAATTGCCTACTGAAGAAATAAAATTGACCACTGAAGCATATCCCATCATCAACAAAGAAAAACTTGAAACTGAAATTCAAATATTCTACAGTAGACCCAACATGCATGATTATTGTAAATTAATTGACTTGTTATAATTTATAACAGAAAATAATTTAGATT
Source organism: Typopeltis vanoorti (assembly GCF_054136105.1). NCBI lineage: Eukaryota > Metazoa > Arthropoda > Arachnida > Uropygi > Thelyphonidae > Typopeltis > Typopeltis vanoorti. Next base: position 99,582,211 of record NC_143568.1, on the reverse strand, counting down.
GTGTTCTTAGTGAAATTACTGTATTGATAAAAATTCTCTTGACAATTCCTATGACTACACCAGAGCCTGAATGCTGTTTTTCATTAAAGAGAATAAAAACATTTCTGAAGTGGACTATGAATCAGGATAGGTTAAATGCACTTGCGATGATTTCAACGGAGAAATATTTCTTTAACAGTCACGCGAACATCAAGGAAAAAATTATTGACCTTTTCGCTCGAAACAATACAAGAAGAATGGATTTTATTTTTACGTAATTTTGAATTATACTAAACTGTATAATTTTATCGATAATAAACAATATTTTTTCATGAAACAAAGCAAGAAGAATATATTTTATTTTTAAGCAATTTTGAATTATACCAAATTTTATCCAAACACGTAAACACTGTACTTATAGTGTGTATGTATATTTCGAAAGTTGCAGCACCACAGGATTTCAAGCCACGAGCCGCCACTAGTTTTTTCATTGTTTTGCATTTCTTGTTTTCATTCATCAATTCATTTTATAGTGTTCTATTCAATCAACTTTGAAAATTCATCGAATAAAACACTTCTTAATTGGTCATTTTCTACTGTTTGTAGTTGTCTGAAAAGTTTAAAACCTATTCTTTGTGTTCCAGTGATATCCAGCTCTAATGATTTAACATATTTCTTGATGGGGAGGAGGTGGAGAGGATCCAGAGGCGAGTGACTAAGATGATAACAGGTCTATGGAATGAACCATATGAGAACAGGTTGAAGATTTGTGGGTTTCAAAAACTAGTTGATAGGCGGAGGAGGGGAGATATGATCGAGACATTCAAATTGCTAAAGGGATTCTATAGGATTAATTCAGAGGATATTTTTGAGATCAGGACTGGTGGTGGGAGAACTAGGGGACACCTATGGAAGCTGAACAAGAGTGTGGTTAGCAGGGGTGTTAGAGCTGGGTTCTTTACTTTTAGAGTGATAAATTCTCTCAATGAGTCTAAGGACTCCTGGAGTCGCCCGAAATAATAATAATAATAATATTTACTCCAATCTTCTCTGCGTGTACTTCTGGAAACCTTTCTGACTTCAGCCCAGTCTCTTATACAGTATTCTATATTGTCAGCAGTGTTTTTATTCTGGAGATAGATTTTAAAAGCCTGTTTTTTATTTTCCCTTTCGATTAATTCCACTGAGTCATCATTCCAAGTTCTGAGCCATTTTTTTTGTTTTTCCTTGATTTGTATCCTACACTTTCTTCTTCTGCTTTTATTATGGTTTCCTTTATATTTTTCCAGTCAGTTTCAATATTGTTTGTGGTTGGTTTTATTTTATCTCTTATTCTGCTTTTATATAAGTTTTTGATACACTCCTGTTTTAGGAGGTGAATTTTAAGCTGTTTATTAGATGTTGGTACGTTCTTTTCTTCTTTTCAAGTATGTGGTTCTTTTTATGAAATCAAATCTGCTTTCAATTAACATTTGATCACTATCAATTTTGCTTCCTCTAAAATCCCTTCTATCCTTGATATTATTATTTAGTTATTGTTAATAATAATGTAATCTATTATTGATTTAGTTTCTCTTTCTTCCCATGAGTACTTAAGTATATTTTTATGCCTGAAGAAAGTATTACTGATTTTCAGACTGTTAAATTTGCAGAAGTCTCTTAATAAAATTCCATTGCTATTGATTACTGATTCTCCCATTGAACCAATGCATCCTGTTATTTTCCCACTGTAGCGTTGAAATCTCCCAACAAGATTGTTGCTTCCTTTTAATTTGTTTTCCGAAAAGTAGAATACGAATTATCGGATAAATGGATAAATTCTGGGGGGGGGATTTTTTTTGTGTGTGAAAATAGTGTTTGCTTCCATAAAGCAAGATCATTATAAATTCGATTAATTTTAAGCTTTTCTTCGACCATTTCCCGAGTTAATCGATCTCACATACGGTTAAGCGGGTTTTTCATCCCATAAACACACAAGAAAATCGACTGTAGAACGCGCATTATTTCAGATAATAATAAATTGCATTAGGATTAGAGAAAAGGGAGGATGGTACTTATCTACCTCTATTCACCGGATGCCGATTAAAATGGGTGTCTTGGGCCGGCTATCTCTGAGTGACTACTGTGGAGTTTGACCGATCCTCAGGCTTCAAAAGTTAGACTGAACAACCTCCCTATTTATTTTTTGTAAAAGAAAAAAAAACATGACTAGCTGTCTAATATCATATTTGATAGCCTTTAGCAGAAACAATGACGTACCCAGGGAAACATTGATTCCGCTAGGTGAAATCAATGTGGATCGACTAATGATTTCGAACTGGATCTATACTCCTATATATACCTAAATCTATATACCTATATACCTGAAGCATCCAAATTATTCAGTGGAGAAGATACTGGGGCTACACATCGCAGAGAATTTCTATTGGGATCGGCTATATAGCTCATTATTTTTCCGAAAACTTTAATTTCGTATGGGTACAGATGCATCTTGCAGAGATCCCATGAACTGCTAAGTGCTACCAGTATGGTTACAGATGTTTCCTATGAAATAAAACACATAAATACTCTAATGATTTCAATTCTTCAAAGGGAGCAGACGTAGCTATTTTATGCAAACTAACATTCTAAAGATAAATGAACACCCAGTCTCACCATCGCTAAAACCGGGAGCTATGGTTATCAGTGTTTCCAGCGACATCGAGGTGGACTACAGCAGACAACTGCCGCAATCTGGAATTTCACTCTAACAGGAATATATCACTGTTCGATATAATGTGAGTTGCATGGCCGATTTTCTTGGATTCCTCGGTTGTTATGTAGGATAAAACACGAACTTACCTCTGATAAAGATCAAAAGCATTGAAAAGAGATCTCAAAAATAAATCTTCAAGTTGACGATTCGAATTTATGTAGAATAGATTTATATTGATTTTTCTTCTGGTTTCTAGCGCTGAAAGAGAGAAAATACGCTTTAAAATAAACTTACGCCTTATCTTTCCGGATAGGAGATAGTTGAGTAGGCGAGGTCATTTTAGTCCTATCTAACTTCAGAAGATGAAGGGGGGAAATTCAATCTCCACCGGTAGCCAATCAGAGATAGCTATCCCAAGAATATCACTAATTATACATGGCATCCAGTGAAGAGATGGGGCTGAAAAGTGATGCTATATGGTAGCTCTTAATCCTAACATTATGTTTACTATTTGAAATTGCGTAGGTTCTGCGGTCGATTTTCTTGCCTTTACGGGAAGAAAAACCCGAGTTCCCGTGAGAAAAAAAATTAGCCATGCAAGATATCGACTAACTCGGTAACAGTTCGAAAAAAGCTTGTTGCTCTACTTGGGTGACTAGAATAGAACTTCCAACGCTCTTTCTTCGGGTGGTCTAGCCCAAGATGGCACATGTCCCATTCATTGAGTTACAGGTGCTCAAAAGAGCAAACATTGCTTCCACAGGGAAGAATATTTTAAAAATTTGTATAATTTTTAAATTTAATATACGTTTTAAATTTTAGCTCAATTTTATAATTTCTACTTCCAGTGTGATTCCACAGCAATACTCTCCTGAAATAAACTTACCTACAACAGCTTATCTTTTAAAGGAAGATCTATATGAAACACACTAAAAAGCTACATCCTCTTCTAGCCAATTATTCAAGAGGTGAGAACTCAATCCAGAATGGCATCATTATGTAATATAAACTACATCCATTATACTATGTATTTTAACTAATTTACTGTTTCCATACTTTTTTATGTGGCGCCTACCCTCAAAATTGGTCGATGAACCTACAGTACCAGGACGTCTTTCCCATTCATTATTAACTTAAAATATGAGTAAATTTTTTCATTTGTATGTAGTTTGCTCCAGAAACCAAACATGAAACTTTTTCAAGCCATTTCAGGCATAGAATTAGTAAAACAGGCCTCACAGAGGAAGAAATTTATTTCCCATAGTCCAAAACATAATCACAAACATATGTTCACGGTGAACCCGAAACATGCAGTCTGTTGGTTGAAGAACGGATACATCTTTTCGATTCTTACAATCCAAAACACAGAACAGCAAAGATTCAATACATTGCGTTCCAATTCCTTACATTTCCGGGATATCAGAACCAATTTCAAGAATTCTGAAGAAATATGATTTAACAGCCACTTATACACCTATTAACAAATTTTCCACCCATTTTCCTTCATATAAAGATAAACGCTCAACCTTGTCTCTGGAGTGTATCAAGTTCCTTGTAATTGTAATCTTTCATACTTTGGACAAACTGGACGTTCTATAGAAAAAAGAATTCAAGAGCATCAGTCATCAATTCAACACAACAAACCTGAGAAATCTGGATTAGCTCAGCATGGATTAGAAACAAACCACAACATCCTTTGGTCCAAGACTCTCCTCCTACACAGATGTCGCTACAAATTTGAACGTTTATTTAAAGAAAGTGTGGAGGCCTTACTTCAACGTCCTAACTTGAATCTTAATGACTGTATATCTATATCAAAAATTTGGGAAAGTTTAATCAGGATAACACATTTATTTTTATTTTTTTGTAAATTTCCTACATTAGTCTAATGTTATTTGAGATTATTATATGAATTTCTGAATTAATATCTTTAATTATGACTTTAAAAATATTTACTCTTCTAATACTTAGCGATATGACATCATGCGGGTCGTTGTATGTGTGAATGATCAATTGTTCGTATTCCACTTTGTTTTTTAAACCTATTCCTATGTACCCACTGATGTTGGTCTGTAATATTCAGATCGAAATCTTTGTCAAATTAAACATTATTCTTGTGTTAACGTTTATATTGGGTTAGATGGCACATCGGCCCATGTGTTACGAGAATATGCAAGAGAATTAGCAACTCCTCTAACCATAATGTTTAATTTAAGCCTCAGTTCTGGTAAAGTGCCAATAGAGTGGAAAGAGGGGAAAATAGTTCCATTGCACAAGGGAGGCTCTAAGACTGAGGTTGCAAATTATAGACCAATCAATATATCTGGAGTGGTGGTTAAGATTTTGGAGAAATTGGTTAAAATTAGAATTCAGGAATGGGTAGACAGCAATATGATACTTTATAAGGGGCAACATGGTTTTGTGAAGGGTAGGTCTTGCCTAAGTAATTTGGTTACTTTCAATAATAAAGTAACAGTAAAGTTGGATAAAGGAAATCCTTACTCGGTGATACTGCTTGACTTTGCAAAGGCTTTTGACAGGATTCCACATGGAACTCTGTTGCATAAATTAGAGCAAATGGGTTTGGATCCGAAGACGGTGATTTGGATTAAAGAATGGATGGTGGACAGATAACAAAGAGTGGTTTACGGAGGAGCTGAGTCCAGAAAAATGCAAGTGACTAGTGGTGTAACTCAGGGCTCAGTTCTTGGTTCTCTATTGTTTAATTTGTACATCAATGATATTGGAAATACCTTGAATGGAAATATCCACTTGTTTGCTGATGATGCAAAATTTGGAAGAGCGATAATCAATCAAATGATGTGGATATTTTACAGGATGACTTAAAGCGGCTGACGGTATGGACTGAGGTAAATAACTGTCAGTTCAACGTGGCTAAGTGTAAGATGATGCACTTCGGGAGGATGACATCGCATGCTCTTTACTATATTAACGGAACTGAATTGCAGGAAGTTGATGAGACAAGAGACTTGGGAGTTATGGATGGACAGAAAACTTCAGTTTAAAGGACATATTGCAAAGATTGCCAAAACATCACATCAAATTACATGGTTGTTGAGGAACACACTAACAAGCAGGGATAGGGAAGTTATTATTCCACTCTATAAGGCATTAATAAGGCCGCATTTGGACTATTGTGCACAGATCTGGTCGCCCGGATTTCTTGGTGATGCGGAAGTGGTGGAGAGGATTCAGAGGCGGGTTACAAAGATTGTTGCAGGTCTGTGGGATGTTCTCTATGAGGATAGATTGATGATCTGTGGGCTCCAAAAACTAGCTGATAGACGTAGGAGAGGGGATATGATAGAGGTATTTAAATTGTTAAAGGGATTTTACAGGATTGATACTGATGATATTCTTAAGACCAGTGCAGGATGTGAGAGAAGGAGGGGCCATCCCTGGAGATTGTGTAAGAGTGTGGTTAACAAGGGTGTTAGGACTAGATTTTTACTTGGAGGGTTGTGAATGGGTGGAATGCTTTGCCAGAGGTGGTTGTGAATGCTTCAACTGTGAATGAATTTAAGGAGAGGTATGATGGGTATTGTGTAAATAATGGTTAGTGTGTCAATGTCGGGTCTCCCGCGATGAGTCTTTTGACTCCATGGAGACACCGTTAAAATAATAATAACAATAATAACAATATATTTCTAAAGGAGACCTGTACTCAGTGTACTTTTGGACTATGCGAAAGTTTTTGTCAGGATACCACATGGTGTATACTACATTTATATGTAATGCTATTTAGTTTGTATGGCAAGATATAGAAAATGATTTAAGGTGATATATGCAATTGTTTACCTAAACACAAAAGTAGGAAGAACAACAGTTTGTGAAGATGATGAATGGATCATGAAGAATGAACTGAATAGGCTGAATTAAAATGGCCTCGCCTACTTCCTGCAAGTGAATAAACCACATTAGTGATTAGCTGAGTGGTGTCGTTACCTCACAGTAAATAACACTAGCACAAAATATTATTGTCTGAAATAATGCGAGTTCTGTTATTCACTGGAGATGTGGAAATGATGGAGATGATCCACAGATAAATGACTAAGATTTTGCAGGCCTGTAGAATGATCCTATGAGAAGAGATTAAAGGTCTCCCTATTACAAAGGCTAGTTGACTTGATAGGCCAAAAACAGGGATATAAAAGAAATATATAAGTTACTAAAACATTTTATAAGATTGACATAGAAGACTTTTTTTTCAATACATGGCAGGAAGAGAGAGAAAGAGGGAGAGAGAGCTTGGGATTACCTCCTTTCAAACCATAAGAGAGTAGGACTAGCAAGTTGTTAAGACTAGATTTTGTTTGCTCCGATGGCAATAATCGGCTGAAATTGATTACCACAGAAAGTTATGATTGCTTCCTTGGTGAATGAATAAGAAAGAAATAATGTTGTTTATGAGCTTCCCATAATGAGTCATTGACTCTCTGGAGATACCCTAGAAATTATTATTAATAATAATAATAAACATTGTCTCTTATATTATCCCTTTCCATTTAATTTCCCAGGCTTTACAGCAGATGGGATCTTTTACGTCAGTCCTCAAACCCAGCTATCGAAGACCTTCAACTTTATAATAATCATGCTTTTTCAGGCCTTCCCAAAGAAAAAGTGCAACATGATTAATATCTCCATTGTCCCCTGTAAATCTGCACTCTGCTATCAAGCAAATAATGGACTTAAGTGCATGAATGGCTGCTGAAGCAGCATACAAAAGGATTTGTTCGTAGGTATTTCAACCAGCATGGCAAGTTGCCGGCTTGCTGACCGAGTAGTTAGTGTGTTGCTCTCCAATCCACAAGCTCGAATTCGCGTGGATATGAATGTTTTTTTGATCGTCTTTAGGTGTTTGGGAGATTGAGTTCATCTCCAGGTGTGAGACTACACCCCATATACTGTGGGGCTGAAGTGGCTTGAAAAGGATTCATATTTGATCTCAAAAAGTAGGTTTCAAACAGCGTCTGGTTTCCTGTAATACGGTTTATACAATTAGTGTAAAATACATTCCATTGATTGTGAATTAGTCAGAGAGGTGCCTGCATTGATTACATTTTTCAAGACTAGTTATCACTGCACTGCAACAGTAATGCCTTTATGAAATGAAAGATCTGCTGATGAGTTTTGTATTGATACATGCTTTGCATAGACTGCATATGAAGCTGGATTGCTCATGCAAGGCACCAGCAGTAAAGTGAATTTTTTTCTTCAATTGCTTGGTTAAACTTTGTTGGTTTTGAAAAGTGAATGATTTTGGGTAGAATGGGGAACAATGTTCTTCATACCAGCGAGGATAATTTCTCGGATTCGTTTGGAGTAAGTGTTTGGATTGTGGAAGCAATAACCAGACAATGAAAAATAGGTCGGCTCACATGGCACGTTTAAAGTGTCAAACGACACGATGATGGATGTGACAGGTAGAAGTACTTCTTCTTAGAGAAAGTAATTATTTATCTAACACAAAACCGTGATCTGTGGTATTCAGAGAAGACGTGACCTCTGTAGTGTCACGTCTTCTCTGAATACCACATGCTATTGTATTGGGAGAGTGACGAGGGTTATCAGTAATTTGGATAGAAAAAAAAATCAGCTAACGCCTTTTGGATCCCGTATAGAGATTAGGTGAAACTGTTTTAGCTCTATCTAACTATTGGAGAATGAGTAGGCAGTTCAATCTCCACTGGTACCGAATCAGAGATAGCTGGCTCAAGGCTATCACTAATTAATCGGCACGAAGTGAAGAAGACGGCCAGCAAGTGCAGCCATCCCGTGGTCCCTAACCCTTACACAATATTTTTAATGTCTGAAAATAGTGTGGGTTCTACGGCCGATCGTCTAACTCAGGAACTGGTCGAGAAAAGGCTTAGAAAATTCCTCTAGTGGCGACTAGATTCGAACCAAAGTCTATTCGTGCGGACAACCGTCATAGAGTGCAAATGCCGATTCTACGGAGTTTTATTATATTAGTAGTAGTAGTGGCACCCACAACAGACTCTGGCAGCTTATTACACTCATTCACCACTCTCCAAGTAAAAAAAAAAACTAGCTGTAACACAATTTCCCAGCTTCCATGGATGGCCCCTAGTCCTCCCACCACCAGGCCTATTCTCAAAAATATCTTCTGAATTAATCTTATAGAAACCCTTCAGCAATTTGAAGTCATATCTCCCATTTCTGTCTATCAACCAATTTCTGCAACCCACAAATCTTCAACCTGTTTTTATAAGGTTCATTCCACAGACCTGCTTTCATCTTGGTCACTCATCTTTGGATCTTCTCCACCTCCTCCCCATCACGAAGAAACTGTGATGCCCAAATTTGGGCACAGTAGTCTAGGTCGGGTCTTTTCAAGGCTCGATACCGAGGAAAAATAACATGTTTGTCTCTGCTTGTTAAAATATTTTTTGATGTGCTGATTTAGCCACTTTTGCGATGTCCCCCCTAACCTTTAATCTCTCTATCCACCAACACTCCCAAATCCCTGGCCTCATCAATCTCCTGGAATATGGTTCCACCCATGTGATATACTGCTGCTAATCTTTTTACCCCCAAAATGCATAACCTTTCATTTTACCACATTAAATTGACATCCATTCTCCTTAGCCCAGCCCTCCAAACTATCCAAATCATCCTGCAAAATTTCGACATCCTGTGCATTCACTATTGCTCTACCGAACTTTGTATCATCAACAAACACATGAACAGTTCCTCTCAGATCCTTTCCTATATCGTTAATGAACAAATTAAACAGTAGTGGTCCAAGAACAGAACCCTGCAGCACACCACTAATCACAGGCCAACTTTTGGACTCTGTCCTGAATAAACCACTCTTTGATTTTTCTTCATCATCCACCCTCCTATCCATCTCACCAACCCTATATCCATCCCCATATGCTGCAGTTTAGTGATTATAATTCCATGTGGTATCCTGTCAAAGGCCTTAGCTAGATCCAGTGTGATCACTGTAAACCCGTTACCCTTATTCAGTTCAGCCATTACTATGTTGAAAAACCTGAGCAAGTTACTGACAGACCTTGACAACGATTCTTGATATGCTGATCGGTCGGTAATTTACAACAGCAGTCTTGGAACCTCCTTTATGCAACGAAATTATTTTACCCTCTTTCCATCCCAGACCTGAGACACACAGACTCTCGAATAGGCACATGTATAATTTGAGTTACGCCATTGCTTATTGCAAAAATTGGTGCACATTTTCCATCTTCTAGAGGTGTTAGAAAAGAAGTGCCAGTTGGAATTATGGCCATTGAGGCTATCTATGAGGGTAATCTCTCTCTATATATATGAACAGCCCAATGCAGATAGTTCAACTTCGCGGAGAGCAAGCTGAAGAAGTCAGAATAGTTTTCAGGATTTGGAGACTGGTAAAAATACAGATGAATGTTAATAGATAGAGCATATAAACCTTGAGCCAGGGATAAAAATATAAGGATACTAAATTAACTTTTCTCTGGAAAAAGATATTAGCTCTCACAAAGGCATAAATGACACATTATTTTTTATTTATTTTTGGTGAAATGAATCGTGAAGTAGTTATATTGACATTGAAGGTACATATAGCAGCAATTTCGGTTTTCATCAACCGTAGATCTGGTCTGAATGACTGGAATCGATCATTAAGCACATTTATGCTGAAAATATTAATAAAGTGGATGTGAAAATTTTGACTTTTTTTTACTGGGGCTGGTTTTGATAGAGATTTAATTTAGTCGCAGTGTCATAGTCACTGTATATTTCATTATTGACTGGATGGAAGGTAGACTCTTGGCAATGACACATACATAGAGAGAGAGAGACTGAAAACTTTATGACATAATGTAGCATAGACAGTGCCTCTAGTACTACTAATCAGACTCCTTTTCCCTTCCAGGCAAGGCCTGCTAGAATATGTTGGCAGCTGGACTATACACCAGTTGATGGAGAAGTTTCCTGGATCGATACTGTTATGTTTGAACTGTATTATTTGGATATCGTGGTCAGGACCGGCGCATAGTATTTTCTTGTGAGTGCGATTAATGTTCGGCGGCTTTCCAAAAATTTTTTTCGATTAAAGTGTAAATAAAACGTACAGGAAATGGGGAAAAAAAAAAAAAAAAAAAAAAATGAAAACCGCTTTACAATATAATGTTACCTACGGATTAGTCCTGCTTATACAAATTTTTTCAAGTTATATAAATTTTCAAAATAATATAAAATAGTAATATAAATTTAAGAGATTTATTCAAATATTCTTTACATCAATATATAAATTAATTTTGAAGATTCAACGAAAATAGATAAGAGAATTTTACAAGAATGTTTCGCATTCGATTATTTTGTGTCGCTGACGCTGTCCTAACAGCCCGCTAATATAAGACTCGAATGTGAGAATGATTTATTAGTAAGGCGACTTTTAGGGCTGAACCGCATGCATCCGATCTGATTAAAATTAGGATACGGCTCTTAGACGGAACTCAACAATTAATCATAAGTTGATTTATGATACATCAAAAAATAAAGAACTATATTAGATATATTTTCGTAAATTTTAATCAAAAATTACAGTAATATACATCAAAAAATAAAGAACTATAATTAGATATATTTTCGTAAATTTTAATCAAAAATTACAGTAATATATAATCGGATACAGGATTTAATTTCAGAAATTATTTGTTCGTTTTCGGGAAGATCTGAAGGGGCCCGAACTGAAGACGACGTACATTCATATTTATATGTACCATTCGTTGTTCGTTTAAACTCTTATCTCATAATTTTTGACATCTTTTAGGTGCCTTTTCTTCTGAGGCACCTGTGTATATTGCACACTTCGCACACGCCACCAGCCAGGCCTGATAGTGGTATTAGTTTATCGTCTTTTCATTTTTGGGTACTTTATTATAAAGCTTACAAAAGAGTAGCATGAATTTCCAAATGAAGAAATTACATTATTAATGGACTAGGTACATTCACTGGATGCTACCACTATTAAATTGAAATATATATATATATATATATATATATATATATATATATATATATATATATATATATATATATATAGGTTTATCATTCTTAATTCTCCATGTATCACGATCTTGGAAATACATTCCTCCTGTGGCAAGATTTTGGTATCTGTGAGTTACTCCAGAATGTAATCTAGAAAAAAATACTCCATAAGTAGAATATTTTGCAGAACTTCTGTTTGCTTAATAGGACGTCATTAAAATACTGAAGGAATCTTGGATAAGGTTTTGCATAATTTTTTCGCTCCTGTTCCCAAGGTTCATAGTCATTCATGATGTCCTATAACTAATTGTACTGTACTTATCTCTCACATTTCATCTGGCTAAATATTATTGTACAGGCAGCTCCATGAAGCCTGTAGTCAAAATTCATCATGGAAGACAAACTTTCCATACAATATCAACTCTCCTTCAACCCATTAACAGACAAAAACACAACTGACACTGGCAACCCATTCCATGCATTCACTCCCCTCTCCAATTGAAAAATTTAGTCCCATCACCCTTACTAAGCCACTCCTCTTCCTCCCAAAGACCACTCACCTCCACTAATTCATTCCAAGAAATCCTGGTATGCAGACCTAAGAACAGTAATCCAGGTGTGGATATATCAAGGCTTTACAAAGAGGAATAAGTAACTTATATTTAATGTTTATCAATAGCCAAGTAATCCAATAAGCTAACTTTTCAACCTTAGCAATATGCTCTACTATCCCTAAATTCATCTATTTCCTGGAATACAGCTCCATCAATGGGATACATAGCTTGTAATGTATCCCAAAATGCATAACTTTACATTTTTCCCATTTCACCTTGATTAACTGTTACTCTGTTCAATTTTGCATCATCAGCAAACAACTGAAGAATTCCCTTCAGATTTCCTATTTTGCTGATACAAATTAAAGCAGTGGTCCAAAGCACAGAATCCCATGGCAGAACTCGTCACCTGCTTCTCCATAGACCACTTTTTGGGTGGTCTATGAATGGGCTGGCTTATCTATTGAATCACCCAAGAATATCAAGTACATCAACTTCTTAGAATATGAAAAGTTTGGCCTTGTTTATCTTATGCCATTGGAACTGGACAGTTCTTTGGAATCAAACCAAGATTCTTACTCATTTAAATTTAATGTTTCTTGAAACAGCTTGTATTTCCATGTGTTGATATTGTTTTGAATGTCATAAAACAATCTCTTCTCTCCCTTGTCCTTTTAAACACAGAAGGAAATTACTGGGAATAAATAAATTATATTTTTCTGTCACAGCCATTATAAAAATGTCTACTACCCATTCCTTTAAAACATCCAGTTTCCTAAGAACTCACTAAAATATTACTCCGTACTGAAAAGAGCAAGTAAGGTTGATCAATAATTCATGCCTCGCAAATTTACTCCCCGACACTCAAAGCACTTATCACAATTCTAAACAAAAAACTTAGTCTCACTAACTTGCTAATCACACTTTTACAAACTTTCAGGTTTCATGTTCTGTTTTCATGTATTGAAATATCTTCTGCAACTATTGCATCAAGGGTTTTTATCTAATCCAATTAAAATGATAAATAGGCATAGAAGTATATTAGTTTTTAAATTTCAAATTATGCAACCGAGATTACACAAACTTTACAGTTCAGGCATTTTGTTTCCACTGCCTGAATCTTTTATATTTCCAGAGTTAATGTTAATCTGAATTGGCATCAACAATTCCTTCACCCTTTCAGATATCCACTGAAACATGAACCGTAAAGGAGTCTTGAGTAGCTGCCCAGCAACTAGAAGGCTGGGCAATCCAGACCAAAGATAAATATTTCGGTCTATAGTTGATATCTCAGCTATTTAGCTGCAATTATTTTAATTTTAGTATATATATATATATATATACTTTTGATTATTCATTACTACATTGCTGAACACTTGCCACTTCATATTTGAAATCTATAGTATGCTCATGTATTAATCTGAGAACTAGTTGTTTTGAATTTTGGCTGAAGAACTAAGAATAGTAGACTGTACCATTGACAGGGTGTAGCATAGATAGAGGAAGCCTGCCTCACGGCACCGTGTTACGACAAGGTATTTTACAAATATACGGCGTTTCGTTTGGTTTATGTGCTTATATTTTAATAATAAAAAAATTATAGTCATACATACTAAAACTAAACATTTTAGAACCCACTTATTAGATCATTGTTTCTCAAAGTGTGGTACACATATCCCCGTAGAGCAAACATTTGATTAATATTATGTAATCGTTTTGCATTAACGTTTCTCTTGTAATAAAAACAAAATATAGCAATTGAAGATTTTGTATTTTTGTCTTATAATCCATCAGGGGCGATATTTAATTGTTTGCCACAGGGCGCAATCTGATCTGGTGATAGCCCTGTTTGCAGGTCAGTAACATGTACTGTCCGACCACAGATACTCGACCCTTTGCTGGCAATGTGCCAAGTAGTCAATTCATGTTGAAGAGAAGACAGAAATAAGGCAATGTACGAGTGTTACCAACACGCGAAATCACGTGCTTTATACGTAAAATTTTCCAACTGTACAAGCAGAATAGTTACAACTTTAAAAACTAAAATTTTCATAAAAGCAAAGCTAATCATCCCACAAAACGCATTGATTACCCTATTATCGGAATGGATTCGCCTTCTGCTATGTGTGTGTAGAAGCGTCGAGGGGTCATGCATCTGTGGTTGTACAGTAATGATAATTGAACATTCTCGAAGTCTTTGAAAACCCGAGTTTTGGGGATATAAAATATTAATCCACGAATGTCACTCAATAACAAGTATATTATCCTTGACAAGAAATATTCCTGTTTTAATCCTTTACCCAAGCATACGCAAACAAAATTTATACGCGAAGTATCTTTACAACTAGTTTGCTTATGCTTGGGTAAAGAATCAGATTAAGAATAATTTCTTGTCGAGTATAATTATACTTTGTAGCCGCAGCCCATCAGAAAAATTTTCTACAAATATATATATATATATTAGTTTTATTCTGAGTGGGTTCTCTATGTGAATTTACGTATAACTGCTTGTTGGTACACGATGTTAGTCACGACACACCCATGTCTCGAGCAGAAATCAAACAGGTACTTACCATTACTGTTAGCCTTCAACTTTTCTTCAAATTTTTCATAAGATTTCTGCATGTCTATGATTCATTTACTATACTGCTGGAAATCTTTAAGAACCAATATTAGCTTTTTGATTTTCTTGTTCATCTCCTTTTCCAATGAGTCAAGAAATGCCTCCAATTAATCCCTATCAGAACCAGACATGCAAAAATCTTATGGAAAATGTACAGAATAATTCAGCATTAAGTAATGTGACTACTTATCCTTTTCTTCCCCAAATATTTTTTTTCATTTCTTTAAAGTTAACTTCTAATTGGAGTTAATTTAAATTCAACCTCAGCTGAAAAGCATCCAGAAAATGAAAAAAATTTTTTCCTGCATCCTCATAGGGATTTTAATCCACTTCTTTTCAATTAAAGTACATGGTCTTTTCTAGAGCTGAAATGATATGGAAAACACTTTGGGGCAGAGTTATTTAGGCT
Organism: Typopeltis vanoorti; assembly: GCF_054136105.1. Lineage (NCBI taxonomy): Eukaryota > Metazoa > Arthropoda > Arachnida > Uropygi > Thelyphonidae > Typopeltis > Typopeltis vanoorti. The sequence continues at coordinate 99,566,915 of NC_143568.1, read as the reverse complement.
ATTTTAAATTATGATTAAAGCAATTAAACAAATCTACAGAGCAAACAAATTCAAACTATCAGTTTTTGGAAACTGTGTGAACCAGCTGCAGCACATCCCTGTTATTGGTGTTTTCTTGCTATTTGTTTTTGTCAGGGCAGACAGTTCCACGTGATACCAGAAGTCATACTTTCTCCAGGCATGGTATTTGAAATGATTTAAAATTCCATGAGAAATGAGAGCCATACCAAACTCCTAGGTTAGCATTAAAATGGGGGTGGGAGTTATAAAAAAAAGACCAAAAAAAAATATAACAAACTATTGCTAGCAGAACATGAACTGTTATGCCTCCTGTGGCCTTTCAACAAGATAATCTTGAACTATCTAGATACAAAGAAGACTAATTAGTCATGATGATCACACTCAAATTGTACTTCAAGAGAAGTGCTCTAGAACTAGCATCTGTTCTCGATCATCTTTACATTTTATTAATCCTATAGCATAGAAGCCCATATTCAGCATTCATTGCAAAACAAAAGTCAGTTATCAAACTACTCTTCATGAAGTGCTCTATGGAATAATGGAAAGGTCACCAACAATTTCTTCATTAGTTAATCAATGATCACCAGGACAGATTTACCATTCAAGAAGATCCACAGATCTTGCCAATCACTCCAAACTTTTCCATGTATCACAGAAAGATTTAGAGAAATCTTTACTGTTGTACTTAACATTTCCAAGCCATCTAATCTGACAGGGCAATTTTCTCTGTGGTCATTCAGTGCACGTAATGGTGTATGATGTACGCCTCTTCCCATGCAGCTGTAATTCAGGTTTCAGTCAAATTATATGCTTTCTTTTCCATATAAATAATCTCCAACTTACCTCAAATATAATTGATAATCTGCAGATGACAGCATGCTCCATTCGTCCTGTCCTAAACCTTGATCCTAATACCATTCTTCAATGCACTGATGACAAACTTAGTCACCTTCAATGCTATCATAACAGTCTCTTATCTTGCAAAAAAAATATTACTTCACATCCCCAAATACTGGTGTCCAAAAGCTACCTGCATATGAAAAAATTTTCATGACTATAGCCAAATGTGGACAAATTTATTGGCATCATACTAATTATATTACACAAAAAATGTGTTATAAATTTTATACAAATTAAATTGCAATATGTTTTTGACAAAGTTATAAATTCCCTAAGGACATATAGTTAAGGAATTAATGTACAGTGCTTTCCAATTTACGATGTCTTTTGAGACAGAAGACATCCAAGTTTGCAACTTTATTCCTTTTATCCTGCTGAGTGCTACTACGTGATCCCTTTGGGCACAATTTGAAAATCTGAATATGTACCCACTACTCTCTACTTGAAATTGTCAGTTATACAAATTGCCACATGGTGATTTGTCTTGAATTTGTGGTTGTAGTCTTCAGAAAGTGTCGTCCTTAGGTTTCTGGACACGAGTATATTTCATAATACCAAGTTCATGAGACAGGGACCAGATCATTCTTCTTTGGCAACATTTACTTCTAACTTTTCATGACAAAACCTTTTCAGCATTCCAAAAAACCTACTGTCATTTTCTTTAAAGTTAACATTATTTTTCATCTATTCAGCAATTAACTTTGTATACAAATCCACTCAACTTGACTCTCCATAACTTCTCTCAATTTTGCCACTGTCCAAAAGAAGGCAGTGCAGCCAATAAATCCCCTCGCTTACCAACTGACTCCAGCCACATTCTCACAAATCATGTTTTTGTTTTGTGCTACCTCTGTTCTTTGGAATTTCCCAATGAAGCACTCCTTCTCCTCAACACAATCTCTAGCTCTTCAAAAAAGAGCATTTACTTTGTCCACACATAGCAGCCATAGGTTCTGAAATTTGACAATATGGGACTAATACAAAAAATGTACAAAATTTGTTCCAAGTTTTAAGAGGCTACCTTCAAAAGCATCCCATGTCTGAATGAACAAAACAAAAAAAAAAAAAAAAAAAAATACACAGCAACTTTGTTAGTATTACAGCTACATTTATATGAAATGTCTGATGAATTAAAATCATAAACAATGTTGTATGTAATGCACTGAACACAAAGTTTCTAGCTTGATGGATGGAAAGAGGGGAGTCTAATCCTCCCCCCCCCAACACGTCAGGTGGATGATCAGTCCTATTATCACAAAAGGAAAATATGCAGAAATTTACTAACAAACTTTTAGAGCTTTTGTTCTCTGATACAGACAAGTTATTTTGTGGACATTCTTTCTAAAAGGAAAACTGAGTATTAAGAATTCTCTCTCACCATTGAATGCTTACTACAGAAAACAGACACAAGCAGTGCTGGAGATGCAAGCTTTATTGGTGGCATTTACCCAAAAAGTATTTTTTTTTATATATATACATATATATATATACATACATACACACCCATATGTATGTATGTATGTATGTATATAAACACACATACCAGATATTGTGGGTGCAGTATCACAAAAGCATTCATGAAACAGCAAACTGTTAACACAACATTTAACTAGTGACAGTGTGCTGCAATTTATTTTTTTATGACAAAGTAAAGATGAGTAACGCCACCATAACTGAATTTGAATATTACTACCTGACAATGTGAAAACTTTCACAAAGCATTCACAAGGTCACTTATTACTTTTTTTATACAAATAACTAAATGTTTATGAGAGACCTTCATTATGCAGATCTATCATTTATTTCAAACCTAAATAAGCAATACTTTGAGCAACAGTTAAATGTTTTAGGGAAAGCATTTTATATTTGTTACATTTCTAAACATTACTGCTTTTTTTTTTTTTGTGTGTCTAATTAGCAAAAAAAATTTTTTAAAAAAAGAAAAAAAAAAAGCCCTTTTTTTGGACAAGCTCCCAACACACAGTCCTAAACATATGCAGGAGTAACGCTCTCATTTCATAATCAAATGATATTTTCCACATATCTTCAAAAAAAAATCACTTGAGAATATACAAGAAAAAAAAAGCCAATTGTAATATTTACAACAGTAATCTACTTACACTATGTGCAGCAAGAGTAAGTTAACTCGACGTTCTAGTGTTACTCCTTCACTGTGTTCAGGAACTCCAAATACCACAAATGGCAAACAAAGGAATGTAATACATAAGGGAACATGATTGTGCCATGCAAAACAACACAGTAGCTACACAGATGAGGCACAGATCACGTGTTTGTACACCATATAGTGTAAAACCAGTCACATGTTAAGGATGATTAACTATTCTGTGGAAGATACACATGATAGTTTAAAAAAAAAGAAAGAAAGAAAAGAAATAGAAGTTTTAATAAAGTAGTCTCAAAATACGCAGAAATGAAAAATCTGTTGAATAAAATTTGTGAGGAGAAGAAGAATGATAATACGACTATTACTTGTCCATTAACAGGTACAACAGAAAAAACAGATGGTAGTGGTGTGGTAGGTAAATGGGAAGAAAATTTTATATCTATAAGGAATGTTTTTCTATGTGGCACAAAATGGTTATCTAGAAAACTGTAAGCCCTTATATTAAGAGCTGAGATGAAATGTCTGAACTGAAAAAGAGAAATGAGAACACCTCAACATCATACAACTATCACTGGGACAAAAATTAATAACATTAACAACACAGAAAACTTACACTTGTGGACTTGCACATAACACCATATAAACATAGTCATATACAGGTACATAAAGAAGCTCAACACCAGTATCTTTGGCTCCATGTTATGTCTCAAAAATAGTTTTCCTAGCTGCTTACCCATAGATTTTTTTCCCAATACAGTTTTCTACACAAACTTTATGAGCACCCAAGTTTTTAGCCTTCACACTGTGAAGGCAAACATAAGGGGACATATAACATAAAGGCATTTTTACATTTCTCTATGCATATATATGTACTTCACATAAAACAAAATAATAAAAATAAAAACCTGGGAAGGACTGCCCCATAATTTTAGTTAAGGGGATGAAAACAATATCACAGCTTCACATCTGAGACAGTACAATACATAAGAAAAACGCATTTTTTTCTTTTTTTGCAAGACCTAAATTTATAGAAAGTAAACACTACGCTGCCAAAAATAACACAAACTACACAAAGTATAATTCACACATGTATATACATGGACCCACATATACAATCACATACAAAATAGTAATCTTTCATTGGCCACAGTTCATTCCCCACTCTTAGGCGACAACACACACACACATATACATACAAATATATACATTAACAATTCAGTTGAAACATCAAAATGGAGGACAGGTCAGTTGTGTACAGTTGTAGACTGTTGTTGTTGTCGCTCCACTTCTTCAACAAGTAGGGCTTTCTGATGAGGAACTGGGGGCATATCTGGCATTTTTTGTTTTAACACATCAGTACCAAACCATTTGGCCAAATTCACTGGGGACTGTCTGTTTGTGTTTGACTGGCCTGGTAGAAGATGTTGAGTCTTGGAATCTTAAGAATAGGAAAAAAATAATATTTTAGATCTGAAATACACTGGCATATGATGTTTGTTATTCAATAAAGCAACTGTTTTAATAAATATGGAAATAAAATGATGAATCTTTGCATTAATGGTTCAGGTTTTGTAGACACTCTCTTAAGCATCAGCATAAAAATGTCACTTTTCATTTTATTAAAAGCAACTAAAAACACTAACATCCCTCCAGAGGAAATGCATGAAATCTACCAACTATCTTACGATTTCGAGGATAAGTACCTTAGCAGCAATATGTCTAATCATACAACTACCCTACTTGTCATTTAATACTTTAATGGTAGAACAGTTAACAGCGAGAGGTAACCTATAAGACTGACTTTTAAGTGACTTGTTTTACTCAAAATTTCCTATACCACAAATTGTCTTTCAATGTTTTAACTTTTTCTTATACAATACAAAAAAGTACTATACAACAATAAAAATTAATATCACTTTGAAAGATTGTGAAAAAAGTTATATCTACTTCAGGAGGTGACATCAGAGAAATCCTAGCATTAAATGTATTTATTAGTGGAAATATTTGCTATCTTTTTAAAAATCATTTAATTTTACTAGAAAGAACAATTATTTTATCATTTTCAAAAACTTGTCTTGCAAACAATTCTATGTTAAAGATGTACACATCAAAAAATGTTATTAAACATTTACTGAAATAAATGACTATTTTTGGATGCAAAATTCCATTATGTGATATATGCTTCTCATCATGCTTACACTTTTAGATATATTATTTTGCTTTTATGAACAGTTGGAAAAAAAACAAGAATATAAAAACATCCCAGTTTTGAGATTAATTTTTTACAAATTCATATACAGTAATATTTCAGAAGAATCTCAGATTAAAAATACTCATTTCAGTACTAAATATTAAATGCTGAACTGCCATAAAATATTTTAAAAATGTTTAAACATATTGAAGTATTCCAACTGCATTCTACCCTGCACACCATTTCAAATTATAACTACTGTCCTACTATTGTTTTGAATTTTTCAGATTACTTCCAATTTAATAGCCAATGCTTATTACTTCATTGTTCATTCAAAATAGAATAAATAAATAAATAAAAACACTACTCTGTTGAAATAGGTGTATCCTAAAACTAGACTATTTCTCTGTAATTTGTTTATTCTAGCCCTTACCTTCTATTGTCTCTCTCTCTGTGCATAATATTGACAAACCATCATATTACAGAATATATCTTTTTGTTCTACCATTAACAACCAACTACAGGTTAATGTCTAGGTAAGATTAAAGCTGCCATGTATACTGTTACTTGCTTTCAGCAAAACTCTTCATTTTTGATGTGATACTATCACTGATGTCATCTGTTCACTCCACTAATCTTTCTCAGAACTCTCATATCTGTGGTCTGCAGTCTTTGGTCAAGTATTTTATTTTTAACCCAGCTCTCAGATCCATTAGCTAAAATTGGTTTGAACACTGTCTTGTATACAGCTAATTTAGTGTTGACTAATTTCTTTATTATTCCATATAAATTTATTCAGCTGACTTCCCACCATATCAGCTTTACTAATTATGTTGTCTATTTTCATATTTAATTGACCATATTCACTAAATATTGTTGAAATGTTTTACTTCTTCTATAGGTTCACCATTGAGGATACAGTTGATGTTTTCAATGTTTCTGCCTATTTTCATTGTCTTTTTCTATTGCTGATTTTCATACCAAACCTATTATAACAGCAATTCAATTTAGCTAGGGAACCTTGCAGACTTGTACTGGATTTATTTAGAAGTATAATATCGTCTGCATAAAGTAAACAGCTGAGATTAACATCCCAAACTTTAATACCACGTTCCTTCATAATGTGATCCATATAGATAATGAATAACAGAGGGGATAATGTACATCCTTGTGTGACACCAGATTTAACAGTAAACCATTTTCCTGTACCTCCTTCAGTTCTAACTGCTGACTTACAACTCAAATAAAGACTAAGTATTGCTTGATATAATGCCCCATTAACATATAACTGTAGCATTTTGAATAGCTTTTCTCTTGGCACCTTGCCACATGCCTTTTGCAGGTCTACAAAACTTAAATACAGATCTTTGTTACATTCCCACAATTTCTCAACTATTTGTGGTAAAGTGAAAATTGTTCCTGACATCCTCTATTTGGCATGAATCCAGCTTGTTCTTTACTGAGCTTCCCTTCCACAATCCTTCTCAATTGTTTCTCAAGTATACTTGTATAAATCTTACCAGGAACACTCAGTAGGGAAATACCTCTGTAACTGTCACATCCAGTTTTATTTCCCTTTTTATAGATGGGTACTATGAGAGCTCTGCTCCAATCTTCTGGAATTTGACCCTCTGACCAGGCATTGTGAATTACGCAATGCAGCCACTGTAAAACTTCCATACCTCCATATTTGAGCCTTTCTAGTCAAATTTCATCTACTCCAGCTGTTCCACATTTCAGGTTTTTGAGGACTTTTTTTTCTACTTCAAGTATGGATATGTATTCCTGTTGGGTGTTTTCTACTATCATGCTGACACTGCTCATTTCATTTAGCAGTCTTTCAAAGTAATTACTTCAGACACCTAGAATACTGTTATCTTCAGTTTTCATGTCACCTTTATCATCTCCGATTCCTTTTACAGTAATTTTTCTCCATTTCTAAGCCTTTTCAATAGCCTCCAGAATATTTTGTCACCTTCCTGATATTTATTTTCTATGCTCTTATCAGTCTTCCAATGACTTTTGTTTATGCTAGTTTTATAAGTGCTTTGCTTTCTTATATTTTTTTCTGAATTCTCTAAAAGCACAAGCTAACTTACTTGCTCAGAAATTTTGATATGCTTTCTTCTTTTCCTTGACAGCCTCTACCTTTCTGAGTCCACCATAGAGTTCTCCTTTTTCTATCCTTACAGACAACCTCATCACATACCTCTTTTGCTGAATCAATGTTTTCTTCAGGATTTGCCAGGCTTGGTTTCTGTTTACAACATTTTTCATTTTTTTCTTCAATGGTGTTTGTGTATTTTGTTCACCTCTGAAAGCTGCTCAATCTTGATTCGTTTTAAAACTTTCTTACACACTCTTCTTTTCAATATGAAATGCAATTTTATCCTGCTCAAAACTAAATAGTGATCACTTTGTATTTCAAATCCTCTGTATACTCATATCCTGAACCAGTGGAAAAACATCGCTATCAACTATAACATAGTCAACAAGACTTTTATTTCTTGCATCTTCTCTCCATTTGAATTTGTGCAAATTTATGTTGGAACATTATGTTAGCAATAACTTATTCGTGTCTTGAACATAAATTCAGCAGGCATTAAAGTAAGAGAAAACTTAATAGAATTAATTTATTACTCATATATTTCACTCATTATGTCAAGTTTTATTCAGGGAAAAGGCAGAATTGGCTAAACATTTAAATTATGAACACAAGAACAAGTCATAACACAGCATCGCATAATATCACGTGTCTCAGCTGCAGCTGTACAAGTAGCAGGAAACACTACTGGAGTTCAGAGTAGATATATATGTATAATTAATTAAAAAATAAACAATTAACAGCAATCACTTCCCAAAACTTAATGATAGGATACCATATGTCCGATTAAGATTAGGATAGTGGTGTACTGCTTCACACACAAAAGATTAAATTTGAACCTACTATAGTGTAGCAGCTTGGGTTGGTTCAAGTGATCTTATGTAATCTCGATGTTCTTGAATTCTAATCATAGCAGCAATGATGACAAGAGCTGGGTATTTGAAAAATATCAGGCAGGCAGGGAGGGAGAGAGAGAGGTGATAATCTAACTTTGATAGGAGGTAAGAAAGATGACAGTTTCTGGGCTAGTTTGAAGGTAGTATACAGAATATATCTGCAAAGAGTCCTTGATATTTGTTCAGATGTTCCTTTAAGGTAGGGTATGAGGATTCTTTTAACATCAGATTGCAATCTAGGAGAGGGATAATAATTATCAATCATTTTCTGTATTGAGGTTTCACTTCATCAAGCAATAGTTTTTTTTATTTAATTCTTTTAATAGAAGACTCAAAAGAACAAATTGTGCATGCTCAGTGCAAAAAGTTTTTAATAACTATTTTTTTGTGAAGGATAATGATGTGAAGATAAGATGATATATCTCCCTGTAAAGGACGGCTTCCTGTTGTTAGATTCACATTCAATAGTGAACTTAATGCAAGTGTATAAGGAGCTAACTTTATCCAAAAATTGAAGTAGTTCTGTTTCAGAGTAAGACCAGATTACAAACATATCATCCATAACACATAGACAAATACAGGGTTGTGGAGATATGGTATTAGAAATCCACTCCTCTAAATGCTCTATAAAATAATCAGCCATAGCAGGTGATATAGGACTGCCCATGGCAGTACCCTCGATTTGTTGAAACAAGTCATTATGCTGAGTAAAATAACCATCACTGATAATAAAAACTGGAATAATATAGCAATGTCACCAGGGAAATCTCCTTGTAAAAGCTGTACAGTTTCTTGAATTAGTATATTTGTAAACAGTAAAAATAAGTGATGGATGAGCATGATGAATCTACAACTTTTCAACAGCATTAGCACATAAGGAATATGTTTGATCTAATAATTTGCTTAGCTGGTTTTGTATAGGATCTCCGTTGATTGTACTATAAGTACATCTGTCTCACAGTAAAACATTAAGTTTGCAATTATAGTCAGTAGTAGTATCAATCAGAACCACTGCATTTCCTTTGTCTGACTTAGTTATAACAATATTATTTTAGCATAAAGATTGGAGAGCTTGTAATTAAGGTAAAGAAATATTTGGGAGGAGGTTTAGCTTTATAGAATATCTGTGCAATCTCAAACCTTAGCTTGCTAGTGTCATCTGTACATAATTCTCTAATGCCTTATTCTACACCTACCAGTCTAAATGAGGCCAATGAAATCTGGATTTTTTGGTAATACATTTATTTCTGGTAAAAGGATGGTTAGTCAAATTCTGACCCATTTGTCATTGACAGAGCTGGGTGGTTGCCAAACCAATGGGTCATAAATATAAGCCATCCATTAAATATATAGTAAAGTTTTGAAAAAAATCGGATTTGAACAACACTCGAGTGTGACCTGCAGATGCAAATATCCAAACATTATTTTGTTTCACACACACACACACACACACACACACACACACTAGGGGGGGCACTGCCCCCTCCCCTAGAGATTACACTAAATCTATCACGATTTCGTGTAATCTCTGTTAACAAGGGGAGATTGTGGTTAACTGGTATTAATATTTTCTGGATTTTTTGGGGGTTGTAGCTATTGGCTAAGAAGATGTTAAGGATAGGGTTAAGTTCAATAGTTAAGGCATTGCTGTCGGAACAGATTAATTTATTCCCGTTATATAGGGTTTTATAATCCCTTATTGTTGTGAGGGGGGGGGGATGGTGTGATTGTTGGTTAATGTATCTACTGTATGGGTCGGTTTTCTGTAAACAGAGAAAGCCAGGGATTCATCAGAACTGGCTTATAATCAAGGTGACTAGAAAAGGGAGACGTTTTCTTTTTCCAAGGTGAACTGGATTCTGGGGTGTGTTAGGAAATTGTGGAGTGTGTCTGTTTAGCCATGTGGCCAAATAGCAAACACATCATCCATGTAGCATAGCCAGTGAGTTTTTGTGGAACTGAGTTTAAGGCTTTTTCATCAAGAATCTCCATAAAGAAGTTTGCCAGGGGTGGAGAGCGTGGAGAACCCATGGCTGTACCTTCTGTTTGTAGAATTTTCCTTGCCAAACGAAATAGCCCGAGTTCATGGTGAACTGAAATAGAGCTGAGATATTGGGAGGAAATTTGGCTTGAAAGGACAACTAATAGCAGGATATCCGAACACAAGGACTGCATCTGGTTTCACCAATACAGACACTCAGGACTTGCAGACCATGCTCTAGATACCCACCACAGAACACACTGGAAGAAAGCCACTTTACTGCACTGTAGCAAATATAAATATGAAAAAATTGTTCCTGGAATCGTCCTCAGGTGTAAAAAACTACCCAAATCTGAACAAATTTGGATGCACGAGACTGTCCCAAATTTGGGAAGCTTGCATCCTTAGAACATCAGCCCAACAGCCAAGACAACCCAATTTAGCCCGCTAGGAGCACCTTTAGGACTCTAAAACCAATGCTGGTTGCCTTCTTCGGTAATTTGCTTGTTGTTAATGCCCGCGTGTACATATCAGTGATTTATGTTCCCAGAAGATGACAATGTACTGATTAAAGTTTTTTTTAAATTATTTTAGTATACATTGTCATTTCCTGAAAAATTTAAAGTAATGTGTCATGTGTAACCAATGTATAAGTTTATCTACAAGAATTAATATAATGAAAGTAATAAACTGGACAATAAAGCCTAGAAATGTAGGAAAGCATACAACAAAAAGAATCACGAGTATCAATATCCAAGGTAGAAAAAGAAACCAGAAATGTCGAAAGACAAGCTGGAGTAGATGACTGATCAGAAATCAAAGTCAAAATGATATGAGCAAATTTCTAAAATCTTTTAGGAAGAAACATTACCAGCTGGAAAATGCATGCATGCATAATTTAAAAGAAGAATTCAGAGTTTTAGCATACAGAAGCAAGAATTAGGTATCAATGGTTACTGCCTGAGTACACAATGTGCTGCACTGTCAACGTAATGAAGAAAAAGATGTTGGGTGAACAGCACTATGTGCTTTTTATCTTGGAGTGTCATTCCATAACTTCCCTTGTCTCTGTTCAGCAAGCATTTATAAAGGAATAAAAACAATCCTCCAACTGAAAATTTCAGGAGACTGACCGCTTCTGTAAAGAGAAGTATTCCAGCTGACGATGTGTAGCTGAGAAAATAGTTGTTAGGCAGTCATTTATACAAAGTCCGAGATAGTCAACTTAGCAATACAATTGAGAAAATAAACTACAGAAAACAGTATGGAGAATTTTGCAAAAATATCTTGCCCTCCAGCAATATTTATGCTTACTACAGGCCATCATACTAAATGGCATAGTGGCCTGCTACACAAAAAACACAGAAATGTACTATTGTTAAACCATCCAAAAGTTTTTTTCCCTCTTAAAAAAAAAAAAAAAGGAGTTAACTAAAAGTGTACACCATGACAGTCGATCCATGGTCTTACTTGAGGACTGCTCCTTGAGAACAAACTCAATGCTGTCTTACAAAATGGAGTCCCCTTCATGCTACTGTAAACCATCTGAATATGTTAGATGTCCTACAGTATTTAATTAAAATTGTGTAAACTTTCTTTATAATTAGTTTCTTGGGCTAATGTAATTATACTATGAAAGAAAATGCTTTTTTACATAGTTTATTATTGCTTTATACAATAATAAACTGCATATTGTTTATATCACTTTGTATTTTTGAAATGAATGAATATAAAAGATTAGAAATATATCATAATTTTAGATCTCATTCTTATAATTTTGAATGTTAACTTCAAAGTTTTAATTTGTTTACAAGTGGTGATGATAAAAAAAAAAAAAAGCTTACCAGTTTTGGTGAAAGTATGTAAATTTAAGTGCTGTGATAAGTAGTGGTAGCTCTTTGCTCTAACTTTATGAATGAAATAGAAACAGGAAATGCAGTATCAGATATGCTAAGGCACATGCAAGGGAGAACATGGTAGTTACAATACAGCTGTGGGAGAAATATAGGGAATTTTGGAACTTGTTAATGGATAGTTGTACTTGAAATCTTTCATAATCTTAGAGAAACTAAGGGAATTCTGGAACTTGCTAGCAGATATTTTGTTAAGTTTATTTCATTTAAGAAGAGCAAAAATGTTTAAAAGTTATTGTTATGTTAGCACAGTAATGAAAACATTATACAGAGATTTGTTCATTTATCCTAGTAATCTTTCACATAAAGAATAAGAACTGGCAAAATGGTTTATATGGACTTAGAAAAAATTAACAACCAAAATTGTAAATTTTAATAAATTTTGTGATTTTTTTAGAACAGAATGGCAGTGTTTGAATTTAAGGATTTACAAATCCAGTGTCAAACTGTTTTCTTATTAAGAATAAGAAATCTGCCATTATTTTGTAGTTTCTTTTGCAGAAAATGCCTTTTGTAATCAGGAATCTTCTGCACTTTTGAAGTGGATATCAAAAAATTAAGTTTATTTCTCTAGAAGTATTAGGAATGCTGATGTGGCTAAATGAACTAAGTGTACATTTTATTATTTTTTTTTAAATTAGCTCTTTATTCGGGCCCAGTTAAAGAAGTGGAATTATAAAGTTACATTTATAGTGCCCCTTCTCCCTTTTAAAATCTTAGAATAAAATACTTGAAGTTAATCACAGCATATTTTCTTTGAAGTAATGTAACTTTAGGTTTACAAAACTATTTTCCTTTTGATATTTACAAGTGTGAATACTCAAGGCTCTATTTAGGATATAAGAACATTTTGAAATAGAAGGAAATTATCATTAGCAATATACATAACCACTACTACTTGCAGTTGACAGGACAAATATTGCAGCTAAGCAAGACATTTATAATGGTGCAGAATACATGACTGATCACCAGAAGTTCTTTTATTTAGATTAGTTTTCATATGAAAACATAATACGGTATTTTCTATTATTGTGAGCGAATCAAAGAATATTAAATACTTTTTATATTTACTTAATTGCACAGGTTACAGCTTTAAATTCTTTTGTCACTATGTAACTGATAAGAAGCAATCTTATATGCACAAAAAATATTGCTAATACCTCTTGTTCCAGGAATACCAGCTGACTGTGGACCTAAGCCTGAAGCATGTACTTGAGCTGCTGATACTGCTGCAGCTGCTGCTGCCTGAGTCTGTGCATTCAAAAGAAGCTGCTGAAGAGTCAGTGGATGAAGGCCTCTTGCTTGGGCTAAGGCCTGAAGTTGTCTAGAGTCTACACCTCCTCTTTGGAGCTGTTGTTGTAAGGCAGCCAACTGACTGAACTGTGTTAGCTGATTCAAAGTATTTGCCTGGGCTGTAAGTTACATATGAATAATCAAATAAACTTAATAATAATAATACATTATGATAATATCCCCTCCCAACCAAGTTGCTAGGCTGTAGTCTACTGTTACTTTCCAGTTAGATAAATATTAGTCACTGAGAGATACCTGTATTATTGATTTTCTTCATTTCATGCAAAAACAAGGAAATAAATAATATTTATTTAAAAGCCATATATTTCAGCCTGAATATTTCTGCTTTCCTTTATAAAACATTCATCCAATTTTCTAGATACAACCAGAAATGTTTCACTCTAACCTACTGATTTAATGTTTAGTTTCAATATAGAATCTCTCTTCATTAAAGTATCTCTAAAAGATGCACTACATCTGCTTTCACAAGCCTTTCCACAAGATATAGTGAAATTATTTAACTATGTTATTTGCTCTGGATATTTTCTATGTTAAAATAAGTTTTACAGTCAAGTTGAAGGAACTGCCCACTTGCTCACGCTCTTGCAAACTTCTATTTAGAACATTTATTCTCAGCCTTCATTTTGGATTTGCTATATAGATGAGGTTTTGCAATCTGATCCCATAAATGAAGGAACATTACCTACAATTAAACTGAAATAAATATTGATCTTTAATTGTAGGTAATGTTTAATGATTTATAAACATCTAATGCCAACAAGTTTCACCAACAGGGCTGTTCGGCTACTTCAGGGCTTATAACAGTAAGAGAAAACTCAATGTGACTAGTATAGAGAAAATCGATCTTAAAGTTAGACATTCTTGCCAGCTTGGAACTGGTATCTTTATTTACCAATATCCTATACAATCTCTTCCCTGAAGACACAGCTCACCTTTTTCGTCATTGCCTTAAATCTAATTATTTTAAATGAAATGGATTGATATATGAGCAACTAAATGGCTTAATTATGGGCAGTCCCCTTTCACCACCCTGTGCAGATCTGTTCATGGAAAAGCTAGAAACAGACATCCTCTCAAAATTAGACCCAAAGCCTTTAGTGTGGTGGAGGTATGTAGACGATGTCTTCATAATTTGGAGGGACACAAAAACAGCTCTTCTGGACTTTTTAACCAAAATTAATTTTTTCCATCAAAAAATACAATTCACTTCTGAACCGGAAAAAGATAACCAACTACCATTTTTGGATACACTAATCAAGAAACTAGCAGATGGACATATCAAACTAAAAGTCTACCGCAAACCAACACACACTGGAAGCTACCTTCATTTCAAATCAACCTGCCAAAATAGAGCCACAAACATCATCTCAGAAGAAAAAGACCTCTATGATGAACTTACACATATATCAGAGACATTAATAAAAAAATGGCTATCCAAGGAATTTAATCAACAAGATTCTTCATAGCAACCCCTCACAACAACAACAAACTACCATCACTCAATACAGATCAGCCATAGTTATTCCTTATGCAGGTACAGTGTCAAAAAAGATCTTTTTAAACCTTTGAACATCAGAGTTGTGCTCAAACTGGTCAAGTCTGCCCCTTATGTTTTAAGATTGCCAAAAGACATTAATGCTTTTTTCAAACATGCTGGAGTGTACAACATCCCATGTGCTTGTGGTCTAAACTATATAGGACAGACATTGAGAAGCTTCGAAATCCGAAAAAAAAAAAAAAAGAACATATAGGAGATAATAACAGAACAGACAATTCGGGTCAAACCCATCATTTTACGATTACAAACCATACCATTGATTGGGATAGCAGCTCCATGCCTCATCTAGAAGAAGGCTTCCATTGTAGAAATTTCAAGGAAGCATTAGTAGTCCTCTGTTCTGGAGAAAATCTAAACAGAAACCAGGGAATGATAATAGCTGACATATGGAAAACCTTAATAAGATCGCATAGTCTGCCAGAATTTAATTTTGCTCAAAATTACAGAGTGTGCTCTCACAAGTGACTAACACAACAAGATCCATGCGTGTAATGTTATGAGTTGTTTTAATTTTTATGATAGTGTTACTCCATTTTCTCTGTACTAGTCACTTTGAGTTTTCTCTTACTATTATTAAGAGAAAACTCAAACTTGGCATTAGATGTTTATAAATCAATGGTCAATTAAAGATCAATATTTATTTCAGTTTAATTATATGTTTGAATGACCAAATATAATCTCAACAATGAACATTACCTATGTTTTTATTTAATATAAACACGAATAAAAGCCATTTTTTTATTAATGTCTGTGATATACGAGTAAGTTGTTCTTTTTCTTCTGAGATGATGTTCATGGCTCTATTTTGGTGAAATATCCACGAATTAAATTTACTATGGAAATAGAAAAAAAAACAAGATTATTACCCTTATTAGATATTCTACTCCTCTGCTCATCATCAAGTGAATTAATGACTTCTGTTTTTCGAAAGTCTTTCAATGGATGCCGCATTCAACAAAAATCTGCTCACCATCTCTCCTCACAGAAGACTGGAATTATGAAACGTCAGTGCAACATGCTCACACTACATGTTCTATGCCTAAACAATTACAGCAGAAACTAGAACATCAAATAATATATGAAACTCGATTGGCTTTTCCGAAAGAACCACACACACACAGTCTTTTTGATTCCTATATTACCAGCTTGCTCAAATAACAGGAAAATAATACATCAAGTCCCAATCCCATACGTTTCTGCATTTCAGAAGAAATTTCCAGAATTCTTAAGAAATACAATTTAGTGGATACATTTATTCCTGTCAAAAAATCATGTTTCCATCTTCTGAAGATAAATGCTGCCCTCTAACTCTTTCTGGCAGCTACCAAGTTCCTTGTGACGGCTATCGTTCTTACTTTGGACAACTGGATGCTCAGTGGAAAAGAGAATACAAGAATCTCATCAGCAACAGGAAATCTGGCCTGGTAGAGCAAGGAATAGACATGAACCACAATATTCTATGGCCTAAAATGCACTTACTTCATCTTTGTTACTATAAATTTTAATGTTTATTTATAGAAAGTGATGAAGCCATACTTTAAAGTCTGAACTCAAATCAAAATGACCCTCACTATGTGTTTTTTTTTTAATATAGTTAACTAATAATACAACATTTCTTCAGCTATACCTTTGCATTGCTTTATATAAAACATCACACAGATAATCCATTGTCTATGTTTTACCTTGTAATTAACTAACAAGGCGAAAATGGCCTTTATAGGCCATTTTCACGCTGAAATATATGACTTAAAAATAATATCATTTGCTTATTTCCTTTTGTTTTTGTGTGAACCAAAGAAATAGTCACCAATCTCTCTCACTCAAAATCTTAGCCATCTCTAAATTATATTAGATTAGATCACTATTTCAAATGCCAAACATTCCAAATAACTGAGCAGTCGAAAACAGAAGCATATGGGAAGTTTTTCTAGGTGTTATCCAGATTATTCTCAGAACTTAAAAATATTTTAATTTTAACTTCTTAAACTGTTAATTATATTGATTATTATATCAGGTACCCATACATCACCTTCACATTTATTGTTGACCTATATGTCAGTCTTTGCATTAGTGTTAATTGTTAACAAATTCATATCTTAGGAAGACAGAATAAGAAACACAGAATTTCATAGAATCATTCATCTTAAAGTATAATTTCAGAAATGTGACTAACTACAATAGAGTATTTATCTGCATTTTAGGAAACAGTTCTTTAATAGGAGCATTTCCAAGTTATAGGCTGGTTAGTCTAGAATGAAATTCCTATCTCTCAAGATATGGTAAACAGAAACTGCATTTTGTATTTCAAGGAGTTAAAAAAAAAGTTTCATAAGTAGTTCACAGCAAGAATCAATTGCAGCTTACTGTATCAAGTGAATATATTGCCTCTTTTATATATAACAATGTCAAATATTTAGTAGAAAGCATGAAATCTGTTCAATTTCATACATGTGTGCTGAAAACAACTTGCTATTGAAAATTGTGAGATTAAACATCGAGAAGTAGATGTTTTTGGAATACAAACAAGAAAATCCAGGATGTTTTTTTTTTTTTTTTTTTTTTTGGAGTAACTATGCTACTTAAGAAAAACTACATAGCCAAGGGTTAATGCAATTTGCATATGAATTAAAAATTAAATGTTTCTAAATAAAGAAATAAATATATGCAAAACTATATTCTGTAGGAGGTTATGCACTCTATTTTAGAATAAATGGAATACTGAATTATCCAAGGGTAACTGTATAATAAACTTATAGCAAGAACCTCACTCCATCTACAAAGCTTTCTATTATTATTATTATTATTATTATTTGACACCTCCAGGGAGTCCAAAGACTCATCGAGGGAGAGTGTGCCAACAGCATCGAACGATTGTCCCCTTCCAACTACTAACCGCGCTCAAACTTACTTAACTGAGCCATTAGTAGCAGAGGCTCTACCAATCGACCACCCTTTGCCTTAATTTTTAATAACACTTAATAACCTTAATAACACTTAATAATTTTAATGTTGAATGTACAATGCACTAACAAATGGAATTCACATTTATTGATGGCCTAAAGTAAATTTTAACAAACAGGATTGCTTCTGATCTTTTGCTGTAAATTATTCAATGCTAAAAAGTAATTCAAAAATTAAGCCTAGTATAGAGGTGTGCATGGGGGGGGGGGGGAAGGTTAAGATATTACCGACTGCAATCCCAAAAGGAACCAGTGACAAAAGATAATGGAAATGAAAATTTCAACTTCATATAAATCATCAATACATTTTACATTTGATACTAATGGGCTGGTGATACAGAACATAATCCAAGCCACTCCCACCTTCCTAATATATCAAAACACTGTTTTCATAAACAATTCATGTACCTTATGTGCTATGACCACAGCATCCCTTCCATGGAAGGAGAAAATACTAATGACTCTTATTACAATCACAGTCTACTTAAATATCTGAATGTTTTTGCATGATTCCATTATAAACAAAGCGCTTTTGGTCTCAGATCTGATATCCAAAGTCAGAGAATATGAAAAGTAGAATTGCCTCTACTTTTTGATTTACTCTAGCCTAAAATTTTTACTGCAACATTTTATGTTGCATTCATTTGCTGTCTTGATTACTCTCCAAATTCTGATAACTACTCTGAAGTCTCTGTTTGTTTATTTTGTAAGCTTTAATTCCTACAATCCAAATATTCAAACAATAAGATCTTCCTTGAGCACTTCAATGTTTATAACTCAGACTGTCATCATTTTGCCAATTCTACCCAAGCAGAAGAAATGCTGAGATTTCCTGTTAGTAATAATCTAACACAAACTATCCATCTACACATTCATGGCAACAGGGTTCAGACGCCCCCCCCCCCCCACGGAGAGAGAGAACAATTGAATAACCAAGTAATGAATACTGAACTGAGAAAAATAGAGCAAGATTAAATATATAGAAAAAGAAACAGCAATATTCAGATTTTATGGTCTAGACCAGTGATGGGCAACCCTTGTTCTTCAGTGGGCCACAGTTATTGTTATTGTTCCGGGCAACTCCAAGGAGTCGACAGACTCATCAAGGGAGGCCCTAACATCATGTCAAGAACAACCATTTGACATTCACACAGTATCTATCATACCTTGCCTTGAACTCATTCACTGTCGTAGCACCCACAACAGACTCTGGAAGCTTATTCCACTCATTCATCACTCTCCGAGTAAAAAACCTAGCTCTAACACCCTTGTCAACCATGCTCTTGCCCAGCTTCCATACATGGCCCCTAGTCCTCCCACCACCAGTCATATTTTCAAAAATATCTTCTGGATAAATCTTATAGAAACCCTTCAGTAATTTGAATGTCTCAATCATATCACCCCCTCCTTCGCCTATCATCCAATCTCTGCAACCCACAAATCTTCAACCTATTCTCATAAGGTTCATTCCACAGACCTGCTATCATCTTAGTCACTCGTCTCTGGATCCTCTCCACTTCCTCCTCATCACGAAGAAACCCTGGTACCCATAACTGGGCACAGTAGTCCAGATGGGGGTCTTATCAAGGCTCGATACAGAGGAACAACAACTTGTTTGTCTCTGCATGTTAAAGTATTTTTCAGAAGCCAAGTGATTTGATGAGCTGATTTAGTCACTTTTGCAATGTGCCCCCTAAACTTCAATTCCCTATCCACCAACACTCCCAAATCCCTGGCCTCAATCTCCTAGAGTACGGTTCCACCAATGTGAAATACTGCTGCTATTCTTTTCACCCCAAAGTGCATAACCTTACACTTTGCCACATTAAATTGACATCCATTTTTCCTAGCCCAGTCCTCCAAACTATCCAAATCATCCTGTGCACTCACAATTGCTCTACCCAACTTTGCATCATCAGCAAACAAGTGAACACTTCCTCTCAAATCCTTTCCTATATCATTGATGAACGAATTGAAAAGCAGTGGTCCAAGAACAGAGCCCTGCAGCACACCACTAGTCACAAGCCGTCTTTTAGACTCCACTCCTGAATAAACCACTCTCTGGTATCTCTCCTTCAACCACCCTCCTATCCATCTCACCAACCCTATATCTATCCCCATCTGCTCCAGTTTACTGATTAGGGTTCTATGTAGTATCCTGTCAAAGGCCTTGGCAAGGTCCAGCAGTATCACTGTAAACCCATTACCCCTATCCAGTTCAGCCGTCACTGTGTTATAAAACGTGAGCAAGTTACTGAGGCATATACCCTTCACAAAACCAGTTGTCCCCCATGCAATATCCCATTTTCATCTATCCAATCCTGTATTCTTTTCTTGACTAATTTCTCTAAGACCTTGACAATGATTCCTGATATGCTAATCGGTCGGTAATTTACAACAGCAGTCTTGGAACCATCTTTATGCAGTGGGACTATTTTCCCCTCTTCCCCCCCCCCCCTCGGAACTAACCCAGACTCGAGACTCAAATTAAACAAAATGGTCAAGGGTACTGACAATTCTTTAGCTGCTTCTCGTACGACACGAGCTGGTATACCAATCCCACGGATGTATTGACATTGAAGTTATGCAATAGACTACCCACCTTCACTTCATTCACTACAATTTCTGTATAATCTACTGGTTTATTCGTTTCTGCAATGTCACCACCTGGTTGATATATACTTGCAAAGTGCTCACTAAGTAACTCAAATATATCAACTGATTCAGTCACCTCCCTACCATCAGCATTCTTTAAAATCATTCTGCCATGTACATTTTTCCTTTTACTTGCTACATATCTAAAAAACTGTTTAGGATTCTCTTTAGCCTGCATGGCCAATGTTCTTTCGTAATCCTTTTTTGCTTTTCTTACCACACTCGTCACCCTTCTGGCCTGCGCTTTATACCGTTCACGTGCCTGCCAGTCACCTTTCTCCTTAAATTCCCCCCATAGTTGTTTCTTTTTTTGCAGCTCAAGCTTAATGGTGTTATTCATCCATTTAACCCCTACTTGATTTATTATTCGGACTCTAGGTATACAGTCAGCCATTGCTTCATGCAAACACTTCTTAACTGCCTCCCATGCACTATCAACTTCTAGTCCTTGCGGTTGTACATGCCATGGCACTGAACCAATCAAACTCCTAAGCTTGTCATACTTTCCAGCCCGATAATTCCACATGTACTGTCTTAATTGAAAATTCCACACCTTTAGCCACCTCCCAAGTCAAGACCCTATGATCACTCTCACCAACTGGTGGCAATGTGGTCATATTTGTTACAGCCAAATCCTCAGATGTAATTACTAGGTCAAGCACTCTCTGACCCCTAGTATTTTCCATTACATGCTGTCGCAGACAGTTATCCCTTAATAACCGCATAAAATCCAATTCCTTCCTCCCGTGTGTCCTCTCCTCACTCCAATCAACGCGACCATAGTTGAAATCTCCCATAATAATTACCCTCCTTCCACTCATTTCTTCTATTTGCTTGTGCATACTGTCACCACCATCTTTTCCATCACCTGGTCTATAGCAGCACCCAATTGTATATTTAGTTCTGCTAGCCACAATCTCACACCAAATGGCCTCAAATGTGCTCTTTTCTCTATCCTGCAATTTAGCTTCTATTCTCCTTGGCTGTAGCTCATCAGCTATCATCAACAATACTCCTCACCCCATTTTATTCTCCCTGTCATTCCTGAACACACTATATCATCTACAGTCAGCCATGATTCACTAATACCAATAACCTGTGGTCTGGAAGTGCCAACCATGGCCAAAAACTCTTCCTTCTTGTTCCTAATACTCCTAGCATTAGTGTACATGAATTTAAGACCCCCATTAGCCCCAACCGTACCTTGATGCCTTATATTAACTATCCCACTCCGATTTGTTGTCCTTATTTGCTCGGGCATATTATATTCATTCATACATTCAACTGCCTCCCTAAGGACTGTATATCTACCCTCCCTCCTTAATAAATCTAGTTTCCCTGAATTTGCATATCCACTACATTCAGCAACACTTTCTCAAGTCTCCTTACACCATAACCATTCAAATGCAAGCCATCCATCTTATATAGATCCTTTCGCCCATTGAACTCACTCCACACATCCACAAATTCCACACCACTCATCATACATAACCCACGCATAAAATCATTCGCAATTATGGTCCTCCTTTTAAAGATTTCATTGTCATACCGTGGCAAAAGACTAATCATTCTAACTCTCTCATTCTTTTCTTTTGCTACCTCAAACAATTCATTCAGGTCTTCTATCATTTCCATTTTATCTCCTTTCAAATCATTCGTACCTGTCACAACAATCATTTCTTTCACCCTTTCCTTTTGCTCTCTAATAGATTCAGTTACATCCTTTATGGTCGCACCAGGTTGGTACGATTTTGTCAAATCCTCTACTAACACACCTCATACTAACGAGTCCCCATACAGCACTCTATCCTTCGTTTTGTTCATGTTCACACTCATATGCCTATTTTTCCTGTCATACTTTTTATTATTGGCTGGTTCAATCAGTCGACTTTTGCTCCTACCCTCTAGCTGCTGTTTTGCCCTTTGTATCGCACCATTCAACAACGCGATCTTACTCATTGCATCTATCTCATCTTTTTTATTCTCTGTAAAACCATTAATACTATCATTCACACTTTCTACATTCACACTCTCATAATTCTCTGGCACAACCTTGCCGTTTCTTGTCATATCCCTATTTTCTTCATTCTGAAGTTTGACAAAATTATCACACTCACGATCCGAAATACACTTCAATTCCTCATTCTCCCTACATTTTCTACACACATTCACTCCTTTATTATCATCTAACCACACTCTGCAAAGCGTACATTTTGCAGATAGTACACGAATCATCTCCTTTACATTACCGTTCTTGAAATAAGATGGCGAACCATCATTACTGGCTGCCATTTTCCTTCGTACTGGAGCCATACTTACTAGTAACGTATTTTATCAAATTATAAATTATAAACACCAAAAACACACAAATAGATGCACTAAGATACACAAGGCAAACAAAAGTACGCAATATTAAAGTAAATTTATCAACGATAACTGAAAATAACGCTTATCTTATCAGGAGCTTTCACGAATACTACACACTACGAATCCCTCTAGCGGCAACTTTCCAACATAGATTATGTTATAAAACACTTTAGCACACTAACTACACTAATAAAATTACAATATACTAAATATACTATACTAAAATTACACAATTAAATCTAACAAAATATTTAATAAATCAACAAAAATCGCAAATCTTTCAGGAGCTCTCCAACAGTACGTCTCTTCACCAGCTAGCCTCAACACCAACCCACTTGAAAACCTAATATTCCATACAGGCCACAACGAACACAATATTAAATACTTTAATATATTAATCAAAAAATTTTAATTTATAGGATGGAATTTGTTATTTTTGATATTGATTTACAATGAAAAGTTTTTATTTTAATTTGATTTACTTTTTATTAGTAATACTTTCAATATATACACAGGTATAGGAACATAATTTTTTTAATAAAAAAAAATTAAATTGCTGCTGAAATTTGATGAATGAGATATTTGGCTCTGTTTCTCATCAACAAACTTTTCAATATTGGGGAGGTATATTTGAAATTGTGACTAATGCAATTTTTAGTTGTTCATCATCAAGGTGACATCAATGATCATTTTAAAAAATTTTTATTTTTGAAAAGAGTTGTTCACACAGATAAGTACTACCAAATAAACTCATTATTTGCTTGGAATGGGTAGCCAGCAATGAAAATTTATCAGTTAAATCAGTAAAATTTATCAGTAAAACACTTATAAAAGTCAATAAGACTAACATTTTGAAACTTATTTCTTAGTTCAATGTTACATTGCAAATCAATTATTTCCATTTGAAATTCTTCAGGAACCCTTTCAAAGGCTACATTAAAGGGTGATGAGAAAATATCAAAATTAGTTTCATTTTTGCTTACGTTTTTGAACCACAAACTGAATTCCTGTAGTGCCTGTATTTCCTCTGCATATTTTTTCATTTCAGCTGTATTTTCTTTTCTCATAATTGGAATTATTAGATTCCAGTTGCCGCTTATAAATTTTTAGTTTATTTTCAAAGGCTTTTGATTAATAAGTTTGTTCTGTCCTTAATGATTTATATTTAATTCGTTCAAATGTTGAGTAATGTCAACACAAAATGCAAAGTCGCACATCCAGTCCATGTCATTAAATTCTGGAAATGGATTGTCTTTTATCTCCAAGAATAACTGAATTTTGCTCATTAAATCATACACATGTTAAGCATTGTGCCACGACTTAACCATCAAATTGCTAAAAAGATATCGCCATAATCGCTTTTCATATCTCTCAAAATTTCTTAAATTTATCAGTCCTCGATATCTAATAAAATTTAGAATTTTAATGATCAGTGGCACAACATTGAACATTTTCAAAACTTCTGCCTTCAAATTTTCTTGTTGCAAAATGCAGAGAGAAATAATTATTTTGCATCATGTTAATCTTTTTATGTCTCTGGATAATAATCCTGACAGACCAACATTCATATTAGACATGACCCAAGCTCCATCGGTTGCCATACTGATGATCTTTTATATTGGGATATTTAATTGATTAAGAACAGTTTTCAGTTCCCTGTATATATATTTTTTCTGGTAGTAGTTCCTTTCAATGGATCTAAAGATGCAAATTCTTTGGTGATGTTAAAACTAGAATCTGTTCCTCTCAAAAAGACAGCAAGTTGTGCCATATCACTAATATCACAACTTTCATCCAAAGCCAAAGAAATCCATTCTGACTTGGAAATATGTCCCTGCAAAATTCCCTCAATACTTTGTGAAAGATTGTCAAACCTTCTTGTGACTGTAAATCATGACAAGCTGATTTTCAAAATTATATCTTTTTTTTTTAATCAGGGAAAGAGACATCTACTACCACTAGTAAGCATTCTTTTAGCAAAAATTTGACTTACAGTATAGTTTGCACAAACTGCAGTATCTGCAGTTAATGAAGCAGCTCTAAATACATTTTGCTGTTGTTTAAGATATTTCTGCAGTTGATTCACTTTGTCTTTGCACAACTGTCCTTGCAAATTTTCAAATTTTGAAGAATGTTTAGTTTTATAATGCCTCTTGATGTCATATTTCTCGAGAACAGATATCTTTTCACAACAAATCAAGCAAACAGCATTGTCTTTTATGCAAGTAAAAAAATAGTAGCATGTCCATCTTTTGTCAAGCTGACGATTTTCATCCTCAACTTTGTGCTTTCTAGATTTTGAACTCATTGATTAAACACAGGGTTCTGTTTGGGAAAAAAAGAAAAATTTTTTGTAAAGATGCAATTTTTTAAAAGAAAAAATTCTGTTACCATTATAAATTTATAATTTGCTTAGGTTTTGAAAGAACTTGTATCAATAAGTTTATTCAAGAATAATGCAACTACTTTCATGTATCGTTAAAGTACGAAGGTGGTCTGAAAAGTTCTCGGTCTTGACCATAGATGGCAACACTATCGGCAACAGATTTTTTTTTTTCTAAGTTGGTACCCCATCGACGATCTGGAGATCATGATGGCCAATTAATTGCAGATCTTCAAAATTATTCACTCACCAAAATTTTGCTGATTTTCAAAAGAAAATTGCATGATTTTGGTTCGTCTGTGGATTGTGAACTTTTCTATGATTAATTTCCCAAACGTTTCTTAGAATACCAAAAAATAAAAATAAATTAATAATCAAAACAGTTGTTCGTATTTTAAATCCCTCTGTGACTTATGGGACACCTTGTATATGTGTGTGTGTATATATATGAGATAAGATCATCATTTTCATAGTAGATTTTTCTTAATCTTTATATAGGAGATTCATTGAAAAGAGTAAGTCACTTCAGAGTATTGAATGCCATTTGGAGCAGTGATTATTACAGGAGGTGGCTTTCAAGTGAATGTCACCTTTGGAGAATTCAGAAACTATTCCAAGGATCCTCTCCTTAAAAGTTGATTTTCTCCAGTCCCATTCTCCTAAACAGCAAAATCCTCCTCCTGGATGCTTTTAATGTCCATAACACTAATTGGCTTTCCTCTTCCAGTTGTACAGATCCTGCAGGTAGAGATGCTAAAACATTTGCCATCACTAATGACCTTACACAAATTGTTCAAAACTCGACCAGAATACCACACAGCCTGAACCACTCCCCATATACCCTAGATCTCTTTCTTACTAATGACCCCTCCAAATATGCAGTGAATGTAGTGAGCCCCCTGGGTAATTCTGACCACAACCTAGTGCTCATCTCTTCCCCCATGCAACAACACTTACACAGTCACTCCCATACAAGAATACTTTGGCATTATAACTGCCAAATGGGACAGTCTCTGAGACTACTATACTTCATTCATGGTTGGATTGTTGTTTTCGGTCTTCCAGTTCAAACATATGCACCGAACATATCACCAAAGTAATCCTCACTAGCATGAAAACATACATTCCCACACTACTCTGAACTGCCATCCCCTAACCATCCAAAAGATGTGCCAAGGCTGTACAAATGAAAAATCAGGCATAACCACAACTGGCTCAAATCAAGAACATCAAGAACCCCATCCTCCTTCAATGCCTATACTGAAGTCCGAAACCGATGCAAGAAAATTATCAATGGTTCTAAAACATAATTTGAACGGGCAAAAAGCAGGAAGCTTGCAGGCTGTCCAAATGGCAGCCATGCCTTTTGGTTTCTTGCCGCAACTGGTCGTAACTTTTGCTCTATGGTATTCCCACCTCCATCATATCCAGATGGCTCAATTGCAACATCACCCATAGAAAAAGCTAACCTCGTGGCTTTGCACTTTGCCTCCAATGTACACATAACTGACAATGGCAAATGTCCTCCAGTCATTCAAACTGCCCAACATACAATGCCTCCTGTATCTTTTTGCCAAAAAAGATATCATAAACCTGTTGTCTATATTACACACAAAAGTCTCCTGACCTTGATGGCATTCCTCCAATTGTCCTGAAGGTCTGTGCACCAGAACTTACCCCTGTCCTATGCTGTCTGTACACACTCTCTTACTCCAGTGGTATATATATATATATATATATATATATATATATATATATATATCCCAAAACCTGGAAACTGGCCTATATTCAACCTATTCCTAAAAAGGGTGACAAATCACTGCCATCTAACTACCACCCTATCTCAGTCGTTTCAGTCCTATCAAAAGTGATGGAGAAATCTATCAACTCAACTCCTAATCTACCTTGAAGGTACCCAGCTATTAAGCGACCACCAGTATGGATTCTCTAAATCGAAGCCAATCAACAGGAGATCTACTCGCATACATCACCCATCGCTGGACAAATGCCATGGAGAAATTTGGTGAATCCCAAGTAGTTGCACTTGATATCTCTAAAGCCTTTGACTTGGTCTGGCAAAAAGGTTACTAAGCAAACTCCCATCATTTGGACTGTCTCAGGACTTCTACAGAGTGACTGCCAGCTTCCTGTCTGGACGAACACTATGTATGATGGTAGACGGCTCCCTATCCTATCACCATCCAACTAATGCCAGGTCCCACAAGGTTCAGTTCTCTCACCGACCCTCTATACAGGGTGGTTCCAAGTTCCATGTACAAACTTCTAGGGGAGGTAGAGAACATCAAAATCAATCCTATTCACATATGAAAGCATGACCAGAAATGCCACCCGAAAGTGATAAGTGGTGCTGTTCGCGAGCACTCCAGGTGAGGAATTGGGGCTTCCTCATTGAAGCTTTCGATGTCATACGAAGAACACGCGTCATTTTACGAATGCAGATATGGCAGACATGCACCTCGTTTACCATATTATGTATCCAACTACTATTGAACTGTTCAGTTATGCCTAATAAAGTTTTTTACACTACTTATTGCCTTGTATGAGGTAACAGAAACTCAGGTCAGGTCTAGTGTCGGCATGACAGAAGGGTTCCCCATTGTCGTAGGGCTACACCAAGGGTCAGCTCTGAGCCCCTACTTCTTTGACCTGGTCATGGATGTACTAGTGGAGGATGTCAAGGAGGCACCATGAAGCATGCTGTTTGCCAACGACATTGTTCTATGCGAATCATCCAGAGAGAAGCTTGAAAATACCCTGGAAGAGTAGAGAAAGGCATTGGAGGAGAGAGGCATGAGAATTAACTGGGTGAAGACTGAATATATGTCACCGGGGAGTGACGAGGATATGGCCATACGACTCCAGGGTGAAAGGCTAATTTCAGAGAAGAATTCAAGTACCTTGGGTCGGTTGTCGAGAGGAAGAGGATAAGGAAATACAGCACCGAATAACATGCAGTTGGATGAATTGGAAGAAGATGAGCGGGGTCCTGTGCAACAAGAGAGTGAGTTGTAAGAGGAAAGGAAAGCTGTATAAGATGGTGGTGAGGCTGGCGATGCTCCATGGTGCGGAGACGTGGCCTATAACCAAGGCACAGGAGAGGAAGATGGAGGTAGCGGAGATGTGGATGTTGAGATGGATGAGTGGTGTGACAAAGAAGGACAGGATAAGGAATGACTACATCAGAGGGACGGTTAAGGTGGGACCAATTGGCAAGAAGATACAAGAAAGTAGGCTGAGGTGGTTTGGACATGTAGAGAGGAAGGGTGAGGAGTATGTTGGTAAATGAGTGGAGTACATGGAGTTAGAGGGAAGGAGGAAAAGAGGCAGGTCCAAGCTCAGGTGGAGGGATAAGGTGACAGAGGATCTTAGGGAGAAAGGATGGAGCTCGAAGGATACCCTGGACCAGAGAAGTTGGAAGAGGAAGGTTAAAGATCGTTCTGCCAACCCCGTTTAACATGGGATAAGGCATAGTGAAAGAAGAAGATTGCCTCGTGTTATTTCTGTATCTTTGTGTCCCTGTTAGTACCTTCCGATGGCATTTCCGGTCATGCTTTCCTATGTGAATATGGTTGATTTTGATGATCTCTACCTCCACTCAAAGTTTGTACATGGAATTTTGAACTACTTTGTATATCAACGACCTACTTCAGTTGACCCAATACACAGTTTTGCAGACGACAGCACATTACACTCCTCCCTTTCATTTGACAAACCCTACTCTACACAACTCGCTTCAACACACAGAACATCAACCACCACTGCCCTTAATTCTGACCTCCAAGCCATCCTCCAATGGGGCTCAGATAACCTAGTCAACTTCAACGCTAGTAAACCAGTTCTGTCTTATTTCTCAAAAAAAAAAAAAAAAAAAAAAAAAAAAAACTTTTTCCCCAGCATTGTTTTTGATATGGAAATTCCCAGACAAGATGAGATTTCTCTTCTCAGAATTACCCTGACATCAAGCCTCTCCTGGCATAAACACATCACAGCCAATGCATTCTCAGCTTTCAAGAAACTAGGTTTTCTCTTTTGCTCAAGACGCTACTTCACCTCTAAAAAGCTGTTAATACGATACAAATCACAAATCTGTCCAGCTATTGAATACTCTCTCACATTTCGAGTGGGGCTCCTAGAAGCTCCCTTAAAATGCTTGACTCAATACAGAGGAGAGCAATTAGACTGATAATTGACCCATCTCTCACCAAATTGCTCCTCTCACTTTCACACCGATGCTTGGTCTCTGCAATTTGTATATTCTATTCCATTTCCTTGGGAAATATTCATCTGAAATAGCACCAATAATTCCCCCACTCTGTACTAAGCCCATTGGAACATGTACAGCTGCTGCCCAACATTCTTTCACAGTACACCTTGAAACCCACAGAACAAGTTTCTTTTCCTCCTCCTTCATCCCTGCTACTGAAGTACTGTGGAACAGTCTTCCCCCTGACGTATTTCCCAAGGAATACAACATACAGGCTTTTAAATCAAATGTAAACAAGTTTCTCTTTTCCTAACCCAGTACCTATATACAGTACTAATGTACTATAGGTTGACCAGCCAACCTCTTGTATATGGACCCAACATAAAAAAAAAAAGGATCAAAATTTTAATTCAGCAAGAGAACAGAATTTGTTGGTTACTAGGCCAAATTTGAATTATTGGACAGACAGACAAACATTCATAGATACATACATACATGTGTTATGTGAAATTCTTTATCAGTAAAGATGATTGAAACATGTTTCCTTATGTTCTTGCCTGTCCATAGCATTGCACTTAGTCTACTTGATGAAATATAACAGGAGTTTCTTACTAAAACACATCTTCCAATTTTGGTTCAGATCGATAATAATTTTCCCATTATACACAGATTGCCTATTCGTTTATACGAGGGTGGTCTGAAATCGGCCTTGACCATAGATTGAAACAGTATCGACAAGATTTTTTTTTTTCTAAGTTGGTACATCTGTCATAAGCATCCATGTGAAACTGCAAGGCATTCAATCAAGTAGTTTGTTTTATACAGCTATCTGAAGCAAAAGTGTTGTCTGCATCCCTTGAAATGAATAAAACTGAGTATCATGTGGTTATAAAATTCTTTGTAAAAGAAGGTTTAACGCCAAAAGAAAGGGCTGCCGAGTTTATACGTGGCCGTACCGTACGGCCGTGAAGATGATTCACGTGAAGGACGTCCAAAAAGTGTAACAACACCAATAAGATGGGTGCCGCGCTTGCTCACAGCAAATCAAAAACGCACTAGCATTGAAATCTCTGAACAGTGCTTGGAGCATTTTAATAAGAATAAAACTGATTTTGTGTGTCGATTTATTACTATGGATGAGACTTGGATTCACCATTACACACCAGAATCCAAACAGCAGTCAAAACAGTGGATAGAAGCCGGTTGTTCAGGGTCAAAGAAGACAAAGTTGGTTACATCAGCAGAAAAGTTCATGGCATCGGTGTTTTGGGATGCCAAAGGCATTTTGTTTATTAATTATCTTGAAAAGGGTAAAACGATACCTGGGGAATATTATTCCGATCTTTTAACCAGACTAAGCGAAAAAATTCGCAAGAAAAGACCTGGTTTGCAGAAGAAAAAAATCATCTTTCATCAGGACAATCACTGACTACAAAGATGTTTTTGGCAATAGGAAAATTAAAGGATCTGCACTATGAATTGTTGGAATTGTTCCACCCCATTCCCCAGATTTGGTTCCCTCCGACTTCTATCTCTTCCTCACTGGGCAGTGTTTTTCTTTGAATCAGGAGGTGATTGCAGCTGTAGAGGAGTATTTGCAGATCTTACTGAGAACAATTACAGGGATGGGATAATGGTGTTGGAGCATCGCTGGAATAAACGTATTAGTCTCAAGGGAGATTATGTTGAAAAACAAAAATAATTTTGAAATTATAAATTCGTGTTTTCATATGCAGAGAACTTTTCAGACCACCTTCGTACAACTGCTTGTGCACGACTGAAAATGCAAAGGCAAATGGCACAATAATGGGAACTATTGTTGTGAGCAAATATTTTTCACTTGACTTCTTAATGCAGGGGTGTCCAACCTTTTAGCTTCCCTGGGCCACACATAAAATACACTAACGATAGCTGATGAGCAAAAAAACGTAGAATGTATAGTTAACATATTTAAGTAATTTAAACTTCATTAATTCATGAATTTTTTATTATAAAAGTAAAAGACAAGACAGCAACATGAAATTAGTGAGATGTTTGACACTGTTTTTGAGACACTAATGCTTCGATATTTGGTTTGATGGAAGTAGTTTCGATTCTTAGTGAGTTCTCAAGGTGCTCATCAGATATTTTGGTTCTAGTTTTATTCTTCGTGTGCTTTATCCTTGAAAATAGCTGCTCACAAATGTAGGTGCTTCCAAATAGCGATGACATGAATAGGGCATGATTGTGAAGCTTGGGATATTTTTTTCTGGGAAGATATAGCTTATAGAAGTCCAGTAAAGAGACATGATTAAATTTTTCTTTAAGTTGAATGTCAGAGTGTAGCTCTAGGCATTCCATTTGAAAATTGGCAGGTAATATGTTTATGTCAACTGAAAATGGAGTCGCAAATATATCAAAAGATTGATGATTTTTCTGGAAATCTTGAAACCTCTTCTGAAATTCCTGTATCAAATCGAAAAGCAAGGCTGCATATTTTTCATTGTTCACAGGACCATGTTTAGCCAACGAGTCGAAATGCATAAAATTGTTTGTCTTAATTTGAGATCGCCATAGTTTCAGTTTCATTTTGAATGCTCTTATAGTTTGAAACATTGTTTTCACCTTGAAGATGCATGTTTAACTCATTTAAATGAGCGGTCAAGTCTACTAAAAATGCCAAATCTGTGAACCAGTTTTCATCATCAAGTTCTGGCACAAATTTTGTTTTTGATTCCATAAACGACTTGATTTCATTTCGCAAATCATAAAATCTTTTCAACATTTTACCTCGACTTCACCATCTTACTTCCGAAAAGTAAATGATGTCCCCATAGTCAGCATCCATAAATTTAAGGAATTCCTGGAATTGACGATGATTCAATCCCTTGGCTCTTATGAAATTTACAGCCTTGATGACAATCTGCATGACATTATCCATCTTTAAAGCTTTTGCGCATAAATTTTCTTGGTGTACTATGCAGTGATATTTCATCATACTTAAATTTTGGGAGGCAATTGCATCGTATTCTATTAATTTTACAAGTCCATCTCTTTTACCTATCATTGCCGGGGCACCATCAGTAGCTATACCAGATATGTTCACAATGGACAAAGAAAATCATTTTAACGTATTTTTCACTGCTTCGTATAAATCTCTTGATTTAGTTGTGTCTTTTAATGGCACTAAAGAAGCCATTTCTTCAGTGATATTATATTCGTCATCAATACCTCTAATAAAAATTGCCAATTGAGCTGTATTAGTAGCATCAGTACTTTTGTCTATCACCAAAGCATAAAATTTAAAATTAGCAGCTCTACTCTCAAACCTTTTTCGACAGATTTTCCTATTTCATCAATTCACCTGGCTATAGTCTGGTCAGACAAACTGATTTTAGAAAAATACCCCCCCCCCTTTTTTTTTTATCAGGGCAAATTATATATGCCATGCTTTCCATACATTGCTTAATAACCTCGCCATCCGCATATGGTTTTGATTTTTTTGCTATCAAGTTTGCAACCACATAACTAGCTTTTACAATAGAATCCGCTTCAGTTGTTATTTTTTTTTTAAAAACTTTGTTGAGATGATACTTTTTTTCAGTTCCACTATTTTGTCTTTATGACACATTCTTTGATACACACTAAATTCCCTACAAATTAAGCAGATTGCCTTAGTATTTGCCTTGACAAAAAAGTAGTCGTCTGTCCACTTTTCGTTGAACAATTTTCCTTCTTCTATAATTTTTCTTTTTTTTTTTTTTGGTTCGGTTTTCTTTTGAGACGCTGTGGAAGCCATGCTGGAATATATAAAAAAAAAAAAGATTGAAAATTAGAAAGCTAGATTTAATAATCGCCAAATTTTTACTACTAAAAAAATTACTCGCCAAATCGCCACAAACACACAATGTCTGCACCTTTCTTCGGTGTCAACTCGACTGTTTACAATTGCACATTGAAAGCAGTACCAGCGTACCCATGGTGCACATAGAGAGACATCTATTACGTGGTAAAAGTAGGAGGCAAGAGGGCTAGCGCCATTTATTATGTTGAGAAGTAACTACTCCCATGGGCGGCAATTTTGAATAAATACAATTATTTGAGAATGATTTTATGAATCTCTCATTGCTAAAGAATGTGTTAAATTCAAAAGT
Organism: Typopeltis vanoorti; assembly: GCF_054136105.1. Classification (NCBI taxonomy): domain Eukaryota; kingdom Metazoa; phylum Arthropoda; class Arachnida; order Uropygi; family Thelyphonidae; genus Typopeltis; species Typopeltis vanoorti. The sequence goes on along the minus strand of NC_143568.1, from coordinate 99,533,189 downwards.
TCATTGCTTATAAATTAATAGCATGTTAAAATTGTGTTTGTAGTATTATTAATGGTATTTTTTAGTCACAATCTCAAAGTTTGTAAGTTTACGATTTTCTGTTGGGCCACATGCGGCCCGCGGGTTGGACAAGCCGGTCTTAATGCATGCTTCATATTAATAACAGAAGCCTTTTGCTAAAATTTTTACACTTCAGCTAAATGAAGTGCAATGTTTCAGCAGGCCGCAGGTTAGTAGTTGGAGGGCTGCTCATCACAGGTGGTGGGTTTGAATCCCACATAAACATGAACATTTATGATTGTGTTTAGGTGGAAGATGAATTTCATCACTTAGTATAAGATGACTGTCCCATTTATTAGAGGGCTGAAGTGGTTTGAAAAGTTACTTGTTTGATGTGTAAGACCAGGGTTTCCAGACTATGTAAAAACTAAATAAAAATACAATATATATATATATATATATATATATATATATATATATATATATTGTGCCTTGGAATCCAATGGAAGCATACATCCAAGTTTAGCTTATGTAACTGAGAAAGGACATGTTGGATTTGAGAAAGCACTGGATGTTTCTGTAGCTTAAGACTACTTATAGGAGACTGAATCTGTATATGTTCTACACCTTTTGAAGTAATACAAACTTATTTTAATGAAATGCTATTATTATACTAATATATAATATTAGAATACTGTACTGTATTCTAAATTATACTGTATTATTAACTGCATTAAAGTATACTAAATTATAATGTATATAATATTAGAATACAGTAGTCATCCTTACCCTTGCAGATACCTGAAACCGTGGATATTACCAAACCCGATATATACCCTATATTTTTCCCTATACATACCCATGATAAAATTTAATTTATAAATTAGGCACAGTAAGAGATTAACAACAATAACCACAGTAATAAAATAGAACAATTATAGCAATATACTGCAATAAAAGTTATGTGAATGGAATCTTAGCAACCTCAGTATACCATTTTTTTTATTATTTTATGAAGACGAGAACTTTCACCTTTTCACTTAAAGGAATCACTTTACGGCTTCTCTTTGGCAGATCTGAATTGCCAGCATCACTACTCTTGTGCTTTGGAGCTATTATTAAGTTAAATAAGAATTACTTGAACACAAGCGCTGCAATACAGTGACAGTTGATCTGATAACTACTCAGAACAGCGAGCGATTTAAAACTTATGAAACATTGATTTCCGGAATTTCCATTTAATTTTTTGGACAGCTACTAAGTAATGGGCAGGTAGCATATATGGTACAACGTGGATATGCTGGACAAAATTCACGTCCCCGGAGGAACGTCGTGAGATTTCATCATATTATACAGAACGGCAAGCAATTTAAAACTTATAAATTATTTACATCTGGAATTTTCCATTTAATATTTTCGGATTGGAGTTGACTGCAGATAACTGAAACCACAGAAAGCAAACCAGCGGATGGGGGGGGGGAGGGTTACCGTATTATATTCTACTATTATATAGAGCTGAGCAGTAAAGTCGTTCCATCCTAGTTGGATCTCAGCAGATATGTCTGGGAAGATAACAGAAGATTCCACTAGGATCTCCATTATATAGAGATCCTAGTGGAATCTACTGTGAAATCTACAGTCCAACAATGAACCAAAATCGTGCTATTTTATTTTGAAAATCGGCATTCAATTATTATTAATTGGCCATCACATTCTCCAGATCTGACAGTTCCCAACTTCTTCTTATGGGGATACCTAAAGAAAAAAGGAGTATGTGGACAAGGCTCAGACAGTCCAACAGCTAGAACATTTAATAGCTGTCATGAAACATGCCATAGAAACAGCACGTCTTTGTGAAGCTGAAGATGTAAGGCATTCATCTGATGTGATTTTTCATAATTAAAATAAAATAAAATAATAATCTTCAGGTTTTGCATTTTATAAAAAAATTAATAAATAAAAAGTCATTAAACATTTAAAACACCCTTCATGACTAACAGGACACCCTATAGTTGGAGGAAGTTCGGTTACTGAGTTAACTTTGACTGCAAAAGCACGATACTTTTACATATCCAAGTGGAGGAAGTCCTGCAGAACCATGTGGAACTCTCTCCTCTTGGGTATATGGTTCGGAGAGAGAGAGAAATTTCTACACCGACTTGGAAGATTTGGATGGATAAGAAGTTCATGATGAAATGAAACAGATTCCCTCTAAGACCAAAATTGTGTATGTCTTTCAATATTCCAAATCTCCAAGCAGTTTCATATGCTTTTCCATATTAAGGAAAATGTATCTAGGAAGGCATCTCTAATAGATGCTTTCATCCGGACTAGACAATCAATTGCAGAATGATAATTGTGAAAGCCAGATTGTGCTCTGGGGAAAAAAAAAAAAGATCGTTTCTCTCCAGAAACTACAAAACATGAGATTTAACACATTTTTTCCTCCAGAATCTTGCACAAGCAGTTAGAGTAGGTGGACAATAATATAATGAGGATCTTGATTCCATCCATGGCTTTGGAAAGGCAATAATAGCTATTTGCCAAGAATCCAAAAACCGTTCTCAGAGAAAATTCAGTCAAACAGGTTCAGTAACTGATCCCTGGCAGCTGATGACAGACTTCTGATCATTTCTTAATGAATGTTGTGTGGTACAACAGTAGTTGGGTAGCATTTAAACAAAGCAGCTTTCATGAAAGGCCTGTTAGATTCATCAGTACCACTCAAAGAAAACAGAAATGTTTTTTTACTTTGTGTTTTTGGATGAGGAAGTCGGGGGGGGGGGGGGGAACCACTGATGTTTTAGCAAAAATCTCCCAGAGTGTGTCAGCAGCTGTGCATTCATTATGTTCAAGGATGGAGAGCTAGCGGATGCTTCTATCTGCCTTTCATATTCAAGATTTCCCCACTTAAACAGCGGGAAGAGGGAAAGCAAGCAAATGGCTAAGTCAGTGGCAGCAAATATTCAGACAGGCACATGGATGTGGAAGAAGGTGATGCTTCCAGTGTTCAAAAGGGAGAGATTGTTGTTATCAATCATGTGCTCAACTTTTCTGCTGATGTCTGTTTGGCACTACTCCATTTAAATCTCCCATTACAAGCAAGGAGAATATTACCATTCCCCTTGCTGGATATCTTTCTAAAAGATATCCAGTGTGGTAGAAAGTAGATGCGGCATTCAGTTAACACAGTTCCAAGTGAGAGTTGAATGGCAACTGTCTCTACGTAGGTATTAAGTGGGATTTGCTGGAAGGATAAGTGGTTGCCCACCAAGAGGGTAAGGTTTCTGTGGGAATACCATTTCCTGTCTTGTTCTTACAAATCATATGTTATGTTTCATACTGCCAGATCATCACTGGGCATAAGGTATGTTTTCCTGGAGGCAGAAGCATACTGGTTTATGTTTCTTCAAGAGAGCCTTGATGTTTTGTAGGAATCCATAAAAATTCTGTTGTAGTTATGTTTTCATTATTTCTTTTTGGTGGTATCATCTGGCCTCCTATATTGAGAAATTTTGTTTTCATTCATCTTGAATTGTTTTATATATATATATTTTTTTTGAGAATTATGGACAGCTAGTGTCCATTATTTTTTTTTTTTTCATAGGGAAAAAATATCCAAGATAGTCAGGCAGAGAGGTTAAATGCCTATACTCTCTCTAAAACACTTGGTATATTAATAGTTTTATCTTCTTGCTTGGGGAGCAGAGATATCCATGCTATATAATGACAAGACAACTATTAAAAGGGACTGGGGCATTGATCCTCGTATTAAAGGATCAAAGACATACCAAGACAAGAGGATTTTCATGTAGTGGGACCATCTCTAGCATGTCTGAGGATTGAGGATATATTGATATGGCTTTCTCTCTTTTCTCTAAGGATACTTAGCAACATAACTTTTAGGAATGTGTAGTTCCAAGGATGGATTGGAGTATGTCCATACTGACACTTTCTCTACAGTTGCTTTCTCAGCATACAAGGATTTAGTGGATATTGTTGATACTGTTGTGGTATGCTATCTCTTCACCTCCTGGTAAGTAATACCATTGCTTTGCTTTTATTTTTTGGATCTCCTTATTTGTCCTTCCACCTTTGGCAAGCTTGGGAGTATACTAGGTGATTTCCCTCACACATATACACAAAAACATTGTGGAGGGAATGTAAAGAAAAAGGTTACCAGCATATTCACAAGCAATAAAGAGAGAAATATAGTAAGGAAGGCTAAATCAGAGAGAAAATTAGCTATGGAAATATAGAATACACAAATTGCAGAAACCAAATGTCTGTAGAAAAGTAGGAGGAGTGAGTTGGTAAGAGATGGGGCATTCTCTCTCTATGTTCACTGGGCATCTACAGATGCCGTATAGTCACTCCGATGCTCGATGATGTTCCACACCAGACCTCGCCATGTAATCCTGTTGTTTGCTTTTCTGGCAGCCCCAACTCTCTGAAAATCAGTCACTCCACACATGCCATCCATCCATCTCATTGATGGTTCATCCAGGAACTTTACCTTCTCTTACTGTTCTGAGAAGTCCTCCTTCCATCCTTTCTATGTGTCCAAAATATTTTAACTTTCTTCTGTCAATATCCTCAAGGAGCCTTAAAGTTCTACTAATCTTTTCTAACACCCATTCATTTGTATGTCTTTCAGTATATGATATCCTCAACAGCCTTCTATAACACCACATCTCAAAAGCAGATATCTGTTTCTTATCTGACTTCTTTAGGTTCCAAGTCTCGCATCCATAAGTCGCTGTTGGAAAAACAACTGCATCTAAAATCCTCAACTTTGTTCCTATGGAGATAGATCCATCCTTCCAGATTTTAGACAGGTCTTTGACTGTTGTTTTAGCCATTCCTAATCTTTTTCTGACATCTTCTGAACGGCAATTCTTCACATTAATAATGGATCCCAGGTACTCAAACTTGCTGACTTCCTCAATTCTTTCTCCATTAAGATACACTTGTTTCTCAAGAGCTTCGCTGTTTGTTTTTCCTTTGAGAACCATGATTTTTGTTTTGCTAGAATTGAGTTGAAGTCCTCTGTTATTACTGATCTTGTTAACTTTGTCAAGAATTAGTCCTAGTTCTTCCATGTCATTACAAAGGAGTACTGTATCATCAGCGTACCTCAGATTACTGATCAATCTACCTCCTATCGTAATTCCTGTCCTGAGCTCATACAATGCTTCACGCATGATGTCCTCTGCATATATACTAAACAAGTGAGGAGAAAGTAAACATCCTTGTCTAACTCCTTTTCCAACTTGAAGCCAGTCAGTCAATCCAACACCTGTTCTTACTGTGGCTTCTTGCTCCTTATACAAGTTGGCTATCAACCTGATAGTGTGTTGAGGAAAACCCATTCTTTTCATTACTTCCCACAGTTTCACATGCTCAACACAGTCAAAAGCTTTTGAGTAGTCTAAGAAACACATTACCAGAAGGAGTCTGAATTCTTTATATTTTTCTATGATCTGCTAAGGCAAAGGATCTGATCTCTGGTGCCCATACCTTTCCTAAAACCTGCTTGTTCCTCAGGCATCTCTGCCTCAATTTTGGCCTCAATCCTATTTAGCATGATCTTTAATAAAATTTTGATTGCATGAGATAAACTAATAGTTCAATAATTCTTGCATGCCTTTATATCCCCTTTTTTATGTAGTGGTATGAAAATTGACTTTCGATCTCTAGGCCATCAGTTCTCCCATATCTTTGTAATCTATCTATAAAACACTCTTATCCCTCCGCCCCCTGTGGCCTTAATTAACTCTGCTGGGATTTCATCTGCACCTGGGGCCTTATTGCTGTTGAGCTGCTCTTTCAACTTCATGCCTAAGTGGAGGAGGTTCCAAATCAAAATTTTCATGGTGGGAGGGCTCCACATTTTCTTTATCCACTCTGCTGTACAGTTCCTCACAGTATTCTTTCCATCTGTTTTTGATTTCCAACTCTTCTGTTAGTAATGATCCATTCCTGTCTTTGATGAGATTCAATTTAGGCTTAAACTTGTGCTTTAAGTCACGAACTAAATTGGAGCATTAATCAATCTAATTTGTGATTTGTATAAGGTAAACAGCTGTTAACCTTAATTTCTGCTATATTTACAATTAATAACACAAGTAACAGTGACCCAACATCCATTTCCACCTGCCATTCAATCTGTGGCTGGTCTCTGAAACAGCCTTCCATGAACTATTCTTATTCTTCTAAAACAATCTCCACCTCTACAGAATCGAGATCAAAAGATTTCTACTCTTAACCACTGCTCTGTCGTTTATGTTCCTTTTTTCTGATAGGAATCGTGCATCCTGTTTCCCCTATATAGGGCATATTACAGGTGCAATGAATACAGTATACTCCAGGGTGGGCCAATGGAGGGAGTGAATCCTTGGATGAGTTGAGTAAGTTCTTTAATTTTCCAAGAGTTTAAATAGGTGGCTTTAAGGTTGTATTTTTGTAGTATTCTGTTTATTTTGTCTGATATCCCATTAATGTATGGAATGGTTACAGTTTTCTTGCAGTCTTGTTTATTTTTTGTTTTTAAGTGAGGTATTGTACAGAATTTTGTTGATAGTTGGCTGTAACTTTTAATTCTTGTTAAGTGCTTATTCATTGGAGCAAATCTTCATCAAAGACCTGTTTTTTAGAATATGGAAGGCACATATTCTACCCACTTAACCTTTCTCCCTAAGAATTAATTAAAAATAGGACCATATGTAATCCAGGATCATAAATCTAATATAACAATTGTCATGCAAAATTAGGACATCGTTTTTACTTAACAAAATGATCACACAGCATACTGTGTGATAATTTTGATTACCGTATAACACTAAAGAAAAGGATTATGATAATTCATGGAGATTTGAAGGACAAGCGATTCAATCACTACCTTATTTACTCATTTGTCTCTCTTAAGTCTCATTAATTCCTTACTCATACAAATCTTATTATTTCTCTATCTGCTGGCTGCTATTAACATATTGAATGATGGTGCACCACACTGTTAACAAAGACACTGCTTCAGGTTAGAGCCAATCCCTTTGTTATAATTCTGGTATTAACCCCGTTTCTAATTTTGGAAAAATTTATTTGTTAATGCTGCGCCATCCAAAATTATTAGACTAGAGAAGATTCATCGTCTGGGAGAAAACACTCAGAACGGCACAATATTCATTATTCATACAATTACTATTCCAAATTTCACCAAAACTTGTGTGTCTCAAATTTACTGCAGTCGTGGCTATCCCCAAGATTTTGATTCGCACAGGTTCTACTTTATGAGTGGTGCATTGAGAACATAGATCAGGCAAGTTATTAGGTTGACAAGAAAGGATTTATTCATTAAAAATACGGTACAATTACTGATAATTACTTAACTAAATTAATCATTAAGGTGTAACCTGCTGGGCATTCTTAAACTTTCTCAATTCTTACATGAAACAATATCTAATACTACACGCATTATGAATGCCTTCTAATTACTTAACATTCTTAGGTAATCATTTACCAAATCTTGGTCTCAGGAACTATCTGACTATAGCAAAACTATATATTCAATCACAACACTTTGCAAATCCTCATATACAGAGCTATAACATTCTATATGTGGATCAGATGCTAAAGTCCTATTACACTCCGAAGGTGCAATAACTTATCAGTTCCAGTCTTCATTACAATCTAACATTCCTGTATATACAAAAGATTTAAAAAGTTCTTACATTACTGAGACATTAGCAACACTCTAGCTTTCTCTTTCGATCATCTGCTCTATTCTTACGGCTCATTGTTTCTTTTTCCCATTTTACTGCTATCAGAAAGGACTGGTTAGCGAATACGTTCATGATTCACTTCCTTCGGTGTAGGCGAAGCTGGTCTGCGGGGATCGGTCCACGTGGTTCCACATATCATCTCAGTTTACACTGATTATACCGCTGCACCTAGGCCTAAGCTCGCGCTGGATCTCTGTCTGTCTGCATAGATGCCTATGGACATCGTCCTTCTCAACCGCACTCGAACTTCCTTCTCAGGGAATGACAGGAACAAGATGGAAAAAGAGCCTGAGTTGGCATTGCCAAGCTCTCTATATTCACTAGTGTGATATTCTCCCTACTACGTCATTGTTTTTTACCCAGCACCTAACTCTTCTGCACTCCGTGCCGTCGCTCCTCCTTGCGTGTCCACGGGAAACTCCCGCATGCTTTTTTGACTTTGTGTACGTAACTGCCTCCAGACATGTTTTTAATTCACTTATCTCTTCTGTAACTTTGATCTAGCTTTGGCATACTAACATTTTTTTCACCTATTTTCAACCTCTGTTGTATTCACAAAGGTACTTAATATTATAATACATAAGGAAAATTTTTTAAATCGTGGATTTTATCATTATTTTACAATCAATTTCACCTTTACCAATATACAAGTAATTCTCCGAGAATTTTGATACTTGTTAAATCTGAATGAAATGTAGTATAATAAATTTTCTCCTTCATTCAAGATTTAACACATCCTTATCTGACACCAGATTTAACATTAAACCATCTTCCTGTACTTTCTTCAATTCCAACTGCTGACTTACAACTCAAATAAAGACGAAGTATTGCTTAATATACCCAATTGAAACCATATAACCATAACGTTTCAAACAGCTTTCCTCTTGGCACTTTGTCATATGCCCATGATTTCTCAACTACTTGTCAAAAAGCGAAAATCTGATCATGACAGCCTCTATCTGGCCTGAATCCAGTTTGTTCTTACCAAGCTTTCCTTCCACAATCCTTCTCAACCATCTCACAAGTATACTTGCATAAATCTTACCAGGAACACTCAGTACAGAAACACCTCTGTAATTCTTACGTTCAGTTTTATTTCCCTTTTTATATATGGGTACTATGAGAGCTCTACTCCAATCATCGGGAATTCGTCCCTCTGTCCAGGCATTCTGAACTATGCAGTGCAGCCACTGCAAGACTTATACCTCCATACTGTGAACATTTCTGGTCGAATATCATCTACTCCTCCTGTCTTTCCACATTTCAGGATTTTGATGGCTTTTTTTTACTTCAAGTATGGATATGTATTTCTGATGTGCATGCCTGTTGAGTGTTATTTTACCACTTTGCTGTCAATGTTTCCTGTAGCAATTTTTCGAAGTACTTACTCCATACATCAAGGATATCTTTTCCACCAGTTTTCATGTTACCTTTATGATCTCTAATTCCGTCTATGGCATTCTTTCCTCCATTTCTGAGCTATTTCAACAGCCTTCAGAATATCTTGCCACTTTCCTTATATTTATTTTCTATGTTCTTACCAAAGTCTTCCTGTGACTTTTGTTTAGCTTCATTACTTTTGTCTCTGTATTCTCTAAGAGCACAAGTTCACTTATTCCCCAGGAACTTTTTATATGCTTTCTTCTTTTCCTTCACTGCCTCCTCTTTAACTTGCTGTGTTCACCATGGAGTTCTGATTTTTCTATCCTTGCAGACAACCTCACCACATGTCTCTCTGGCTGAGTCAATCAATGTTTTCTTGAGGATTTGCCACTGAATCACCAAGGTTTGGTTTCTGTTCTCAAACTTTCATTTTTTCTTGAATAATGTTTGTATATTTTAGTCTACAGTTTACATCTGAACTGAAAGCTGCACAACTTTTATTTGCTTTAAAACTTTCTTACATGTTATTCTTTTCAATATGAAATTCAATTTTATCCTGCTCAAGACTAAATAGTGATCACTTCCAATTTCAAATCCTCTGTACACTCTGGTGTCCTGCACCAGGGAGAAAACATCACTATCAACAATAACATAGTCAATGAGACTTTTCTTATTCCTTGCCTCTTCTCTCCATGTGAATTTATGCATGTTTTTATGTTGGAACACTGTGTTAGTGATAACCAGCCCATTTCCTTGAGCAGAAATCCAACAGGTACTTGCCATTATTATTAGCTTTGCTCTTTTCTCCAAATTTTCCAAAAATATTTTTTGTATATCTGACAATCATTTCCTACTCTGCTGTTTAGATCCACAACAAGGACCAACCTTTCCTTTTTTTCATTGTGTCAGTTGCTCTCTCTGAAGCTTCAAAAAAAAAAACCTCCACTTCTACTTTAGTAGAACCTTCTGTGTCTCCATAGGCACAAATAAGTCTCATTGTCCGGTTCCCCATTCTGATATTTGCCAACATCACTCTACTTGATATTGCCTGCCATTCAAGAAGATTAGCCTTGCATTCAGGGTTCAATCAATGGTATAGCTACTCCCACCCCAATCAGTAAACAGTCATGCTGAGATTTTCCTATGGACATTTAAGTTTTTCATACAGCCAAGCTATTCTACACAGAAAAACAAAACCATCATGTGCAATTTCTATGGTCTCTGATGTGAATGATTACTGTTTTTTATTCAGAGGACAGCACAATTCTGCTTTCTGACTGCACTTTTAGTGAATAATGTGCCACTATTATTCATTATTTATGATATCAACCCACATTTATGGTCTGATGAGGTTACTTTTTCAGATTTAAGTTTTTCTTTAAGTGAAAGAAAAGTGCATAAATGAACAAAAAACTTAAACCATATATTCTTTTGCATCAGACAGTTGATATTTTATTTTGACTTTCTTGAACCAATGTAACTAGTGCAATAATTCATGAACTTAACTTGAAATTCTGTCTCACTCAATCACATTACAATCTTTAAGTGACAAATCATCCTTGGAGGTATAGAAATTATTTCATCTACTTAGTCATTTTCGTATTGCTTTCAATACTTTCAATTTTATAGCAGGTGTGCGTGGACCTAAGTTAAAATTTGTTGATGGTATTGGAGGCATAGGAGATGTATTCAACTGTCTTTGTGCAGCTAGAGCTGCTTGCTGACGTTGTAAAATCCATTGTTGCTCAATTATTCTAAATTACAAAACATAGTAACAGATGTCATTTTCGAAACTGCCTGCTGCCCTTTTCCTCAGCTTGTTATCAACAAAAGGATGACAAGAAAACCAACAGTACATTTAAAGAATGATTAACATTTCTTAGAATTATTTTTTTTAAAGTTATTATAAAAAGAAATTAAAAGTTTAAATCTTATTCTAAATCAACCCTCCGCCCAAGACAATGAAAAAATATTAAAGCATTCAAATTAAAGAGAATCTAATTAGAACATAGTAAAATCATAGTATATCAAATATACTGATCTCAAAATACCAAATTATGAAGTCGAATTTAAATCAGCAATAACCACATTTAAAACAGTGATAAAAAGGGAAAAAAGATCATTTGGAAATGAATATTACCTCGAAGAGCAGGATTGTTTAAATTGGCCTGCATCATAGTTCTGAACAGAGGCAGGTTTATATTAGGAGTTCCTACAGTTGGGCCCAGATTTATTGCACCAGGTCTTACTACATTAGAATGATGAGAATTTATAGCAGGTGTACGTGGACCTAAATTAAAATTTGTTGATGGTATCGGAGGCATAGGAGAAGTATTCAACTGTCTTTGTGCAGCTAGAGCTGCTTGCTGACGTTGTAAAAGCCGTTGTTGCTCAATTATTCTAGCCACAGAATCTAATCCAGTATTTATATCATGGTGAAGTACAGGAGCTAGAAATACATAAAAATTTAAAGAATTCAAATATCATTCATTTGCAAAATTAATTAAATGTACACAACTCAGTTAAAAGTACTAATTAAAATTAATCAATCTGCAAAAAACTGCTTTATTTCATTTAACCATTTATTTCATTCTAGATTCTTCAAAATAAAATGAAAGTGTAAAAATGAAACTATCATTTCTCTGGATGTCAGTAATAAATAATAATAAAATTAGCCTTGATAGCCTGGCCATCATAAATAGCCAGTTCGCAGACAATTCATCGCCGAGAAAATTCATTGTGCAAACTATTCTTCGAAGAAAAAAATTTGCTGAAAATTTATTTGCTAGAAAATTGAAATGATACTGCATTGAATACTGATATATGAAAAGTAAATGCCGTGCAAGATAAATTTCACAAAATATAGTTTATGTATTTATATAAAGGAAACCTTGCTTAATGCGATTAATTAATCCATTAATTAATGTGCATTAAGCGAATATAATAAACAGTAGGAATAATTATAATTCATCCATCACTTAGCATAAATTTAAAAAAATATTTATAAACTATATCAAAGTTAATAAAAATCAATTGCTAAAAACATTTGATTGAGCTACTTTTTTGCAAAAAAAAATTAAAAAGATGTTTGAATCATGCTTGACTTTTTTTTTTTATCTTGTTATGCAATTTGCGATAGCTGGTGATCCCTTTATGAAGATTTTGGCAGACTTCGAAGCTTCATTCCATATCATGATCAGCATCAAACAAAATTTCCTTAGCATGCTCAATGTGATAGAAAACTAGCTCAAGTTCTTTTGCAGCTAGCTTCTTAGTCATGACATTCTCTTGCTGTTTGCACTCATCTTCTTCTTCATGTGCATGCTGTTCTTCTAGTTGAAGGATATCATTCTCGCTTAACTGTTCTGAAAGGGAACGAGAAGTTTCTGATATCTTCAATAATGCTAGATCTTGGATTTTGCACACGATAAATTAACATAGGCTTGAGTTTAAAGTTGCCTTCTGCAATGCCTCCTAATAAAAGTGTAACATGATCTTTAGATATGTTGTATCCTGGTTGAGATGCTTCAGTTTTTGTTAGGAAAGTTTTTGTTGGCATACACTTCCAAAGAGACCAATTTCATCTACAGTGAATATTTGAAAATCATCATAATCACTCTCCTGAATTATCCTTTGCAGTTCTTCAGAAAACTTGGTTGCAGATTCTTTATCAGCACTAGCAGATTCCCCAGTTATTCTTACGTTACGCAGTCCAGTTTGATTTTTAAAACTGGTCAAAACCATCCTAAACTTGCAGTAAAGCTTTCACATTCCTTGTGAAATTTGGTCTCTTTCAAATGAGATAAAAATATTGAGACCTTTTGCTTGAATATTCCCTGTACTAAGAAGTATTATTTTATGGTTACAATCCTCAATCCAGAGTGATAGAAGAAGCTCCATCTTGATCATTAAATGGCTTCTATTTCAGGTGATCGGTATGCTTAAAGAAGCAGTAGCAACTTTTCCTTGTTCTTTGTATTCTTTACTATGACTTCCAGCTCTTTTGGTCATTGCAGATTGGGACAAAAAATTTCGTGTAACGTAAAATCTTGCATAATGTAAAAAAATTGCATTAACTGATTATTCACTCACTTAAGAGGGAAATAGTATAATTTCACTCAATCGCACTACCTGATTATCGGGCATATTGAATTTGCGTTAAATGAGGTTTTACTATATTATTATTTCTTCCTTCTTCCCTCTTTTACCTTGCAATGTTGAGGGTTTTCTATTCTTTTAACCACAACAGTACACAAGGATAAGGTGGTTAGCCCTATGCCTCCTGGTGTATCCTATGTCTGAGAAGCATTGAGTTCTCAAGTATTATTTATTTAGATCTTAATTAGACTTTCATAATATATTCATTCTTATACTGTGAAAGTAATATTTTATTGATTGATGAGTTTCTAATTTCTGTTTCATCTTAAAAGTCGCAAATATTCTTTCTTACTTAGATACTACAGGTTCTGCTGTTGGAATATTAATATTTACAAAACTGGAATAGGGTGGTTTAGGGAGAAAGGGCACCGTATTTAAGAATATTTATTCTGCAAACTGCTATTTTTCTGCGCACTTATTAGACACCCATCCGGTGTGACACACACACAGTAAACCCTCGATTTAACGAACTAATAAGGGCTAAGGGGTGTCCGTTAAATCACAAATTTTTTAAAATAAAAATATCTGTAGCATTATACTGCAATTTTATCAATATTAGCACTGTAATAAAAAGTTTTACACACCCTTTTACATAAGTTAATTTGAAGTTAATGTTCGATGTTGAGGTGCTTGGTTTAGATAATTCTGCTTTGAAAAAACTATGAAGTTTTTTTTTTGAACTTTTGAATTCTGCTGTGTTTTTATAATTAACTCCCTAAAATTACGAAAATGTGTGTAATAAAACTGACGCAAAAAGTCACATCATGCGAGAAAAGAACCAATTATAGTGCGATTGGTGTGATCACATCCTAATCATGTTTTAGGAGTGGTGACTCATTTACGTCGGCTAAATTACTAGTGTTTTTCCAACATATGATAGCCTATTCGCCAAAGTTTGTTAAAAATAACAGGAATTAATAACAAAAAAATAATCTTCATTTAATTACAAGCAAATCTTGGTTAAAAAGGTAAGGTTGCCTCAAGTTAATGCATGCACCTGAAATTAAAGTATTATAATCATTGAATTACAGAGACATCTATCTACACAGATCGAAGATTGTAGTAGATAGATGTAATAAGTAGATAAGTAGATAGATTTAATAAGGTCAGCGGATCCAAAAACGGATCCGCTGACCTTATTAAATCAAAAGCATTATGTCTCTTTGCATCCTTGAAAGAAAGGGCTATCAATGAAGGAAAAGAAGAATTCCACGCTAGTGCTGGGTGGTTTTAACGTTTCACAAAAAGAAATAGCCTATATAATAATCACAGGCGAAGCTGCAAGTGCAGATAAGGAAGTGGCTGCAAATTATCCAGAGATTTTGAAGAAAATTGTGGACGAAGGGGACTATTTTGACCAATAAATATTTAATGTCGATGAAACAAGCCTTTTTGGAAGTGAACGTCTTCCAAGACTTTTCTGGCCAAATCAGAGAAATCTCAGCCTGGTTATGAAGTCGCAAAGTCGAATGAAATTACTGCGAGCCGTTTGGAAGCACATTCTTCCACATTGTGCAAATGATTTTAGAGGCTTTTCAAATGAATCTAAGTCAATTAAATCTCATTCTGAGAAATTGAGTGATTCCGACCTGCTAAATTTAGATGCACAGCAGGAAGATCACAAAGAATATGCAGAAAATTTAATCACCAACAAGGTCAAAGAGATTTCACAGAAACAAATTGAAATATTTTTCGTGCAATCGAAGTTCTTAAGCAGTAAAATTTGCAGAAGAGGCAATAGGGCCATACCGTCAGTTGTATGAAAACAAGAAACAGAATGCCTGCAAACAAACTATGTTAGCTGAATTCTTTGTTAAGAAGCAGAATAATAAATTTATATTCTGAATATGTTTTATTGTCTTTCAGCTTTATGGTTTTCCTTTAACTAGGCCCTGAGAGATACCCTAATCTGCTTATAAAAAATAAAATTAAGTGTCAAAAAAGAAATTTAAGGAACGAATTATACTTTTTTCCCATAGGTTATTATATTCGAATAATGCGTTTTCAATTAATGCGCCCGTTTTAAAGAATGCATTAATTGAGGGATTGCTGTATTTGTTAAAAGTATTATGCATGATATAATATGTTAGTTTCTGTAAATATCTAATGATACTTCTATTTTATGGTTGCACCACCACACGTTATCTACAAAAAAGCAATCACACGTGTGAAACTAGTTTATAGATGATATGTAGTTCATCCCCTGTATAATATAATATAAATTTCTAACCCAACTCTCAGGATCTGAGAGTTGGGTTAGAAATAAAGCACTTGATCAGACTAGAGACCACCCACGAGGATTCTGAGAAAAATTAGGGGAGCGAACTGATGGCATCAATGACAGAATCATATTAAAAATGAAGATAAGAAATTATTAGCATTCGAGAATGTCAGCAAAGCTAATCTAAGGTGGTATGGCCACTTAAATAGAATGGATAAGGAAAGGCTAGCAAAGTAGGTGTTTGATGCCAAAATGGCAGGAAAGAGACCCAGAGGAAAACCAAGATGTAAGTGGATTGATTGTCAGAAGTACCTTACAAGCACGAAATGTTAGATATGACAATATTGGAGTTCTCACAAGAAATACCGATTTGGAGGAAAGCTGTTGATAGGGGATTAATAATAATGTAAAACTTAATCATGTAGTGAAGTTGTTTTATAAATTCTGTATTTTTATTACCTTGTTTCTCAACTCTGCTCTGTCTTTATTTTCTGTACTTAAAACTTCATGAAGTGCTCCTTCTTGTCTTTCTTTCCTTTTGCTAGTTCGTTCTTGATTTCCCGCCAAATTTCTTCCTTGTCCGAGTCGATTATTCCATGCCCTATAAGACCCTTAATGTGGCAGCAATGTGCAGCTCTTTCCTTTCAAGT
This sequence comes from Typopeltis vanoorti, assembly GCF_054136105.1. Taxonomy (NCBI): domain Eukaryota; kingdom Metazoa; phylum Arthropoda; class Arachnida; order Uropygi; family Thelyphonidae; genus Typopeltis; species Typopeltis vanoorti. The sequence continues at coordinate 99,516,996 of NC_143568.1, read as the reverse complement.
CCAGACAGCAGATCTCACGTGGCGGCGAACCCAGATAAAAGACTCAGAACCTATGATGCTTCTCTTTCGATTAAGACAACAGACCTTACGTGGCAGTGGACCCAGGTAAGAGGAGATGGAAACCCTAAGACAAATGAAGCTTCTCTTTCAATGACCGAAAACAAACTTAACGTGGTGGCAGACCCAGGTAAGAGAAGGTAAAAACCCTAAGACAAAATTCCTTCTCGATGTCTTGCCTTATATACACCTGGACTTCCATTGTATGCATGCATGCGTTTCTCGAACTTTCCATATATAGTCATGTACTGACCTTCAGACATGATGATGTCATCCTTCGCGCATCTTTTGAAATTGTCATATATGGCAATTCTTAGAATTCTTCACTATTTTTAGAATTAGACTTACTGATTAGACATGAGTTAACAGAGTTACATGTGGTTAAAACCTATGCCTATACAATGTATGCAAATTGCATTTGTTTACCTGGCTAGTTTGCACAATTTCAGGATATAAAACCTGAGTTCCTTGGAAAAAACAATGCTGTCACCTGTATATGAGGCTGGCAAACTTACCTTGAACTGAAGTCCTGAACATGGATGATGTGTTTAATAATGCCATTCTTCAAAAGCGTGCCAAAACTTATTTGATGTATGTATCTGATTTTCTAAATGAATTTCATAATATAAACATCATAAGTTCTCAATGAGTATCCTTGAAGTCAGAAAAAAGATCAACGTGAAAAAGTCTGCAGAAAATATTCTTATGAACAATGCAAAACTATATAAAGTCTCAATAATGACAGCAACTATTAAAATAAGTTCTAGCCATCTGGTTTGTAGGAATTGATATAACTGAATCACTTCAGTTAGTATAGCAAAGAATATATGTAGAACAGCAACAGAAAACCTGATAGTACAGATGAATTGGATAAAATCTGTTTTTAAGCCATGGTAAAACTAATAATTAGATAAAGAAACCAGTCAAATAATTTGCAAGAGAAAAAAAAAATTCTCAAAGTATACAACAATTCATTGAATTGTATACTTGGAGACATATGGCAACTGCGAATGCTTTATGGCTGGTGTATTTTGCATATACATATTTGTTCGTATGTGTATTTTGCATATACATATTTGTTCATATGTGTATTTTGCATATACATATTTGTTCATATGTGTATTTTGCATATACATATTTGTTTCAAGCCTTCTTTTAAGAAGGTGGAGTGATGAACTGTCAAATTTTGTTGGGAAAAACTGGTCAACCATTGCCAAGAACAGAGAAAGTGGAAAGAACTGAAGGAGGCTTTCATCCAGCAGTGGACAGAAAATGGCTGAAAATAAGAAGATTTGTTTCCTGATTGTAATAGCTTTTTTCATCGTGCATAGAATTAATCCAAATAAGTAATGGACTGTGTAAGCCAACAACTGACATTTAATAGTTGGCTGCTATGTATGCAGAAGGTTCTTTTGTAAAAAATAAAATGAATAAAAAAAATCCTTAATTTACATATTCATCGTTTAAATATCACATGGAATTATAAATTTATCATTTTCCTACATAAGAATATAGACTACTGCAAATAATTCTTTATGCTTTGAAAAGTGCATCCATAACATGAAAGAAAAAACAAATGTTCCAGTGAAACTTGTATCTTCTGCAGATGGCCATAGTTAAAGAATGCTATTGTGATACTGAACACAGTTCAGTGACACTAAACAGAAATCACATTGTGTTTTTGCAATTTCAAACAGAATTTAATGTTGAATCACCATTTAGATCTTCCATTTATTATTTTACAACTGACTCATTATAGCAGATTCCTGAGCAACCACACAAGTAGGTTGTAGTGGATACTTTGATATGAATTCCTCTAGAACAAGATTATTTCAAAATTTGGTAATAACATGTGATAGTTTGTTTATAAGAGAATTATGATGTTTACTATAGTGAGAGAGAACTGTATAAGTAGTTTATAGATGAAGTGCTTAGTTTTATATGTGAAGGTATTAGTCCTGGATGACCTTCAGTAATCAGGCATTCTTAAGACCAGAGAAAGTTGACAAGGTGCTAATGTTGAGAATTGTAGATGCCACAGGAACTAACTATACTAAAGTACTCACAAATCAAAATGAAGTATTACAGTTACAAATGTTAGAAATCTGACAAAAATACAGTGAAAAGTATTCAACCTTTCGAGTTATGAGATTAGTAGATGGGAGGTTTTGACACAAATGCATTTTTTCTGATTAAGTTTTCTTTCATTTGTCAGGAAATGTTAAGTAGTCAAAAAGTCAGTGAAAATTCTAAAATTAATTTGCATGCTATCAGGTATATCAGAAAATCAGGTATATGGTTCATTCTATTCTGCTGATTACTAAACTTAATGTAGCATTGTTTTCACTTAAGATCTTACTATACCTTGACCAAATCTCACATCTGGAATGTACATGTGCACGCACGCACACGCGCGCGCGCGCGCACACACACACACGTGGACGAATGCACAAAAACATTAAATTTTCATGATACATTTCAAAAGAGCAGTTCAGCTAATTGATGTCACTCCCTCTCTTCAGTACCTGGTCTCACACATAGTTCCCAAATTGTGTTCTATACAAATATTTCCATAGGTGCTGTTCAACAGAACTGAGGTCCATCGTTTCCCTTCCCATTTCTGCTATATTTACAATCAATGACACAAGTAACAGTGACTCAACATCCATTAACAGTTTAATTGCTAACTCACCAAACCTATTACTTCCATTTTCACCTGTTGTTCAATCTATGGCTGTTCTCTGAAACAGCCTTCCACGAAGTATTCTTATTCTTCAAAAACAATTTCCACCTCTACAGAATGAAGACCAAAAGATTTCTACTCTTAACCACTGCTCTCACATGGCATCAACTGAGTGTAGTTTCTGAAATCTGTTGTTGGATATATAAGTTACTAGTAGAATACGAAAAAAGACTTCTCAGTAATAAGCAATTTGATGTATGGACTGATTGCAGTAAATCTATGCAATGGTCCTGCAGAGGTAAAGATTCTGTTTGTACTTTCTTGGTGAGGGCAAATGTTGATGGATTGGGGAAAAAAATCGAGTCGGGCCACGTATTGATTCACTTTATGTGTAACATTATGTAATGCATAGAAAGAAATCACTTTCTGTTACTTCTTCAGAATGACTGATGGTATGCACACAGAACGGTCTTAATGATATTATTTTCGCTTAAGTCTTTCTGGAAGTTTTTGTTTCATTTTTGTAAGAAATATTTTACAGTAAACAATATCTTTTTTTTTTTATTTTTAAGGTGGGATGTTGCCAAGTATTGGGATCTAGGTAGAATGGTTACTATCTGTAATTCCAGTTTATAAATAACTTTATAAACTACTACAGTTACCTTGTGGGTTGCCAGCTAGAAATCCTTTATTTTGAGAAATTCCTTTTGTCCCTGCACTTGCAGCACCTGAAATTGTTCCTCTGATAAGATGATCACCTGAGCCACTAGCTTGTAAGATTCCTCCTTTTACTATGGGTCGTCCCTGACCTGGAACGACAATTGTGGGAGCAGTATTTACAGATTGGCCATGAGAACGTGAATGGGTTACTCCTTGTCCATGAACTGCTCTTGGTCCACCTGTAGTACACATGGCACTTGTAGTACTATTAGGAACAGAGAGTCCAGGACTTGTCTGATTTGGACTAGATATACTATTCATTTGAGGGATAGAGACAGAAGGTCCAGAATTACTTCGCAATATATTATTTCCACAGAGAGAAGGTTCTAAGCATTTATCTTCTGGTGCTCCTGAAAATAATAAAAAAAGTAATAAACTAGTATTTTTATAACTAAAACATATCAGTAATAGGGAATTTTAATCAGTCACTGGTACAAGCAAGAACAAAAAAAATAAAATAAAATAAAACTAGTTTCACAACACCTATAATCTGGTAGCTTCTTCCCATTTGTTCAAAATAATGGTAAAAGAGTTTCTGAACTGGTTTGAACGTGGTGCACAGATGTTGAGGGATGATATCTGGACACTGTTTTCATTATAACCATTAGTCAATGAAATTTTTATTTTTATTTAATTCCAACAAAAGGGAATCAGAAGAACACACTGCATGAGTTCTATGTATGAGTTTTGATAACACCTATCTTCTGTGATTGGATGACTGCAAAGGATGGATGGATGGATGGATGGATGGATGGATGGATGTGTCTACCAATGAAGGAAGATTTTTCTATGAACAGAAAATTCAATACTGGCAGTAGAAGTATGGATTATTTAAGGATTCAGAAAAGAAAGAAAGAATGTTTTTGGATACAGACTCAATCAATTTGATACAGGACCACATGGAGTTTATTTATTCAGAAATTGTAATAATTCTGACTCAGGGACAAAATCAAAGCCAGATACAAGGTGGAGGAGAAATGGAACCAAAGCGTTTACTTTCCTGATGTTCCATAATATAATCAACTAAAGCTGGTGATAAGTATGTTCATTAATAGAAAAACTACACCAATAAATTATATTTTTCCTACATTTGTTAACCATCTAAGTGAATAACAATATGTATGCATGTTCCTTTAAAATGAACTAATAAACACTACTTTTCAAATAATACTCAAATTATAGACCTTAAAACAACAACTTAAAAAAACAGTCTTAGCCAAGAGCAATTTGATATATCTCTATCCTCAACCAGATAGCCTAATTTAAAATGAAAACCTAAACTGAGAGGAGACATCTACATAGCCTTTAAAAGAATGCAGAAAATCTACCAGGGCTTCTGACCTAATGTCCAATCCTCACCTCATGGTGCGCCCTGTTAGGTATCTACCTGGATACTGAATGAACGAGGACAGGCTGGCAATTTGAGATTTAGTGCACCAAATAATTGTGTTTTAATTGGCTTAAACCATAATATAAAATGATGACAGAATTTCATGTTGGCTGCGGCATCACTCATTTAAACAAGGACCCTACTGTTTTCACCAGGAAACCAGGACAAACAGCAAAAAAGTCAGCTACTGGAACAAATCCTGAAACACACTCCAACTCAACATTACCAGAGTTCAAGATCAGTACCATCAACATAAGAAGCCTGAATGGCAAAGAAATGGAGCTAGCTGAGGAACTGGATAAGTACCAGATTGACATAATAGAGGTGACTGAAACAAAAAAGACAAAAACTGGTGAGATATTTCTGAGCAATAAATACAAAATGTTATATTCAGGAAATGACAATCAAGGGAAAAAAAAGGAGTAGCCATAGTATTCAACACAAAATACGAGACTAATCTTCTTGAATGGCAGGCAGTCTCAAGTAGTGATGTGGACAAATATAAGAATGGGGAACTGGATATTGAGACTTATTTGTGCCTATGATCCCACAGAAGGTTCTAAGGTAGAAGTGGAGGAATTTTTTTGAGGCTTTAGAGAAAGCAACTGACACAATGAAAAATGAAAAGTTGGTCCTAGTTGGCGATCTAAACTGAGTAGGAAATGATTGTCAGACAAACAAAAATATTTTGGGAAAATTTGGAGAAAAGAACACAGCTAATAACAATGGCAAATACCTGCTGGATTTCTACTCAGGACACAGACAGATTATAATTCAATGTTCCAACATAAAAATGTGCACAAATTCACATGGAGAGAAGATGCAAGGAATAAGAAAGTCTCATTGACTATGTTATTGGGGATAGTGATGTTTTTGCACTGGTGCAGGACACTAGACAGTACAGAGGATTTGAAATTGGAAGTGATCACTATTTAGTCTTAAGCAGGAGAAAACTGAATTTCATATCTGAAAGAAGAATATGTAAGAAAATTTTAAAGCAAATAAAAGTTGAGCAGCTTTCAGATGTAAACTGTAGACTAAAATATACAAAGATTATTCAAGAAAAAATGAAAGAGTTTGTGAACAGGAAAACCAAACCTTGGAGATTGTATGGCAAACCCTGAGGAAAAAAAAAAAAAAATTGATTGATTCAACCAGAGGGGCATGTGGTGAGGTTGTCTGCAAGGATAGAAAAATCAGAACTCCATAGTGGATACAGGAAGTTAAAGAAACAGTAAAGAAAAAGAAGAAAGCATATCAAAAGTTCCTGAAAAATAAGTCAGCTTGTGCTCTTAGAGAATGCAGAGACGTGTAAGAAAGCTAAACACTGTGTAAAACTAGATAAACAAAAGTCATGGGAAGAATTTGGTAAGAATATAGAAAAAAAATATCTAGAAGGTGACAAGATATTCTGGAGGTTGTTGAAGCTCAGAAATTGAAGAAAGAATGCTATAGGAGGAATTACAGGTCATAAAGGTGACATAAAAACTGGTGGAAAAGATATTCTTGATGTATGGAGTAGTTACTTTGTAAAATTGCTAAAGGAAACAGTGACAGCACAGTGGTAAAAAAACACTCAAAGGGCATGCACATCAGAACTATCCATACTTGAGTAAAAAAAGCCATCAGAAACCTGAAATGTGGAAAGGCAGCAAGAGTAGATCACAAGTTTCTGGTATTCGACCAGAAATGCTCACAGCATGGAGGTATAAAAGTCTTGCAGTGGCACACTGCATCGTTCGGACTGGACAGAGGGAGAAATTCCAGATGACTGGAGTAAAACTCTCATAGTACCCATATAAATAAAATAAAACTGAATGTGACATTTACAGATATATTTCCCTACTGAGTGTTCGTGGTAAGATTTATGCAAGTATACTGGAGAGATGGTTGAGAAGGATTGTGGAAGAAAAGCTTGAAGAACAAGCTGGATTCATGCCAAATAGAGGTTGTCAGGATCAGATTTTCACTTTAAGACAAATAGTTGAGAAATCTTGGGAATATAACAAGGATCTGTATTTAAGTTTCGTAGATTTGGAAAAGGCATATGACAAGAGAGAAGCTATTCAAAATGCTATAGTTGTATTGGTGTCAGTGGGGCATTATAACAAGGAATACTTAGTCTTTATTTGACTTGTAAGTCAGCAGTTGAAGGAATAAATCTGGTGTCAGACAATATTTGAAGAAATGTTAGAATTAGAAACTGATACAACAAGCAAAAGTATATTTAACAAAATAAATTCATTTTTCACATCCAATGACTAACAGTGGCAAAACTGTTGGAATATGTACAGATGGTGCAGCCACAATGGCAGGTCGTTATATCAGTGTTGTCTCTTGAATAAAACAAATTGCAAATTTTAATACAATGATTACTCACTGTTTCATACACAGAGAACATCTAGCTTCTAAAGAAATGAGTCTGGAATTACACCAAGTAATGATGGTTGCTGTAAAAGTTATAAATTTTATAAAAGCAAATGCTCTTAATTCAAGACTGTTTTCTGCTCTTATGAAGAAGTTGGTGCCAATCATACGTCATTTCTACTCATACAGAAACTAGATGGCTGTAGAGAGGGAAAAGTCTTGCTCATTTATTACAATTAAAAACAGAAGTCGAAATATTTTTAATGATAAAAAATCCAACCTAGCCATTCATTTCTATGACAAAAATTGGATTGCAAAACTTTCATATTTGGCAGATATTTTCTCTGTTCTAAATCAGCTAAATTTATCTTTACAATGAAACCAGTCTAACATTTTTACTATGCTAGGTAAAATATTGGCAGTGAAAATAACTGCATAGATGAATTCAAAGAGTATATTCAGATGTTTTTTGAAATGTTTCTGAACTATTCACAAATGATTTCAGACTACAATTTTAAAGTTGATAAACCACACATAAATTCTGTAATTATATGTCATCTCCAGAGATTAATTGAAAAGTTCAATAAATATTTTCCAAATAATGAACTTGATTGTAGAAAATTGTAGATTCAAGATCCAAATAATAACTGCAGAAATACAAATTTATCAATATAAATGGCACAAATGGCAAACACATTGACTGAGATGAAATATAGGAAGAATTAAATTCTGTTTTTAATCCTTTCTGAGTGCTGTATACAATCCATTAAGCCTCCAACATGATGTCCTCACAGCACTTAAGCCTCTACACATGGACACTAGTGGCCTGTATGTAGCTGTGGTACATACTACATACTATGAAAACAAAGTACTTACCACAGCTACATACAAGCCACTAGTGTGGTTACGCTATGTAGATGATGTGTTTGCTTTGGCCCCATGGATAAGACACTTTGGTTGCGTTTGTCAGCTACCTAAACAGCCAACACCCCAAAATCCACTCCACAGTAAAAAAAAGAATCTAACAACTGTTTACCATTTCTTGAGACACATTAATCACCTGCCTTTCAGATGGATCACTATCTTTTTCCATTTACAGACAGCCAATACACACAGGAAGATACCCACACACACAATCTCATCATCATCCAGACCAACAATATGGTATTTTAAAAACACCTAGAGCCAGAGCCATTTGTTCTAACGATACAGCTCTGTCCACAGAACTCAAATATCTGTGCCATACATTCTTGGCCAATGGCTACAATCCCTACAAAATAGATAAAATACTACATGGGCCCCATTACCCCTCCCCTAATACACAGGAACACAACATCATCAAATTCCTGATATATACCCTCAAGGGGTGTACAGGATATGATAGTACTACTATATGAAAGATTTACATCATTACTAAACTTCCTATCTACAATTTTCCTCTAAATCAGCCTGTTAGCTGTCAAGACTCCAACATTATCAGATCTTATATTTATCTTCTAAGGCACTTTTTACTGTATCAATCCACCTATATCTTGGTCTTATATCAATCCACCTATATCTGACCATACCACCTGAAATTAGCTCTGCTAGCATATTCCTGGATGCTGACAGTGGCAAGTTCTTTCCTAATATCCTCATTTTTAACATGATATTGCCAATGATGCCATTTCATGCCCTAATCTTTCCCAGGATTCTCATATCTGCAATCTAGTCTTTGGTCAAGTGTTTTTACTTCTAACTCAGCTCTCAGATCCATAAGTTAAAATTGGCTTGAACACTGTCCTGTATATGGCTAATTTCTCTCTTATTCCATATAAATTTATTCAGTTGACTGCCTACCATACCAGCTTTGTTGATTCTGTTGTATATTTCCATATTTGATTTACTATCACTAAAAATCATGCCTGAGTAGCTGGAATGTTTTACTTGTTCTATAAGTTCTCCATTTGCAATGCAGTTGATATTTTCATTGCTTCTGCCTATTTTCATTGTCTTTTTAATGCTGACCTTCATACCATATCTACTACAACAGTTATTCAATTTAGTCAGGGAATCTTGCAGATTTGTAACAGATTTATTTAGAAGTATAACATTGGCTGCATAAAGCAAAGAGCTGAGATTAACATTTCCGATTTTGATATCAGGTTTAATACCACTTTCCTTCATAACGTGATCCATATAGATAATGAATAACAGAGGGGATAATGTACATCCTTGTCTCACACCAGATTTAACATTAAACCATCTTCCTGTACTTCCTTCAATTCTAACTATTGACTTACAACCAAGATAAAATAAAGACTAAGTATTGCTTAATATACCCAGTTAACACCATATAATCATAGGGGTTCAAATAGCTTTCCTCTTGACACTTTGTCATATGCCTTTTCCAAATCTACAAAACTTAAATACAGATCTTTGTTATATTCCCAACTATCTGTCGTAAAGTGAAAATCTGATCCCGACAACCTCTATTTGGCCTGAATCCAGCTTGTTCTTCACCACGCTTTCCTTCCACAATCCTTCTCAACCATCTCTCAAGTATATACTTGCATAAATCCTACCAGGAACACAGAGAAATACCTCTAATTCTCACATTGTTTTATTTCCCTTTTTATATATGGTACTATGAGAGCTCTACTTCAATCATCTGGAATTTGTCCCTCTGTTCAGGCCTTCTGAACTATGCAGTGCAGTCACTGTAAGACTTTCATACCTCCATACTTGAGCATTTCTGGGAACACAACATTATCATTTCCGTTCCCTATGTCAGAGGTGCATCAAAAGAGATGTACTGATGAAGCATGGCCTTTGCACCACATTCAAACCTCTTGGTTTGAATGTGGTGCAAAAAAATAGCTTTCCTCTTGGCACTTTGTCATATGCCTTTTCCAGATCTACAAAACTTAAATACAGATCTTTGTTATATTCCCAACTATCTGTCGTAAAGTGAAAATCTGATCCCGACAACCTCTATTTGGCCTGAATCCAGCTTGTTCTTCACCACGCTTTCCTTCCACAATCCTTCTCAAGTATATACTTGCATAAATCCTACCAGGAACACAGAGAAATACCTCTAATTCTCACATTGTTTTATTTCCCTTTTTATATATGGTACTATGAGAGCTCTACTTCAATCATCTGGAATTTGTCCCTCTGTTCAGGCCTTCTGAACTATGCAGTGCAGTCACTGTAAGACTTTCATACCTCCATACTTGAGCATTTCTGGGAACACAACATTATCATTTCCGTTCCCTATGTCAGAGGTGCATCAAAAGAGATGTACTGATGAAGCATGGCCTTTGCACCACATTCAAACCTCGTGTTAAACTAGCAACTCTGATTCAGTGCTTAAGAATAAACTTCACCCGCGAGCACACCATGGAGTATGTAAAGTTCCCTGTGACTATGACTTGGCCTACTATGGGCAAACAGGGAGATCAATTAACATCTGCTTGGAAGAACATGTTTTTTTTTACAACATTAGAGGACACCAAAATAGGACTTTAGATCATTGGTCCATTACAATTGTATTGTTTCACTTACTCCCTATAGAGTATACAAGTTGTGTTGTGCACTGATAATGCTGATTTGAAATTAAGCAAAATATAAGCAGTTAATAAAACATCTTTTGATGAAACTGTTTGGTGTTAATACTGTTAAAAATAAGTCATGAATAACTGCCAGCACCTAAGCTTTTCTGTTAGATTAACATTAAGACAGTACCAGTGCATATGCTATTCACATTTGTGTGTGTGCACGTGCGTTATATGAAGTTCAGTTAGATGTTTCAGAATTATATTTATTAACTAAATTTTATGTTTGAAGCTATTTAATAAAATCTTCCTCACATATATTCCATCAAATGATTTTTACAAGTTTAAAAATTAAAATAATCGCAGGTATTAATTACCGTTAACATTTCGTTATCAAATCGGCAAATATGCCGATTTGATAATGAAAGGCATGTCTGCTGAAGAGGCATATCTTTACTACTTGAAAGAAATGCCAAACAAACCCCTGGGTGGTTGATGTTCATTGCCCATCATGTTTATGGAAGGTCTGAAGTAGCTGTTTACGCAGTGTCCCCAGAAAAGGTTTTGGGGAGTATCTATAGTCCAGATATTCAACAGTAAAGTCATCTCCTTGGGAACACCATTCACAACTCAGATCCCTTTTCAAAAAAACACATAAATACAGTGGTATCTCGCTAATCCGAACCTCTTTAGTCTGAACCCTCCAGTAATCCAAACTGGGGATTTGAAAGAAAAAAGTTTTATTTATTACATATTATTATTTTGTGTATTATTATTATTTTTATTTAATAATTATTATTTTAACTATTATTATTTATTTTATTATTATTACAGTAGAGTATTTTTTCACGTTGTCGATTGTACGGTTATACTGTAGGTCTATTTTGATTTATTGTGTGTTCACGTTTGCTTGGGAAGCTGTCGAACCTGAAGCAATTTGAGCATCATGGAAAAAACTGTGGCTTCTAGAATTTACCAAGATAACTACGGTGATACACAAAAAGAGGAAATTCAAATCATGCATAATTTGGTTAAAAATATAAATCCAGATGTTGAAATTTCACAAATAAATGTTACGGAATGGAAAAAGAGTAACACATAAAGAGGCAGTTGACAGCTTTAATGTGTGTATAGAATGGGATAAGCAGAATGATACGCCATTCCACAAAATTTTATTGCTAACGAAGCTCCGAGAAGAAGCATTCGAAAAAAGTTTAGCTTCGAAGAAGCAAAAGAAAATCAGTGATTTTTTTACAAAGAAATAAAAAAAACTTTGTGTTATTTTGTGAAACTATTTTTTTTGTGGATCGTGTACAAGAAAGTAATATTTTTTACACAAATTAAGTTATGTACTGATAGCTTTTTTATTGCAGTTTTATTAAATCAGAATCCTCAACAATACATTTACATACAAACTAAATTTTTTACTAAAATAAACTTATGTACTGTATTATTTTTTAAGTTTTACATTGCAGTATAGTAGCTTTTTTTTCTATCAGATACTACATTTATTTACAGAATTAAATTGATGTACCATTAGAATCTGATTATTTTTGTCTTAAATGCTAGTTATTGTTCTCTCTTGGGCGAAAATTCGCTAATCCGAACGAGCACGGTTTTTATTAGTTCGGATTAGTGAGATACCACTGTATCCAAAAATAAAAATTCCTTGTCTCAATCATCTGCTATCACTGTTTCTCTCCTAAGTCTGATAAGCATTCTGACCTTTTCTACTATTTGTCTTTGAAGTCTGATTATCGACAGCACAAATGCCCAAACAGTAAAATTATCGACAGCACAAATGCCCAAACAGTAAAATTATCATGCTTGGGAACTTTAACGTTCATAACTCAGACTGCCTTCCTTTCTCCAATTCCAGTTATCAAACTGAAAGTGACAGATATGCTGTTGGCAACTATCTTTCAGAAATTGTCACTTAACTACCAGAATACTGACAATTATTGTCCACTTTGCCAACAAACTTTACTACCATTAATGGTAGTAAAGTAATACATTTACATTACTTTATTACATTGTCGTATTACATTACCGATAACCGATAAATGTAATACAACATTAATATCAGTTCTTCACTTGTGACCTCATTCAAGTCTCCTTTCCTGCAGAATACCCTTCACCCATCCATTCTCTTATGTCCTTTGGCACTATAATATTCCAATTCCCTGTGTGTGTTATATGAAGTTCAGTTAGATGATTAAAACACAATCATCTTATTTCATGCAAGAAAAACACCTCACTTCCTCTCAATCTCTTATAATACTATGATCTCACATGATTATATATCTCTTCTTGGACTGACTGACATCTCTAGTATCTTATCACATAAGCACATCCTTCTCCACCTTGGTCAGCCTGGTTGGCAAAGTGGGTAGTGTATCCACTCTCCAACCAATAGGTTGCAGATTTGAATCCCATTATGGGCATGGACATTTGTGATTATCTTCAGGTAGGAGATGGATTTCATTGCCCAGTGACTTACTTATAGGATGCTTGAAAAGGTTCCATGTTTGGTCTCTAGAGCAAGGTTTCTGGAGTATTCAAAAATAAATAAAAAATTACAATATATATATATATATATATCTCAAGTTGATAAAAATGGGGAGAGGGAAATACTTAGCCCATCTATGGTACAAATGTGCTATAAATTTACTAACAACATTTCATGGTTGGGAACCACAAAAAAATTTAGTGTCCTGTCCCAAAAAAATTAAGTGTCCTTTCCCCACTGAAGACGTTGTCTGTGGACATTCTAAATCTGCATTAACAAAATTCACACTTTCAGTTGTGCACCAAAACTCAGTCTAAAAATGCTTGTTGCAAATAAATTGATGATTCTGTCCAGTCATTTTCTTACAACTGTTCTGTTTTCACCTTAAGTTTACTTTATAGGTATATTTCTTTATAGAGTGGAGAATGGCGGCAGCAGTTTAGCACAACAGCACCCAACTGTTGGTACCATTCCCCCACTCAAGATATAAACATACAAGCAAACCTGTTTGCTGTCCAGCTTCAGCATACTGGGCCAAAGCGCCTTTACTCTTGGCTACTTCACCTCACACAGCACCAATATGTTATAGGTTTGTGCTTCTCATGCTTGGAGTTAATTAATGAAATAAAAAAAAATACTATTTATAAATTGATTAAATTATACAGAAAATACATCAAAAAATTCAAAGAAAATCTTTGTACCTAAGGTCTTTAATGCATTCCCATCTATCTTTTGTCCTTCTTTTTCCAGTTTCTCTGAATGCATTTTCCTCATCACAGATGTAGGTGTAAATGCAGCCACTGTTAGACTTAGTCCCTATAAGGTAAGCATTTTGTATGGATACTTTTAAAGTAAATATGAACATTCTATTAAAAACTGAAAGTCCTCACAAACAAAATACAGTTGACCCTTGAACAAAACAGGTTTGAACTGTACAGGTCCACTATACGCTGATTTTTTTCAATAAATATATTGGAAAAATTTTTGGAGATTTGGGATAATGTGAAAAAACTCACAAACAAATCGAATAGCCTAGAAATATCAAAAAAATTAAGGAAAAGTTGAGTATGCTATGGATGCATAAAATATATGTAGATACTAGTCTATTTTATCATTTACTATCATAAAATATATACAAATCTATTCTAAAAAGTTAAAATTTATCAAAACAGACCATGTATGGCATCGTACATTTGAAGTTGCAAGAAATGTAAACAAAGATGTATCATTAAATAACAAACTGCATAAAATTAACTGTAGGACATACTATACTACTGTAATAATTTTATATCTACCTCCTGTTGCTATTGTTGTGAGCTCAAGTGTTGCAAGTATCTGCTTAAAACACCATGCGATGCTAATACATTTCTCCAGCATATTGTGTATTGCAGTAAAAAGTGATTGCTTGTGGTTCTTGCATATTTTTCATTGTGTTTAGTGCAATACCGTAAACCTTGAATAAGGCCATAGGATCCATATGAGTGCCACTAGTGATGCCGGAAGTGCTCTCAAGAAGCAAAGAAAAGTCATTACGTTACAAGAAAAAGCTGAATTGTTTGATGTGTACCATAGATTGAGGTCTGTTGCTGCGATTGGCAGTCATTTCGAGATAAATGAATCCAGCGTAAGGACCACTGTATATAAAAAAGAAGAGGAAATTCATGAAGGCATTGCTGCAGCTATGCCAGTAGGCATGAAAACCTTGCACTTTTTGCAGAATACCTTTTTATCTCATACTGAAATGCAGCTTTTATCTGGTGCAAGAATGCTATAAGAAAGGCATACCTGTAGACTTGAATATGATTCAAGAAAAAGTAAAGAGGTCATTATATGACAACTTAAAGTAAAAGGAAGGTGAAGAATCTAAACCTGAAGAATTTAATGCCAGCAAAGTCAAGATAACAGGAGAAGCAGCTTCTGCCGACCAAGAGGCAGCAGATGAGTTCCCAGACGCCATTAAGAAAATCAGAGGAGAAAGGATAGCTACCTGAAAAGGTTTTTAATGCAGACAAAAGTGCCCTGTTCTGAAAAAAAAAAAAAAAAAAAAAAAAAAAAACGCAAAGGACATTTATTAGTAAGGAAGAGAAGCAAGCATCAAGATTTAAGGCAGGAAAGGATAGGCTAACTCTGCTGTTTTGTGCAAATGCAGCCAGGTTTAAGATCAGGACTGCCCTTATCTATAAAGCTGCTCAACCCCTCTGTCTGGAAGGAAGGAACAAAGATAAACACCAGCTGCCAGTCTTTAGGTAATACAACAAGAAAGTCCAGACAACAAGAACATTTTTTCTGGATTGGTTCCATCGATGCTTTGTCCATAAAGTCAGGAAGTACCTTACCAGTAAGGGACTGCCTTTTAAAGTTCTTTTGATATTGAAGAATGCCCCCTAGCCACCAGAACACCATGAGTTCAATACCAAAGGGTATCAAAGTAGGCCACGTCTCTCATTCAGCCTATAGAGCAGGGGATGGGGAATCATAAGGATCTTTAAGGCTCATTATACATGGTACTCTATGGAAAGGGTTGTCAACACTATAGAACCCCAATAGAGAGAACATCATGAAAGTCTGGAAGGATTACACCACTGAAGATGCCATTGTTGATATAGAAAAAGCCGTGAAAGACATCAAGCCTGAAACAATAAATTCCTGCTGGAGAAAACTGTCTAGATGTTGTGTATGACTTCACAGGATTTACGACAGAGCCAATTGAGGAAATCATGAAAGAGATTGTGGATATGGCAAAAGAGGTTTTCAAATTATGGATCGTGGAGAAATTCAAAACCTAATAAGCATCACACCAGAGGAATTAACAGAAGATGATTTGGAGATGAGTGCTTCCAAACCAGTGCCAGGAAACGAATTGAAATTAGATAATCTAGCAGAAGGGTTCCAATTTTTCAAGACTGCTTTTGAGTACTTTTACAACATGGACCCTTCTATGATATGACACTGAAACTAAATCAAACGGTTCAAGAGGGATTGATACTGTACAAAAACATTATTAGAGAAATGAAAAAGAAAAAAGTCAGAGAAATTATGATGCATTTTTGTAAAGTTACACAAAGCCTATCATTTCAGCCTATCACAGGTGTTTTTTTTTTAAATGTAACGTTTCCAATACTGTATTCTGAATATGACTGTAATACTGTATGCCATAAAAATTTTATAATGATTCATTCATTAGTGTATATGCTAGGCTATGACGAAGCAAGCATACTGATTACACTAGGCTACCATAAAGCAGTCATATTGCTGCTTCATTATCAATGAATGAATCGCTATACCTGTAAATATGAATTTCTTTTTCACATTATTTTTCATTGTGGATGTCTAGCATTAGTAATACATATAACATCTACAGTGTTTTGTATCACATAAGACAATATCGATGCAGTTACTGACAGACAGACGATTCAGCCTATAAACAGACAATGTAAACTTACAGTATCAATAAATACAGTACTGTAAATGTACTTTCTCTTCCTTATGATTTTCTTAACGTTTTCTTTTCTCTAGCTAACTTTATTGTAAAAATACAGTATATAATACATATAACATATAAAATATGTGTTAATTGACTGTTTTTGTTATTGGTAAGGCATCCAGTCAACAGTAGGCTATTAGTAGTTCAGTTTTTTGGGGGTCAAAAGTTATACACAGATTTTCAACTCCATGCAGGATCAGTGCACTTAACCAGCATTGTTCAAGTTTCAACTGTAATATTAAATGTTAAATAATTTCAGTTTTTTTGGTTCAAAATGAACCAATTGTTGTGAGGGAAAAAAAAAAAAAAAAGCGAAGTACATGTTTCAAAATGAATTATGATATACACTAAATTCTAACAAGTTGTACATACATAACAAAGATAGCAAGCAAAAGAATTTCTTGAATAACAAAATCAGACACAATGAAAGAGTTCTCATGGAAACAACCGAAAGAGAACTAAAATATCAAACTATATTGTATACAAACAGTTAAAAGAACTTCGTGTTCTGTAGGAAGTTTCATTTCCAAATCAATCCCAAGGTTAGACTGGTTGATGATTCCTATTATTATTATTCCTGATAATTTTTTCCCTGTTTGATGGAATTAAGGAAATATGCTATTCAGGATAAGTATTAAAATTTGTTGAATACATTAAAATTTGGGCAGTAAATTCCAAACTAGGAAATATAAAAATTATCCACAGTATTTGTGGATAATTTTTAAGTGAAATTGTAGTTGAATAATGAATGGTGTCACCATACAAGAATGCTTTTATATATTCCCCCCCCCCTACTACAAAAGAGGCATAAAACCTATATACATAGGTAATATGATGGGGCCATGTGTGGGGGCAAGCGATCAGAGAGAAGAAAGGAATGCGTTTCATGAAAAGTTGTAGGTTTATAGATTTGGGGAGAACAGTATGGAAGACTTCAAAAGGAAAGAGGAATATGGAATGAAGGAAGGAAATAAGAAGTGCATTCAGTCAATTTAAGAACTGAATGTATTTCAACATGTCTGCATCATGCAGTGTATCTTTCTAGAAAGAATGGTAAACTTTTTTTTTTTTTTTTAAAGCACATGTTAAAATTGCTCAGTCAGTATTGACAATATCCTTTGGTTGGAAAAGACCTGGATTTGAAACATCTAGGATGCAAAGAATCTTAATAATGTCATAACAGTACTTCAGAGGATAAACCACCTTATGAAAAAAATAAAAAAAATTATTGAATGTATTAATTAGAGCACAAACTACAACTATGACAAGCACAAAGCACTAAACTAGATCACTGTAGAAACAATTCAAATCGTAACTAAAGAAACTGTCTTAACACACCATTCTTTATGGGTTAGATAAGTATGACTGGGACTAGCAGACTATGCTCTGGATACTCCTTCACACATAATTAAATGGAAAAAGACAATAGTGTGATATAGAAGTTGCTATATGTCTAAGCAACTATTTTTGGAATCAGCATCAACTATGAAGCACTCCCTCAACAAGTGTGGCTGCATTAACTTGCCAGTGATCTGGGTTAGTCATCCTGAGACCAAATACAGGAAAACCTTGCTTAATGCGATTAATTAATCCATCAATTAATGCACACTAAGTGAAATCACGTTAAATATAATAAACAACAAATAATTACAATTCATCCATCAGTTAGCATAAATTTGAAAAAAAAAAAAGTATAAGCTATATTAGAGGATAAAATCAAATGTTTAAATTTTTATTTAATATCTAAACATTTGACTGAGCTTTTTTTTTTTTTTTTTTTTTTACAAAAAAGCTTAGGTGAAGATGTCTGAATAGTGTTCGACCTTTTCATGTTGTCATGCAATTTGCGATAGCTTCATCAAGATTTCAGTAGATTTCAAAGCTTCGTTCCATATCAGAATCAGCATCAAACAAAATCTCCTTAGCATGCTCAATGTGATTGAAAACTAGCTCAAGTTCTTTTGCAGTTAATTTCTTAGTTGTAACATTCTCTTCTTGTTCGCATTCCTTACTTTCTTCTTCATATGCATGCTGTTCTTCTAGTTGAAGGAGATCATTCTTGTTTAAATGTTCTAAATGGGAATTGAGCCAGTTTCTCAAATCTTCATTATCCAGTTCATTAAATCCAAGTTCTTTTCTAACTGCGCTAATTTCTTCAATAATGTTAGATCTTAGATTCTGTGCACAATAAACTAGCATAGGCTTGAGTTTAAAGGTGCCTTCTGCATTGCCTACTAAAAAAAGCATAAGATGCTCTTTAGATACTTTGTATCCTGGTTGAGATGCTTCTGTTTTAGCTAGAAAAGTTTTTGCTGGTATATGCTTCTGAAAGACACCAGTTTCGTTGATGTTGAATATTTGAAGATTGTCATAATCAGCCTCCAGAGTTATCCTTTGCAATTCTTCAGGAAACTTGGCCACAGAATCTTTATCACTAGAATATTCCCCAGTTATTCTTGTTATAGAGTTCAGCTCGATTTTCAAAACGGTCAAACCATCCTAAACTCACAGTCAAGCTTTCACATTCCTCTTGAAATTTGGTCTCTTTCAAATGATGTAAAAATATTGAGAGCTTTTGCTTGAACATTCCTTGTACTAAGAGGTATTGTTTTTTAGTTACAATCCTCATTTCAGAGTGTTAGAATGATAGAAGGCATTCTATCATTCTAACACTCTGAAATGAGGATTGATAAAAGATGCTCCATCTCGATCATTAAATGGCTTATATTTTGGGTGATCTACATGCTTAAAGACGCAGTAGCAACTTGTTCTTAGTATTCTTTGCTCTTATTTAATATAGTCCGAACTGTAGACTCCCTGTATCCCAGGTCTCGCACAATCATTGTATTACTAGCACCACTTTCATGCCTCTTAATGCCTTCCAGCTTTTCCCCTAATGTAATTACTTTTCTTCCCTTTTCATTACTGTCACTTTCTTGATCAGTCTTTCTCTTTTCCATATCAGGGAATGAATATGATAAAGCCTTATAGGTATCTAATTTAAGGAAAATGAAGGAAAGCGATCGAGCAAAATAACAGTTTGCACATGCACTTGCGATGATAGCTTTGAGTCAACTGCCACCACCCGCAGCACTGCGACTGTCTGCTACGTTGACAAGTAATGCCACTCTTTGCAGATTGGCGACAAAAATTTTCATGTAACGTAAAATTTCACACAACATAAATAGATTGCGTTAACTGATTAATCATTCACTTAAAGCGGGAAATAGTATCATTTCGCTCAATCGCGCTAACTGACTATTGCGCATATTGAATTCATGTTACGCAAGGTTTTCCTATAGCCTCACTAAAATAACTTTATGGTTATTTGGCCCACAGAGGATGCCATTTTAGGAACCCCCCCCCCCACCATTTACAATATGGCTAGCAGCATGATCAGACGAGAGGGATTATAAGTAGAAAATCATGAAGCATTAAAGAAATCTTTCTAAAATATTCTTTATTCCTGTATAACTTGTATGATTCTACAACCAACCAACCTAATTAAAATGAACGATAGCATTTATAATTGGGATGAAGAATTAAAGAAAAAACTAAAGGTCTTTTATGATCATCCTTCCAAATTATACTGTCTTCCTAAGATCTAGTAGATTACATTATTGAAGTACCTATCTATGTTATCATCTACCATCACTGGAAAATGCAGTCCTTGTTTAGGCCCTTCAGACTATAATTCAGATAAAGTATCACTTTTTACAAACACCCATTTGACAGATATGATTTTCCTGTAGACATTATCAAAAATTTTTATTTCATTATCCAGGACAAATTATCTCAGGAGATTGAAGGTACAGTCATGAGAAGTCCTCTTTCTCCTAAGTTCTTAAGCAACATTTCTCCTAAGCCTACAATATGGTACAGATATGTTTACAATATAGATTGGTTCTTCATCTGATCTGAAACTCAGTTTACCCTAGAGGAAAAAACCAATTAGCCAGCCTTTCTAAATTTATTGATTCTTTGTCAGCCTTATGGTAGTTTACAATGCCGAGTTTTTTGAAAGGAAACAATGATTGTAATGTCAATGATATTTCTTACTGTCATCCCTGTCAAAAAGTTGGAACCTTGTTCCACCCTTCTCATTGTTTCATGTTCCAATGAAGACTTTCTACCAAGAAGTATATAAAAGCAGCATTTTTAAAAATGGTTTTAATGAATCTTACCAACAAAGCATTTAACAGCTCAACTTTAGGCTTCTGGGTCTCTAGATCTCAGAAAGAAACCCGATTTCTCTTCTGTATAGTAAGGTATTATCTAAACATACTGATAAAACTACAAGATCTCTCAACCTTGTAGTTCTACTTTCATCAGGAAGATTTCTATCTTCTGCTTTCTTAAAGACAAGCTTTCTCTACTCAACTTTCCAGGTGTCTATCAGATTCCTTGCTCCTGTGGCTTACTTTAGATAAGAATATCAAAAATATGTTGTGTGAAATGCTTTATACAGAAGCCAAGAAATAAACAGAGGACCTATTGCTGTGCCCCTGTTTGTAAATGCTGTCTTTCCATGTGAAGAAACCAATATGGATGGCAAAACTGATGAAATTAGTAATGCCAAAAGCAAAATCATTTTAAGTAAAGCAAAGGTATGACAAAGGAGGACATTAGTGAATAAGGACCACTGCCAAAAACTAAAATGCTTCCACCCCGCCCTCCCAACATGACTTAACTCTTTAATTTGCCATTGATAATGGTTACTTCATTTGAAAATACCCTATTTATAAACATATATAGGGCACAGCAATGACTTCTACCTTGCCCTCATCCCTTAGCCAATTTCCATATACAACATTTCAAAAAACATTCCCTTAATGATGATTTGCCATATGGTTCTGATATATTACTCTTCCATATATCTCAAAAGCCGGTGCTCCAGAATTCAGTTAACTATTGAAAAATAAAACGTCTTCTCTAGACACTTTAAATCATCCCAGTGATACTCTATCTGAACAGTGTCAGATATTCAGTGTCTGAACTGTTTTCATTTCTTATTTTTTCAGCAATTTCTTGACAGCTGAAACTAAGTTCCAGAGTTTTGTATTCAGTACCAAGATTTCCCACCACTATGGAGCTGCACATATTGGTGGGAAATCTTGCTGCATTTACTGATTAGCTACCCACTATCCAGTAAGTGATAAAGTAGAATACCAAGATCCCAAACCACAGTTTTTTTTAAATAATCAACAGTTTAAATGAGAGACTCATGCTAACACTGTTGCTTTACAAAGGAAGTCTCACACCAACCAACTGATCCCTGTCAACACATCCAAGATTCACTCATCTTGCTGACCCCCCCCCCCCCCCACCACACATTTTTGGATTAAAAAAAAAAGGCATTTGTGTCATACAAAACAAAACATATGAAAACACAAGAACAAAGGAAGTTTATTAATAATGTAAAACAAATTAATTCTTTTCATATAAAAATTGCAGATAATCAGTGTAAATGAAAAATCAAAATACAGAACAATGAATTTCACAAACAAAAAACGAGCTGTATGCTATCAATTGTATTGGCAATTGCTATGAATCACTTTCCCAAATTTTTACTATAGAAAAGACATCCAGATTCAAGTTTGGTAATGAAATAGCTTCATCAATCTCTGAATAAGCACTCAAATTTAAATCAGTATCTAAGTATAAGAGATGGATTTCTGATCGCTAGATTGTATTGTCAGTGTCAACTCCGTGAAGAACAGTTTTGAGATTTTTATAACAAATGCAAGATTGATGTTCCCAAGTCTCTTCTCAACAGAAAGTCCTATTTGTCCAACAGACAATAGCCACAAGGAACTAGGTCAACTTGTTTCAATAATGAAATACCATGAGTAGGCATATTTAAAATAATTATAATACTGGAAATAAACTCATGTAATACATTTTATCAGTAATTTTTTGCCTAAGTATCAAGCATCTTCAGTACAAGAACACATAATAGCAATTTGACATTAACAGACAATTCAGAAAGCTGCCACAGTAGCTAAGGTAAGATAACTAAAAAGGTCAGTAAATTTCCTAACTCATAAAGCCATTCCATGAGGAACCGACTTTTATGAAGAACTCGTCTTGTTCCAGTGAACTCTATTGTCTGGTGTTGATAGCATGCTGCAAAAGTCAATTTTGAGTGTTCAGTTCCTGTTCCAGGTTGTGTGAATCCTGTTGTGTGTATTAGCATGTGAAAATAGGTTCATAATATATTGAACTTGTTGGAATATCATAGTAGAATGCAAATTAATTTTTTTTCTAGGCAAAGAGAACAATTTCAAAATATGGTGTGTGTGTGTGTGTGTGTGTGTGTAATATGTTGTCCACATAGCATACCAGAATGATGATTGAGTGTATGGAAGAAAATAGTGCTCCAATGTTCTAGGTAATAATTGACTAAGGCAGGGAGGAGCAGACTTCAGAGCAGTAACCTAAATGCATAATGAAATCAAACTGTTGAATTCCCTTTATCTGCCTTGATTATAATGATTTCATCATTGTTACATAAATTTCTCAAAGCTTCTTTAAAGCTGTGAAATTATTTTTTGGTGTACAATGTTTAATAAAAACTGATGCACTGAGTCTTGTGGATAATGCCTCTTCCTGAGATGACAGAAATTTAGTAGCTTTTTCAACACTGGTCATAATATCTACTTTTTGGATGTCTTGCAGAGATGGCATAATTAATTTTTTTGTTTAGAACTAAAGCTTCTATATTAGTAAGATTATAGTTGGAAAAATTTAATACAAACTTTGTATAAATGTTTGAATTTTTCTGACAATCTATGTTTGTAATTGTCTATTCTTGAGACCTTGTCTAAATTCATACTATCTATGACATTCAATATATCTGGAGATATTGTATTAGCCAGAGTACAATGTAGATGGTATGCTTTTTGCTCAGTTGAGAATAAGTCTGATCTAGTCTTTTGTACATTCCTTAGAAAAACTTAAATGTAAGAAAGTATCGCTTTTTGAATTTTTTGAAAAATTGCAGAGATAATATCAGAGAAAAAAATTACACAGAAAATAACTATAATTCCTGCATTTTTTAAGAATCAAAGAAAATATATGTTTGGATAAAGTGCAGAAGATATACAGAAGCACAAGTATTGCTCTTTTGTGCATCAAAATACAAGACTAGATCAAACTTATTCCCGACTGAGCAAGAAGTATACCACCTACATTGTACTCTCGCTAATTCAATATCCCCAGATAATGGAATGTTAGAGATAGCATAGGAAAGAACTTGACATTGTTAGCATCAGGAATGTGTTAGTAGAGCTAATCTCAGGTGGCATATGATCACTAAAACGGAATGGCAGAGGAAAGATTAGCAAAACAAGTGTTCTCTGCCAGTTGGCAGAAAAAAGACCCAGAGGAAGACCAAGATATAGGTGAATTGATACAGTAAAAAAGGTTCCTTTGAAGGCAGAAATATAAGATCTGATAATGTTGGAGTCTTGACAGGTAACAGACTGATTTGGAGGAAAATTGTAGATAGGAAGTTAGTGGTGATGTAAGTTTTTCATGTAGTACTATCATATCCTATAAACACCTTGAGGGTACCTATCAGGAATTTGATGATGAGATGGCATATATTCAAAAAAAGCCCAAGAATAGACAGAGATTACAAAAATAGATTGTTAGAAAAATTCAAACATTTATACGAAGTTCACAAAAATGGAACCTTTCGGAATTCTAATAAATTTGGATTAAAATTCTTCAAACTATAATATTACTAACATAGAAGCTTCAGTTTTAAACAAAGATGTTAATTATGCCATCGTTACAAGGCACATCCCATAAGCAGACATTATGACCAGTGGTGAAAAAGCTAATAAATCTCTGTCATCCCAGGAAGGGGCATTAACCACAAGATTACTCAGTGCTTCAGTTTTATTAAACAATTGCTAAAAATCATTTCGTAGCTTTAGAGAAAGAGAAGTTTACATAACAATGATGATATCATTATACTTAAGATAAAGGGAATTCAACAATTGTTTAAATAGTGCAGACTTGACATCAAGTTATTGGAATCTTCCACATATTCAGAAATGGACCATAATCTCACTTGGTTGTCGCACTTAAATGTGATAGTTTGTCTAACAAAATATATATCAAAAATATGTATTAAACAACATTATAATAAAGTAACCACAAATTATACACTACTCACTTTTGGGGATGGATTTGTAGTTCGACTGCTTGTTGCGGAAGGTGGAACACGAGTCCTGGGAAGTGAAAAAAAAAAAAAAAAAACATTAAACAAGTGTATGGAAAATCATAAAGTAAAGTAAATAAATTAACATTGTTACAAGAGACATCGAAAAAGGTAAATTACATCAGCAGTTTCTCAATCCAGAACTACTATATGCCAATTTTGCAACATTCAACTTTATGTCATGTAACTACTGCAATTTCGATCAAAACTTGTGCTAATTATGATTTGAACACTAAACTCAAAATTCAAACTTCAGCAACATTTTTAAATGTGCAGTTCACTGATGTCAAATTAGCAAGTGACCTCTGAGATATCTGCTAGTTATTCATGTTATGCCACAATTTTCCAATTATGTTTGTGTGTTCTTATACAAGGACAGCTCAGGTCATATGGTACCAAAACATCTTAGCGCTACACAAGGTAATATATATATATATATATATAAAAGAGCATAATCATATGTAAAATCAGTGCAGAAAAAAGTGTATAAAACCAAGTGTTAAAAAGTTTATGTTTAGTAAAG
Source organism: Typopeltis vanoorti (assembly GCF_054136105.1). Lineage (NCBI taxonomy): Eukaryota > Metazoa > Arthropoda > Arachnida > Uropygi > Thelyphonidae > Typopeltis > Typopeltis vanoorti. The sequence continues at coordinate 99,491,497 of NC_143568.1, read as the reverse complement.
TTTAATGAATCAAACTAATATATACATAATTTATATATGATAAAGATTAATTCTCTGTAAAAACTTAAAAACAGCGCTCAGCCAGATAATAAATGTGACCACAATAGTAACTGAGCTCAATGATGAAACAAGGGTAGTTGATTAAAATATGAATAATGGGTAGTCCAGTAACACAACATACACAGGCAGGTCATCACATCTCAATAGTAAGTAATGTGTAAGTAAACTATGAGCTATGCTTAGCAGAGGTAGAATAACTTCTTGTTTACAGTCCATACATAAACTAGACTGCCAATCTGATTCCAGGCTTGATTTGATGGAGCTTATTATTGGTCTCTCTATTCCATGATGACTGCCACTGGGAAAAAAGTCTGTGACTGATGATTAACAGTAATTGGTGTATGGGACAGGAAGATGGTGAAAGCTTCAGAAACAAGTTGACCTATCTGCAGCCTCATTTTTCTTAATCTCAATGTGGCTGGGAATCCAACAGAAGTGTAGATTCAAGTGTAGCTACCATAACTGATAGAGAATATGTTGGATTTGAGAGAGAACTGGATGTCTCTGCAGTTCTAGACAACTTATTGCCTGTAGCAAGCTTTGGTAATCTGAACTTGCCTAATATCTTCTAGAATATAACAACATTATGACTGAGCTTGTTTCAATACATAAGATTGCAAAGGTGCATAACAAGTTCAAATTCCCAAAGCTTGCTACAGGCAATAAGTTGTCTAGAGCTGCAGAGACATCCAGTTCTCTCTCAAATCCAACATATTCTCTATCAGTTATGGTAGCTACACTTGAATCTACACTTCTGTTGGATTCCAAGCCACATTGAGATTAAGAAAAATGAGGCTGCAGATAGGTCAACTTGTTTCTCAAGCTTTCACCATCTGCCTGACCCATACACCAGTTACTATTAGTTATCAGTCACAGACTTTCCCAGTGGCAAAAAGGGGATAGAGATATCTCACTAAATCTCTGGTTTTGAACCATCAATGTATACAGGCACAAAATCAGAGTATTAGATTTATCTAGAGCTTGCAAGAAAGCTTTCATTCACAAACCAAAGGGTGACATGCAAATTCTTCCACAATGGGCAAAAAATAGTTCGCCACATATAACCTGGTCAGGATTTTATTTTCATAGCATATGATAGATACAGCTGTTGTCATTGCAGCAATAAATTCCTCGACTTCTTCCTTGGCAAAATCATCTGTGGGGCCATAGGTACAAATAAATCTCATGGTTCAGTTACATATTCTGATATATGCCCAAATCACTACTTGATATTGCCTATAATTTGAGCAGATTATCCTTGTATTTAATGTTGAATATTATAGCCAGTCCTTTTCCATGATTGTTATTGCAGAATAAAATGCCCTGCATTTTTTTCCTCAGAAAAATCAACCATTTATGTCTTTTTTATTTCAAAAACTATCAGTCTTTGTGATAATTTTCTTTGAAATAAAGAAAGATTTTCAATGTTTATATTCATTTTTTTTAAACATCAAAAAGGGTTTCTACATGCTTTTGCTCAAGATAATTACTTTAATTCAAAGGATGAGCTGATAACTGGTTCGTTTATTTACTGTTTGTGTATTTATAGCTAATTTTAATTTATTTTATTGTGCTTTTTTCTCAAAACATTAGTGTCCTTAGTATACGAATGTGGATTTTCATGTTTTTATGATATTTACTGTTTTTTTTTTTTTTTTGAGATATTGCAAATATTAAATACAAGCATACCCCAGTCATAACACATCAGGTTCTAGACCACTGTCATATAGTGAATCACTGTCCCCCCCGTGCCATTCGTAAATGCATGTAATATATTAATAATGATTTTAAGCAGCCAGACATGCAGAAATGATGTAAATGAAATATTTACAACATTTCAAATTCAGAATGATTTACATCATTATGAATTTCTTCTTCAGAATAATTTTCACAAATGAAAGTTATTCTGAATAGCTTGACTAAGGGAATGTGCCAACCAGTTTGGTTCTTCAAACTACAGCATTAAAAGTTTTTCCATTTTGGTAATAATATTGTCACATTTATAGATAACTGTAGTGTAGTATTAACTAGCATGGCACTTTTTACTTCACTAAGAACTTATCTTTATTTTAAATAACTGTAGCAATAGTAGTGCAAGGTAAGTTTATTCTGCAGCCTAGCTCCATGTTTGATACATTGTCATTAAATTAAATAATTTTAATCTTAGTACATAATATAATAGGTTTACTTCATGTCTTTCAGTAGAAGCAACAGTGTCCTTATTTTGAATTCCACCATCATCATCAAATCAAATGCCTGAAGTGTACCCTCAGGGGGGTATACAGGATAATTATGATAGTACTACATAAAAAAGTTACACCATCACTAACTTCTGATCAACAATTTTCCTCCAAATTAATGTTATCTATCAAGACTCCAACATCATCAGATCTTATATTTGTCGTTTAAGGAACTTTTTACTGTCTTATGCTGTATTTTGGACACGCTTTCTCTGGTTTTTTTTTTTTTTTTACTTTTGCCAACATGGCAAGGAATACTTGTTTTGCTAATCTTTCTTTGCCCATTCTGCTTAAGTGACCATATCACCTGAGATTAGTTCTACTAACACAGTCCTGGTTGCTAACAATGGCAAATTCTTTCTTAATATCTTCATTTTTGATGTGATACTGCCATTGATGCCATCTGTTCAGTCTACTAATCTTTTTCAAAACACTCTTATCAGAGGTCTCCAAGTCTTTTTTTTATTTCTAACCCAGTTCTCAGATCCATAAGTTAAAATTGGTTTGAAATTGGTCTGTCTTGTATATAGATAATTTAGTGTTTTGCCTAATTTCTTTCTTATTCCATATAAATTTATTCAGCTGACTTCCTACCATACCAGCTTTACTAATTCTATTGTTTATTTCCATATTTAGCTCCATCTTTACTAAAAATTGTGCCTAAATGGCTGAAATGTTTTACTTGTTTTATAGGTTTCACCATTCAGGATACAGTTAATGTTTTCAATGTTTCTGCCTATTTTCATACCAATATTTTGAATTTTATTTGCCATTATTAATAACAGTAAAATAAAATAGTTATAAACAGTTTATAATTCACAGCGAAACAGATACAGCGAATAACATTGTAAGCAAACTGTTCACATAACCTGTGTAGGCAGATTCATTGGAATGTCATATCACTAAAATCATCATATAAGCAAATGCAGCAGTGTTTAAATGGGCATTGGTTATAACTGAGAAGGGCTGAATGAACAATTTGTCATAAAGCAGAATATTACGGTATTTCTTAAAATGGTGCCAAAATGCAAAAGAATTGAGTGACAGTGAAAGGAACACTAACAAGAAAGCTTATCCAAGTGAAGAAATATTTGAAGGAACCCAGGAAGGACAAGCAAGTTCTGCAGCAAAATGAAAAAAGTAAGGCAGTGAATAAGGTAAAATATTGCATAACAATAATCAAGCAAAACAAAACCTGATCAGCCTGCAAACAAAACTAAGAGTACTGGAAACATGCATCTTCAGTGGTGTATTGTATGGATGTGAAACGTGGGTAATAAATAAGGAATCAAGAAAAAGAATTCTGGCATTTGAAAGAACTTGTTACAGAAAGATTCTAAGAATAGGATGGGTCCTGAAAATCACAAAGGAAGAGCTCTATCAGAAGATACAATGAAAGAAGAATCTAATGCAGAAGATACAATGAAAGAAGAATCTAATGCAGAAGATTATACAATGGAAACTGTAATTATTTGGATACATCTGCAGAATGAGTGAGGACTGGAAGATAGACATTCATGTTTGGTATAATGGATGGTGTAAACTGAAGAGGCAAACCATACAGAGAATGGACAGATGACAAAGGACTGGTGCGGAATGGGTTTACAGAAACTGCGACACTGTGCACCGGACAAATAAAAGGTGGAAGAGGACAGTGAAGGAGGCATCGGACACCAATGGGCGGTGAGCTCATGCTTGATGAATAATCAAGCAGGTAATGACAATACCATCATAAAACATGCAACTGATGACCGGGTTAGCAGTTCATGTGCTGCCGGAACAGAAATCAAAAATATAACAAGCACAATTGAAAAACAGAAAAGTAAAGCAAATGGTAATTCTAGTAGGTTTGAATAATTACTGACAAATTCAATATGAGAGAGGATATGAAAGCCCTGCTGGAAGGGTGGAATGAAAAGTGAAAATTATTGGTATATTACTTAAATATGACACAAACAAATTAAAAAGGGCTAAGACGGCAAACAGTCTGATGTAAGCTTGATGGCTGGAGTGAGTTTGTGAGAATGGGATTTATATGAAGGATGGCTTACACCTGAGTGTATCTGGTATCAGGAGTCTGGAAAAGTAATTAATTGATAAGATCTAACACCATGAGTCAGGGGAAACTAGATAATGATGGGAGGAATGGTGAGAATTTGTACATTAAGAACAATCATGTTATATAATTGTGTTAATGATAGGAGTGAGTATTATCATGGAAATTATCAGGAAAGAGCAGGTGTGTGTTCATCTGGTTCAGAATTAATCATGTCCATGTTCATCTAGTTCAAAATTAAGCATGTGCAAAGATGTCTGCATAAGTGAGTGAGTGTACAAAGGACCATGCACATAACTTGTCTGTATTTACATGAAAGAAATATCAAGGAAAAAAGAGTACAGCTTGTGTCTTGCTGAATATGTTGAGGCCTCAGACTATAGGCATTAGTGAGACCTAGCTATCAGAGGCAGATATACAAACTTATATTGATTAAAGGGTACAGCATTTTTAAGAATGATACAGGAGAGGAGGGTGTACTCATGGACTTAGATGTTCTAATGATATTAGAAGATTTGAGTACATGGAAACTATGACTACAACTAGTAACAATTTTCAACATGGGAGAGAGAGTGACGCCATTTGGTGTAAGGTGGAGTCTAACAAGATCAAATATTGAGTGGAGTGTTGTTAGAGACAGTGGTTCTGTTGCTAGTAATGACAAAGTGCATTGCCAAAGAAACATGAATGGTGCAAAATAAGTAATCATCATGGGTGACTAATTATCCGAATGCTGATTGGGTAGCAGTGAAATCTCATGAGAAAAATGAGACCAATATTCAGCTGTTGCAAAACAACTTTCTCAAGCAGCATGTGATAAAACAAACTAGACATTAAAAGTATTACTGAGCAGCATGGTAGGTTCTGTTTAATGGTGTCTGTTCCTAAATGGAAAGGATATCAGCAGTGCATAAGAAGCATTTAAAAAGCACTTAAATGATGCAATATCAGAACATGTCCCTAAAGTATGAAAAATAAATACAGTAGAAGTGAAATGAATGTGCAGTCTTATTGAGCAAGAGATTCATATGAAAAAGATGTGGAAGAAATATTTGCATAACGATGATGTCAGTGGTGAAAATTATAAGGAGCAGACTAAAAGAGTTACAGCTATCGTACAGAAAGCTAAGTAACTATAGAAAGAGACTGGCTCTGCAAGCTAAAGACAACCCAAGAGAATTCCAAATTAAAAACACGTGTGTTTAAGTAAAAGAAAGAATGAGTATTATGAAAGAATAACTATTGAATGTAAAAGAAAGAATGAGTATTATGAAAGAATAACTATTGAATGCAAATGGCATGAGGGTGATGGATGCAGGAGAGTTCAGTCAACTAATGAGTGTCCATTTTACTAAATGCTATCTACCTAGTGTATGCAACAACAATGAAAGCTGTTGGCATATCAGCATGGACACTAAGAGCCTTCAGCTGAACCAGATGAGTCTCAGAACAGGGAAGATTGCACAGGAGTGGAAAGTATATATGATAAGTCCATTGCACAAGGGTGGCACAATGAGTGATGTGTATCTATCAAACTATTAGTACCTCTGGAGTGGCAGTGAAGATTTTGGAAAAGTTGGTAAGGACTTGCATACAGAAATGGGGTTGACAGAATCTATACTTTGCAATGAACACCAATGGTTCAATAAGGGAAGGTCATGTTTGAGTTGCTCACATTTTATAATGTTAAGTCACAAAGGGAATGGATACACCATGGGAAAACTCTTGCATAATTTGGAGAATATGAGACTGGATTATAAAATATTAGCATAGATAACAGAAGGGCTGATTGACTGATACACACGAGGCAACAATTTTAATTGGTAATCCACCGACTGTTCTGTACTTTGTATTCCATTCCTTTAACTGTTTGTTCTACACTGATGATGTACTGTTACTTTCAGTACAAAATATTTGAACCTTTAATTCATTATCTTCTCTTCAATTTATTAATGTTGGTTTTATACGTGTTAAGTTATTAATTAAGCACAACTTAGATGATAATTCTGATGCTGAAAACAAAACCAGTGACATGCAAGGATAAGGAAGTTGCATTTTGCCTCTTTACAAGACTTTAATAGGACCTCATATGGACTATTGCACAGATTTGGTCTTTGGGTTTCTGAGGCGATGCAGACACAGTTGACAGTGCAAAGGAGAGTGTTAAAGATAATACTGGAATTGTGGACTCCAGACACTAGCAAAAAGGAGAAAGAGGAGGAGTGATATGATCGACTTCCAAACTTCTGAAAGGGTCAAAAATGATACCAGTAGAAGGAAATTTTCATTTTATAAAGAGTGGAGAGAGGATGAGCAGCATCCATGGAAGTTGAGAATGGATGCAGTGAAGATCTAGATTTTTTTTTCTTAGAGTGGTGTGTGACTGAGATGGATTGCCTTTGGAGATGGTGAGTGCAGGTGATATGGCCTTCATCAATGAGTACCTGGCTCAATGGAAGTCTGTCTCAATAATAAATATGAGTACATTTTGTGACATTATATTTTAACATGACTTGTCAATTAACTTACTACCTACCGTTGAGCTTCCTGACGTTTACGGAAATTTTCTTTTTGCTCTTCCAATTTCCTTTTGATCAAGGCATTCTGCAGAATTGATTGTGTATGAACAGCCAATTCCTGTGGTGATGGCACTCGAGGCAAGACTAATGAATTCTGTTGGAAAAAAATAAGTTATAAGAAATTATAGTTAATGACAGCTACAAATAACATGAATTTTAATGGACTGCTAATAAACACTACACAAAGAAAGAATTAAACCGTACATAACCTGCCAGTCTGGTTGACTGCAGATTCAAATCCTACAATGGTCATGGATGTTTGTTTTTATGCTTAGGTGAAAGATGAATTTCATCACCTAGGGTGAGATCACAACTTGATTTATTAGAGAAATAGCTTTAAAGTTCCTGTTTGGTCTCTAGAACAGAGTTTCCAGATTATCTAACAAAAAAAATAATAAATCATCAGTTTACTGATGTGTACAGAATACTATGGCAGTAAGTAATACATTAAGTTTCCATTATTATTTATCTCTTAATAAAAATTTTCCTCCAAATTAGTCTATTACTTGTCAGCAGTCCAATATTGTTTTATCTTGCATTTCGGTCTTCTAAGGCGCTTCTGACCTCCGTCTTCTTCTGTGTCTTTTTCCTGACATCTTGGCATCAAACACATCATCAAATTCCTGACATATACTCTAAAGGGGTGTACAGGATATGAGAGTACTACATGAAAAATTTACATCATTACTAACTTATTAGCTACAATTTTCCTCCAAATCAGTCTGTTACTTCTTCAGATCTTGTTACAAGATATAATTTGATACAAGATCTATTTATCAGATCTTGTTACAAGATCTGATAATGTTGGAGATTAACATCTCCAACATTATCAGATCTTATATTTCTATCGTCTAAAGTACTTAGTGCCATATCAATACACCGATATCTTGGTCTTCCTCTGGGTCGTTTTCCTGCCAACCTGGCAGAGAACACTTGTTTTGCTAATCTTTTGTTAATGCCCTTTCTTTTCGTTTTTATTTCTTATCTATATCATACGCCGCTAGTCTTTATCTTTAACTTCATCTAATATATTACTTTATTCTTACTTATTCATCCCCATTCGTCTAAGTCACTTGATATAACGTTCTTTCTCCCCCTCTTTTCTACTATATGCCCTTAATAAAATATGTTTTTATTAATATTATCACAGCTGCCTTAATTCTCACGCACATGCAAATAAAACGTTAATTTCCTACCAAGTATTCTTTCCATTAGTTCTTTGCAGTCTCATTGGCCTCTTTATATCTTATGTTTTATCTAATCACACAACAATCTAATAGAGTTCACCCAATAAGTATTAACAAAATTTATTTTTTTCACTGCGCCAGCTAATACCTTGGATAGACGGGATTCTTACCCAAGGCGACCCTCTCAGAGTGATACATGAAAATTAGATCGAATTTAATCCTGTCCCTCCGTTTTCTTATTTCTTCCTCACAGTCGTGGCCCGCTTTAGGAGTTTATATACAAGGGTTTAACCTGCTTAGTTCGTTAGCATTTTATGAGCGGTTGTTTTGAATTCATAAGACAAAAGCAGATCAGGCAGGTACTTGAATGAAACATTTTAATATGCTTGAGGAATTATGCAAATATACATTATAGACATATTATTAGGAATGCTCTCAAGGCAAATCAAAGGTTCAAATCTTAATACACTAGACACACATACAAACTTGGATTGACCACCATTACAAATATCTTCAGCATAAATTCATAGGCTAATATCATACCATCCTGATACACGTGGTCATAAATTAACACAATAACACACTCCTTACATTCAGTTTAGCTCGTTCAGAGATATTCTCAGCCTCGTAGGGCAAACAAATCTTAACACAATCTTGGCCCGTGTTAAGTCCTAAACTATTCTTACAGTTCCTTAATTTTAGTCCATTACAAAATATTCTCTTAGGAGATCACACTCTTCTATAGCTGGAAATAGGAATTCAAAGGTCTACCTTACCGTCTCTGATCTTAATTTCTTTGACCTTCTTCCTGGCTTGTCTGGTCATCAAGGCTTTCTGTTTTAGTTTCCTATGAGGATATCTCCAGTCGGACTGTACGAGTGGAATCTCAGCGGAAAAGATGGGAGGAGGCACGGTAATGTCACCATGACCGATGGCTTCCATTTGGTTCCTACGTCACACGACAACGCACAGCTATCCTAGTCCAAGGATATAGCTTGGCCCATTCCAAACGCTGCAACAGGTGAATCAAATGCCTTCCACGACTAGCCAGGAACTTTTCCGATGGAGAACTGGACCACTGTCCGCAGGATCTGGAACCAGGAATCCAAGAAAAAAAAAAAGCCCGGAATGGTGCTTGCAAGGCCTTTTTATTTAAATTTCTCCTCTCAGCATTTCTCGATCTCCGCGATGCGCGCCAATGCGGTCACGGATGCGCGCCAATGCAGTCAATCTCCTTAGCTCCCTCTATTTAGTCGCACGTGTACCTGATTTCTCTTCCTGGAAGGCGCTTTGGTTTTTTTCTTCCAGTACTTCTTTCCCTCCCAGTAATCTTGCAAACTTGTAGCGCTATTTAGAAGTATAACATCATCCGCATAAAGCAAAGAGCTGACATTAACATCTCCAATTCTGATATCAGGTTTAATACCACTTTCCTTCATAATGTGATACATATAGATAATGAATAACAAAGGGGATAATGTGCATCCTTGTCTCACACCAGATTGAACATTAAACCATCTTCCTGTACTTCCTTCAATTCTATCTACTGACGTACAACTCAAATAAAGACTAAGTATTACTTGATATAATGCCCCATTGACACCATATAACTGTAGCGTACTGAATAGCCTCTCTCTTGGCACCTTGTCATATGCCTTTTCCAGATCGACAAAACTTAAATACAGATCTTTGTTATATTCCCATGCTTTCTCGACTATTTGTCGTAAAGTGAAGATCTGATCCTGACAGCCTCTATTTGGCCTGAATCCAGCTTGTTCTTCACCAACTTTTCTTCCACAATTCTTTTCAACCGTTTCTCAAGTATACTTGCATAGATCTTGCCAGGAACACTCAGTAGGGAAATACCTCTGTAATTTCTTACAGAGGTATTTCCCTACTTTGTAATGATGGCTTTTTCTACTTCAAGTATGGATATGTATTCCTGACTGTATGCCTGTTGAGTGTTTTTTACCACTGTGCTATCACTGCTTGTTTCATCTAGCAATTTTTCGAAGTAATTACTCCATACTTCAAGGATATCTTTTTCTCCTGATTTCATGTCACCTTTATCATCTCTAACTCCTTTTACAGTGCTCTTTCCTCCATTTCTAAGCTTCTTCAACAACTTCCAGAATATCTTACCACCTTCTTGATATTTATTTTCTATGTTCTTGCCAAAGTCCTCCCATGACTTTTGTTTAGGTTGTTTTACATAGTGCTTAGCTTTCTTACATTTGTTTCTGTATCCTCGAAGAGCACAAGCTGACTTATTTGCAAGGAACTTTTGATATGCTTTATTCTTTTCCTTCACTGCCTCTTTAACTTCCTGTGTCCACCATGGAGTTCTGATTTTGCTATCCTTGTAGACTACCTCACCACATGCTTCTCTGGCTGAATCAATCAGGTTTTTCTTCAAGGCTTGCTACTGAATCTCCAAGGTTTGGTTCCTGTTCTCAAACTCTTGCATTTTTTCTTCAATAATCTTTGTGTAGTTTAGTCTATGATTCACATCTGGGAGCTGCTCAACTTTTATTCACTTTAAAACTTTCTTACATATCATTCTTTTCAATATGAAATTCAATTTTATCTTGCTCAAGACTAAATAGTGATCACTTCCAATTTCAAATCCTCTGTACACTCTGGTGTCCTGCACCAGGGAGAAAACATCACTATCAACAATAACATAGTCAATGAAACTTATCTTATTCCTTGCCTCTTCTCTCCATGTGAATTTGTGCACATTTTTTTGTTGGAACATGGTGTTAGTAATAACCAGTCCATGTCCTGAGCAGAAATCCAACAGGTATTTGCCATTATTATTAGCTTTGCTCTTTTCTCCAAATTTTCCCAAATATTTTTGTATGTCTGACAATTATGTCCTACTCTGCTATTTAGATCCCCAACAAGGATCAAGTTTTCCTTTTTCATTGTGTCAGTTGCTTTTTCTAAAACATCAAAAAATTTCTTCACTTCTACCTTAGTAGAACCTTCTGTGGGACCATAGGCACAAATAAGTCTCATTATTCAATTAGTGATGTGAACTAATATTGTGATATTAGTTCACATCACTCAACTTGAGACTGCCTGCCATTCAAGAAGATTAGCCTCTGATTTTGTGTTGAATACTATGGCTATTCCTTCTTTTCCTTGATTGTCATTTCCTGAATATAACATTTTGTATTTATTGTCCAGAAAGATCTCACCAGTTTTTGTCTTTTTTGTTTCAGTCACCCCTATTATGTCGATCTGGTACTTATCTAATTCCTCAGCTAGCTCCATTTCTTTGCCATTCAGGCTTCTTATGTTGATAGTACCGATCTGTAACTCTGGTGATGTTGAGTTGGAGTGTGCTTTCAGATTTGTTCCAGTAGCTGACTTTTCGCTGTTCGCCCTGGTTCCCTGGCGAAAACAACGGGGACCTTGCTTAACTGGGCAACGCCCCAGCCAGCATGAAATTTTGTCATGTTGTACCATCATTTTGCATATTGGTTTAAGCCAATAAGAATACAATTTGGTTGGCTAAATCCCAAATTGCCAGCCCATCCTCGTTCGTTCAGTATCCAGGTAGATACCCAACAGGGGGCACCACGAGAAGGTGAGGATTGGACATTAGGTCAAAAGCCCAGGGCAGTTCTCCGCATTCCTTTAAAGGCTATGTAGAGGTCTCCTCTCGGTTATACAGCTTTGACCCTTAAGCACCCCTTCAAACACTTATTTTGCTAATCTCTCGCTCTTCTCCCATTCCATTTAAGTGACCATAACACTTCAGATTGGCCCTGATCACACATTCTTAAATATCAAGACATTTCTTTCTAATACCTTCATTTTTAATATGGATTTTGCCATTGATGTAATATGTTCAGCCTCCTAATTTTTCTCACAATTCTCTTATCTGTAGTCTCTAAACTTTAATGAACTTTGATTAAAGATTACAGACCACATATATAAGCTAACTAGTTTGAACACAACCTTTTATAACTGCTAGTTGAGTGTTTTGGTTAAATTCTCTCTTATTTCACATAAATTTATTCAACTTGCTCCCTGCGATACTAGATTTGCTTACTGTATTGTCTCTTTTCAAATTTAATTCACCATCTTCACTAAAAGCTGTGCCTAAACAGTTGAAATATTTTACTTTTATGGATTCTACATTGAGAATACAGCTAGAGTTTTCTACACTCTGGTCTATTTTCATAGTTTTGGTGTTTTTAGGTGATTTTCATGTAAAACGTTGTTTCCAGTATCATTCAATTTGGAAAATCCCAGATACTTGCACTTGAGGTACTTAGGACAACATCATCTGCATTTAGCAAAGAGCTAAGTTTGATATCTCTGATTCTAATATCACAAAAACATTTTATAAAAAAATAAAATTAAATAAAGAATAAAAAATAAAAATACCAAAATATGTATAACATCAATAAAAATAGAAACATACCTGTACAGCTGTGCTATATATTATCAAAATAAAGTTAACTATGATTTTATGTGGCTCCCATAAAAAAAAGAAAGAAAGAAAGGTTTCCCAAAGAAAGGTTTTTATGTAACCCTATAGTACATTCACACTGTGCGTGGGCTAAGGATTTTTCTAATTTTTTTTTTTTATTAATTTTACATAGTTCAGAAACCCTGCTCTAGAGAGCAAGCACTAAACTTTTTCTAAGTTACTTCAGTTCTCCAATATGTTGGGTGGTGGTTTCACATCATGCAAAATTCATTTCCCACTTAAAGACAATCAACAGCATCCATGCCCATGGTGGAATTCAAACTGCACCCTGCTCACTGGAGAGCATACAAGCTAACTACTTGCCAACCTTGTGGGTATTTGAGACAGTCCTAAAATCAAGGATGCATAAATTTAAAATTTTTATGGTAACAACAACAACTGAAGTAAAATGATATAATTATAATTTTAAGTCTCCCAATCCAGGAGGTTTACTGCCATTTTGTTTGGCTAAATCCCAAATTTCCAGCCCATCTTCGTTCGTTCAGTATCCAGGTAGATACTTAACAGGGTGCACCATGAGAAGGTGAGGAATGGACAGGTCAGAAGCCCTGGTTGATTCTCTGCATTCCTTTAAAGGCAATGTGGAAGTCTCCTCTCAGTTAAACAGTTCTGATCCCAAGTTTTCAAATCAAATGCTGATCTTTTTAACAGTTAATTGTAGTTCTACATTTTATTAGTATTACCTTACATATTAATAACTTCTCTGCCATGTCCTATTAAAGTTTAGTGAAGAAAATGCACATCTAGAGATAATTACAAAATTTATTCATGGACATAAAGAAATAGAACTAAGCATGTGCATGCAGACACTACTAGTGTGTAAAGTTTCAAATTCCAATTTCCATATTCATCCATACTCAAATTTCCATAGTTATTAGTTATTCATGTTGATGAAATGATGATGACTAAATGATGAACTATTTATAATTTGGCATGTAAATATTTAATAAATTATTCAGTAGTTAAAAAAGCAAAAAAAAAAAACTTGTTCTATTTCATTACTGTTGTCATTGATAAAAATATATTATCCAGAATTATTAATTATATCATTTTACTTAAAATGAGAGCTTCTGTATCTCAGTTGGTACAGACTACATATGGGCAACCCCGGCCCTCTATTTCTTTTGATCCAGCCCTAATCTATTTCAGTGAAGTATGTCTGATTCATGGCAGGAGAAAACGTGTTCTACTAACATTAAACTGACGTCATATGACTTGCGCAAAACACACTATGTTTTCTCCAAACCAAGGTCTCTTTCTCACTTTGACTAGTGGTGTGTGTGAATGTGTCAGTTCGGTACTTGCATTGGTATTGTGCTTTGTTCAGTGCCTGCATTGATGTTATGTTCTGTTCAGTGCCTGCAGTATAGAAGACAGTTTTGAATATTGCTTATAAATTTGGGACAATGTCAGAGGTTATTGCAAAAAAACAAGAAAGAAAAGTAGACGCAGAGAATCATCAATTTCAAGACAACTGGACGCAGGATTATTATTTTATTCTGAATAAAGGTTTGCTGTACAACGAATCCGTATCCATTAACAAAGAATACAACTTGAAGAGACACTTTACTTCGAGACATGTGGATCACCCAAATATTAATGGACAACTACGAAAAGATGAAATACAGAAGTTGAAGAAGAACTTGGATACCCAGCAGCAAATGTTCAAAAAGCAAAGAACGCAGCATTGTCAAAGCCAGCTTTGTGGTACGCAAAAAAATCGCTAAGCATTCTAAGTCATTTGGTGAAGGAGAATTTATCAAAGAATGTCTGCTGGATGTTGCAAGTATAATATGTCCTGAAAAGAAAAAAGACTTCGAGAATATTCGTTTGTCGAGACGTACTGTTGTCCGCCTAATAGAAATTATGGCTGATGATATCAAAAAAAGTTTAAAAGAGAAGATTGCTAGATTGGAAGCATTTTCAATTGCTTTGAATGACAGCACCGATGCCTCCGATACAGCAATATTTATTCGAGGAGTTGATGCAGATTTCAACATCACAGAAGAATTATTGGCACTTTGGACGTTAAAAAGAACAACTATCATTGAAGATATGTTTGAAAGTCACAGTCTTCGAGAGAGTTGGGTTTAAATGGAGTTCACTATCTGGCATATGCACTGATGGAGCCCTTGCAATGGTTGGTGCACAGAAGGGAGATTTATTGGAATAGTTCATGAAAGAGCAATAGAACTACAGATCCATCTGGAAAATTTAACAAATTTTCACTGCATTATCCACCAACAATATATGTGCAAAATAGATTAAATTCACAAATGTTATGGAACTTGTAGTAGCCAGTATTAACTTTATTAAGTCACGTCATCTCACTTAATCATCGCCAATTTAAGGAGTATTTGTTTTGCCAGACCTATTTTCGGATTATGAAGATGTGTCTTATTATTGTGAAGTGAGATTGTTGAGTAAAGGTAAAATGTTAAAACAACTTTATGATCTGAGACAAGCCATTGCAGATTTTATGGACATAAAAGGAAACACAATTAACCAAGTAAAAGATGAGTGGGTGTGTAATTTAGCATTCCTTGTAGATGTCACTGGATACCTAAACGAACTGAATCTTAAATTGCAAAAACAAGGACAATTGGTTCATGAGCTGCATGGACATGTCAAAGCTTTTTGTAATAAACTAAGATTGTTGGAAAGTCAGATAAGAGCTAAAAATTGTTATCATTTTCCTACTCTAGCAACTCATCAAAAAACATCCCTTATAATTGTTATGGAGATGAACTGAAGGCACTAACAGACCAATTTGATACAAGGTTTGCCGACTTCAAAAACAAAGACTCCACATTCGCTATATTTGCTCGTCCGATGGATGCTGATATAAATAATGTGCCAGAAAACTTACAAATGGAACTTATTGAGCTCCAGGTGGATTTGGTGCTAAAATCACAATTTAACAACATTGCTTTGACGGATTTTTATAAATTTTATTTGGTGGAAGAAAAATATACAAATTTACGCGCCATTTCAAGAAAAATCATTTGTCTTTTCGGCAGCACATGTGTGAACAGTTTTTTCAAGGATGAAATACAATAAAACAAAAATTCAGACAAGAATAATGGATGAAAACCTCGAAAATTCTATGCGATTATCCTTAAGTAATATTAACATCAATATTGATAGTCTCGTAGTTGAAGTACAAGGCCAATCTTCAGATTAAATTGTTATGTCGTTCATTATATTATAAATAAATGAAATATGAAGTAGCAACTTGTTTTAATTCATTTAATATTAATTTATTTTATTTAATAATGTGGTCCCCGAACTAGGAAAGGTTGCCCATGCCTGGTATAGACGAATCCCTTTAGTTGGTCTCTTTGAACTAAAGGTGAGTCAATTGTATTCTTATTGACTTAAACCACAATGTTAAAATGATGGTATAAACATTCCATTAAACCTATAACATGAATTAAAATGATGGTATACAACATGGCACAATTTCATACTGGCTGGGATGTCGTCCAGTTAAAAAAAGGCCCCAGTTGTTTTCGCCTGGGAACCAGGCGAAACAACTGGCCTTTTTTTTAACAGTGCAATTTAAATTTAAATTGCACTGCTTGCCAGAGCAAACAGTGCAATCTCAGCAAATCCTGAAACATATCCCAACTCAAAATTACCAGAGTTCAAGATCAGTACCATAAACATTAGAACCCTAAATGGCAAAGAAATGGAATTGGCTGAGGAATTGGATAAGAAACAGATCAATAGGGGTAACTGAAAGAAAAAAAAGACAAAAATTGGTGAGATCTTTCTAAGCAATAAACACAAAATGTTATATTCAGGCAATGACAATCAAGGAAAAGAAGGAGTAGCCATAGTATTCAACACAAAATACGAGGCTAATCTTCTTGAATGGCAGTCAGTCTCAAGTAGAGTAATGTGGGCAAATATGAGAATGGGGAACTGGACAATGAGACTTATTTGTGCCTATGGTCCCACAGAAGGTTCTACTAAGGTAGAAGTGGAGGAATTTTTTGAGGCTTTAGAAAAAGCAACTGACACAATGAAAAATGAAAAGTTGGTACTTGTTGGGGATCTAAATAGCAGAGTAGGAAATGATTGTGAGACATACAAAAATATTTTGGGAAAATTTGGAGAAAAGAGCAAAGCTAATAATAATGGCAAATATCTGTTGGATTTCTGCTCAGGACATGGACTGGTTATTACTAACACCATGTTCCAACAAAAAATGTGCAAAAATTCACATGGAGATAAGCAAGGAATAAGTAAAGTCTCATTGACTATGTTATTGTTGACAGTGATATTTTCTCCTTGGTGCAAGACACTAGAATGTACAGAGGATTTGAAATTGGAAGCGATTACTATTTAGTCTTGAGTAGGATAAAATTGAATTACATATTGAAAAGAACAACATGTAAGAAAGTTTTAAAGCGAATAAAAGTTGAGCAGCTCCCAGATGTGAATCATAGACTAAACTACACAAAGATTATTGAAGAAAAAATGCAAGAGTTTGAGAACAGGAACCAAATCTTGGAGATTCGGTGGCAAGCTTCAAAGAAAACCCCGATTGATTCAGCCAGAGAGGCATGTGGTGAGGTAGTCTGCAAGGATATAAAAATCTGAACTCTGTGGTGGACAGAGGAAGTTAAAGAGGCAGTGAAGGAAAAGAAGAAAGCATATCAAAATTTCCTGGCAAATAAGTCAGCTTTTGTTCTTAGAGAATACAGAGACAAATGTAAGAAAGCAAAACACTGTGTAAAACTAGCTAAACAAAAGTCATGGGAGGACTTTGGTAAGAACATAGAAAATAAATATCAAGAAGGTGACAAGATATTCTGGAGGTTGTTGAAGAAGCTCAGAAATGGAGGAAAAAGTGTTGTAAAAGGAATTAAGATGATAAAGGTAACATGAAAACTGGAGAAAAAGGTATCTTCGAAGTATAAAGCAATTAATTCGAAAAATTGCTAAATGAAACAATCAGTGACAGCACAGTGGTGAAAAACACTAACCAGGTATGCAATCAGGAATATACATCCCTACTTGAAGTAGAAAAAAGCCTGAAATGTGAAAAGGCAGCTGGAATAGATGATACCAAACCAAAAATCAAGCATGGAGGTACAAGTCTTGCAGTTGCTGCACTGCATAGTTCAGAAGGCCTGGACAGAGGGACAAATTCCAGATGATTGGAATATAGCTCATAGTAACCATACATTAAAATGGAAATAAAACTAAATGTGAGAATTACAGAGGTATTTCCCTACTGAGTGTTGCTGGTAAGATTTATGCAAGTATACTTGAGCAGCAGTTGAGAAGGATTGTGGAAGGGAAGCTTGGTGAAGAACAAGCTTCAGGGTCAGATTTTTACTTTACGACAAATAGTTGAGAAATCATGGGAATATAACAAACATCTGTATTCAAGTTTTCTAGATCTGGAAAATGCACATGATAAGGTGCCAAGAGAGAAGCTATTCAACACACTACAGTTATATGGTGTCAATGGGGCATTATATCAAGCAATACTTAGTCTTTATTTGAGTTGTAAGTCAGCAGTTAGGATTGAAAGAAGTATAGGAAGATGGTTTAATGTTAAATCTGGTGTCAGACAAGGATGTACATTATCCCCTCTGTTATTCATTATCTATATGGATCAACATTATGAAGGAATGTGGTATTAAACCTTATATCAAAATTGGAGATGTTAATCTCAGCTCTTTACTTTATGCAGATGATATCATACTTCTAAATAAATCCAGTACAAGTCTGCAAGATTTCCTGATTAAATTGAACAACTGTTATAATAGATTTGGTATCAAGGTCAGCAATATCTCGACAAAGACAATGAAAATAGACATAAGCATTGAAAATATCAACTGTATTGTGAATGGAGATCCTATAAAACAAATAAAACATTTAAGCTACTTAGGCATGATTTTTAGTGAAGATCGTAAATTAAATATGGAAACGGACAATAGAATCAACAAAGCTGGTATGTTAGGAAGTCAACTAAGATTAGCAAAACAGTGTTCTCTGCCAGGTTGGCAGGAAAAAATCCCAGAGGAACCAAGATATATGTGGATTGTTATTTTAAATAAAGTGCCTTAGAAGATAGAAATATGAGATCTGATAATGTTAGTCTTGACAGGTAACAGATTGATTTGGAGGAAAATTGTAGATAGGAAGTTAGTAATGTTGTAAACTTTTCATGTAGTACTATCATATCCTGTACACCCTTTGAGGGTACATGTTAGGAATTTGATGATGATGAGACTGCAGCTGCTAGATCAGCTCATACTTTGTCCACGTATTGTTTGACAGTACCATATACAGACTACAGACAGTTTATAAGATCAAAGCTAATTGCTAAATGGCAATCATCACGGCAGGAAGCACTGACAAATTATGACATTAAGCCTGAAATTCAACATCGACATTCTAGCCAACATAGAAAGAGAAGAGAGGAAGTTTTTTCTTGCTGTGCTCTGCATATTTCATAGTCATCATACCTTGACGTTATCAATCTCAAACAGACCGCACGATGTTTATAACCTTCTAAAAAGAATTAATCTGTACAAACACATTTAAGTGTAATTTTGTTTATATGTAGATATTGCATTGCTTAATTTTTGTATATACATATTATTTACTAATTTCTCTTTGACTGTTTATCTGCTGCTGTAACATTTGCTGTAATTTTATTTATATGTAGACACTGCATTGTTTAACTTCATTTTTACATGAATGTTGCTGTTTAGTCCTCAATCTTATGGTTGGTTGGATAGCAATATACCATTTTACCAGGGAATAATGATAATGAAACAAGATGGTTTCCTGTTGCCTCCCTTGCCCGAAGTATTTTTGACTGTAGTTGTGTTCACTGGACAGTTTGTCTGTTTTGAGGGATGAAAAACCCGAGTTTCTGGGTAAAAAAAAAAACCCTCCACTATTGTATGAGACCGACTAACTCACCTTTAGCCAAAAAGACCTGTGTTGGATGGGATTCGAACCCAGATCTTTACGACCAAAGTGTCTTGTCTATACCGACTGAGCTACGGAGGCTCATTTACATATTATTTACTAGTTTATTTTTTTAATATTTATGTATTGCTGTAACCTTTGATCTTGTCTACTGCTGTAACCTTTACTGCAGTTTTGTTTGCATGTAGATACTGCATTGCTAAACTTAATTTTTATGTGTGCATATTGTTTACTAATTTGTCTATGTATGTACTGCTGTAATTCAATTTATATACATATGCTGCATTACTTGGCTTGGTTTCTGTACATGCTTTCATACCAGTATGTCTATTTATGTATTGCTATAATCTTTGCTATTCTTGCACCAATAAACCAACCAACTAACCTAACAGAACAATATCACCTCTATTAATAACAAACTGTGCAATGTCTTAAAATTCTAATGTAAGTTACAGAATTTTGAATTCACGTATCCACTGATAATGCAGACAATAGTCAACTCTCGCTACAGCAAACCCATAAAAACCAGAATAGTTCGTTACAATGGACAGTTTACCATGTGAATTTCTTCTAGTCTAGCATTGTAACTATGAGGGTTTGGTTAGCATTTTAAGTAGTTTATGGTGAGTTTGTTATAACAGTGTTTGCTATAGCGAAAGCTGACTATATTAAGTTTATATATAAATATTTAAAAACATGTACCTGAACTTGAAGCGTGTTTGATGCTGCTGCTGCTGATGTATTCTGGGACATAGCCTGTGTTAGATGAGTAGGATGAATGGGAGCTGGAGCATGACTAAGTGCAGGAGGTTGCTGACTAAATACTAGTTTAAGAAAAGGTGAAAGTTGATTTTAATAATTGTTTCTAAAGAGAAATTCAAATTAACATTAATTTACTCACATTACCATATTATTCATTCCCTCATATCAATGTTCCCTCTAAGCTGTGTGCATGCACAATAGTCAAAAAGCGATCATGTACATCTAATAACCGTAAACACAAAATTTTTCTAATTTACAGTCTATTTTTGATTTTGTTATAAAAACAATTCACAATTGACTTTAAAGAATGCAGGTTTGAACTGCGCAGTTCCACTTATATGTGTTTTTTTTTTTTTTAAATAAATATACTGGAAATTTTTTTGGAGATTTGCGACAATTTAAAAACCTCACAGACAAACCGCTTAGCCTAGAAATATCAAAAAAATTAAGAAAAAGTTAAGTATGCCATGAATGCATAAAATATATCTAGATACTTGTCTATTTTATCATTTACTACCATAAAGCATATATTTAAAAGTTGAAATTTATCAAAATGTAAACAAACACAAAGATGCACTGTTAAATCATAACTGCACAAAATTAACTGTTATTAATTAGTTAAATTAATTAGCATGAAATAAAAATTTTATAACAATTCATTAGTGTATAAGCTAGGATACCATGAAGCAACCATACTGCTGTTTCTTCGTTATCACTGCATGAATCATTACACCTGTAAATCAATATGAATAATTTCTTTTTCACATTACCTTTTCCTTTTTGATGTCTAGTGTTAGTAATACCCATAACATCTGCAGTGTTGTGTATCATATAAGACAATACTGATGTAGGTAGACGATTCATCTTGTAAAAAGATGACGTAAACTTACGATATCGATAAATACAGTACAGCACTGTGAATGTATTTTCTCTTCTTTATGATTTTCTTTTCCCTAGCTTACTTTATTGTGAGAATATAGTACACGCACCAACCATACAAGATGTGTTAATCAACATTTATGTTATCAGTAAGGCTTCTGGTCAACAGCAGGTTATTGGTAGTTAAGTTTTTGGAGAGTTAAAAGTTATACGTGGATTTTCAAACAATGCAGGGAGTAGGTGCCCATAACCCCCGTGTTGTTCAAGGGTCAACTGTATATTATTATTATTACTACATAGCACCTCTAGGGAGTCCAAAGACTCATTGAGAGAGGGCACTATTCCACAACTCTGACTCCACCAACCACAACTAAGCTGATCATCTACACCAACCACCACCAGTATTTTCACAGACAATTACAAACATCCATGTCCAAGGCAGGGTTCGAACCCGCAACCATTTGGCTGGAGAGCGGATACGCTAACCACTTATCCAACCAGGCCAGCAAAATGATTAATGACAGCAGCACCCGGGGTTCTCAGGTTGCACCCTCCCAAGTACTAACTGGGCTCAGGTTTGCTTAACTTCCGTGATCAGACGAGAACTTTCAAACCGATTTGGCCACTAACGATACTTGCCATTTATTTTATTTAGTAATTTCTCAAATGTCTTCACTCTTGTTACTATATCCTGTTCCAATTTAATACACTCTCATTAATTACTTTTAGTCTGAAATGTGTAGGTGAATTGATGCTGACATCAGCAAGGAATGTTTTTAATAATAATGTTTACTGTCTACACAGTACCGTTTACTTGAACTTGTGAAATGATGGATTTTTGTAGCTACTTCAGATAAGCGAGTTAATTTGGTGCTCAATTTCATAAGTTATAGTTTTTTTTTTAAAAAAAAGGGGGTAATACTAATTATGAGAAATATTTTACATGGTAGATGTATTTCATTGCCTAGTGAAGCACCATCGCTCTGCTTTTTGAAGGTGTGAAGTGGCCACTGCCAGGTTTCATCCCTAGACTAGGGCCCTCTGGTTTCTGCCCCCCCCCCATTTCTTCTCACATGCAGTGCATGCAATGGTCTTGATGGGCATGTTCAACATACCATTATCATTATTCAACTAGGGAGCCATTTTTTAATTCATTTCAGGGTACAGTAGTAAAAGTTTTCTGTAGGCTGGCTGCCAAGATAGTGCATGGATCCAAACCTGAGGTAATGCATCTGTTGGTGGCTTCCTGATCAGTTGGTGAATAATCCTACAGCTGCTTACCCTACCAGGTTGTGCCTACAAGGAGATCAGGTTAGTGGTATGCAGGAGACACTGTCCAAGGACAGTCTATTCACTCCCTGTGCATGCCCCCTACTCTTTATGTTTAGTGAATCAACAACTCTACACATGAAAGTCAATTATACAAATACTAGCATTTTAACTGCAGATACATCTCTCATAAAAAGAAATCTAAAAATATGAAAAATACAAAAAATTGGAATTAATAATAAAAATATACCCCCCCCCACCAAAACTTGTTGCAATAAAAACCCTTCCATATCCATTTCACCAACATTTGAGGCATTAAATGTGGCTCAAGATTTCCTTATCTAACTTTACAGCCTTTCATTTGCTTCCTTTACCACTCCCTTAACTCTGATAACCATGCTGCCCTTTTTGACTACTTATCACTAAACACTGATTTCATACAAACCAATTAAAATTGTGAGATTATTTTCCTAGGAGAGGGGCAGCTCATGCATAAGCACTGTGGAACTGCAGCACCCCCAATTTTTCTTGATTTACAAATATATTTATTAATTTATTTATATTTGCTTGTAATATTTAATTTTATCATCAACAATCCTATACAATTCTCTTATTTTGTATAAAAAATAATCAAAATCCATCTTATAGAAATTGGGAGGGCGAAGAGCACTGTTTACCACAGTGTCATATTGCTACACACGCAAGCATATCATAGCGAGATGCGAGCTATTAGCATAATGTGGCACTGTTCGTCGAGCAGTTTCACTGTTGTTTATATGCAGTTTGCATCAGTAGTAGAGTGTTTGTAGTGCTTATTGTGTTTACTTAGTCTCTAACTATTTGGACATAACATTTGTTACAGTTTTTAATTTAGAACATTATTGGGGTTATTGATAATTATGACCTCGGAATTTTTAAGTAATTTTGAATTATACTAAACTGTATAATTTTATTGATAATAAACATTTTTTCATGTTTAATTTTTTTTTTTTTTTAATTTTTACCATAATTTTGATGTTTTATCCAAACACGTATACTGTACTTACACTTACAGTGCATATATATATTTCGAAAGTTGCAGCACTCCCATGATTTCAAGCCACGAGCCACCACTGCCAATAACAACAAACTAGCTCCACCACTCCAGCTTCACAGATCAAGCCAGAAAGGAAGCTGAATCATTTACCATCAGTCACAGCCTAGCATAAATAGTTAATCTACCAACCAGAATACCTCAATCATCAGACAATCCTCAACATCATTCTTCCAACACTTTGGATCTTTTCTTAACTACCTGTCCCTCCAAATCATCATCAGTGGTCCTAATAACAGGCACTTTAAGCACCCTCGATCCTCCTCTCTCTAAAAATGCAATGTGGAAATCCTGACCATAATGCTATTCAAGTCTCCTTCTCTACAGTTCATTCTCGTCAAACACAATCCCAGCCTAGAATCCTATGGCACTATACAATTGTACCAAAACTTTCAAAAGTGATAGAGAAGATTATCAACTATCAGTTTCTTCATTACTTGGAGACTCAACAGTTAATTAGTGATCACCAATATGGATTCTGCCATTCTCATTCTACAGCTGACCCCTAGCTTGTCTCAATCCACCTATGGACACAGGCCACAGAAAGATTCGGAGAAAGCGATATTATTGCTCTTGATATTTCAAAGGCATTTGATCATGTCTGTCATCAAGGCCTCCTAAACAAGTTACCATCTTATGACCCCCCCCCCCCATGCACTCTGATTGAATTGCCAGCTTCCTCTAATTAAATTTTTCCATCAATGCTGAAGTAATTCAGGTTCCGTACTCTTACTCACACTCTTTATCCTTTACATCAATGATTTCCTCTGACTTAAAATCCTATTCACAGTTTCATGAATGATAGTCTTCATTCCTCTTTCAAGAAATCCTGGTACTCTAATGATAGAAATCTCAAGATCTTCCATAACCAATGACAAATACTGATCTCCTCAACATCCTCAAACAAGATGAATACAACTTAATAAATTTCAGTTGCTAAAAAAAAAAACTTAAGCCTGACTTATTACTTGCTGGAAAGATCTCGCTGCACTCCATCTTACTCTTAATAATGTTCCAATTTTCTTTCAAGATCAGCTTTCTCTTCTTGGGTTAGCTATCACATCCAGTTTATCATGGGACAAACATTACATACACAGACTCCTCAGCCTCTAAAAAAAAAAAAGAAAAAAAGCTCAGTCTTTTTTTTTCTGTTTAAAACATTAGTTCTCTTCCTCTCAACCTTCCCTTCAGTCACTTTCCCAATACATGTTTAGTTTCTGCACCATGCCTTTTCTACTTTCATGGACACTGTTCCTCTGAATTGACCACTACTAGTCCACTTTCTTCTACTCATGTAAGAAGAAGAGTAGCCACTTGCCAACACCCATACAGTGTCTAACCCCAAACATATCTTCCTTCATTCCATCCATCTCTATTCTTTGAAACAATCTCCCCCATACTGTTTTTCTCACTGAATACAACCTTCAACTCTTTAAGAAACATATCAATAGGTTACTTTTTCTCCTCAATCATTAACCCACACATGGCATGGCATGGCAGTGCTATAAGTCCTGTGTGTGGTCACCATTTAACATTAGCAGTTTTAATGCCCTAAAAATATCACTATTGAAATTAAAGCAGAAAAGAACTATAAATTTTTTTAAATTTCAATGGCTGGAGAAATGTGTCGAAACAGCAACACCAATGAAAGAACATACAAGTTTGTGCTTGTATTCTCAACACTAAAGCACTGAGAAAATTTTGAAAAGGTATAATGCCTTTGTGTCACCTGTCTTTACGTGAATTTTCTTCACTGTCCTACAATATTTGAATTTCTTTTTGCCTCACAATTGATTTATTCTGTCTCTTCCCAAATTTAGCAATGAATCTATTTAGTGAGATGATGTGTGGACACAATTTTTTGAAGCACAATTTGTCAAGTAAGTCACATTTGGACAGCACAACACTAAGTAAAAAAACAAAAAACATTGTTTTGAGGGGGACTTTTCAGCAGGGCTCATTAGTCTTGAATGAAAATCTGAACAAATCAAGATACTTATTGATAGTGTTCCACTGGCAAACAGAATGAGAGTTCTACGCTTTATAATCACACAGCTAGTCTAGTATTTATGCTTACACATTGGTTTAAACTTCATTGGGTTTAATAGAATGAATACAGCACAGAGGAACAATAAAATACAAGTTTATTAGATCCTATATTTCGTCTGTCACAGACATCATCATCATGGATACAATCTCAAAATTGTAAAAGCACACACAAAAATACTCAAAAACACACTCAAAAGTGGAAAAAAAGTATTAGACCAAAGCCTAAGAGTGGGTGCTGTTGGCTAGCCTTAGTTATGGAAAGAATTAAGAATTAGTTTCCCAAATCTTGAGAAGTTAAAAACTTATAGAAGCACACTGAGATGCTGATGAAATAGTATTTTACGCTTTTGAGATTGTATTCCTGATGATGTCTCTGTGACAGATAAAATATAAGATCTAATAAACTTGTATTTTATTGTTCCTCTATGCTGTATTCATTCCATTAACCTCCCAACCAGCCAAGGTGGATGAAATAGCCAGTCCACCCTAGCTTTTTTCATGGATCAAACTTCAACAGCGTTCTACCTTTTATCATGCCATTACCTCTCTTCACACCTATTTTAGAGCCATTAGTGGATTAACTGTTGGTGAGGGGCCTTTGTGTCACCTGTCTTTACGTGAATTTTCTTCACTGTCCTACAATATTTGAATTTCTTTTTGCCTCACAATTGATTTATTCTGTCTCTTCCCAAAAATTGAAACAAATTTCAGGTGCAAAAATAATCAATCCTGAAATGACCACCGATCAGCATTTGCAATGAATCTATTTAGTAATAGTTAATTTGCTGTATTCTTCAAATCATGCAACAGAACAGTTGCACTGATTTTTCTTTCACTTTACTTACAATATAGAAAGAATTTTTTTTGCAAAAATTTTCAAATGTTTGATTTAAAATGTTATGTCAAATATTTATATATTTAAATAATATTTATTGAAATAAATGACCTTTTGCTTTCTTTCCTAGCAAAATATCATTATATGGATCATCACATTTCAGTTTTAGAAACTGATTTTTTTTTTTTTTAAAGGAACAACAAATGATGTTAAATTACATTACTCAGTTTCCAATTGCAAGTCATTTCAGTATCAAAAATTTATATTCAATGATATTGTAGCAGGGACTCTTTGCCTTCATCTTTTTTTTCTGTAATGCTCCCCCCCCCCCCTCCTTATCCTTCCTAGAACTCAATTTCATAACTATTCTAAATTTCTACAGGTTTGACAACTTTTCCAGACAGTACTCAAAATCTATTACTTAATTTTACCATTTTGACAAAAGAAATAAGGCAATAATATCGTCCATGAAGCTTCCAATTCTATACTATTTCTTTGCAATCTAAAATCAGTCTACTGTCTGCTGAAATTATTTGAAATCTTAGAAATACTATGCTATATTTTCACCATGTAAAACTGTGTATATGCATAACACACAAGAGAAAGTTCAGTAGTATTATTTTTGTTTCTTTTGCTTAATAATAAAAAAAAATAATTAAATATTACTACTTCTACTGTTGGTTGCTATTCTGAAATAATCTACGTCTTAGAAATACTTGATAATAATCCTCATAGCTGGAGGAAAAATTAAAGGCTAGATTACTCTCACTATTGAGAAAGAAAAGAGAGACCACTTTGCCAGATGTCGCACTAAAGTGTCTCAAGTGGTAGTGCAAAATACATCAAGAATGTCCTGTCCCATTTTCAATTGTTGATTAGCAGACATCCTGAATACAGAAATACTGACATTTCTTTTACAGGCTGATACAGTATTTATGCAAGAATAATTTCTTAATTTATAATGATCAGTTTCACTTTATTTTTGAAAAATTATAAATTATTTGATACAATTATCTTGAAAAAGAGGATTTGAATTATTTTAAAAGAAAAAGAGCATATGCGTTACATAATCTTTTTGGGGAACTGAGGGTTATAGACCTATTCAATCTGCAGATATTTCAGAGAATTTATTTTATAAATCGTTCGCAAGACAACTGTTACAAACAAATGTAAATCACTTCGGGAACATGACCATTCATTTTAGCGTAAAATAGTAGCAAAGGTTTAGCTACTTCAACAATGCAACGTAGCTAAACTAGAAGAAAGTGTAATTATATCTGCTGATGCTAGAACACTTAAATAATTTTTTTTGACTTTATTTCTCTATTAGTTATAATGTGATCAATTTACAGATTTTTGCCCTCGTGTTTTCTCCCATCTTATGTGCAGTGATTTCTTCTTTGTACTACAAGAAAAAATCAGATAACAGAAGATATGTAGTTATGAGTATACTGCATTTGTAGGATAAAAGTGATTTTAAATATTAATTTCACCTATTGCCCAATATCACATAATTTCCTGATTTATAATAATCAAGAAATAATGTATATTTTCTGATTTGCTAATTTATAATAATCACCAGCTAGTTTCTGTATTGAAAAATTAAAGTTATGTGGAACAGTTACTAGAGAAAAAAATAAATTAAATAAAAACTGCACCCATGTTTCATAACAGTTTTCTGGTATGTGATAGTGATGAAGCAAGGGAAGGGGGGGTTTAAACTATCAAAGGCAAAATTAAAGTTCAGTTCTATTTTTGATGCATGTGCAATGATAGAATTTAAGCAAAAGTATCGCTTACTTCAAAATTGGAGCATGATCTCTGAAATAGCAGAAAATATATACATATCAATTTAAATCGTAACCGTTAATATCATTTTGTAATGACCAATTATACAGGGAAACAATGAAGGTGAAAGTGCAAAGAACAGTAGATCATGATATAAAGAAAAAAGAATTAGTGATATGATTTAAGAATTTCATGATAATCTATAAAGCAAAGTCGCCCAAGCACGTCCTTTAGGAAATCTGTGAAGTATTCTTCGAATATGATTTTGAACAAAAATAAAAATAATATAATCTGGAAAGTCGACAGCCAGTTTTGTTTAAATAATATATCAAATAATTATCGTGAATTAATTTCTTTGAGAACAAAGAAAATTTTTTTTCGTGTAAGCGATTAGAAAAAATAAGCCAAAAAAATTAAAAATGAAATGTTCTCAAAGGTAAGGCAATATTTAAGTGAAGAAACTATGCAAGGATATTTATTTTGTCCAGGCATTAAAATTGTATTGTACAATAAAAAAGAGAAAACAAAAATAAAAATAACTTCTATATTTCTGATTTTTTAATGATACTTGTGACATATGATTAGAAATATATACACGTTTACACAAGAATAATGTTTAATTTGCCAAATATATCCTGAAGAAATATGATTTAACAGCCACTTATACACCTATTAACAAATTATCCACCCATTTTCCTTCATATAAAAATAAATGCTCAACCTTGTCTCTACCTGGTGTGTATCAAGTTCCTTGTAATCTTTCCTACTTTGGATAAACTGGACGTTCTATAGAAAAAAGAATTCGAGAGCACCAATCATCAATTCAACACAACAAATCTGAGAAATCTGGATTAGCTCAGCATGGATTAGAAACAAGCCACAACATCCTTTGGTCCAGGACTACAGAGATGTTGCTACAAATGTTTATTTAAAAACGTTTATTTAAAGAAAGTGTGGAGGCCTTATTTCAACGTCCTAACTTGAATCGTAATGACTGTATATCTATATCAAAAATTTGGGAAAGTTTAATTAGGTTAAGACATTAATTTTTTTTTTTTTTTTTGTAAATTTCCTATATTAGTCTAATGTTATTTAAGATTATTATATGAATTTCTGAATTAATATCTTTATGACTTTAAAATGTTTACTCTTCTAATACTTAGTGATTTGACATCACACGGCTCGTTCTATGTGTGAATGATCAATTGTTCGTATTCCACCTTGTTTTTTAAAACTATTCCTATGTAGCCACTGAAGTTGGTCTGTAATATTCGGACCGAAATATTTGGCAAATTAAACATTATTCTTGTGTAAATGTGTATATATTTCTATTCTATATTTCTATATTTTTGTGTTTCTTGTTATAGGCAACTGAGATGCAGATATGAATGTGAGATAATCTGTTTAAGTGTTCTCTTCAGTGTGGGGGATTATCACACCTTCTAAATGACAAACTTCCAAATTGCACTTCTTATCCATGTTCTTTCAACACGTGGTCTGAAGCATATCCAGATTTAGCTGGACATCTATAGACATCCTGGACAGTTGGGAAGTTAAACCTAATAATGACATCACATGGCAAGTATGTGAATATACCTACCTGATAGCTGAAGCAGCAAGAATTATTCTTTCAAGTTTCTGGTGCTAAAGTATGAAATACTTTAGCACTTGATGAGAGCCCCAACATGCATGACTAAACATTTGATACCACACTTCTAATTTAGATCGGTACAAGTCATCACAACATAACATATTTTGGAGGTAATGTTTAATTACAGTGACGTGATGATGATGAAACAGTATTTAACATCCAAGATTTTTACAAAACGCACCAACTATATCTTGCAAAAATAGTTATATTTACACCCAATGGTGCTGCTGTTGCCAGGTTAAATGGAGTAGCTAGACAATAAAACACAAAACTCCACATTTAGTCAAACAGCATTGTGTTACACATTGCAAAGACGTGGGCATCAATTAAGCATGGAAAGAGATCAGTCTGAGGGAAATTGAAACACTGATGAGAACTATTGACATATTTTGTAGGACATCAATAAAAAAGTGTAGAGTTGCAAAAGCAGTGAATGCTTCAGAATGTGAATTGGTTGCTTTCATCATCATCGTAACGTTAATTACAGATTACCATATTGGTCTGTTCCAGTCTCATTATCCATCTTATGTCTTTTTTTGAGGTGTAGCCAATTGGTTGATATTTGTTTAGGATATCATGTGTTGGCCATTCAGTTTACATGTTCTATTTTGTTTATGACTGTTTAGTTCTTATTCTATTGATTTCGTTTTTAGTTCTTTTAAAATATCTTTGTTCCTTTTTTGGTCTAATAATGTGTATTTTGCAGTTATCATAAATCTCATTTCACTTGTTTTTATTTTATTCTTTGTTTATCTTGTTTATTACCCAAATTTCACTACCATATAATAATGTGGACACTGCTAAAGTATTGCATATTTTCAAGCGTGTTTCTTTTTGTACTACATTTGGATTGAGCGTTCTATTTATCAGGCCTACAATCTGTAAAAATTTTGAAGTTTTTAATTTTATGTCTTTTTCTCCTTCATATATTTCACATCCAAATGTGAAATATATGAAGGTAACTGAAAGTATTTATCTGTTCTATTATTTTATTATTAATAACTATTCTAACTGGAGTTTGTCTACAAAATGCCCTTGTTTTAGTTTTATCTATGGATATTTTCATTCCAAACTGTTCTACTATAACGTTTAAATTATATATTGCTCTTTGTAAATTGTCTTCCTTATCTGATATTACTACCTGATCATCTGTTGGTTGCTTTCAAACCACCTAACAAGGTAGGTTTGGTCATCTTGACATTTTATGCTTCAAGCCATTATTCACAACTACGATCCTCTTGCTAATTATTTTGAGCAAGAGAAAGATCCAATATCTAAGTACTGCTTCAAGAAGCTGAAATCTCTGAAATATCAAGTTAACGTTGAATTTGAATGGTGTTTTTTTTTTCAGAACTGGCATTGTCAACTGCACTACTTCAAAAAGGTAATCTGATGCCTGTTGAGGCATCAGATTACCTTTTTGAAGCAGTGCAGAGGCACTTTATTTTGCAGGAGCAAAGATTAGTAAACTTAGAGGACAGTATTCTGTGATAATTTCATGAAGTGAAACTGAACAAGCATTTCTGAAAAAGAATTCAAGAAAACAATTTAGTAGATACCATAGTGATGAGTTCACATTCATCTGGAATAGAGATTCCCAGAAAACAAGGCAGAAGAATGGGTTGTATTTGACTGCACAGTGATCTTGTGGACGGTTTGGCTTCAATTTTGGAACTGAACAGGTTATTTCCTCGTGCTCATGACACAAAAAACCTGATGTAACAAAATCGGACAAAGGTAATGCCATGGACGTCCTTAACAGATCAAATTGCATTTATCAGATGAATCAATTAGTATAATGGCACTTATCAACTTGTGAATTATAATCCAACTAACAAGATTAAGAAAAAACTGAATTACTTAAGTGTCACTTCTTGACCATCGGACGCTGTTAAAAAATATTACCCCATTACGCCCTTTCTCCCAGAATATATGGTGTTCCAAAGGTTCACAAACATGATGTTCTGCTTCGGCCAATAGTTGAAGGTATAGACAGCCCTAATTATCACCTACCCAAGAAATTAGAGTCAACACTGAAGCAGTTGGTAGGTCATTCTGCCTCCTACGTAAAAAAACACACTCCAAAAACAAAATTAAAACATAACACTCAGCAAAGATGATTTATTAGTCAGTTTGACGTTCTTGCCCTTTTCACAAATATCCCGAAGGGTGACACAATTCTTCTCTTACAGAAGAACTTTCCACCTGACATTAGGACTCTCTTTACCAATGTACTATGTACTTCTGGTTACTTCATGTGGCAAAATAATTTTTACCTACATACAGAAGGTATGGCCATGGGCTCACCACTATCCCCCCCCCCCCCCCCCCAAATTGCTAACTTTTATATGGAAGCTTTAGAGCAATGTGCTCCAGATTCTTTTACTTTAAAACCTACAGTTTGGCTTAGATACATTGACAATGTTTTTGTTATCATGGCTGCCAAACGTTAAAAGTCTTCCTCAGCCACCTGAACAAACAGCATGAGCACATACAATTTATTATTGAAATTAAAAATCTGAACTCGCTTCCTTTCCTGAATAGACTAGTCACACATCTTCCCTCAGGCAGTCTATCCTTCACTGTCTCCCACAAGCCTACACACACACACCTGCCAATATATACATGCAGGGCCTGCGCTACCATTTAGACAAACTAGGCAACCACCTAAGGCGCAAGCCATGAAGGGGTGCAAAACTTCAAGCTTTATTGCTTCAAAACTTTATTCATACTTTACTAAAATATCAAAATTAAATAGTGATATATGATTTAGGTATTGATTCTTCTTCCTTATCCTTCACAGTCACACATCACACTAGTTTCAAATTAATTAAAAAATAAAATAAAAAAGCCCCATTAATTTACCTATTAATTCAACCTGAAAGACAATTTTATTTTGTTTAATGTCAATTAGAAATATTTTA
Source organism: Typopeltis vanoorti (assembly GCF_054136105.1). NCBI lineage: Eukaryota > Metazoa > Arthropoda > Arachnida > Uropygi > Thelyphonidae > Typopeltis > Typopeltis vanoorti. The sequence goes on along the minus strand of NC_143568.1, from coordinate 99,458,658 downwards.
GTTTATGAAATAAGGGGTGCACTTGTAAACTTTGCCTAGGGTGCAAAATAACCTGGCAACAGTGTTTACATGCTAACTCAATCACCCTTAGCAAAAACTTGGAGTCATTAACACCCTTGAAAACAGAGCTATAACTATTTGCTTTAATGAACAAGCTCTTAAACAAGAATTACAAATTATTAGCAATACATTATACCATCCATAAAGTTCTTCATCAAAAAATAGATATAGATTACAGTAAAACCATAGCTATCCCATACATTAAAGGGTTAACAGAACAAATAAAAAGAATTCTACATCACTATAATCTTAATGCTACTTTTAAACCACCTATAAAATTAAAAAACATATTCCCCATTGGCTCATCATGGAGTTTATTGTATCTATTGCACCTCTACTCACCTTATATTGGTGAAACTGGACATACAATTCCTATCCATAAAAAAGAATACAAATGATGCATTAAATTTAACAATTTTGGTAAAGCAGGCCTCTCAGATCTTGCTCTTAACACCCTACACCAAATTGATTGGAAAAGTATCTGTTCTTTACATCACACAAAAACCTGGTACAAAAATAAATTTAAAGAAGCCTGTGAAATTCTGATTAACCATTCTAATCTTGATAATGGTGGCATCAAAATCCAAAGAATTTGGATGGCAGATATTCAGTCCACTTAGTTGTTCAAGTTTTCCAGCAAACTCTGACTTTAGGATTCTAAGCAATAATTTCAGCTTTTATTGGCCATCATCCATACTTTTTCATTCTAATTTATATGTATACTTATATGAGTAATTATGTGGGAACATGATGCTCTCTAGCTTAATTTATTTTTTGTAATGAAATAGATAATAATAATAGCAGGGCTCTAGCGTTGATGTAGTAGGTATTTTTATTTTTATTTAAATCCTCACCAGAGGTCAGGCCAATGATTTTAACAGTTGACCAAATCAATGTAACTTTAGCATACCATGTAGATTATAGTGCAGCTTTTTCTTTGTATATATGTGTATACTTCAGATGATGACCTTAATGTGAAATGATTATTTTCATTTATATTAAACTGAAGTTTTACTCTACTAAAGACCAACCCCCCCCCCCCCAGACCTACCTGGGGGTATACCAGGTCCCTTACAGCTGTAAGCTGTCCCTTTGGCCAAACAGGCAGGAGAGTTAATATCAGAACACAAGGACTACATCCGGTTTCACCAATACAGCCACTCTGGTCTTGCAGACCATGTGCTGGATATCCTCCATAGAATACGGTGGAAGAAAGCCACGATAATACACCTTAGTAAATTCAAATACGAAAGGCTTTTCATGGAATCAGCATCAGCCCTAAGAAACAATCCAAACCTCAACAAATTTGGTTGCATGAGACCGCCCCAAATTTGGGAAACCTACATCAGAAGACCTTCAGCCCAATCGCCCAAGAATACCAACATTGCCCGCTAGGGGGCACCATCAGGACTTTTAGGAGAAAGAATAGCTTCCTTCTTCATCCTCATTTACTGTTTGTTGTGCTTGCATGCATGTGTCTTGTTTTTAAGTTCCTGTGAAAATGGCAATGTGACGTTGCCGAAATATTGGAAGTGTATTAAAATTTATTTTAATGTATATCCTAGTATACATTTGTAATTTCCTTAAGCTATTTAGTAAAAATGCATAATCGTCTAAGCCTTTCCATGAGAACTAGAACTTTATAGTCCTTTCTCTTGTTCATTCAACTATGACTGAGACATGAGAAAGTATATTCATGCTATGTGACTTATTCTTGTGTTTCATTTAAATAATGTAACCAGTCTTCGGCATTTTCGCAGAATTACAGTGAGTGAAATATAGGAGTGGATATTAAATTCAAAATTGTGTAAACATTTTCTAATATATTACTAATTTACCATTAATGCTGGAACATAAGTAAATAAGAGCCATAGGCAGTCCTTTCACTGGTTTTTGGCTGATAGTAACTTTATGTAACATCTGGAAACACACCGAAAAACCAACTTTTAAATACCATTTTCCCCCGACTCTGTATCTGATTTCATTTTGTGGATGGTGTCTTAACTGTGTGGTCAAATATCAAATGATTTTTCTAAAGAAGAATCATTTGATATTTGAGCAAAATAAACTCCTTATATACCCACATCAAGTTCACTATTGAACACGAGTCCAAAGAGTCTTCCCTTTCTGGATACTTTAATAATCACTAAATCTGCAGGCAACAATGAATTTTCAGTTTACAGAAAACTTTCCTTCATTGACAGGTACATCAACCTGGCTTCACATCACCACTCATCACAAAAGATAGATATATTATCAAGCATCTTGTTCATAGAGCTCACACAATTTGTTCTTCATATTCCCTTCTGTTAGAAGAACTCAATAAAATAAGAATCCCAATGGTATCTAATGGGTATAATGAAACTACAATCTAGAAAATTATCAGTCATCATCTTACTACCAGAGAGATCTGATGTTAAAATAATTTCCATACCTGACCTTAAAGGGACTGAACAAATAACATGAATTCCTTGCAAATACTCTCTATTCACCACTTTCAAACCTGGATGGAAATTATTCTCTTTCCAAGGATAAACCACAACCTCCATTCTTATGTGGTGTTTGTGAAGTGTGCTGTTCCCGCTGACTTTCCAAGGACACCAAGACTACATAAGATTTTTAGCATCAGAGGGTTCTGCCCTTGCTTCTTATGCCATAGACACTTGACCGAATTCATTAGAATGAAGCTAAAATTTTCACTACAGTAACTTTAAATTTGATCATGTATTCCTTGAAATTTGTACCATTACTCTGATCTTAATAGAGTGGACTGCATGCTTATCTCAACATTTTGGAAAGTAATCACTATAAACTGTTCATAATATATATCAAAGAAGTCAAGACATATTTGTAGTTTCATTCTTTATCTAAGTATAAGCATAAAAAGTTTGCACTTGAACTATCTTCATGGGCTATTTGTATATAGTCTAATGACTTCACATCAATTGCCTTAGTATCACACATTGCAAAGCAACCCCCCCCCCCTTTGGAAGTGTATAATGCTATGCATTATGGGAAGGGCCACTATCCTGACCAGTCTCGACCTTTATTGAAGTAATATTTCCCATATACAAGTAGTATTACAAAGGTATATCACCTTATTAAATTACACTGGATCAGACAGACCTCAATTTTGAAACTGGCATGGGTACAGGCCCCTTCTTATAATGTTTAGCATTATACACACCCAAAAAGGATGTGCACTTTGCATTGTGGGATACAAATAGAGACTAATGACTTCACAATTGATGTGAAGTCATTAGTCTCTATATGCAAGTAGTCCAGTCATGAAGATACTTCATGTGCAAACTTTGTTTGCTTACACTTGGTTCAAGGATTAAACCAAGAATATAATTTCTTTTCTTCTTTAATTGATAATATAACCATATGAAAAAACTTTCCACACACAAACATATATATTTGTTTTTTAGGCCAATAATTGAGGTTCATGGGGTGTCGAGGAGAGATAGTACTTGGTTAGACTTGGATAGACTTGGTTCAAGGATTAAACCAAGAATATAATTTCTTTTCTTCTTTAATTGATAATATAACCATATGAAAAAACTTTCCACACACAAACATATATATTTGTTTTTTAGGCCAATAATTGAGGTTCATGGGGTGTCGAGGAGAGATAGTACCTCTCAACTTGGACGGTCGCACGTAATTGTGGTTCAGATGGATTGGTTCTCACTGGACACCCAACTCTCACTTATGGCTCCAAGAGGCTAATGTAAACCGGTAGCAGCCACACCCTGGTAAATTGTGTCGACCCAAAGGCTAAACTAAGTGAGGGTAGCGAGATATGCCGATCTCAAGAAGCGACTGTATTCGGTGAATCAGCTGCAAACAGCATCTGTACTCCATGTTAGGAGCTGCTGAATTCAGGTCAAGGAATGGTGGTTGACACTTGACGAAACTTAACCATTGAAACCAAATGAACTCTAACAAACCAACTTAAAGATACATGCTAGCTCGACAGTCGCCCGGTCAAACAAGGGTTGTGCCCACTATTAGGGAACCAAGATAGTGAAGGCAAAAAATATGCTATTGGAACAAAACATCACCTAGCAGACAGGAAAAATATAAGCATAGGAACATGGAATGTAAGAACTCTTCACCAGGAAGGAGCATCGGAAATACTACTGCATGAGTTAGACAACTACTGATTGGAAGTGACTGGACTCTGTGAAACCAGGAGGGACTGGAAAAGGAGAATTCCACCATGGACAGTACAAAATCTTAACTTCAAGTAGGGAGGACAACAAACACCAAGAGGGAGTAGCACTTATATTAAAACCAAAGGCTCAAAACTCTATTGTCTTACAATCCTATATCACCTAGGATAATTAAAGCAAGATTTAAAACATCAATTGGATCAATGACTATTATTCAAGTATACTCACCAACTTCGACATCATCAGAAGAAGACATTGAGGAGTTTTATATAGATTTGCAAAAAGCAGTACAGCAGACATTAAGTCAAGATCTCCTAATTATAATGCAGGACTTAAACGCAAAAGTAGGCAAAAACTGGGATACCTGGCCAAGAGTAATCGGAAAGTTTGGGTATGGAAAAAGCAATGAATGTGGCAAAAGACTGCTAAACTTCTGCTCAAATAATAGACTAACAGTAACCAACACTCTCTTTGAACAACCAAAACCCCAAAGAAAATGGACATGGATATCACCAGACAGACAAACCAAGAATATGATAGACTATATTACTGTAAACTAAAGATGGAAATCAAGTATCCTAAATTGCAGATCGTGGATCAGACCATAAGCTAGTATTAGCAAACCTAAGAATAAAGTTAAAATCTGAGAGCACTTTTATAGTCAAAAGGAGACTGAATGTAAAAAAAACTACAAGACAACAATATTCTAAGAAAACATCAACTAGAACCAGATAAAAACCTGAATGAACTACCAAAACAGAATATAAACATCGAAGAACATTGGTGCAAATTAAAGGAAATAATATTAAAATCGGCAGAAAATACAATAGGTTACACAGAAAGAGAAAGTAAAAAGGATTGGATCTCGAATCAAGTAAAAAGGTTAAGAGATCAAAGGAAAACCATGAAACTAAAACAGAACTACAACAGAAATGAATATAATAGATTAACCAGAGAAATTAAAAAACTAGTTAAAAGAGACAAGAATAACTGGTTAGAAGAAAAATGCAAATTGGCAGAGAAGCTATCAAAAGAAAATAACCTCCATGGATTATATAAACAAAGAGACCAAATTAGTTAGACACGGATAACAAAAATGATAATGATCAAAATAAAGAGGGACAACTAATTGAAAGTAAAAAACAAAAAGACTGGCCAGATGGGAAGAATACTTTAGAGACTTATATAATAAAAACAGTTCGCAGAATATTTCTATTCGAGACGCTGAAATGGAAGAGGAAACAAATATCTTTACCAAAGAAATAACAGCACACAGCATAGAAAAACTTAAAACTAGGAAAGCACATGGTATTGATCAAATACACACAGAATTCTTAAAAGCAGAAAAGGAACGACTTTTGGAACCATTAAAAACATTATTTGACAGGATCTACAAAAATGAAGCAGTGGCTATTGATTGGACCAAATCAGTTCTAACTCCCATATACAAAAAGGAGATAAAACAATAATTACAGAGGCATTGGCTTCTTCAGTATTCCAAGTAAGGTTTTCATGAAAGTACTCTGAAAACAAATTAAGCCATATATAGAACTAGCACTAGGAGAAGAACAAGCAGGTTTCAGACCAGGATGAAGCACAATTGATCAAGTATTCACCTTAAGACAGCTAATATAAAAGACACTTGAGTACAACCAAAGTTGCTACATAAATTTCAGACTTTCGTCAAGCATTTGATTCAATCTGTAGAAGAGAACTATGGAAAACTACGGAAGAATTTGGAATTCCCAACAAATAAGAATAATAAAGAATCTATGAGAAATCTGAAAGTGCAGTACAAATGGAGGAAATCTTAACCAACTGGTTCCACACAGTGAGTAGAGTAAGACAGGGATGCAATCTGTCACCAGACCTGTTCAATCTGGAAAAAGCAACCAGCAAGGCCTTAAAAAATGAAGACTCCGGAATCAGAATACATGGGAAAAATGTAACATTTAAAATTTGACAACATTGCATTACTTGCAAGCACAGAAGAAAATCTACAACGAATTTCTGATAAAATAAAGGAAAAATGTATAAAATTTGGATTAAATATAGACAAAACAAAGATTATGCAAATAGGAAAAAGAAGCACCAATCTGAAAATTGAAATTGGTAGTAAGAATCTAGAGCAGGTAGAAAATTTCACCTACCTTGGAGGAGTTATTGAATCCAATAGTGAAATTACAAAAGATATCAACAGACAAATCTGTCAAGCATCCCAAACTTTTGGACGACTTGATAAAATATGGAAGTCAAGAGACATCAAACAAGTAACAAAAGTAAGAATCTATGAAACAATGGTCCTGCCGATACTCCTATATGGAAGTGAATGCTGGAATCTCAAAAATGCTGAAGAGAAAAAATTATTAACTACTGAAATGGGTTGGCTAAGAAGATTACTTGAAATATCTCTGCTGGATAGACTAAGAAACAAAGACATAAGGAAACGACTAAAACAAAAATAATAGACAAAATCCAAGAAAGAAGACTGTGATGGCCATGTGACCAGAATGGGAACAGAAAGATTACCATCTAAAGGCCTGAATACAACGATGGAAGGTAAAAGATCCAAAGGGTGGCCCAGAATTAGATGGATAGATAAAATAAAATAAGACCTGAAAACAAAATCAAATGACACCAAACTGGACAGAATTGTTCCGACTCTCCAGGGACAGACAGAAGTGGAAAGAGTTCATTCGGCCTCATCATCATCCACATAGATGGAAGAGAGATAGCACTTTCTCCTGTTCAATCAGCTGTGACCAAGACACAAGAAATATACCCATTCTTGTGTTTCATAATTTGACTGTTGTAACCAGTCTTTTCCATTCTTCCTGAAATGCATGTTACAGTGAGCAAAACATATAGGAGCTGATATTAAATTCTAATATCCCTTACACGTGTAAACTATTTTATAATATATATTACTGTCTACCACATGATTCTATAAAAACATCTAGTAAAACTAATTAGTGCTAAGACATATTCCTAAAATTCAGTCTGCAGTCTTTGTTCATATGTTTTACTTCTAACTCTCCCATCCTCAAGTAAAAACTGGTTTAAACACTGTCCATATATACTGCTAGTTTAGTGTTGACTAATTTCTTTCTTATTCCATATGAATTTGTTCAGTTGACTCCATACCATACCAGCTTTGATAATTCTGTGTCCACTTTCATATTTAATTTGTCATGTTCAGTAAACACTGTTCAACAGTTGAAATGTTTTACTTGTTGTATAAATTCTCCATTCAGAATAAAGATGTTTCCAAAGTCTGTCTTTTTTATTACTAATTTTCAAACTAAATTTGTAACAGTAATTATTTAATTTGTCATCAATTTCCTGATATGTATCCTTCTCAATGGGGTGTTCAGGCTACTATGACATCTCTACATGATTAAGTTTACATAATTATTAATCTTATCTCCTAGCAGACTAATTTCGAGGGAAATTGTCATATTTTGTTAGATACGACAATATTAGAGTGCTCACGAGTAGCAGACTATTTGGAAGAAAATTGTGGATAGGGATTAATCATAGCAACCTAAACACCCCTTGATGGTACATATCAGGAAATTGATGATTTTGGTTTTCTAAGTTCTGACTGAATCATTCTACCTAGACCATAGTCTTCCTCTTGGTCCCTTTCCTGCACTCTTTGCATCAAACACCTGTTTTGCTAACCTTTCCTTGCACATTCAATTTAAGTGGCCATACTACCTTGGATTAGCTCTGCTTACATTCTTGAATGCTAACAATGTCAAGTTCCTTTCTAATATCTTCATTTTTAAATGATTCTGCATTGATGATTGATGCCATCTGTTCACTCTAATTTTTCTTAGAATCCTCATATCTGTGGTCTTTGATGAAGTATTTTATTGATCAATTATTTAATTTAGTTAAGAAATTCTGCAGGCCTGTACTGGAAGAGCTGAGATTAACATCTCTATATCACTCATTTGTAAGATATTCTTATCGATGTCACCCTATCTTTTAAACTGGAGAAAATCAGATCACGATCACCAAGCAGATAACAGATATTACTCCTCGAGATACATTCCAAGTCTGTGCATGCAGGGAGCTATACCAAAATGAAAGAGTGAGTATATCTCAAATGAGATCTATACTTAGGAGAAGGTAAACAAACTGTGGTTGTTTAGGATATTAAGAAATTACAATGTGCAATGCGAATACAACAACTGGGTTAAATGAGATATCTAACCATGTGTTACAGGAAAGTGAAAGATAAATGGCAGTAACCAAACAAGTTAAATCTCATTACTGACAGATTTCCAGAGAACAAGATACTTCCATTACATACAGGAGGCTCTAAGAATGAGGTAGTAAATTCTAGACCAATTAGTATCCGAGGAGTGGTGGTTAAGATATCAGAAAAGTTGGTTAAGTGCAGACTTTAGGAACGGCTGGATAGAAATTCAAATTGGACTCGACACTGAATCATTTAATAATGAAACCAAACACTTAAATCTTAACCACTGAGTTTTATCACCAAGTACTTTATCACCACTGTACCTCTTGACACACTGCTACCATTAAAATATTTCTAATAATTTTCTCTTGCTTACTATTTGGGGAGAGCGAAATGTTTTCTGGCATGTTTTAGCAATTTCATGGATTTATTAGATAGCTGTTACATAATGCATTCGGTTTTAATGCTAAATATGCCTGCCCAGTATGGTCCAGATCCTGCCATGCTGAAAAATTGATCCAGCATTGAATGAAAGCTGCCGCTTAATTACAGGATGATTGAAACCAGCACCACTAAAAGACCTGTATACTTTGGCTGGTATTGCAACCCCCCCCCCCACTCAATTCGAAAATCTGCATCCTCAGCTGATGAAAGAAGCAAACAAATGAATGATGAATGTCACTGTTTGGCCAGACCGCAGTACCCCAAAGACTAAGATCCAGACATAGCTTCCTGACAACTGTTGAACCACCTAAAAACCTCCCAGAGACAAGACTTGAACAATCACTTGCACTATATCCTGAAAATAATACTGGTATTCCAACAGCCGAACATCTTCCACGTGGTGCCCACTTTGACTGGAATACTTGGAAAAGCCTAAACAGACGCTGGACAACAGGACGCTGCAAACAAAACCTCATCAAATGGGGCTACCTCACTGGCCCAGATAATTGTGAGTGTGGGACAACTGTTGAACCACCTAAAAACCTCCCAGAGACAAGACTTCAACAATGGCTTGCACTATATCCTGAAAATATCTCTAGCCTTTCACTGGCATTCTTTATCTGTTAGAAGCTAATTTTCATTCATTCAGCTACTAACAGATGATGCTCGCTATAGTGAATTTTTTTGGGGGATGGGAATCTATTTCCATCCCACTCCATTCCCATGAAATGAAGGAAATTGCAGGAATTCAACATAAATAACACAAAACATGAAAGTACACATACAAACAATAATGAGAAATTAATAAGAAATAACTAGAAAAGTATGAAATTATAAAACTGAAAGTGTAGAATTATCTTAATTTAATATCATACACCTGAAACCTATATACTCAATAAGTTCAGTCTATACCAATAAAACTAAAAATAACCAGAAAACGTCAATAGTCAATCAACATTATAATTGGTCAACTTCCAATTAAAAAGAGGACAAGTGATAAACACCAGCCTATATTAGTCAGATTAAGAGGAAAAGTGCTGGCACAGCTGGCATAAATAAGGCAGCTTCTAAATGGAAAGAGATCCATAAGGGACAGCTGGAATAAGTTGATACTGTTCTCTTAGAACTTTAAATTAATGAAACATGGCATAGTAGGAGTATTTCTTGAATTCAAAGTTCAATCATGTCAAAGCTTAAGCGAATAACAGCTCATTTTGTTTCAAAGATCTTGTTCATAATTGTGGTTTAGAATTTGATATTTTGAGCTAAATTTTGATATTAATAGTTTCTATATACCCTCAAGGGGATGTAGAGGCTACTATGACAATACTACATGATTAAGTTTACATTATTACTAATCTCCTACCGAAAATTTTCCTTCAAATTTGTAAATTACTTGTTAGCATTCTAATATTCACATCTAATATTTAGACAATTCTGATGGAATCAATCCACACAGATCTTGGTTCCTATAGGTTATTTTCCTGCAACTGGTTAGTGGCTAACCAGTTGCAGGAAACTTTTTCACTTTTTCACTAACCTTTCCTCTCCCATTCAGTTTGGAGTCACCATACCACATTAGAATTGTTCTGCTCACACATTCTATGCTGACCATTTCAAATTCCTTTCTAATGATTCTGCCATCCATGTGATTCCTAATTTTCTTACAACTCTCATATCTGAGATCTCTGGTCTTTGATCAAGTGCTTTATGATCCATATCCAACTTTCTGATCCATAACTTATAACTGGTCCCAGTTTTGAACACTGTTTGTATACTACTAGTGTTTTGACTAATTCCTTGTTTATTTGATATATAAATTTATTCAACTGGCTCTCTACCATACCAGCTTTGCTTATTTTATTGTCTACTTCCAAATTTAATTTGCCATAGTTGAAGTATTTTATTGTTCTATAGGTTCTCCATTAAGAATGCAGTTGCAGTTTCTATGTTCCTGCCTATTTTCATAGTTTTTTTGGTCTTTTTATTGCTGATTTTCATGCCAAATTTGTTACAGCTGTTATTCAATTTAGTTACAGAATCCTGGAGATTTGCACTAGATGTGTTTAGGAGTACAACATCATCTGCATAAAGCAAAGAGCTAAGTGACATCTCTAATTCTAATATCAGGTTTAATGCCATCTTCTTTCATAATGAAATCTATATAGATGATGAATAAGGATGGAGATAATGTGCATCCTGATTTTAACAAATCATCCTCTTGTACTTCATTTCTACTGCTGACTTACGACTTGAATATAGACTATATTGCTCTGTAAAATGTTCTAGTTACCCCATATAACTGTAGTGTTTTGGGAAAACTTTTCTCCAGATGCCTTGTCATATGCCTTTTCCAGATTTAAAACTTAAGAGCAAATCCTTGTTATACTGAAAGGTTTCTCAACTATTTGTTGAAAATTGAAAATCTGATATCTGATCTTGAGAAGCTGTTTGCCTGAAACCAGCTTGTTCCTCTCTTACCTGGAACATTTACAGAAACTCTTCTGTAATGCTCACGTTAAGATTGGCTTCCCTTTTTTTTTTTTTTTTTTAAGTAGATGAGAACTATGAGAGTTCTACTTCATCTGGAATTCAGGCCTTCTCAATTATGCAGTGTAGCCATGAGAAAAACTTGATCTTCATATTTGCCATTCTTGGTCAAATATCATCTACTCCAGTTGCCGTTTCACATTTCAGAATTTTGATAGGTTTTTCTACTCTAGTATTGACACACACCTATTTGCATTCCTCTTGAATATTTTATTCTACTCTTCTGACACTACTTGTTTCATTTAACAGTCTAAGTAATTACTCCGATATCTGAAATATTTTTTATCTTCAGTTTCATTTCACCTTTACAGCTTCAATTCTTTTAGAGCAGTGCTTCCCAAACTGTGGGCCGTGCCCCGCTGGGGGGGGGGGGGGGGCTGTGAAAGAATGAAAACAAATTTAAAATATTTTAAGACTAAGTGTGCCATGTCAAATGTGTATGTAAGATGGTAAAAATGTAATATTTTCATTTGATTTTTTGCAATATTCGCTTTGTATGTTTCATATTGAATATAAATACTATAAATATTATAATAATATGTCTGTATCACCATTTCTTTTTTGATGGGGGCCGTGAAATATTTTAATTTTTCAAAAGGGACCTTTACATCCATAAGTTTGGGAAGCACTGTTTTAGAGCACTCTTTCTTCCATTTCTAAGCTTTTCAATAGTCTGCAGAACATTTTGAGTGATATTTAAATTCTATATTCTTATTGAAGTCTTTCCATGAGTTTATTTAGTCAAACTAATATTTTTCTTCGTATTCTTTTAGAGCATCTGATGACTTATTAAGAACTTTCAGTATGCTTTGTTTTCCAGGACCGCTTCTTAAACTTCTTGTATCCACTATGGGGGTTCTTATTTTTCTATCCTTATACACAACTTCACCACATATCTCTCTAGCTGAATCAATTGATGTCTTCTACAGAGTTTGCCACTGAGACTCAAAGCTTTGGTTCTTGTTTTCAATCTGTTTCATTTTTTCTTCAATAATGTGTGTACAGTCAAGTCTACAGTTTACCTATGAAAGCTGCTCAACTTTAATTATTTTTAAAACTTCTTGCATAGTTCTTTTCAATGTGATATTCATTTTTATTCTACTTAAAAATAAGTGATGGTCACTTGCAATTTCAAATCCTATGTACACTAGTATCCTGAACCAACATGAGGATATCACTTTCAACAATGACTGTTAATGAGACTTTTCCTATTTCTTGTGTCTTCTCTCCACATGAACTCAATCGTATCTTCATTTTGGAAGATGGTGTTAGTAACGAGTAGTCTATATCCTTAATGAAAATCCAGCTGGTACTTACCATTACTATTAGCCTTGCCCTTTTCTTTCCCCAAACACTTTTCTATATGCCTGGTGAGATTCATTTTTTTTTTTTCTGCTGTTTAAATCTCCAACAAGAACCACCTTTTCCATTTTCTTTATGTCAGCTGCCTGCTTTAATAACTTGAAAAATTCCTTTACTCCTTCCTTGAATCTTTTGTGGTACCATAGGCACAAGCAAGTTTCACTGTACATTTCCCCATTTTGAAGTTTGCCACATAACTTTAGTTGAAACTGCCTCTCAATCAAACAGTTTATCTTCATGTTAAGTATTGAATGCTATGACTACTCTCTTTCCTCGATTGTTATTATTACCTGGATACAACATCCTATACTTATTTAGTAGGATTTCACACCTGTTTTGGTTTTCTTTGTTCTGAGCAACATCAACTATGTCTACATGGTGCTTTTCTAGTTCTTCTGAGAGTTCAATTATTTTTCAATAAATACTCCTTATGCTGATGGTTCCTATCCTCAATTCTTCTGATGGTGGGTTTGTTCCAGTAGCTGACTTGACTGCTTGCCCTGGTTTCCTGATGAAAACAGTGGGGGACATTTAAGCAAGCAATGCCCCAGCTGGCATGAAATCTTATGTTGTACCGTTCATGATTTCTGGCCAATCCTTTGTGTTCTGTCATCAATGCATGCTTTCCTTTGTTCATGTATGGTTCCTGCTAAAGATTAACATTGTTTTGTTGTTGATGTACAATTTCACACTACTGCCTTTGTAATGTCATTTGCTAGGAAATTTTGTTTCTTATCATGAAGGGTTTGATATTTCATTGTTTGGAACAGCACACAAAACCACATTGATTCTATGAGACTTTCCAGGACTTTTCTGTAATTTGTTATCACACATTATTTCATTAGGTTTACTCTGATGCACTTCATTGCACAGATCACAAATGATTCTTTTATTTCTATCTTACTGATTTGCTTTAAAGCTATCTTACAGATACTTTGCTTCAACCTTAAGTGTTTTCTATAGGTACTTCCATAGGTGATGCTTCAATCAATTGGCATCCATCAATCCTCTTCTTTCTACTAAGTATGTTAAAAACAGGAGTAACAGATGTCCTATTTCAGTTACTCTTTCATTCCCAAGGAATATATTCCTTGTAAACATGCTACTGGTTCTGTAACCTCTCGTGTGAGAGTGATATTGAAACAGGTTACCACCTACCATAACATCCAATAAATCATTGAATGGATAACCAGGATTTCAAAGAAATCTTAGTTTGCTTCATCCTTGGTACAGAATAATTTTATTTTTTGTCCACTGCCAGGAAATAGACTACTGTTCCTTTCTTTACCTAGTGTAAATCAGATTCTTTTGAAATGTCACTTTTCATATTTTGAGCAAATTGACTGTTCCATAATAGGATCAGTAAACAACAAAACTACGTACATTATGTTGAACAGCATATAATCAACACTGAACAGAGTATCTTTTTGAAAAGAAACAAAGCATATCCATAGAAACATTTTAGGAATGAGGGTTTGGAGGATCTATTAAACTATCCCAATTTAAATCAGAATGATGGTTTATCCATGTCAAGAGTGTGGGAGATTCTATTCCTAAATAGCTCTCATCAGGGATATTATATCCACCACACCACCACCAGAGTTCATTAAATTAATGTTATTGTGCAGATTTCTACTTGAAGAGATTCCTTCCTTTGTTATAATTGTTACACATTCTTACTTTTGAAACTTACGACATGAAACTAAGAATTATCTACACGTTAGCACAAGAAAAGTATATTTAATATACTGCCATATATTTCAGTTCGAAAATAACAAACTATCATCAGAGGCGTGAAAGAAAACACCATTTACAAGGCAGAATACAAACGAGACATAGCTCATTCTAATTTTGAAAGATCAATTGTTTGTATTCTACCTTGTAAAATACTATTTTCTGTCATGCCACTGATGATAGTTTGTTATTTTCAAACTGAAATATCTGGCAGTATATCAAATATACTTTTCTTGTGCTAATGTGTAGATAATTCTTCTCCCCTCCACCCTCAAAATGTGTGACTCCCACTCATGAAATGTTATAAATCTATATAATGCAGGTCAAGGAGCATTTTATATAATTTTTATATTTTTTGTACTTTTTATTTTGTTTATGCAGTCTGAAAAGTCTGTTCTAGAGCCTGAACATGGAAGTTTTTCAAGACATTTCAGTCCTCCAATAAGCAGGACAATCTGAAGACAATTAGAAACCCATGCCAAACCCACAGCCTCTTGGCTGGAGAATAGGTACATTAACCACTCAACCATTTTTTTTTTATAAAGACATAATTTATTGCTGTAGTGAATTCAGTTATCCTCCCCTCCATGTACACACTCCATCCCCATAAAACAAAGGGAAATGGCAGGAAAGATCAAAAGAAATTTAAAAAAAATCATGGAAACAGAACAATAACAATGGAAAGAAACAGTAGATAGCAGAATATTATTAAAGGATTAGCGGGAACCACCATCATCAAATTCCTGCCATGTACCCTCAAGGGGTGTACAGGATATGACAGTACTACATGAAAAAATTACATCATTACTAACTTCCTATCTACAATTTTCCTCCAAATCAGTCTGTTACTTGTCAAGACTCCAACATTATCAGATCTTATATTTCTATCGTCTAAGGCACTTGTACCGTATCAATCCACCTATATCTTGGTCTTCCTCTGGGTCGTTTTCCTGCCAACCTGGCAGAGAACACTTGTTTTGCTAATCTTTCCTCTCCCATTCTATTTAAGTGACCATACCATCTGAGATTAGCTCTGCTAACGCATTCCTGGATGCTGACAATGTCAAGTTCTTTCCTAATATCCTCATTTTTAATATGATATTGCCATTGATGCCATCTGTTCACGCCTCTAATCTTTCTCAGGACTCTCATATCTGCGGTCTCTAGTCTTTGGTCAAGTGTTTTACTTCTGACCCAGCTCTCAGATCCATAAGTTAAAATTGGTTTGAACACAGTCTTGTATACAGCTAATTTAGTGTTCCGACTAATTTCTTTCTTATTCCATATGAATTTATTCAATTGACTTCCCACGATACCAGCTTTGCTGATTCTGTTGTCTATTTCTATATTTAGTTTACCATCTTCAGTAAAAATTGTGCCTAAGTAGCTGAAATGTTTTACTTGTTCCACAGGTTCTCCATTCACAACACAGTTGACATTTTCAATGATTCTGCCTATTTTCATTGTCTTTGTCTTTTTATTGCTGACCTTCATACCACATCTATCACAACAGTTATTCAATTTAGTCAAGGAATCTTGCAGACTTGTAGTGGATTTATTTAGAAGTATAACATCATCCGCATAAAGCAAAGAGCTGACATTAACATCTCCAATTTTGATATCAGGTTTAATACCACATTCCTTCATAATGTGATCCATATAGATAATGAATAACAGAGGGGATAATGTACATCCTTGTCTCACACCAGATTTAACATTAAACCATCTTCCTGTACTTCCTTCAATTCTAACTGCTGACTCACAACTCAAATAAAGACTAAGTATTGCTTGATATAATGCCCCATTGACACCATATAACTGCAGCGTATTGAATAGCTTCTCTCTTGGCACCTTGTCATATGCCTTTTCCAAATTGACAAAACTTAAATACAGATCTTTGTTATATTCCCATGCTTTTTCGACTATTTGTCGTAAAGTGAAGATCTGATCCTGACAGCCTCTATTTGGCCTGAATCCAGCTTGTTCTTCACCAAGCTTTTCTTCCACAATTATAAAGCACAAAATTAGATGAAAAAACTACAAAACTACAACTAGAAGAGTATGAAATTATAAAAATTACAATCCAAAATTAACATTTAAGGTTTGAAATATTACATGGGCCTTAAATAAATGTCACTTACTTGAAATCTTCATATTAAACTAAATATGTGCAGTCTGTAACATTTCCAGTCTTCAACAATCAACTCTATATAACTGGCCACTTCCAATTACAAAGAGAATGGGGGGGGGAGACATTCTAACGTCAGTCTAAGAAAGAGTGATTGGCATATACTGATACAGTTCTTTTAGAACTGACTGTAAATTAAAGAAATATTGCACAATATACATCGTTCCTTGACTTCTCAGTAGTAAATATGAAATTTGTTTGAATAACAGCTCATTTTGTGTGTTTGAAAGATTTCTATCCCAAGGTAAAAAATTAAGTTTCTGACATACAAAGCTGTATAACTGAGAGGAGACCTCCACATAGCCTTTAAAGGAATGCGGAGTATCGACAAGGGCTTATGACCTAATGGCCAATCGTCACCTTCTCATGGTGCACCCTGTTGGGTATCTAATTGGATACTGAATGAACGAGGATGGGCTTACAGTTGGATTCTGAATGAAGAGAAGTTAAAATTATTAATACTTCTTTCAGAATCCAACCTAATCCACCACAACAAAGGCTACATTTGTAAATATTATTTAATGTAAATCTCTTACTATAAACTATTATTCATATAATTACCTTTGAGTTTTTTTTATTTAATTAATTAATCTAGAATATGTATTAATAATGGAAAGGACTGTATACAAAAATAACGTTCAGATTATTTTATTTAATTCTATATAATTCTTCTACTATTAGTAGAAGAATTTGTGTTCATCATATTAATTATATATTATTTGAATTGAAAAATATCCTTTTATTTAGTTTCTGTATGTAAAGGTATAATGTTATGTAATGCCTATGCTTATGTACTGCTCTAATTGTTGTCATGGAGATCGAGTTAAAAATAGAAGGCGTGTAGTGCATGAGTTATGGAATGTGAGATGGAATTGATATGAGCTAGACGGTGAGAACAAGTTTTGGCAGGAAAACGGAGTGAAAATATATAAACGGAAAGCGAGAGTAAACAGGAGCAGTGAGTAGCAGTTGGTCGGCAGAGTCAGCACTAGAACTAGAGACTGAATACAATTGGAGCACTCAGCACAGTAATGGCTCTGAGAACAGTACAATAGAGATGAGGAAATAATTTATTGGCAGCATGGAGTTAAATAAGAGGCTGTAGTACAAAGAATTAAGTGCTGTGATCAGATTACAAAGGATCAAAATGAAAATTGACAACTCAGAATATTGATATGGAATTCTAAAGTTAATATTGTATTCCAGAGCTTTCAAGGAAGATTAGTAGAAAGCTGATTCTATTGTAAAGTAGTATATGAGGAATAAGTGAATTTTCTAGTGCAAGTGCATCTGCATTTGTGATTTGCGTTAAAGATTAAGTTAATTTAAAGAAGATTACTTTTGAAACGTGTAGCTCCAGTGTGAAAATTATCTAAAATTTTAAGTGTGCCTCAGTGAATAATATGTGCAAAGATTTATTCCAGTAAGAACAGTTGTACTTTATAGCATTTTAGAGTGAAGTTATAAGAAATTATCTCCTTCTGTTAAATCCTAACATTAACTGTGGTGTTTATGCTGAAATTAGCTGAAGCTAGAAGGTTAATACTCTTCCTTAAGGTGATAGCTATCTCTTGACTGAGCTATGTGATTTCTGACTAAGGGATAGATAAAGAATACTATTGTTAAAATATTTGCTGTGAATTTCAGTGTTAAAGAACTTTAGAACTATCTTTGCTTATTGAAGAGAAATTAGATTTTGAAGCTCAGTGTTTAATATCGGGGTGCTTAAGGGTCAAAGCTGTATAACTGAGAGGAGACCTCCACATAGCCTTTAAAGGAATGCGGAGAACCGACCAGGGCTTCTGACCTAATGTCCAATCCTCACCTTCTCGTGGTGCACCCTGTTGGGTATCTACTTGGATACTGAACGAACGAGGATGGGCTGGCAATTTGGGATTTAGCCGACCAAATTGTATTCTTATTGGTTAAACCAAAATAAAAAATGATGGTACAACATGACAAATTTTCATGCCAGCTGGGGTGTCGCCTGGTTAAACAAGGCCACCGTTGTTTTCTCCAGGGAACCAGAGTGAACAGCGAAAAGTCAGCTACTGGAACAAATCTGAAAACAAACCCCAACTCAACATCACCAGAGTTAAAGATCAGTACTATCAACGTAAGAAGCCTGAATGGCAAAGAAATGGAGCTAGCTGAGGAATTAGATAAGTACCAGATCGACATAATAGGGTTGACTGAAACAAAAAAGACAAAACCTGGTGAGATCTTTCTGAGCAATAAATACAAAATGTTATATTCAGGCAATGACAATCAAGGAAAAGAAGGAGTAGCCATTGTATTCAACACAAAATACGAGGCTAATCTTCTTGAATGGCAGTCAGTCTCAAGTAGAGTAATGTGGGCAAATATGAGAATGGGGAACTGGACAATGAGACTTATTTGTGCCTATGGTCCTACAGAAGGTTCTACTAAGGTAGAAGTGGAGGAATTTTTTGAGGCTTTAGAAAAAGCAACTGACACAATGAAAAAGGAAAAGTTGGTGCTTGTTGGGGATCTAAATAGCAGAGTAGGAAATGATTGTGAGACATACAAAAATATTTTGGGAAAATTTGGAGAAAAGAGAAAAGCTAATAATAATGGCAAATATCTGTTGGATTTCTGCTCAGGACATGGACTGGTTATTACTAACACCATGTTCCAACATAAAAATGTGCACAAATTCACATGGAGAGAAGAGGCTAGGAATAAGAAAAGTCTCATTGACTATGTTATTGTTGATAGTGATGTTTTCTCCCTGGTGCAGGACACCAGAGTGTACAGAGGATTTGAAATTGGAAGTGATCACTATTTAGTCTTGAGCAGGATAAAATTGAATTTCATAATGAAAAGAATAACATGTAAGAAAGTTTTAAAGCGAATAAAAGTTGAGCAGCTCTCAGATGTGAACTATAGACTAAAATACAGAAAGATTATTGAAAAGAAAATGAAAGAGTTTGAGAACAGGAATCAAACCTTGGAGATTCAGTGGCAAACTCTGAAGAAAACATTGATTGATTCTGCCAGAGAGGCATGTAGTGAGGTTGTGTGCAAGGATAAAAAAATCAGAACTCCCTGGTGGACACAGGAAGTTAAAGAGGCAGTGAAGGAAAAGAAGAAAGCATATCAACAGTTCCTGGCAAATAAGTCAGCTTTTACTCTTACAGAATACAGAGACAAATGTAAGAAAGCTAAAGAGTGTGTAAAACTAGCTAAACAAAAGTCATGAGAGGACTTTGGCAAGAATATAGAAAATAAATATCAAGAAGGTGGCAAAATATTCTGGAGGTTGTTGAAGAAGCTTAGGAATGGAAGAAAGAGTGCAGTAAAAGGAGTTAGAGATGATAAAGATGACATGAAAACAGGAGAAAAAGATATCCTTGAAGTATGGAGTAATTACTTTGAAAAACTGCTAAATGAAACAAGCAGTGATGACAGCACAGTGATAAAAAACACTGACCAGGCATGCAGTCAGGAATACATATCCATACTAGAAGTAGAAAAAGCCATCAAAAGCTTGAAATGTGGAAAGGCAGCAGGAGAAGATGATATTTGACCAGAAATGCTGAAGTATGGTGGTATAAGTCTCACAGTGGCTGCACTGCATAGTTCAGAAAGCCTGGAAAGAGCGACGAATTCCCGATGATTGGAGTAGAGCTCTCATAGTACCAATATGTAAAAAGGGAAATAAAACTGAATGTGAGAATTACAGAGGTATTTCCCTACTGAGTGTTCCTGACAAGATCTATGCAAGTATACTTGAGAAACGGTTGAGAAGAATTGTGGAAGAAAAGCTTGGTGAAGAACAAGCTGGATTCAGGCCAAATAGAGTCTGTCAGGATCAGATCTTCATTTTACTAGAAATAGTAGAGAAAGCATGGGAATATAACAAAGATCTGTATTTAAGTTTTGTCGATTTGGAAAAGGCATATGACAAGGTGCCAAGAGAGAAGCTATTCAATATGCTACAGTTATATGGTGTTAATGGAGCATTATATCAAGCAATACTTAGTCTTTTTTTGAGTTGTAAGTCAGCAGTTAGAATTGAAGGAAGTACAGGAAGATGGTTTAATGTTAAATCTGCTGTGAGACAAGGATGTACATTATCCCCTCTGTTATTCATTATCTATATGGATCGCATTATGAAGGAAAGTGGTATTAAACATGATATCAAAATTGGAGAAGTTAATGTCAGCTCTTTGCTTTATGCGGATGATGTTATACTTCTAATAAATCTGCTACAAGTCTGCAAGATTCTCTGACTAAATTGAATAGCTGTTGTAATAGATATGGTATGAAGGTCAGCAATAAAAAGACAAAGACAATGAAAATAGGCAGAATCATTGAAAATGTCAACTGTTGTGAATGGAGAACCTGTGGAACAAGTAAAACATTTCAGCTACTTAGGCACGATTTTCATTGAAGATGGTAAATTAAATATAGCAATAGACAACAGAATCAGCAAAGCTGGTATGGTGGGAAGTCAAATGAATAAATTCATATGGAATAAGAGAGAAATTAGTCGGAACACTAAATTAGCTGTATAGAAGACAGTGTTCAAACCAGTTTTAACTTATGAATCTGAGAGCTGGGTCAGAAGTAAAACACTTGACCAAAGACTAGAGACCGCAGATATGAGAGTCCAGAAAAAGATTATAGGTGTGAACAGATGGCATTAATGGCAATATCATATTAAAAACGAGGATATTAGGAAAGAACTTGACATTGTCAGCATCCAGAAATGCATTAGCAGAGCTAATCTCAGATGGTATGGTCACTTACACAGAATGGGCGAGGAAAGATTAACAAAACCAGTATTCTCTGCCAGGCTGGCAGGAAAACAACCCAGAGGAAGACCAAGATATAGGTGGATTGATGCGGTACAAAGTGCCTTAGACGATAGAAATATAAGATCTGATAATCTTGGAGTCTTGACAAGTAACAGACTGATTTGGAGGAAAATCGTAGATAGGAAGTTAGTAATGTTGTAAACTTTTCATGTAGTACTATCATATCCTGTACACCCCTTGAGAGTACATGGCAGGAATTTGATGATTATTTGTTTAATATCAAAAGCTAAGTGAATGTTATGTGTAGTTGAACTGAGTTAATTTTGCATTATCTTGTATCCAAAGTATGCTTATGTATATATATTATATAGCCTTGCATTAAATGTTTTGTTTTATTGATTTCAATTTATTGTTAGCCTGATTCTTTTCCACTGCACCGTTCATAAAATTATCGGACCTAGCGGGAACCTTAAATGTTAATGTAAAATTCGGCCTATATATAAACATTAGACTGCTAAAGTTAATTAATATTTGATTACACTATTTTGCATAGACTAATCTGAATATAGGGTGGCTCAGTATAATAGAAATTTCCCTATATTTGGATTAGTAATCGACATACAATTAACTGACTTTAATAAGAACAACGTTAAAGCAAGATGGTGGATGGAAAGAAAGGACGATTAAACAGTATCTACCTGGATACTGAACGAACGAGGATGGGCTGGCAATTTGGGATTTAGCTGACAAAATTGTATTCTTATTGGCTTAAACCAAAATACAAAATGATGGTACAACATGACAAAATTTCATGCCAGCTGGGATGTCGCCCAGTTAAACAAGTTCCACGTTCTTTTTGCTAGGGAATGGGGTGAACAGCGAAAAGTCAGCTACTGGAACAAATCTGAAAACAAACCCCAACTCAACATCACCAGAGTTAAAGATCAGTTCTATCAACGTAAGAAGCCTGAATGGCAAAGAAATGGAGCTAGCTGAGGAATTAAATAAGTACCAGATTGACATAATAGGGATAACTGAAACAAAAAAGACAAAAACTTGTGAGATCTTTCTGAGCAATAAATACAAAATGTTATATTCAGGCAATAAAAATCAAGGAAAAGAAGGAGTAGTCATAGTATTCAACACTAAATACAAGGCTAATTTTCTTGAATGGCAGGCAGTCTCAAGTAGAGTGATGTGGGCAAATATGAGAATGGGGTACTGGACAATGAGACTTATTTGTGTCTATGGTCCCACAGAAGGTTCTACTAAAGTAGAAGTGGAGGAATTTTTTGTTGCTTTAGAGAAAGCAACTGACACAATGAAAAAGGAAAAGCTCGTCCTTGTTGGGGATCTAAATAGCAGAGTAGGAAGTGATTGTCAGACATAGAAAAATGTTTTTGGAAAATTTGGAGAAAAGAGCAAAGCTAAGCATAATGGCAAATACCTGTTGGATTTCTGCTCAGGACATGGACTGATTATTACTAACACCATGTTCCAACATAAAAATGTGCACAAATTCACATGGAGAGAAGAGGCAAGGAATAAGAAAAGTCTCATTGACAATGTTATTGTTGATAGTGATGTTTTCCCCCTGGTGCAAGACACTAGAGTGTACAGAGGATTTGAAATTGGAAGCGATCACTATTTAGTATTGAGCAGGATAAAAGTGAATTTCATATTGAAAATAATGACATGTAAGAAAGTTTTAAAGCCAATAAAAGTTGAGCAGCTCTCAGATGTGAACTATAGACTAAAATACACAAAGATTATTGAAAAAAAAAATGAAAGAGTTTGAGAACAAGAACCAAACTTTGAAGAAAACCCAGATTGATTCAGCCAGAGAGGCATGTGGTGAGGTAGACTGCAAGGATAGAAAAATCAGAACTCCATGGTTAACACAGGAAGTTAAAGAGGCAGTACAGGAAATGAAGGAAGCATATCAAAAGTTCCTAGCAAATAAGTCAACTTGTGCTCTTCGAGGATACAGAGACAAATGTAAGAAAGCTAGGCACTGTGTAAACAAACTAAACAAAAGTCATGGGAGGACTCTGGCAAGAACATAGAAAATAAATATCAAGAAGGTGGCAAGATATTCTGAAGGTTGTTCAAGAAGCTTAGAAATGGAGGAAAGAGTGCTGTAAAAAGAGTTAGAGATGATAAAGGTGATATGAAAACAGGAGAAAAAGATATCCTTGAAGTATGGAGTAATTACTTCGAAAAATTGCTAAATGAAACAAGCAATTTTTTGATAGCACGGTGGTAAAAAAACACTCAACAGGCATACAGTCAGGAACACATATCCATACTTGAAGTAGAAAAAGCCATCAAAGTCTTGAAATGTGGAAAGACAGCAGGAGTATTCGACCAGAAATGCTAATATGATGGTATAAAAGTCTTAGAGTGGCTGTACTGCATAATTCAGAAGGCCTAGACAGAGGGGCAAATTCCTGATGATTGGAGTACAGCTCTAATAGTATCTATATATAAAAAGGGAAATAAAACTGTATGTGAGAATTACAGAGGTATTTCCCTACTGAGTGTTCCGGGCAAGATTTATGCCAATATACTTGAGAAACGGTTAAGAATTGTGGAAGAAAAGCTTGGTGAGGAAGCTGGATTCAGGGTAATAGAGGCTGTCAGGAAGAAATCTTCACTTTACAATTAGTTCAGAAAGCATGGGAATATAACAAAGATCTGTATTTAAGTTTTGTCGATTTGGAAAAGGCATACAAGGTGCCAAGGGAGAAGCTATTCAATACACTACAGTTATATGGTGTTAATGGGGCATTATATCAAGCAATACTTAGTCTTTATTTGAGTTGCAAGTCTGCAGTTAGAATTGAAGGAAATACAGATAATGTTAAATCTGGTATGAGAGGGGGATGTACATTATCCCCTCTGTTATTCATTATCTATATGGATCACATTATGAAGGAAAGTAGTATTAAACATGATATCAGAATTGAAGATGTTAATGTCAGCTCTTTACTTTATGCGGACGATGTTATACTTATAAATAAATCCGCTACAAGTTTGCAAGATTGCCTGACTAAATTGAATAACTGTTGTAATAGGTGTGGTATGAAGTTCAGCAATAAAAAGACAAAGACAATTAAAATAGGTAGAACCATTGAAAATGTTAACTGTGTTTTGAATGGGGAACCTGTGAAACAAATAAAACATTTCAGCTACTTAGGTACGAATTTTAGTGAAGATGGTAAATTAAATATGGAAATAGACAACAGAATCAACAAAGCTGGTATGGTGGGAAGTCAACTGAATAAATTCATATGGAATAAGAGAGTAATTAG
The DNA here is from genome assembly GCF_054136105.1 of Typopeltis vanoorti. Classification (NCBI taxonomy): domain Eukaryota; kingdom Metazoa; phylum Arthropoda; class Arachnida; order Uropygi; family Thelyphonidae; genus Typopeltis; species Typopeltis vanoorti. Next base: position 99,433,834 of record NC_143568.1, on the reverse strand, counting down.
TTGGAACACTAAATTATCTGTATACAAGATAGTGTTCAAACCAGTTTTAACATATGGATCTGAACGCTGGGTCAGAAGTAAAACACTTGACCAAAGACTAGAGACTGTAGATCTCAGAATCCTGAGAAAGATTAGGGGCATGAACAAATGGCATCAATGGCAATATCATATTAAAAACGAGGATATTAGGAAAGAACTTGACATTGTCAGCATCACAGGAATGCATTAGCAGAGCTAATCTCAAGCGGTATGGTCACTTGAACAGAATGGGCGAGGAAAGATTAGCAAAACAAATGTTCTCTGCCAGTTTGGCAGGAAAACGACCCAGAGGAAGACCAAGAAATAAGTGGATTGATACAGTACAAAGTGCCTTAGACGATAGAAATATAAGATCTGATAATGTTGGAGTCTTGACAAGTAACAGACTGATTTGGAGGAAAATTGTAGATAGGACGTTAGTAATAATGTAAATTTTTCATGTAGTACTATCATATCCTGTACACCCTTTAAGGGTACATGTCAAGAATTTGCTGATGATGATGATAGTATTTCTAGTGATTTGATTTCCTTTATTTCCACAATTTTCCTTTGTGTTCTGTGCATGATTTACTGTTATTCTATTGTCTATTAATTGTGAATTATCTAGAAAATTCAGTTAGCTATCGTGAAGATATTGAGCTTAAATGGAGCTTAATCCTAGAAACTTAAGTCAGGACTTTTCAGTATTTCAAATAACTCATTTTATTCTAGTGGAATTTGCTGAAGTGTGCATTTGCCGAAATTACTTTAAATCTATAAACAAATCAATAATGGCTCACTTATTAATGAACTTAGTTTGATTTTAGACATCGCCTGTGCAGAAAGAATGTTCAGATTAAGCTATTAAAAAGTCTGAAGGACAGTAAAAATGGCAAATTTCATACATCAAATGAGTTGAAAGACTCTCCATCTGAGGTACCATATTTTCCGAGGTATAAGACACTCCTATGTATAAGACGCACCTAAGAAATTTAATACAATTTTCTGGAAAAAACCTAAACTTTAATGTATGATTTAAAAAAAAAAAAAAATGAATAAAATAAGTAATTTTTTAATAGTAAACTGATCTTTCAGAAACCTGCAAAACCCATGTCACTGTCATCTGACTCTTCTCTATCATCATTAATTTCTTATAATATAAAAATAATTTTGTCTTCATATTCTTTTGCCATTTTTTGACTGATTTTTGTTTTTGTATGCATACAAAGTCCACTGCGTTTCATGAAACGGTAACACCATGACACACCACCTTTAAAATCTTCAATGTTATGCTCATAGGCTACTTTGACTGCATGTGTACGAATCATTTTTGTTGAAATGGCAATGCCGTTTTGCTGATTTTCTTGCACCCATTTCAAAACTTCGGTCTCTAGTTCTGGCCACTTCGCAATTTTTCCACGTTCCGCGTGCTTTTCTTTACACAAATTGTACAAAATCTCCTTCTGACCATGCCAAGTTCTTAGCCAATGATGCGCTAGGAAGTCATGTGAAGGTCATGCATCAATTTGATTGCACCATTAACTGCCTACAAAGATCTTGGAACATAAAAGGGAGTGCATATGACTTTGAAAAGAGGAAACAATCTTTACTCTCATTATATAAGACACACCCCATTTTTAAGATGAATTTTTAAGGTAAAAAAGTGCGTCTTATACACCGGAAAATATGGTATATATACGCCCTGGCAAAATTCGATATCATTTAATATTGGCACTCTTGCAGTGCTTTCCACTACTCCATCAATCTCTAAGCAAATTAACCTGCTCCTTATTCACTGTCTTCATTAGTTAGCTTTCAAATTCTCCAGACTGTAGTACCCCTACCTATCTTTTAGTGCAAGTGAAGGTTATCAAACTACATAGTAAAAAACATTACTTAAAAATATATACATTAAAAAACATATTACCAAGAGGAGAAGGTATCCGACCCTGAAGAGTTTGTCCAATAGCTTCATTAAGTAGTGGTGACTGACGAGGACTAATTCCTCCACCCAATGATGGAATTCCAAGTGGATTGAGTTCTTGCGAAGATGGGGGACGGTGTTGAATTAAGGGTGGTACTGGAGGTGGCTGATTGTGGTGTTGCTGTTTTATTATAGAATTTAGTAACTCTCTTTGACGCTGTTGTTGGAGTAAAGCTGAAATAAAAATATTTAAATACAAGTTGATTTTCAGAATTATGGATATGTGTCACTGTTTTATTTTAAGTACTTTGAGCATACTGCAATACAGTCATATCTTGGGGAACAACCTGATTCATATCCTGTATAATATCTATGCTCACAATGGTAGCATTTCTAAAATAGGTGACAAAGAAGAACTGGGCAAAAAAGATAACCTACACAATTTTAGTACTTTGTCCAGTTCCATAAGTCAGTTATGATTCATTAGTTAGAATCAACAACTGCAGAGCTGTTTTTAGCATTACTGTAATAAGGCCAAATTGCTTACAGTGTTACCTGATTAAGTAAATCTGAAATAGTATTAAGCAGCTCTCCTGTAGTATAACTGTTATAATGCTCCTGAAAAGAGCACCAACTGTCACTGGGATTCTCAATTGATCTAGCACACTCTGCTATCAATAAAAAACTTTTCTCTTGTCTTAGGAACAGTTCAACGGTTCTGACCAATTTCATCTGAACTAAATTTTTTCTGAAGTGTATTGATGTAGAATATTTCTTCTTGTTTAGTTACTGCATTTTTTTTTTTTTTTTTTTTTTTAAATGGCACAACAGTATGAAACATGTTCAAATAAAAATTTCAATATCATTTAACTGGTCCACTGGTACTTCAAAGGAAGCAAATATGCAATTCAAATATCAAAAGTGATACAAGAAAGGGTCGAGTTACTACAAAACAAATTTCACAAACATTGAAAGGTTGGAATGTTTTATAGAACATAAGTGTTTATAATTAGCTATGGGTTCAATTTCACACAAAGATATTGAGTGACAACTTCCAACAATAACTGGGCTATTTGGGACTAGCTGATAATCGTCAAAGGAACTATGAGACTAGTGTATTATGTCTATTAACTATGCGTGTTCTTCTGATTGCTTTCTTTTTGCAGGATGAGAAACCTTGCCACCTTCATGTGAAACCAGCTAATTTGCCTTCATTTGAAAGGTCTCTTATAAAGGTTCTTCACATCCTAGTTCCTACAATAGTGTAAGCAAATTCTGAGAAGACGAAGATGTGACAATTCCTTATGGAAACATTATCAATTGTTTTCCTGTTGTGATCAATTTTTATAAATTCCGAAAAATCACATTGATTTTACCTGAATAGAATGGTAACATCCCTATGGTTCTTCTAATATGTTTTCCATCTCCTTTAGATCTCTAACACTGAGTTAGCTGGTCTCAGACTGTGATGTAAGGTTTCCTACAGATGATCTGTTTTTAACATATGTTTTAATGCAATATTTATTCACTATGCTTCATGTTTCTGGTGGAATGTTGAAATAAACTATTTAAATTTATCCTTTCCTTTAATGTTACGTTGATAAGCATTCATTTTGGTTGGTAAATTATGGAGATTACAACCGCCTTAGAGATAATTAATTTCCTGACGTTTCTACCTTCATATGAAGGTCAAACTTCTGGAGTATATACAAAGACAAGCTATATTACATTCCAAACACTAGGCCAAAGTGGCAATGACTTGATCAATCATTATTCTACTGGCCAGATCTCTAGTGGGGAAAAAATCTACATCAAAGTTATATCATATTTATAACATCAACAGAGAACAAATTCACATTAATACTTTCAATACAGCAAAATTAGTAGCCTAATCAATATTTAACATAAGTGTGTTATGTTAAAGCTAAGATCTTAGCTTACTGCAGTCCTAATCATAATTAACTCTTAGAACAAAAGGTTATGTGGATAGAATATGTGCATCCCTATTTTTGGGATTTCTGGACACCATTATTGTTAAAATTAGGGTGGTTGATAAGAATTTCACATGCCTCTAAATTTTCACTTATACCATGTTTTGGTGTGATGTAAAGAAATGTGCCCTTCCATTCAATTCTATGTAGAGCATTAAGGAGATGATCAGGAAGGCCAGATTTACCATAGTTATTAAATTTAATTTGTCATTTATGTTCCTCTTTTCTGTGCATCCTGTTTTATCTATACAAGACAAATTACAGGTGCCATAAATATGGTATACACCAGAGTGGACTAGTGGAGGAAGTGAATTCTTGGAGGAGTTGAATAAGTTCTTCAATTTTGCAGGGGGTTTAAAGGTGGCATTAAGATTGTATTTCTACATTATACTGTTTATTTTATCTGATGTGTATCCCTTTAATATATGGAATGGCTACAGTTTTATGTAATTTATTTTTAATTTAATGTAGTTTATTTTTGTTTTTAAGTGAAATCTTGTGAAGAATTCTATTGATAGTATTTTTGTTGTAGCCATTTTTCAGGAAGGTGTTGCTGATAATGTTTAATTCATGTTTAAGTGCTTGCTAACTGTAGCAAATCTTTAAAGCCCTATTTTTTTTAGTGTGTTAATGATACCTGTGTTGGTGGTGGTAAGAGTTTTATTGGCCAGTATGTATAGACTTCCAGTAAACAGTGAAGGAAAAACTGCCAAAATGAAGACATGTGACAAGTCTACCTAGAAAATGAAGGGCATTCTGACTTTCAGTTACAATCAGTGGCGAGTTATGGAAATTTTAACAAAGGGCTCGCATCATCAGAGCAAAAAAGCCCAACTTAGCCCTTATAATACTTATATTGCGACTTTGTAGAGCTTCTGACAGATATGATAATTCCTGTATGATATCAATCATTAACTTTGTAGAGCTTCTGACAGATATAATTCCTGTATGATATCAATCATTAATGCTAGATCTTTTAAAAATTCCAAATTGAGAAGTCAGTTTAAAAAGCCCTTATATTTATCGTTCAATGCAAAATGCTTGCATAAAGCTGAGTAATTTCTCCACAAAGCAAGACATGTTCGTAAACTGCAAGCCCCCATCGTGGTCCAAACACACACTGATCTTTAAAATTTCGATACCAAGGTCTTTTGCAATCGTATTTAATTCTTGCTGATTTCTTGGTGATTGATGATAAAAAGCATATAATTTATCCATAAATATTTCAAAATGATTTATTTCTTTAATGTTTTTTATCGAATCGTCTAATGCTAATTGTAAACGATGAGCTACGCAATGCCAAATCACAATGTTGGGAAATTTTTGTAGAAGTTTGATTGCAACACTGATTTGTTTCTGAACATTACACTAGCTCCATCAGAACAAAATACAATAAGATGATTTTTTAAATTATCAGAAAATCCATATGAATTTAAAGTAGCAATTATAGTAGCATGTATACATTCCACAGTGGTATTTTCTAGTTCTAGAAGATTATTAAACAAGAAGAACAAGGGGACTCGCAAATTTGAGAAAAATTTTACAAAGGGCTCGAGCGAGCAGCTTATAGCTCACCACTGGTCACAACTGTGAATTGTATATGTTTGTGTTGTCTGTTTAGGTGGCTGAGGAAAGTGTCTATTGTCTTGCAGCCATGAGACCAGATAACAAAAATATCATCAACACATCTAAGCCAGGCTTTTGGTTTTAAAGTAAAGGGATCTAGAGCACACTGGGGTTTTCCATACAAAAGTTAGCAATTTGAGGGATGGGGAGAGAAATGGTGAGCCCATAGTTGTGCTTTCTTGCTGCAGGTAAAAAAGAAGTACTTTGCCACACAATATAGCCATAACGTAATACATGGTCAAAAAGAGCAGTGATATTGGATGGGAAATTGTCCTGTAAAAGAAGAATTTTATAAGCCCCTCTCCCACTAAATGTCAGGCCCGTAGAGTAACGGATCATGGAGACTACATGGTTGTAGTACCCACAATTTACCATATTTTTATTTAATTTATATTTAACTTAGATTTTATAATTATAAATTTAAAAATCAGACACTTTAAACATATACAGGGTAGCCCATAAGTCACAAAGGGGTTTAAAATGTGACTAGCTCTTAACTAATAAAAATCTTCAGGTTCTGTATTTTATTATAACAATAAATAAATTATTTAAATAAAAAAATAAAATAAAAATAACAAATAAAAACATTAAATGTTGAAATCCTTTCATGGCTTATGGGCCACTGTATGTGTGTGTGTGTGTATATATAGGAACAAAAACCAAAAACATAAGTATGCACTGACATTCAGTATATGATGCTTCTAGGTTATCTTCATTTTCCTCTTAATGCACTGTCAGATTAGTCTGTAACCAACAATAACTTGGTTTCACAGAAATCCAATTAATGTTATGATAGTGAAGTCAATTCTATCTATTAGGCAAGTGTTAACTGCTCGTTATCTCCAGTGGCAATTTTTAAATTATGCCTTTTGTATGAGAATATGTTTAGAAGTTATTAATATTTGTTAAAATTACATTGTCTATTAGAATTTAGTAATACTTCAATTACTGAAAGTTCGCACAGATAGCCTAGGTTGCGAAGTGCAACAGTATGGTTGCACTTCACAACCATGTGCCTGGAGAAGGAGTGTCCTAGGTTTGATCCCCGTTGACATGAGGAGTTCAAGGATCTTCCTCAGCCATAGCCAAGTTAGCCAGTCTTGGGTGTGGACAACAGGGTCCCCCCCCACAGTTTATCTGGGGGTTTTCATTCCACAAGCAGGCAAATCAGCCCCATGAAGACATGCAGATTAATAGTCATAAATATCGTCCTTAGAGGATGCAGCAGAGGAGTGCCAAACTGGCTGCATTAATATGCTAGTAAACCCCTCATTAGGAGAGGACTCAACCTCATTAGGAGATGGACGAGAAGGATAGGAATACTTCAATAATACACTTCTTACTGTTACATCATCTTTTGGTGAACATCATACAAAAACAAGAACTACACAGTCAAATATAAAACATGCTTAATGTTGCATGTTCAAGCAAGATTAACTAGGTTACAAATGATTGACTAATGTCAAATGCTGGAACATGTGTCATTGGCACCAATGAGTTTTATTCTAGACACATGTTGGTGAAATTACATAATTCATTATTCAGTAAACCTAAGATGGATGACTAGATTACACTTAAATTTATGTTAGCAATAGTCCTCTCAGAAATGCACGATGGCTTTGTCCCAACTGACTCATGAGATGCCTAAAAGTAACATGGCTAAGTGGAAATATATGCAAAAAAAAAAAAAAAAAAAAAAGAGCACTGTGGTATATTGCCACCACATTGCTCTTTCATATATTTCATGTAGTCTGACCAAAGATATTACATCCACATCTGATTTCCTACAAATCAGATGTAGGATTTTATCTCTGTATGTTACCAATGTCATCTCTGAAATATCACTAACCCCTCCTACATAGGAGGAAGACATTTCTACCATGTGCTTCTGTTTTATCAGAGACAATGGATCAAAGAAGTTTTATTACTCGCCTTTTGCTGTAACTAGTGCATAATAAAGTCTTACTTGAAGTAGTTCAATTCAAATCTGGTAGTTTTGATTTATGAACTCATTCTGAATTTGCATGTTTAAGATAAGCTTCTGACACCAAGGATAATGAAACATAGCACATATCTTTCAGTATCTGTGTCAGCAGAGGTTATAGAATCAAAGTCAAGCTAGTTACTTGATTCTGATATGATCACAATCCATTAAAGGCAGTGTGCATTTATTCTTAGCTTCCAGGGCGAATAGCATATGTTGTTCAGATGATATACACAGGACCTCAATTCAGATGTTTTCTTATATAATTAAGATGTCATCAGCATACCAGGCTTCACTGTTATATTCTACTGCTGTATGTTCAAACATTCCAAAAACAACAAGATAGGAAGCCTCCACAGAGAATAAGGAAAGCTTTCATTGAAAGACAAAACTTCTTCTGATCATCTGAAAGCCGGTATTTGTCATACAATGATAGAATACAGCTATGCAGGGAAGAGATCCAATTATCCAATATATATATATATATATATATATATATATATATAATAATAATAATAATAATAATAATAATAATAATAAGATAACAGCTAGTTATTTGTATATCTGCATAAGTGGCCACTGATATTTCTTTTTCACTATGAAACTATCAGTGTCAGCCCAGTGATACTTTCATAATGGAAAGCAACAACATCCCTGTTTTGTGAATTTTGGATAAGCCACATATCCAGGGTTTATTCTTTAAAGTAGTTTACCATCCACATGGCATGTTATGTAGATGGCAGAATGAGATTTTTTTTTTAATCTACAATGTACATTCCACATGGGCTCGGTTTCAGTTTTGCTGTTAGTTACTCAGTATTTCATTCAACCTTGGTTATAATCTGTCACAACAAGGATTATGGATGCATTTCCTTGTTTGAGCACAGAATTATGGTAGTGCTTAAAAACCCCTCACTCTTTTTTGTTACTGTAATATTTAGTACTGCTGCACAAGGAGGGCTACACAATTTGGATACAAACTACATTAGCTCTGAAATTTGGTAAGCTATGAACTAGTGAAAGAGCTCACTAATTCACCAATGAAATTAATCGAAGGAGGATGTATGCTGATCTGAGAAAAACTAAACAGTTAATTGTACCTAAATTAGTAATGAAAAATACAGAAATATATCATCAGTAGTGTTTTATACACCTACATGGAGAGAGAGAGCCCATATACAAGAGGTTGGTTGATCAACCCACTACCCATATATGTACATTTGTATGTATATGGGTAGTAGGTTGTTCTGTGGGTCTCAGGGTGCACTGTGAAGGGATTTTGAGCAGCAGCTACACATGTTCCAACGAGCTTAGTACTAAGTGGGGAAATTATTTGATGCTATTTCAGATGAACATTTCCATGGAAATATTTGTAAAATATATATATTGCAAAAACCAAACATCTGTGCGAAAGTGGGAGCGGGGGGGGGGGGGGTTGTCATAAGTCTCATTGCTCTCCTTTGTATTGAGTCAATCAAGTATTATGAGGGTGTTTTTAGGGGGGGGGGTGAACCCATATGTGAAAGCAGTATTCAGTAAATGGGTGGATTTGTGATTTGTATAAGGTTAGCAGCTGTTCAGGGTGAAGTATTGTTCTGAGCAAAAGAGAAATCCTAGTTTTCAGGAAGCTGAGAATGCAATGGTTGTGATGTGCTTTTGCCAGGAGAGACTTGTTGTCAGAGTAATTCCAAGAAGAGAAATCTCGAATTGTCTATAAATTTGGGTGTTGTCAAAAATAATACTGGGAGAAATCATTCTTTTTTTTTTTTTTTTTTTTTTTTTTAAATGAGAAATAAGACAGAACTGGATGCATTTAGAAATGCTAGTAAGGACTGATAACATTTAAGATTAACAAATCTAAAATTCTCATACAGTACATGAATAAGGAAACAAGCATAGTCTACTATAGCAACTTAGCATAGCAGCTCTGCCTATGAGTATTTTGTGGGAACTTTTTGGTAGTCAGTTATGATGAAGAAGCTCTTGGTATGATGGCATTTGATGTAGTAGATGACTGTTAAATAATTTTATAGCTGCTGATTACAAGTTAGTACTGCAATGAAATCCTGAATTATACTGAACTATGATTTTTATAACATGCATTTTCCAGAGGTTACTTTTCAAGTGATGCCGAGTTTTGTTTTCTTTTAAGTAAACAGTGTTGATTAGCTTTCTTCATTTAATTTCCAATGTTAAGATCACATGTTTTTAAACATAAGATTTATTAAAATAAATAATATAAACATACAAGTTCTGTAAGTCATCAGACTTACATGACCAGAGGCACAAGACTTGTATGAAAAACTAGAAAAAAAAAAATTCACCATAGATGTTATAAGAACTATACTGGTACATACACACAAAGTGAAAAATGCTGTATTAACTAATTTGCAAGCATTGAAACAATGCTAATTGTTGCTGTCACATTCTGTGGCAGTTTTGTCATATTCAATTTTGTGGATATTAGATTTTTGATCAATGCATAGCAAACTTGGATTTTTGCTACATTGTGTGGGGATATAGAGCATTTCTGAGGCTTCTTTACATTTTCTTATAAAAGAGTTATGATCAATATACAGCATTTCTGTTTCTTGCCAAGATACTTTGTGGCCTGTATTTGTAAGGTGGAATGCTAATCCTGATTTGATTTCTTCATTTTCTTAATGTCTAATGTGTTTAGACATGTGAATCTCTCTCTTTCTTCAGACAATCATGTCTGGCCTACAGAGCAAAATGCCACAAGAGCAATGAATTTTGTATATGCCTGTTTTTTCTTTTCTTATGAGAGATTAGCCTTCCATACAAGAAATACAGGTCACCAAGTAGTTTGGCAAGAACATTACGCAACAGAATGTGACAGCAACAAATAGCATTGTTCAAACACATTAGTTCAAACATATTAGTTAATGTTTTTTCCTCCCTTTTTTCTGTTACTTTGTTTATATGAATCTGTGTTGAAGTTCTTATATCTTTTGTATAAAGAAGGCTAGGAAAAAAGTAATTACAAGTCTTGAAGCCATGATGATGCAAGTCTGATGACTTATGGAACTGTCATGTTGTATCATCATTTGGAATTTCGGTTTGGACCAAGATATAGGTGGATTGATACAGTAAAAAGTGCCTTAGAAGACAGAAATATAAGTCCTGATAATATTGGAGTCTTGACAGGTAACAGACTGATTTGAAGGAAAACTGTAGATAGGAAGTTAGTAATGATGTAAATTTTTCATGTAGTACTATCATACCTGTACACCCCTTGAGGGTATGTATATATATCAGGAATTTGATAATGACTTATGGAACTTGTTGGGTTATACTGTTGATCTTAATAAATCTGTTTTTTTTTTTGTTTTTTTTTTTTTTAGAAATATCATGGCCTCAATACCAGAAATTAAATGAAGGTTTGCTAAGCCACAGAAATATTTGTGTTCATCTGTTAGTTTTATAGGTCTGCATGAAAATTAGAGAACAGAAGCAATAGCATAAAAAAAAAAAGAAGAATTATATCAAAAAACGGACATGGCATCATGAGCATCAAAATTGTGTGAATAAGGCTCATTTAAGGAAGTCATTTAAATAGAAAAGATAAGCAAAAAAAAAAAAGATTTGATATCACTATATCAAGAAATAACTTAGAAGACCAAGATATAGGCAGATTAGATTAACTTCAGTTAATAGAAGTTAATGGAGAGGGGATGTTGATAGGAAATTAATGTTAACTTAAAATTATGTAGTACTACCATCTTAAACAACAATTGAGAATGCATATAAGAAAATGATGAATAGTGACTGCAATTTTAATTTATTAAAAATGCCTAATAACACAACTTTATATTTTTAAAAAATAGCATCATATGAATAATTCACTGCAAGAGTGGCATATGAATTTATTCTTGGGTGACTCCATCAAAACATTACTTGTGTCTGGTGAGCATAATCATGCACTGTATTTGAACAACGACTGTTATTTAGTTATGATGTAACAACTTAATAATCATGAACACACCTGCAGTTTTTGTGTTTCACATGCATTTAACTTTTTCTAGTATAATTTTATTTTTTTATGTAAATTATAATATCCTGAATTCAGGGTGGTCATGACAAATATGACAAGCCATTTTCATACAATCTACTTTTCAGCTTTAAATTACTTACTTACTTGCTATTGACTGGTCATTGTGGTTACCAAAAGAGCCAATACTAGGATGATGCTGACTGTTCTGATTTGTATTAACAGATGAACTGAGAGTGGGGGTTCCAGATTGTTGAGTTCCTAATAATTTTGCTAACATATCTACTGTAACACCTTGAACGTTGTGCTGCTGCTGTTGTCTGCTCTGTTGTTGAGAATTTTGCATCAGCTGAGAAAATATGTCAGAATTGCCAATCTGGTGCTGTCTTCCTAATTCTAAACAGAAAGAAATTTTAATATTGTACTCTTTTTCAATCAGATTTTAAGAAAATATTCAACAGCTCTTATATGAATACCATTTTTGATAATATCCAAATTGGCTAAAACATCATTTATACTTTTATTGCAGTCTCCCACCAGGAGATTTAAGTCTATCAAGGATGGCCACAACATTAACTCTCAATTTCTTCAAAAAAAAGTGTTCCTAAATTACATTCGCATTTGAAAGAGAAACTAGAGAAAAAAAAAGTTGAAAAAAAAAAAATATATATATATATATATACAGGGTGTTCGGGATAAATTTGACAGTTTCGTAAGGAAAAAGAAAATCTTCTTTGTATCTATTAAATTTAATGAATTGACAAAAAAACATTACAGGCAGAGTTAATTACAATACTATCAACAAGATTTACTCAAAATAACCACCATTAGCATCGATCACAGCTTCAATTCTGCTTCGGAACCTCGAACAAGCTGATGCTACAGTCTCCCTGGGAAGGGCCGCAAAAACTGTTTTAATTTTATCCATTAACTGGGCTTTTGTATTACTGGAAGTGCGATTGGTGTCTTTTTCAACTGCACCCCATACAAAATAATCCATGGGGTTAAGGTCTGGGGAGTTTGGAGGCCAAACATTTGGACTGGTGAAGTCGTAGAAATTTTCAGACAACCATTTTTGACTTTTCCCTGAGGTGTGGCAAGGGGCCGAATCCTGCTGCCATACATACGGCCTACCATTGGCTACCCTTGTTATCCAGGGCTTGACTACAGTTAGCAACTCCACGAACAAAGCCCGAATTCCAATGCCAGGGTTCTTCAACACCTGTTCCTGCAGATTTGCGAGGAATTCTGCTGTACGAACGCAATCAGATCGTCTGCTAGGGATCTTTCTTCTTGCTACATCCTCGTAGTCACCATTGCAAGTCTCTAGTTCATGCCTGATTGTTTTTACTGTATTCAGGGAGCATTGGGCAGCAGTCGTAATATCCTTATTTTGATGGCGGGCACGAATCATCATGATACAAGTTATTCTCTTCCATGATTCAGGTGGGTTCCAGCTATCCATCCTTTCTGACATCTTGTATATGAATGAAGAAGGGTCCAAACTTTTAAATGAAGAGAAGTGTGTGTTAATACATGTAACTTACGGAAAAATATAATTAATTATAAATATGTCAAATTTATCCCGAACACCCTGTATATAACAGTTGAGCCATTTACTGGCAATAAGCAAATATTTAGTTTTCTTTCTGATCAACCTTGAATAGGCTAGCCTGTGCTTCTTCATATTCAAAAACTCTCCTTTGCATTCTTTTATCCTTGTTATACAGTACAATATTAACATGCTTAATGCAAATTGCATATTATCAAACATCTCTCATCAAAGTACTATTTTGCTTGATGTCTTTCATACGAACTGCACATAAACTGTCATTCAAAATTTCAGCAATTAATAAATACTGCTGTAACCGTTCACATCTTTTGCAAAGATGTGAACAGTTACAGCAGTTAAGCTCTATGGCTTTGTCAATTAAGTATTATTTTTCATTCTAATGATTTTTTTATATAAAAAAAATTGTAAAAGCAGCTGAAACATAATAAACAACTGACATACATACAAAATTACTACCCGATTTTTTTGATGTCCCAAAGCAGCTTTAGCTGAATATATTAACATATATCAAGTTTCAATCAATATGCACATTTAAGTTTTAATACAGACATGATTATTTTTGCAATTCATTTCAATTTATTTAAATAAAATGTATGAAATCCAAAATTGATGAAACGTTTCAGGAAACGGATATATCAGTGAGCATCATGTTCAAGTTTGGGTGGGGAATGATTTTCAAACTTTCATATTAATAATAAATTCATTACCTTGTAAATCACCAGCAGTATTTTGCAAGATTTTTTCACCAAAAATTTGCGAATGGTGTTGTGGAGAGCTTCTATCCATCATGTTTTGAAGCAAATCTTCTTCTTGAAGTGCTTTTGATTTATCTAACGGACCTATACTCAGAGATGGTGGCGATGCTGTCCGCCCATCTGCCAAATGACGTAACTAAACAAATAAAGAGCAAGGGTAAATAAACAGATGGAAAGTTCAACATCACTAAACAAAAAAAAATTCAAACAATTTAGTGTGGGTAATGATCTGATAATTCAAAACCAGATTAAATTTCTTTCCTCAAAGAAGAGGTACTTAAAGGTCAAAGCCATATAACTGAGAGTAGACCTCCACATAGCCTTTAAAGGATAGTGGAAAAACGACCAGAGTTTCTGACCTAACATCCAATCCTAACTTTCTCTTGTGGTGCACCCTGTTGGGTATCTACCTGGATACTGAACGAACGAGGATGGGCTGGCAATTTGGGATTTGAACGATCAAATTGCATTCTTATTGGCTTAAACCAATATACAAAATGATGGTACAACATGACAAAATTTCATGCCAGCTGGGGCATCGCCCTGGTTAAAAAAACCCACGTTTTTGCCAGGGAAGGAACCAGGGCGAACACGAAAAGTCAGCTATTGGAACAAATCTGAAAGCACACCACAACTGAACATCACCAGAGTTAAAGATCGGTACTATCAACATAAGAAGCCTGAATGGCAAAGAAATGGAGCTAGCTGATGAATTAAATAAGTACCAGATCGACATAACAGGGGTGACTGAAACAAAAAGGACAAAAACTGGTGAGATCTTTCTGAGCAATAAATACAAAGTGTTATATTCAGGAAATGACAATCAAGGAAAAGAAAGAGTAGTCATAGTATTCAATACTAAATACGAGACTAATCTTCTTGAATGGCAGGCAGTCTCAAGTAGAGCAATGTGAGTAAATATCAGAATGGGGAATTGGACAATGAGACTTATTTGTGCTTATGTTCCCACAGAAGGTTCTGTTAGGGAAGAAGTGGAGGAATTTTTTGATGCTTTAGAAAAACAACTGACACAATGAAAAAGGAAAAGTTGGTCCTTGTTGGGGATCTAAATAGCAGAGTAGGAAATGATTGTCAGACATACAAAAATATTTTGGGAAAATTTGGAGAAAAGTGAAAAGCTAATAATAATGGCAAATATCTCTTGAATTTCTGCTCAGGACATGGACTGGTTATTACTAACACCATTTTCCAACATAAAAATGTGCACAAATTCACATGGAGAGAAGAGGCAAGGAATAAGAAAAGTCTCATTGACTATGTTATTGTTGATAGTAATGTTTTTTCCTTGGGGCAAGACACCAGAGAGTGTACAGAGGATTTGAAATTGAAAGTGATCACTATTTAGTCTTGAGCAGAACATAATTGAATTTCATATTGAAAAGAATAACATGTAAGAAAGTTTTAAAGCGAATAAAAGTTGAGCAGCTCTCAGATGTGAACTATAGACTAAACTACACAAAGATTATTGAAGAAAAAATGAAAGAGTTTGAGAACAGGAACCAAACGTTGGAGATTCAGTGGCAAGCCTTGAAGAAAACAATGATTGATTCAGCCAGAGAAGCATGTGGTGAGGTAGTCTACAAGGATAGCAAAATCAGAACTCCATGGTGGACACAGGAAGTTAAAGAGGCAGTGAAGGAAAAGAAGAAAGCATATCAAAAGTTCCTGGCAAATAAGTCAGCTTTTTCTCTTAGAGAATACAAAGACAAATGTAAAACTAACTAAACAAAATTCATGGAAGAACTTTTGGCAAGAACATAGAAAATAAATATCAAGGAGGTAGTAAGATATTCTAGAGGTTGTTGAAGAAGCTTAGAAATAGAGGAAAGACTGCTGTAAAAAGAATTAGAGATGATAAAGGTCATATGAAAACTGGAGAAAAAGATATCCTTGAAGTATGGAGTAATTACTTCGAAAAATTGCTAAATAAAATAAGCAGTAATAGCACGGTGGTAAAAAACACTCAACAGGCATACAGTCAGAAATACATATCCATACTTGAAGTAGAAAAAGCCATCAAAGGCTTGAAATGAGGAAAGGCAGCAGGAGTAGATGATATTCGACCAGAAATGCTGAAGTATGTTGGTATAAAAGTCTTACAGTGGCTCCACTGCATAGTTCAGAAAGCCTGGACAGAGGGACTAATTCCCGATGATTGGAGTAGAGCTCTAATAGTACCCATATATAAAAAGGAAATAAAACTGAATGAGAGAATTATTTCCCTACTGAGTGTTTTTCCTGGCAAGATCTATGCAAGTAAACTTGAGAAACGGTTGAGAAGAATTGTGGAAGAAAAGCTTGGTGAAGAACAAGCTGGATTCAGGCCAAATAGAAGCTGTCAGGATCAGATCTTCACTTCAAGACAAATAGTTAAGAAAGCATGGGAATATAACAAAGATCTGTATTTAAGTTTTGTCGATCTGGAAAAGGCATATGACAAGGTGTCAAGGGAGAAGCTATTAAATATGCTACAGTTATATGGTGTCAATGGGCATTATATCAAGCAATATTTACTTAGTCTTTGTTTGAGTTGTAAGACACCAGTTAGAATTGAAGTACAGGAAGATAGTTTAATGTTAAATCTGGTGTGAGACAAGGATGTACATTATCCCCTCTGTTATTCATTATCTATATGGATCACATTACGAAAGAAAGTGATATTAAACATGATATCAGAATTGGAGATGTTAAAGTCAACTCTTTGCTTTATGCAGACGATGTTATACTTCTAAATAAATCCGCTACAAGTTTGCAAGATTCCCTGACTAAATTGAATAACTGTTGTAATAAAATATTGTATGAAGGTCAGCATTAAAAAGACAAAGACAATAAAAATAGGTAAGATTGTTGAAAATGTTAACTGTGTTGTGAACGGAGAACCTGTGGAACAAGTAAAACATTTCAGCTACTTAGGCACGATTTTTAGTGAAGATGATAAATTAAATATGGAAATAGACAACAGAATCAATAATGCTGGTATGGTAGGAAGTCAATTGAATAAATTCATATGGAATAAGAGAGAAATTAGTCAGAACACTAAATTAGCTGTATATAAGACAGTGTTCAAACCAGTTTTAACTTATGGATCTGAGAGCTGGGTCAGAAGTAAAACACTTGACCAAAGACTAGAGACCGCAGATATGAGAGCACTGAGAAAGATTAGAGGCATGAACAGATGGCATCAATGGCAATATCATAATAAAAACAAGGATATTAGGAAAGAACTTGACATTGTCAGCATCCAGGAATGCATTAGCAGAGCTAATCTCAGGTGGTATGGTAACTTAAACAGACTGGGCGAGGAAAGATTAGCAAAACAAGTGTTCTCTGCCAGGTTGGCAGGAAAACGACCCAGAGGAAGACCAAGATATAGGTGGATTGATGCGGTACAAAGTGCCTTAGACGATAGAAATATAAGATCTGATAATCTTGGAGTATTGACAAGTAACAGACTGATTTTGAGGAAAATGGTAGATAGGAAGTTAGTAATGATGTAAATTTTTCATGTAGTACTATCATATCCCATACACCCCTTGAGAGTACATGTCAGGAATTTGATGAAGAATAGTTATGCTATTTTTTTTATTATTTTTATTTATTAACTGCTGATTTAAAATAAAATAAATTTTATATTCAAATAAAAATCCCTTTATTAGGTTTTTTTTTTCTTCTCAGAATTAAGTAAAAACAATTTCTACAGCTCTCTGAAACTCAAAATTTCCAAAGCAACTTTTATTAAATGTAACAATATATGAAAATTTCTCATAAAACATAACACAACGTTATCTTAGTTGATCGAGTGAAATCATGCAAAAAATCATTTCTGACTCAAAGCTTAATTTTTAGCAGTGACACAAATAAAAATATGTAATCCAGTAAAGATATTTTACTAAAACTATGGTGTTAAATTTGATATTTTAGTTATAAACAATGGTTATCTTCTTGTGCACCCACCAGGATACCAGATTGTTAAGTGGTACACTATTAGGATCCATAAAAAACTAATAATTTCTGAAATGGTTAGTTCAAAGCTAAGGGTGAGATAAACCTTAGCACTCTTCATAAAGGCATTCGAATTTGTCAGTGCTTCTGAAAGTCAGAATAATATTTTAAATCTCTTAAAAAAATTAGTCCTATTCTTGCAGCACATGAAATTAATTATACTAGCCACAGGATCCCTTGGAATGATGTAAAGATGCTACAGAGAAATAAAAATTTGCTTTTCAAAGAAAGTTCAAATTATTCACCATCTCAATCTTGACTGCAATGATGTGCTAGCCTTGCCGAAAAACAGAAAATTAAATAGCAACTATTTCTTAATTTTATTTATTTTTTTAAGGAACCTAGTAGTGTAATAATTAACAACCTGACATTATCACAATTGTGCATAAGAAAACAACTGCTTTGATAGCACATTATTGTAATTTTGTGCTATCTGATTTTTTTACTATTTTATTCTTCTACAATGAAGATAATTTATGATACACAAACCAAAATAACTAATTTAAACTTTTATCTTGGTAAGACACTGTTACTGTTGCATATTTTCCTTATTTCAAGGGACTTTTCATACTTCTCTCTCTCTCTCTCTCTCTCTCTCTGCCAGAATATTTCAGCAGCAATACTTTCTAGCCTCTTGCACAATTTCCCACCACCCATTAAGATGTGCAGAAAGGTATAAGCACTGGAAGTAGCATAGAAAGATCAACTACAGTTTGTAGAATTTTTTTTTTGTTGTTAAATTATTAAACTCTTGTTACTGATTGCACCAATTGTAAAAATAGGCTGCTTGTGATATTAGATTTCTATTCCGAAATCTAAACACACAAGCAAGACCCTAGATATATGTATAGTGCTGTGATAATTCTTCCCTATTCTTGAATATCAATCTTACTCAATAATTAAGTGAATTGAGTCTTCACACTTCTATACAGAATATAGTTTAATAATATTAAAATACATTAAAAGAAATATAAAATATTCTAAATTTAACTTCAACAACTGAAAGTAGTCTTAAAATCCAATAAAACAATTAAACATCACTTCTTATCTGGGCCCAAAATATTCCTGCTAAAAAGAACATGTTTCTTACTTGGACTAAGTTCCTCTATATGAGAAACTTCATTTATCAAGATCCAAAATTCCTATAAATTTCTTCCACAACTGCTATTCTGGTTATCTTTGTAACATAAAAACTAACATCTTTTAAACTTTTTTCTTTATGAAAGTCTATTATTACTGGAACCTTTTCTAACTAGTTCCAATTTTTTTCCATATCTCTCTATATATATCTTCTCACAGCTCTTTCCCTAGCTGTTTACTAATTACCATATTCTTTTTACTTGCACCTGCTCCAGCACGCATAGCATTCCTGTTCCACTTCAGTCATGAAGCAGTAAAAACTCACTTTCAGTAAGCTAAGCAAGTCTTATTTTAACCATACACAAACACTAAATTATAATACAGTAATCCTTCGATTAGTGCGCCCCCGATTAGTGCATCTTTTTTTTTCGATACCCAAATTCGATTAGTGTGCCCATATACATCTTACAAAAAAAAAGGTTACAAATTTTAAAAATTTTCTATGTATACATTTTCATGGCTAACTATTTTAAAAAATCACTCACCAGAATGAAATAAAATAATTTAGTTATCAATTTAAAACATTTTACAAAGTTATTTTTAATGGCATACTACACTACTTCCATGCATACTATGTTCCAAATTTTTACCACCAAATACAACTTCTCTCATACAACCTATGGACCAGGGGATTATCACAACCTTTAAGGCATACTACCTGAGAAGAACATTTAAACAGGCAATAGAAGCAACATCTGGGTGAAAATTATATGACATTAGTAGAATTCTGGAAGAAATTTAATGTTAAATCTGCTATTGAAAATATTCATCAATATTGGAATGAAATTACTGCTAGCAATATGCGAGCCATTTGGAAGCACATTCTTCCACACTGTGCAAAAAATTTTGGAAACTTTTCAAATGAAATGGATAATGTTGTTGAGGAAATTGCCAACATCAGACATGAACCGGGTTTTGATGAGAATGACAATGATAACGTCCAAGAGTAAATATCATTCTGAAGAATTGAGTGATTCAGACCTGCTAAATTTGGATGCAGAGCGGGAAGATCCCGAAGAACATGAAGAAAATTTAACCACTGATAGTCAGCCAAAAGAGATTTCACAGAAACAATTTGAAAATATTTTTCGTACAATCAGTTTTTAAGCAGCAATGCTTAGAGGCTAACCCTGATGAAGAGAAAACCAGTAAAATTTGCAGAAGAGTAGAAGAGGCCCATACCGTCAGTTGTATGAAGAAAAAAAAAGAATTCCTGCCAAACTACGTTAGCTCAATTCTTTGTTAAGTAGAATAATAAATTTATATTCTGGATGTTTTATTGTCTTTCAGCTTCATGATTTTCCTTTAACTAGGTCCTGAGACATTCCTTAATTCTTTTATAAAAAAAAATAAGGTTCTAAAAAGAAATTTGAGAAATGAATTATACTTTTCCCCATAGGTTATTATATTCGATTAATGCACCTGTTTTAAGGAATGCATTAGGTGCACTAATTGAGGGATTGCTGTACTTACTTTGAATATACTAACTTACAAGCAAATTTTCTGCTACATCCATGGTATACATAAACATGATATGTTCACTATGCACAACTATTACATTATATATGAACAATCGAGCTTTTCCACACAATATAAATGCATTAACAACAGAAACTGATTATTTGAAACAGAAAACCCAAGTTTACAATTGCATACTGTGGACCATTAGTCCAAGAACAAATTATTTATATCAATTTACCAAGCTGATATTTTGCTACACTTCAATCTCATCCTCAGAGCACAAAAAACACTTCACAGAACACAGCACCAACAATCAAGCAATTGTGAAAATAAAATTTCAACAGATAAAAACAAAAGTTCTATCAAGATGCACACAAAGGCTAGATTAAAAGTAGCCTAAAAAAGTATTCAAATTAAAGCAGTCACCACACTTGTTTTAAGGACTGCTTCACTGCTAAAGGTGATTCCAACTTGAACTTGTATAGCTTCAATGTAGTACTAGTTTTATTACATTTCATCCTATGTGAAAGGTGTCCAATATTAGGGTTTCCGTGTGACCATGTATTAGACAGCCTTAATATGTTATTAAGGGTGTCCTTAATGATGTTAACATGTGTTTCATGATGTTAATATATGTGACAAGAAGAACCATTAACATATGTTAATGGTTCTTGTCACATTCAATGATGTGTGGTTTAAAAGTGGTTGTAGATTATATTTATGCAGAACTTTGGATTATCTTCAAGACTTACCCAATATATAGGCACTGTATGCAGTATTACCCTATTTCATGAAGGCTAAAGCCATCAGCTACAGAAGAGTGACACAAATTAGTTCTGTGGCGTGCACTAGGACATAAAACTAGACAGCTCCAGCCTAAAACCCCACCTCCTGTGTATGTGGAAAGCAATGCAGTGACTTTATGCAAGTATCTTTCAATGCACATTGACTTTTCTATAAACATAAAATGATAATGAACCATCTGAAAGAGGTGTCAAGAAAGGGCAGACACATCTACCTAGATCACCCCTGAAATGCTCAATACGATTAAGGTCAGGCCACCTGGGTGGTCAATCCTTAGATAGTCCTTTTTCGAAGATATTGGTCCATGAACTTCGCTTGATGAGGATGATCGGTATCGTCTTGTAGGATAAATGTCTTTTATTACACCCAAGACAAACATAGGGGTACAGGAACTCATCTCAATAAGTTGCAGCATTCATTGTTTCACCAGGAAGCACATACACGTCACTGCATCTACCCAACAAAATGCCACCTCAAACCATCACACTACTTCCACCATAAGTATTGCTTTCATAGATAATAGAAGGATAACACCGTTCCCTGTTCTTTCCAGATCAGAACATACTTGTTATTGCTATGTGGAGTAAATCAGGACTAGTCTATGAACAATACAGACCCCCATTGGTCTTGGGTCCAGATGAATGGAAACTGGCCTATTTCAAATGCTCTCTCTCTCTCTCTCTCTCCCCCCTCCTGTGGCAACATCTACAGGAATATTTCTCTGATATTCCTGTAGCTGATACAAAGACAAATCATAGCTAATTTGGGGTGGCACTGCTGTTTTGACAAGCAGATAATTGGAGATCTGTCACCCATTGAGGTTGTAGTGTTGATCTTCATTCACTGTATCTCCGAGATGCTGTTTGTGACTGCTGGAATTGGTTCCACAGTTTATGAACCACAGAACTATTTTCATGTAACCATCTGGCTACTCCTGCCTGATTTCGGCCAGCCTGAATTCATCGGTTAAATGATATCTTGTAGCCATATCCAAGAATGCTACTATAATGAAATATCTTGTTCTCAATGGAGGCATGAAATGGAAAATTACTAAATAATGCTATGGTTCAATTGCATATACTGCTGACAGAGCCACTCATTTGTATATAATAACCAAACTCAGCATCACATTTTGCATAATGTACCACTTTCATACATTTTTCCTCTCTCCTCCCACATTGTGATTTTTTTTTCTGTTTCTTAATTTATGAAAACAAGTGGAGTTCTTGGTCTTCATCTAGGCACCAAATATCCATTTTTGTTTACCTTTCCTCTCCCATTCCGATTAAGTGACCATAACTTAGATTAGGCCTGCTCACACATTCTTATATACAGTCTTTCATTGCATTCAAATTCATACATTCACTTGTACTCTCACATGGCTCCCACCCAGGAAAAGTTTATTGGTAAACCTATAGTACATTTGCATCATAGTTGGGAAAAAGATTTTTTTTCTATTTATTGATTTTGTATATTTTTTGTATATTTTTCTTTTATATAAAAAAGTCCAAAAATCTTGCTTAGAAGCCAAACGTGGAACTTTTTCAAAAGCCACTTCATGTCTCCAATAAGCAGGGTGGTGGTCTTATACCAGGCAATGAAATTCATTTCCCACCTAAAGACAATCACAAACATCCATTCCCACAGTGGCTCTGTGGGAATGGATGTTTGTGAACGGATGTATCTGCTTTCCAGAGCCTGTTGGCTGGAAAGCAGATACCAACCAGTATGACTATATGTCAAGTTCCTTCCCAAGGTCTTCATTTTTAATGATTCTGCTATTAATGTTCAAGCCCCAAATTTTTCTCAGAATGGTCGGATACATAACTTAAAAACTGGTTTGAAAACTGTTATCTTATATACTTCTGATTGAATGATATTCAGAAGAAAAATTTAATGGAATGAATACAGCACAAAGAAAATAATTAAAAATTTAACCATTTTAAATACATGTTTACTAGTTTATTGTTTTGGCTATTTTTTTTCTCTTATTTCAGTTAAATTTATTCAACTGGTTCCCAGCCATACTTTGTTTATTCTGCTGTCTATTTCCAAATTAAATTTGACATGTTCTCTAAAAACTGTGCCTAAATACCTGAAATATTTTACTTGTTCTATAGGTTCTCCATTCAAGATACAGTTGATGTTTTCAATATTTTATTTCTGCCTATTTTCATTGTCTTGCCAAATTGTGAACTCCAAACACATACAAACTAACAAGCCATGGGTTTGAATTCCATTGTAGACATGGATATGTCTGCAATGGAATTCAAACTGAGTGTGACTATCATTATGCTTACTCAAGGCTTGACGACTTGAAAAGGTTCATGTTTTAGTCTCTAGAACAGGATTTCTGGAATGTGACCTTTTTCACTTTCCTTCTCAGTTTCAGAAATCTACAGAGTTCCTTCTACCTGAAGGCTAAAAACTAGAAAAACCATATTCTTCCTGGAATAATAAAATATATCTGCTGTCACAACATGGCAAGCCATACAAGAAAATCAGCACTGCCAACTGTTTTGTACATGCTCATAACACATTGGCTGTTGTTCTTAGCAATATGAAATCACATTGCCTGCATAGTTATGTACTGGAATGTTTACGTTCTTTTACATTAATTTTATTCTTTTATATTAATGATGGTGACATAGGAATTCTAATATGTAAGTTGCTTACTCAGCAAGTTCCTAAAAAAAAAAAGGTCTTGATAGATAGATATTTCTAAATACACATTGAAAGATGCAACAAAAAAAATTTGCAGTTTCTTTCATTTTCAAAAGACTGTCTGGTTGAAAGGATGAAAATTGCAGAATGGGACCAATTTTACATCATAGCCACCAATGAAGAGTATTCCTCAAAAATTTAAAATTTTTATTTGTCCCCCACATTACTGTTTTGGGCTTCAAAGTAAGCCACTTTTAACTTTTTGCAAACTTTAAGGCCATTTTTTTCGTAGAAGAATAGATTTCATCAAGATGATTTTTAGACATGCATATTCACTATACGTATACAGAAACATGAACTTATTTTACATGCAAATGACATTAAGACAAAATAAAATTATTTAAATATAAAACACTCCGTAATAAGTATCTAATCTCTCAGAGAGAACAAAAAAAACAAAAAACAAACAGGTAATCACATGAATCAAGAATGAAATGGTATACGTTAAAACTTTCTACCACCCTTCAAGCATAGTCATATGATACTACTGGGAATCTGTGAGAAACTGTAAACAACCATTAACACAGCTCTAAACAAAATAGAAACATAAATAATGAACAAAGATGCACAAGGTTCACTTCAGGGATCTAAAAGAGTATGCAAAAGGAAAGTTTAAAGAGAAAAATTTAACTAAAATAAAAGAAATAAAATTATATTGGCTTCTGTTAGTATTAAATTATCTATGTTGCCTATATCTTCCTTCAGATAAGCTTGCAAAGTCAGACAGTATTTTTGAATGCTCTTGATGTTGATATGGAGAATAGATGGTCATTTTTTTTTTTTTTTTAATTTTGAGTAGTCACTTGTTTCCATTCTGTTATCGAGTTTAGAATGCGGCAACTGTCATGTTCCAGTATAGGATACGTTGCCTAGCAAACAGCTATTAATTTTAACAACTCAGACAATTTATATTTGTTACATTCATCTCCACTGAAAAAAAAAAAAAAAGCAACCAGATGATGACATTATGATCAATATGAATAAATAACCCACACAAAGTATTGAAATGAGAAAATCAATGTGGTTCATTTAGGGCACAATATAAACAAATGAAGTTCTTACCAATCGATTGAAAGCAGATCTATCCTCATCTTGAGCTTTATCTTTTTCACCAAGCACAAGTCTTTTTAAATCAGCTTCTAATTCTTCTACACTCTTAGCTTTACCAGATAAATCTGAAAAATTACTTGTGCATTAGAAAGTTTTGCAGTTCAAAATTAATGTGTAAGAAATCTAAATATTTGCATTTTAAAATAGTGCTTTCAATAAATGAATTAACTTGATATTATCTCAACATAAGGTGCACCCTGAAAACAAGTTCTATCATACACAATGGCAGCAAGTGATAGAGTGGAAGATTCACTTATGCAATGATGTCTAAGTAATCAAGAAGTATATCACTGACATACTGTCAGTTCTCATTCTGAGTTTATAAAATTTTTTTAATGTCAAATGTTGGCCCAGGTGAACTGGTATGTTAGTAAAGTGTATGGAGAAAATGTCATGGGTGAGAGAATGGGGAGCAGATGGTGCAGGGTGTTCATTGAAGGAAAAACAAGTGTGCATTATGAAAACTGAACTGGCCACCCATTATTGCTATATTTGACCAGATGAATAAGATTTCCCATTTCTGAGGTAAGATATTTGTCATTCTTTATTACATGAAACCATCATGGAACAATGTATTGCAAACTTGTGTCAAGATGGGTGTGACAAAAATGCTCACTGATGATCAAAAAACACAGGGTAGCTGCTCTGAATTGTGGAAAAGCATCATAATGAAAGTAACACATTTTTGAACCACATCGTGACAGGAAAAGTATAAAACCTAGATTTTTCACATGAAATCATATTAAGCAGTGCAAAGGTGGCATAGTGAATCTAAGGCAAAGAAATTCAACATTTTTCACCCAGAAGATCACATGTGCCACATTTCAAGAAACAGTGTTTTGCTCATCATAGCTTAAAAAAAAAAAAAAACACATGTTTACTGTGAGGTTAAAAAAATTGTGGAAGTTTATTTGAAACAAAAGATGAGACTCCTCAAGCGCTCTGGGGTTGTTTTGATTCAGACAACACACAACCCTACAGTGCTGCTGCTACATAACTACTAACAAAACAATGGAAAAAGTCCTCAAATGCCAGTGACTTCCAACTTTTTCTCCACTTGAATAGACTTTCAGCAGCTCATCAATTCAACAGCAATGATAACATGAAGATGGCAGGGCTAAGGATTGAGTCAAAACACTGGCAGAAGACTACAGTGAGGCGAACACAAAAACTTATGCACTGATATGACAAATGTTTCAGTGTACTTGCAAAGAAGTAGCTGAGCATGTGTAAAGTTGTGACAAAGTAATACTGAAAATGTCATTTCATTCACTTACAACTAACAAGAACTTAGTTTCTGGACACACCTTGTAAAAAACATTAACAGTTAACTCATTACAGAAAAATAGAATATAAATGTATCGATCAACAGAAATCTTGGTTGTCCGGACACCAAATACCTGCAAGCCTTTTCTCTACTTCCATTCTGCTAAGTCATATCATCACAATTACCTCTGCTCAATACATTCTAGAATACCAATAATGTTCCTTCCTAATATACTAATTTTTAATATAATTCTGCCACCTGTACACTTTCCTATTTTTTTTTTTCATAGTAGTGTTTATAGTCTGATCTTTATCTAATGTTATCCTTCACCCAACTCTCAGATTCATATTAAAACTGCATTGAGCACTTGCATATTGCTAGCTTAGTGTGTTGGCTAATTTCTCTCTTATTCCACAATCTAAAGATGCTATCTGTATCCAGTCTGTTTTTCTGATTTTGTCATTTACTATCATTTCGTTTAGGATGTTGTTATACTGTTTTATAGTCTCAGTAAGCAACTGTAATGTAGTGATATAATGGTCTTCCGGTTTGCACATTATGATGGCCGCTGTATAGCTGTTAGGATGGGGCCCCCGTATATCTGTGGTCAATACAGGATAAGTTGATTGTATTTTCGACTCTCTTCTTGTGTATACAACTGTATGGATGGGATTAGGTTATATGCTGATAATAGGTATTGTGCTGTGTTATTTATATTCTTAATGTTTATATTCACGTCACCTATTATCATCAGGTATTCTGAGGCACCTTCTTCTGTGGCATAAAGTCATCTGTTTAATTCATCTAGAAATTTTGTAGTGCTTAAATGGGGGTGGTCTGTATATTGCGTTTAATATCAGGTTGTTCTCTAGTTTGGTTTAACTTTGATGCATATGTTTTCTGCAAATTCTAATTTATAGTTTATTTCTATTACTTCTAATTTATGTTTGCTAAATATTATTATACCACTACCTTATTCAGTTTGTCTGCAGTGTTTGTATTGTTGAAAGTTTGGTATTTGGTTGCCTCTTCGTTTGTTGCGGATATTTCTGTTAGTATTAAAATATCTATATCTTCCTTCAGATAAGCTTGCAAAGTCAGCCAGTATTTTTGAATGCTCCTGATGTTGATATGGAGAATATTTTTTTTTTTTGAGTAGTCACTTGTTTCCATTCTGTTATCGAGTTTAGAATGTAGCAACTGTCATGTTCCAGGGTGATTACATCTACTTGGTAGTCTGATTTTAAGTAGGTTGGTATGTTCCTTTTAATGTGACAGCTTGTTGAGGTCTTCTACGGATTTTATTTGGATCTTGTGTCTTTTTAAGGAATGTTTTGCTGTCTCTTATCCATATAAACTGGCAATTTTTTTCTGTTTTTACTTACCTCTTGTATGGTAGAATAATTTCCGATAATATGGCGTTAAGTATTCAGACAAGTATATTGGGATATTATTGTGAGTTCCATACAGATCCTTGACTACTGGTTTTTTAATCCTGCTGGCTTTTATGAGGTTAACTTTTGTTGGGCTGTTAGTGAGTCTCACCACGATGGGTGGGGAACCATCTCTTTTCCTTTTTTGAGGTAATCAATGTACCGACTGGATATCTTTTGAATCTACGGGAGCACCAATTGGCTTAGATGAATTACAGTGTCTTTTAAATGTTCAGTAACAATTTCTGGGAGACCAACTATAAGAAAATCATTTTTATACTGTTGTAGGTTTAGGAGTTTGTAATGTTGTTTTAAAGAATTAAGTTCTTGCCATAGTTCTTTAATTTAATTAAGTTATGCTGTCTTTCCATTGGCTCTTTAACGCTGTTTTTAATTTCTCTAACAGTCTGAAATACGTCATCTGCCTACATCATCTTCTAATAGATGATGATGATAATAATCTAAACAGCCGAGTAGGAAATTAATCCCATATAGGAACAATTGGGGAAAATTTTGAGAAAAGGGCAATGCTAACAATAATGTTAAGCATTTACTGGACTTTGGCTCAGGACACTGACTAATCATTACTAACACCATGTTTCAACATAAAGATGTGCACACGTTCACATGGAGAGAAGACACATGAAATAAAAGCCTCAATGACTATGTCATTGTTGACAGTGATAACATCATGCTGGTTCAGGATACAAGGGTGTACAGAGGATTTGAAATTTTAAGTGACCATTACTTATACTAAGCAGGATAAAGTACATAAGAAAAATTTTTAAATAATGTAAGTTAAGCAGCTTTTACAGGAAAATTGAAGACTCAACTATACAAACATTATTGAAGAAAAAATGAAACAAATTTAAAACAGGAGCCAAACCTTGGAGTCTAAAGGGCAAACTCTGAAGACATTGACTGATTTAGCTAGAGGTATGTGGTAAACGTGTCTGCAAAGATGAAAAAATAAGTACGTCATGCTAAACACAAGAAGCAGTCCTAGAAAAGACGAAAGCATACCAAAAGTTCCTAGCAAATAAGTCGGCATATATCCTAAAAGAATACAGAGAAAAATGTAAGCAAGTGTTAAGCTGCATAAAAGTAGCTAAACAAAAGTCATGGGAATACTTTGGTAAGTGAATGGAAAATAAATATCAGGAAGGTGGCAGAATGTTCTGAAGGCTATTTCTGAAGGAAAGAGTACTATAAAGTGAATCGAAGATGATAAAAGATATCCTAGGATATCCTAGATGGCTGGAATAATTACTTTGAAAGACTTAAACTGAGCAGTGACAGAACCATACCAGAAAAATTTCAGGAATACATATCAATACTGAGGTAGAAAAAGCTGTCAAAACTTGAAATATGAAAAGATAGCTAGAGCAGATGATATTCGACTAGAAATGGTTAAGCATGGAGGAATAAAAGTTTTGCAGTGGCTACACTGCATAATTCTGAGGGTCTGGTCAGAAGGTTGAATTCTTGAGTAGAGCTTTCATAGTCATCAGCCATTGTCGATCCACTGCTGGATGAAGCCTTTCCAAGATTACTTCAAAACTGTCCATGGCTCTCCTTTACCATGTCCCTCCTGTAAATCTGATATCATCAATCCACCATGATTTAGGTTGCCATCGTGGTTGTTTTTCCCTTCGTGGAATCCAATCCAGTATTTCTTTGGTCAATCGTTGATCTTGTCTTCAAGCAATATGCCCAGCCCATTGCCACTTCAGATGTTTCTCATTCTTCCCACGATATCAGACTTTGATTTGATTTCTTATCCACATATTCCTTTTGTAGATCATTTCCCTACCTGCTTTTAGAAGTTCAGCTATAACTCCACCCTCACCTGCAGCTTTTCCATTTTGCAAGCTTTGAATGCTCCATCCACATAATTTTTTCTGGTAAAATCTGTGGCACTTCAGTTATTCCGTAGTTTTATTCTTCATTTAATTTGCCATCCTGATATAATACTGAGTAAAATTCTGCAGTTCTTTTTGTTATAGCAGTACAGTAATGGACTTTGACAGGATACCACGTGGGATTCTAATCACTAAACTGCAGCCCATGAAAATGGATATAGGGTTAGTGAAGTGGATAAGAGGGTGGTTGATGGAGAGATATCAGAGAGTAGTTATTCAGAAGTAGAGTCCAAAAGAAGGCCTGTGACTAGTGGCATGCTGCGGGGCTCTGTTCTTGGACCGCTGCTGTTTAATTTGTACGAGTGATATAGGAAGGGATGAGAGGAACTGTTCAGTTGTTTGCTGATTATGCAAATTGGGTAGAGCAATAGCTACAGATGATATTAAAATTTTGTAAGATGATTTGGATAGACTGGTAGTCTGGGCAAAGGAGAATGGGTGTCAGTTTAATGTGGCAAAGTGTACGGTTATGCATTTTAGGGTGAAAAGATTACGAGTTGCATACTACACTGATGGAAATGTGCTCCAGAAAATTGATGAAGACAGCGATTTGGGAGTGTTAGTGGATAGGGGGTTAAAGTTTAGAGGGCACAAAGAAAAATTGGCTAAAGCAGCTCATTGGATTATTGGTTACTAAAGAATACTTTGATGAGCAGAGACAAGTAGGTTATTGATTCTCTTTATCAAGCCTTGATAAGACCCATCTTGACTACTGCGTGCAGATCTGGTCACCTGGGGTTTCATGGTGATGAGGAAAAGGTGGAGAGGATCCAAGATGGTAACAGGTCTATTAAATGAACCTTACGAGAACAGGTTGAAGATTTGTGGGTTACAGAAACTTTGTTGACAGGTGGAAAAGGGACGAGACATCAATTAGTGAAGGGTTTTACAAGATTAATACAGAGGAAATTTTTCAGAACCGGTCTGTTCTGGTGGGAGAACTAGGAGATATCCTTATATCCTTGGAAACTAAGCAAGACTGTAGTCAGCAAGGGTGTTAGAACTATTTTTTTTTTGCTTGTAGTGTGTGTGTGTGTGCACGTGCCAACTGTGAATGAGTTCAAAGCAAAGTATGACAGATACTATGCAAATGTTGGATAGTGTTTAGGGCCTCCCTCAATGAGTCTAAGGACTCCATGGAATAGCCTATAATAACAACAATAGAACTGGAGATGTCAAACTTAGCTCTTTGCTTTATGTAGATGATTACTCCTAAACACATCTAGTGCAAGTTTCCATGATTCTCTAACTAAACTGAATAATAACAAATTTGGCATGAAAATGGGCAATAAAAAAACCAAAACTATGAAAATAGGCAGGAACATAGAAAACTTCAGCTGCATTCTGAATGGAGATCTTACAGAACAAATAAAATATTTAGGCACAGTTTTTAGTGAAGATGGCAGGTTAAATCTGGAAATAGATAACAGAATAAGCAAACCTGATATGGTGGGTGCCAGCTGAATAAATTTATATGGAATAAGAGAGAAATTGGCTGAAACACCAAACTAGCAGTATTATAAGACAGTGTTCAAATCAGTTTTAAGGTATAGATCTGACAGCTGGATTAGAAATAAAGTGCTTGAACACAGACTACGTTCTCCCCAGAACCTTTTGAATGGGCAAACCACCCGGCTAATGAATGTTATGAACTGACATGGCTAAATAATGAGCAAGAATGGAAATATAATTTAAGACATTTTTTGATTAATAGAGATGAGAAATCAAACTGGAGAGTCTCGATACTCGTGAAACCAGTAAATCGATTTCTTGCATTGCAAGCCAATCTCAAGAGCTTCGGATATACATTTTGATGCACACCAATCTGTATGCGGAAGGAAACAAAAATCAGGATCTCGAATACAATAGTATCGGTTGCAAAGTAGATCTTTTACAAAAGAGACATAATTTCGATGTCTGAAGGAAATAAATTGTGAAAATTGAGCGAATTCGAATTGAAGACAAAAATCGATGTTAAAAATCTACATTTATTTTTCTTAATAATGGTTTTTGTCCTAAGATCGTGAGTCAAGTATTTAATATTTTATTGTATTTTGTAAAAGAAAATAGGCCTGCGAATCAAATCGGTGAATCAGTTGTGATCTCGGCGAATTCTCGAAACTCTCGAGGATTATGATGCTAATCTCGAGTGATACCAATTCCCATTCTTAGTAATTAATACTTATAAATAGTAAAATTGCGACATAACGTGCATTATGTGTCTTGGGTATTACTGTCAGTGCACAATTCAGTGATTTGTTCTGATTAATTTAATAGTAATATATTTTGTATTTATTAAATTACCCCATAATGAGAAAAAAGTCAAGTCAGAAAACCACACTATTAAGTTATTTTAAGAAAGATGAAACCGATAAGCATAGTAGCAAAGAAACCAAACCAACAACAGAATCGTCGATTTCTGCAATCTCTTTCAAACGTAAAACGTGCATCTAAACACTGCTTATCGGGTACTGACAGTGAGTGGTTTAAAAAATTCCATTGGTTAGTGGTGAAAGATAATGGAATGATTTGTTCCACATGTACGAAATACGGAAAGAGAAGACCCACAAACAAGGAAGTGACTTGGGTAACTATGACATGCACAAGATTTCCTTCGAAAAAAAAAGCTTGGTTGACCATCAACAAAGTAAGTTACACACTGATTCTTGTTCAGATATAATAAAAACAACGTATACTAGAAGAAACTGGAATAGGGCAAATTGAAAATTCAATTTAAATTTTGAATAACTTGCAGACAGATGCCTTTCTGGGAGCTTTAAGATCTACGTATTGGTTAGCAAAAAATTAGTTATCACATGCTACGTTATTTGAAAAATTGTTTGAGGTTTGTAAAACTATGGGCTGTTCCTACTTAGAACATCTTAACATTGGTAAAAATGCACATTATACCTCAGAAAGAATAATGCAAGAGTTGATTGATATTTTAGCATCAGAAATTAGACCTGAAATACTGAAAAATACATTCTGCAGATTATTTCAGTGTTTTATGTGATAAAACTACAGACATCTCAGTTTTAAAACAGCTGATTGTGTACATTAAATGTTTGTCAACTTAGAAAAGAGGTCAGGGTTAGTTTTGTATCAACTTGCAATATCATTGATGGCAAAGCTGAGACTATAACTATAAAGTAATTGAAACCCTTGAGAGTCTAGGCTTAAAAACTTGTAATCTGGTGGGCCTAAGATGTGATGGAGCAGCTATCATGATTGGAAAGCAAAAGGGAGTTGCAAAACTGCTCAAAGATGAAACAGATGGACTCATGTTCAACTATCATTGTGTTAACCACTGACTGGCTCTTGCTAGTGCCCAAGCAGCTGCTGAAGTGACTTTAGTCACGTTTAATGATATCTTAAGGAAATTGTTTTTCTTTTTCAAAAATTCCTCAGTCAGGATGGCTAGATTAACCCAAATCCAAAATATACTGAACAGTCCTCAGATTAAACTTAAATAGAGAATGCATAATGAGTGTTATAGCTACATTGGAAAGAGAGGCCACCAAACGAAATGATATCACAGCTGAAGGTTTAAGTAAATATATCAGAAAATATCGTAGCTTCACTAATGATGCTTTCAGATGTGTTACCACATTTATCTAACTTGTCTAGATCATGGCAAAGGCAAGATGTTGAAAGACACTCCTGGCAGTCATTTTCAAAATCTTCATCAGCATCTTCACATTGATTATTCAGATGTTATTTCTTTTAAGACTACAATATATGATAAATACATAGGCACAGTTATTAAACACCTAGAGCAAGATTTCTAGATATGCCAATCATTTCATGCTTTTCAAGACTTTTCAATGCAGAAAGTCATGATCAACGTGAGGCTTCTGAGATTCTTTTTGATTATTATTCTAGAAATGGAAGTCCTGCAGTTTTAAACTATGAAAGTACTAAACTAGAATGGGCAGTTGCATCAAAAATGATTAATGGACAGTCATACAAAAATCTAGATCCAAGACAAATGCTGCTAAAATTAGCAACAACATCTGAGCTCAAAGTCTTTTCCAAATTTAGCAAAACTAGCTGCTGTTGGACTGGCCAAACCTGTGAGCACAGCTGAATGTGAAAGGGGTTTCTCTGCATTACAGAGGATAAAAACCTGTATGAGGAATCACATCAGTCAGAACACTAAATAATCTGATGCTGATTTCACTGGAGGAACCATATCCAACAGATTTTAATTATGAAA
Organism: Typopeltis vanoorti; assembly: GCF_054136105.1. Lineage (NCBI taxonomy): Eukaryota > Metazoa > Arthropoda > Arachnida > Uropygi > Thelyphonidae > Typopeltis > Typopeltis vanoorti. The sequence continues at coordinate 99,399,851 of NC_143568.1, read as the reverse complement.
AAGCTGCTAACAACTGGGCTTCTAAGAAGAAGAGAAGAATTAATGTATAGAATTTTAAGCTGCGAGCATTACGAGCTTTTCATTATTTAATGAGAAAATAAGAAAAATCCTAGTCTTGTTTATTATAATTACTGTATAAAATATTATCCTTTTTTGAAGTAATTTCTAATAAAATTACTATTTTAATTTGTTATAAAAAAGGGTCTTTCTTAACTCATTCAAAATTTTTGTACGCCCAGCTAATGCTTCATTCCACCCGGCTGGTAAAAATTTCTAGGGAAAACACTGACAGATATAGAGTTCTATGATTAAATTAAACACTGAATAGATGGCAGAATCATATTAAAAATAAAGATATTAGAAACGAACTTGATACTATTAGCATACAAGAATGTGTCAGCAGAGCTAATCTAAGGTGGTACAGTCCCTTAAATAGAATGGCTGAGTAAAGATTAGCAAAGTAGGTGTTCGATGCCAAAATGGCAGGAAAGAGATCCAGAGGAAGACCAAGGTCTACGTGGATTGATTCGGTCAAAAGTGCCTTAGAAGCCTGAAATGTCAGATATGACAATATCTTACAAGTAATAGACTGATTTGGAGGAAAATTGTTGATAGGATATTAATGATAATGTAAACTTAATCAAGTAGTGCTGCCATAATAACCTGAACATCCCTTTGGGGTACATATCAGTCAATTGATGATGAGTTATAATTCATAAGGATGATAATACCATATACTTATGAAAACTTCATACATATCTTTTGGTAACTGCAAATTTGCAACTCATGCAAATGTTCACCTTATAAACATTTCCATTTACAATATACAGATTAGTTTTCTACCAATTCTGTTCTCCCACCTTTAATAAATTAACAAAGTTCAAATACAAATCTATATAATATTCTACAATCTTGGTCATAATAAATTTAGTTTAATCCTTTATCCAAGTGTGAGCAAACAAAGTTTGCGCCTGAAAGTATCTTCAGGACTGGGTTAAGGTGGTACACACCAGGGCAACTCGTTGCAAAGGTGGAGCAAGCTACCAACACTCCTATCCTAGTATCTCCTATAATGCAAAACACATCTCCTTGCGGATATGTCTATTGTTATGCATTAAGGGAAGGGCCACTACCCAGACCGGTTTCGACCTTTATTGAGGTCTCTTCAGTGGGAGCCAGGCCCAAGTCGAGATATCAGGCAGAAGCATTTGCAGGTCATCTCCACCTATAGGAATTGCCAATTGGTGTGCCACCCTTTTTTAATAAATTACTCTGGATTTAGAGAAAGATGTTGAAAGTTTATTTTCCACTTGGTTAGAGTATAATAAATTTAGTTTAATCCTTTATCCAAGTGTGAGCAAACAAAGTTTGCGCCTGAAAGTATCTTCAGGACTGGGTTAAGGTGGTATACACCAACGAGTTGCCCTGGTGTGTACCACCTTAACCCAGTCCTGAAGATACTTTCAGGCGCAAACTTTGTTTGCTCACACTTGGATAAAGGATTAAACTAAATTTATTATACTCTAACCAAGTGGAAAATAAACTTTCAACAATCTTGGTCATATTTCACAATGTTACAATTGAAAAACATTAAATCCAGCAATGTATTTTACTAGTTTTAATTTTTTTTTTTTTTTTTTTTTTTTTAGGTGTTTAAGAGTCAAAGCTGTATAACTGAGAGAAGACCACCACATAGCCTTTAAAGGAATGCGGAGAACCGACCAGGGCTTCTGACTTAATGTCCAATCCTCACCTTCTTGTGGTGCACCCTGTTGGGTATCTACCTAAATACTGACCGAACGAGGATGGGCAGGTAGTTTGAGATTTAGCTGACCAAATTGTATTCTTATTGGCTTAAACCAAAATACAAAATGATGGTACAACATGACAGAATTCCATGCCGACTGGGGCATCGCCCGGTTAAACAAAGCCCCCGTTGTTTTCACCAGGGAACCAGGGCAAACAGCGCAAAGTCAGCTACTGGAACAAATCATGAAGCACACTCCAACTCAACATCACCAGAGTTAAAGATCGGTACTATCAACATAAGAAGCCTGAATGGCAAAGAAATGGAGCTAGCTGAGGAATTAGATAAGTACCAGATTGACTTAATAGGGGGTGACTGAAACAAAAAAAAGACAAAAACTGGGGAGATCTTTCTGAGTAATAAATACAAAATGTTATATTCAAGCAATGACAATCAATGAAAAGAAGGAGTAGCCACAGTATTCAATACTAAATACGAGGCTAATCTTCTTGAATGGCAGTCAGTCTCAAGTAGAGTAATGTGGGCAAATATGAGAATGGGGAACTGGATAATAAGACTTATTTGGGTCAATGGTCCTACAGAAGGTTCTACTAAGGTAGAAGTGGAGGAATTTTTTGATGCTTTAGAGAAAGCAACTGACACAATGAAAAAGGAAAAGCTGGTCCTTGTTGGGGATCTAAATAGCAGAGTAGGAAGTGATTCTCAGACATACAAAAATGTTTTGGGAAAATTTGGAGAAAAGAGCAAAGCTAAGTATAATGGCAAATACCTGTTGGATTTCTGCTCAGAACATGGACTAGTTTTTACTAACACCATGTTCCAACATAAAAATGTGCACAAATTCATATGGAGAGAAAAGGCAAGGAATAAGAAAAGTCTCATTGGACTATGTTATTGTTGATAGTAATGTTTTCTCCTTGGTGCAAGACACCAGAGTGTACAGAGATTTGAAATTGGAAGTGATCACTATTTAGTCTTGAGCAGGATAAAATTGAATTTCATATGGAAAAGAATAACATGTAAGAAAGTTTTAAAGCAAATAAAAGTTGAGCAGCTCTCAGATGTCAACTGTAGACTAAAATACACAAAGATTATTCAAGACAAAATGAAAGAGTTTGAGAACAGGAACCAAACCTTGAAGATTCAGCCAGAGAGGCATGTGGTGAGGTTGTCTGTAAGAATAGCAAAATTAGAACTCCATGGTGAACAGAAAGTTAAAGAGTCAGTGAAGGAAAAGAAGAAAGTGTCTCAAAAGTACCTGGCAAATAAGTTCAGCTTGTGCTCTTAGAGAATACAGAAACAAATGTAAGAAAGCTAAACAATGTGTAAAATTAGCTAAACAAAAGTCATGGGAAGACTTTGGTAAGAATATTGAAAATAAATATCAAGAAGGTAGCAAAATACACTGAAGGTTGTTGAAGAAGCTTAGAAATGGAGGAAAGAGTGCTGTAAAAGGAATTAGAGATGATAATGGTGACATGAAAACCAGAGAAAAAGATATTCTTGAAGTATGGAGTAATTATTTCGAAAAATTGCTAAATGAAACAAACAGTGATAACACAGTGGTAAAAAACACTCAACAGGCATATGAAGAACACATTCATATTTGAAGTAAAAAAGCCATTAAAGGCTTGAAATGTGGAAAGGCACTGTTTAATTCCTGTTATTAAACCTGATATCAGGAATAGATGATATTCGTCCAGAAATACTGATGTATGGAGGTATAAAAGTCATACAGTGGCTGCAATGCATAGTTCAGAAGGCCTGGACAGAGGGACGAATTCCCGATGATTGGAGTATAACTCTCATAGTACCCATATATAAAAAGGAAAATAAAAACATATGTGAGAATTATAGAGGTATTTCCCTACTGAGTGTTCCTGGTAAGATTTATGCAAGTATACTTGAGAAACAGTTGAGAAGAATTGTGGAAGAAAAGCTTGGTGAACAACAAACTGGATTCAGGCCAAATAGAGGCTGTCAGGATCAGATCTTCACTTTACAACAAATAGTGGAGAAATCATGGGAATATAACAAAGATCTGTATTTAAGTTTTGTAAATCTGGAAAAGGCATATGACAAGGTGCCAAGAGAGAAGCTGTTCAATACGCTACAGTTATATGGTGTCAATCGGGCATTATATCAAGCAATACATAGTCTTTGAGTTGTAGGTCAGAAGTTAGAACTGAAGTACAGGAAGATGGTTTAATGTTAAATCTAATGTCAGACAAGGATGTACATTAGCCCCTCTGTTATTCATTATCTATATGAATCACATTATGAAGGAAAGTGGTATTAAACATGATATCAAAATTGGAGAGGTTAATTTCAGCTCTTTGCTTTTTGCAGACGTTGTACTTCTAAATAAACCACTACAAGTTTGCAAGATTCCCTGACTAAATTGAATAATTGTTGTAATAGATATGGTATGAAGGTCAGCAATAACAAGACAAAGACAATAAAAATAAGCAGAATCAATGAAAATGTCAAGTGTGTTGTGAATGGAGAACCTGTGGAACAACAGAATCAACAAAGCCGGTATGGTAGGAAGTCAATTGAATAAATTCATATGGAACAAGAGAGAAATTAGTCGGGACACTAAATTAGCTGTATACAAGACAGTGTTCAAACCAGTTTTAACTTATGGATCTGAGTACTGGGTCAGAAGTAAAACACTTGATCAAAGACCAGAGACTGCAGATATGAGAGTACTGAGAAAGATTAGGGGCACGAAAAGATGGCATCAATGGCAATATCATATTAAAAATGAGGATATTAGGAAACAACTTGACATTGTCAGCATCAAGGAATGTGTTAGCAGAGCTAATCTCAGGTGGTATGGTCACTTAAAAAACAGAACAAAAAAAAAAAAAAAAAAAGAACAAGTGTTGCTTGCCGGGTTGGCAAGAAAAAGACCCAGAGGAAGACCAAGATATAGGTGGATTGATACGGGGAAAAGTGCCTTAAATGTTAGAAATATAAGATCTGATAATGTTGGAATCTTGACAAGTAACAGACTGATTTGGAGGAAAATTGTAGATCGGAAGTTAGTAATGATGTAAATTTTTCATGTAGTACTATCATATCCTGTACACCCCTTGAGGATACATGGCAGGAATTCGATGATGACGACGATGAATGATAATTTTTTTCAGATATTTTTGAAAACTTGATTGTCAATCAGGATGCTGGCAGATATCCTGGTTTTTGTGTTGCTGGATGATTAGGTGTGTCAAAAGGATGATATTCTTGAGGGGAACCAGCCTATTATCCTTACAGTTCTGGATGCACCTTACAGGTTTGTTGCTTAAGGTCTAAGCAAATCTGAAATGTCAAAGAAATACCATTTGAGTTTCACACTCCTGGGATTAATTTGGTTTCTGTAACTTTGCATGATGCTGGCATTATTCAACAATATCACTTGACCATAACGTGACTACTTTGGGAAATCCTGTGATCCTTCTACTTCTTTCCTGAGTATCATATTTCTGATCTTTTACTTGATGCATGAATAATGCATCTGTGGTTTTTGTATTTGCTTGGCCAAGCCTTGTAAACTCACTGTTAAATCTGAAAATGAAGGATTTGCATCCAAATGAATTTTGGCTTCAGCACCAGAGATCTCCTGACTACCATGAAGCAACACAGAAATGCCTAATTTCCACTAGGCTAGCAAATGCCAATGTCACCTTTGGGCATTATACTAGCACTGCAGCAAGCCTTGAGACTGGTCCTCAGACCATAGGGAAAGTCAGCACAGTCATCCCTTGCTGAGAAGCTCTCAAATGAATGACCCTAAGTGGGCCATTAAGGATAGCTTGTCTTGTTGAAGACAAGGCCAAAGCAGTGAGTGCACACAAGGCATAAAAGGAGACATCAGATGTCACCTTTTATGCATGATCATAGGAGGTGACCGGAACCTACACTAATAGTGGTCTAGAAATCTAGAGAAGAGGGAAAAAACATAAGAGTGACAAATAGAAATTATGTTCCTTACAGTAGGAAGTTACCAATACTATTGAATGTAAGAAACTGTTTGTTCCAAAGATACTAGTTTGAAATTCAGTTAAATATCAGCAATGTAATAACTATCTTTTTTTTTTAATGATGTTTAAATGCAACATCTGGTAATAGCATTTGAAAATCTGTTCATAAATGAGGCAACTATTATGCCTCCAACAAACTAATCACATGCAGTCTTCAGATGGTAAACTTAAGTATATGTGGAATATAGGTAAGTTGTAATAATTAACTGAATCAGTGCTGTCTATAATGGGAACTGCAAGAATTAAAGGAATTCCAAGAGTTAAGAAAATAAATCTCATGGGAGTTAAATGGATGAATAAAAGTTTTAAGCAAGACTTTATATAAAGAAAATGTTGTATAGTATACTCAATATACTTAATAATACTCAATAATCTTAAGTATACTAATTATACTGAGACTTTTCTATTAGTTCTTTCGTGCTAAAGACTAGACATATGGATAGAGGTAAATGTTTTTTTTTTTTTTTTTTTTTTTAAATATCTGATCCACAAAAGGCCACAAGACCTATAGCACACTAGTGTCATGTGTGGGCAAGAGGTAAAAAAGGAGGAGTCTGTTTCACATTTTGCTTGAACAGCTGCAGGTTGTAATCTTTGGGGAAGGCAGAGTGGGAGAGATTGTTCCAGGAAAGAAGTAGATGGAATAAAAGAGGAGGCAAGTTGGTTAAGTGAATTTTAAGGTGGACTGTAAAAGGGTGTTGGTTAGCAGTGGCTGTTGTTTTAATGATTTTGGAGGCAAGTGGAGTAATAATAGTGGCCAAATCAGCAGAGCACCGTCCACGAAAGTATCTATAGAAGAGGCAAAGGCAGAAACTGAACATCTGTGAGAGAGAGAGAGAGAGAGAGAGAGAGGGAATTGAAGAGGGCTTGTCAGAGATGGATCATTAATTAGCCAGAATGACCTCTTCTGGATAGAATTGAGCAATCTTAGAGAGGATTTTGGTGCACTACCACAAATATGGGCGCAATATTCCATGGCTGGACAGATTGGGGCTTTGTGTAGTTAGCAGCTGTGAAGGTCTGAAGTAGGATCTTGTATGAAAAAGTACACCAAGTTTTTTGGCAGCTGCAGAAGCTATAGTTGAAATATGGTTGTGTCAGGAAAAATTGGAGGTGTAAGTCAGTTCAAGAAGATAAATTGGATCGTGTTTGGCTATCTCAGTATTACTGAAGGTAAGGGGGAGAGATGCAAGCTCTTTCTTGTGAGAGATCAGACAGAACTGGGTTTTGGAGGCACTGAAGTTCACAAGGTTGTCTTTGCCCAACACTGAGATATAGCTAGGAGATCTGAGTTCAGGTCCCTGGTAATGGTAACTCTTGAGGATTCTAATACTTGAGCACTATCAGGTTTGTCGAATGAAAAGGAGGAATGGAATGTACTGTCGGTGACAAAGGTATGGATGGGATTAAAAGTCTGTGAGAGCAGGTTCTTTATATACAAGAGGAAGAGAGTGGATGAAAGAACAGAACCCTAGGGTACTCCTGCATTGCTAGGGAAATCTGAGAAGAGTAAATCATCCACCATGACATGTAGTGAGTAAGAAAGTTGGCAATCCAGTTGCAGAGTAGGTCCCTGTGCCAAACCTGATCAAATGCCTTTGAAATATCAAGGGCAACCACGTGAGTTTCTCCATGGCCTGAGTCCATAGGTGGATGGTGAAAGCAAGATCAGCTGTAGATCGTGAGTGATGAAATCCATACTGCTGGTCACTGATTAGTTGGTATGCCTCCAGGTATTCAAGAGTTGGTTGTTGATGACCTTCTCCATAATTTTTGAGAGAACAAAAGTGAGAGCAATTAAACGGTAGTTCGTTGGTTGACTTTTATCACCTTTCTATGGGATGGGCTAGATATGGACCTGTTTCCATGTTGTCGGGTAGATGCTAGTTGAATAGGATAGGATAGATTGAAGAAGTGACACAGGATAGGTGTTAGTTCTGGGGCACAATTTTTTTTAACATAATAAGTGGGATGCCATCAAGACCAGATACCTTGTGTTCAGGTTATTCGGGATTCTTTGGATTTCTTTTTGTCGGAAAACTATGGGAGACACGAAGGGAGCTGTTCTTTGTGGAGTAGAGGCAACTTTGCCCAGGTCATCAATGCAGGAATTGGAAGAGAAGATGATGCAAGTAAGTTGGACTTATCTTTTGGTACTGTAGTAGGTGACTACAGTACCATCTGGATGCGAGTGGTGGAAAATATGTGGGAAGAACTTGCACCCAGAAGTCTTGGCAAGGGACTAAAAGGTATGACTACAAATTGGGCAGGAGGAAAGTTTGTAGCATTTGGCCCTTTCAAAGTCTGATTTGGACTTGTTGATAATTCTTTTGCAACTGTTTCTGGCTGCAGCATAGGCAGAGAGGACAGCTGGAGTTTGTCCTTGAGCAATTGTGGTAAGCAGAGTTTTTCTTTTACAGCATTGGCACATTTTTGATAATTAAGCCTCGGACTGGATGCTCTATAAGCATCAAAGCAAATAGAACAGGAAATGGATGGGTTCATTTATGATTCCTAATGAATGAAAGGAGGCCAATATATTTCAAATATACATAGGTTGGGGGGGGCATGGACAGATGTAGCCAATTAAAGACCATTCAGTAACTATGGGATGATGTTATGGTATACTGTCGAGGTCAGTTAAGCACCACACACATTAATGTGTATAGATGGATTTGATCCTTTGTATAAGATGGTGTTACAACCACTTTTATTGAGTCCCTCCTCAGGGCTCAATAAAAACGCTCATCCACTTGTCTGTTGCAAGTAGATTTTACCAGCTGGAGACAGGATTAAACAGAATATTTGGTATTTAATATAAAAAAAAAATAAATTAAAAAAAATCACTTTTCTAACCATGATGCAGTATCCCTAATCACTTTATAGACCTACTACCCACTCTGAGACATTTAAAAAGAAAAAGAAAAAAAAAAAAAAGGGGGGGGGCAGTGTACTTTTTTGCATGACAAAGCTTTGCATAATTTTTCAAGCTCTAGTTCCTCTTATCTAACTCTGCTGCTACCAGACTTCCATGACATCTGATGGGAAACCGTCACTCAAAGGGACCATGAAAGCATGACAAGAGCAGACTGACAGCAATCAGGAAATGATATTTGGAGGTGCTTAGTCTGTGAAAATGAGAATGACTAAACATGTAACATGGGACTATGCTCAAACCACAGCTGTGTAATTTTTATATTAATGATATTGAATATGGACTAGAAAGTCATATCATCTGCAGAAGATACCAAAGGTAGGAAGAGTAATTAAGAAATATCTAAAGCAAAATCCCTGCAGGCCAAACTGAACAGACTGAAAAGCAGGTTATACATTTTGGAATTAGGTGACTGCAAGCAGGGAATTATATTAAAGGAAATTTGCCGAGTATCAATGAAACTATAGACAGGAGTGACAGAAGACACAGAAAGTTTATGAACACAAGGTGATTAAGCCATACTAGGTAACTGCAATATTAAACAGGACATTAACTTGTAAGAAGTTAATTTCCCATTTCACAAGACTAATGAGACCATATTTGGACTACTGTACTCATATTGTCACCTGGATTACATGGAGATATTTAAAAGATCCAGTGACAAGCACCCAAGATGATATCTACTTTATGGAATTGTGCATACAAGGACAGAGAAAGAGAATGCATCACAGTCTGAGAAAGAGATCTTACAGTATAGATATGTGACAATTTGTAGCTTATGGCAGAGGAAGAACTCAGGATCAGCAATCCTGAACGATGAACAAGGCTGTGATTAGAAAGCACATGAGATCTAGGTCTTCTCATGCTATGTGGGTGAGTAAGTGGAGTAAGTTGATTCACCAAGATGAGACTTCCCTCGTCTTTCTCGACTATCACAAGGATTTCACATATCTCTAACAAACAACAATATCAAAAGTAAAAATTCCTCTCTCCTTCAAAACAAACTTTCTTTGATGAATCCTACCCACAAAAGGTTAAAAACTTACATTAATTAACAAAGTATCCAGAAGATGCTGGCTAACAGTGGGCTATGAATACCTAGGTTCATAGAAAAAACTATAACTGTAAAACAAAAATGTGCCCTGCTGCTCATAGGCATCTAAATCTCTTCTATTTATTTCTAATGGAACCTCAAGTTACAGTTCAAACTATTATCCAATTCAACAATGCAACTATATTCTGAATGATCCTTCTGTTATCATAGTAGTACTTATAAATAAAAACTGACATACCATGTCAGAGAATATGAAACCTAGAATCCCATATTTCTGATTCAGCTCTAGTTCAAAGTTGTCTTCCTGCATTTGCTTGCTCTTTGAGAAAAGAAATGGGGAAATAGAAGTGAGGAAATTGTTACAGGAGATAAATTAGCAGGTTATTAAGAGACAGATGAAAGGTAGATACTATGATAGGAGATTTACCCTCAGCTGAAAAGATTTTATAAAGGTACCTTGTGTCCAAAATGAAATTTAAACCCGTCTGACAAAGAATAATGTCAGTCTCATAACTGTGCTACTGTTAAATATCAAGAACAATGGCTACTGAATGAAAGAGGGAAATTATGCAGAGAGAACAGGATCAGTGAATGAAGGTAATAATTGAAGTGAAAAATAGGTTGTCAAGAGATAGGTGGAACTAAATATAAGAATGAGAATGACAATGGCATAAAAAAGTAGAGTGACAGAATGCACGAGGAAGATAAATTGGGGTGAATGACAGTAAGTGACAGGGTAATTAGAGTGGTCAAAGAGGAATGGGTACAGAGTGCATAGCACTAGAGCAGAGAGAACAGCTTTGAATAGACAAAATAATCCATATGAAATCTCACAACTCAGGAAGCAGTGGTGAGATTTTATATGGATTATTTTTGCAAAAAGTATAAGAAATGTGCTGAGTTGGTTGCATGAAATCAGTGCATGAAAGGATTACTGAGATAAGCTTGTTTAATGGAAGAATACAAAATCTTTAAAAAGAACAGAAAAGATATAAGGGTGTAACTTCTCGAAGGAGAAGATAGTGCATGTGATGATGGCCTGAAGCTATTTGGTGGAAACTTAAAATGAATACATAGCTAAAGATATTATAGGCTTGGGAATGTAAGGACAAGATTACAAACGCTTATACAAAATTAGCTGGCCAAATTAAGAGGATCTTAATGGGAAATTTTAATTACAGGAATGCAGAATGCAGGAAGGAATTAGAGATTGGAAGCAAAGAGTGAATTTACTGAGTGACACCTACCCTATGCAGATTGCAACAGAAGCAGCATTAGGTGAACAATGTTTTTATGTTGCTCCCACCCCTTGAAAGGTTATTTGCAACCCTGTAGTACATTTTGTACCGTGGATGGACTGAGGCTATGTTATCTTTCTGTTTTTATCAATTATATATTTTCTGTTTGCTTTTTTTAAAATTAATTTTGACATAATCCAGAAACCCTGCTCTAGCAACCAGACTTAGAACTTTTTCAAGTCACTTCAGGCCTCCACTAAGCAGAATGGTCTCACATCGGAACAATCACATACATCTCCCACCTGAGGACAATCACAAACATCCATGCTCATGAGAGGATTTAAACCCGCAGCCTGTTGGTTGGAGAGCAATAGGCTAACCACTTGACCAACCAAGTCAGTATGTCTGTCACATTTAGTGACAGACTAGCAGGATCTATATTGTGACCTGTAGGTGACCAATCACAAGGTATCGACTAAGGGGTTGGTGAAAAAGGAATAGGTTTCTATCAAGAAATGACATATACAGAATGATCCATAAGTAACAAGGTAGTTGTCGGAACAACAGTCACTACAATTTTGTTTTGTAATTATTTTCATTGTTGATTTTTGTTTGGTGTTATTAATTGATAATTATTTTGATTTGAACCAACTAAGAATTGTAATTACCAACATTAGAGAGATGAACAGCATGATTTTATTGTGACAATATTTTTTCAAAACTAATCAGAGAGATGTGCAACATTTTGAAGAGCCCTTTCATCACTTCATAAAATGAGATAGTGCCAACCTTATCAAGCACCTTGAAATTAAAGACTTGGTAAGATCTGGAAAACCAAAGTCTATCTGCATCTCTTGTGAAAAGTTGATAAATGCATTAATGTGAATGGACAGTACTTGGAACAATTTTTGGGAGATCTCTATTTTGTTGTGTGTCCAAATAAACACATCCTGCAATTACGGTGCTTATATCTTACGCTCTGCTAATAAAATTATTCAGTTTAAATTGTGGATTCTGACTGCATTATTACTTCTTGTATTTGTAACTTGTATTTACTTGGATTGTAGACATTTTAAAATGTCTACAATCAGTAAAATTATGATTTTAAAATATATACATAGGAACTATGAGATTGGACAATAAAGCTGAGTTTCATGGTCAACTTACAACTGTGCCATGGGTTGTAAGGAAGTATATCTGGAAGTATTTTTTTTTTTAATGTAAATTGCCCAGAAAAGGTAGTACATACCTATCAAAAATAACCCAAAACTTCAACAATCAGTAAACTTATTAATTGGTTGCTTCAATTACAAAAAAAGAAGAAGAGGACACAAAGGATGGCCATTAGTCAGCCTGAGGAGAGGGGAAAAGTTAATGACAACTGGTGTGAATGTGTAGTTTCCTAACTAGACAGAAATCCAATGACAGGCAGCTGGGATAAATAGATACTGTTCTCTTAGAACTGCAAATTAAAGAAATATTTCGCAATATACAGCTCGTTGAGTTTGAAAGATTTTTTATAAATAAAAAAAAAAAAAAAAAATTGATTTTGATTTTACTGCACAATATTTAGCTCATTATGAAGATTACAGGTAAGTGATACCAAGTGTAACATTTCGAAATTTAAACAAAGTCTGGATTTTCATTTTATAATCTCATACTCTATCTTTTTTTATGTCTTCGATTAATGCAATTCTTTGTGTTCTCTCATCAATGCAAGAATTCATGTGCCACTATTTCCTTTGTTTCCATGCAAGTTTTTATTTTTTGTGATTTTCTTTTATATTCCTCATGTATTCTGTGGGAAACATACATTACCCAGTAAACATTTCCTCTGTTTATTGGTTGTGACATCATTTGCCAGAAAATTCAGCTTGCTATTGTGAAGATTATGAGCTTTTTGTTTGTAATAGTGAGTTTAAAATAACATTAATACATTTCATCATATAATTTCAACACATATTTCACCATCACTCTCTCCAACTGGAGAGAGTGATCATATAATCTTGTCTTGGGAAGTCGCAAAACATAAATTTTCAAGTCAGGAAGGGGTATATATGGAACTACAAGACAAGTTATTATGACCAGCTAAGGAAGAAGCTTGAAGCAGTCCCATGGCATAAAAGCTGCATAGGAAGAATGTTAGTAGTGTATATTCAAGAAGTATCTAGAAGAAGCAATAACAGACTGTATACTCAAGGTCAGTAGGATTCATTAGGTACGAGTTAGATCAATAATTAGTATAATTAAGCATGGGTTGCAAAAAAAGATGTTGTAGAGGGTATATGAGGAGAAAGATGACCAGCATGGTAAGGAAGGCAAAATCAGATTATGAGAAGAAATTAGATGAGCAGGCCAAAGAAAATTCTTTTATTATATGGTAAGAAGAATGACTATGAAAGGATAATGGGTATTGGTGATAGAAAGGTGACAATGCCAGACAAAATAGTTAGGCTACTGAGTGGCCACTTTGCAAGGGTATATCATCCAAGTGAGGTTAGTGCTGTGACATATATAACAGACTGAAGTGAGAAGTGACTACAATCAGGTCAACTCAAATTACTACAACACGAACTAAAAAGATATAAATGGACTGTTATGGGACTTTGTGAAATTCGATGGCCCAAAACAGGAGAGCCAACAACAGATGAAGGACATTTGCTTTTTTACTCTGGATGTGACTGCAGCAGAAAGGAAAGTGTCAGGTTTTTGATACACAAATCATCACGAAATTCTGTCATGGAATTCAACCCTATCAATAGCAGAATTACTTTAGTCTGCCTGAGAGGAAAACCACCCCATATATATCTCATAATATATCTCAATATCTGATAAAACCACTCATAATCTGTGGTTGGGGCATAGACCATCATACAGGTCTATGCCCCAACCACAGATCACGAGGACTCTGAAGCAGAGGAGTTTTATGGTCAACTTAATGCAACAATCACCAGAGTGAATAGAAAAGACCCTTTGATTGTACAGGGTGATTGGAATGCCAAAATTGGAACAGACATCGGCAAGGATTATCTCCCATTTGTTGGACCATGTGGCTATGGGGAGACAAACGAAAGAGGTTTTGAATTGATTAATTTTGCCTCACAAAATGAACTTACCATTACTAACACTATTTCCCCATAAACCTTCCAGATGGACATGGACTTCCCCTGATGGTAAAACACACAACCAAATTGACTTTATCCTTGTAAGCACCAGATCTAAAAACTTAACCTCACAAGAACCAGATCATTTCCTGGAGCCGACATTGGCAGTGACCACAATATGGTCATCGCAACTGTGAATATGAAAATGAGGGAAAGATTACCTACAAAATCAACTCAAAAGATATAATATAGAAAAATTAAAAGATCCCCAAATAAATACACTATATAAATACAAATTATAACACAAGCTTCAAGAAACATAATAGTATCGAATCTAAAACCAAATACTTCTCACTAAAGATAACTGAGACGGCTGAAGAAATCCTTGGATACAAAAGGAAAATAAATAAACCATGGATAACCAACAATATTTTGGCCCTATGCGACGAAAGAAGATATTGAAATCTCATATTAATAGTGGTGATAATAAAGAACAGTATAAAAATATTAATAAGATTATTAAAAAAGAAATCAAACATGCCAGAAACTTATGGATATTGGATGAATGCAAAAATATAGAAGAGGACTTAAATAAAAATAATTCTAAAAGTGCTTTTCAAATTATCAATAAGCTAACCAAATCTTTTACCGCAATTAATTGGAGCATAGAAGATGAAGATGAAACTCCTATCACGTATAACCAGAAAATAATTGATAGATGGAAATGTTATGCAACCAAGCTTTTTCAACCAAGGACCCTCAACTGACTGATGATATTTTGGACGGAATTTTGCCAGGAGTATTAAAAGAAGAAGTTATTGCAGCAGCCAGCTCCTCAAAAATTGGAAAATCACCAGGAAGTGATGGTGTCACAGTGGAACTGATACACGAAGGAGGTGACATCATCATAGACACCTTGCTAAATTTATTCCAGGACGTATGGAACACAGAGACTAGGCCTTCTGATTGGAGGACTTCTGTCCTTGTACCTATCCCTAAAAAGGGAAACAGCAATAAATGTAGCAACTATAGAACAATAAGCCTTATTAGTCACCCAAGCAAAATCCTGTTAAAAATGCTATTGTCAAGAATCGAAAAGAAAATAGAAAGCAGACTATCAGATGAACAAGCAGGTTTCCGGAAGTCCAGAAGTACAATCGACCATATTTTTACAATACACATATTAGGCGAAAAATACATAGAACATAACAAAATAATCTGTCACAACTTCTTAGACCTTCAAAAAGCTTTTGAAAGTCTAAGAAGTTCGCAGACAATATGGCACGAGGCATTATGGAAAATTTTAGAACATTATGGTATTGACAACAAAATCATTAGGATTATTAAATCTCTTTATTCCTCATCTGATATGAGAATTGAAATCAAAAATTACAG
This sequence comes from Typopeltis vanoorti, assembly GCF_054136105.1. Taxonomy (NCBI): domain Eukaryota; kingdom Metazoa; phylum Arthropoda; class Arachnida; order Uropygi; family Thelyphonidae; genus Typopeltis; species Typopeltis vanoorti. The sequence continues at coordinate 99,384,311 of NC_143568.1, read as the reverse complement.
CAATGAACTGCTCCGGGCAGAACGGGGAGGGGGGGTGGTAAGACAGGGGTATATCTTGTCCCCCTCTTCTTTTTAATTGTTTTCTGGAATATGTCATAGATGAAGCTGTTTATGAATATGACACTGGAATATTAGTTGGCGGACTAAGAATAAATAACTTACGTTTCGCTGACGATATCGATCTTCTGGCAGAAAGTGAAGAAGAATTACAAGAGATAACCAGCCATGTTTTTGGAACATTAAAAAAATATGGATTATACATAAACCTACAAAAAACAAAAACAATGATAATCTCAAAATCAGACATTGAATTCTTAAAGATACAAATTGGCAATAAGCAAATTGAGAATGTAAAGAAGTTCACTTATCTAGGAAGCACGTTGAGTCAAGATGGTCGTTCAAAAACCGACATTAAATACAGAATTGCAAAGGCAACCGTGGCCCTACAGAAGTTAAAACCGTTGTGGGGAGATAACAGAATAGCAATCACAACCAGACTAAGACTAATTAACACCTTGGTGAACTCTGTCCTTTTGTATGGTTGTGAGGCCTGGACTTTATTGAAGAAAGATGAGAGGAGATGCCTGTCTTTCGAAATGAAAACTTACAGAAGACTTGAGAATTCCCTATACTGCTCACGAAACCAATGAAAATGTCCGAAAACTGATTGACTCGATAGATGGGAGAAAAAGGGAAAATATTCTGACCGTCATCAGAAGAAGACAGATGAAATGGTTCAGACATGTGAAGAGGGCTAATGGCATTCCAAAGCAAACCCTAGAAGGAATCGTTCCGGGATCAAGGGTTAGGGGCCGACCTTGATTAAAATGGACTGATAACATCAAAAAATGGACAAATTCCTCCCTTTCTCAACTGACATCAAGAACAAGAGACCGAGGCGACTGGAGGCTAGCAAAGAGTATCACCTACCAGCCATGAATGACCTAACGGTTCATTTAGGACTATGGGAGAAGAAGAAATGAGAAGAGATTGATGAATTGGAAGTACTTAGGAAAAGATTACAGAATTTCAATTTAAATATTGCTGTGGGATTAGAGATATCAGCTCACGCTTTATGAGAATGTGCAAAAGAACTGCCAGTGCCTTTGACTAGACTAACTCTCAGCTCTGGCAGAGATCCAAGGGAGTGGAAAGAGGACAAAACAATTCCTTTGCATAAAGGAGGCTCTGAGACTACAGTAGCAAATTATAGACCAATCAGTATCTCAAGGGTAGTGGTAAAAGTACTGGAAAAGGTGGTCAAAGAGAATTCACGAATTAGGGTAATAAGAATATGATGTTCAATGAGGAGCAGAATGCCTGTTGTGAAGGTCAGCCATTCATTAGTAATTTAACCTTTTATAATGAATGGCTGACCTTCACAACAAGTCAGCCATGTGGAGAAATGTAAAGTTATACATTTTGGGGTAAATAAACAGATTACAAACTGTGCACCCCACTGACGGAACAATACTTGAGAAAATTGATGAAGCTAGAGATTTGGGGAAGGTAGTAGACAGAAAGTTGGAGTTTAGAGGACATATTGCTAAGGTTGTCAAAGTAGTACATAGGATTACTTAATCATTGAAGAATACACTAACAAGCAGAGATAAGGAAGTAATCACTTCTTTTTATAATTGCTTGATACATCCACATCTCAATTAATGTGCTCAGGCTTGGTCACCTGGGTTTCTTAGGGATGAGGTAGTGGAAAGGATCCAGAGGAGTGACCAAGACGATGTGGCCTGTAGAATGCTCCTTATGAGGATAGATTATAGGACTGAGTGGGTTGCAAAAAATGATTGTTAGGCAAAAAAAGTGAGAGTATAGAAACATTTAAGTTACTTCAAGGGTTTTACAGGATTAATGCAGGAGAAATATCAGTTGGCTAGTTGGGAAGAGGGAGTTTGTCATCCCTAGACGTCAACCCATCCACACAATATGGTAGATATCTGGATGGGTTCGGGTCTCCCACGATGAGTCTTCAGACTCCATGGTGGTGCCTGTACAATAATAAAATCAGTACTTAATAAACCACATAATGCGTAATTCTTTATAAAGTGATAAATTATTAGAGTTGATTCATATTTTAGACAATTCAATTGTCCAAAAGTATTAAGTTTGGACAATTCAATAAGAAATATGCAAAGACAAGATTTATTATTCTTTCTTTTAGTGTTACACGGTGATCAGCATTCATTTTAGAAATTATGGACTTTACAACCGTGTTATAAATAACTATTTTAATTTTCCGACGTTTCGACCTTCATATTAAGGTGATCATCTACAGCATACACAAATATACAAGAACAAGCTGAGTTACATTTCACACAGTATGCTAAAGAAACAATGATTTGATCAATGGTTATTCTACTGGTATGACTTCTAGTGAAAATATATACATAAAATAAATAAAATTACAAATAAAATTAAAAAATTAATTTCTTACAGTAACAATGATGTCCTAATTTAACATGACAATTGTTATATTAGATTTAAGATTCGAGACTGTAGATAATCCAGAATCTTAAATGTAATATAACATTGTCATGTTAAATTAGGACATCATTGTTACTGTAAGAAAACTGTCTATATGAAAAAATGTTTCTCTGATGTTATCTTAAATAGAATATAGCTTTGATGAGTTTCTAATTAATTTTTTAATTTTATTTGTATTTTTTATTTATTTATTTTTTTTTAATTTTATATATATATTATAAAGAGAAACCAGAAAGAGAGAGACAGAGAAAGCTGGGAAAAATTTGTATCATGTCTAGAAAATGACATATACAAAATAAGACCCAGTGCGTACAAAATACTAAAACACATGATATAAAAGAAACTGCAAATATAAATTGTGAAATAGATGTAAAATAATTTTTGGATTACTTTACAGATCTTTGGATGGATAATACTGCCATCAAAAATAATTACACCAGAAACTTACAAAATACTTTAAATGATATGATAACAATGAAAGAATTAAAGGACAACCTAAATAAAATAAAAAATGGCAAATCAGCAGGAGAAGATGGGACAAACTCTGAACTGTATAAATTTGCTGGAAAAAAAAATTCAAAGATTACTAAAATTTTTAAATAAAATATATACAAATGGTATATATGGATTCTGGATTATCTACGGTCCAGAATCTTAAATCTAATATAACAATTGTCATGTTAAATTAGGACATCATTGTTACTGTAAGAAAACTGTCTATATGAAAGAATGTTTCTCTGATGTCATCTTAAATAGAATATAGCTTTGATGTAGTTTCTAATTAATGTTTTAATTTTATTTGCATTTTTTATTTAATTTTATTTTATATATATATATATATATATATATATATATATATATATTACATTATCACTAGAGGTCATACCAGTAGAATAACCGTTGATCAAATCATTGTCTCTTTAGCATACTGTGAGAAATGCAACTCAGTTTGTCCTTGTATATTTGTGTATATTCCAGATGATGACTTTAATATGAAGGTCGAAAAGTCGGGAAATTAAAATAGTTATTTATAACGCGGTTGTAAAGTCCATAATTTCTAAAATGAAAAAGATTTATTAACTATGTCTGAAAAATCAAACTGAGAAAATAATTTTAAACCCACCTTTATCTTTGTAGATAATTTTGGAGTCCATCCCATTAATAACAGTATCATTGTTTATGCTAGCTGTTTGTAAGATTTCAAGTATGTTCTTTCCTCCTTCACTGGTTTCCTGAGTAGGTGGATTTGCTGTTCCAAAAGGATGAGAATTCTGATTCATTGCAGGATTAATAGGAGTAAAATAACTGTCTGAACTAGTGGGTGGAGGAGATGGAAATAAATGTGGCTCACTGATTCCAGCTAAAAAATAATTAAGTTCATTCTTTTTTTTTAGTTTTTATAAAAAGAAAAATTATTCAAATATTGAGTTGTTTTTTTAATTTTAAAAAGATTTTTTAATTATTCACAATCCACACTGCATCAGCAATGCAGACCTTAACAAGTCTGTATTACTCGTAATATGGATGATTTTATTAAATATTAATAAAGGTTATAATTTTTAACAATGGAGAGAGAGAAGTTAGTCTGGTGAGTCTGAAGTTACTTAACAGATGATGGCTAGCTTCAAACTTCATGTGCAAGCACAAGTTTTGAAGAAACTGTCAAAATTATAGTTTAACATTTCTGAACATAAGACTGTTGTTCATCATCACCATGCAATATTCTTAAATAATATTATTGTTTAGCTAAGCTCCAACATGACCGAACCAATCCTAAAAGCTAATAAATCTACTAAATGTTAAAAATGTTTAAAATTTTAATTTTTCAAAGAAATACGTGGACATACCTGAACATCCCCGGGAGGAATTTTTTCACAAAGCACTTAAAATAAGGCCGAAAACCAGTGAAATAATAAATATATGATAAGCAAAGTGAAAAGTCCAAAATGACAGAATAAAAATAGGGTATGAAATGATGCAAATATGAACCAATAAACAAACGAATATGAAACAAAATTAAACGTTTATGGGTTTATATGTATGCATTCCATGTTTCTATGAATCAATATGAACATTCTTCCCTAAACTACTTGACATATCTAGAAGAGGGAAATCTGGTTAACAGGTGACCCACAACCCTCTCCCTCTTAGCAATCACTTTCTTATAGGCCTTATGTTTTCAACAGGTATCATAACCACTGTTCTACCAAAATGGCCACTAACATTCTTCCAGTTTTTGAAGTTGCAAAAAATGCTACTGGTCAGCATCTATGCACAGTCCAGTTCCAAATCTAATGAACAACTCGTCATTCCCTTTCACTTTTATACTTCTCTTTGGGACAGCCTCCCTCAATGTCTTTCTTAGAACCACACAATCTCCACACGTTCAAGAAATATATCAGAGCTTGATGAAAAGTATTCGTCTAAATGTCCAAGACAAGCAAGAATTTTTAGTTCACAAGTTAAAAAAAAAAAAAAATAATGAATGAGAACATGCTCAAGCATGTTCTCATTCATTATTTTTTCAATTCTTTTTTTCTCATTATTTTCTCACTCATTATTTTTTCAATTTCTCCAAATATAATTTCTTTATACTGATTCTAAACATGTAACCTAAATGTTTTTGCGTAATATGGATGATTTTATTAAATATTAATAAAGGTTATAATTTTTAACAATGGAGAGAGAGAAGTTAGTCTGGTGAGTCTGAAGTTACTTAACAGATGATGGCTAGCTTCAAACTTCATGTGCAAGCACAAGTTTTGAAGAAACTGTCAAAATTATAGTTTAACATTTCTGAACATAAGACTGTTGTTCATCATCACCAACATGTTTCGAGTTTTTACAAGTGTTTTTACCTTCAACATTTGTATATAATGGCAGAGAAGAAATTTACTTTTTCATAAGTGATACTATAGGAGTGAACTATAAGTATAAACTTATTAATAAATAAATGATCATGTATCACTGATAAATTCAGCTTTTTTCTTCATAGACTGATAACACTAATAAACAAGTAATTAGCATGTATGCTTCAACATTGGCAGTTACAAAAGGCCACACCATTACAAAAGCTTATAAAATGACCAGGTCTGACATTTAGCATGCAATATTAGGTGAATGGTACTCCAAACAGGATGATACTTAACTAGTGAGCCAGCTCAATAATTTATCAAGTCCTATATCAGGTTCCTTCATATTATCTAATTTCTGACACATAGCACTGATCGGCTATGGGGCTGAAACTTCTATTTGTAAAGTTGATAAAGCACAAGAATTCTTCAGGCATCCCTTATACCCAAAAACATGTCCATTAGGTTGTAAAAGCAGGTTTCATGATTCAACAATTAATGACAGGATCAATTTCTGTTATTGTTAACAATAATGGAAATTGGCCCTAGCTTGTGGATCCTAGTGCTTTCATGAAAATTCACAGATCTTCTGTATACATTACAGAAATGCATACTAAATTAGTTGCAGTTTCTAGCTGCAAATATAGATTCTCTTGAGACTGACAAGTGTCTCAAGGAGTATTATTCTTCTGCCAGACAGTCAATAACATCACTTCAGTATTTCATAGATATCTAGATCATACCTTAGCCTCAGCATTACTATCATTTGACATACTACACACAGTCACTCCAATTTTTCCTTTAACTGGAGTGGTGCCTCATGGATTTCCAAAGAACAATTACAGAAGTGTTGCCTTTTATTTATTTTATTTTTTTTGAAGTTTTATTAATAAAAATATAATAACAGGAGACAGAATAGTGACTGTGAAAGGGTGCATGGTGGCCATGGAGTGGGAATGGTGAACCAGGAAGGAGAGAGGATTGTGGACTTTGCAGTAGCGTTTGATCTGGCAATTGTGAACTCGTTTTTCTACAAGAGGGAAGAACATTTGATAACATTTAGGAGTGGTAACAACAGTTCACAAATTGACTACATTTTGATTAGAAGAAAACATCTTAAGAGTGTGACAAATTGTAAGGTAATTCCAACAGATCAAGTGGCACACCAACAGAGCAAGTGTGCGCAGACTTTAAAATAAGATCAAAGATAAGAACCTCTGGAAGCCATGGGATGAAGACAATTAAGTGGTTTCACTTAAAAGAAGAGTGTGAGGAATAGTTTTAGGGAGATGGTGTTAGAGAGGATTTCGGATGGATCGGAAAGTGAACAAGATTGGTGGAAACATAATTCAAAAGTAATCCTGAGCTGTGCAATCAAGGTACTTGGTAAGACACCTGGAATGATTAGAGAGCAGAAGGAGGGTTGGTGGTGGAATAATAATGTACAAGAAGCAGTGACAGCTAAGAGGAAGGCAAAAAAAGAAGTGGGATGAGTCAAGAGTGGAAGAGGTGTACAGAGAGAGAAAGCAAGAAGCCAAGACAGTTGTGGCACAGGCGAAGGTCATGGCATATCAAGATCTGTACGATCAATTAGAAACAAAGGAAGGACAGAAAAAAATTTACCACCTAGCAAAATATAGAAATAAAGCAGCAAAGGACATCTTGCATGTGAAGCAGATCAAAGACACTAAAGAAAGAGTATTATGGAGGGATGTGGACATAAGAAACAGATGGAGAATATAATTTAAGGGACTTTTGAATGCGGAAAATGCAAGGACTCACAGAGAAGATGGGCAGCCTTCTGAGGGGATGGTGCAGAACATCAGTAGAGTGGAAGTGAAGGGGGCCCATGAAGAGGATGAAGAATGGAAAATCGGTGGGCCCAGACATGATTCCAGTGAAGGCATGGAAGGCACTGGGGGAAGAGGGAATTGACTGCTGTGGGACCTGTTCATGAAAGTTTGCCAACAGGAAAATATACCCGAGGAATGGAGGGAGAGTATTCTTGTCCCCATCTACAAGGGTAAAGGGGATGCACAAGACTGTAAAAATTACAGAGGAATAAAGTTGATGTCCCACACAATGAAGATCCTAGAAAGGGTTCTTGATGGAAGATTGAGGAAGGAGGTGGAGATTGAAAGGAGCAATTTGGCTTCATGCCTCTCGAAACTTTTCCAACAGATGCTATCTTTGGGTTATGGCAGATGATGGAAAAGTTTCGAGAGAAACAGCAAGAGTTACATCTGACGTTTATTGATCTGGAGAAAGCATACGATAGAGTGCCAAGTCAAGAAGTCTGGAGGTGTCTGAGGGAGAAGAAGGTACCAGTGAAATATGTCAGGTTGGTGCAGGAGATGTACAGAAATGTGAAGACAAGAGTTCGGACCTGGCTTGCATCAAGGGTCTGCATTAAGTCTGTTTCTGTTTAATACTGTGATGGAGGTGGTGACGGAGGAGGGGAGAGAAGACACGCCTTGGACAATGTTGTATGCAGGTGACATACACCTTGCTGTGTGCAGATTCAAGAGAAGCAGCAGCAGCTAAACTGGATGAAAGTACTGGAAGAGAGAGGTAGGAGATTGAGCAGAAGTAAGACAGAGTATGTGTTGCAAAGTGGACAGGCAGCCAGGAGACAGATCTGGAGCTGGAAGGAAATGTCATCAGGAAGGTGAGGGACTTTAGATACTTAGATTCGACAGTGGAAGAAGATGGAAAGGCTGAGAAGGAAGTGGGATGCAGGATACAAGCGGGTTGGAGGAACTGGAGAGAGATGGCTGGAGTGCTATGCGATAAGAGGGTGTTGATCAATCTGAAAGGCAAAATCTATAGGACAGTAGTGAGGCCAGCTATGATGTATGCTATGAAAACTGTGGTCCTGAGGAAAAATAACATCAGCAGGAGGGAGGTAGTAGAGATGACAATGCTTAGGTGGATGTGCAGTGTGACCAGAAAGGATCGTCTGAGAAATGACTATGTGATGGGAACAGTGAAAGTTACGAACTTAGGAGCGAAGACACAGGAAGCACGGTTGAGATGGTTTGGTCATGTGATGAGGAAGGAGGATGAATGTGTGGGAAGAAAGGTCATGCAGATGAATGTGCAAGGAAAGAAGCATGGGCAGCTGAAGAAGAGATGGAGGGAGCTAGTAGAAGAGGACTTGAGGATGAAGAACTTGGATGTGGTGACAGCCCAAGACAGGAGGATGTGGAGGAGACTCATCATTAACAGCAACCCCACTTAAGTGGGACAAGCTGCAGAAGAAGAAGATAGTTTTATTAATATAAATATACTTACGGTTTATTTTTATTTAACAGAATGGTAATTGCTTCCACAAAGTAAAGCTATAATATTGCAGCATGTCTTTACACAAATGCCAAGATCATCAGAAACAAAAGGGGCAGAATTTGTTGCCCTTGGTGAATGTTTTGGCCTACAATTATTGGCATAGCAAAACCTGGCTATCAGAGTCAGATAGTAACTGGATTCTCAGTGTAGAAGGTATAATATTTCTAGGAAGTACAAAAGAAATAGAAGATTGGGGGGGGGGGGTTACTACCACTACTAACAATGTCAGATTTGGGTCCAGTTAAGGCAGAAACTCATGAAAGCAATAATAGTGTTCCATGTAGCATTGAGTCTGAAGCTATCTGGTAAGAAGAGAAATGCCATGACAAGCAAGTTACACTTAGCAAACAATACAGGTTTACTAAAGGAAGATAATGTTTTAGCAGTCTGTTCATATTTTATTCTAATGTTATGGATGGGATGGATACTGTTACTTTACTAAGGCATTTGATAGAATGCCAAAGGATATTCATAAACTGGAGAACATGGGATTGGAATATGAACTATTGACTTGGAAATGTGGGAAGCATTTTATTTAACATATTAAAAGAAAAACAAATATCAAATAATATCCTAAAAGATATAAGTATATATGAAAATAATCAAACATAAATAAGATTAAATCATGAGCTATCATATACGAGAGAGATAAACTAAGGAGTCTGACAGGGATGTACCCTCTCAGCAACTCTTTTTATTATTTACCTAAATTAAATAACAATAAAATGGAATAAAAATTTCCGTCCAGGTATTAAACTTTCTCCTACTGCGAACTTAAAAACACTCTCCTTTTTGCCGATGACCAAATAATAACATATTTTGAAGATAAATTACAGAAAGCTATTTTAAATCAAAATGAGATAGCCAAAGATTATGGTATGATAATATCAACAGAAAAATCAAAAACTATGGCCTTTAAAGGACAAGATCCAGTAAGAAATAAAATAGTAATAGATAAGATTTTAGAACAGGTGAATTCATTTAACTACCTAGGTTGCATGATTAACATATGAAAAAGATATAAACTTAAAAATTGCAAACATTTAAAAATACCAAGTGCGATCAACTCTATATTTAAACCAAACCTAGTTCAAAAACAAACCAGACTAAAAGTATACAATACATAAGCCCTAATGTATGCAAGTGAAATCTGGACAATAAAACAAAGATTAATAACAGCTGAAATGAAGTTTATGAGAAAAACTGCAAAGTATACTCTATTTGATCACAAAAGAAATTAAGAAATTATGAAAGAATTAAACCAGGCATCAGCAACAGAAAATATTAAAAAATATAAACATAAATGGATGGAATATGTTCAAAGAATGAAAACAGAAAGATTACCAAAACAAGCCTTAACCACCTTACCGGCCATTATGAATCAAATACGCATCCTCATACGCTTCGTATCCATCATATATTTCAACGTAATATCAATGGTATTACAATTTTAATAAGCACTTCGCATCCATGATAACCTTGACATCTATAGACGTCTTGGTCAGTAGCATGGTTAAAGCACAAGCCATTAGGAAAAAGAAAACCAGGACATCCTCTTAAAAGATTCAACGACGACTTCTTAGGTCAGAACAGACCACACTAAACTTAAATCCTTGATAGGCATCATGATGATGACTTCATACAAGATGTTCAATTGTTTGCTCATGATGCAAAGATAAGCAAGGCAATCAGCGATGCTACTGATATATAGCACTTACAGAATGATTTGAATAAGCTGTTAAAGGGTAAGTGATAATAGCTATCAATTCAATGTTAATAAATAGAGTTATGCACTCTGGTGTGATGAGATTTCATATAATATTGGTGAAATTATGAGTATGTTACAAGAAATTGAAGAGGCTAGGAATCTTGAAGCTATGGTGGATGGGAAACTAAGTTCAAAGGTCACATTGCCAAAATTGCAAATATTTATTCTTATGGCAAAAGGAACAGAACAGCTACAGGTCAATGTCCAGTCTGGAAAGCCAATCCAAGGCCTCACTGTCACCTTGTGGATGTCCTGTAGACCACCACCGTAAAATTGGTGCCTTGAGCAGTCGTTCACAATATGAGTAATCGCCTGAGCCATGAGAGAACAATCACAATAAGGGTGGTCTAACAGCCCTCGTTTATGTAGTAGGTAGCCACATCTGACTGGTTAGTTCTGACCTCGTTGACTGATGACAAATCTTCCTAGGAAGAGCAAAACCAGGCTGAAGGTCACAGGGATCTTCCACCAGAAAGCCATTTGTTGGAAGATTGTTGGACCAGTATTCTCTCCACATGTCAAGTGTTGATGGCAGGGCAGCTGAAGGGAGTTTGTCCATGGATCAGAAAGGCTTTCTAGATTTTAGGTGAAGACTAGATGGATTTATGAGAGTCTGGTGCAGAGACAGGAGTGGGTTGCTCATTGCTTTATGAGATTCTTTAATTGAGACTTGTCTTCTTCATATGTTTGGTGGAGCAATGTTAGATAGGACAGGCAGCCAGGAGAGAGGGTGCTTCTCACTGTCCCACTGATTATGCTCATGGTAGAGTTTAGCTGGGTGTCTATAATGTTAGTGTGTGCACTTCTTTCCCAGATAGGGGTACAATATTCTGCTGCAGAAAATGTGAGGCCTAGTGCAGACGACCTTAGGACTTCTGCACCACAACCCCAGGTTGTTCCAGCAAGCCTTGAAATGATAGTTTCTTGTTTTAATTTTGTTGGACAGGTTGGTGATGTGCCTTTTATAGGCTAGGCAAATTGCAAATACAACTCAGAGGATAACTGCGATGATGAAACGAAAATTGACATATTTGTTTCATTAGGAAGTTATTTTGCTCCTTCACAAAACCTTGATACCACACCTGGACTACTGTGCACAACATTTGATCTCATGGGTTTGGATGGAATAAAGAAGCTGTGGAAAGGATCCAAAGAAGAGTATCATAGAAGATATTGGGATTATGGAATGTGGATCTACCAGATTGAAAACATGTGGACTGTGGACACAGGTAAACAGGAAAAAGAGGGGGAGGGGATGGTATGATAGAGACCGATAAACTTTTGAAAGGGTGTGAAAAGATTATCAACTGATGAAATATTTTGTTATATGGGAGGTTAGGAGTGGACAGCAGTTCACCTGTAAAAGTTAATTTTGTGCATAGCTTAAAAGGGCAAGAACTAAATTTTTCTCTCGCATGCATGAGCGAGTAGAACAATTTGCCTGTTGAAAGAGTGAGTACCCAGTGTGAATGAGTTTAAGAGAGGGTATGATGCTGTACATTACTCACATGGTGTGGGTAATCAATGGTCCCCATGAGACCTTGACTCCCTGGATATCTCTGATGAAAATATTTAAGAAAAAGATCATGCAAATTCATAGGCTTAATATCTTCAAATGCAGTTTTACAAATGTAAATAGTTTTGAAAAATTTATAGGTGAATTTCGATTTCCCTACATATTGTAATTGCTAATAAGTACCTCCGATTAATTCACATCATGCTTTTATTTCCCCTAGTAAACTATGCTTCAGCACCATGAACATCTAGGTGATCAGAAATGCAGCCCAATAAAACAATAATTTATGAAAATGTTTTCTTATACATTAACAATTTAAACAGCTTAAACAATTTAAAATTCACAATGCACTGATAAAGTTGAAGAGAAGAGAAAATTCAATAAAACTGTCCAACCACAGTCAAGTGCTAATGAACAAACTGATAAAAACTTATGATATAATTAGAATTAAAGGCCTTAGCCAACAAAATACTGCACCACCTCTTACACTTATTCACTGTGAGCACTCTTACCACCCTCTCAAGCAATATAGTCCAAGCTCCTACCACTCCCCAAGCAAAAAACTTCTCATAGTCTTACATACACATTGTTTTGAAACTTCCTGGGATGGCTTCTTGTCCTCCTTCCTTCTGCTACATGCAAAATCTCTCCACTGTCAATCTGGTAAATATATCTTAACAGCTTAAATGTTCCAATCATATTACACCTGTCTCTTTCCACTAATTCATATATTACATGTCTCAGTCTATCTTCATAACATGCTCTGCAGCACTGTTATTTTTATTATTTACCTCTGCACTCTCTTTACAGTTACTTCCTTCCCTACAAATCTCTGTGACCAGATGTGAACACAATAATCCAGAGGTCTGGATCAAGGGTACTGTCACTCTTTTCTCTGCTGGTCAGAGCCCTCACTACTATAGCAATCCTTTTTTGTCCAATTAACTTGTACAAATTTCTATCCATATTATGATAGTTAAAACAGACTTGTGAAAGAACGTCACTCCAGAATTAACCTTTTCCTTAAATCGCCAAAAAAGTTAATGACAGTAAAGCTATTTTAATTGCAGAAACATAAAATACCTTGCTTAAATATAAAGAGCCAACAGGCCAAAATATGTTTTTACATTATGGAAAATACCAAGAATAGCGATCAGAACTTTACCAACCTTTGCAATGAGTTGCCCATGTTTGTACTATGCTCTAGGACTACTTGCATTAGCTCACGCTAGTATTCGCTGATACTTTTATAGTTTTTTTATACTATATTCGGCATGAAATTCTCTGATTCCAATCTTTGAGTTTCTTATTCGGTTTTAAAACAATGTGGGATCTAGTGTCCCCTTAATTTAAATAAAATTTACCTTGTTATCAGAGATTTTGTATTGCATGTGCTAGAATAGTGGTGCAGCAGCATTACAGAAACTAGAAACAATTTCTCCAAGAATGACAACTTTCACTATGATTGAAAAGTTATACCAATTTTGATGGGTGAAGTAACAGCTGATTCATATCTCCATCATTAATTCTATCATAAAGAACTTCTTGGCATGCTAATGATATAAAACTAAACTAAACAGGACATGCAATGACTGAAGCAGTTTACTCAATGCTTGAATGAAAATTAGTGGGCTATGTAGGTCATTCAGTACTTAAATAAGTACTCAAATAATGGTCACAAGCTAGACTGTATGCTCAGAATAAGCTTCCAAAAAGTTTCAGTACTTTGCTTGGCATCATCACATACTGTATATGAAATTTGTTTTCAAAGATCGCCTTGAACTAGGCTTTTCAATAGTACTGAATATAGTACTATTTAAACATTTTTCAGCAGACATAGAATTTCAATCAAAGCAAGCAACAATGAATACAAATGGCTTTGGAGTTGATTCTCTGATAATTAGTGAATCAGAAAGATCAATCCAATCTTACATGAAGAAACATGTAAAGAATCAGCTAAACAAGGATAATACTGAGCTGGTAAGTCGATATTCATCTTTCCAGGTGGAATATTATATGATCCAATTTCTCTCATGTCATTAGTGAGCTTGATGGTCTTCATTCTTTTTACAGCTTTAAATTTTGTGTGGAAGAAGAACAAACTGCAGGCTAAGATTTCTGTACAGCAAGAGGATTCATAAAAACTTGATTTGTGGATCCACTTTCAGTCTAACAGCCATGAACAAGTTGAAAGGTACCAGCTTCCTATCACATATACAAGCTTGGTCAGAATGACATGCGGCAGGAACAAAGATAGTGCTATGAAGAACTGGAAGAAAAATGTCAAAGTGGAGAGAAAGCATGGAAAATCAATTATAAAGAGGGAAATTTATAATTGAAAAAATCAAATTCTGCAAATACCCAGCATATAACCTGAACCCAAATACTGCATAGGGAATATGTGGGACTCATGCAGTCAATAACAAAGTTCATAGATCTTCCAGATCCATTACACAAATCTACACTGCCTCAGCACTAACTTTACTGATGTTTACTTCCACTTCCATTCTGCAAAACCTCATCTAATTTTCCTAACAAATTGAAATCTCAATCTTCTCAAACACTACTCATCTCTGCTTTCCCAACTACACACACACATTGATTCCTTTTGCCTGACAGGTGGGATTTGTGCATGTATTTGCTCTGGTATATCATGCCAAAGAATATCCTACATGGAATCTCCCAATTCTGAACTCCTCTGGCTAAGAATCACTACCTCATTCTGCCAAATTCATATCATGTCTTTACAACCACTCTGTGAACTCTTCAATTACCTTTCCCTAAATGTTGATTTTCTTCAAATTCACCTTTCCTAACAGCAAAGTCATCTTCCTCGGAGACCTCAATGTTCACAACACCAGCTGGCTGCCCTCTTTCAAATGCATAAATCAGGTAGAGAGGCCGAGACATTTGCAATCACAAACAATCTCACACAAATTGTTCATATAACCACCAAAATACCAGGCAAAACCAGTCCCCTGGATCTCTTCCTCACTAGCAATCCACCTAATTACATTGTGTATTGAGTTGTCTGTCTTCTAGGCAACTCAGACCACAATCTTGTGCATAATCTCTTACCCCCATGAAGCAATACATACATAACCACTCACATCCACAATCCACATGCTGCATACAGCATTAAAAAACCACAAAAAAGCCAAGCGGAATGATCTTTGCAACTTCTATGGCTCATTCCCTGGTCAGACTGTTTCCAGCCATGTGCAGAAAGAGCCATTGAAGTAATTCATTCTTATTGACCATGGAAACATTATTCCCTACTCTGACCTAAATTCCCATCTTCTATCTAAAATCGTGATTCTCCCACAGGTGTACCAAGGCTGTAACAAAAGAAGAGTCAAGCATACCACAGCTGGCTTGTATCCAAAACTCCATTTTCCTATACTGCTTACACAAAAAAAAAAGTCTAGAATAGTTGCAAGAAAAGAAGCAGGAAACTTGCATCCTACCCAAATGGTAGCCATGTCTTCTGGGCTTTAGCCAAAGCTGGAGCATAGAAAACATGGCTGTAACTTCTATCCAATACTATTCTCCATCACTATTACATCACCACCCACAGAAAAAGCCAACCTCTTGGCTTCTTATTTCTCCTCCACTTCTTGCACAGCTGATCATGGTAAATGTGACCCCAACCATTCCAAACACTCAATGCCACTCAAAAAGTTTGCTCAAATTGGCTACCAAAAAAGTCTCCTGGCCTGATGGCACTCCTACAATTGTTCTAAGTGCGTGCTTCAGAGTTAACCCTACTCTATGCCACCTATTTATGCTTCTTCCTCCACCAGTATCTATCTTACAATCTGGATTAGACCATATACAAATTATTCCTAAGATGGGTGACTAATCTTTACCTTCAAACTACCATCCAATTTCTCTATCACCTCAATTTTTTCTAAATGTAATGGAAAGAACTATCAACATGTAACTCCTATGCTTCCTTGAAGACTCATCTAATAAATGATCAATATGGATTCAGTCACTGCTGATACAGGGGATTAACCTACGTCACCCATCTCTGGACAAACACCATGGAAAGGTCGATAAATCTCAAGGGCTTGATATCTCCAAGGCTTTTGACTGAGTTTGAAAAGTGTGAACTTCTATTAAGTAAACCCCCATCATCTGGTCTGCCCCCTGATTTCTGCAACTGGATAAGCAGCTTTTGATTGGATGCTCAATTTGAGTGATGATGAATGGCTTCTTATTTTATAACTAAAACTGGGGTCCAACAAAGCAGTTCTTTTGCCCACCCTCTTACTTCTATATATAAACACAATCTACTCCAGCTAACTGCCAATCCAGTACATAGTTTTGCTGATGACAGCACACTGCACTCTTTTTCATTTGACAAACCTTGCAAAAGCTCAAATCACAACAACCTGTAGAACCTCTAACCTGTACTACCTTAAATTCTGCTCTTCAAACACAGTTCTGCATTATTTCCAAAAAAAAATAATAACTTTTTTCTTCTAATCTTAACCGGACAATATCCAAATCTTTATTCAACATGAGATTTAGCTTCTTGGGATAACTCTAACCTCAAATCTCTCTCTACACAAACATATCACAAATATTGCTTCCTATGCATTAAAAAAATTAGGCTCTCTTTTGCTTGAGATATTACTTTAACCCCAAACATCTAACCCTATACAAATCACAAATTTGCCTGACCGCTGAATATTGCTCTCAAATCTGAGGTGGTGGTGGTGCCGTAAGTGTACCCTAAAAATACCGGCTTCTATACAGAAAAGGGCAGTTAGAATGACTGATGACCTAATACACTAGTGTATTAGAATGATCTAATACACTCCACTCACTTTCACAGCATACATCTTCTATAAATCTATAACTCCTATGGCCACTGTTCATCAGAACTGGCATTAATAATTCTCCCACTCTCAAAGTTCAACTCTAAACCCACAGAACAAATTTCACTTCCTCTTTTCTACTGCTGCCCTCTGGAAATTCCACCATATGCCTCCTAAGGAATACAATCCACAACTTTAAGTTAAATGGGAAAAAGTTCCTTATTGCCGAACCACAGTACTAGTGTGCTGTGGGTTGACCAACCTCTCCTGGATTGGTTTTTCATAAAAGGAAAAAAAAAAAAAAAAAAAAAAAAAAAAGGTCAGTTCGTTTGCCTGATAATATTCCTTAGTAAGTATCAACAAAGATGATTTTAACAGCTGAAGAGAGAATCTTTAGTCACCTGTGGCATTACGATGAAGAAATGGATTTTCTTTTTATAAATGTCTTTGTGTTATTTTTCCTTTCAAGAATATATCTCCAAAGAATCACAAACAGAAATTAAGTGTGGAAGCAGATGAGCTTCTTTAAAAATTTAAATTTCCCAAAGGTTTATTGGGGAAAAAAAATTACTAAGCTGATGTCTTTCATTAGTGATAAGATGTTGAACCACTTAATATCAGACCTCAGTGATGGTATCATCCACAACCCTTACATTTTGCACATATTTCCCAATAGACTAAAAAGAAACCATGGGCTATGTTAACAAAAATCCCAATTTTTCCATTCTCTATATTTTATGCAGTTTTTGGCTTTATCTTGAACTGTCACACCTGCCATGATCAACAAAATTTCTATAACATCAATATTTCATTATGAGAAAACAAGCTATGCTTGTTAGAGAAAGGTAAAAGTTTTGGTATATCTTTTTATTCATTTTTTCTTATCTCCTCAGAATCACTAGACCTATTTTACGTGGCTCCTGATTTTGTATGGGAAATGGCACAAGCTTATGTATAAAAAAAAATTTGACTTCCTTATCAGCTTATTTCAATCTATGTTTGTCATATATATAAATGCTATATGAAATAGAAATGTGGGAAATTTCTTCTTTATTTCATATGAGTAATATCAAGATATTAAAATTAAGTGACTTTCGAGATGGACCACTACAGATAAAAGAAAAAATTTTTTGTTGGGGTATGTTATGTGGAACTTCAGAAATGACATAGGAAAAACAACGAATTGTTCAAGATGAGGTTGTGAAAACTTGAAACCAATGTTTATTAAAACAAAAATATTAACAATAACTATTGGGCATGCAAATGCTGAGTAACATAATTTATTCTGAGATATGATACTACTTAGGCTATGCTGTATTACCTTTCTGAGAAAATAATTATAATTAAGTTACATTTACAACATTTTATGGATTGGATTGTCATAAAAATAAAATGATAAAATTCGCAATGATATTTACAATTGCTAGCAAAACTAACTTCATAAAATAGCACACAACTACATGGAGAGGAAAAAATTTTAAATTTGCAACAAAAATTTCATTTGCGAATGTGTGCATATGTACACCACATGCATGTGCAAATAAAGGGACAATGTTTGAATACTTTTCTAAGAAAATCATCAAAAATGAACTTTTTTACCATTTAACACATGAGCAATTAGCTCATCTTGAAGTGAAGATCTTCGGCTATTTTCACCAGAACCTGGCATCCCCAACACAGGACTTTCTCGTTTAAACCACTGGCTGAAACGACTACATCCAATTTCATGACTTGCTCTATCTGGTGGTGTTCCATTCTGAAATAACAGAACATTTATTTATACTGATAATGAAAATTCCATTATTAATTCGAGCATGAGAAGACATTAAGTACTTAAGACTTTCAAATTAATGTATATTTTTAAAATTCTTTTTCCTTTTTACAACAATACTGATCATTCAAAAGTAATGCTTATCTTAAAGCCTCTACCCAAAGAAATAACCCAGTGAATTAAGTCAATGTGTGGAAATAGAGATTTCAAACTATTTCTCAATAATTGCCCTTCTTTTAAACACATTGTCATTCCTGTGTAGCAAGTGTAGTGTAGAAATTCAGGTGGTTTGGGTAACTTTTCTTAATTTCCTTTAATCTCTTCATTTCTATTCATTATTGTAACCACAGAAATGAAATAAGCCCATAGAATATCATCACCACCACACTCCAATGGCCATTGCTCCCAATAGTGCTTAATGGTATAAACACACCAAGAGAAGAAAAAAAAAACTATTTCTACCCAGCATCTGTAGAGCACAATTACAAATGTGACAAGCACACAGCACTCAACTGTTATAATTTGTGCTCTAGATAAAAAACCAGAAAAATATTAGTAATTTCATTCTCATAGACAGGCTTATACGTTGGTTATGCATTATTAAACCACTTAAGGAATTGAACAACGTAGTTAAGGATATAAATTAAATTAAACTTTAATAAATATTTTCTGATATTTCGGCAACGTCACGTTGCCATCTTCTAAAGGAACTTACAAAAAATGTAACGTGCACGTAGGCACTACAACACAGAAACTGGGAATGAAGAGATGAAGCTATTGTTCTCCTAACAGTCCTAATGGTGCCCTCTAGTGGGCTAAGTAGGTGTTCTTGGCTGTTGGGCTGAAGGTCTGCTGATGTAGGCCTCCCAAATTTGGGGCAGTCGCATACAACCAAATTTGTTGAGGTTTGTAGAATTTCTTAGGGCTGAGGCTGATTCCATAAAGAGTCTTTCAAATTTGTATTTGCTACGGTGTATCACTGTAGCTTTCTTCCACCGTATTTTGTGGCGTGTATCCAGAGCATGGTCCGCAAGCCCAGAATGACTGTATTTGTGAAAACGGATGTAGTCCTTTTTTCCCGAAATTCTGATATTCGCTGTCCTGCTTGTTTGGCCAAAGTAAGACAGTTTACAACTGCAAGGGACCTGGTATACACCAGGCAGGTCTAGGGGAAGTGGTTGGTCTTTAGTGGAGCGGATAAGGGATGCCAATTTTCTGTAAGGTTTGTAACAGGAGGTCAGGTCATGTTTTTTTAAGATTTTGGTAATCTTTTCCGAGGTGCCTCGGATGTAGGGAATGGTGATGGACTTAGAGTAATCCTTGTTGTGGAGGGGGGAGGGGATCTGTGGTTTGTAGGTTCTAATATTTTTTGGATTTTGGGGGGGGGGGGGGGGGGGGGGGTAGCCATTGGCTGAGAAAGTGTTGAGGATGTGATTTAGTTCAGTGTTTAGGGCCAAGTCGTTTGAACAGATTAGTTTAGCCCTGTTGTATAGTGTTTTCACTACTCCATATTGTTGTGAGGGGGGGGGGGGGGAATTGCTGGTGAATGTATCTGCCTGTATGGGTGGGTTTTCTGTAAACTGAGAAAACCAAGGTTCCATTAGGATGGCGGGTGACTAGTGTGTCTAGGAAAGGGAGGCTGTTGTTTTCCTCTTTTTCCAGAGTGAATTTGATTCTGGGGTGTTGGTTGTTTAAGTGTGTTAAGAAGGAGAGAAGTGTTTCAGAGCCATGTGGCCAAATAGCGAACACATCATCAACGTAGCGAAGCCATATGGTTGGTTTTTGTGGGGCAGAGGCTAAGGCTTTTTCTTCAAAGGTCTCCATAAAGAAATTGGCCAAGGGTGGAGAGAGTGGTGAACCCATGGCTGTCCCCTCTATTTGTTTAGAATTTTCCTTGCCAAACGAAATAGCCTGAGTTCATTGTGAACTGAAATAAGGCTGAGATATCGGGAGAAAATTTAGCTTGGATTAGCTAAATTTTCTCTAAAGTTTCCTTGAGTGGAACATTTGTAAATAAAGAGGAGACATCAAAGCTGACCATTATGTCAGTATGTTGGAGTGTAAGGTTTTCTATGCTGGCTTTGAAATGGGCTGAGTTTTTTTATGTATGATGGTGTGTTGCCAGTATAGTGTGCGAGCTCTTTGGCCAATTGTTTAGCTAATTTGTATGTGGGGGAATCAATGCCATCCACTATGGGACGTAATGGCACATTTTCTTTGTGTATTTTTGGGAGTCCGTAAATACGGGGGGGGGGGGGGGGGGTATCGAGTTAAACGGCTTTAATCTGTTGGCAACTTCTACAGGCCAAGAAGTGACTCTCTTAAGGAGCCTGTGAAGTTTTCTAATTTGAGAGTTGGTGGGATTGTAATTGATAGGGAGGTAAGTGGCCCGATCTAATAGAAGAGCATTCAGCTTACCTGTGTAGTC
Source organism: Typopeltis vanoorti (assembly GCF_054136105.1). Taxonomy (NCBI): domain Eukaryota; kingdom Metazoa; phylum Arthropoda; class Arachnida; order Uropygi; family Thelyphonidae; genus Typopeltis; species Typopeltis vanoorti. The sequence continues at coordinate 99,363,306 of NC_143568.1, read as the reverse complement.
CTTTTGGTAAAGTACTACAGTTGCATTTCCCTTATCTGCTTTGGTGATAACTAATTCTTTATTATTCTTCATTTCCTGTAGAGCTTTATATTCCTTGTTGGATATGTTGGTTTTTGGTGGTCTTGCTTTGGAAAGGACACAGGCTACATCCAGTCTTACACTGTTGGCGACTTGATGTGGAAGGTGGCGGATTCCGCATTCGATCTGGATCATAATATCCTCACTAGGTGTTTTATTGGGAGCAATGGCAAAGTTGTGTCCACGTGACAGCACGTTGTTACGTGGACACAACTTCGCCATTGCTCAAAGGAACAAAGTTGGATTCAAATTCTATTTTTCCAGGAGTTATATTCCTTAGTCCATATATGATATTAATCCTAGTTACAAGAATACCAGGGAGAATAAAATAAACATCAAACACTAAAACTGACAAAAAAAAAAAATCATGTGACACACACTTACTAGTTTCATATCAGTTATATTAGCACGAACATGCTATTAGAATCAAAGATGAAGATTTGTGTTAATATTTTGAAAGTTTATTTTCCACTTGGTTAGATTATGATAAATTTAGTTTAATCCTTTATCCAAGTGTAAGCAAACAAAGTTTGCACCGGAAGTATTTTACTACGAGTTGCCTCAGTCCTGAAGATACTTCAGGCGCAAACTTTGTTTGCTTACATTTAGAAAAAGGATTAAACTGAATTTATTGTGTTAATATATTGTATACAGTTTGAACAACTGTGGGAGTTAGGGACACCAACCCCCGTGCAAAAACCCACATAACTTTTGACTCCCCAAAAACTTAACTACTAATAGCCTACTGTTGACTGGAAATCTTACCCATAACATAAACAGTCGATTAATACGTATTTTGATGGTATGTATGTATGTATCATATACTATATTCTTAGAATAAAATCTAGAGAAAAGAAAATCATAAAGAAGTGAAAATACGTGTACAGTACTGTATTGTATGTATCTATAGTTTACGTCATCTGTTTACAAAATGAGTCACGTCTATCAGTATCTACATGAATATTGTCTTAATAGATACAAAACACTGTAGATATTATATTTATTACTAACATCAGACATCAAAAATGAAAAGATAATGTGAAAACGAAATTCGTATTTATTTACAGGTAGAACAATTCATGCATTGATAACAAAGCAGTAGTAATACGATTGCTTTATGGTAGCCTAGTGCAATCAAAACGACTGCTCTGCAGTAGGCTAGCCTACACACTAATGAATGAATCATTATAAAATTTGTATTTTATGCTAATTAACTAATTAATAACAGTTAATTTTTTGTAGTTATGATTTAATACTACATCTTCATGTTTGTTTACATTTCTCGACTGCAAATAGCCATGAATGGTTTGTAAATGTTTGTGTGCATAAGTTTTGATAAATTTTAACATAAGAACACAATGAAAATAGGTAGAATTGTTGAAAATGTCAACTATGTTGTGAATGGCGAACCTGTGGAACAAGTAAAACATTTCAGCTACTTAGGTATTATTTTTACTGAAGATGGCAAATTAAATATGGAAATAGACAACAGAATCAACAAAGCTGGTATGGCAGTAAGTCAATTGAATAAATTGAATGAATAAATTGAATAAATAAATTGGAATAAGAGAGAAATTAGTCGGAACACTAAATTAGCTGCATACAAGACATTCAAACCAGTTTTAACTTATGGATCTGAGAGCTGGGTCAGTAGTAAAACACTAGACCAAAGACTAGAGACCGCAGATATGAGAGTCCTGAGAAAGATTAGAGGCGTGAACAGATGGCATCAATGGCAATATCATATTAAAAATGAGGATATTAGGAAAGAACTTGACATTGTTGACATCCAGGAGTAGGTTAGCAAAGCTAATCTCAGGTGGGATGGTCACTTAAACAGAATGGGCGAGGAAAGATTTGCAAAACAAGTGTTCTCAGCCAGATTGGCAGGAAAACGACCCAGAGGAAGACCAAGATATAGGTGGATTGATTCAGTACAATGTGCCTTAGACGATAGAAATATAAGATCTGATAATGATAATATCGACTGGTTACAGTCGACCTTCATCATGCTACCTAAAAAAGTAAATGCGAAAACTTGTAATGACTATAGAATGATCAGCCTAATGAGTCACGTTCTCAAAATGTTTCTGAAAATAATTCAAAAAAGAATATACAGAAAATGTGAAGACACCATCAGTGATACCCAATTCGGCTTTAGAAACGGCTTGGGAACAAGAGAGGCCCTTTTCTGTTCTCAGATCTTATTTCAAAAATGTATTGACCAAAACAAGGTAATATTCATTTGCTTCATCGACTTCGAGAAAGCATTTGACAAAGTCCAACATGCTAAAATGATTGTACTATTAAAAAGAATTGGATTAGATGGTAAAGACATCAGGATCATTGAAAACTTATATTGGAACCAAAAGGCATATGTTCAAGTTGATGACATTATTACAGACTCCATTAACATCAAACGAGGAGTAAGGCAAGGATGTGTGCTGTCACCTCTTCTTTTTAACATCTACTCAGAAACCATATTTCAAAAAGTCTTGGAAGGAAGAAAGGAAGGGATTAGTATAAATGGTGAGATCATCAATAACATCCGATATGCCGATGATACAGCTCTTCTGGCTGACAATATTCAGGATCTTCAAAATCTTTTGGAACTAATAAATGCAGAAAGTGAAAAAATGGGATTAAAAATAAATATCACCAAAACTAAATTCATGGTCATAAGTAAGAAACCAATTCTTAATTTAGCACTTTCTTTAAATAGGAAACAAATAGAAAGAGTGGCAAAGTTTAAATATCTCGGATGCTGGTTAAATGAAGATTGCAATCCAGAAATGGAAATAAAAGTTAGAATTGAAATGGCAAGAAAAAATTTTCTCTTGATGAAATCAACACTGTGTAACCGTAGTTGAAACTTATAGCTTAGAGTACGCATGGTTAAATGCTATGTATGGTCTGTACTGCTGTACGGTACAGAAACTTGGACCTTGAAGACAACATCAATAAAAAGACTTGAAGCCTTTGAGATGTGGTTATACACACGAATGTTAAAAATCCCATGGACAGCAAAAACGTCCAATCAGGAAATACTGGAATGGGGAAATCACGTGAACTTTTAGATACCATAAAAAGAAGGAAAAACTGCATATCTTGGTCACCTACTTCATAATGAAAAATATAAGATACTTCAATTGATTATAAAAGGGAAGATAAATGGAAGAAGAGGACAAGGAAGACGAAGAAAATCTTGGCTGGCAGATATCAGACAGTGGACTGGTATGAACTCTGAGAGACTGCTCAGACTAGCTGAGAATCGCTCAAAATTTGCCAAGGTGGTCGCCAACCTCCGATAGGAGATGGCACTCAAAGAAGAAGAATGATAATAGAGTCTTGACAAGTAACAGACTGATTTGGAGGAAAATTGTAGATAGGAAGTTAGTAATGATGTAAATTTTTCATGTAGTACTATCATATCCTGTACATCCCTTGAGGGTACATGTCAGGAATTTGATGATGATGATGATAATAATTTCTGTATACTTTATGGTAGTAAATGATAAAATAGACTAGTGTCTACATATATTTTATGCATTCAAGACATACCTAATTTTTTATTATTTTTTTCGATATTTCTAGACTACAGTTCGCTCATGTGTTTTTTTAAATTGTCATAAATCTCCAAAAAATGTTCCATATATTTATTATAAAAAACTGCATATAAGTGAAACCGCACAGTTCAAACCCGTATTTTTCAAGGATCAACTATATATACACAGTCCTGTCATAAATACAGTTATAACTACTGCACACCCCCCTGCACTGCCCACAGAATTGCACCAGTCCAGTTCTGTTTGTGGCACTGTGCAAAGCCAACATCTGCATGTATCAGTAAAGAGAGGGTTGTCTAGCTGTATGAGTTAACATGCAGTGAGGAGATTATGAGAATCATGTAGCTGTAATAGCACTTCACAAGGTTGGAATGCAGTCACCTGTCATTTTCAACATGTTAAAAACGCTCGAGATCAGTAGAATGTTTGTATATCGGACTATTAACCATTATGATGATAAAAAAAGACATATCTGACTGCCATTGCATAGCATATGCCATAGGACCCACGATTCAGAGAGGTCATCACCATCAGGGAGAATACAAGCTGCATTTCTGCAAGAAAAGGATCAAAACCTCCAAAGTGTATCAAGACACCATGCTGGTACAGCCTCTGAACAATATCTTGTTTCACAGTTGGCAGTGGACCTTCCAATAGCCCCTGCACACAAGATGAGGACCACACAACAGCAGTTAGAGGCAAATATGCCCGACCACATACCATCATCTGACTGGCCATCTGAAGTCCCAATCTGAATATGTTGGACTTCAAATTATGGTCGGAGCTTGAGAGAGTAGCCTGCAAAAAACAACACTCCAGCATAGCCACTTTCATGGCCTTCACGCATCCTACATGGTCTGTTTCAGCAGGACAATGCACAGCTCCAACAGGCTGCAACCACCCAGGCATGGCTAGAGGAACACTCATCTGAGCTTGGAACCATCCAGTGACTACCACGAAGGTCCCAAGATTTAAATCCAATCGAATCTCTCTAGGATGCTATAGAGCGAGACATCAGCTCCATGTATCCAGGACTGTCATCTAAGGTGCAGTTGTGGACAATGATGAATTATCTCCAGCATCTGGCGAGTCAATGTTTTGGAGAGTACAGGGTGTTATTCACGCTAGAGGAGGACTGACACTATAATGTAGATATCTCTAATGTTTTATCCATTGAGTAAAGTGGTTACGAACTTCTCTCATAACCACATAACAACATATAACCCTATCCTGACTGTTCAAAACTGAGTATGGATGTAAAAGTTTCAACTGCATAAAAGCTGTCAGATATGTTACACATTGTCTAAGAGAATATTTCCTATACCAAACAATGGTTTTAAGGACCCCTAATAAATTTTGGGTTAGTGCCTATGTTTTAATCCAGTGAAGGGTAGTAAGAATACTCATTCAAATCGCTCAAATATAAGGATCAGTTATTTTCAATTATGGTACATCTTCCTCTATGATTAATTAGACCATGATGCAGGTAGAATGTTATTTATATTTTTATTATTTAAATTTACTCCCTATATTTTACTAGAAAAGTTAAATAGAAAATTTCTGAGATAGTGAAGAAATTTAGAAAACCAGGAATGCAGAATTAAAAAATTACAAGACAATTCAAAGCAAAAAATTTTGAAGATAGAATAAAATTCCCAAAGGGATCTGTACTTACAGGGATGAGTCCAGGAAACCAGTCAATCTTGAAAATGTCATCCAAATCAAACTCAGGTTTTTGATGACATTCGGCCAGAACAGGTTCTGGTGAACTAGCTATTTCGATCTCTGTTGGTTCATTACCACCTCCTCCATCATCAACTATTTGACTGCCTACAAATTAATGAGATGCATCATCAAGACAGTTATATTAAGATTATCTCAAGATTATCTGAAAAATAATCCATAAAAACATTTTTTTGAGATCTCGATACAAGAGGTAGAAAACTAGTTTTATTAACTAGCGTTCTTATATTTTATGCAAATTCACCAAATCTATTTTCTCCTTGAGAATATTCCAAGAACAAAGTGTGAGGAAACTGAGTCACAGATATTACTCAAATATAACTCACACTTTTCTCCCAAAACTAAAAAGCTAAAAAATCATGGTGCGAGATATATGCAGGGATTTTCGGAAGCTAACGCTTTCAGGAAAAAACTGAAAATGGGTATGACTTACCAAGAATCTCCAAAAGCAGTTTCCTTGTGTGCATTGTCAAAGTCCAAAGTTATCTATTCAAATAGCATCATCTTCTTTCCCATCATTTCAAGCAAAAATGACCAGTAATTTACAAGACTTGAGATATGTAATGAACAGTCCTTCAAGAATGACTAATGAGAAGTGAAAGCAGAGCACAAAACAGACAGCAATGGTAGGCCAGTAGAGATAGAGCAGCTATGAAGATGTGCATATGATTGGTATGGTATTAACAAAAGATCTCACAACCCAATAATAAAGGCAAGCCGACAATGGTTGAGTAAAAAATGCTAATTCTCTTCAACCACATTCCATAATATCTGAAACTGCCATAACAACATTTAGTATATATTTCTTAGTTTTAACATGTTCACGATGGGATGGTGCTTTTGCCCATTTATCGTTCAGACAGAACTTCTCATTACCATTTGTGTACCACTTCCACGTTGTGCGGGTGGGCTCAACTCACACACAGTTTCAACCCTTCAGATGAATTTTATTGCTGCTTGTTTGTGCGCCACCTCCACATTGAGCTGGCAGGCAGATTCACACACACATTATATGGCATGTTTCAATTCTCAATAGAATTTTATTTGAAGTTAGCCTTTGTGATCTCTCTTAATGACATCGAAAATTTCAAATGCAATCAAATAAACACTTATTTCATGTAAGTGAAAAATTGGACAATAGTTTTTAGTTAGATATGTGTTTTCCAGCACAACATATGTTGTTTCTCGAGTCTATACAGCATAGGTTCTGTGGGAGGGGACATGTGAGTCATTAGTTAGTGCATTTTAATCTCAGTTGACTAATTGTACTATTTGTTGAGAAATATATTACAGAGACTGCAAATGTCTGTACCTGATTCAGTGATACCATAAAACTACTTGTTTTTCTTGCATCTGCATATAGTGGCTGTTGGGGATGGCATATTGTTTACCATGGGGGAATGAATCACTGTTGCCCTGATGTGAATGTGTTTAAACTTTTTTTCATATGCGAGATATATGCGAAACTTTTTAATTTCTTTTTGTAAAGTAAAATCGAGGTGCGAGTTATATTCAAGTAAATACGGTACTCAAATTTATGTAGCTAATAAATTATTAAATTGATACATTATCATGGAGTCTACAGCATACCTTGCTCCGAAAAGTTTTTTTTTTTTTTTGGATAAATAGAAAGAACCATTAATATCGATCTGGAATAACACAGAAACCACGTCCATCACCAGCACTCCAGTAGATGTACATCAGTGCAGCTACTCTAGAGTAGCAGCCCACACCATGGATATGAATCGCACAAATTTGGCAGCTTCACTTTACCTAAAATCTGGGAGACCATTATTTTGAGACTTTCAGCAAGATTCCCTTCATTGGATACAACGATAGAAGATACCAATTAGGACTAAAGGATCCTGCCTTTCATACTCATTCTGTGTTTGCCTTCCCGCTAATGCACACGCTTAGTTGTATTTCTTTGTGTCCATAAAGATGCTTTGGTGGTCAAGGCAAAATATAGACTTCATTTATTAGCTGAATAAATTTAGTAATTATTCCTAGAAATGAATTTTCTAGGAATAATTATTCCTAGAAAATGCAAGTCATTGTCAGCATATAGAATTTAACATGTTGCAAGTGTATATATTTATAAATTAGACAAATATAAATGATATATCATGCTCTCCTACTCTTTTATGAAGAAAATTTTTCATCATAATGAAAGTTTACATTTTTTTTTTTTTTTTTTTTTTAAAGAACCATATACATACCTCAACTGATTGTGAAAGGTATCATACATAACCTGAAATTGCTAACATTATTTTGAAATAACAGAATGAACAGTTTCTTAATGAAATCTTCCTTTTTTGCTTTCAGCTTCAACTTGCAAACCAAGAAAAATCTCCACAGGATTCCTATACTTGACATCAAGGGCATCTAGATGTCCTTGATGTAAAGTATAGGAGTCCTATACTTTACATCAAGTATAGGACTTTAATCAAGTAAAGTCCTATACTTGATGTACAGGACTTTACTTGATTTAGTGTAAAGCATAGAAAAAATATACTCATGACTACTTTATTACATCTCCATGAAGGCAGTCTGTCCATTTTCTTGCTAAATGAACTAATCTTTTTTCACTCATTCAATTAACATGTTTATTTCATTTTAATCTTCCTCTTTTTATCCATCTGTTTATGGATTGTAATGACATTCTTCATAAATCTTTTCATTTTATATTCTATCAAATTTTGTTTTATTCTTTCTCTGAGCATTTTCATTTCACATCACCCAGATGGAGCACTATCTACTTGTGCGTATTGAAAAATTACCTTTGCAGGGCACTGTATTCATAATACATCAGCTCACCATCCATCTCAAAAGTATGGTATCATAAAAAATTAGTTTCCAGAGACACAAACTTTACTCTCCTGAGGTATCACTCAAATAAGAATTGGAAACCCCCCATCAAACATGGATACTAAATGGATACAACCCCAGAATAATGCAAGAAACTAACATCCCTCCTGACAGCAAACCAAGAGAAATCTCCACAGGACTCCTATAAGTTACATCAAGGGCATCTCTGAACATGACAAAGATGATGAAAAAAATATATTCATCACTACCTTCAAAATCCATCAACCAAATTCACCATCTGTTTTCCTCTCCAAAGGACAAACTTATACACCAGTAATGATACCAAATGAGTCAGTCAATTTTCTTTGATATGGAAAAGCACATGACACAAGTCATGTGCTTTTTCATATCAAAGAAAATTGATATTAAGTACCTGCATTTTAAGAAGGTATATCTAATGGATGCATCCAGCCAGATTATATTCTGGAAAAAAAAAAAAAAAAAAAAAAAAAAAAAAAAAAAAAAAAAAAGGCTGTTTCTCTCCAGAAACCATAAAAGACAAGAGTTAACTATTTTTTCAGTAATCCCAGTCAACACAATAATAAATTTAGTTTAATCCTTTATCCAAGTGTAAGCAAACAAAGTTTGCACCAGAAGTATCTTTAGGACTGAGACAATTCATGGTAAAGGTGGACTAAGCTCTCATCACTTGTTTTAGTATCTCCCATAATGCAAAGCACATCTCCTTGTGGACATGTATAATGCTATGCATTAAGGGAAGGGCCACTACCCAGACCGGTTTCGACCTTTATTGAGGTCTTGTCAGTGGGAGCCAGAGCCGGTGATACTAAGGTGGAAGTAATGGAGAAGTCATATTTACCTTTACCTAGTTGCCTCAGTCCTGAAGATAATTCAGGCAAAAAGTTTGTTTGCTTACACTTGGATAAAGGATTAAACTAAATTTATTATAGTCTAACCAAATGAAAAGTTCAGGCAAAACCATTCAACATATCAATAGTCCAGATATATGCACCCACATCTGACAACACAGATGAGGATATTGACTTATTTTACAAAGATCTGACAGAGACAATAGAAACAATACCAAAGCAAGATGTGCTAATTATTGAAGGAGATTGGAATGTCAAAGTTGGAATAGATAATGATGGTTGTTGGGAAAGAGTCATGGGAAAATATGGTTTCAGAGAAAGCAATGAACGAGGTGAAAAATTGTTAGAATTTGCTGTGGATCACGAGATGATCTGTAACACAAGATTCCAACAAAAGGAGTGTAGAAAATGGATGTGGCGATCAAATGATGGGAAAACCAAGAACATGATTGATATGATTACAAGTAAAAGAAGATGGATAACATCAGTAGCAGTGTTGAACTTTTCAAGGAGCAGATATAGACTTTGACCATAGTTTAGTGATTACAAACATCAAGTTGAAATTAAAAAAGAAATATAAACCCCCCAACATCAGAATAGAAGAGATACAGCAAGAATAAGTGAAGCAGAAATAGGAAGAAGGTACGGAACAGTGTTAGAAGAGAAATTTAAAAGTATGGACAAAGAAAAAAAATTGAATCTGAGAGTGAAAAGAGTAATGAAGGTGATAGAAGATGTGGTTGAAGAAACAGTACCAGAAAAAGAGAAGATCAAGAAGAAATAGATTAGACAAGAAACACTGAAATTAGTACAGGAGAAAAGAATGTTGAAGATAAGAAGGGAGATACATCAGAACAAATAGAGGAACAATACAGAAGAAAGTGTAATGAGGTGAAAAAAGCAGTCAGAATGGATAAGATGAAATGGTTAGAAGCCCAATGCAACAATATAGAACAGTACTATGGAGAGCATAAAACAAGTGAGGTATATATACAAAATGATCAGAACCATTAATAGAAAGTGGCAACCAAAACAGACCACAATTAAAGATGAAAAAGGCAAAGTATTAATGAATAAAGAAAAAATTGTACAGCGGTGGACAAGATACTGTAGTGAGTTATATATGAAGAAAAATTAGATTTAGATAGCGTTGGGAAACTGATACTGAAGAACTGAAGCAGATATCACCACCAGGTAATGAGCATGATACGGACATTTTACAAGAGGTAGAAAAACAATAGGATGGCTAAAACACAAGAGTCCTGGTAACGATAACATCACTGGAGAATTAATTAAATATGGTGGTGAAAGTATGGTTACAGAAATGCACCAACTATGTAATATGGTATGGAAAGAGAAAATGCCAAAGGAGTGGGTGAAATCAATATTTGTGACATTATACAAGAAATGAAATAAGCTAGAATGTAAAAATTATAGAATAACAATTGCTTTGACAAGTGACCTTGGTAAAGTGATGATGATATTGACAGAAAGATTGAGAACACAATTGGAAGCATACCCTGCAGACGAGCAAGCAGGATTTAGGAAGGATAGAACTACAATTCAACAGATTTTGACAATGAGGTTAATAGCAGTTCTGGAATCCCACGGAATTGATAAAAAACTAATAGCTATATTAAAAGATGTTTATAGAATACAGTTGCAACAGTTAGAATAGGTGATGATTTGGGGAAATGGTTTAGAACAAGCAGAGGTACTAGACAGGAGGATCCAATATCAGCAAGCATTTTCATCACACATTTAGAAAGAGCAATGGACAAACTGAAGGAAGATGCAAAAGAAATATCTGCACAAGGAATGAGAATTAACAATCTGAGATTTGCAGATGACATTGTTATTATTGAAAAAGATTAAAGAGAACTACAAAAAACAAACACTAAAAACTGTTAAATGAGGAAGGGAAGAGATTTGGACTTGTTATGAACTTGGAAAAAACAAAGACAATGGTATTTGGTGAGAAGAACATGAAACAAAAGATACAAGTGGATGGAATTGATATTGAAAATGTAGAACAATTCACATATTTGAGAAATAAAATGACATATGATTTGGACTGTAAAAAAGAAATAAGGGAAGAACAAATCTGAAAAAGTAAAGTGATCAGCCTGCAAACAAAACAAAGTACTGGAAACATGCATCTTTAACAGTATGGATCTGAAACATGGGTAATAAATAAGGAATCAAGAAAAAAATTTTGGGCATTTGAAAGAACTTGTTACAGGAAGATTCTAACAATAGGATGGGTACAGCAAATCACAATTGAAGAGCTCTATCAGAAGATACGACCAAAATAGAATCTATAATACAGAAGATTATAAAATGGAAGCTGCAATTATTTGGACACATCTGTAGAATGAGGTGAGGACCAAAAGATAAAGACATTTATGTTTGGTATTTTGGATGGTTTAAACAGAAGAGGTAGACAATACAGAGAATGGATAGACAATATAAGGGACTGGTGAGGTATGGGTGTACTGCAACGCTGTGCACGGGACAAAGAAAGGTGGAAGGAGGCATCAGACACCAACGGGAAGTGAGCCCATGCCACTTCCCATTGGTGAGTCACAGTGAGCCAGTAATTTAATTGTGATGATGAAGAACCAAGTGGGAAAAAACTTCCAACATCTTCCTCTAATCCAGAGTAATTTAATAATAATGTGACACACTTCTTGGCAACTTGCATAGGTAAATATGACTTCTCCATTACTTCCACCTTAGTATAACCACCTCTGGGTCTGGCTCTCACTGACAAGACCTCAATAAACGTCAAAACTGGTCTGGGTAGTGGCCTTTAATGCATAGCATTATACATCTCCACAAGGAGATGTGCTTTGCATTACGGGCGATACTAAGACAAGTGATGAAAACTTAGTCCACCTTTACCACGAGTTGCCTCAGTCCTGAAGATACTTCAGGTGCAAACTTTGTTTGCGTACACTTGGATAAAGGATTAAACTAAATTTATTATAGTCTAACCAAGTGGGGAAAAACTTCCAACTCAGTCAACACAACAGTTTACTGGAAATTTTGGATCCTCTCTAGTTTTGGAAAGGCAATAATTGATGGCAATAGTAATTGGTGCCAGGTATCTAGAAAGCAGTTATCACAGAAAATTCAGTCAAACAGGTTCAGTAACTGACACTTTGGCAGTTTGTGACAGATATTTGATCATTTCATAATGGATGTCATTACCTGGTTAAAGGCTGTGGTTTCTTCATGGAAACAGAACTGTGAAAATTTAGCTACTGGAAACTAACTCAAACTTAACGGAAGTGGAGAACAAGCAACGATATTATATATATATATATATATATATATAAAACATCAGTGCAAAAGAAACAGAACTAAAAGAATAAGAATCACCAAAATATATCATAAACATAATTGGCATTACAGAGACAAAGATGACTAAAACAGGTGTGATATTTCTAAATAATAACTAAGGAAGACGTTTTATTCAGAAATAGTGATCACAAAAAGTAAAGAAGATATATAGTATTTGACTATATACACACACACACAAGCCCCCCCCCCCCCCCCTAGCGCCTATGTTGCCCAACTCTTTTTCACTTATAATTTTGTGCATGCTTTCACAATTTTAAGATTGTATCCCTGAGGATGTCTCTTTGACTGAGATGAAATATAGAATCTATTAAACTTGTGTTTAATTATTTCTCTGTGCTGTATTCATTACATTAAATCTAATTATGAGAATATGAATAGCTTTGCTATGATCTTATATACCATGAGATGGGTAGGCTAGTAGATAGAGAAATAGAAAGGTATATAATAATGTATTTTACGAGGATTGCAGCTATTAGATAAAAAAAAATTGCGAGATAACTTGGTTCGGTAGCAAGAGCTATGCCAGTGTTTTAGCATATTTGTGTTGAGACACTCTCCCCATTACCTAACCATCTGGAAAGGCAAAAGAAAACACCCTGCCCATAGCAATTTCATGCTTGCATATCAGTGGATGTGCCACACATTGTGACAGTTCTTCAATTGCAACCAAATCTGCATAGGAGAAACTACCAAGTAGCGATGTACTTTTCATCTTGGGAGACTTAAATGGAAAAGTAGGAAAGTGTATGAGAGTTAGGTCTGAGTGTGGCATGTTTGGTTTGGGTGAATGTAACACCTGTGGTGAAAGACCGTTGGAATTTTCCCATTCTAACAGATTAGTTATTACCAACACCTTCTTCAAGAAGCACCCACAACAAACCTATACTTGGATAGGTAACACTGATAAGTCAAGGCACCAGATTGATTCCATCCTGGTTTTCCAACAGTGGAAGACAAACATCTCTGATGTGCATACTTGTCCTGGAGAAGATTGTGGTAAAGGTCAATTAGTAAAAGCCAAAATAAGGCTGGGACTCTGAATCTTCCAAATCAAGCCTGTCCCACTGGACAGGATATCAGAGTAATTCCTATCAGGTTCACAGAAGAAGCATCAACATGGTTGGATGATCTTCTTGAGAATACCTGAAATGCTTTAGGAAAGAGTCAAGATTATAATACAGGATACAACCAAGAAGTATCTAGGCCTAATTAGAAGACCAAAAGCCCCGTGGATATCAGATTTGACATGGGATCTGATCGAAAGGAGGCAGTTGGAGAAAGACACAAGGACCAAAGAACAAAAGATTACATAGAGAAATGAGAAAAGCCATCCATGGCATAAGAATCTGGAGGGGAAAAGCAAAAAAAAATTGGCATTCTTATGCCATGGCATAAGAATGCCAATTTTTTGTGATAGAATTCCAGATGAAGAGACAATTATAAAAGGATGTTTTGTTTAATTTGTGGCCTAAAACACAAGTTTAAGCCCAAATATAATGTCATCAAACACAGAAATGGAGCAGTACTGACAGAAGAATTGGAAATCAGAAACAGATTGAAAGTGTACTGTGAAGAACTGTACAGCAGAGAGGATAAGGAAAAATTGGAAAAGCCTTTTCATCAGGAAAAATTTCAATTTGGAAACTCCTCCTCTTAGGCATGAGGTTGAAAGAACAGTTGAACAGCTTAACAATAAAGCTCAAGGTGCAAATTTGAATCCCAGCAGAGTTAATCAAGGCCATCAGGAAAGAACACATTCTTTGCCTTGGACAGTGTTATGTCAGAAGACAACATTATTGGCGCTTAAATAAGAAAACTAATAATCTACCAGAAGTGAAGGAATATGTGTAAAATTGTAATTAAGTCTAGTATAAATTTTATTTTAGTATTGTAAAATTTCAGTGTTTAAAATATAGTAGTTACTTAGTCGAAAATTTGTATGTGAACAACTAACCATTTGCTAGAAAAGAGAAAATCAAAATACTATACCAAATGTGAAACGGCCAATTTCGGTATATCTGTTGTGTAGAACGGTGCTTTCCCCCCCCCTCATCTGAATGTAAAGTTACGAGAGTTTCGGTAGGTTGCCGCGAGTGGCGCTATGTGCTGAGAGACGCAAGGAGAATACGATGCATGCGTGATTGATGACAGAAGGAAACAGTGCGTAGTTTAAAAGTGGGTGTATCGCTACACACGTGGCTTTTTGAGATGTTTTCCTGCTGCTGTTCACCTATGCCGTGGATTGCCCGGCTGGTAACGAGCCTCCACGTGGTTCCCTTCGTAAGTGGAGAGTATGATTGTATGGCAAAGAGAAACTACTAGTTGGAGACAAAAGAAAGCCCAGCAGATTTTAATGGTGGAAAACAAGAGTGAAGAATTCCAATTTAAGTAACAGAGGGAAAGTCAAGGTAATAATCTGATGAAAAAATTCTGAAGTGGCCCAGATAGAAAATGCTGTGAACCGGTAAGGTGAACTTTATATCTACTATTTAGTGAATTAAATGTGAAGATCTGAATTGTGTATTGAAAGACATTTCTAGAACTGTGGCCGATTATAAAGAAAGAGAATATGTCAATGTTTCGTAATATGTGCTTGTAAGAGAATTATTTAAGTTTGTTCAGATCTTGGGAAAGAGATAAAATGTTAATTGGATAGGACTGTTAAGGAAAGTTTTGAATGAATTCTTGTGTAATTAATAGAGAGAGGAAACTAAGTAACTAAACTTTAACATTTGGTATTCTGTGATATAAGCTTTAAGATATTGTATTCTGAGATATGAAATTTCAAGAGTGTTTTATTTAACTATGTGCACAAGAGTATGATGATTTATATGTGTATTCTAATTGAATGATTTGACTAAGCTTATATAAAAGTATTTGTATGAAATAATCAGTGTGATTAAATTGTTTTGCTATTATTATAAAATTTGTCTTCCCTGTGTCTAGAACTACTGCACTTGCTCATAAAGTAAAACGAACCACATAAAGGCAGGAAACAGTTTAGTTAAGGTCACGATTGCAAGTTACAAAATTTTGCTGAGAAGGGTGAATGCTGACTAGTTTCTAACTCCCTGGTCATATTTTTCAGTATATCTTAGGATTCAGAGTGGCGCAGTTAAAACAAATAAATTTCTCTGAGTTTGAAAAGGGAGATAGAGCCAGAGTTGAGACAAAGAAATTGGCATCCGCCATTTGCAATTCTCTGTCTCACAAGAACTCAGCTTCATTCTTGTCAGAGATACGGCCAAGGGTTATTGAGAGTTAAGAATAGATAATTTTAAGGAAAAGTCGACACGACAACAGATCATAGGAAAGTATGAAGAATTTAGACTCCCTATAGTAATATGTTTCATAGACTATTCCAAAGCTTTTGACTGTGTTCAGCTTGTGAAACAGTAACTGCATTATCAATAGCTGTTACACATTTTCATCTTCTATTCATCAGATCATCAGGTGCCATATGGTCACTGTAGATTGATGATGTGCCATATCAGTCCTTGCAAGGTATCCTGTTGTATTTCTGGAGACCAACTCTCTGAAGACCAGTCACTATAGACACCTCATCCATCCATCCATCCATCCATCTCATTGAGGGTCTACCCCTTCATCTTTTTCCAGGAATTTCACTGTTTTGAGAAGTCCTCCTTCTATCCTTTCAAAACAGTGAAATTCCTGGAAAAAGATGAAGGGGTAGACCCTCAATGAGATGGATGGATGGATGGATGAGGTGTCTATAGTGACTGGTCTTCAGAGAGTTGGTCTCCAGAAATACAACAGGATACCTTGCAAGGACTGATATGGCACATCACCAATCTACAGTGACCATATGGCACCTGATGATCTGATGAATAGAAGATAAAAATGTGTAACAGCTATTTATAATGCAGTTACTGAGTACAGAAAGCACACTATTTATGTAAAGCAAATAAACATGCATATACATTTGTGTATAACTTCAAGTTGCATTTGAGAATTTCAATATCATTAAGACATTTCACAAATGCTAATTTTAGAAATAAAATTCTACCAAAAAAGGTTGCAACTAACATGCCATATAAGCTTTATGAAAACATGACAGCTTGACGTGAAAATGGGGTATACACAGTAAAGCTGTGAAAATATGACAGTCCGAAGTGAAAGTGGCATATAAACAGTATAGCTAATTCTGCTGGCAGTTTACACACATGTGGACACTGCCCAGTGTGAAAGTATTAAGGATACAATGTTGACTGTTTACATAGGTATTTTCCAATGATGTGGTTTAATTTTCCATACAGAAAAGAGGAGAAACAGGAACAATTTGCTATAATGAATAGTGCCATGCTAAAAGAAAGGCAATATAGCAAATTTCTTTTAGCATCGCACTGCACCTATGGAGTTTGGTTCGGGACTTTTTTGGTAGTTTGTTACATGAAAATCAACTATATTTGAAAGATGTGTGACTGGTGTCCCAGAAGGACAGATTTTTTTTCTATTTTAGTTACTTGATTTTTTCTACAGCGATGTGTATTATTGGATATTGATTATTTAAATGCCTTACAAACATGCTCAAACATATACTGACAATGGAACCAAACAGAGAAAAGATTACCAATCTAGTTACTAATTACCAACATAGTACAACCAGCTTAAAGGGTTGAGTGTGACTGTGTTAAGGACTTTGGTCTTAAAGTGTTCCATACAGAAACTAGGTGTTTGGGATTGGCATGGGGGGGGGGGGGGGAATCCCAAACTGCCTTTTTCATGTAACAACTTTGAATATTTCAAAAATGAGAAATGCAATGGGGAAAGTCATCTTAAGGTCATTTGTCACATAGTAAATAGAGGTAGTATCAAAACTGATCATAACATTTGATATTTGTAGATGAGGTTTTTTTTATAGTGTTGATATTAAAAAAAGAGAAAGAACTGCCTATGAGGACAGAGAATTAACTATGGCAAGTTTGAAAGCAGGAAAAGGTTTGCAAATACCTTCAAAAAAGGCCAAAGAAATCACTAAAAAGATGGATACTTACTTTGGTTAACCAAGCCTCAGAAATATGGGTATCCTAAAATTCACAAATTCAATTCTCCTTTTGTCCAGCAGCTGGTATTATCAAATAGTCCACTTGCAAACCTGGCAAACAGCAAAATCACCCTTCCACTCACAGGCAACTTACAATCTTTTACAAAAATTCCCATCTTTCATGAATTTTTGTTAAATTTGAAGAATACAACATTTTGTTGTTGCTGTATTCTTCAATATCTAGAATGACAGTTAAGTTACCTTTGTCTGCAGGAAGAATTACAATATCCTTATTTTTCTCTACATTCTTTATGACCTGATGTTCTGCAATATCATTATCTATTAGAGGTTTTGCATTGTTAATTGTGAAGATCGATTCCACACAAAGCAAATTGACTTCTTGGAATGGAAGAAATGAACTTGCTTTTCATGTAAAACTCAGCACTGCAAGATAATGCTTATCTTGCAGGCTTGAGTGTGACAATGTTAAGGACTTTGGTCTTAAAGTGTTCCATACAGAAACTAGGTGTTTGGGATTGGCATGGGGAGGGGGAAGAGTCCCAAATTGCCTTTTTCAAGGCAAACTGAAGGATCAAGGACCAAAGGAGATTTTGATGCAAGACTCCAAATGTGAGCGGTATTCTTAGGCTGGATGGATTTGGGATTTATAGTGTTAGATATGCAAGCAAGAAGTAGTGTCTTGAACCAAGGAGTCAAAGTTTTTGGAGGCCAAGGTGGCAATAGGTTTGTGAAAGAATGGTAGTTTCATCAATGAAAATTGTTTATTAGTACTTTTTTTTAATAAAGGTCAATTCTTTCAAACTTCAACTCGTATCATCAAATCCAGATTTGCATTGCTCAAACCCAATTTTGTATTTTACATCTTTAAGTCCCTTCTCCCTTAAAATCACTAAGTGAAACAATATTACTCTTACCTCTTCTTGATAAATGAGAGCTATCCTGTAACTCCACCTTTTCTCCATCTTCAGACACTAAACTTTGTCTTCGAGAGCTATCTCTACTTCTTTTTCCTGTAGTTCGTCTGCTAGGTTTTCTTTCTTCTTCATTTGGAATATCATCAAATCCCACCAATTCAATTGTCTCTGATTGGCTTGTTGGTCCACCGCTAAACCACTCAGGTTCTTCTTCTTCAATACGGTCATCAGATCTGCCTGTGAAAAATTCCAGATATTATTACTGTTTTCTTGTATGCAAGTAAACATATCAGTCTAGTAACTCACATAAATATTTTACTGAAGGCAAATAATCTACATGAAATGAAAAATGCTGCTCCAATTTTAAATCATTATAATGAAAATAGATTAAATGCTTTAATTATCTTTCTTTTTTTTCAGCCATTAATTATATGATTTGTGCTCACTTTCTGGACTAAGAGCTTCATGCTGTATAAATCTGAGTGACATTTGTTATTGCTCCTAATAAGGTAAAAAAAAAAAAAAAAAAAAACAGGAATTTCCTTCGGACATTGTAAAAGTTAAACGCATTTCATCCTAGGATCAAGTTTACCCTAGAAGTAGAATCAAATAAGCAGTTAGCCTTTTTAGATCTTCTAATTCTTCGCCAACCAGATGGTAACCTACATTTCTCAGTTTATAGAAAGAAGACTCATACAGGCCATTATATCCATGCAGAATCTCATCACCATCCCGGTCAAAAGGCAGGAACTATTAAAACACTGGTTCATCGGGCCCACTCCTTTTGTTCTACAGACGATCTTTTACAGAAAGAACTACAATACATAACTTCTTCCTTTCCATCTAATGGTTATAAGAATTGCTTCATTAAAAGAACTTTGAGTAGTTTTAATATGTCTTCCTCTTCAAACACAGAGGAAACAATGCGCATTACTATCCCTTATGTACAAGGCATCAGTGAACGTATAGCAAAAGTTTTAAAACCACTGAATATTTTTGTTGCCTTTCGACCGTTTAGAAAAATCTCCACCTTTCTCACTTCTCCTAAGGACAAGCTTCCACATCTTAATCATCCAGGTGTCTACCAGATTCCGTGCTCTTGTGGATTATCTTATTTCGGACAAATGGGAAGATCTACCTCTATTCGGCTAGAAGAACACCAATCTTATATTGAATACTTTAAACCTGAAAAGTCTGGACTTTCTGAACATGCCATCTTCACTAGACACAGAGTTCATTGGAGAAAGACAAGAGTTCTTCACAAAAGTCAGTTTCTCATGGAACACCTTTATAAAGAAACATGTGAAACTCTACTTCATTCTCCTAACTTAAACAGATCCGACGGCTTACGTCTATCCCCTTTATGGGAGATAGTACTTTACAAATCAGCTTATCTTTCCTAACTTTTTATTGTATTAATTTTTTATTTTTTATTTATTTTTTTTTTTTATTTTTTTTTTAGGAAAGTTATTGGCCTTTTTAGTTATCTTACACCAGCTACTTAGGTGGCGCTTTTTGGAATTGTCAGTTAGTGTTCAATTTTGAGCTTAATGTACTGAAGATGCCTGTGACACACAGGCGAAAATTATACTAATAAATAATCTTTCTACGTGAGTTTTTTCCGTTATTTATTGTGTACCGATATGTCTACTCACGGTTTACCTCTTTTAAAACTCAAGTGAGATCTGACTGCATATAAGCATAGTCAAAAAAAGACAGCAGAATAACCAGGTCTTGAAACATCAGATGAGAAGAAAATCAATGTTCTGCTATGTACATTAAATAACTACATGTAGACGGATGATGAAGTATAGTACTTCCTTAGTTGGCAGAGTAAAAGGTTGCATGCAGTGCAAACCTGTCATGCAATTAATGTTGTCAACATTCATACCAATTCATAAGCTCTTTAACACACGCATACCAAAGGGAGGTATGATGGTCTGATGTAATACTGAGCCTTCCAACATTACAGAAAAGATCCTAGTCTACATAGGATGCTCTAAGAAACTTTTTTTTTAAGTCACAATTAAGAGACAACTGTTTTCTTTCAGCTTTCTGTCAAAGATGAGTCCTAAGAACTTGTTGCTACTAGAATAAAAGTCTGTCCAATCCTAACTCACAGTTTGGGTGAAGATTGTAATGCTGAGCCTTTGAACATAAAAGACCATCCACATAGGATGCTCCAAGAGACTATTTTTAGGTTATAGTTAATAGACAATCATTTCCATCTAAGTAACAGAGCAGATTGGTTGCTTAGACAAAGTCTTTCAAAGGAAAATGCAGAAAAACACCAATAGCTATCCAATCCAGATGATAATGGACAAGATGCAATTACTATAAGCTACTCTGCATTGCAGAATCATGGATTTGGGACCCATAATCTAGCCTTTGAGCATACAAGTGCATGCTTGTATTGGATCACCCACTTACCTTGAAAAATATCTCTTGTCATCTTCAGAATCTCACTGGCCATACCAGTTTTTATATCCAAAACAACTTTAAAGACAAAATAAAAGATTGACATCTGTTGTTCAAGCAAATAGAAGAAACAGCAATGGGCAGTCCTATCTCACCAGCCTTACTAGATTATTTTATGGATCATCTAGAAAAGAACTCTGATACTATATTTCCTCAGCCTTGTATATGGTTAAGTTTTGTTGATATATTCACAATTTGGTCAAACACTGTTCAGAATCACTTCAGTTCATAGAGAAAATAAACTCCTTGTACTCCTGTATTGAGTTCACTATTGAACGCGAGTCTAATAACCAACTACCCTTTTTGGATACCTTAATTTATTCGTAATCCCATAGGTCATGTAGAAATGTAGAAGTTTATTGTAAGCAAATCTTTATTGGCAGATATATTCACTCATTCTCCCACTAATAATCATCACAAAAAAAATGGATATCATCAAGAGATATACATAGAGCTCATACGATTTGTTCTTCTGAACCCCTTTTGTTAGATGTACTGAATAACATTAAAAGCAACTTGATATGTAATGTCATCCTTCCACAAGACCCCACACACAATCTGATGTGAAAAGAATTTCAATATCCTACCTTAAAGGAACCTTGGAATAAATAGCAAAGTTTCTTTGAAAATTCAATCTGTATACTTCCTTTGAACCAGCTCAGAAACTGTCTTCCTTTCTACCATCCACAAAGGATGCATTATTACCTCTTTCCTTACTAGGTGTCTATCAAAAGATTGTTCATGCCATTTTTGTTATTTTGGACAGACTGGCCATTCTGCATTGATTAGAACTGAAGAACATCAAGACTATATTGATTTTTGTAATTCAACAAGTCTGGCTTTGCTTTGCACTCTACTGACACTAGGCACAAAGTTCTTTGGAACAGACTAAACTTCATTCCAGCAAGTTCAAATTCGATCATCTTTTCCTAAAAACACGAATCTCTACGAAATCGTCCAAACCTGAACCGATCAGACTGCATGCCAATATTCAAGTTTTGGGAAGTGATCACTAGTAACTGTTCATAAGTTTTTTTTTTTTTTAATCTAAGCAACTTTTTACAATCATTTTGAAATTTAATAGTGTAATATGCACTTCAGCTGCGACTGAGACATGGGACTCGTTATTGTAATTCATCTTTTGAATGTAGTTAACGGTCTGTCTCCTGATGAAATTCATGTAATCTTAGATAAAATACATTGGAGTTTTTAAATAAAATTCTGTATAACTTTTTTACTACATGTGCAAGACATAAATTTACTTCACATTATTATCTGAGATACCATAGGCACTGATAAGTCTCATTGTCTAATTACCCATTTTGATATTTGCCCACATCACTTCGTATTTGGTGTTTAAGACTGTAGCCATTCCTTTGTTTATTCCTGATTATTATTGTCCAAATACAACAACTGGTAGCTGCTATTAAGAAGCATGCACTTGTTTTGCCTGCATTTCAGTGCACCATATCGACATGATACTTCCTGCCAGGTCCACTTCTTTTCTATTTAAATTTCTTATGTTATGGTGCCTATCTTGAACTCTGCTCATGTCAAGTTTGAATTTGCTCTGGTAGATGACTTCTTGCTGTTCATCCTGGTTCTCTAATGAAGAGCATGGTGTTTAACTCTGTGGCAATCCAGCCAGCATAACTTTTGATCTTTTTGCACCATCACTGTCTTTTGGTTTAAGCCAATACAGAATACAATTTGATTTGGCTAAACACCAAACTGCCAACACATCTTTGCTGTTCAGAATCCAGGGCAGATACCCACTAATGTGGTGTATGTGGAACTATAAAGATAGAAATTATAAAAACCTTAGGAGAATATTATCATTACATTCTTTGTCCCATTATATCAGCTACTGAATGGGAAAGATATCAGCAATGCACTGGAAGCTTTGAAAAGAGGCAATATCAGAATGTATCCCTAGAATTCCAATATTCCCTAAATACATTCCGATACTGTCTAAATGAGGCAATATTGGAATGTATCCCTAGAATTCATATAATAAATAGGATGAGAGTAACATGAATGTGCAACCTTATTAAGAGATTCATAACAAGATTATGTGGAAGGAATATCATGAGAATAAGACAGGAGTTACAAAATATATAAAGCACAGGCCAGAAAAGTTACGAGTTTTGTGCAGAAACTTAGTTGGAGTACGAAAAGAAATTGGCTGCTTATTAAAGCCAATTCTGAAGAGTTATCATTATGAAGCAAGTAAAAGAAACATGAATAACTACTAAGTGCAGATGGTACCCTTGTGTCAGAAGCTGAGATTGTTCAATTTGCTAAGATATATCAACCAGATGTATGCAACATGGTACACAGTGCCTACACTTTCAATGAAGAGATAGAAGTGCACGAGAATAAGGTCGAAGAACTGTTGTATAACCTGGATAAGAATTTGGAAATAGGGATAGATGGAATATCAGCATGTGCTAAAGGAATGATTACTAGGGGGCTAGCGAGCTGAACAGGCTAGGCCTCCTGACGTGTTTGTATAACTTGAGTCTGAGCTCAGGTAAGGTACCACTGTAATGGAAAGAACGTATAACAGTTCTGTGATACACGGGTGGTGCAAAAATCGATATGCATAATGTATAACTACTGACCTATTGGTATCTAGTAAAGATTTTTGAGAAGTTGGTAAGAATTTGTGTAAAAAGATGGTATGACAGACAAGCTCTAATCTGAAAGGAACAACATGAGTTTACTAAAGAGGGATCATGTTTTAGCAATTTGCTCATATCATATAACAATGTTAAGGCTGAGTTTGATAGTGGGAAAGGATACACTATGATAGTATTGGACTTTGCTAAAGTATTAACCACATAAAAAGCTGTTGCATAAATTGGAGAATGTAGGATTAGAATATAAACTGCTGATTTGGATAAGTGGATGATTGATGGATACCAAAAAGTGGTATACAGTGGGTGTGAATATTACAGATTTAAAAGAACCAGTGATACCTTCTAGGAATCAGTTCTTGGAACACTGTTGTTCAATCAATACATTAATGATATTCAGAAGAACATGAGGACATGACAGGAGATGTTTAACTGTTTTATGATGATGCAAAGATAGGCATGGATACTATTGATATCCAGCTTACAGAATGATTTGAATAGGCTGGAAAAATAGTAAATGATAATGACTGTCAATCAATGTTAGTATAAAGTACTTTGGCATGATGAAATTTCCAATGGCATTTCATATTGGCACAGTTATGCTACAGGAAATTGATGAGGCTAGGAATCTTGGCATTATGGTGAACAGAAATTTGAGAGAATTTTAAGTTCAAAGAACACATAGCAAAAACTGCAAATACAACTCAGAGGATAACTGTGATATTGAAATAAACATAAGTGTAAGGAAGTCATTTTTCCTCTTCACAAAGTCTTGATAAGAATGCATCTGGACTACTGTATTCAGATTTGGCCTCCTGGGTTTGGAGAGGATAAAGCTGTCAAAAGAGTGCAAAAGTCCATTATATTAGGTTAATGGAATGTAGATTGTGAGGACAGATGGTGAGTATGCAGATCCTGGTAAACAGAAGAGGGATGATATGATAGAGGTCTATAAACTTCTGAATGGGTGTTATAGGATAACACCCATTTTATTTTATACGGATGGTGGGGAGAGAACACAGGGGCTTCCATGGATGTGAAGTTTGTTAAGATCTAGATTTTTCTTATAGAGCATGAGTGAAACAGTTTGCCTGATGAAGTGGTGAGTGTATCTAGTGTTAATGAGTTTAAGAACAAGTATAACAGCTGGTGAGGATGATGTATGGACTCTCTCAATGGGCTTTGATTCCCTAGAGGTATAATAATAACAAGTACACAGCATACAGAGAGCATTGTCAATGCACGATCTAATTATTATGGACAGTCTAGCAGCTATTGAGTTAAATAAAGAGAACAAAATTATATAATTATTAATGCCAGCCTGGCTGGCTGAGTGGTTAGCGTATCCGCTCTCCAGCCAAAAGGCTGCAGTTCGAATCCCGCTTTGTGGGCATGGATGTTTGTGATTGTCTGTTGAAATACTAGTGGTGGTTGTCGGCAGTAGATGGTGTTGGTGTAGTTCTGGTTAGTTGGTGGATTGAGTGGTGGAGACAGAGCTGTAGAGCAGAGGTGCCCTCCTTCGATGAGTCTTTGGACTCCCTGGAGGTGTCAAATAAAAATAATAAATTTGACTGTTGGTTTGTATGTTTATTTTTTTAATTTAATGGCACAAGTACAACTATGGTTATGCTGTGCTAGAACATGCATAATAAAGCAGCAGCATATTAGGCTAAAATCTGTATACAGAAAAATAAATGCAACTTTTCTTAGAAGTACATAAAGTAAGAAACAAGTAAATGCATAAACAGATAACTCAACATAGAAAAACAAGAGTAAAAAATATATACAAAAGAGATGTAAAAAGTATAAAAAAATTTTCTTAAAAGCACACACACACACAATGAATTGAACTAATAAGTATATAATTTATATGAGATTGTGAACATTAACGCTCTACAAAATTTAAAAACCAGGGTAACATTCAATGAGCAATAAAATCTGCCTGAGCGTATAGAGCTCAGACAGATTATTAAAGTGACCAAAATAATGACTAAACTTGTTGGTGAAACGAGGGCAGTCAATTGAAATATGAATGAAGAATACTCTGCTCTGGCATCACAAAACTCACACATAGAGGAAGATGCCATCATCCCTAAATAGGAAGATGTGAGTAAGATTATTATGACCTCTATTCAGAGTTCAACAAGAACAATTTTATTTTTTAGAGTCAATGCATCAGGGGTCGGCAAAGTTGTCAGTATCGATCCCTGCGGATCGATGTGGCTATTCAAGGGGTCGATAAATGTCTAGGGGTCAAGGGGGGGGGGGGGGGCACTAAACACCTGAAATGATTTTGAGTAACACTAGTAAACATGCAATGCCAACTGGCTGATCGGCTGAGCTAACGTGGGAGAAGTGCACACTCTCAGCGATGAAGACATCTAGAACAATCTAGAGACATCTAGAGACAATCAGGGATAGTGAGCATTAACTTCAAATTTACTGTATAATTTTTTTAAAGTTATAGTGCCCATATGGCAGCCCCTGATAGTAAGAAGAAATGCCAACAGTATTCGCAAGAATATTTAATATTTGGATTTAGACCATCATTTACCAATGAAAAGGGTGAAGGAATTATCATTTTTAAATTGAGAATTTATTATTGATAACATTTATTCATTTATTTAACATGATGGGGGGTCGATGAGGGATCAAGAATTCCATAAAGGGGATCGATGGTCTAAAAAGTTTGCTGGCCTCTTATTATTTGTTGAGCAATAAGCTGACCTAGCTGAAGTATCTGGAGTGTTGTTTTCTTATTCTCAAGATGGCTGGGAATCCAACAGAAGCATACATCTAAATGCAGCTTTCATAACTGAGAGAGGAATGATGGATTGGAGAGAGCCCTGGATGCTTCTGTAACTTGATTTTTTTTTTACTGCCTGAAAAGAACTTTCTGAGTCTGAACATTTTATGCATTTTTGTTAGTGATGCAGTCTGATGTATTTTAATGCAAGATCTATCACATAAAACTCAGCTGTAAAGTTGTTACACTCTAGTGGGATTCTAGTGTCTGAAAAGACAGCAGAAGATCCCACTAGGTCTGAATTTGAACCTTCTGTGCAGACAGGGACAAAAGCAGAGTATTCTGTTCTGTGTGCTTGAAAGAGCTGCTGGTAGATAGGAGAATTAGAAAATTTGGGTAGCATGCAGAAAGAAAAGCTGCATGGCGATATGTAAGAATGCCACGGTGGAAGTGTGTTTAGTGGCTACATTATCTACCATAATATCTAGAGTTTTTATTCACAAACCAAAGGCTAGTATGGCAATGTAATGAGTGCTGTACAGGTCCCCATCATAGGCAAAAAATGGTTGGCCAAATGTAGTGTCTAGCAGGGATTTCATTTGTCACAGACAGACACACACACACACACACACACACACACACACACACACACACACACACACACACACACACACACACGAGGGTGGTCTGAAAGGTTCTCTGCCACGACCACAGATGGCAACACTAGTGGCAAGATTTGTTTTTTTAAGTTGGTACAGCTGTCATAAGCATCCATGTGAAATTGCAAGTCATTCTATCAAGTAGTTTGTTTTATACAGATGTCTGAAGCAAAAAGCATTGTCTGTATCCCTTGAAATGGATAAAATTGAGTAGTGTGGTTATAAAATTCTTTGTAAAAGAAGGTTTAACACCAAAAATTCATTCAAAGCTCAAAAGTTTATGGGCACTCTTCTCCTCCTTCATTTTCAACAATTAAGAAATGGGCTGCAGAGTTTAAACATGGCCATACCAGCCTTGAAGGTAATCCATGTGAAGGATGTCCAAAAAGTGTTAGAACACCAGAAATCATTGCTCAAGTGCACGATATGGTATTGGATGACCGGCAAGTCAAAGTGCACTAAATTGCTGAGACTATAGGCATTTCAAAAGAAGGTGTAGGATATATTTCGCATGAAAAATTGCAAACAAAAAAGCTTTGCACAAGATGGGTATCAAGCTTTCTTACAACAGATCAAAAAAAACACACTCACATGAAAATCTCTGAACAGAGCTTGGAGTATTTTAACAAGAATAAAACTAATTTTGTGTCGATTTATTACTATGGATGAGACTTGGATTCACCATTACACACCAGAATCCAAACAGCAGTCAAAACAGTGGACAGAAGCTGGTTGTTCAGCGCCAAAGAAGACAAAGTCAGTTCCATCAGCAGGAAAGGTCATGGCATCGGTGTTTTGGGATGCTAAAAGCAATTTGTTTATTAATTATCTTGAAAAGAGTAAAATAATAACTGGGGAATATTATTCCAATCTTTTAATCAGACCAGATGAAAAAATTTGTGAGAAAAGACCCAGTTTGCAGGAGAAAAAAATCATCTCTCATCAGGACAATGAACCTGTCCACAATGGTGTTTTGGCAATTAGAAAATTAAAGGATCGGCACTATGAATTGTTGGAACATCCATCCTATTCCAAACATATTTGGCTCCCTCTTACTTCTATCTCTTCCCAAAACTAAAACTCTCCCTCACTGGTCAGCATTTTTCTTCGAATCAAAAGGTGATTGCAGCTCATCATCAAATTCCTGCCATGTACCCTCAAGGGGTGTACAGGATATGACAGTACTACATGAAAAAATTACATCATTACTAACTTCCTATCTACAATTTTCCTCCAAATCAGTCTGTTACTTGTCAAGACTCCAAGATTATCAGATCTTATATTTCTATCGTCTAAGGCACTTCGTATGGTATCAATCCACCTATATCTTGGTCTTCCTCTGGGTCGTTTTCCTGCCAACCTGGCAGAGAACACTTGTTTTGCTAATCTTTCCTCTCCCATTCTATTTAAGTGACCATACCACCTGAGATTAGCTCTGCTAACGCATTCCTGGATGCTGACAATGTCAAGTTCTTTCCTAATATCCTCATTTTTAATATGATATTGCCATTGATGCCATCTGTTCAGGCCTCTAATCTTTCTCAGGACTCTCATATCTGCGGTCTCTAGTCTTTGGTCAAGTGTTTTACTTCTGACCCAGCTCTCGAATCCATAAGTTAAAACTGGTTTGAACACTGTCTTGTATACAGCTAATTTAGTGTTCCGACTAATTTCTCTCTTATTCCATATGAATTTATTCAATTGACTTCCCACCATACCAGCTTTGCTGATTCTGTTGTCTATTTCTATATTTAATTTATCATCTTCAGTAAAAATCGTGCCTAAGTAGCTGAAATGTTTTACTTGTTCCACAGGTTCTCCATTCAAAACACAGTTGACATTTTCAATGATTCTGCCTATTTTCATTGTCTTTGTCTTTTTATTGCTGACCTTCATACCATATCTATTACAACAGCTATTCAATTTAGTCAGAGAATCTTGCAGACTTGTAGCAGATTTATTTAGAAGTATAACATCATCCGCATAAAGCAAAGAGCTGACATTAACATCTCCAATTTTAATATCAGGTTTAATAACACTTTCCTTCATAATGTGATCCATATAGATAATGAATAACAGAGGGGATAATGTACATCCTTGTCTAATACCAGATTTAACATTAAACCATCTTCCTGTACTTCCTTCAATTCTAACTGCTGACTTACAACTCAAATAAAGACTAAGTATTGCTTGATATAATGCCTCATTGACACCATATAACTGCAGCGTATTGAATAGCTTCTCTCTTGGCACCTTGTCATATGCCTTTTCCAAATCGACAAAACTTAAATACAGATCTTTGTTATATTCCCATGATTTCTCGACTATTTGTCGTAAAGTGAAGATCTGATCCTGACAGCCTCTATTTGGCCTGAATCCAGCTTGTTCTTCACCAAGCTTTTCTTCCACAATTCTTCTCAACCGTTTCTGAAGTATACTTGCATAGATCTTGCCAGGAACACTCAGTAGGGAAACACCTCTGTAATTCTCACATTCAGTTTTATTTCCTTTTTATATATGGGTACTATGAGAGCTCTACTCCAATCATCGGGAATTCGTCCCTCTGTCCAGTCTTTCTGAACCATGCAGTGCAGCCACTGTAAGACTTTTATACAACCATACTTCAGCATTTCTGGTCGAATATCATCTACTCCTGCTGCCTTTCCACATTTCAAGCCTTTGATGGCTTTTTCTACTTCAAGTATGGATATGTATTCCTGACTGCATGCCTGGTCAGTGTTTTTTTATCACTGTGCTGTCATCACTGCTTGTTTCATTTAGCAGTTTTTCAAAGTAATTACTCCATACTTCAAGGATATCTTTTTCTCCTGTTTTCATGTCACCTTTATCATCTCTAACTCCTTTTACAGCACTCTTTCCTCCATTCCTAAGCTTCTTCAATAACCTCCAGAATATTTTGCCACCTTCTTGATATTTATTTTCTATATTCTTGCGAAAGTCCTCCCATGACTTTTGTTTAGCTAGTTTTACACTGTTTAGCTTTCTTACATTTGTCTCTGTATTCTGTAAGAGTAAAAGCTGACTTATTTGCCAGGAACTTTTGATATGCTTTCTTCTTTTCCTTCACTGCCTCTTTAACTTCCTGTGTCCACCAGGGAGTTCTGATTTTTTTATCCTTGCACACAGCCTCACCACATGCCTCTCTGGCAGAATCAATCAATGTTTTCTTTAGAGTTTGCCACTGAATCTCCAAGGTTTGATTCCTGTTCTCAAACTCTTTCATTTTCTTTTCAATAATCTTTGTGTATTTTAGTGTATAGTTCACATCTGAGAGCTGCTCAACTTTTATTCGCTTTAAAACTTTCTTGCATGTTATTCTTTTCAATATGAAATTCAATTTTATCCTGCTCAAGACTAAATAGTGATCACTTCCAATTTCAAATCCTCTGTACACTCTGGTGTCCTGCACCAGGGAGAAAACATCACTATCAACAATAACATAGTCAATGAGACTTTCCTTATTCCTAGCCTCTTCTCTCCATGTGAACATGGTGTTAGTAATAACCAGTCCATGTCCTGAGCAGAAATCCAACAGATATTTGCCATTATTATTAGCTTTGCTTTTTTCTCCAAATTTTCCCAAAATATTTTTGTATGTCTCACAATCATTTCCTACTCTGCTATTTAGATCCCCAACAAGGACCAACTTTTCCTTTTTCATTGTGTCAGTTGCTTTTTCTAAAGCGTCAAAAAATTCCTCCACTTCTACCTTAGTAGAACCTTCTGTGGGACCATAGGCACAAATAAGTCTCATTGTCCAGTTCCCCATTCTCATATTTGCCCACATTACTCTACTTGAGACTGACTGCCATTCAAGAAGATTAGCCTCGTATTTTGTGTTGAATACTATGGCTACTCCTTCTTTTCCTTGATTGTCATTGCCTGAATATAACATTTTGTATTTATTGCTCAGAAAGATCTCACCAGTTTTGGTCTTTTTTGTTTCAGTCACCCCTATTATGTCGATCTGGTACTTATCTAATTCCTCAGCTAGCTCCATTTCTTTGCCATTCAGGCTTCTTACATTGATAGTACTGATCTTTAATTCTGGTGATGTTGAGTTGGGGTGTGCTTTCATATTTGTTCCAGTAGCTGATTTTTCGCTGTTCGCCCTGGTTCCCTGGCGAAAACAACGGGGGCCTTGTTTAACCGGGCGACGCCCCAGCCGGCATGAAATTTTGTCATGTTGTACCATCATTTTTTATTTTGGTTTAACCAATAAGAATACAATTTGGTCGGCTAAATCCCAAATTGCCAGCCCATCCTCGTTCGTTCAGTATCAAAGTAGATACCCAACAGGGTGCACCACGAGAAGGTGAGATTGGACATTAGGTCAGAAGCCCTGGTCGGTTCTCCGCATTCCTTTAAAGGCTATGTGGAGGTCTCCTCTCAGTTATACAGCTCTGACCCTTAAGCACCCCCCGTGATTGCAGCTGTAGAGGAGTATTTTGCAGATCTTACTGAGAACAACTACAGGAACGGGATGATGTTGCTGGAGCATCGCTGGAATAAATGTATTAGTTTTAAGGGAGATTATGTTGAAAAATAAAAATAATTTTAAAATTAAAAATTCATTTTTTCATTGTTAGGCCAAGAACTTTTCAAACCACCCTCATATAACAGACAGCTGTTGACATCAAAGTAACAAAAGTGGTCATTTGCTTGATGTACAAACTTGGGATAGGTGAAGTTCAAAATCTACCAGCTGCAATTCTTATGCTTTAATGATGAACAGGATCTAGCCATTGTACAATGCTTTCTTTGGCAACCACAGATTTGGGTGACCATAACCAGGTTTCGACTGCACCCCAAGAAGTGGAAGATAGGATGCAGAGGATGTTCGTTGCTTTATGGCACATCTCATAACGGATGTATACGAGGGAACAAACTGTTTGTCAAACACAAATCCCTAGACCTTGGTTTCTGATGCAACTGAGATTAATGTTTCTCCTAGTCAGAGTTCTGGGTCAAGATGACATTTGCAGCAAAAGAGCAACACACTGTATTCCGCTATGAAAATCTAAACTCATATGCAAAATCCCATTTTGAGATGGTTAATGACTTGCCTGCTATCTATGACCCTCATATTACACAAATGACATATGACAGTAAAGTTATTCATAGAGAGAGAGAGCATTAATTATTACTGAAGAAAGTTGTTTGGTTATCGAGCTGACCTGGATTGCAAAAAGCATGACACTTAAAAGTGAACCATGGGACTCCCTCCTCTTGGATATATTGTTAGGAGAGAGCAGAGCCCACTCAGACTTGCAAGATTCGGTTGGATAGAAAGTTCTTTGATAAAAAGAGGGAGACAGAGACCACAGTTTAAAGAAATTTAAAAACTAACTGGGGTAAGGTGTTGCACTACCTTACCCCAGTTAGTTTTTTTTTTTCTCGTTTGATTCTTGCAGATTTTTAACATAAGAAAAAAAAATACCTCTTGAAATTCTTCTATCTCCTCGACCATATCGATTTGAATACCTCCGTCCATCTTTATCACCATCTGACTCATAGCGATCATGTCGATCACTCCTTCCACCATAACCATAATCACGTTCCCTATGATCTCGATCCCAATCTCTTTGATCCCGATCTCGTGCTACAATACGACCACTTCCAATTCTCCTAGTAGGTTCCCTGTAAGAACTGAAAGATTAAAAAAGTAATTATTTCTGGAATTTGAAACAAAAATGCATCAACCTAACTTCACTCATAAAATGTGATTCATTAGTTAAGTGTAAACTTCATAAGTTACATACCATTAATTAAATAAACCATGCTAGTTTAAAATTATGCAACATATTAATACCTCATTCCTTTTTGTTCAAATACAAAGAAAAATTGAATAAAGTTTTTAAAAAATTTTAATATTCATACCACATTTCTAAATATGGTATATACCACATACCAAATTTAATTTTAAGAATTAATTTTTCAGGCAAAATGAATTTCTCAAAACTTAAAATCCTTCATTGAAATGTCATTCTCTAAGATGACAGTCATGTATTATGTAAAGAAAAATAAAAGGCAGTTTCCATTTCAGTACTACATTTAGTAATCACCATCTACTTAAGCAGATCCTTTGCCTTAATTTCAAGGTAGCTCAAGATACTCTGAGATACTGCAATTTTTAATTTTTTTAACTATCAATCCTATATACTACTAGAGCTGGCAAAACATACAGGTTTCTTTGAACTGTGTTTCAAACCAGGTTTTGGTGTGGTAGAGGGACATAGTGCGTTTCCAAGTCAATTCTGTGACATGTTTGGAGTGCGTGGTCTGACAGGCCTGTTTAAGAAAGTAAGAAATACCATAATGGAGGTATTTATTATGCTGTTTGTGTTCATCTTTTCTAGAAACCATATTAATGCCATTTGAGTCAGTTTTGATAATACAGATTTTTTTTTTTTAATGCAATAATACTATATCATATGGTATCACTGTACTGACATTGATGCTATATGACCACAGTGGCCAAACTGCAGCTCGCGAGCTGCATGTGGCTCTTCTTAAGTTTTATTGTGGCTCAACTAACAAATAAAAAATATTTATAATTTTTCTTAATTTTCTATTGTTTTTAATTTAATTTTTCAATTAACTACATTGCTGTTCGGCAATGTAGTTTTATTTATATTACCTTGTCAGAAAATTTAAAAAGATACATTAAAAGATACAAAAGAATCAACTGACATTACAGACCAACCACAATTAGCAATTTTTATTCATTTCGTTCTTGAGGATGGAGTGACGCGAGAAGAATTATTAGATTTAATAGCATTAAAAGATAGTACTTGTGATGTTGATATTAAGGAAGCTTTTGTTGGTGCCCTTAAAAATGTTCCAAAAAGTAAATTTGTGGCTCTTAACAATTTCTGGTAGGTAGTAACTAGGGCTCTTGCTGCAAAAACTCTGGCCACCCCTGCTATATGACATAGTATTATTTACAGATAAGGAGAACTTGAAGTATATGCTTGAAACCTACATAAAACAAAAGATAATGAAATGCAGATAAATTTTAATAAAACCAAACCAATGGTACTAGGCAGAAATGGAGAAGAACTTATCTTAGAAATGAAAGGAGATAGATAAACCGGAGCAGGTTAAAAAATTGAATTACTTAGACACACTGGTCACAGACAGGCTAAATTATGAAGGAACTATAAAATACAGAATAAATCCAGGGTGGTTTATTACAACCAAACATTTTACAAAAATATATTTATTCATCTCTTCGAAGAACTTAAAATCAAAGTATATAGTTCAATGGTACTCCCCAGTTATTTATGGTGCAAGAGATCTGGGTTATCAAACATAAGAACAAAGATTGATAGGCTCTGAAATCAAGTGTTGGAGGAAAATAAAAACATGGAGTGAAATGAAAATCAATCGAGAGACCAGAGAAGAATTACACTACCATATTTGAATACCAACAAGAACCAGAGAAAAACAGTTAGTGATATGGATATAGGTAGAGGTTTCATCAAATTCTCCAAAACAGAATAGAAGAAGTTTCTTACTTTTAAGGTCAGCATTCACAGCGAGGAATTTATGGAGACAATACACGTTAGAATAATTACTTTACTTTTCAGTAAGAAAGTAACATTCAATGTTTCGACCTCTGTATTGAGGTCATCATCAGGAAAACATACAATGTACAGGATACAAGCTATATAACCTTACACTACACAAAAGTAAGATGAAACTAAATGTTTGTTAAGCATTTAACCTAGTCTGACCTCTAGTGGCAGAAAAATAAATAAATAATACATTAAACAATTTCTAAAGTCCTCTCGTATTAAGATTTTCTTCTGAATGATGCTATATGGGTTGATGATTGGTCATCCAAATTCTTGGAATAATAAATCCATCATTCTTGTTCATATATAGATGATGTTTTAGCATTTCACAGGCTTCTTTGAATTTTCTTTCAAACCAGGTTTTGGTGTGGTGTAGGGACATGGTGCCTTTCCACTCAATTCTGTAACATGTTTGGAGTGCATGGTCTGACAGGCCTGTTTAAGAAAGTAAGAAATACCATAGTGGAGGAATTTAATGTGCCGTTAGTATTTATCTTTTCTAGACACCATATCAAAAAGAAAACAGAACTAATCAAATCAATCACCACGTGGTCAGAGGAAACAACCAAAAAACTAATACCGCATTATACAAGCACTCCCAGAATTTACGGCCTGCCAAAAATACCCAAACAAACACACCATTATGACTGATAATTGAAGGAACTGACAGCTATCACTTAGCTGAGAAGCTAATGGATATAGGTAGAGAGTTGGTAGGTCATTCCCCCTCCTACATAAATACAGAACACTTCATAAACAAAATCAGAAACATCACACTTAACAAAGATTTATCAGTCAGCTTTGACATAACTGCCTTTTTCACTAATGTCCAGATCAATAATACTATTCTTCTTCTACACAGCATATTTCTGCCCGATATTATAGCCCTCTTTACCCATGTATTCTGCTTCGGATATTTTGTGTGGCAAAATAATTTTACCTACAAAGAGAAGGTACAGCCGTGGGCTCACCACTGCTCTCCCCCCTCTCAATAGCTAGCTTTTACATAGAAGACTTCAAGCAACAAGCTCTAGATCCTGCCAGCCTAAAGCCTGGTTCAGATATGTTGCTATTTTTGGCATTTGGTCCCACAGCCGCAAAACATTAAATATCCTTTCTTTTAGTGTTATATGGTGATCAGCATTCATTTAAAAATTT
Organism: Typopeltis vanoorti; assembly: GCF_054136105.1. Taxonomy (NCBI): domain Eukaryota; kingdom Metazoa; phylum Arthropoda; class Arachnida; order Uropygi; family Thelyphonidae; genus Typopeltis; species Typopeltis vanoorti. The sequence goes on along the minus strand of NC_143568.1, from coordinate 99,327,634 downwards.
TTTTATGGAATTTACAGCCATGTTAAAAAAAAACCGTGTTAAAGAAACTTTCTTATTATCCCGACGTTTCGATCTTCATATCAAGATCATCATCTGGAGCATGCATAAATATACAAGACAAGCTGAGTTACATTACTAACTGTAATCTAGAATAACATGTGATCAAATCAGCACTCTCAAACACAGAGCTCTAACAATTTGCTCCAATGAAAAGGCTCTGAACCAAGAACTTGAAATTATTAGCCAAACATTCATAAAAAATGGCTACAATAAAAAAAATAGTTCCCAAAATTCTCCATAAAAATGCCATTAAAAGCAAAAAAGATTACGAGAATGCCATAGGCATACCATACATTAAGGGCACTTCTGAAAAAATTGATAGAACACTACTTAAATACAATATTAAGACAACCTTCAAATCCCCTGTCTAATTAAGAAATTACACCCTCAGTCCAAAAAGAAACCGAACTTTTGATAGAAAATAAAACACAAGCCAATTATAATTATTCAAATCATTTATTTCAATCAATATACTCTTCCCTCAGCTTCGATACAGTGTTTGGCATGGTCAATTAATTCGTTAAATGAGTTTTTTATATTTTTTGGGGAGATACTGTTGAAGGTCGTGGTTACCGCAGCTTGAACGGTTTCAATGGTGTCGTATCACTTTCCTTTCATCAGCAAATGAAGTAATTCTTTCTTACAAGTAAGAAAGAAGTCACAGGGTGCTAAATCAGGTGAATACAGTGAGTGATCCAACACACAAATTTGGGTTTTGCTCAAAATCTGTTTCACAATGTTCGAACAATGAGATGGTGCATTATCGTGCAAAAGTGACCAGCTGCCTGCATCATGATATTCATACCGTACACAATGAATTCTCGCTGTCACTCGCTTCAAAACTTCAAGATGAAGCTCACCATTGACTGTTTGGCCAGGTGGAACGAATTCTTTGTGGATAATGCCTGAAATCGTAGAAACAAATCAGCATTGTCTTTACTTTTGATTTCTCCAAGCGACTTTTTTTCGGATGCCCCTCTCGTGGTGGTCTCCAGTCAGCACTCTGGCACTTGTTTCTTCATTTTTCCTATGTGCCTCCAACTGGTTAGAGTGATCATACAGTTTTCACCTGAGAGGTAGCAATGTATGTAAAAAAAGCTTTGACCAAGAACATATATATGGAACTATAATGCATGAGAAACTAAGAAGATAGCTTGCTTCAAACAGTGTCTTAGAATGCAAGATTGCATATTAGAAGAATCGGCAGTGCATGGGAAGTTAAAGGATGTCAGAAGGAAGCTGAATATGACTGCATTCTTAGAGCTGGAATTAATCACGTCAGAATTAAAAAGAAAGAATAGCACAAAGCATCTGATATCAAATTCAGGCAGACCTACTAGCTTTCTAGATGCCTATGAGGAAATGGACAAAAGAATAGAAGCCAATGAATTAGAAATATTAAAGCTATTACAAGCACTGACTCAATATGGCAGCTGGAATGGATACTGAATGTGCAAAACAGCTAGCAAAGAGATAACGAGACTGGAGATCTTTCAAGAGCAGGTTAGGAAACAGCCATGATGAGGAAGTTGAAATAAGATGAAAAGTTAGCCAAACTGGCTGAAGGAAATAATCCAAGAGCATTTTATGGCTATGTAATAAGTAAAAGTAGGAACAACCATGACTGAATGTAACCTTTATGAACATAGAAAAGTCTCTCTCTCACACACAGACACAGTTGTTATGAGATCACTCAACTTATATAATTCAGGCAGACCTACTAGCTTTCTATGAGGAAATGGACAAAAGAATAGAAGCCAATGAATTAGAAATATTAAAGCTGTTACAAGCACTGACTCAATATGGCAGTTGGAATGGAAACTGAATGTGCAAAACAGCTAGAAAATGTCCCTGACCGTGCTGTTTGTTCAACTTGTCTCAACACATGATTCTTAACTGAATGGAAGGAATAGCAAGATAATCAGAAATCTAACAGAAATGTAGACAACACTGAGATCCTCTACCATGATAGTTCTGGATTTTGCCAAGGCATTTGATAGACCATAATGGAGATAGTTATACAAATTCCAAAGAATGAGTCTGCAAAATAAACTTGCTTCATGAACTGGATCCACTGCTTAAAAGATTCAGCAATGGGTAACCAAAATGATAACTGGCCAATTGAATTGTGCATATGATAACAGACTGAAAGAATGTGGTTCTTCAAAGTTTGAGGAAAAGATGGAAGAAAGGAGATGTGATAGAAACATCTTCTCCAGAAACATATCAAGTTAGTAAGACCTTACAATAGACATAAGTGACTATGCAGCTTATGGATGGTAGAGGTAGAACTCTAGGTCATCCCCAGTAGCTAGCAAGGAGATGTATGCAAGATCCAGATCCTTCTTGTTGTGTGTGTGATGAGTGTATGGGCTACCTAGTTTTGAGTGCATCTTCAACAAACATGTTCAAAGAAAGAATTTAAGTTTGTTCTTACATGCCATTAGTCATTTCTAACTTTTAGTGATCATGTGGAAATAGGATTTCCATCTGACTGTCTTTTGTCTCTTCTTTCAGCAACTGTAATTTCATACTGATAATTTGTAGATTTAGGGACTCAAAAACACACGTGTTGAACAGATTATTTTATTAATTACAAATAAAATAAAACTTGACGTTTCGACCTCTATATCGAGGTCATCATCGGAAGAATACAACTGTATACAGAACCAAGCTACATGCTCTCTATACCAGTAAACTAAATCTACGTAGTTAATAAATCTTTTTTCTAGCCTGACCTCTAGTGATAGAAAAGAAAAACAAATGAATAAATAAAAAAAAAAAAATATATATATATATATATATATATATATTATAAATAGATAAATGCAACTACAATAAACTGTTCGAGTCCTCATGTATTGATATTCTGGATAGTTACAAAATGATTTCTTTCAGTTGCTATTGAATGTTCTAAACACTTCAAGTCACCAGGTTGTCTTCTTGTAGTGGGAATTTTTCTAATGCTAGTTTAGGATGTTATACAGGTTGTAGATGGGTCCTCCACATTCTTGAAATGGTGAGGCCATCATTTTTGTTGAGATTTGGGTTGTGTTTGAGCATTTCACAAGACTCTTTAAATTTTCTCTCAAACCAGGTTTTGGTGCGGTGTAGGGACTTGGTATTTTTCCAGTCAATTCTATGGTATGTTTGGAGTGCATGGTCAGAAAGGCCTGTTTTACCGAAGTGGAGGTATTTAATGTGTCGTTTGTGTTCGTCTTGTCTGATTGGGATAGTTCGCCCTGTTTCCCCTATGTATGGTATGTTACATGTGCAGTGTATTTTGTATACCCCTGAGTGTGCTAGGTGTGGAAGAGGATCTTTAGAGGAACTGAGTAGGTGTCTTAGCTTATTTGGGGGTTTAAAGGTGGTTTTAATGTTGTATTTGCGAAGTGTTCTGTCTATTTTTTCAGAAATGCCTCTAACATAAGGAATGGCAATGGCATTCTTGAAATCTTTTTTGTTCTTACTGGTGTCTTTATGGAGGATCTTGTGAATAGTTTTTTATTGTATCCATTTTTGATAAATGTTTGGTTGATGATTTTGTATTCTTGGTTTAGAGCCTGTTCATTCGAACAGATAGTTAGGGCTCTGTGTTTAAGGGTGCTTATGACACCTAATTTTTGTGTTGGGTGGTGGTAAGAATTTTTGTGTATGTATTGGCCTGTGTGTGTAGGTTTGCGGTAAACTGAGAAGGAGAGACAGCCAGAGGGAAGACGTGCGACAAGTGTGTCTAGGAAAGGAAGAGAGTCGTTTTTTTCCATTTCAATGGTGAATTGGATACGTTTGTATTGTTTGTTTAGGTGGCTAAGGAATGTATTTAGAGCTTCGCGGCCGTGGGGCCAAATGGCGAAAATATCGTCGACGTATCTGAGCCAGATTTTGGGCTTTAGACATGCTGTCTCTAGAGCACGTTGCTCAAAGTCTTCCATATAAAAGTTAGCTATTGGGGGAGAAAGTGGTGAGCCCATGGCTGTACCTTCTTTTTGAAGGTAAAAATTGTTTTGCCATACGAAATATCCGGAGCGGAGTACGTGGGCAAAAAGGGCCCTGATGTCATGTGGAAATATGTTCTGTAGGAGCAAGATCGTGTCATTGATTGGGACATTGGTGAAAAGGGAAGTTATGTCAAAGCTGACTAATAAATCTTGGTCGGTGAGTGTAATGTTTTTGATTTTACTGATGAAATGTTGTGTATTTTTTATGTAGGAAGGGGACTGACCTACCAATTCCTTGAGTGTGGCAGCTAATTTTTTTGCTAAGTGATAATTTGGGCTGTCAATTCCTTCAACGATCGGGCGAAGTGGTGTGCCAGATTTGTATATTTTTGGCAGGCCATAAATTCTGGGCGCACGGGCGTACTGAGGTATTAATTTTTTTGTCGTTTCTTCGGGCCATGTGTGGACGGATTTGATTAATTCAGTTGTTTTCTTTTTGTTACGTTTTGTGGGGTTGTAGTTAACCTTTTGGTAGGTGTTATGGTCCGATATTAACTGGTTCATTTTTTCTATGTATGTCGTACGGTCTAACAGGACGGTGGAAATGCCTTTATTGGCTTTCGTTATTATAATATCCTGGTTATTTTTTAAGGATTTAAGGGCTAGATTTTCGGTTTTGTTTATGTTGGTGTTTAGTTTTTTGTTAGAATTTAGTATACATGATGTTTCCATTCGTATTTTGTCAGCCAGAATGGTGGGGAGGGATCGTAAACCTCTCTCGATATGATACACGATATCAAGCTTGTTCACTGACCTCTGAGCAATGGCGTAGTTCAAACCTTTCTTTAGCAGCGAGAGTTCACCTTCGGTGAGAATATGGTTTGATCGGTTGATAACTGAGCATTGATCCGATGGTGGTTGGTGGCTCCTAACATTGTTTGCGGGCGACTGGTTGCTCCTTATGACGTCGGTTCGTGGTTGGCTGTTCCTTTCGTAATGGCGTCTGATGATCTTGTGCTTTTCTGTTGTTGTAGGGCTTGAAATTTCATTATTAGTTTTTCTTTATTTTTCAGTAGTGAGTGCTTGGCCGAGTCGTCAGTGATCCTATCTAGAATCTCCCAAATTTCTGGAATAACGTAGTCGGATAATTCAAATTTAAATTGCAGAACTTTGGTTTGGGTGGATGCTAGATTTTTACGTGCCTCGTGGATTTGTTCTCGTAACAAGGCTTTTTCCAACCGGGCATAAATATGGAGCGCTTTGGCTGATTTAAACTTCTTTAGTTTAATGCAGTTTGGAATTATGTTGCTGTCTCTACATCGTTTCAAAAAGGCTAGTCGATTTGTTAATAAAGAAACACTTATCTTCAGCTTACCGTAGAGGCTGCACTGCTTGTGGGTCACATCTCCATGGATTATGATGATTCTTTCTTTTAGGCTTACACGGTGATCAGCACCCATATTTGTAGATTTAGGGACTCAAAAACACATGTGTTGAACAGATTATTTTATTAATTACAAATAAAATAAAACTTGACGTTTCAACCTCTATATCGAGATCATCATCGGAAGAATACAACTGTATACAGAACCAAGGCAATTGATAAAGGCAATTCCACCGTCCTGTTAGACCGTACGACATACATAGAAAAAATGAACCAGTTAATATCGGACCATAACACCTACCAAAGGTTAACTACAACCCCACAAAACGTAACAAAAAGAAAACAACTGAATTAATCAAATCCGTCCACACATGGCCCGAAGAAACGACAAAAAAATTAATACCTCAGTACGCCCGTGCGCCCAGAATTTATGGCCTGCCAAAAATATACAAATCTGGCACACCACTTCGCCCGATCGTTGAAGGAATTGACAGCCCAAATTATCACTTAGCAAAAAAATTAGCTGCCACACTCAAGGAATTGGTAGGTCAGTCCCCTTCCTACATAAAAAATACACAACATTTCATCAGTAAAATCAAAAACATTACACTCACCGACCAAGATTTATTAGTCAGCTTTGACATAACTTCCCTTTTCACCAATGTCCCAATCAATGACACGATCTTGCTCCTACAGAACATATTTCCACATGACATCAGGGCCCTTTTTGCCCACGTACTCCGCTCCGGATATTTCGTATGGCAAAACAATTTTCAACTTCAAAAAGAAGGTACAGCCATGGGCTCACCACTTTCTCCCCCAATAGCTAACTTTTATATGGAAGACTTTGAGCAACGTGCTCTAGAGACAGCATGTCTAAAGCCCAAAATCTGGCTCAGATACGTCGACGATATTTTCGCCATTTGGCCCCACGGCCGTGAAGCTCTAAATACATTCCTTAGCCACCTAAACAAACAACACAAACGTATCCAATTCACCATTGAAATGGAAAAAAACGACTCTCTTCCTTTCCTAGACACACTTGTCGCACGTCTTCCCTCTGGCTGTCTCTCCTTCTCAGTTTACCGCAAACCTACACACACAGGCCAATACATACACAAAAATTAGGTGTCATAAGCACCCTTAAACACAGAGCCCTAACTATCTGTTCGAATGAACAGGCTCTAAACCAAGAATACAAAATCATCAACCAAACATTTATCAAAAATGGATACAATAAAAAACTATTCACAAGATCCTCCATAAAGACACCAGTAAGAACAAAAAAGATTTCAAGAATGCCATTGCCATTCCTTATGTTAGAGGCATTTCTGAAAAAATAGACAGAACACTTCGCAAATACAACATTAAAACCACCTTTAAACCCCCAAATAAGCTAAGACACCTACTCAGTTCCTCTAAAGATCCTCTTCCACACCTAGCACACCCAGGGGTATACAAAATACACTGCACATGTAACATACCATACATAGGGGAAACAGGGCGAACTATCCCAATCAGACAAGACGAACACAAACGACACATTAAATACCTCCACTTCGGTAAAACAGGCCTTTCTGACCATGCACTCCAAACATACCATAGAATTGACTGGAAAAATACCAAGTCCCTACACCGCACCAAAACCTGGTTTGAGAGAAAATTTAAAGAGTCTTGTGAAATGCTCAAACACAACCCAAATCTCAACAAAAATGATGGCCTCACCATTTCAAGAATGTGGAGGACCCATCTACAACCTGTATAACATCCTAAACTAGCATTAGAAAAATTCCCACTACAAGAAGACAACCTGGTGACTTGAAGTGTTTAGAACATTCAATAGCAACTGAAAGAAATCATTTTGTAACTATCCAGAATATCAATACATGAGGACTCGAACAGTTTATTGTAGTTGCATTTATCTATTTATAATATATATACAGGGTGTTCGGGATAAATTTGACATATTTATAATTAATTATATTTTTCCGTAAGTTACATGTATTAACACACACTTCTCTTCATTTAAAAGTTTGGACCCTTCTTCATTCATATACAAGATGTCAGAAAGGATGGATAGCTGGAACCCACCTGAATCATGGAAGAGAATAACTTGTATCATGATGATTCGTGCCCGCCATCAAAATAAGGATATTACGACTGCTGCCCAATGCTCCCTGAATACAGTAAAAACAATCAGGCATGAACTAGAGACTTGCAATGGTGACTACGAGGATGTAGCAAGAAGAAAGATCCCTAGCAGACGATCTGATTGCGTTCGTACAGCAGAATTCCTCGCAAATCTGCAGGAACAGGTGTTGAAGAACCCTGGCATTGGAATTCGGGCTTTGTTCGTGGAGTTGCTAACTGTAGTCAAGCCCTGGATAACAAGGGTAGCCAATGGTAGGCCATATGTATGGCAGCAGGATTCGGCCCCTTGCCACACCTCAGGGAAAAGTCAAAAATGGTTGTCTGAAAATTTCTACGACTTCACCAGTCCAAATGTTTGGCCTCCAAACTCCCCAGACCTTAACCCCATGGATTATTTTGTATGGGACGCAGTTGAAAAAGACACCAATCGCACTTCCAGTAATACAAAAGCCCAGTTAATGGATAAAATTAAAACAGTTTTTGCAGCCCTTCCCAGGGAGACTGTAGCATCAGCTTGTTCGAGGTTCCGAAGCAGAATTGAAGCTGTGATCGATGCTGATGGTGGTTATTTTGAGTAAATCTTGTTGATAGTATTGTAATTAACTCTGCCTGTAATGTTTTTTTGTCAATTCATTAAATTTAATAGATACAAAGAAGATTTTCTTTTTCCTTACGAAACTGTCAAATTTATCCCGAACACCCTGTGTATATATATATATATATATATATATATATTTTTTTTTATTCATTTGTTTTTCTTTTCTATCACTAGAGGACAGGCTAGAAAAAAGATTCATTAACTACGTAGATTTAGTTTACTGGTATAGAACGCATGAGCATGTAGCTTAGTTCTGTATACAGTTGTATTCTCCCGATGATGACCTTGATATAGAGGTCGAAACGTCAAGTTTTATTTTATTTGTAATTAATAAAATAATCTGTTCAACACGTGTGTTTTTGAGTCCCTAAATCTACAAATATGAGTGCTGATCACCGTCTAACCCTAAAAGAAAGAATCATACTGATAAGTTCCTTAATGTTATCCAACTTTAGCAGTCTTCCTCTTCTTCTCATGCCATCAACATTCCAACATAATTTTTCGAAAGATTCAGCTGCTTATATAATATGTGATTATACAATGTCCAAAGTACATACACTTCTGTTAAGCAATCAATGTGCTTCAAGAAGCATTGTCTTTATATTCTCTAAAACCTTATTATTCTTTTTTTGCAATCCATGTGATTCTTAAGTCTCCTCCATGCCCATAACTCAAATTAATCAATTCGCTTTGTGTTTCTTAATGATCTGGCTTTGACATTTGCACATCTTGGGAAAGACCACTACTTTCACAATTTCAAGTTTAGGAGACTTACTAACATCTCATAATGTTGTCAAGTTTAACAAAGTCAAGTTGGACTACACAAATTAGCTCAAACAGTCTCCATTTTTTCAAAGATTGTTTTTATATCATACAGTTCTGATTAAAACAATTAGATGTTCAGGTATTTGCTCACATCACATTCCAGAGCCCATTATGATCAACATGATCAAATGTCTTTCGTTTTTTTTTTATCTCTCACATTTCTATCTCTCATGAAACCTATTATTCCTGGCATTTCTCAATTCACATATCAAATTTTATTATTATTATTACTCTCGGGGGGGGGGGGGGGGGGGGGGGGGCTGTAACCCTAGAGAGCACGTCCCCTGGGTGGCAGATAGGAGAGCTCAACCATATATGTGTGTGTGTGTGTGTGTGTGTGGTGATCCGAATATACTGAATAAGGACTTGTGGACCAACAGTAAGGGAAGTAACACTCCCATGGACCCCTAGCTGGATCTATCCTCTTCTTCTTCAACATCTTTCCTGTAAGGCCTTATCACTCAACTCTTCTTATTTTATGACCCTTATGCTATTAGAGTACTCGAGGGCCATGGGGTTCTTTTCATTTCTGGCCTTACAACTATGCCCTCTCTATAAACCTTACTATAATTCTTCTATAATCTACTCTTTCCCCTTTCAATATACCCTATTCCTCCTATGGATTTAAATTCGGAAGAAGGCCAGTTCAGAAGCCTTAAGGTAGCAGCCGTACCACTGAACTATTCCATCGTCAAGCTAGTCCCCTGAGATGGAGAACATAATTCTACTTGTAAGCTGACAGAAAAAGATAATCGGATTGAATCTATGGAAAACAACCCTGGAATGGAAAAGGTAAAACAAAAATGGAAATGACAAAATATAATACACATAGTTAACTGGAATGTAAGAGGAATAGCATATAAAGAAATAGAATTAGACCAATTATTAAATGAAAGAAATTCTAAAATAGCAGTAGTCACTGAAACAAAACAAAAAAAAAATTAAAAGGAACTATGAGAACCGAAAATTTTAATGTGATATACAGTGGAATCGACAGAGACCAAAGAGCACAAGCAGGAGTCATGGTTTGAATTCATAACTCCCTTTCAAAACAGTTAAAACATTATAAATTATGGAATGAAAGAATAATAGAAGTTAGAATAAAAATAGATAGAGGTTATTCAACAATAATCAGTTTATATGCCCCAGAAGAAGGATAATACTGATTTTTATAATCAGTACAAAACATATATAATAAAATAAATAAAAATGATTACGTAATTTTAGCAGGAGACTTAAATGCAAGAATTGGAAATACGAAAATTAATAATAATATAGGAATACAGAAAGAACATACTCTAAACAGGAATGGCAAAAAATTGATTGACTTTGTAGTTTATAATAACCTAAAAATAATGAATTCCTTCTATAAACATAAAGACATACATAAATATACTTAGGCAGCAAGAGGATGGAAATTAATATTAGATTATTTTATATTAAATGAAAAGACATCAAAATTTTCACTAGATGATAGAGTTCACAGAAGATATGAAATAAGCAGTGACCACTTCCTTGTTAAAATAAAATTAAGATTATCACCTAAATGGCTACAAGTAACAAGAACAGAAAGAAAATTTGAAACATGTTTATAAAACTAGACTATTGAATGACACAAATGTACAATGGTTATATGAACAAAGAATTAAACCAATATCTAGATAAAATAAAACAAAATGAAGAAATAGAAATAGAATGCCTTAAATGCAGCAGCAAATGAAAGCCTAGGAAAGACCAAAAAATTCAATAAAAGGAAAAAACTGAAGATCTGGGATGATACAATCAAAGAAATAATCAAAAAGAAGCCTATCACAAATGATTAAGCAGTAAAAGATTAGAAGATGAAATAGAATATAAAAGAATAAGAGCCATAGCTAAAAGAGAAGTCAGAAAAAAACAGAATCATGGAGCAAATTTGTTTCTAATTTAGAACATGATTTATATAAAATAAGACCCAATGTATATAAGATTTTGAAACACTTAAATGCAGATACCAAAGAAAACATAAAATTAAACACCAAATTGAAATTAGAAGAATTTCTAAATTACTACACAGAATTGTGGACAGATAAATATTTTTAAAAAGACAACTGGCAAACAATTAACGAAAATGAAAAGGAAATAACTAAAGAAGAAACAGAAATCAGCCTGAAAGAAACAAGAAATGGAAAATCACCTGGAGAAGAATAAGCTAGGTTTAGAACTATATAAATAGGCAAGAACAAGATTCAAAGAAAGACTTTTATTATTTTTAAATAAAATTTATTCAACTGGTAGCCCGCCAATAGAATGGAAAAAAGCAATTGTGATTCCTATCTTTAAAAAAAGGTAATAGAGATGACCCTAAAAACTATAGAGGTATCAATATACTAAATTCCTGTTACAAAATATATAGCAGAATCTTAAATAGCAAACTAATGAAATATTCTGAAAACTTTATTTTAGAAGTACAGAATGGATTTAGAAAATGACAATCATGTATAGACCTGGCCATCTGCCTAAAATTAATAATAGACAAAATAAGAGAATACAATTTAGAAACACATATTGCATTTATTGACTTTGAAAAAGTATTTGACAAAATTAAAAGAAACATTATTTAACATATTAAAAGAAAGACAAATACCAAATAATATCCTAAAAGCTATCACAAGTATATATGAAAATAATCAAATACAAATAACATTAAATCACGAGTTATCATATACAAGAGAGATAAACCAAGGGGTCCGACAGAGATGTCCCCTCTCAGCAACTCTTTTTTAATATCTACTTAAATGAAATAATAATAAAATGCAATAAAAATTTACATCGAGGAATTAAACTTTCTCCTATAGTGAACTTAAACACTCTCCTTTTTGCTGACAACCAAATAATAATTACAAATTCTGAAGATAACTTACAGAAAGCTATTTTAGATCTAAATAAGATAGCCAAAGATTATGGTATATAATAACAGAAAAATCAAAAAACTATGGCCTTTAAAGGACAAGATCCAGCAAAAACTAAAATAGTAATAGATAACAAGATCTTAGAACAGGTGAATTCATTTAACTACTTAGGATGTATGATCACATATGAAAATGAAAAAGATATAAACATAAAAATTGCAAAATATTTAAAAATAACAGGAGTAATTAACTCTATATTGAAACCAAACCTAGTTCAAAAACAAACCAGAATAAAAGTATACAATACATTAGCCCTACCAGTCTTAATGTATGGAAGCAAAATCTGGACAATAAAACAAAAAGACAAACAAAGATTAACAGCAGAAATGATGTTTATGAGAAAAACTGCAAAATATGCCCTATGTGATCACAAAAGAAACAAAGAAATTATGAAAGAATTAAACCAAGAACCAGTAATAGAAAAAATTAAAAAATATAAATATAAATGGATGGAACATGTTCAAAGAATGAAAACAGAAAGATTACCAAAACAAGCCTTCAAGTACAAGCCATTAGGAAAAAGAAAACCAGGACGTCCTCTTAAACAATTCAACGATGACTTCTATGGCCGGAACAGGCCATGCTAGGCCTAAATCCTTGATACGCATGATGATGATAATTATTATTATTATTACTTGCAACATAACTTTACTTGCATGTGAAATTAGAGCAATGGTTTCTATAATGTGCACATTCTCTGGGATTTGACTTTTGGTAATGGAATGAATACTGATGCTTTCCAATCTTTAGTAAATATATTTTCTTTCAGATCTGAAAACACATTTCAGTTAACATATTCACTACTTTGTCCCCAGCTGCTCTCATTTATGTCTAAAATGGATCCTGCATCGATGAGCTTTTTGGATTTTGAAACATTCATAATAAGGCAGTTCTTGCTACTAGTCATGTAATGAATTAGAAATAACACTTTCCAATTTATAACAAAAATATGAATATTTTAACCAATCAAGACAAGCCCCTATAAACTCCAAGAGCTATTATGCCTATCTAGAGTAGGCACATTCATGTCCAAGGTAGGATTCAAATCCACAGTTGTGGTTGGAGAGCTACTATCCACTCAAGCCAACGAGGCTGGCAAGCATTTGCTCATAATAATGCAAACAGGAGTTTTGCTCTTTTCCAATAACTGCAATCTCTAAGCTCATATCTTCTTGATCATGCCAATGTTTCTCAACTGCTTCCCCTCCATAAGGTCATGACAGCCAGAAATAATTAGTTCAGTCTTATTGTAGTTTACAATAGGTAATGTTAGATTAGCTTATGTGTTTGATGGGCTCTACAGCATGCAATTCTGTCAGTTCCATAAGGGATATTTGGAATGTCAGATGTAGGAACATCATTTAAAAAATCTCACAAGTCTTGGTCTAGCTTAGCACAAAGTTGACACTGATCTTTGTGTAGCACATGCCTTTTACATACATGGCATTGCAAAATTTTTGTAGCTATTCAAAGAGTGCTAAAGGCACTTAACTACTGCCCCAACTTGATACTCCAACTTGTACCGTCTCCAAACCAAACAATGTGAGAAAGTCGATCCTTATTTAAAAATTGTAAAAAATGCTTTGTATGTATGAATTTCCTATCTACTATACTGTGACCACTCTGGCACATGACTGTTTTGTTTATGAAATTCATTGCTGTTATTCTAATTTTTGAATTTTCAGTTATGCTTAAGATAATTATAAGTGTCAGATGAAATATCTGCCTATTTAGAGTAGTAATAAACTTTGCGTTTACATGTTACTATACAGTAGTGCTCAAAAGTATTTTGACAAACTAATATTTGACTTAATCCTTGTAAACTAGACTAGTTGTAAACAACAAACTATCATATTGGTATTCTGATTGGAAGCATACACAGTACAAAGTTTAATACTGAAACTTATGTTTATATATGTGTTCTGAGTGTTTGTTATTTATAAGGTTCATAAATATTTTGACAAATTATTAACACGTTTTTTCTACAAAATGCAATTTTAATACATATCAATTCCTGTAATTTAAGAAAAGTAATTATTAATAAGCCATGCCAAAGAACAAAGAATACTCTGCAGACTTTAAAGATGCTGTAATTCATGCCTTGCAAGGAGGGCACACGCAAACCAAATGTTCCATGTGATTTTGGCATAACGCAACAACTTGTAAATGTTTGTTGAAAAGTTTTTCACTTGGTTATAAATTAAATTATAGATGTAAACAAATTATATTCTTGATTGATCCTTTATTTTGTTAAAAGCAAACAGTTTGCATGTGAAGCAGTCACAATTACGATGTAGGGGCTAATGACTTCACGTTAATTGCCCATTTTGTTAAAAGCAAACAGTTTGCATGTGAAGCAGTCACAATTAGGATGTAGAGGCTAATGACTTCACGTTAATTGCCACGTAGAATAGTCAACTGTTGTACGGAAAGCAATGTCTGAGTATGAAAAGAAACTGGCTCTGTGTGCTAAAGACAATCCACAAAAATACTATCGATATGCTGCAAGTAAAAGAATCTATATGAAAGAATAACTCTTCTAAATGCAGATGCCATGAGTGTTACAGATGCAGAAGAGGTTGTACAACTAATGACTTCACGTTAATTGCCTTAATATCACCACCCTGGTTTACGCGACATTGAGCTCACTACTACCTCTTCACTGGATGAAGAAATTCAGGTGTATTAGGTATTAGAGCTGTTGCACAAATTGAACAGTGTTCAAACCAATTTTCATTTATTGATCTGAAAGCAGAGTTAGAAATAACAATCAAAGACTAGAGTTTAAAAAAAAAAAAAAAAAAATTTAGGAAGGTAACAGACAGCATCTAATGGCAGAATCATGTTCAAAATGAAGCTATTATGAAAGAACTTGACATTGTTGAAATTCAACAGTGCATGAGAATAGATCTAATCGCAGGTGGTTTGGTCACTTAAAACAGAATGGGAGAAGAAAGGTTAGCAAAAGGGATTGATGGGATATCAGCACATGTGCTAAAAGAGTGTTCAGCTGAACTGGCTATTCCTTTGACCAGGCTGTTTAATATGAATGTTTCCATTCTGCCAGAATGGAAAGAATGTATGGTAATTCCATTGCACAAGGGTGGTGTAAAGACCGATGTATCCAACTATCGACCAATTAGCATCTTAGGAGTGGTAGTGAAGATTTTGGAAAAATTTGATAAATTTGTTAGGGCTCGCATTCAGAAATATGTTGACAGTGAATCTCTACTTTGCAATGAGCAATGTGGGTTTACTAAGGGAAGGTCATGTTTTAGCAACTTGCTCACATTCTGTAACGATGTTCCATTGAACTAGACAAGGGGAATGGATACATCATGATACTTTTGGATTTTGCTATGGCTTGTGACAGAATACGGCATCGTAGACTGTTGTGTAAATTGCAGAATATGGGTTTGGGTTATAGAATATTAGCATGGATAAGAGGATGACTGACTGAAAAAGTGTTATACAGGGGATGTGAGTTTGCAAGATTTAAGGTAACCAGTAGTATACCACAAGGATGAGTGCTTGGTCCACTGTTGTGTCCATTTTAATTAGATTTTGGTGATCTATAGTGGCTCCCATTATGAGAAAAGCATACCATCATGATGCTTTTCTCCTCTGTACTTTCTGTAGATACTTGATATCTGAGATTGTTCTTTTTTAGAAATCTAATATACTTAATTCTGTTGGATGAAATCAAATTAAATTTGCTTTTTGTTGCTTAATAAAATCTTAGACCATTCAGTAGCTGCCCATTTACAATTTGAGTCTTGGCAAAGTTTAATCAGACCTTTCTGTTCTTGGCAAAAATAAGTGGCATCTTACTAGGTTGACAACCTAATAAACCTTGTTCTTTCAGACGTTGTTTTACA
This sequence comes from Typopeltis vanoorti, assembly GCF_054136105.1. Lineage (NCBI taxonomy): Eukaryota > Metazoa > Arthropoda > Arachnida > Uropygi > Thelyphonidae > Typopeltis > Typopeltis vanoorti. Next base: position 99,311,849 of record NC_143568.1, on the reverse strand, counting down.
GTCAAAACACATATTTAATCCATAATTTTTGTCAAAATTCTTTGTTAATAGCTGTAGCAGGCTTCTGAGGATGTTGCTTGGATGGCCTTTTAATGAGCTCTTCACTAGCCATTGGTTTTTGTGGATAAAATTAGAAAATTTTATTGTTTATCTTCTCTGGCCTTATAAAGTCTATACCAACCATTCACAATTTGTCACGATCTGCCAGAATATGTGCAGTATTTGCTTATGTATATCATTCTTGCAAAGCACAAGTTATGGCTTTTCTGGTCTTATAAAGTCAATTCCAAACATTTACAGTTAAAGATGCCAAGAAATTGTATTCTTGATTAATCTTTTATCCCAAATATAAGCAAACAATGTTTGCATGTGAAGCATCTTCACAACTAAGCCATTTGCATATAGAGGCTAATGACTTCACATTAATTTCCTTAGTATCCCATAATGCATTATATACACCCGAAAGGATGTGTGCATTGCATTATCAGATATTAAGGCAATTAACGTGAAGTCATTAGCCTCTACATCCTAATTGTGACTGCTTCACATGCAAACTGTTTGCTTTTAACTTTTAACAAAATGGGCACTCATTAGTTGTACAACCTCTTCTGCATCTTTAACACTCATGGCATCTGCATTTAGAAGAGTTATTCTTTCATATAGATTCTTTTACTTGCAGCATATCGATAGTATTTTTGTGGATTGACTTTAGCACACAGAGCCAGCTTCTTTTCATACTCAGACATTGCTTTCCGTACAACAGTTGACTATTCTAGCCTGCTGCTCATAATTTTCATAACAGACATCATCCTTATGCACACGGTATTCCTTCCACATCATCATCATTTCTTTTTTTTTTTAACGAATCTTTTGCTTAATAAGATTACACATCCATTTGACTCCTACCCTATTTATTCTTTGAACTCTTGGGACACATTCTGATATCGCATCATTTAAGTATTGTTTAAATACTTCCCATGTGCTGTCAATATTCTTCCATCCATCAACTGATCTCATTCCAATGAACTCAGTATGCTCCTCAGTTGTTCATAATTTCCTGCGTTGATGTTAAGGAATGATGATTATTGATTAAAATGAATGATTTCTCTCATTCAATTGACTCCCCACCATACCAGCTTTGTTTATTCTGTTGTCTATTTCCATATTTAATATGCCATCTTCACAATTATTTATTTGTGAAGATTGCAAATTAAATATGGAAGTAGGCATTAAATATGATGCTGTCTGTTAGGGAAGTAACAGACAGCATCATGTCTAAACAGAAAAGAAATAAAGCCCGGGTAGTCTCAATATGCCCGGAACAGTGGTGTCGGGGTGATGTAGCAGGCCCTTTGGTATCGTCAGTCTGTGACTGCTATAAAGAAACTCAACACAGAAATCACTTGAATATTACTACTTGGAATGTATGAGGATTGAATAAATGTGGGAAATTGGCTAATGTGATGGGAGAGATTGAATATTAGTATACTAGGAATACATGAAACCTTTTGGAAAGGATCATCAGATTTTGAGTCGAAATTTCCAAATGGCAAGATATATAAAGTATGTATCTTACCATTAATTATAATTTACAGTGACTCAAGATCAGCTATGGAGGCAATCAAAAATGGCAATACCAAGCTCACACAAGACACCCATAAACTCTTAAATCAACTAACGTGTTTAGGGAAAAATTGCATTTTACAATGGATTCCTGCTCATGTAGGCACTGATTACAATGAAGCAGCTGATAAATTAGCAAAAGAGACCAGAGAACCCAATCAAGAAACTCACATAACTCTTGCTGATGCTACGCACTAACAAAAACTAAACTAATTCCACTGAAATCAGTGATACAACATCAAATTCCCGAAATCAATGCTGACAGAAAGACCTCCACCATGATAGCAAGAATACGAACAAGACATTATAGTGGAATGAAGATTAATACAGATGACACAAGAACATATAGAAACTGCAACAACTACCCCAATACTGAACTGACATCCACTCACATCTTTACCTGTCCAGCAATTACAGCAGCCTAGCAAGAAATAGATCCTAATCCTGAACAACAGCTCTATACAAACAAACTCATTGACATAGCCAAAACAGTTCAAGGAGCACATGGAAACAATCTAAGACTCTTCAAAGGACAAGACGACAACAACATTGATATGCTTTTTAGCAAATGTTATGATACTGCTTGTAGTCTATTCCAGTGCTTCCCAAACTTCTGGATGTGAGGGCCCCCCTTTGCAAAAATTAAAATATTTCACGGACCCCCCCCCATCGAAAAAAAATCGTAATAGAGAGATATATTATTATAATATTTATTGTATTTATATTCAATACAAAACATACACAGCAAATATTGCAAAAATCAAATGCATATATTACATTTTTTGCCTCTTACTGTTTAGTTCTGAAGATGATGCGGGCTTTTCTGGTAAAATATGAAATACTGTCCTTTTTTTTTTTTTTTGAGTCTGTTTCTGCTTCTGATTGTTTGCAGGATTTTTTTTTTTTTTTTTTTTTAATTTTTTTTTTTTAATCAGCCACTACTGGCACACCACAGACTGATAACATGAAATTAGTGAATATTACCTGAATAAGGGAATCCCCGAACCAGGAACATTTTTCTCTTTTGCGACTTTTCTCCCTTTATGGTAATTAAGACTAACACGAAACAGACAGCAAAGGCAGGTTATTAAAACGTGCATATGATTGGTGCAGTATTAACAAAAGATCGCACAACCGAAAGATAAAAGCATAGCTGATAATTGAGTTATGATAATAATTATATAAATAAATGATAGATAATTGAGAAATGCTAACTCTCTTCAACCGAATTCCATATGTGAAACTGCCATAACATTCATTATATATATATATATATATATATAAAACTTAGTTTTAACACTTTTACGAATTTTAACACGTTCGGTTGAATTTTATTGCTGCCTTGGGAAATCGAACTCACACACATCTAATTAATAACAATAGTTCTTTGTTAGATACTGTATTTGCCCATGCAACATATGGTTTTGTTTCAGCCTATACAGCATAGTTTCTGTATGAGGAGACATGCGATTCATTAATTAGTGTTTTTATCCCAGTTGTCTCTAATTGCACTATTTGTTGAGAAATATATTACACAGACTCCTCATACCTTATTCACTGGCATAATAAAAGTACTTGTTTTTATTGCCTCTGCAGTATAGTTGCTGTTAGGGAGGGCGTGTTGTTTACCACTGCAAGCGAGTTACTATCTCCCCCACATGAACTTGTTTAAGCTTTTTTTCATGTGTGAAGCATATGCAAAACTTTTATTGGTAACATAAAACTAGCTCGGATGACAGTGATAATATAAAACGAGTTTTGATATGTATATAAAGTCAATATCAACAGTCCCTGATTACGAACCCGTGATGAAAGGGACAGGAAGATTTGGAGCTTCCCTGGAGAGCATTCGAAGTAAACACAATTAACCACTGCTTTGAAATGAAACATATGAATAAGCAATATTTACTAATATTCATTAAGTACCGAAATACACAGGAAGCAAAGTTTGTGAACCAACACCAATGTGTGAATTTTTCCATTAAAATATAAAAAATTACAAAAAAGAAATAATAAATAATAAAAGTTAAATACGTTTCTTTTAAAATAAAAAAATCTACTTAGTCTTAAAACATTTTAAATTTGTTTTCATTATTCCCCCCCTCCACCTCAACAAAACCTACAGCCCACAGTTTGGGAAGCGCTGGTCTATTCCACTGAGAGGGTTCATTTTCATTTTGCAACTGTGCAAACAGCAGTTCTGAAACATTTTCATTAAATTTTGGTTTTACTGCTGGATTTTGTACCATTTGCAGATCCCATTTTAGGGGTTAACTTCTTTTAAATTTTGTTTTCAGGTGAATATTCATCTTCATTAATATCAGTCTATGATCAGATCCACAGTCAGCACTTGGCATCACCTTTGAGTTCTGTATTCCATTGAAGTAACGTTTACTGACCACAATATAGTTTAATTGATTTTTGTATCTTCCATCTGGACTTTCCCATGTGTATCTTGCTGTTGTTTGTGCATGTTAGTGTTAATTACGATGAGACTGTGCTTGTTAAAGAAATCAATCAGTTTTTGTCCTCTCTCATTTCGAATTCTAAGGCCAAATGGACCCACATGTGTAGATGTTCTCTCTGATCCAACTTTTGCATTCCAGTCACCCATAGCACAAATAACCCAACCTTTCTTGCCTCCAACTTCCTTTATACACCATTCTATTTCATCATACATGTTATCTATTTCTGCTTCCTCATTCTGTTCTGTAGGAGCATATATTTGAATGATCAGCATATCTCTAGATTTAGACTTCACTAGAATTGCCATCACGCTATCTGATTTTTTGATGATATAATGTTTTTATTAGTTTTTTTTTCTCTACAATGAATGCTACACCTCCTTGATATTTCACCAGCAAGTCCAACCAATGATAATCTTGGATGCTTTTGCTTGTATTTTGTTTTAATTTTTCCTTTACCAATGAGGCCAAAGGTGACCAGATAGGTGCTGCATATTCTATTATTGGCCTTATCAAGTGCAAGTAGTTTTGGGGATTTTTGGCTTTGTGTCCCAATTTGTTCCACAAAGCCTTTTCAGTATATTTAATTTTTTTAGAGTTCTGTTGGAAGTGTTAGAGATGTGTTGTGCAAAACGTAATTCCTGATCAAGCATAATACCAAGGTATTTTGGATTTGTGGCTTTTTCAATTAGATTGTTGTAGATCATGATCCGTTCTTTTAGTGTTGCATGATGATCAGCATTCATTTTAGAAATTATGGCTGTGCTATAAAAAACCCTTTTAATTTCCCTACGTTTCAATCATCATATTAAGATCATCATCTGGAGCATATACATCAGGACAAGCTGAGTTACATTACATACAGTAAACTAGAGAAACAATGATTAGATCACAGGTTATTCTACTGGCATGACATCTAGTGAAAAAAAAAAATTTAATTATTTAGAAACTACATCAAGCTAAATTCTATTTATGATAACATGAATAAACATTCTTTCTTATAGACAGTTTTCTTTCAGTAACAATGATGTCCTATTTTTAGCATTACAATTGTTATTTTTGATTTAGTATCCTGGATTATCTATAGTCCTGTTTATAGTTACTCTTAGAGAGAAAGGTTACATGGGTTGAATATGTGCCTTCCATATGTTTGGAATTTTTAGACCATTATTGTTCAGATTGGAGTGGTTGATGATAATCTCACAAACTTCCTTAAATTTGCATTCATACCATGTTTTGGTGCAATGTAAACAACTAGTGCTTTTCCAGTCAATTCTATGCAAGGTGTTCAAGGGCATGATCAGAAAGGCCAGCTTCACCATAATTATTATATTTAATGTGTCGTTTATGTTCTTTTTGTCTGACAGGAATTGTGTGTCCCGTTTCCCCTATACATGGTATGTTACAGGTGCAACAAATACGGTATACTCCAAGGTGGGCCAGTGGAGAGAGTGGGTCTTTGGATGAGTTGAGTAAGCTTTTTAATTTTGCAGGAGGTTTAAAGGTGGCTATGAGGTTGTATTTTTGTAGCATTCTGTTTATTTTATCTGATGTCCCTTTAATGTAAGGAATGGTTATAGTTTTATTGTAGTCTATTTATCTTTGTTTTTTATTGAGGTCTTGTAGAGAATTTTGTTAATGGTGTTTTGGCTGTAACCATTTTTTAGAAAAATATTGCTGATAACTTTAAATTCATCTTTCAGTGCATGTTCATTGGAGCAGATCTTCAGAGCCCTGTTTTTTTTAGAGTATTAATGACACCAAGTTTTTGTGTTAGGTGGTGGTATGAGTTTATGTGTATATATTGGCCAGTCTGTGTCAGTTTTCAGTAGACAGTGAAAGAAAGATTGTCAGAAGGAAGACGTGGGACAAGTGTATCTAGAAAACATTGTCAAAGCCAGACTTTGGGTTTTAAAGGAAAGGAATCTAGAGCATGTTGCTCAAAATGTTTGGGAGGGGGAAATAATGGTGAGCTCATGGCTGTGCCTTCTTTTTGTAGGTAGAAAGTGTTTTGCCATACAAAATAAACAGAACGTAATACGTGCGCAAATAGCACCGCGATATCTGGAAGGAATTTGTTCTGTAAAAGAAGGATTGTGTAATTGATTGGGACATTCGTAAAGAGGGTAGAGACATCAAAACTGACTAATAAATCATCTTTTTCTAATGTAATGTCTTTGATAATGTTCATAAAGTGTTGTGTGTTTCCGATTGATGATCATGACTTTGGAACTGTAGGAATCTTTATTTTTCCTGTCTGTACTAAAGGTACTTAGTTTTGTTTTGTCTGGGTTGATTGAGTTTAAGTTCCTCTGACCATTTTTCTAATCCTCTCATGGATTTGTTTAGTCTCCTCTGATTCTTTGATTTTAGCACTAGTGTGCCAGATGGCTATATCATCTGCGTAGCAAGCTACTTTTGTGTCGTCTGTAAGGTAGGGATGAATGTTATTGATATATAAAAGGAATAGTAAGGGACTGAAAAAGTCCCTTACTATGAAAAAGAGGAGTAAATAAAGAAGAAAGAGATATAAAACATTGGATAAAAGAATCAAACAGTTGTGCAGAAGATTGAAAGAAATCTGGATAAATAGGCAGTGCACTGAGATAGAAGAATTACAAAATAAGAACAAAACCAGAAGTATTCCTGAAAATGAAAGAACTTAATGGAAAAGCAAAATGTACACAGTCCAATAACATCAAAGACAAAGATGGAAACAATCATTGATAAGGAAAAGATAAATGCGTGGAGTACTTATCAGATCTCTATGATGATGATAATGGTAACGTGATAGATGATTCACGACACCTTAAGTTAAACGTAACAACAGATGCCATTCTATCGACAAGAAAGGAGATAGAACATGTAATTAAGAATCTTCCTAATAATAAATCCTCTGGGTACGATAATATCCCAGCTGAGCTGCTGAAAGCTTTGACTGGCAATAATAACTATTTAGTGGAATCCATTCAGGACATCTATAAAACAATAGAATTACCTGAAGTTTTTACAACATCTATCTGCATACCAATTCCAAAGAAAAATAATTCACAAAATTGTGAGGATTACAGAACTGTGAGCCTAATATCCCATGCATCTAAAATTATTTTAACCACTGTTAACAAACAAATTGAAAGAGCCTCAATCAGTGAATTGAGTGAACAATAAAGGCTTCAGAAGAGGAATGGGAATCATCAAAGCTATCCTGGAACTAGAAATACTAATAGAAAGATCACTTGAAAGTAATAGGAACAATTACATATGCTTCATCGACTTTCAGAAAGCCTTTGACTAGGTAAAACATAATAAAATGTTCAATATACTAGCTAAATTAGACATAGAAGATCAGGTACTTAAGAATTTAAAAATCATTTATACCAAACAGAAAATGCAGCTGTTCAACTCTGAGGCTTCTGTTGTGAAAATAAAAAGAGTTAGACAAGGTTGTATCCTTTCACCAAATCTATTTAATATCTATAGTGAGACAGTGATGAAAAAGATTGAAAAACAAAAAATAGGAATTAGTATCAATAGTATAAAATACAACAATCTTAGATATGCTGATGATACCATTATAATAGCAGAATTAATCAAATTACTGCAGCTACTAATTGAAGAGAATAAAGAATTTGGATAAGATATAAATGCAAAAAAGACCAAATTTATGAAAATCTCAAAAGAAAGCAGATCTGAGCCAGACATATTCATAAACAATATGAAAATTGAACATACAACAGAATACAAATATTTAAGGACCTACTTTACTGCAGATGGAAAGCAAGATAAAGAAATAAAAATAAGAACAGCCATAGCTAAAGATGCCTTCTGAAAAAATAAAGATCTGCTCATTAGTGTGGCTAGTTTTCACATATGGAAGTGAGACTTGGATATTCAAGAAGAGAGTAAGACAACAGATAATGGAGTTTGAAATGTGGTGTTATAGGAGAGCTCTGAAAATCTCATGGAAGAACATGTGACAAATACAGATGTCCCTACAGAGAATGAAAACACATCTTTATTACAGGAAATGATCCAGAGAAAGATGAGATTGGCAGGACATGTACTGAGAGGTTCAAGCAGGACAGTTTTAGAAGGAAAAATTATGGGAAAAGGATCAAGAGGAAAAACACGAAGGACATGGCTTGAAATATAAGATCATGGACAGGATCACATGGCTATGCAGAAACAAAAAGGAAAGCCACCAACAGAAAGAACTAGAAGGACATGGTGCTGCGCCCTCTCACTGAGAAAGCTACATGAAGAAACAGACAGCATGTAATGGCAGAATCATGTTCAAAATGAAGCTATAATGAAAGAACTTGACGTTCAAATTCAACAATGTGTGATAGTAGTTCTAATCTCAGGTGATCTGAAGTGCCTTAAAAGATCAAAATATAAGATCTGATAATACTTGCATTCTGACAGATAAAAACTAATTTGGAAAAAAATTATTAACAGGAAGTTTGTAACATTATAAAATTTTTATGTAAGACTCTTAACACCATCCTGTACACCCCTTGAAGGAACATATCAGGAATTTGAAGATGAAAATCCATTCAATATGCATTATGTATTGGATTAAGAAATCTATGCAAATTTGTAGGAGCAAACCACAACACTTGCAGTTAACTAGCATCCATGCTGATAAGCTGCATGGTACTGATATTAGTAGTAGCACTTCAGACTAACCACAGATATACTGCAGTTAATATTAGATACACAATCAGAGGATTCTTTTATGAGTACAAACGTGACATGACTTTTTTTTAAAAAAAATCTAATCATGCCCTGGACTTTGAGAATTAACCAGAATTTCTCAACTACTAAATAATTTTTTTCTCAGCCTTTCCTTCCACTTCCATTTTTCTCTCTCTCTCTCAGAAGAAAAAAAATTAAGAGATAGTCATTGTATTGTAAAATAAATAATGCATCCAAAAACAATGAAAGCCATTTCTACTCAGAAGAAGAAAATCTGTTTAATAGATGATCCCTGTAAGAGATTCGATCTATTTTTTCTCATCAATTCTCTGATATGTATTTTAAAGGGAAGTACATGATGTCATGAATACTACATAGTTAAGTTTACATTACTAGCCTCCCATTAACAATTTTCCTCCAAACAAGGATTACTTGTCCACACTCCAGTATTGTCATAATTAATATTTTGGTCTTCCAGGGCACTTTGATTTAATCAACTGGAGTCTTTTTCCTGCCATAGCAAACACCTGCTTTACTAACATCTCCTTGTGACCATAACACCTTAGATTAGCTCTGTAAACACATTCCTCAAGGCAAACAATGTCAAGTTCCTACCTCTTATCCTCATTTTTAATATTACTCTGCCACTGATGTAATTCTGTCCATTCCCCTAATTTTTCTCAGATCTGTGTGTGATCTCTAGTCTTTCAAGTGCATCATTTCTAACCCAACTCTCAGATCCATAACTTAAAACTGATATAAACTCTTGTATACTGGAATTAGTGTTTTAGCTAATTGCTACCTTATTCCATATAAATTTATTTGACTGCAAAAAGTTGTTTGATATTTCCAATTCTAATATTAGGTTTAATGAACTTTCTTTCATAATTGATCCATATAGATGATGACTTTTCATAAACTGGTACAGCAAGAATGCTACTTCAGCCATTTGGTTCATAGAGATCAATGGTTCCCAAACTTATTTGGCTTACTGCCTCCCTTTTCCAAAGCAAATTTATTCACCCCCCCCCAAAAAAAACAACTTTCTAAGACTGACCAGCTCTGCCTGATACATATAAAAGAAAATCAGATCAGTAGCTCTCTAGGTTTCAGCGAACAAACAGAGATACAGAAACAAATTTACATTTTATTATGCATCTAGTAGATATTTTTGAAGTTTGGAAATAAGACACCTTGGAATTTTAAATTTTATTGAAATTTAAAACTGAAATTTCAAAAACTATTTATTGAAATCAACAAGAGAAACAAATTGCATGTAAGCATAGAACAAGTTGGAGCTGAAAATTTAATAACACTATTACAAATTAAGAAAACAAATAAAGATTACACATATGCAAAAATCGCACATAAAATAGTAAATAATGATCATAAAGTAATATTAAAAATAATCCTAATGAGAAGGATGAGCCTGGTGTGCTGCTACCAATTTATTGATATTTGGCTCTATATTTGTCAGCAGCATTCTTAGATCAGTATGATCAAATATTTGCAGTCTGTATCTTTTTTTAGTTAAAAGATTTGTGACTGCACTGAACCCACATTCCACTAAATATGATGATGGAAATGCGATTAAAAACTTTTACTACAGCCCACATTCCAGGATAAAGTATGAGCACTACTTTTGCCACCACAACTGTTGGTACCAGTTTGCGTACTGCTTGTCACACAATTCAGAAACAATCTAAAACTGATTTCATACGTCTCACATATTTATAATATTATACAGTGAACATTCATAACATGCACATGATCCTGCCAATGTATACTGGACTTGTAAAATCCCGATCACTTGAAAGTGCACGCTCGCCAACACTGTACTTGTTAAGACCTATTGTCGAACTTCATTGTTTTGTGTCACAGAATCCATCGGCTGTAATTTGCATTTTTTATGTTTCCTTGGAAAATAAAGAAACCATTACATTGATATCTTCAATTCTAATATTAGGCTTAACGAACTTTCTTTCATAATGTGATCCATATAGATGATGACTTTTCATAAACTGGTACAGCAAGAATGCTATTTCAGCCATTTGGTTCATATCGATCAATGGTTCTGTGTGTTCAGGAGGGACAGAGAGAAAAAAATGGGGGGAGGAGTGTTATTGATGATAGCTGATGAACTGCAGCCAAGGAGAATTGAAGCTGAACTGCAGGATAGTGAAGAGAGCACATTTGAGGCCATTTGGTGTGAGATCGAAACAAGCAGAACAAAATATACAGTTGGGTGCTGCTATAGACCAGGTGATGGAATAGATGGTAGAGATGGTATGCATAGACAAATAGATGCAAAAAGTGGAAGGAGGTAATTATTATGGGGATTTCAATTATGGTAACATTGATTGGAAGGAGGAGAGGACATATGGGGGAAAGGAATTGGATTTTATGCAGTTATTAAGGGATAACTATCTGAGACAGCATGTAATGGAATATACTATGGGTTCGAGAGTGCTTGACCTAGTAATTGCATCTGATAATCTGACTGTAATGATTATGACCACTTTATCACCAACTGGTGAGAGTGACCATAAGGTTTTGACCTGGGAGGTGGCCAAATGTGTGGAATTTTCAATTAAGAAAGGGTACACGTGGTAGTACCGGGCTGGTGAGTATGACAAGTTCAGGAGATTGCTTGGTCAAGTGCAATGGCATGTAAAACTGCAAGGGCTGGAGGTTGATAGTGCATGGGAAGAGGTAAAGGAGTGTTTAAAAGGAGGTAATGGCTGACTGTATATCTAGAGTCCGGATAGTAAATCAAGTAAGGGTTAAAGGATGAATAACAGCATTAAGCTTGAGCTGCAAAAAAAGAAACAACTGTGGAGGGAATTTAAGGAGAAAGGTGATCTGCAGGCACACGAACAGTATAAAGCACAGGCCAGAAAGGTAACGAGCGTGGTAAGGAAAGCAAAAGCTGATTACGAAAGGAAATTAGCCATGCAAGCTAAAGAGAATCCCAAACAGTTTTTTCGATATGCTGCAAGTAAAAGAAAAAATGTACATGGCAGTATGGTTTTAAGGAATGCCGATGGTATGGAGGAAACTGAATTAGTTGATATAGTGGAATTACTGAACGAGTACTTTGAAAGAGTATATCATTCAGGTGGTGATATTGCAGGAATGAAAGATCCAACAGGCTATACAGGAATTGAGGTGAATGAAATGGAGGTGAATAGTATATTACAAAATCTTAATGTGAATACATCTGTGGGTTTGGACGGTATACCAGCTCGGGTCTTATGTGAAGCGGCAAAAGAATTGTCAGTGCCCTTGGCCATTTTGTTTAATTTGAGTCTCGGGTCTGGGTTAGTCCCGAAGGGGTGGAAAGAGGGGAAAATAGTACCACTGCATAAGGGAAGTTCCAAGAGTGCTGTTGCAAATTATCGACCGATCAGCATATCAGGAGTCGTTGTCAAGGTTTTGGAGAAAGTAGTCAAGAGAAGAATACAGGAATGGATAGATGATAACAGGATACTGTATGGGGGGGAGTGTGGTTTTGTGAAGGGTAGATCATGCCTCACTAACTTGCTCACATTTTATAACACAGTGACGGCTGAGCTGCATAAAGGTAATGGGTTTACAGTCATATTGCTAGACCTTGCTAAGGCCTTTGACAGGATACCACATGGAATTCTAATCAGCAAATTGCAACATATGAGGATGGATATAGGGTTGGTGAGATGGATAGGAGGGTGGTTGATGGAGAGATATCAGAGAGTAGTTTATTTGGGAGTAGAGTCCAAAAGATGGCCTGTGACAAGTGGCGTGCCGCAGGGTTCTGTTCTTGGACCACTACTATTTAATTTGTTCATTAATGATATCGGAAAGGATCTGAGAGGAACTATTCATTTGTTTGCTGATGATGCAAAGTTGGGTAGATCAATAGTGAATGCACATGATGCCAAAATTTTGCAAGATGATTTGCAAAATTTTGGCATCATGGTGTTAGTTTGGAGGACTGGGCTAAGGAGAATGGATGTCAATTTAATGTGGCAAAGTGTAAGGTTATGCATTTTGGGGCGAAAAGATTAGCAGCAGTATATCACATTGGTGGAACCATACTCCAGGAGATTGACAAGGCCAGGGATTTGGGAGTGTTGGTGGATAGGGAGTTGAAGTTGGGGGGGGGGGGGGGCACAACACAAAAGTGGCTAAATCAGCTCATCAAATCACTTAGTTGCTGAAAAATACTTTAACAAGCAGAGACAAACAGGTTATTGTTCCTATGTATCGAGCCTTGATAAGACCGCATCTTGACTACTGTGCCCAGATCTGGGTACCAGGATTTCTTCTTGATGGGGAGGAGGTAGAGAGGATCCACAGGCGAGTGATCAAGATGATAGCAGGTCTATGGAATGAACCTTAAGAACAGGTTGAGATTTGTGGGTTGCAGACATTGGTTGATAGGTGGAAGAGGGGTGATATGATTGAGACATTCAAATTACCGAAGAGTTTCTATAAGATTAATTCAGAGGATATTTTTCAGAAAAGGTCTGGTGGTGGGAGGACTAGGAGCCATCCATGGAAACTGAGCAAGAGTGTGGTTAGCAAAGGTGTTAGAACTAGGTTTTTTGCATGGAGAATGGTGAATGAGTGGAATAAGTTGCCAGAGTCTGTTGTGGGTGCCATGACTGTGAGTGGGTTCAAGGCAAGGTATGATAGATACCGTGTGGAAGCTGAATAGTTGTTGACATGATGTTTAAGGCCTCCTTCGATGAGTCTAAGGAGTCCTTGGAGTTGCCCGTAATAATAATAATAATAATTACGACCTTTACTTACGTTATACAACAGTTATATCATCAAAATTTGTGATGATAAATTTTTTTCAGCACCTAATTTTTGTCCTTTATGCTTTCACCACCCCCTTACATCAATTCAATGCCCCTTTTGTTCATGACAGTCACTTTTGCTCATTCAACATCACCCCCCATCTTCCTAAGCCTCCTTCAATTCTAACTGCTAACTTACAACTTAAATACAGACTATATACTGCTCAGTAGAATACTGCATTTACCCCACAAAACTGCAACGTTTTGAAAAGCTTTTCTCAGAATGTCTTGTCATAAGCCTTTTCCAGATCTAAGTACAGATACTTGTTATATTCACACAATTTTTCTATTTGTCATAAAGTGAAAATCTAATCTTAACTATCTCTATATGGTCTGAAGCCAGCATGTTCTAAGTTTCTCTTGGAGAAGAACAAGCCTTGTCTCAAGTATGCTTACGTAAATCTTACCTGGAACACTCAGTAGAGAAATTCCTCTATTTCTCACATTGTTTTATTCTACTTTTTATAGATGAGAACTATGATAACTCTACTTACTCCAATCACATGGAATTCAACCTTCTGACCAAGCCCTCTGAAATATGCAGTATAGCCACTGAAAAACTTTTTATATCTCCATATTTGAGTATTTCTGATTGAATCTCTACTCCAGCTGCAATTCTATTTCAGAGCTTTTGATAGCTTTTTTTCTACATCAAGTACTAATACATATTCCTGTTTGCATTCCTCATGGATATTTTCTTCCCCTGTTCTGTCACTGCCACTTCTTGTTTAACAGTTTTGCAATGTAATAATTCCAAACATCTAAAATATCTTTATCTTCAATTTTTGTGTAGCCTTTATCATACATTCCTTTTACAGTACTCTTTCATTTCTAATCTTTCTCACAGATTTTGAATCAGTGTTCTACATTTTTTCCTATAATTATTAACATAATTATGAACTGATCATTCTTTGGTTTCCTTTAAACGATTTCCACAGGAAGATGCAGGTCAATGTCCATTTAGCCCAACTTCTTTAAAACTACTGAATTCTTTCATTCAATGAAAGCCTCATCATACTTTGAAGCCTATCAATAACTCTTGAAGAAAGAAGCATATTATAATGTATTTTAATGAGAGGAAATTCTCCTGAGTTACATGAGACCTATATATATATATATATATAAACTGATGTATTCCAATTACCTTCTCATGATAAACCTTGCAGCACTCCAGTCATAATCAACTGGGTTATGAGAAAAAAAAAGTCACCTTCAACTGTCGCATTTTTTTTTTCTTGATCCTCCTTAGTTCTTCTTCCCTTACCTTTAATAACACTACTACCAAAATGAGATCTCTCCCCTCTGATTGATCCTTATTCCCCAGTCTTTCCTGGCACAATACACATCAACATCTATTGCATCCACAACTTCCAAAATACGTCATCCTTTTTTAAGACCTTTACAAATTCCAAATCCACTCAACTTTGGAATATTGCTCTCTTATTTGGGATAATGCAAAAATCTCTTTAAAAATTAGTGATGCTGTCTAGAAAAGAGCAGTTTGACTAAATGATTATTCCTTTCTAAACTCTTCTAGCCAATAACTCAATTTCTGCATCTTTTCTACAGAAATTTCCATGGCTACTATTCAGCAGAACTAGCATCCATCATTTCTCCCATATGTCTGGTAAATAACAAGAGCAACAGCTGCCTAATGTCCATTTACAAATGAAATGTTAACCCAGTGAAGCTACTACTCCATTCATCTTTCATTCCATTACCTCTGTTCTTTGAAAGAGTCCCCCCCCCCATGGGGTATTTCCTAAAGACTACAACCTCGAGTTCAAGAAAAATATCAACATTACTTTTCTCTTGATCCCTGTTCACACGTAGCACCAATTTGCTACAGGTTTTGCATCTTAACATGCAGGAGTGATTAAAAAAAACACTGGAGGAGCTAGATTAAATCCAACATACAGCAGATACTATAGTGAGATATCAGCAAGCATGAAGTATATGAGGAACTTGTAGTGTCAAGTTCCTCACATGCTTGACATGCCATGCCAGTTTATTTCAGAATTTATATTTCATTTTAAAAATATATAACATTTGATTCTCTCTGAACAAAATTGTTGCATGTAATGTTCAATTTCAGAAAATAAAATTATTCCAACCATAATTTCGATCATCACAAGTGAAAATGGATGAAATTAAGTATGTACATAACATAAATGTTAATTAATTTTTTTAATATTTTTCAAATTAAATCCTTGCATTTTAGAAATCTTAACTATAAAATCAATTTCAAAAATTTCTGAAATTACCTTTCTGTATCTCTAACGTCTGTAGGACTGCCAGGTCGCCTAGCTAAAGATGACTGCTGCATTACATGGCACCCAGTGCCAAAACTTCGGCGTTGAGGACTAAGAACAATATCGTCCCTCTCTTCTCTAACTCTTTCCTTAGGATCTGATGTTCTTCTTTTATGACTTATGCTAACTTCTGAATCTGATCTCTCCCTTTTAGGCCTAGACTCATCAAAATGGAGGGGCTTTTCATTTCTCTTACTGATAAACCAGCGTTCAGGATCCCACTTGCCAGATGTACTTGTAAAAGTAAGCAACCTGTTATGAGTGAAATAATTTCCCAAAAATACAATACATAAAGAACAAACCACATTTTTCAGATATCTTTATTTCAGTCCTCTAAAATGCTGGCAACTTCTTAAGCATGCAAAAAATATATGTACCTATACTTCTCTTTTACATAATAGTGAATATAACAAACATAGTTCTTATTCATTTAAATGTTATCTACCACAGATAATAAACCTTAATCCTTTCTAATTCACCTAGCTCAGAGCTACTTTTGTCAATAACAAATTTTTTTGAGAAAGCAAAACGATAAAGTCGACACTACACCATTAGTACATTTATAAAATTCTACAGACCTCTTCAATAAGCTAGATACCAATGTCTGACTCATATTTAACCAGTTGAAATATTACAGTCCCTTTTCTCAATGTGTCTACAAGAAGACGTGTAAGTCATTGAGAGAAACTTTCATGACGTCATGAGGCATTCTCTTACTACCAACTTCAAGTGGAAAAATAAAATCGAAACCCAATTGTATTGGTAACAACATACCCTCCTATGGATGCCATCAAACTTATGCAACATAAAATAGGGCTATGACTCACAATTTAATTTATGTTAAAGGGATCATAAATAATTATAGCATCTTTTGTAAACAAAAAAAAGCATAAAAACAATAAAATGCCAAAAAATATAAATAAATAAAAACTCTTGTGCACCCTCCCCCACCCAACATTCAGTTCAACATTCACACATATCAATAATGCAAATGATGCACACAAACTTGCAGACAGTTCAGACTCAATTGCCAACCATATCCATAATAACATAAAAACAATAAAATACTAAAAAATAAAAGCCCATATCACAAAAATAGACTTTCATATTCAGTTCAACATTCCAACATAAAATGCAAATGATACACAGCACCAACAAGCAGACATCTCAACTCAGAGTATTAACTGCCAAACCACATCCTGGTACCACTGTTCACACAAACCTATATGCCATATGATTATTTTCATCACATGGATATCTATGCATTTGTCAGATCTGATATCCCATGTGAGAGAGAGAATGCCCAAATAGAAATGGTCTCTACCCTAACGGGACTCAAATCATCCATACCGGCAACACTCCTCTCCTATCATGTCTACAGAGGTAGATATATTAATGTCGAGTTTACCACTCTACATTAGTGTCTGCCTCTGAACTCATCTAACATCTTCACCACTCCACAGCTTCTGATAATCCATCTATATCTTTGATCAATCTCTGAAGCTTACCTTGAATACCTTCATTTACCTTGGTTTTTTGAGGTATATCATTCTGCCAGGCACTTTCAGCTTCATTCCCATTGGTACACGATGGGAATTCTAATTCTAAGCTTTCTTAGAAATCAGGGAGATCCGCTCTAGTCTAAGCTGGTCTCTTCAAAATAGTTCTTTCTCAGATGAATGCCTACCCTTCCACTCAAAAATTCTCATTACTATCCATTTCTCATCTCCAGTAAATATACCAAAAAGGTATACTTACTGGAGGTTCAAGCAAAAAATATTCTGCATTCCAGTCTTAGTCTACAATGAAGTTCAATAAAACATTCAAAAATCCAAATTCTAACTTTTGAATGACCAAGTATAGAAAAGTTGCTTCCTGTTCAAACAGGAGTTGTACCTTCTGGTGGCTCACTAAGGTCCATGGATACAACTTCATTTTAATTCTACTTATATCGAGTTAATACCATTATAATCACTCAAAGAATAAAGCTAATCTTCTAGCATACTCCTTCACCTCTACTTTATCAAGAATCTCCAGACCTGAATGTTCTTTTCATCTTCCAAGTCCGTCCTGATGGGAAATAAATACTATCAGGACTTGGAAGGAGCTTGTTTGCATTAAATTGTACTGAAAGTGTTTGCTCCAGAATTAACATCCAACCATAATTTTCCAATGTATTATTCACCTAGCATCAAACCTTCAGAATTGAATCAAGACTACATTCAGCCCATTCTTTAGGAATGGACTAAATGTAGTCTGATTCTAGGGTCAAGTCAGTAGTCAAACCTCATCCAACTGTATGGCATCAACCCTCCAAAATAGTCAACTTCACCATCTGGAAGCCACCCGTATGAATTCTACTAACTCCAAAGCAGGTCCATTAAGTCAACAAAGCCCATCTTTTGATAAGCCAAAAAAGGCTTTTTGAGATACTCATGTATGTGCTTACTCACACTTTCAGACCATATGATTGGATGTGGTATACATGTCCAATTATCAAACTAACATCTTATGGAATGCTTTCTGTACTTTGCCACTGGTTTGGCAGTTTTCAATGTGCATTTATTACGTATCATGGTGGATGGTTTCTTCTCTTCAGATATTTCCGTTAATGCCAGAATACCAGAGATCTATTTGCATGCATGCTTTACCTATTAATACATAAAGACCCTTTGCACACTGAACTTGAATCCTACTTGTTCGGTGTGCAAAGGCACTTTATGTACGATTAGTCTTTTCATGTAACAAACCTTACAAACATTCTAAGTTAAAGAGCTTCCATAACTAATGCATTAAATGCTATCTCCTTGCCATTCTCTAATATACTGACAAGTTCTCAGTCCAGTGAAGAACATTACAAAAACACAGTTCTATCAATTTCTCACAAAATAACCAATTTCACCTCCTTTCCCCCAGATCAATACAAACATATTTCTCTTCCTGAGCTGACACTCCTCTGGTCTTCCTGGAAGAAGCACATCACATTAACAGCCTCATCAACCATCAAAAAATTTTCCTGTTCTTTACACTCAAGGCTATTTCTCACAAGTGCTAACCTGATACAAATACCATTTACTTATTTATATATCACTCCCATATACAATACAGCAAATCAATACGTGTGTAGTGATCAAATATATTTTAGAATGCCGTTTTCACATTTAAAGTGGTGCACCAAATACCACCTTAAAAACAACAATCCAGTGAGTAGTTGACCCCCCCCCCCCCCCTCTCTCTCTCTCTCTGATTCAATGCGATTACTTTCTCACAAATATTATTTTTGGTTTTGTCCTTTCATGGGCATTTTCCCCCCTACTTAACTGATAGACACACTGCTCTCTTTTAAGTCATAAGTTGAAAAAACAAGTTATTGCTAAACATCCATTCACTGTCAACTTCAAAAACAACCAAACCAACTCCTCATCCTCCTGTTTTGTTCCATCTTCTATTGTCCCTTGGAATAGTCTTCCACACACTATTTTCTCAAAGATTTACAACTTCCAAGCTGTTCAAGAACACAATTAGTTCCTTTCTCGTCCATAATCTAAAGAAAGAAGACATGAGGATGCAAAACAGGATAGCAATGATATGCTATAGGTTTTACATTCTCTCATATACAGTTTTATATTAAAAAAAACTGAAAATAGAAGAAACAAGTAAGATAAAGGAAATCAGCCAAAACACCATGTTAGAAGCAGGCAAATATGATTAATTACTTTCTCGCAAATATTTTGGTTTTGTCCTTTCATGGGCATTTTTTCCCCTACTCAACTAATATTAATATATGGATTTTAAAAAAAAATTGACAGGGGACTATAGAATTGAATGTTCAGAAGAAATCAGGAAGAGATGACAATGACAATATGAAAAATGAAGATATTGGGAAAGAAATTAAAATTATACACAGTCAGGAATTTGTAAATAGTACCTGTCAAAAGAATCAAAGATGAAACTCAACAATACCATATTTACTCGAACATAACTCACCCTTACGTATATCTCGCACCACTGGTTTTATTTTACAAAAAAAGACATTAACAGTCCGAACGGTAAGCCTAGTGGTTTTGTGCTTCTCAACCATATGCATGGGGAAGGAGTGTCCTAGGTTCGATGATGTGAGGAGCTTAAGGATACTCCTCAGCCATAACCAGGTGAGCCAGTCTTGGGCATGGACAGCAGGATTTTTTCCAGTTTATCTGGGGTTTTTCATCCCGCAAGCAGGCAAACCGGTAGCCTGTGTGTTCACGGGACCTGTGTGTTCATAGGATATAGTATGGCAAGGAAGGCAATGGGAAACCATCTTGCTCATAATCATTTCCCTAGTATGGTAGCATATAGCTACCCTCACCAGCTGTATGGCTGAGGGAATTGAATAGCATACAAGAAAAAAAAGTTTAAAACTAAGAAATAGACAGTTGCAGATATTTTGAAATTCCTCATTAGCTAGTCATTCACTAATTTGAATATTTGAATCAGCGCTAAGATTCAAATATATCACGTGATGAAGGTGAGAGGCCGATCGCGTAAATAACATTAATAATTAAAATTCATATACATTCATTTTATAAATAATGTACATCGTTATAAATTATGAAGGTGGTCTGAAATGTTCTGAAAAGGGTAAAATAATAACCAGGGAATATTATTCCAATCTTTTAACAAGACTAGTTCCAATCTTTTAACAAAAATCTGCACTATGAATTGTTGGAGCATCCACGCTATTCCCGAAATTTGGTTCCCTCTGACTTGTATCTCTTCCCAAAACTAAAACTCTTCCTTGCTGGTCAGCATTTTTCTTCAAATCAAGAAGTGATTGCAGCTGTAGAGGGGTATTTTGCAGATCTTACTGAGAACCATTACAGGATTGGATAATGGTGCTGGAGCATCGCTGGAATAAATGCATTAGTCTTAAGGGAGATTATGTTGAAAAATAAAAATAATTTTGAAATTATAAATTCGTTTTTTCATTGTTAGGCCAAGGACTTTTCAGACCACCCTCGTATAACGAATACTGATGATTTAATTATAAGCATGAATTTAGTTTTTTCCTATAGAACTTTAGTTTACAAAAATCCCTGCATATATCTTGCACCATGCTTTTTTAACTTTAATTTTTCTGGGGAAAAATGCAAGTTATATTCAAGTAAATATGGTAGGTGCATGAAACAAAATTACAAATGCAAGAAGAAAACTAAGATATCAATGCATTTGTGCAGTATGTGATAATCCACACAGTCAGAAAACAAAAGAACATTACAGAAGTAGGAAGAGTAAGAAAGTTATGCCTACCTTGGAAGATGGAAAAATAAGCTGATCCACTAAGAGTGACTATTGCTATATCAAACAAATTTGAAGGAAAATTGTTAATATACAAATTTGTATCTCTGAGAGGACTGATATAGCATCTTTTTACGATACATGCCAGGATAATAACAGCAGTGGTGGCAAGGGATAGTGATAAAATTGTTAATTTCTTAAACAATTCTACATTAGTATATTAAAATTTCAGTAACAAAATAATGAACTCTTGCTGACCATGAGAGACAGGTTTGATTGATGCTTACAGTGCTTAAGACAGTTGATTTTGTGATAAATATTTATAAAATTACACTGGACTATTTTAGTTAGATGACTTATGGCATTAAACCTGATACAAATTAAACCTAACACAAATACCATGTACTTATATACAGTTGACCTTTGAACAACACAGATCCACTTATACGTGGATTTTTTTAATAAATATATTGGAAAAATTTATGGAGATTTGTGACAATTTGAAAAACTCGCAGGCAAACTGCATAGCCTAGAAATATCAAAAAAAAAATTAAGAAAGAGTTAAGTATGTCATGAATTCATAAAATATATGTAGATACTAGTCTATTTTATCATTTACCACCATAAAATATACACAAATCTATTATAAAAAGTTCAGATTTATCAAAACTTATGCACACAAACACTTAGATCATACATGCTGCCATTCTCAGTCGAGCGAAATATAAAAACGCAAAGATGCAGTATTAAATCATTACCGCATAAAATTAACTGTTATTAATTAGCATCAATTAGAATAAAATATAAAATTTATAATTCATTCATTAGTGCAGCATTTCCCAGATTTTTCCTATGACGGAACACTTCGCAAATCCTGAAATTTTCACAGAACACCTTGATTATTTTGTAATGTATTAATAATTAATTATGGCATAATCATAAAGGGTATTAGTGCACTTATGTATACAGTGTAACATGTTGACAAATATAAAATTATATTTAAATCAGTTATCAATCATTGGACTAATGAAATCTTGTAGCATAGTTTCCTCAGGCCAACATCATTAATTTGTGCTGATTTTCATTGACATATCCCATTCTGATCACCAAAAATTTATAATATTATAAGCACTTACGAGTGAATGCAGACTTTTTCTCCTGTGTGCTGGTAGTTTTCCCCTCCTTTTGTACATCCTGGAGATCGTTTTGTAGGCTGGAGATGGATGAATCACTATCTGTTGCATCACAAACACTGTCAATAAGAGATTTCTTAACACCAAAATTAAACAAAGTCCCTTGTCTCTTATTCATATTAAATTTTAAATCTGTAGGCCTATTACTTTTAAAAAATCATGGCACTCCAGTTTCGAAACAAGCACTTTCACCCTACAATACGAACTTGCGAAGAAAGTATTCAGTATTACTAGATTTGAGAACCGGATACAGACTACCTTGATCTTCAATTTCAGTGAAAAAAAATTTTTTTATACTTCCTTGCTGATTGGTCACTAACATTTGCAACACAGATGCTATTTCGTTCAGTTTTAAGAACCGATTACATTGCTGTAATCGGCTTGCAGGCAATTTTTATGACAGGTCATTAACAGTGGTATCCCCTTTCCTGAATGTTGAAAGATTTTGATGTGTGAAAATTAACGATAATTCATGAATATTTCCATGTTTTAAAATACACGGCTTGGTCACTGACATTTGCAACACAGATTTTATTTTGTTCAGTTTTGAGAACAGAGGATTATGCCACCTATTGTTGTAATCGGCTTGCAGGCAATTTTTATGACTGGTCATAAACAGGGGTATTCCCTTTCCCGAATTACTTCCATGCTTAAAAATACATGGCTTAGTCACTGACATTCTCTCTTGGATGTCTTATTTTCTTCCTATTTTCCTCAATACTTGGGATCCCATCCTTGGGATCCAATACAGAAAACTATCAAAATGGAAAATGAATTGTGAAGGAGGAATAAAATTTTATAAAACAATAAAACATTGATACGGGTCTTACTGCTCAGATGCTTTTAACAACTTGTCACTGAAGGGTTTTACCAACTTCGTCTATAAAAGTAATCACCAAATTCCCTTATGTAAAAAGTGAGCCAAGTACAAAGGATGGAGAAGGAAGATGGCTGCAACTTAGAAACAGTTACATGGGGAAGATGCAAGATGCTAATATTGTTAATTGCTGGGTATATAAACTATGAAATTCAAGCAATATTCTAGGGCAATGGCCTAGGGCCACTAGAGGGCTACATGGTGTGTAGTGTTTGTAGAGAGCCTGAACAGGTAAGTGTTATTTTAAGAAATAATTAGTAAATTTGCTTGAATCTTACGTAATATTATTTACTTTTCGTATCTTAGCGTGTCTGGGTGATTTCTGAGTTTCCAAAATAGTAATTTGATAGATACGATTATTTGTGCACATAGTGCCAATAAGGAGGAATATGAATACAATGGCATCCAGATGAAAATGGAATATCGTATGGGGGACAGCATGGTTTTGTGAAGGGTAGATCATGCCTCAGTAACTTGCTCACGTTTTATAACACAGTGACGGCTGAACTGGATAAGGGTAATGGGTTTACAGTGATTCTACTGGACCTTGCTAAGGCCTTTGACAGGATACCACATTGAATTCTAATCAGTAAACTGCAGCATATGGGGATAGATATAGGGTTGATGAGATGGATAAGAGGGTGGTTGATGCAGAGATATCAGAGAGTGGTTTATTCAGGAGTAGAGTCCAAAAGATGTCCTGTGACTAGTGGTGTGCCACAGGGTTCTGTTCTTGGACCACTACTTTTCAATTTGTTCATTAACGATATAGAAAAAGAATCTGAGAGGAAGTGTTCATTTGTTTGCTGATGATGCAAAGTTGGGTAGAGCAATAGTGAGTGCACAGGATGTCAAAATTTTGCAAGATGATTTGGATAGTTTGGATGACTGGGCTAAGGAGAATGGATGTCAATTTAACGTGGCAAAGTGTAAGGTTACGTATTTTGGGATAAAAAGATTAGCAGCAGTATATCACATTGGTGGAACCGTACTCCAGGAGATTGACGAGGTCAGGGATTTGGGAGTGTTGGTGGATAGGGAGTTGAAGTTTAGGGGGCACATCGCAAAAGTGGCTAAATCAGCTCATGAAATCACTTGGTTGCTGAAAAATACTTTAACAAGCAGAGACAAACATGTTATTGTTCCTCTGTATCGAGCCTTGATAAGACCCATCTAGACTACTGTGCCCAGATTTGGGCACCAGGGTTTCTTCTTGATGGCGAGGAGGTGGAGAGGATCCAGAGACGAGTGACCAAGATGATAGCAAGTCTATGGAATGAACCTTATGAGAACAAGTTGAAGATTTGTGGGTTGCAGAAATCTGTTGATAGGCGGAAAAGGGGTGATATGATTGAGACATTCAAATTACTGAAGAGTTTCTATAAGATTAATTCAGAAGATATTTTTGAGAATAGGGCTGGTGGTTGGAGAACTAGGGGCCATACATGGAAGTTGGGAAAGAGTGTGGTTAGCAAGGGTGTTAGAGCTAGGTTTTTTTTACTTGGAGAGTGGTGAATGAGTGAAATAAGCTGCCAGAGTCTGTTGTGGGTGCCATGACTGTGAATGAGTTCAAGGCAAGGTATGATAGATACTGTGTGAATATTGAATAGTTGTTCTTGACATGATGTTAGGGCTTCCCTCGAAAGTCTAGGGACTCCTTGGAGTTGCCCATAATAATAATATAAGCAATAACAGTAACAGTACTACTAATTACTTAACACTACCTATTATACTAACTACACATTTGATGTACTACTAGTACAGTAATCAATCTTTAATTCAACCTTCAAAACAACAATCCTTCAGTATGTCAACCAATTTTTGGTAGAGCACCGTGTAATTCTACTTCACTTATCTGACCCTTCAATTATCAGAAGGCAAATCGCCTTCCCACCATCATTGGATAAATGGTAGATTACTGTATTTCTAAATTGTAGTCAACCTCCTGCTTCCTCAGTACTTCACTTTTTTTTTTTTAAACATATGTCCTATGCTTTAATTTACCAAAACATCATATATTGTACAGTACATGAAGGTGAAGGAAAGATGCAAGAATTTAGGTGTTGTGTAGTTTAAATTTTCAGTATTTCATTCTGATTCATTAAATCTTTGAAATGTTCAAGCATGGTGAATATTATAGAATAACAGACCAATTGTGAATCTTATGATTAAATAATTATTTTTAAATCATTAAAAAAATGGTAGAAAGCTATAATAAAATAACTTACTTTAAATGTACAGGATCTAAGCATACCGGTCTTCTCTTTGTATAAGGATGGTTTGAAAGTTTCAACAGTTCCTCCTAAAAATAAAAGAAAAATCCATGCTAAGAATCTATTTGTTTGGAAAGAATATCAAATAATGCTATATGTTTCTACACCTCAACAGAACCACTCATTGTCCTATCATGTTATGTGATATCTCTATAGAGTCTGAAGACTCAATATGTGAAAAGCATTGTACACTACAACCTGCTAT
The DNA here is from genome assembly GCF_054136105.1 of Typopeltis vanoorti. NCBI lineage: Eukaryota > Metazoa > Arthropoda > Arachnida > Uropygi > Thelyphonidae > Typopeltis > Typopeltis vanoorti. Next base: position 99,286,082 of record NC_143568.1, on the reverse strand, counting down.
CCATCCTACTTAATGCACCATCCACACTTATGTTATCTAAAATTTACTAATACACTACAAATAATCTACCATCTGCTCTGTACATCATCCATTAATAGTATTTTTTTTCATCTGCTAATTGCTTGTATTCTCTGGCCAATTTGCCTGATACCTTGAAATGAGATCAACTAACTCGCCTTCAATGGAATAAGTCCATAAAAAGATTCCTATCATTATAAGAAGAATCAAACTTGAGGTTTTCGCAATAGAAGGAGGCACTAGCCTATCATTCCTCCAAATGCATTGAAGGCACAAGATTAAATGTCAGTTTACTTCTTGGAAGGCATAACATAAAACAGAAGTTCTGAAACTTTTTTCTTTGCGATGTACTGTATTCCTTTGAGTAGCTGCTTCATAAATGTTAAGCAACCAAGTGATGCTTCTGCCAGGTTCTCTAGCTTGTAACACTAGGTTACAGCTATGCTAAGTATGTAAATGTACATAACCACTCTTCAAAATCAGTAGTTTAAAATATATCCTGACCAGTGAATAACAGCTTCTGATACCATTTGGGATGCAAAATTTCTTTATTATATTGTTTTTGTCTTTATATTACAAACTCAAAACTAGTGATGCATGTAGCTTGTCAATGAATTTGCCATCTTTTATTAATACAGAAAAATGCAACCCCCCTTTAATAATTTTGAACAAAAATGCTATTTGAACTAATGAGCACACAATCCAGACAATTTAAAATATATTTCATATTAAATTATTCTGCAATTCTACAATAAATCAACATTAATGATTTCTATGCTGAAGTATATCTTATTTTGCATAATTTCTATTTGTAACAATTAAATAAAATTCTGAATGAATGCCAAAAAAAATTAAATAATGTAAACTAAATGGATTATCATTCAAATGTCAATTCTGTGAATATACAATAGGAAATAACAAGTGACTACTGGGTTCAGCCCTTTGCTATTGTACTTGCCTCACTTATTTTCCATTTGTTGTCACTCTTAATTATTTATTCATCAGTAATTTTTCTCTTCACTTTCTCACCCATTATCCTCTTAACATCCCTACTGGCTGAGGTGGATGAAATGGTGAGAACAAATTGCACTTCTTATCCAGATTTAGCTGGATGTCATGGCCGGTTGGGGTGTTAATGGACAAGACAATGAAGGAAAATATGACTAGACTCTTTGCAGTATTTTCTCCATTAATTTTCTATTTGTTCTTGATTTATATTTGGTATTCATTTATTATTATTACACAGGTACCTCCATGGAGTCTGAAGACTTATCACAGGAGATCCCAACTATCCACACAGCATATATTCTACTTCTCCTTGAACTCAATGACAAAACACAAAAATTATAGTCGTGACACTTTTGCTAACCACACACTTAATTATCAAGAGATGATCTCTTGTTCTACCCCTCCAGCCAGCCAATTGCTGAAATATTTCTTCAATATCACTCCTATAAAAACCATTTTAGTATCTCAAATGTTTCTATCATATCTTCTTTTTCACCAATCAACCAACTTTTGTGCAACCCATAAACCCTTAATCATCACAGGGAGCATTCCACAAAACTCTTACCGTATTGTTCACTCACCTCTGGATCCTCTCTGTCACTTCCTCACTCCCAAGAAACTCGGGTGACAAGACATAAGCACAATGATCTGAATGTGGCTATATAAAGAGGAATAAATGACTTCCTTGATTTTTAGTGTTCTTCAATAACCCAGTAATCCTAACCTTGGCCACCTAATGTCCTCTGAACTTTAACACCTTATTCACAACCCCAAATCCCTAGCTTCATTTTCCAGAGTACATTTCCAGTGTGATATAGAGCTTGAAATCTTTCCATCCCAAAACACACAACTTTACACCCTTGTTACATGTGTTCTACAGATGTCTTTCATTTTAGTGAATATTACAATATGGTACACACTTGTAATCTTTCCATCCCAAAACACAACTTGACATCATTTCCACATAAAACTGTATGGATACCTATTATCTGCTCAGTCTGCATATTTAAATCATGACAGCTCTCTCTTACAGAATGATTCTCATGAAACATGAGAATTTGGAAGTGGAAAACCAGAGAAACTAGAGATATTAGGGAAGAGATACAATTAAGCATGTGTCTGGCCACCTCTGTGATAAATGAGCATTATGAAATATGCAGCATTATGCAATTTCACATATTTCTGATTCAAATGTGTTGGTAATGACATTACACAATGTAATGTTGAAATGCATGTACACAAATGCAAGGAAGTATTAGGAATAAGGGAGATTAGTTTTTGGCATTGGTCAGTTTGACTAGGCCAAAAATTATAGGTGTCAGTAAGACCTGGTTGACAGAAAATGATATAGTTACAGGGATAGAAAGAAAAGGGTACTGTATTATCAGGGAGGATAAAGGGACAGGAGGTGGGATATTGCTGATAGCTAAAAAATTATGACCAACAAAATTAGAAGTTAAAAAGGATTTTAGATCTGGGGGAGATGGTCCATTTGAGGCTGTCTGGTGTGAAACAGAAGACAACAGGACAAAATATATATTGTTGGGTGCTGCTAGACTGAAGGGGGGGAGATCCACATGAAGATGCCATGTATTGACAGATTAGCACAATGAGTGCAGCTCAAAAATTATTATAGGAGGCTAACTATGGGGACATAGATTGGGTGGAATTTATGCAGTGTTAAAGAATAATTACATGAAACAACATGTAATAGAGGGGACAAGGGGTCTGAGAGTATGGGATCTGATAATAGCATCAAAAGATATATCCATAATCAAGGTAGGCACTGCCTCCAAATTGGGGAGAGTGACCATGCAATCTTGTTCTGGGAAGTTGCCTAACATGTGGAATTCTCTATCAAGAAAGGGTTTATGTTGAACTATAAAGGCTGGTAATTATGGACTTAGTCATCTTGGAGCAGTACCATGGATTGAGAAACTACAAGGAAAGAATGTCAGTAATGAATGGGAAGTGATCAGATTGTTTGAGAGAAGTAGTATCAGACTACATACCCAAGTTCAGGAGGATAAAGCAATTAAGCAGATAAGTAGAGATATAAAACAAGAGCTGCAAAAATAAAAAAATGACTGTGGAGGGAATATAAAGAAAAGGTGATCAGCATACTCATCAGCAGTACAAAGTTCAAGCAAGAAGGGTGACTAGTTTGGTAAGAAAGACGAAATCAGATCATGAAAGAAAATTGGCTAAGCAAGCCAAAGTTAAAAGAATGTGACAGAGGAAAAAGAAATAGTTGAGTTGCTGAGCGATCATTTTGGAAAGGTGTATCGTATCTCCAGGTAGAGATTTTACAGTTGATGTGACAGATGCATGTCAAAACTGAGGTAGATGTACAGGAGGTGCTCAGCATATTGAAAATATGAACGTGAACAGAGTGCTGAGATTGGATGGCATGTCAGTCCATGTACTATGTGAATGTGCAAGAAATTGGTATTGACTCTGATGAAGTTGTTCAATCTAAGTCTCAGCTCTGGCATAGTTCCAGACAAGTTCAAAGAAGGTAAAATACTTCTACTATACAAAGGCGGCTCCAAAATAGAGGTAGTAAACTACAAACCAATTAATACGAGGAGGACTGAAAAGTTCTGATGAACACCTAGAACAAAAATGACTGGTTTATGCAACAAGGTAAAGACTTTTTTTCCTCAGAATATTGCAAATCATGCAACAGTGCTATAACAAGTGTATAACACTTCATGTAAGTTACAAGATTCTACTTCAATTCCTTCATGGTAATTATCACAACTTTTCAGCACACCCTCATTTATCAGGACTGGTTGTTAGCATTGGAAAAGATAGTTAAAGGCAAAATCCAACAGTAGTGGATAGCAATGTGATACTGTATGGTGGATAGCTTTGTAAAGGGTAGGTCCTATCTTAACCATGCTACCAGCCAAGACGTCAAGGTTATCATGGATGCGAAGTGCATGTTAAAGTTGTAATACCATTGATATTACATTGATATATGATGGATACGAAGTGTATGAGGATCCATAATGTATTTGATCAATAATGGCCGGTAAGGTGGTTAATAATGTATTCATATTTTATAATAAAGTGACATAAGAATTGGATAAAGGAAATGGCTACACCATGATACTGATGAACTTTGCAAAGGCATTTGACAGAACACGACAAGGAAAACTATTACAAAGCTGGAACAAATGGGAATGAATATGAAACTAGTAGATATGGGAGGGGGAGGGCTGAAAGACAAAAGAGAGTAGTATATGGTGGTGTGTAATCCAGAAGAATGAAGGTGACTAGTGGAGTACCTCAGGGTTCTGAAATACGGACACTATTCTTTAATTTGTATATCAATGACAAGTGATCCCTATTTAGTTGTGGGCACGATCATATTGAAAAGAAGAGTGTAAGAAAGTTTTAAAATGAATCAAGTTTGAGCAGCTTTTAGGTGAACTGTAGACTCAAATACACAAACGTCATTGAAGAAAAAAATGACAGTTTGAAAACAAGAACCAAACCTTGAAGAGTCACGGGAAAATCCTGAAGAAAACTCCGATTGATTCAGCCAGACAGGCAATTTTTGTGCGATTATGTGGATAGAAAAATCAAAACTCCATGTTGGACTTGGGAAGTTAAAGAGGCAGTGAAGGAAAACAACAAAGAATACTGAAAGTTCCGGGCAAGTAAGTCAGCTTGTGCTCTTAAAGAATACAGAGAAAAATGTAAAAAAGCAAAGCACTGTGTAAAACTAGCTAAACAAGTCAAGGGAAGACTTTGGTAAGAACATACAAAATAAATATCAGGAAGATGGCAAAATATTCTGGAGGCTATTGAGTAAGCTTAGAAATGGAGGAAAGAGTACTGTAAAAGGAATCAGAGAATGATAAAGGTGACATGAAAACTGAAGATAAAGATTCTAGATGTCTGGAGTAATTACTTTGAAAGACTGCTAAATGAAGCAAGCAATACTGGCATGATGGGAGAAAATTCTCAACAGGAATGCAAGGAATACATATCCATACTTTAAGTAGAAAAAGTCATCAAAAACCTGAAATGTGAAAGGCAGGTGGAGTAAATGAAATTCGACCAGAACTCAAATATGGAGGTATAAAAGTTTTACAGTGGCTGCAATGCATAATTCAGAAGGCCTGGTCAGAGGATCGAATTCCAGATGACTGAAGCATAGCTCTCATAGTACCCATCTATAAAAAAGAGGGAAATAAAACAATGTGAGAATTATAGGTCTCAACTATAGGCATAAATCTTAACAGAAACATTCAGTTCTGAGTGTTCCTGGTAAGATTTATGCAAGTATACTTTAGAAACAACTAAGAAAAATTATCGAAGGGGAACTTGGTGAAGGGTAAGCTGGATTCACGCCAAATAGAGGTTGTCAGGATCATATTTTCACTTTATGACAAATAGTTGAGAAATCTTAGGAAAATAAAGATTTGCATTTAAGTTGTGTTCTCTGAAAAAGGCATATGACCAAGAAGAAAGCTCTTCAAAATGCTACAGTTATATAGTGTAAATGGGACAATATATCAAGCAATACATAGTTTCTATTTAAGTTAGAAGTTAGACTTGAAAGAGGTACAGGAAGATGGTTTGAAGTAAAGTCAGGTGTGCAACAAAGGTGCATATTATCTTCAGTGTAAATCTGATATCAAAATTTATGTTAACCATCCAACCGGCCAAGACGTATATATACGTCCAGGTTACCATGGGTGCAAAGTGTATATTAAAATAGTAATACCATTGATATTACATTGAAATATATGATGGATACGAAGTGTAGAGGAGTGATGTATTTTATCCATATTGACAGTGACGTGGTTAATCTTAGCTCTTTACTTTATGCAGATGATGTTATACTTTTGAATAAATCCAGTACAAGTCAGCAAGATTCCCCCGACTACATTGAATAGCTGTTGTAATAGGTATGGTATGAAAATCAGCAATAAAAAGTCAGACATTCAAAATAGGTAGAAACACTGAAAAAAAAACATCAACTGTATCCTCGATAGTCAATCTATAGAACAAGTAAAACATTTCAAGCACAATTTTTTAGTGAAGATGGCAAATTAAATATGGAAATAGACAACAGAATTTGTAAAGCTGGTATGGTAGTGAGTCAGCTGAATACATTTATATGGAATGAGAGAGAAATTAGCCAAATTAGCTATATACAAGATAGTGTTCAAACCAATTTTAACTTATGGATCTGAGAGCTGGGTTAGAAATAAAACACTTGATAAAATAAGTATAGTTTCTGGGGAAATTCACTTGATAAAAGACTTGAAAACTTCTAATAAGAAAGTTCTGAGAAATATTAGTGGAGTGAACAGATGACATCAGTGGCGGGTATCACATTAAAAATGAGGATATTATGAAAGAACTTTCACAGATTCAGGAATGTGTTAGCTAATCTCATCTGATATAGTCACTAAAAGCAGAATGGGCAAAAAAAGATTAGCAAAACAGTGTTCTTTGCCAGGTTGGCAGAGAAAAGACCTAGAGAAAGACCAAGATGTAGATGGACTGATACAGTAAAAAAAAAAAAACTCCTTAAAAGACAAATATAAGATCTGATAATAGTGGAATCTTGCAAGATAACTATCCTGTATACTCCGAGGGTATGTATCTGGAATTTGATGATAACATAGGAAAAGATTTAAGGGGGAAAATTCAGTTGTTTACTCATGATGCAAAACCAGGAAGAGCAATAGTTGATAAAGGTGATGTAGATATCCTGCAAAATGATTTAAATAAATTGGCAAAGGATAGTGATTGTCAATTTAATGTTGCAAAATGTAAAGTTATGCACTTCAAGTTGGAAAGGTTGTATACGGGGCATCACACTGATGGTGCTGAATTGCAGAAAATTAATGAGGATAATAGTGGAGAGAGAGTTGAGGTTCAGAGGACATGTTGCAAAAGTTGGTAAAATGGCTCAATCAAATAATCTTGCTTTGGTGTTGGAAAACACTAACAATAAAGAGAGGGAGGTTATTATCCCTCTTTATAAGGCGATGATTTGGATGCATCTTGACTACTGTGCACAGATTTGGTCACCTGTGTTTCTTGCCGATGAAGAGGTGGTAGAGCACAAAAACGAGTGACTAAGCTGGTGACAGATCTGTGGAATGTACTCTATGAGGATAGGTTGAAGGTTTGTGGTTTACAAAGTTTAGTTGATAGACAGAAAAGAGGACATGATAGAAACTTTTAAGATATGAAAGGGGATGTATAAAATTGATACAAAGGAAAATGACAAATAGGGAACTAGGAGACATCTGTGGGAGATGTGTGGAGCAGATCTTTTGCATGGAGAGTGCTGAATGGATTGACAGAATAAGTTGAGTTCCCCGACAGTGAATGAATTTAAGACGATATGATAGGTTTTGTGTGTGTAGTACTTTGGGTATCACAAGATCAGCCTCAGGACTCCACTGAGATACCATGTAATAATAATAATTCTGCTCTTCCATATATTACTCTTTAGTATCTGTCTATCAGCCATCCTCGTATCCAGATTACCAGCTTCATATCCATCCCCATCTGTTCCAATTAGCATAAACAGTTTCATGTGGTATTTGGTCAAATGCCTTTCCAAAATCCAGCAATATCACGTAGCCATTTCCTTGTTACTATTATAAAAGGATAATAGATTATTAAGGTATGATCTACCCTTCACAAAGCCATGTTTCCCCTACAGAGTATCATATTCTTATCCAGCTATTTCTAAATTCTCTCTTTGACTAACTTTTCCAAAACTTAACTATCACTCCCAAGATAATGACTGGTCTATAATTTGCTACCAGTCTTGGAGCCTCCTTTATGCATTTCTTCCACACTCTTGGGAGTGATAAAGCACTGGTAAAGAAGAAATCTTTACCAGTGCTGAAACTTAAACAGCTTAGAGGCAATGGCATTCCCTTTGCACATTCTACATGCAAGGTGATATCCCATCTAATCTTATGAATATTTGCACTTAAGAAATAGACTTCAACTAAAGAAAGTTACATTTTGCAAACTTTTATGCAAGTCAGATTTAATCACATCCTATTACGTAGGTGCTTACAGTACCTGTAAACAGTAGCATATCATTTCTGTTAATTTCATTTAAAGGATGAGCTTACATATTAGATTAATATGCAATTATTAACACAGAATACTTTGAAAAAGTAGAAAAACAAAAAATATTTAAAAAAATTTTTAAAAAGGGAGACATTAAAATCACCATCCTTTCAACAATATATAAAATTAGCAAAAATTACTAATATAATAAAAAAGAAATTAGACTTGTCAACTATCAAAATAGTTATGAAAAAACTATAGCACCTTGAATAGCATTCATGTACCAAATTAGATGTAGAGAGGAGTTGAAATTTGTTTCAATTTTTAACTAATATCAAAGTTAGCTATTTAGATTAATGATTCCCAGGCATCGTTCAAAATGAGACCCCGGTTTTTGTTTAAGTCATGTAAGTGAATGACCACAGTGGATTTATATCTTATCCACTGTGGTCATAATAATAATAATCCATACAGCCACCTATTAGATAAGGTGTGGTGGCTGTATCCCAATGGTGTGATTTGTGATAGACAAAAGTTAAAACCCAGATTTTTCTCTTCTGCATGCCAACATTGTTAAAGGGATTTTTTTTCCTTTCAAAACTTCTGTTTGTCCGATCTATATAAGGTAGACCCAAAACTTCAAAAACAAAAGCTAAGTATAATTCAACTTGGTTGGGTGAACGTAGGAAAACACCCTAAAATAAAACTATTTGATAGGTAATTCTTCTGATTTTGATATATGTACTTTGATCTAAAAAAAATGGCTTGGCAAACTAAGAACGACAAAGAGAAATAGATTTCAACTCAACATAAACTGAAAATTTTTAGGTTAGAACTCATACTAGAGTGAGATAACTATTAACAAGTCTAAATGGCATGGAGAAGACATATTGCAAGAAGTGACACTCAACTCTAGTATCCAAACAGTACTCCATAAAAGGAAGGGACTACAGAAAGACTAAAAATCTTGGGAGGATGAGATTAACAATGGCTGAGCTCAGAGGAGTAGAAAAACTCAACACAATAAGAGTAGAGAAAGTTGTCCAGCAGTGGACAGATAATGGCTGATAAAGCATCAGCATTTGAAAGCCATCTTTACCACTCTGTTATTAAAATAGCAGAACACATATAGAGAAAGATATTATTACTAATTTAAATGCAGCTTAGATCACAAAAATTCTTTGTCTAAGATGAGAGAGAGAGCAAAACATGAAACATTTCATAAACACTAAGGGCTAGTGTACATGAATATATATTTCAAACTTTAATGTATTACTCTCAATAACCTGTTATGGTCAAGTAATGGACTTACTTAAAACCTAATTTTATAAAGACTCAGTATTTAACCTCCCTACCGGCGAGATGAAATAGTGAGACCAAATTGCTCTTCTTATCCATGTTATTCAATAGGTGTTAGAGAATCGTATCCAGATTTAGTTGGATGTCTATAGACGTCATGGCCGGTTGGATTGTTAATTCCAAAGTGTGCTAACTCTGTGAATGAAAAATCTTATGGTCAATATTCTCTGTTAAAAAAGATTCATGAAGAAAATCTTGTCACTTCCATATGAAAACCAGCTAATTCACCAGATGAAAAGCTCTTATTAATTCACATTTTAGAAAAGTTTCAAAACTCAGCTTTCTAGACACATCTCTCTCTCTCACTCACTCACATACACACACACACAGCACCATAACAAAGCACTATATATAACATAACAGTAAAAATAATACAATTGAACATTGAAAAAGTAGCCTCCCCTGCATTTATAAGAATAAATAGAGAAGTTCTCTCTCTCTCTCTCTCACTCACACACACACACACACACACACACAGTACCATGACAAAGCACTATATATAACATAGGATGCCTTGTTTAACAGTAAAAATAATACGATTGAACATTGAAAAAGTAGCCTCCCCTGCATTTATAAGAATAAATAGAGAAGTAAGACCTACCACTGACAAACCAAATGTGTGTGCAAGTAATGTCACAAATAAGGCTTCTGGACAATCAAGATAGGTAAGTATAAATCAAGTGGCAACCTTATCCCTTAAAACAAGCGCATTTCATAAACTCCTATGCCCTATTAACAAGGTTATTTAGCACTATGCAATAAAATGGGATCCATGCATTATGCTTGCAAGTAAATTTCTAGGAAAAGTGAAATTTCCTGAAGAGAATATCTTAGAATCCTTGCTCATAAACAGATCTTTCAAATAAAAAAAAAAAAAAAATCTGAATTTCATCCTTCTTTCTATGTGAAAGGCTGAAAAAATTGGTCAGTTTAATGTTTCATGAGGGGTGCTTAAGGGTCAAAGCTGTATAACTGAGAGGAGACCTCAACATAGCCTTCAAAGGAATGCGAAGAACCGACCAGGGCTTCTGACCTAATGTCCAATCCTCACCTTCTCGTGGTGCACCCTGTTGGGTATCTACCTGGATACTGAGCAAACGAGGATGGGCTGCCAATTTGGGATTTAGCCAACCAAATTGTATTCTTACTGGCTTAAACCAATATACAAATGATGGTACAACATGACAAAATTTCATGCTGGCTGGGGCATTGCCCAGTTAAATTGTTTTCGCCAGGGAACCAGGGCGAACAGCGAAAAGTCAGCTACTGGAACAAATCTGAAAGCATACCCTAACTCAACATCACCAGAGTTAAAATCGGTACTATCAATATAAGAAGCCTGAATGGCAAAGAAATGGAGCTAGCTGAGGAATTAGATAAGTACCAGATCGACATAATAAGGGTGACTGAAACAAAAAAGACAAAAACTGGTGAGATCTATCTGAGCAATAAATACAAGATGTTATATTCAGGCAATGACAATAATGGAAAAGAAGGAGTAGACATAGTATTCAACACAAAATATGAGGCGAATTTTTTTGAATGGCAGGCAGTCTAAAGTAGAGTGATGTGGGCAAATATCAGAATGGGGAATTGGACAATGAGACTTATTTGTGCCTAGGGTTCCACAGAAGGTTCTACTAGGGTAGAAGTGGAGTAATTTTTTGATACTCTAGAGAAAGCAATGAAAAAGGAAAAGTTTGTCCTTGTTGGGGATCTAAATAGCAGAGTAGGAAATGATTGTCAGACATACAAAAATATTTTGGGAAAATTTGGAGAAAAGAGCAAAGCTAATAATAATGGCAAATACCTGTTGTATTTCTGCTCAGGACATGGACTGGTTATTACTAACACCATGTTCCAACATAAAAATGTGCACAAATTCACATGGAGAGAAGAGGCAAGGAATAAGAAACGTCTTATCGACTATGTTATCGTTGATAGTGATGTTTTCTCCCTAGTGCAGGATACCAGACTGTACAGAGGATTTGAAACTGGAAATGATCACTATTTAGTCTTGAGCAGGATAAAACTGAATTTCATATTGAAAAGAATAATATGTAAGAAAGTTTTAAAGCGAATAAAAGTTGAGCAGCTCTCAGATGTGAACTGTAGACTAAAATACACAAAGATTATTGAAGAAAAAAATGAAAGAGTTTGAGAACAGGAACCAAACCTTGGAGATTCAGTGGCAAGCCTTCAAGAAAACCCTGATTGATTCAGCCAGAGAGGCATGTGGTGAGGTTGTCTGCAAGGATAGAAAAATCAGAACTCCATGGTGGACACAGGAAGTTAAAGAGCAGAGAAGGAAAAGAAGAAATCATATCAAAAGTTCCTGGCAAATAAGTCAGCTTATGCTCTTAGAGAATATAGAAAAAACAAATGTAAAAAAGCGAAACACTGTGTAAAACTAGCTAAACAAAAGTCATGGGAGGACTTTGGCAAGAACACAAAAAATAAATATCAAGAAGGTGGCAAAATATTCTGGAGGTTGTTGAAGAAGCTTAGGAATAGAGGAAAGAGTGCTGAAAAAAGAGTTAGAGATGATAAAGGTGACATGAAAACAGGAGAAAAAGATATCCTTGAAGTATGGAGTAATTACTTTGAAAAACTGCTAAATGAAAAAAACAGTGGGGACAGCACAGTGGTAAAAAAACACTGACCAGGCATGCAGTAAGGAATATATATCCATAATTGAAGTAGAAAAAGCCATCAAAGGCTTGAAATGTTGAAAGACAGCAGGAGTAGATGATATTCGACCAGAAATGCTGAAGTATGGTGGTATAAAAGTCTTACAGTGGCTGCACTGCATAGTTCAGAATGCCTGGACAGAGGGACGAATTCCCGATGATTGGAGTATAACTCTCATAGTACCCATATATAAAAAGGGAAATAAAACTGAATGTGAGAATTACAGAGGTATTTTCCTACTGAGTGTTCCTGGTAAGATATATGCAAGTATACTAGAGAAACGGTTGAGAAGAATTGTGGAAGAAAAGCTTGGTGAAGAACAAGCTGGATTCAGGTCAAATAGAGGGTGTCAGGATCAGACCTTCACTTGACAACAAATAGTTGAGAAATCATGGGAATATAACAAAGATCTGTATTTAAGTTTTCTTGATTTGGAAAAGGCATATGACAAGAGAGAAGCTATTCAATGCGCTATAGTTATATGGTGTCAATGGGGCATTATATCAAGTAATACGTAGTCTTTATTTGAGTTGTAAGTCGGCAGTTAGAATTGAATGAAGTACAGGAAGGTGGTTTAATGTTAAATCTGGTGTGAGACAAGGATGTACATTATCCACTCTGTTATTCATCATCTATATGGATCACATTACATTATGATGGAAAGTGGTATTTAACATGATATTAAAATTGGAGATGTTAATGTCAGCTCTTTGCTTTATGCGGATGATGTTATACTTCTAAATAAATCCACTACTAGTCTGAAAGATTCACTGACTAAATTGTATAACTGTTCTAATAGATATGGTATGAAGGTCAGCAATAAAAAGACAGACAATGAAAATAGGCAGTCATTGAAAATATGAACTGTGTTGTGAATGGAGCACCTGTGGAACAAGTAAAACATTTCAGCTACTTAGGCCCGATTTTTAGTGAAGAAGGTAAATTAAATATAGAAATAGACAACAGAATCAACAAAGCTGGTATGATAAGAAGTCAATTGAATAAATTCATATGGAATAAGAGAGAAATTAGTCAGAACACTAAATTAGCTGTATACAAGACAGTGTTCAAAACTGTTTTAACTTATGGATCTGAGAGCTGGGTCAGAAGTAAAACACTTGACCAAAGACTAGAGACTGCAGATATGAGAGTCCTGAGAAAGATTAGAGGCGTGAATAGATTGCATCAATGGCAATATCATATATTAAAAATGAGGGTATTAGGAAAGAACTTGATATTGTCAGCATCCAGGAATGCATTAGTAGAGCTAATCTCAGCTGGTATGGTCACTTAAACAGAATGGGCAAGGAAAGATTAGCAAAACAAGTGTTCTCTGCCAGTTTGGCAGGAAAACGACCCAGAGAAAGACCAAGAAATATGTGGATTGATACGGTACAAAGTGCCTTAGACGACAGAAATGTAAGATCTGATAATGTTGGAGTCTTGACAAGTAACAGACTGATTTGGAAGATTGTAAATAGGAAGTTAGTAATGATGTAAATTTTTCATGTAGTACCATCATATCCTGTACACCCCTTGAGGGTACATGGCAGGAATTTGATGATGAAATCCAACATGATTTATAAAAAAATAATATCCCTGGCACTGCTGAAAGAAAATCTAATACCAGGTTAGTACTGTCAGAAATAGAAAGATAAGGGCCTATGCACCTTGTGCAAACATTTAGCTATGCTACTATCTCCAGATGTAGAAAAACACCTCACATAAGAAATTCTAAGGGCTTGATTAGCAAGATCAAGAATATCAAATATTGACCTGACAGCTATCCTAGTAAGTTTAGACAGCACAAGTCTTTTTATTAACATTCCAAGGTAACGTTAACATACTATTTTTAGAAATTTTTCTGCTGGAGACCAAACTATTAAAGCATTGTCTATATAACACATTCTTTAAGTGTGAAGACCTTTACTATGAACAAATTCAAGTCCCAGCAATGGGAGTGTTTATTTCTTTGCATTTAGTGAATATATTCATGGAATCATTTGAGAGTTTTCATAGTTACCACACAAAGCCTTAGACACTGGCCAGTCTCCAAAGATTCCTATTTTATTTTTCCAACAACTTCCTCAACAGCTTGAACAACATTCAATTCACAGCAGATGCTGAAACAGAACATTTAGGAATGGGGGGGGGGGGGGTTTTCTTATCAGTGGTGAACCACAACAGACTTTCCTTTGAAGCAGACATGGTAAGGTTCAATAAACGGAAGATACTTCGTGGTTTGGCACAGCATATATGTATCTTCGATTGCTGAACTTTTTTTGAGACTACACAATATCCAATGAAAAGGGAACAGGACTTATCTGAGGAAGATACTCATAAGAATGGCTACAATTCTACAACCATCAATAACATCTTACAAAAGCCATTACATACACCAGCAAATATACAGGAACGGGAAAAAACTACATAACCAAGGGAAAACATCAGATGCTTGGCAACTAACAGGTATACCATATACTGAATTCAACAACTATGTGCCTAGAATCAAAGAAGCTGCCATTGTCCAAACCCAGTCTAACAAAAGCAAGGTCTTATTTCAAACTAACTTTGAAATAACTTTGGTCAGCATACATTCAAGAACTGCAGAACTGTGAATTAGGCTACATCAGAAATAATACAATACAATGTAATACTAAGACAAGGGTTTATAGTTTGACAAGATGTTTGTCTGGTTATAAGCTTATACAGAATAAACTTAAACAACTTAGTTGTCACCATTAATACAAGCTTGTTTTTAAATTCATAATTCTGAAGATGTATATAAGTTACAAGAAACTAGTTGATTAAACAATTTTTTCTTGATGTTTATTATTTGTGGTATACTGGATAAGCATAATTTCACCCTGTTACATGGATGAAAAAGAATGATTTATTTATATGTGCATCATATTTATTATTATTACTCTCAATGATAAGACATATCTATAGTACTGTACTTGGTTCAGGCCTTGTAAGTGCTCCTGAAGAATCTGAGGATGAAGGATTCATGCTTATTGATTTTTGTTTGGCTCCAGAGATCCCCGTCCAACATGGAACCACACACAGATGCCTATTATCTGGCAAGTATAATAGGCATCTGTGTGTGGAAGTGGAATGCCAGGATTACCAACAGTCACTGTACCAGCAAGCCTTGGGCTCAGGCCCTATTCCTAAAACCAGGGGAATGAGACTACAAATCTGACAAGTCATGAAGGCAAGCCCATTAGCCAAATTATCCTAACTGAGGCCATCCAGAACCACCAGCCTTTTCAAAGAGAACAATTCTAGAGTACCAGGATCCATTCCAATGTTCACAGGTCACATCACATGGCAAACAGTGGCAAGCCACTGGGTCCCAGAGAAAGGTAGAGCAAAGAATATGGGAGATATCGAAAGCAGAAAAAGGAAAGGACCAGTATTCATTAGGAGGTTCCTTATATGGATCATTAAATAACAATTAGTAAAATAGTGGGATTTCACTCATTTAATAGAAATAAATTTTTAAAACTGGATTCGATAGGAGAGACTTTTTGCACTGACTATACCTTAGAGTACACTCTATTTTTCTTCCTCTTCCTGTTGCCACTACACATATTTTGAGAAAAAGTGAAGTCACTAAGTATAGTCTCAAATGGGAGATGAGAAAAAAAAAAAAAAAAACTACTTGATCTCTTAAAAAAAAGGTTTCTTTATTAAATGAGTCATATCCCAATTTTTGTCTAATGCTTGCATTTTAAATGGACATTTTCAAAACAAATTGTTGATTTACATAAAATAGTCACTCAGTTAATATGTACATGCAAGCCTATCCCATCCTAATGACAAGCATTTATGGTGTACAAAATTTGACTCAGAGTCAGCAATTGGTATACAGTAAAAATTATGAATCCGTCAGGCTAATCCATCATAATAAATACGAGGGTGGTCTGAAAAGTTTTCAGCCTTGATAATAGATGGCAACACTATCGGCAAGATTTTTTTTTTCTAAGTTTGTACATCTGTCATAAGCATCCATGTGAAACTGCGAGTCATTCTACCAAGTAGTTTGTTTTATACAGCTGTCTGAAGCAAAAGTGTTGTCTGTATTCCTTGAAATGGATAAAATTGAGTATCGTGCGGTTATAAAATTCTTTGTAAAAGAAGGTTTAACACCAAAAGAAATTCATTAGAAGTTCATAAAGTTTATGGGCACTCTCCTATTTCATTTTCAACAATTAAAAAATGGGCTGCAGAGTTTAAAAGTGGCCGTACCAGCTTTAAAGACGATCCACGTGAAAGACGTTCAAAAAGTGTAACACCACCAGAAATTATTGATCAAGTGCACGATATGGTATTGGATGACCGGCGAGTCAAAGTGCGTGAAATTGCTCAAACTATAGGCATTTCAAAAGAACGTGTAGGATATATTTTGCATGAAGAATTGCAAATGAAAAAACTTTGTGCAAAATGGGTGCCGTGCAGATCAAAAACGCACTCGCATGAAAATCTCTGAACAGCGCTTGGAGCATTTTAACAAGAATAAAACTGATTTTGTGAGTCGATTTACTATGGATGAGACTTGGATTCATCATGACACACTAGAATCCAAACAGCAATCAAAACAGTGGACAGAAGCTGGTTGTTCAGCACCAAAGAAGACAAAGTCAGTTCTATCAGCAGTAAAGGGCATGGCATCGGTGTTAAAGGCATTTTGTTTATTATCTTGAAAAGGATAAAACAATAACCAGGGAAGATTATTCCGATCTTTTAACCAGACTAGACGAAAAAAATTGTGGGAAAAGACCTGGTTTGCAGAAGAAAAAAAAATCATCTTTCATCAGGACAATGTGCCTGCTCACAAAGGTGTTTTGGCAATGGAAAATTAAAGGATCTGCATTATCAATTGTTGGAACATCCACCCTATTCTCCAGATTTGGCTCTCTCAGACTTCTATCTCTTCTCAAAACTAAAATTCTTCCTCACTGGTCAGGGTTTTTCTCCAAATCAAGAGGTGATTGCAGCCACAGAGGGGTATTTTGCTGATCTTACTGAGAACCACTACAGGGATGGGATAATGGCGCTGTAGCATCACTGGAATAAATGTATTAATCTTAAGAGAGATTATGTTGAGAAAAAAAAATGTGAAATTACAAATTCGTTTTTACATTGTTAGGCCAAGAATTTTTCGGACCATCCTCATATATCATCAGTGGTGGCAACAATTTAAATGACATATTTCTGATTACACTCGCTTTTAGTACTCAGAAAAGCCAAAAGAAAATTAGACATCCTACTTTCTCTTGTGTGTGTGTGTGTGTGTGTGTGTGTGTGTGTGTGTGTGTGTGTGTGTGTGTGTGTGTGTGTGTGTGTGTGTGTGTGTGTGTTAGGCTTAATGACCTGTCATGGCCAAGTAACTCTCTTGGGAAACTAATAAGATTAACTGATAACAGCAGTTAATCTTATTTGCATATATGCTAATAGTGTATGTTCTTCTGGCATGTTTATCTGTTTGCAGGATGAAAAAGACCGAGTTTCCAGAAGAAAAATTCTATTGTTAAAAAAGGGTTCAGCAGAAATCAGACCCAGGTCCAAAATGATGAGCTACAGAGACTTGAAAATTAGATGCAGATAGAATTCCTTCAAAAATGTTGCGATATTGACAACAACTGTTTTACAAGATAGATATATTCTGAGCTACATGTCAAGTTCACAATGAACTTATTCAGTTCCAAAGAAACTTTATACACCAAACTATCAAACAATATTTGTATTGTCTAATTCAATAAACTGAGTGGAATTAATTTTTCTCTTTCATACAACTTCAATTTTCATCAGTAAAAGAGTACAAAAGTAATTTAAGATAATTAAATCAGACAAGAACAATGCAATAGACTTGTTCAATGAATAATCTTTTGTTTCATTATTTACTTTAAAAGAAACATGTCCTATATAAACTGGAAATAAAATAAATCCTAAGAAAATATGAAGGAATGTGAAAACAACTGCTTTCTCAATGGAGAAAGCAGTTATTTTGAATATACATAACAATTAAAACTTTAACATGTCTGTTAATAGGTACAATTCTAAGTAAAAATGATAAAAACAGAATAAGCAGTGTGGTGGAAAGATGAATAAATTTATGTAGAATAACAGAAAATTGTGCCAAAACAATAAACAATAAATTTCAAACTAGTTTTAAGTTGGGATCTAAAAGTTGAGTTAGAAACAAAACAGTTTATTAAAAACTGGAGATCAGAGATAAGTTTTGAGAAAAATTAGTAATAAGGAGATGGCATCCATAGCAGAAGAATATTAACAATATTAGAAAGGAACATATCTTTAGCATTCAAGTATGTGCAAGCAGAACAAGCTTAAGTGACATAGTCATTTGAGCTTGTTCACAGAATGGAAGAGAAAAGGTTAGCAAAACAGATGGGTGGCTCAATGACAGGATGATAGAAAAAAAAAACCTATAGGAAGATAATCTAGGTGCACTGATACAGCATGCACGAGCTCCCAATGCTGGAGAAATGGCAAATAATAAGTTAATTTGAAGAAAATGTGATAGGAAGTTAGTAATAATTTAACCTTAATAATGCATTAGTGTTATGTTATCATAGCACTAATACACAGTGACAGTCTATTTGCAGTCTGTCAGTGTTGATTAGTGCTTTGTAAGTTTGGTCCACAAAGCACAGTAACATTCCACCTGTGGTATTAATACTGATGTAAAATAGATTTACAACTTTGCATGGGTGGGAATCTTACCCACAAAAAGTTGTAGGCAGGATTCCCACAAAGGTTCCTATAGCACATGAATCTCAGTACCATTCAAGGGATGTGATGATTAATCTACAAATCCAGTTCCACTGATATAGGGCTAAGATTAATTTTCTTCAGTTACCTCTGTCTTATATAACTAATGCTGCTCTCCATCTCTTTTAATCCACCATTCCTCTTTCTTTTTCTGTCATCCTCTGACAAGTTTTGCCCTTCCCCTTTTCCCTTGTGGGATCCGTGTCAAAGCTGCCAGTGGAATATCTCACTTGCCCACTCTCAGTATATGACTCATCCATTTATTTCCATCTGCATCTTTTTATTTCCGTGTGTCAAGACTTAAGTGGGGAAAAACTCAGAAGTTTAATGGAGTGAAACAGCACTAGGAAACAATTAAAAATTGTATTTAATGCTTCTAATATTTCATCTCAATTACAGAGACATTATTAGGGAGTACAAAATGAGACTTGCAACACACACATACAAAGGCAGCACAAAATTAACTGAAACATGTGGATGAAAGACTAGAATCCTAACTAGGTGGGACGACCTCTATGGACACCTGTCAGCAGCCTAAGATGTAAACTGGGTTATTGAAGTATTAGTGTTTTCCATATTTTGGGAAATTTAATGCAACCATATTTATTCAAATTAGGCTTATTTTTACAAGCAGCAGCAGATTGTAAATGCAATACATCAAATACAATTTTAAACTGTTTCCTAGTGCTGTTTCACTCCATTAAACTTTTATCATGAGATTTTCCCAGTATTTAAGCCTTAACACATGGATATTGACCATTCATGGTGAAGATATAGCATGTAAGGCAAAACAATACGTCAAGCTGAAACTTCGATTGTCTTGACAACCAGTCAGCCTTTCTTAAATAATATACTAGAATTTTACCTGCATGTTAAATTAAAGGTCAAATTTAAATCCAAAAAAGACCTCTATATATATACGAGCATACCAGTTCTGTTCTGTTATGTGAGCAGATTGCAGCTGCATGCACCATTCTCGCTGCTATCAATGCATCCATCAGCTCATTACAGTCCGAGCACTCAGCAATCCTCAACACGGAACTCTATGCTATTCTCTTTAATATTTCAGAAATCTCTCAAAGCAAATTCCTGAAAAATAACATATCAATAAGTACAATAGACTTGTGGATTCTAAACACATTCCTTGAGTGTATCCTCTTTATACTGTATTAACTTGTTGCCAAAAAGGCTTACGAAGCTGCCATCATCATCCTAAGTCTCGTCCACAATTTTGCCACTGCACCTCGACAAGTACCAGCACTTGCTCTAGACCTAATGTTCAACATTGAATGCAGTATCTAACTTGGCTCCTGAGATGGCTAATAACATTGTGCTTGACATGGCCAGTTTTTTCTAGAGTTTTGCCTCCCAAAAGAAATCTATCTCCCTGCCAACTCAATGCCCTCAATAAACTTTACTTAGTTTACTAAGTAAAGATAACAGCAGTCATCGCTAGCCTGACAAGATAAGTGCTACAATTATCCTGAACACAAGTGAATACAACAAGAAAATGAATGCCATTCTTAGAGATCACTCCACCTACAGACCTTTACATTATGATCCCACTAAATTGCAAATCAAGAAATTAAAAAGCCCACTCGAAAAAGGTTTCTTTCCAGCCTCCTGACATCGTAAAAAAACTCAAACTCTTCAGTTGCTATTCCCCCCTCCAGACATATGGCTTGCCTAAGATTCATACCCTCCCCCCAAGATAAATAGTAGATACTAATGATTCTCTCTGCTATAAATTATCCATACAGTTAGCAAAATCTCTTCCCCCCACCTTTACTGGTCATACCACATCATATATAAACTCTTCCCATTTCTAGATTAAAAATATAATTGTTAATGATACTGATATCCTTGTGAGCTTTAACATCCCTACCATTAGCACAATTATATAATATTGTCACTCTTACATTCATATTCTCACCATTCCTTCCATTATAATTTCCCTGACTGTGTTAGGTCTCATACCAGTTGTTAGTTTTTCAAGACTCCTGATACCAAATGAATTCAGGTGTAGGCAGTCCTGCATATACAAATCTAATCTTCCCTCAAACTCACTGCACACATCCAAAAACTTGCATCCATTTCTTTTACACAGCCCACACATCGAATCGTTTGCCATCATAGCCCTTCTTCTTAATTCATTTTTATCATATCGAGGTAATATACTTACTATTTTCACTTTCTTACTCTTGTCTCTTCCAACAACTCTTTCATGTCCTCTCTCATACTGAACTCATCACTAGTTAAGTCGTTAGTACCACTACAATTTTCTGTTTTTGAATTGCTTGCATTATATTTTTAATTTTTGCTACTGGAAAACTTCAAGTTATAACCCACTCATCAACAGCATGTTTTTTGATAGATTCACCATACCAAATAACATCCTTCTTTTCACATACCTGATTTTCATTACTTACTGACTTATCTGATTCCGTGCTTTGTTTCTTATTTTGCTGCATAATTTTTTCTCCCTCCCTATTCATTCACACACCTCTCAAATTTCTGTAATTCCCATGTCATCTCTCTGATAATTTGCTTTGATTTTGCTATTTCGGAAGCTAATTCATTTTCAATAATCTCCTTAATATCCCCAATTTCCTTAGCAGGACAAGCCTTCTTGGTCTCAAATTCACTGCTCTTCTTAGCGTTATGTTTCTTGTGCATATTTTGTCCCATTTTAAACTATATTTATTATTGCAATAACAAAATATGTTATAAAGCACTAAAAACACAAAAATCTGCATAATTTTCTAATGGAAAAACACAATAAAACAGATAAAAATCACAAATTTTATTTACAAGCTCTAAATTCGCCAACCAATCACAATATAGCCTCGAACCCTGAACTGATTCTCCAAATGAACCCCAAATGTGGTGTCATAAAAACACTAACCCATAGTGCTTATAACCTTTGTTCCAATGCGAACAAAGGTTATAAGCATGCAGTAAAACTTAATCATATACACCACTGTCCAAGTAGTGTATATGATTAAGTTTTACTACTGTCACACATATACATCTCTGTCCAAGGCATGCGCATCAGAAAAAATATCCAGAATCTTAAAGATAAACAATCTTCACACCACTTTCAAACCATGCTTAAAACTAGCTACCCTTATCCACTCCAATAAAAATCAGTTCTCTCCCATCTCAGTTCCAGGTGTATATAGAGTTCCTTTTTCATGCAAGTTGGCCTACTATGGACAGACAGGAAGATCAGCTACTATCCAAATGGAAGAACATAAAAAATACATCTGCATTCACGACTATGGTCAATCTAGCCTTGCAGACCATGCTTTGGATACAGCTCAGAGAATCACTTGGAAGAACCAGACAGTAAATTTCGAATAGAAAGACTGTTTTTAGAATCTGCTGCTGCTTTTAAATTCAGCCTAATTTGCACAAATATGGTTACATAAAACTATCCAAAATAGGGGAAACACTAATACTTTGAGATTCCAGTTTACATCCTAAGCCACCGATAGGTGTCCATAGAGCGCCCCATCTAGTTTAGGACTAGTTTTCTTCCACATTTTTCAGTTATTTTGTGCTGTGTATGTGTGTGTGTGTTACAAATCTCATTTTGTACTCCCTGACAATGTCTCTAACTGAGATGAAATATTGAAAGCAATAAATACAATTTTTAATTGTTTCCTAGTGCTGTTTCAGTCCAATTAAACTTTTATCATGGGATAATTCAGAGGTGATACTTTTTTCTTTTTTTTTTTTTTTGCTTGGCCCATTGATAATTTGTTATACACTGTGAGACCAAAATATTTTTAATATTAAAAAAAATATATATTTGATAACTATTTAATTCGGCTTCCCATTTTTGATCAATTACAATGCCTTGGATCCATATAATAATCTTAATAATCTTTCAAATTTTGCAATAATTTTTCAAAAGTCAAATCTGTTGGTTTTATAATATTTGGATGATTTCCACATCATTCAATTTTCTAGAAACACTTTTTCCTTTTAATCTTTGCAATATATCCACGTCTGTTCTATTCATTTTAGAAATTATAGACTTTACAACCGTGTTATAAATAACTCTTTAATTTCCCCAACGTTTTGATCTTCATATTAAGATCATCATCTGGAGTATATACAAATATACAGGGACAAGCTGAGTTACATTACACACAGTAAGCTAAAGAAACAATGATTTGATCACCGGTTATTCTATGGCATGAACTCTAGTGAAGATACACAAACAAAACACACCACTCTGGCCGATAGTCAAACGTATAGATTGTCCGAATTATCACCTAGCCAAGAAATTAGCAGCAACACTCAAGGAGCTGGTAGGTCATTCCCCTCTCCTAAATCAGAAACACACAATACTTCATAAACATAATCAAAGATATTACATTAGAAAAAGATGATTTATTAGTCAGTTTTGACGCCTCTGCCCTCTTTATGAATGTCCCAATCAATGACACGATCTTTCTTTTACAGAACAAATTCCCTCCGGATATCACAGTGCTCTTTGCACATGTATTACATTCTGGTTATTTTGTACGACAAAATGCTTTCTACCTACAAAAAGAAGGCACAGCCATGGGCTCGCCATTACACCCCCCCCCCATTGCTATCTTTTATATGAAACATTTTGAGCAACATGCTCTAGATTCCTCTCCTTTAAAACCCAAAGTATGGCTTACATATGTTGACAATGTTTTCGTGATCTGGTCCCATGGCTGCCAAACACTTTCCTTAGCCACCTAAACAAACAACACAAACACATAGTTGGCAATTGAGATTGAAAAACAGAACATACTTCCGTTTCTAGATACACTTGTCACGCGTCTTCCTTCTGGCAGTCTTCCCTTCACTGTTTACCCGGAAACAGACGCATACTGGCCAATATATACACAAACTCCTACCACCACCAACACAAAAACTAGGTGTCATTAATACTCTAAAAAACAAGGATTTGAAGATCTGCTCCAATAACATGCGCTGAAAGACGAATTTAAAGTTATCAGCAATACTTTTCTAAAAAATGGTTACAGCCAAAACACCATTAACAAAATTCTCTACAAGACCTCAATAAAAAACAAAGATAAATAGACTACAATAAAACTATAACCATTCCTTACATTAAAGGGACATCAGATAAAATAAACAGAATACTACAAAAATACAACCTCAAAGCCACCTTTAAACCGCCTTCAAAATTAAAAAGCTTACTCAACTCATCCAAAGACCCACTCCCTCCGCTAGCCCACCCTGGAATATACCGTATTTATTGCACCTGTAATATGCCACATATAGGGGAAACAGGACGCACAATTCCTATCAGATAAAGGGAACATAAACGACACATTAAATATAATAACTATGGTGAAGCTGGTCTTTCTGATTATGCCCTGAACACTTTACATAGAATTGACTGGAAAAGTACCAGTTGTTTACATCACACAAAAACATAGTATGAACAAAATTTAAGGAAGCCTGTGAGATTCTTATCAACCACCCAATCTGAACAATAATGATGGTATAAAAATCCCAAGCATATGGCAGGCACATATTCTACCCATGGAACTTTTCTCTCTAAGAGTCAACCATAAACAGGACTGTAGATAATCCAGAATCCTAAATCTAAAATAACAATTATAATGTTAAAAATAGGACATCATTGTTACTGAAAGAAGACTATCTATAAGAAAGAATGTTAAATAGAATTTAGCTTTGATGTAGTTTCTAAATAATTAATTTTTAATTTTTTTTTTCACTAGAGGTCATGCTAGTAGAATAACCAGTGATCAACTCATTGTTTCTTTAGCTTACTGTGTGTAAGCTAAAGAAACAATGAGTTGATCACTGGTTATTCTACTAGCATGATCTTAATATGAAGATCAAGACATTGGGAAATTAAAACGAGTTATTTATAACATGGTTATAAAGTCCATAATTTCTAAAATGAATGCTGATCACTGTGCAACACTAAAAGAAAGGATGTCAGTTCTATCTTTTGTATCAATATTCCTAAGTATGCAAAATTCTTAACTCCTCTGCTACAAGGTGTCCCAAAATTCTACCAAGATTTAAATTTAGCGCCATTTGTGTGGTAAAGTGTTGCCAACGAGAAAAAAAAGACAGCATGACAGCTGACAGTTCGGGATTATTAAAAATGGAGCGCTACACGAAAGAACAACGCATTTTCATTTGTTGAGCAATATTTTAAAAATAATGAAGGTTTGGCAGCTACAGTTTGCAATTTTCGCACAAAATATGGTCGGAATAGTGATTTAACTTCAACTGTGAAAAGATTAATTAAAAAATTTCAAGGAAACTGGATCAATTAGTGATCTTATACACTCTGGCCGTCCTTCAACAAGTCGTTCAACAGAAAATATCGAAGCAGTTCGCGAGAGTGTTGCTGAGAGTCCAGGAACATCAATTCGGCACCGTGGTCTTGAATTGGGCATTTCGAGAAGCTCTCTACAGAGCTTAAGAGAGTTCGTTGAATGGATTATGGAACAACAACAAGTGGATGCTTATTTTTCGAACAAAATCATCTTCAGCGATGAGGCTCATTTTCATCTTGATGGCTTCGTTAATCGACAAAATTGTCGCATTTGGGGTTCAGAAAATCCACGAGTGATTGTTGAGAAACAAATGCATTCACAACGTGTCACTGTTTGGTGCGGATTTTGGGCTGGAGGCATCATCGGTCCATTCTTCTTCGAAAATGCGGCTGGTAAGGCAATAACAGTTAATGGTGCTCGCGATCGCGACATGATAATCCAGTTTTTTGTGCCTAAATTGCAAGATATGGATGTGGACAACATGTGGTTTCAACAAGACGATGCCACATGCCATGAAGCCCGAGAAACAATTCAATTACTGTATAAGTCATTTCCTGGACGTGTAATTTCCCATTTTGGTGATCAGAATTGGCCACCCAGATCATGTGACTTAACGCCGTTGAACTTTTTTCTTTGGGGTTTTTTGAAGTCTAAGGTTTATGCCAACAAGCCCACGACCACCCACTTGAAGAAGGAAATTGAGCGCTGTATCAACGAAATTCAGCCCCATTTATGCAAAACGGTCATGGAAAATTTCGACAAAAGAGTGCGTATGTGCCAGCAAAGCCATGGAGGCCATTTACTCGATATGCTATTCCATGCATAACCCTATACTGTATACTTTATGAATCAATAAGAAATTACAATTTTTAATTAAAAACCTGTGTTTTCTATCAAAATTACTTCTTGCGTAAATTTTGGGACACCCTTTATACATCATCATCAAATTCCTTACATTTACCCTCCAGGGGTGTACAGGATATGATAGTACTACATGAAAAATTTACATCGTTACTAACTTCCACCCTACAATTTTCTGACAAATCAATCTGTTACCTGTCAAAGCTACAACATTGTCAGATCTTATATTTATATATCTATCTTCTAAGGCACTTTTTTCCATATCAATCCACCTATATCTCGGTCTTCCTCTGGCTCTTTTTCCTGCCAACACTGGCAGAGAACACTTGTTTGGCTAATCTTTCCTTGCCCATTCTGTTTAAGTGACCATACCACCTGAGATTAGCTCTGCTAATGCATTACTGGATGCCGACATTGTCAAGTTCTTATCTAATATCCTCGTTTTTAATATATTACCATTGATGCCATCTGTTCATGCCCATAATCTTTCTCGGGACTCTCATAGCTGCAGTCTCTAGTCTTTGGTCAAGCGTTTCATTTCTGACCCAGCTCTCAGATCCATAAGTTAAAATTGGTATGAACACTGTCTTGAATACAGCAAATTTAGTGTTTTGACTAATTTCTCTCTTATTCCATATAAATTTATTCAGTTTTCTTACCATACCAGCTTTGTTGATTCTGTTGTCTATTTCCATATTTAATTTACCATCTTCACTAAAAATCATGCCTAAGTAGCTGAAATGTTTTATTTGTTCTATAGGTTCTCCATTCACAATGCAACTGATATTTTCAATGCTTCTATTTTCATTATCATTGTGTTGTTATTGCTGACCTTCATACCACATCTATCACAACAGTTATTCAATTTAGTCAAGGAATCTTGCAGACTTGTAGTGGATTTATTTAGAAGTATAACATCATCTGCATAAAGCAAGGAGCTGACATTAACATCTCCAATTTTGATATCAGGTTTAATACCACTTTCCTTCATAATATAATCCATATGGATAATGAATAACAGAGGTGATAATGTACATCCTTGTCTGATACCAGATTTAACATTAAACCATCTCCCTGTACTTCCTTCAATTCTAACTGCTGACTTACAGTTCAAATAAAGAATAAGCATTATTTGATATAATGATCCACTGACACCATACAACTGTAGCGTTTTGAATAGCTTCTCTCTTGGCCTTGTTATATGCTTTTTCCAGGTCTACAAAACTTAAATAAAGATCTTTGTTATATTCCCATGACTTATCAACTATTTGTCATAAAGCGAATATCTGATCGCGACAGCCTCTATTTGACCTGAATCCAACTTGTTCCTCACCAAGATTCTCTACCACGATCCTTCTCAAACATTTCTCAAGTATACTGGCATAAATCTTACCAGGAACACTCAGTAGTGAAATACCTCTGTAATTCTCACAATCAGTTTTATTTCCCTTTTTATATATGGGTACTATGAGAGCTCTACTCCAATTGTCTGGAATTCGTCCTTCTGTCCAGGCCCTCTGAACTACGCAGTGTAGCCACTGTAAAACTTTTATACCTCCATACTTGAGCATTTCTGGTCTAATATCATCTACTCCAGCTTCCTTTCCTTTGATTTCAGACTTGATGGCTTTTTCTACTTCAAGCATGGATATGTATTCC
Source organism: Typopeltis vanoorti (assembly GCF_054136105.1). Lineage (NCBI taxonomy): Eukaryota > Metazoa > Arthropoda > Arachnida > Uropygi > Thelyphonidae > Typopeltis > Typopeltis vanoorti. The sequence continues at coordinate 99,258,294 of NC_143568.1, read as the reverse complement.
TGATTGCATGCCTGCAATCAGGAATATTCACTGTGCAGAATTATCACTGTGCTGTCATCACTACTAGTTTCATTTAGCAATTTTTTGAAGTAATTAGTCCATACTTCAAGGATATCATTTTCTCCTGTTTTCATATCACCTTTATCATCTCTAATTCCTTTTACAGCACTCTTTTCTCCATTTCTGAGCTTCAACAACCTCCAGAATATAATGCCACCTTCTTGATATTTATTTTATATGTCCTTACCAAAGTCTTCCCATGACTTTTGTTTAGCTGGTTTTACACAGCGTTTAGCTTTCTTACATTTGTCTCTGTATTCTCTAAGAGCACAAGCTGACTTATTTGCCAGGAACTTTAAGGATAGAAAAATCAGAATTTCCCAGGAAATTCTGATTTTTCTATCCTTGAAGCAAACCTCACCACATACCTCTTTGGCATAATCAATGTTTTCTTCAGAGCTTGCCACTGAATCTCCAAGTTTCATTCTTGTTCTCAAACTCTTTCATTTTTTCTTGAATAATGTTTGTATATTTTAGTCCACAGTTCACATCTGAGAGTTGCTCAACTTTTATTTGTTTTAAAACTTTCTTACATGTTCTCCTTTTCAATATGATATTCAATTTTATCCTGCTTAAGACTAAATGGTGATCACTTCCAATTTCAAATCCTCTGTACACCCTAGTGTCCTGCATCAGAGAGAAAACATCACTATCAACAATAATATAATCAATGAGACTTTTCTTATTCCTTGCCTATTCTCTCCATGTGAATTTGTGCACATTTTTATGTTGGAACATGGTGTTAGTAATAACCAGTCCATGTCCTGAGCAGAAATCCAACAAGTATTTGCCATTATTATTAGCTTTGCTCTTTTCTCCAAATTTTCATAAAATATTTTTGTATGTCTGACAATCATTTCCTACTCTGCTATTTAGATCCCAACAAGGACCAACTTTTCATTTTCATTGTGTCGGTTGCTTTTTCTAAAGATTCAAAAAATTCCTCCACTTCTACCTTAGAACTTTCTGTGGGCCCATAGGCACAAATAAGTTTCACTGTCCAGTTCCCCGTTCTGATATTTGTCCACATCACTCTACTTGACTGCCTGCCATTCAAGAAGATTAGCCTCGTATTTAGTGTTGACTACTATGGCTACTCCTACTTTTCCTTGATTGTCATTGCCTGAATATAGCATTTGTATTTACTGCTCAGAAAGAGCTCACCAGTTTTGGTCTTTTTTTTGTTTCAGTCACTCCATTATATCGATCTGGTACTTATCTAATTCCTCAGCTAGCCCCATTTCTTTGCCATTCAGGGTTCTTATGTTGATAGTACCGATCTTCAATTCTGGTGATGTTGAGTCGGGGTGTGTTTTGGGATTTGTTCCAGTAACTGACTTTTCGCTGTTCACCCTGCTTCCCTGGTGAAAACAACGGGGGCCTTGTTTAACCGGGCGACTCCCCAGCCAGCATGAAATTCTATCATATTGTACTATCATTCAATATTGTGGTTTAAGCCAATAAGAATACAATTTGTTCGGCTAAATCCCAAATTGCCAGCCCATCCTCGTTCGTTCAGTATCAAGGTAGATACCTAACAGGGTGCACCACAAGAAGGTGAAGATTGGACATTAAGTCAGAAGCCCTGGTCAGTTCTCCACATTCCTTTAAAGGCTATGTGGAGGTCTCCTCTCAGTTGTACAGCTTTGATCCTTAAGCACCCCTTCTATATATTGATTGGTTAATTTGATGTTCAATTTAAGAACTTGTTTTATTCATATTTTAAGACACACTTTTTTTCAGTTTTTATACAAAGCTTCTGATCTTGCTTGTCTATCAGTGTTTTGAGGATATCAAAACACACTGATATGCAAGAACGGGATAAGGATTAGAAAATCTATAAACTGTGTTCTAGAGACTAATTATGAAACTTTCTCAAGTCACTTCTCCCCTAGACGAAGCAGTAGTCTCATGCTGTGATGAAATTCATCTACCATAAAAAAGACAAATATCAATGCTAAAGGTAGGATTCAAACCTACAGCCTGCTTGCTGAAAAGAAGATATACTATCCACCTTGAAAAATGAAACTGGCACATTTATGAAATTCTTGAACATTTACTCTCAAAGGATGTACAGGCTTGCACATTTATCACAGCTTTACTAATGCTCATTCAATTTGCATCTAACTGAACATTTGTGAAATGAGCAGAAACCTGTTGCACACTTATCTTCCAATGCTAAAGATTCTGCTAACTTCAATGATAAAGAGAGCAATATTCCTCAAAACCCTTTTCTACTGTTTTATCAATTATACTTTATCATATCAGTATGTCAGGACAAAGACATGTTAGCCCATTATTAGACTATAGTTCTATGAAAACTGATCATAAATGATCAATAGATCAAAGGTTTTTTTTGGTCTACTGCTTAAAGCTTTCAATAATCTCTACGAAAGTCTTGCTGAAACAAGACTTTCGTAGAGATTTCTATAGCTTTTCTTATTGAAAGTATTCTATACCTTTGCATTATTTTATGACACATACTTGTTTTCAAATAAAATTTTTAGTCTCTTGTGTCTGGGATTTATCTTCAGTTTACTCTCATTTTGAAAGTAATATATAAAGAGTAAAATGACTAACCTGAATTAAAAAAAAAAAAAACTTCCTTACTCTTTTCATCTGATTAAAATGATTAATGAAACTCTTGAAAATCAGAATATCACATGTATGAGAAAATCATTAAAATGCCTAGATTGTTATAATACTCATGGGAATGTGATTATAATAACACTCAGGGCTCCAGAAATACTACTTAAGTCATATACAAATTTTACTCACCCATAATATGAACTATTGGTTAAAGGTGTGCGTACACACATCTTTCGCAAATTCATAAAATTATATGCAATAATTTGTAAGATCTGGCATGTCTTTAATTTTACCATATTTTTTTCCCTCCTTCCCATGTTACATTGTTACTTCTGTTCCACTGCTTCAACTAATTATCAGTCTTCCATGACAAAAACTTGTTTATTTCACTCCATCTAATCTATGCATCTCATATAAAGGATTAGTTTCTCCTCATTTGAAAGATCTGTAGAAACTTCTAGATGACTTCCTACTGGAGTCTGATTTTTTTTAACCAATTTTTATTTAACTACATCAGCAGTAACTGACAAATTCTTTACATTTCATGTCATTTAATTACTGTTCTATTGCTGAGCCTATGAAGTTTTTGAAGTCAGTAAATGGTTTATTGAATGCAGATTTGGAATATGCTGTATTAAAAGGGCACTTCCGGTGGCCAAACATTTTACAATATCTTTCTAACTATCCAACATTCGCCTGAATTCCTTGAGAAATTTGTCTCTTGAAAGCACATCATCACTGTTTTTAGTTGATGAGGACACAACAGAACTCTTTTATCTAGTGTTTATTTTCAGGTCCCCTACATTCGCTCTTAGTTTTACACTTCACAAAGCTAAAAAAGTTTAGTTTGCATTTCGTTTCATTTATTGTCCATAACAAAGAATGAATTTATATAATTTAATTGTTTAATTTGAGTTTTGGGTCTGGGTTAGTTCCAAGGGGGTGGAAAGAGGGGAAAATAGTTCCACTGCATAAAGGAGTTCCAAGATTGCTGTTGTAAATTACCGACTGATCAGCATATCAGGAATCGTTGTCAAGGTCTTGGAGAAAATAGTCAAGAGGAAAATACAGGATTGGATAGATGAAAATGGGATACTGTATGGGGGACAGAATGGTTTTGTGAGGGGTAGATCATGCCTCAGTAACTTGCTCACGTTTTATAACACCGTGATGGCTGAACTGGATAAGGGTAATGGGTTTACAGTGATTCTACTGGACCTTGCTAAGGCCTTTGACAAGATACCACATGGAATTCTAATCAGTAAACTGCAGCATATGGCGATGGATAGGAGGATGGTTGATGGAGAGATATCAGAGAGTGATTTATTCAGGAGTAGAGTCCAAAAGAAGGCCTGTGACTAGTGGTGTGCCACAGGGTTCTGTTCTTGGACCACTACTGTTCAATTCGTTCATTAACGATATAGGAAAGGATCTGAGAGGAAGTGTTCATTTGTTTGCTGATGATGCAAAGCTGGGTAGAGCAACAGTGAGTGCACAGGATGTCAAAATTTTGTGGGATGATTTGGATAGTTTGGAAGACTTGGCTAGGGAGAATGGATGACAATTTAATGTGGCAAAAGGTAAGGTTATGCATTTTGGGGTGAAAAGATTAGCAGCAGTATATCACATTGGTGGAACTGTACTCCAAGAGACTGACAAGGCCAGGGATTTGGGAGTGTTGGTGGATAGGGAATTGAAGTTTAGGGGACACATCGCAAAAGTGGCTAAATCAGCTCATCAAATCACTTGATTGCTGAAAAATACTTTAACAAGCAGAGACAAACAGGTTATTGTTCCTATGTATTGAGCCTTGATAAGACCCCATCTAGAGTACTGTGTCCAGATATGGGTGTCTTCTGGATGGGACAGAGGATCCAGAGACGAGTGACCAAGATGATAGCAGGTCTATGGAATGAACCTTATGAGAACAGGTTGAAGATTTGTGGGTTGCAGAAATTGGTTGATAGGCAGAAAAGGGGTGATATGATTGAGACATTCAAATTACTGAAAGATTTCTATAAGATTTATTCAGAAGATATTTTTGAGAATAGGACTGGTGGTGGGAGGACTAGGGGCCGTACATGGAAGTTTGGCAAGAGTGTGGTTAGCAAGGGTGTTAAAGCTAGGTTTTTTACTTGGAGAGTGGAATAAGCTGCCAGAGTCTGTTGTGGGTGCCATGATTGTGAACGAGTTCAAGGCGAGGTATGACAGATACTGTGTGAACGTCAAATAGTTGTTCTTGAGATGATGTTAGGGCCTCCCTTGATGAGTCTATGGACTCCTTGGAGTTGCCCGTAATAATAATAATAAGTTATCCAAAAAATAATTCAACAGGAAAGACAAAGTTTATAAAAACATCGGAAAATGGTCAATACTATCAATGGAGCCAGATAAACTTTCACATGATGTAATGTCAATGAAATTATTCTGTCTGCGGCTCATTTTTGCAATATAACTGTGATTTTAAAATAAAACTATTAAAAAGCCTTCATCGTGTATTTTCAAGTATATAATTACACTATGCTAATTCATGTTGTGAATTGTGAAAATAATGCAACATATTTAGGTAAGGGCTAGAGGACGTTGTAAAAATTACAGTTGGCAGTGAAATAAATGAAAATTGTTCTTGTTAAATAATTTTTTTTAAGGATGTCTCTGATTTTTATAAAAATAGTGATGATTTGAAAGTTATGGAAAAATACAGTGTTGTATGAGAATACCTGCCTATTTATTTCAAAATTAATCTGAGGATGCAGGGTAGGCTTTACTTTATAACAAAGGGTGAGAAACAGTCACCTGTTGTCATCATAGATTGGAATTAATTCACATTTTGGAAATGTCAGAAAGGTATCTTTGAGAGTATCTTCATGCAAACTAACTTCTGGCAGGAACAAACAGTCTACAAAAGAATTAACTTATTAAATTAATTACATAAGATATTATTTCCTGTTTTAAAATGGAAAAAAATGTATAAAATATGCAAAGAAAATAAGGCAATACATTTTGAATGAATTTAGAATAAGGCTGAAAATTCACTCGCCACGTGTCTAATAACTCGCCAAAGGCAAGTGGGTGCATGGATTTCTGGAGCCCTGATAATACTGATGAGATATTCAAGTTCAGTACAGAAAGTTATTCTTTTAAAACTATATAAATACCTTTGAATACTGATACTGAGGAAGTGGACCAGGTGTACCCCTACTTTTACTGGAACCTCTTGAAGAAGGCCTACTACCTGATTCACTTTGTTCTGATGTATTATTTCCATCTTGAAAGGGAAGGAAAAAAATACATAAGTATATATATATATATTACTTGGTCTACTAGACCAGCAAATATTATACACAAATTTAAAAAGCGAGTTTAAAGCAAGAATCAAACTTTAATTTGTGAAGGCCACTTCACAAATCTCAGTTTAAATCGAAGACTGTTCCTGGAAGTGGAACAAGTTCTACAGAATATGATTAACTGTAACAGAACGAAGAGTATAACTTTACATCTATCTTGCTGAGTGTTCTAGGTAAAATTCATGCAAGCATACTTGAGAAGAGGCTAAGAAAAACTCTGAAAGGGATACTTAAGAACAAGCCAGGTCTGGCTGCTGTGGATGGGGAACATAAAGAAAACAATTAAGTCCAGTATATCTACGTGTTACTAAATCTGAGTTTAAACTTCTAAGTTTCACATACATTATAGTACACTTTACAAGCAGAGTGAAATGAAAAATGGCTTCCGTTAAACAGGCAAATTAACAGAAAATTTAACACAGAATATTGGAAGAAAGACTAATGATGGCGAACACAGGCAATTCATGTTATATTATTAATGCTTGCTAAGAGCATCCAAGGTCTGCATCTGTTACATTTTTGATGAAAGATGACAAAATCTAATGTAGCATCATATGTTTCTTGTGGCATTAATGTTAAAATTTCTGATAACTAAATGCTCTGATAAATTTTAGTCAATGTACACCATTTTTATATGCTGCTATAGTACTTGATATTTTGTGGTGTTTGCGCTGCTAATTCTGATGAGCTTTTTTTTTTCTCCCACTTCACTAATGTGCTCTGACATGCATACTCTCCTGAATGGCTCATCTGCCCTGCATGAACAAGCAATCTTGTTTGAGTTGTGAGAAGGAGACGTGAGATCTTGTTCAGTGGAGTTCAGAGAATAAAAGCAAGTTTTATGCCCTATTGACACAAGATAGCAAGGATGTTACATCAAAATGGCTGAAAAAAAATTCTAAAGGAGTCTCTTCAGCAAACAAAATTTTGCAAGCCTAGCTGGCCAAGTGGCCAGCATATCCACTCTCCAACAGGTCACAGGTTCAAATCCCACTAAGAGCATGGATGTTTGCGATTGTCTTTGGGGGGAGGTGAACTTCATCACCCAGTGTGAAACCAAGCCCCACTTACTGAAGGCCCGAAGTAGCTTGAAAAAGTTCCATTTTTGGTCTTTAGAGTAGTTTCCAGACTCAAGGCTAAGAAGGGGGAAAAAAAAAAAATACAAATATATATATATAATTAATAAAAATAGAAAAAAAAATTCTTAACCCACCCACAGTATGAATGTACTATAGGTTTACAAAAACCTTTCATGGGTGTGAGCAACATAAAATCTGTGAAGAATCTCTCATAGGAAAATTCTCCTCCATAACCCTTTCTACTGGTTTGAAGATAATCAGGAGACTAAGCTTAAGTATGAAAAATATTCCAGATTTGATCATAATCAGTTTCATGACAAAAAGTAGTTATCTACTACCGAGAAAAAAAAAAAAGAAAAAAAAAAGGCTTTTGGATTCTTGTTAATTTAATAAGTGGATTTGACACTTAAAATTTTGCAATGTTCTGTTGAATAATTCTAGTTATCAAAAGAAAACAAAAGGTTGTTTCCTATGGTGAAAGGGAGCATGATGGTTGTTTAAATGCATCATGAATATTTTCAACATATTAAGTGCTGTTTGAAATTATGCTCAAAGAAAGATTATATTACAATGATGGCAAATAGATTCTCTGGCTAGCATCTGTTTTGTAGAATGAAAAACAAGTTTTCAGGTATATGTTAAAAAACATGAAGCCAAACAGCAAACATAGCACAGGAAAATGGAGACTGTGTGGAAAAATGTTTAGGAACCTGTCCCCCCCCCTCTCCTCCTCCTCCTCCAAAGAAATTGGTGGAGAAATCACAACCATGTCTTTAGTCTACAGCTTTAAACAAAGCAAAAATGATGAAAATGGGTGAAATCTTTTTTAAATGCAAAAAAAGCATAGGGAAGGGAAAATAATGCATATGTTAAGGAAAACCAAGTTGGACAGTGGAAAAGGAAGAGGGATAATCAGAGTTGTATGTTTTGAGTATCCTATATCTGGGCCTTTGGGGTGTTCCCCTATCTGCCACCAGAAGATATGTCCTCAGGTGACAGATAGGGGAACACCTCTCAGATATAAGTGGTAGGAGAGAAATGCAGTGTCTGATCCATAGTGGGATCAGATATTTTGCAAGCAACAGCAGTGACTGATAGCAGCTGCAAACATCATCTGTTCCCCATGTCAGGGGGTGACTGAAGAACCATTAAGGGTGGATGAGTGTAGATACACTAACTGTAAAAACAAAGCACAACAGAAATCTGGTGTAATGTGTAAGTGCAAAGGAAAAGTATAACATGCCAACTCAGATGATCCACATATTCAATTAAGTAAGGGTTAAATCGACAAGATAGCTACCAAAAGAAGCACAATAAGATTAAAACCAGCAAAAGACATGCCATCAGCAGGAATGTGTGGAATGTCTGTACTTTAGGGATTCTTGTAAAGCTAGACTTATTTTGCAAGTAGATGGAGCAATACTGATGTGACATCCTTAGATTAGCAGAGATGAATTCGACAGTCGGGGGAGATGAGAGGGGAAGAATCATCTGGTCTGGCAACAATATAAAATGAGGCAAAAGTTGGATTTCTTCTCAGTAAAAAGGATTAAGAGAAGCATTATTCGGATACAATCCATAAATGAAAGAATAATAGCAAGATGTGCAGCAAGAACATTAAACATTACAGTAGTCCAAGGTCTACTTACCCACTGCATAAAATACTAAAGAAATATGCCACAGCAACTTGGAAATAATCTTGAAATCAGTACCAAAGAAAGATATACTAATCATTGAAGGAGAATGAAATGAAAAGATTAGAAAGGACAATTCTTCTTCTTCTTCTTCTGCAGCTTCTCCCACTTAAGTGGGGTCACTGTTTTAGAAAAGATTAGAAAGGACAATAAAGGATGGAAAAGAATAATGAGCAAATAATGAAAATATGAAGAAAGGAATTAAAGAGGAAAAAGAATGCTTGACTTTGCCTTGAAGCATGACATAATTTACAACACAAAATTCCAGTAAAAAAACTGCAAGTGGACATGACTCTCACCTAATGGAAGAACAAAGAACATGCTAGACATGATACTCATAAACAAGAGATAGACCATGAGTTCAACAATGTCGAACATTTCAAAGCAAATATGGAATTGAATCATAGCTTGGTGATTGACAATACTGAGTTAAAACTGAAGTCAGAAGTGAAGGCAGTTTCAGAGTTAGAGAGAGATACAAGAACAGTAAGCAAGGAACAGGGAAAGTAGAAGAAATGAAATCCATTACGGAAGAGGAGAAACAAAGATAGAAAAAACAAATAGAAAAAAAAAGATAGAAAAAACAAAGTGGTATCTGCAATCAAGAGAGCAGTGGAACAAACATCCCAAAGACAGAGGCCAAAGAAAAGGTGGATCTCACAGGAGACATTAAAGATAATTCAAGAAAAAGTGCATTAACAATTACAAGAGAATCTCTGTGGAAATGGAACAGAATAGAGTGAAATGGATTGAACTGAAGAAGGCAGAAGAAACAAATCAAAATGGCTAGAGGAACAGTTCAAGGTGAATAGTGAATAGAAAACAGAAGTATACAAGATGATTAGAAACATCAACAAGAAATGGAGCCTAAAAGAACCACAAAAGATGAAAATTGTGAAATCTTGATGAACACAAAAGAAATAAGAGAGGAATGGACAAGATACTGCTCAGAGTTAAGACACAAGGCGATATTGAAATCCAATCAGTTAAATGATGAATTGAAGAATATTGAAATAAGGAAATATTGTTACTCAGCACAGAGGTAGAAACATATGCTCAGGGATGAGATTGTAATGGCAGTAAAACATCTGAAAAGCCATAAAGACTCAGGAATGATGAGATCACTGGAGAGATGCTGAAACATCTACTCCTGAATAAACTACTCTTTGATATCTCACCGTCAACCGCCCACTTATCCACATTCCCAACTTTATATCCATCCCCATATGCTGAAGTTTACTCATTAGAATTTCATGCAGCATCCTGTCAAAAGCTTTTGCAAAATTCCAGCAGTATCACTGTAAACCCGTTACCTTTATTGAACTCAGCTGTTATCACTATTATAAAATGTGAGCAAATGATTAAGAAATGACCTACCCTTCACAAAACCATGTTGATCCCCTCTCTCATATAGTATCCCATTTCTGTCATAATTTGTTACATCAGTATTGAAGCCTCCTTTATGCAGTGGAACTATTTTCCCCTCTTTCCATCCCCCTTGGGACTAACCCAGAGCCAAAAGAGCCAAAACTTAGATTAAACAATGTGGTTAAAAGGAACAGCCAATTCCCTACCAACCTCTCATAAAACTCGAGCTGGTATACCATCTAATCCTTTAGATGTATTCACATCAAATTTTCTGTAATATGCTTTGCGCCTCCAGTTCATTTACTAAGTAGGGTTGTAATCTAATAGAGTATAAGTGGAGGAATCTGAGAATAAAGATGAAATCTTAGACCTATAATCAGTTGTATTCGTGATTACAGTTGAATCGCCTTTATCGCCTTAAGTATTATATCTGCTCTTTTTTTAAATTTGAAAGAGTTCTTTTTTCTTGAGGAATTGATGTTTTTAGGAAGACAAGAAGAAAAGGATTGCAGTCATCAATCTGATGTCATTCGCAACAGGTTGAGGTAGAAAGTCAAGAGCAACTCTACGTTGCAAATAAAATTTACTTTAGGAACTGTTCTGGCATGACAGGAAAGTTTAAACCTTTCTTTAAAATTCCACCATATGCTGACACCAAGTTATGATTACAGATATCTATTAACACTTTTTCATCAGGTAAGGTGACTTTCAGGATGAACTTTATTTTCATAAAGGGCATTACATTTTTTGATTTGTCTGTTTTTGGAGGTAATAAAAATGTTATTGTAAGAAGAGTTAACGATATTATCCAATAAAGATTACAAGTCAGTTTGCATCCCTTATATTGGTACTCGCTCAAAACTGCCAATCTCCTAAATTCTCATGATGCAAGAGTGGCTTTCAAACCCATTCTGACTATGTCAGCTTTATTATGTTCACCAAGGACCACAATCCTTTCAACAAACATCCTAAAGTTTATAATACTTTATGTTCATATAGGTTTTTCTTACATAAGGAACACTTCTATCATCATGACTATCAAGGATTTAGGCCTAGAGTGACCTGTTCTGGCCTTAGAAGTCATCATTGAATCTCTAAGAGGACATCCTGGTTTTCTTTTTTCTAATGGTTTGTAATTTAAGGCTCGTTTTGGTAATCTTTGTTTTCGTTCTTTCAACGTGTTCCATCCATTTGTGTTTATATTTTTTAATTTTTTCTATTACTGATTCCTGGTTTAATTCTTTCATAATTTCTTCGTTTCTTTTGTGATCAAATAGAGCATACTTTGCAGTTTTTCTCATCAACTTCATTTCAGCTGTTATTAATCTTTAACTTTATGTTTTATTGTCCAGATTTCACTTCCATGCAATAGGACTGGTAGGGCTAATGTATTGTATACTTTTAGTCTGGTTTGTTTTTGTACTAGGTTTGGTTTAAATATAGAGATAATTACACCTGTTATTTTTAAATATTTTGCAATTTTTAGGTTTATATCTTTTTCATATGTAATCATACATCCTAGGTAGTTAAATGAATTCACCTGTTCTAAAAATCTTGTTATCTATTACTATTTTAGTTCTTGCTGGATCTTGTCCTTTAAAGGCCATCGTTTTTGATTTTTCTTTTGATATTATCACTCCATAATCTTTGGCTATCTCATTTAAATTTAAAATACCTTTCTGTAAGTTATCTTCAAAATTTGTTGTTATTATTTGGTCATCAGCAAAAAGGAGAGTGTTTTAAGTTCACAGCAGGAGAAAGTTTAATACCTAGATGGAAATTTTTATTCCATTTTATTATTATTTCATTTAGATAAACATAATATTTTATTATATTAAATAATAAGAGTTGCTGAAAGGGGGCATCCCTGTCATACTCCTCAGTTTCTCTCTCTCTTTCTCATATATGATAGCTCATGATTTAGATCTACACTTCTAGAAGTTTGGAAATAAGGCAAAATGAACATATTGGAGATGTGAATAACAACAGAGAAAACAGTTCAGGCCTAACTTTCCACTTCTCCCACACTCACCATAACACTGAATGGACCAGAGCTCCATGCCTTACAAAAAGAACAACTTCTATGCCCACAACACGAAGAATTTACGATGGTTATCCACCCACAAAGCATACTCAATGGAAACCAAGGAATGATTCTATGTGATATTTGGAAGTGGCTTATTAGATCTTCTGCACATCAGATTAACTTTTCTGTCATACTGCACATACTTACTGAACAATGACTGACCCATGCCAGCTTCCAAGGTTTCTGTTGTTTTTTTTTACTTCTGTGTAACAGTTCCTATGTGTTCTGTTTATTAGCTATGAAATGGTTCACGTTGACCTCTTTAATGTATTTTTTTTTTGATGAAATTTTTGATTAAATGGAAGATGGTCAGAGAACAAGGAGGTACCCATGGAAATGATGGTTGTATGCAGTTAAAAAAAGGGCAGGCTAAATTTCTCTCTCAGTGAGTAGAGAAACAGTTTGCCAGTTGAAGTAGTGAGTGCATCCAGTGTGAATGAATTTAAGAGAAGGTAAGACACATCTGCTATGAGTGATCTATGACCTCTCTCAATGAGTCCACTCCCTGGAGGTCTCAGATAATAATCCTATACACCAAGTGACAAAATTATTTGCACTTCACTACAATGTGCAGAGATCCAGCTAAAAAAAAAAAAAAAAAAGAAAGAACTTTAAACTTGAAACTTGCCAAGAAATTATATTGTTGTTTAATCCAAATGTAAGCAAACAGTTTGCACATGAAGTATATTCAAGACTAGGCTACTTGTATATAGAAGGTATTGACTTCACATTAATTGCCTTAGTAAGTATTCCATATTGCAAAGCACAAATGCTTTTGAACCTGTATAACACTATTATGGAAGCACCAGTACCCAAACCAGTTTTGACCTTTACTGAGGTACTGTTAAAGGTGCAGGGATAGTAATTCTCTCCAAAAACTGAGTGATCTACAAGATCACTAAGTCCCACTTGGATTAATAAAGGCTTAATGAAGTGAAACAGCATTAAGAAAGGATTAAACACATTTAATTCTTCCAATATTTCGTCTCCATCACTGAGACATCAATGAGATTGATCACACAACACACACGGGCAACATGAAACATGTAGATGAGTTCTAACTAGGTGGGGCGCCTGTTTGAAGCCTAAGTTATAAACTTAAATCTCAAAGTATTAGCGTTTCCCATATTTTAGGAAGTTTAATGCAACCATATTTCTTTAAATTAGACTGATTGCAGAGAACAAGTGCAGATTCAAAAAATGGCCTCTTCTAAATTTACTGCAATGGAGCATGGTAGTCCTTTAACTGATTCTATGAGGTATATATAAAGCATGGTCTGCAAGGCCCAATTGACCTTAGCCATGACTGCATGTGTATTTTTTTTTTTTTGTGTTCTTCCATGCAGATATTGGCTGATCTTTCTGCCTGTCCACAGTAGGCCAGGAACAGGGCACTCTATATACTCCAATTTTTAGAACATAAAGGTAGCAAGCCAGGCAGATTGTATTTCTTTAAGAATCTGGCTATTTTTTATGAAGTGCCTTGGACAAAGGGGATGATGATAGCATTACTAAAATCTTTCTAAAGTGAAGGTCAAGGATTGAGGAAAGGATTATTTTTTTGTTACTGTGTGAACTGGAGCCATTAGATAAGGTGTGGTGTACTGCATATAATTATGTTCTACTATAAGAGAGGACTCAAGGTTATAGCCTCTGCTGGTTAGTGTTTTAATGATAAATTATTGTTGAGAGAGAGAGGAGGGAAGTGATGGGAAATTTTGTAAATGTATCTGCCTGTCTGGGTTGGGATTTCTGTATACTGAAAAGGTCGGGTTACTATTAGGTAGGTGTGTTACCAAGGTGTATAAAATGGCTAAACTATTAATAGCTTCTTTTTCCATTATAAATTGGATTCCAGGATGAAGGCTATTTAGGTAAGAGAGAAAACAGTAATGTTTCTGGAACATCAGGCCATAGAGAACACATCATCCACTTCAACTATGGAGATATAGACTGGAAAGAATAAAGATCACGACAGGAAGAAAATAGAATTTATACACCTGCTAAGAGATAATTACTTAAGGCAGCATGTGATGGAGACTTAGAGGGTGGGAGAGTATTGGACCTGATCATAGAACCAGAAGAGCTATCCATAACCAAGGTGACAACATTGCTGCCAACTGGTGAAAGTGACCATGCGGTCTTGACTCAGGAGACTGTAAAACACGAGGAATATTCTATCAAGAAGGGGTACTTGTGGAACTACAAGGCAGGTGATTATGACATGCTTAAAAAGAAGTTTAAATCTGTACCATTGCATAAAACACTGCAGGGCAAGGATGTTAGTAGTGCATGGAATATAGTTAAGGGTCATCTAGAGGAAGCAGTATTAAAATGTATACATAGGGTAAGGAAGGTTAATCAGGTAAGAGTTAGATGGATGAGTTATATCATTAAGCATGAGCTGCAGAAGAAGAAAATGCTGTGGAGGGTATATAAAGAGAAAGGTGACCAGCAAGCTCATGAACAGTACAAGGCTGAGGCAAGAAAGGTGACCAGCATGACAAGAAAGGCAAAATCTAGCCAAGCAGACTAAAGGAAATCCCAAAGAGTTCTTTCATTATGTGGCAAGTAAGAGGAAGAGTAACCTTAATAATACACTAATGTAGGAACAGAGGTGGATGAATTAGAGGTCCTTAGGATATAGCAGAATCTCAACGTAAATACAACTGTGGGATTAATATCAACTAGGGTTTTGCAAGAATGTGCAAGGAAATAGGAAAGAGGGCAAAATAATTACTTTGCATAAAGGAGGTTCTAAGACTACAGTAGCAAATTACAGACCAGTTAATATCTCAGGCATGGTGGTAAAAGTACTAGAAATATTGGTAAAAAAATAGAATTCAAGAATGGGTAGATAAAAATATGATACTATACTGTATGAGGGTCAACGTGGTTTTGTGAAGGGTCAGTCATGTCTTAGTAATTTACTAACTTTTTATAATAGAGTAACAGCTGAGTTGGATAAAGGAAATGACTACACGATGATTTTGCAAAGTCATTTAACAGAATACAACATGGAACTCTGTTAGGTAAATTAGAACAAATGGGGATGGATATGACACTAGTTAAGTGGATAAAAGGGTAGCTGATGGACAGATATCAAAAAGTGGTATATGGAGGGACAGAATCAAAGTGAAACCAGGTGACTAGTAGTAGTATGCTGCAAGATTCAGTGCCGGGACCATTGCTGTTTAATTTGTACATAAATGACCTGAAAGGAAACATTCAGTTGTTTGCTGATGATGCGAAATTAGGTAGAGTAATAATTAATCAAGGCGATGTGTAGAGCTTGCAGGATGATTTAAATAGGCTGTCAAGTATGAGCTAAAGATAATGGGTATCAGTTTAATGTGGAGGAATGTCAAGTTATTCATTTTGGGATAAACAGATTACAAGCCATGTATCACATTGATGGCACTGTACTCCATTAAAAAGATGAAGCTAGAAATTTAGGGGTGGTGGTAGACAGAGTTAAAGTTTAGAGGACATATTACTAAGGTAGCCCATAAGACTGCTTGGCTACTGAAGAACACATTAACAAGTAGAGATAAGGAAGTTGTTATCCCTATTTATAAGGCTTGATACATCTATATCTAGATTATTGTGCTCAAGTCTGGTCCCCTGGGTTTCTTGGGGATGAAGAAGCAGTGGAGAAGATTCAGAGGTGAGTGGCCTGTGGAATGTTGCCTATGAGGATAGATTGAAAGTATGTGGATTGCAGAAGTTAGTTGATAGTAGAAAAAGAGGGGATATGATAGAAACATTTAAGTTGCTCAAAGGGTTTTATAGGATAGATGCAGGGGAAATGTTTCAGCACTTGGCTAGCGATACTACCAGAACAGGGAGGTCATCCCTGGAAGTCGAATAAAGGTGTGATTAGTAAGGGTGTGAGGACTAGATTTCTTGCTTGGAGTTGTGAATGAGCAGAATGGGTTGCCAGAGTCAGTTGTGAGTGCTTTGCATGTTAATGGGTTCAGGACAGGTATGATAGATTGTGTGGATAGATCGATTCTCCCACAATGAGTCTATGGACTCCATAGAGGTGTCCGTATAATAATAATATATCTTAACCAGATTTAGAAGGTTTGATAGGGGGCTTAGTCAAGAGCTTGTTTTTTCAAAATATATTAAAAAAAAAAAAATAATTGCAAGGTGGAGTGAGAGAGGAAACCCCATAGAGGTACTCTTTATCTGTTTATAAATTTTGTTCTCTTCCAAGAGAAATATCCAGAATGGATAGCAAAGGGGAAGCAATCAGTAATATTATTATTACATCACACCTCCAGGGAGTCCAAAGACTCATCGAGGGAGGGCATCTATGCTACAACTCTTCGTCTCATTACTCCACCAACCTTCATTATCTAACACCAGCGCCATCTACCGCCGACTACCACCACTGGTACTTTCACAGACAATCATAACATCCATGCCCACGGCGGGATTCGAACCCACAGCCTTTTGGTTGGAGAGCGGATATGCTAACCACTCGGCCAACTTTTCTTTTTATATACAAGATAACGTGTCAATTAAGAGAATATTGAACAGCAAGATGATATCAAAGCTAACCAAGATACTGGTATTATTTAGCATTAATTCTCAATAAAAGTTTTAAAATTGGTATTATTTTTTTTTAAATATAGAAAGTGGTACGATCAGAGATTGGGGGGAGGGCGGTAAAGTGAGCTTTCTAAGCCTCTGGCATGAGTTTCTCCCAGCATTTAACACATGGATCATTAAAATCTTGCTGAATGACTAAAAGATCACTACCAAACTCATTACTCCTGACCCTGAATCACTCCAGAACAGGAAATTCAGTGGTCGCTCTACTCAGTGACAAGCAAAAATCTGCTACTGAGCAAAAACACTACTCCCCAGGAACAAGCCACCATCAGCAGGAGCCATATCCAGAAGAGTACCAAGGGATCACAGATAACAATACTGGTTGGATGGGTGAAACAAATTGCTTTTCATATTCCCCTTTGTCTGTTGAGAAAGTTACTTGGTTATGTGTGGTTTGGGCTTTATGCTCACACCCTTTGATGGCTATAAGTTTAAGCATGATCAGCAATAAGAGGATGGCTTTTAGTCTTTTGTGCTTGTAATGGTCTATTTCATTGTAATCTGTAACTTGTTTGATGAGTTGATTTGAGTGCATGACTGTGTCTGCAAAGTACTTTACTGCTACTGAGTGAAGAAAGGAAGAGATGTCTGGGGTGTTGGTATCTCACTGCACTGTTCATTCCTAATGAACCATGGAGTATCTAATATCGTGCTTATTTTGCACTCTTTGGATGTTGGATTTGGCTGTGTGACTGCGAGCCAGTAAAGCATATATAATTATTGGTCTTTTGATCAATTATGTGTCATTTGATCATGGGATATAGTTGCACAACTGCTTTGGTTGCAATTGCATAGCCAAGCTTAACATGATCAGTGAGATGTAAATCTCTGGCCAAATAGCTGCCAAGATATTTCTTCCTGTGTGACATGGGATTTTGGTATTAAACATTTGTATGTCTCCTTCTAGAGATGGTCTTATTATGAAGAGTAATAAGACCATCTTATTACTCTTCATAATAAGACCATCTGTTTTGTGCATTAGATTCTCCATTCAGTAAACCAGTTTCCTAAGGTGGTGATGCTGTCTTAGAGTCTTGGTTGCCAGGTGTGGATGAAGAGATCATGTTAATATGTTAATTTTGCTGTATCATCAGTATATAGGGCTAGGATGGTCACAGGTTTCTGAAGGATGTCTGCCACATAAATGGAGAAGAGATTTAAGAGAACCGCATGGATCCAATTCCATTCATTTTCATCTGCAATTTCCTATCACTTACATATTTTGATTAATTATATCATGTTACATAGGATATTTGCCTTCTTATAAAGGAGACCCTGATACCAAATTTTGTCAAACTCTTTTACAACTTCAAAAAAAAAAAACGACTCCTTTGTGTTGTTTCCAGGTGCATCCTGTGGTGGTATATTCAATGTGTCGTTAGTGCTTGATTGCCTCAGAAACCGAACTGTTCATTTGGTATAATGTCTTCTTTATCTATTGCTTCCTGTAATCTGGTTAGGATAATTCTTTGTAATTTTTTCTAGGTTCAAGAAAAGAGTGATGACTTTGGAGCTTTTCCTGGTCTCTATCAGGATGATATCTGCAATTTTCCAAGGTGGAGGAAAGTATTGAAATCTTAATACTGCATCATGGTACTGTCAAGGTGAATTATTACAGCTCTGAGCAGAAGAAATTTAATGATTTTGTTTGCAATTCAATCCAGGCCTTATGCTTTCCTGTTGTTGAGACATTTAATGACAGTTATTTCTGCTGGGGAAATGGGACAAATCACTTACTAGTTTGGTTAAACGTGCACCAAACATACTGGTAGATCTTGTAAACAAAGTTGAGGTTATGTTTTCATATACTGGACTGCACAGCCTTTCCAGGTTGTTGGATGGGTTTCTTTTCCCACTGCAGATCTCTATGATTTTTGACTTGATTGAAATTTTGTTCGGGATTTTTTGATCTTGTAGAACCAGGGTGTTATGCATCTTTTCCACGCTTGGTTCTTTTCTTTGAGTGTTTGGTTTGTAATGCTTATAACCATGGTAACTGATGCCAGAACAGTGTTGATTTGGTTTGTAAGGTCGGTTACTGCTTCAACGATGTCCTCTTTTTTCTTCATGGTAAGTTCAGGTCTGATATGTTTTTTTTAGGGATAACATTGGAGAATTTTCCACAAGGTATGAAAGATTGGAGTGGGGTGAATTAATCCTGAGTGCCTAATTTGAGTAGGATTAAGTTGTGGTCTGAGGAGAGCTCATATATCATTTTTTAGTTGACATTGATGGCTGATATTTTGTAGGATAACAATATCCAGGACATCTGGTTTGCCAAAGGGACAGAAGTGTGGGTTCAGATGGACCTAGTGACACATGCATTAAGTATTCGCCTATTTCTGTTTAGCATTTTGCTATTCTAAGCTGGATGTTTGGCATTCAGATCACCTGAATATCACCTGCTATGATAATGGATTTTTGGTGCCTAGTATGGCATCTAGATCTGCTGTCAGTACAGTTTTGCTGGCAGGTTGTAGGCTGTGTAGATTGAGTTTTCCAGAGTTGTCCTGTAGTTTCTAGATTTCTGATTTGGAGGTTGGGCATTGTATTATGCTTGAGGTAGTTTTAGACTGATATTTCTCAGTCTAAAATATCATCTGACAGACTAAATACCACCTCTGGCATCTAGTCTGTCATTTCTGAAGGTAATATAACCTCTTACTTTCGGTTTATTTGCTTGTTGGAGATGTTTCATTAATTAGAATTATTTCTGAATTGTGGTAGATCACAAAGTCTTGCGTTCAAGAATCTTGTTAGCAAGGTCATTGGCATTCCAAGAGGCAAACAGAAGTGAGTTTAGTATGACTAGGTTTCTATGCATTGCTGAATGTGGTCAGGATAAAGCGGGCATCTGAAAAATCTTTTTGTAGCATTCACAGTCAAATTGGATTTGCTGAAATCATCTAACATAACTGATAATGAAGCATTGATGATTGCAGTTAGGTTGTAATTGGTGGTGTTAGGTTACCAGGTTGAAGTAACAGAAGTCATTTTCTACATACAATTAGTGAAAAGGTGTTGAATCTTTTCACTACTTGTCTCTGATCCATAATGACAGTAACATGACCTTAACATTGCTATTGAAGATCTTTATTTTAGTTTTATTATGATATTTGGATGATTTCCACACATTAATCTGTGTTTATTTCAATGGTGATACTTTTTTGCTCAGTCAGCTTATATAAATCATCATTTGTTATTTGCTGGGGCAAAAATATTTGTAAACTATTTACTTTAGCTTCATGTTTTTTGGTCAGTTTCCATGTCTCTGACCCATATGACAGTAACATGACCTTAACATTGCTATTGAAGATCTTCATTTTTAGTTTTATTATAATATTTGGATGATTTCCATATATTAATTTTCTGGAAGCAGCATTTAAAAGTTTGTTAAGCTTTGCATTATATCCTTGTTAGCTCCATCTTCAGTATCTACATTTGCTCTCAAGTATATAAAATTCTTAACTTCTTGCAATGCATGTTGACTGATTTTAATTACTTTATGGGATTTACTGTTCAATTTCAGAAGTTTTGTTTAAGTCATTTATTTTAAGACCAACCATTTCAGCTGTTTTATACTAGTCTTCCAATTTTGCTTGTATATCATTATATTTTGATATCAAGACTTATCTGCATAACCTATATCTTCTGTGACAAATCTATATATAATACATATAGCTAATTATGTATGGATATTAAATATATATAACTATCCTTAACCCAAGTGTAAGCAAACAAAGTTTGCACATGAAATATCTTCATAACTAGACTAATGACTTCACATTAATTGTCTTAATATCCCACATGACATGAAGGATACCTTTCAACTTTAGTATGACTTCTGGGTTTGGCTCTCACTGATGAGAACTCAAACTCAATGGCTCAGAGTGGTTTTGACAAGTCCTGATAATGGCCCTTTCCAATAATGCATAGCATTATTAATGTTCAAAAGGATGTGTGCTTTGCCTTCTGGGATACTAAGCAATTAATGTGAAATTCATTAGCCTCTATATACATATAGCATAGTCATGAAGTCATAAAGGGAAGTCCTGACTCAATAATTTATTCATGTTTTATAAGGTGACAGCAGAATTGGATAAAAGAAATGGCTACACTTTGATACTGCTGGACTTTGCAAAGGCATTTGACAGAATATCACATGGAAAATTATTACGTAAGATAGGGCAAGTGGGAATAGATATGAGGTTGGTGGGATAGATGGGAGTGGGAAAGGCTGATAGACATCAGAGGGTGGTGTACGGTGAAATGGAATCAAGATGAAAGGTGACTAGTGGAGTGCCCCATGGCTCTGTAGTAGGAACACTACTCTTTAATTTGTACATTAATGACAGTGGAAGATTTGAGGGAGATATTCAGTTGTTTGCTGATGATGCAAAACTAAGGACAATATTTAATAAAGGTGATATAGATACAGGAATACCTCAATTATCACGATTTATAATTTGATACCAAAATTCCAATTATTGCACTCCAAATTCGAATTATCGCGGCCGTGAGATGTAGCCCACTACATATGCAACCAGTTCGCGTTGTCACTCTCCATGTATCGCTCTCTTGTAGTGCTTCGTTTTTCTCCAACGGCGCCTTCTCACCACTTACCAGTAACTATCCACCCTTGCCTGAAGTATATGTGGATATTTATTTCTCTTGTTATTTACCCCTACAATGAATGCTTAAAGAAACAAGGATGATTTCAAGTCTACAGCTATCAAGAAGAAACTTAGAGTGATCAACTTAGAAGATAAGTTGCATATGATAAATAAGTATGAAGCAGGCATAACCAAAGCCAAAATTGCAAAAGAGTACGGTCTAAATGAATCAACTGTTCACCATATTTTAGACTATGCTGGAAACTCTACGGCTTCAATCTAGAACTAAAAGAAATTGAAAAAGGTGATGTGCAGAACCTGCTTCAGTCACATGATAAGGAGCTGGATGTTGAAGACCTAATAACCTCGAGAGAGAACGTGCTTACGATACTCAAATCGATGATAATGATGAACAAATTGACTTGGCACCGAAGGAATTTACCCTCAAAGAGATGGACAAAATGTTTAGAATTGCTGATAATTTTAAAGAAAAATCTTGAATGGCGATCCTAATCTCGAGCGATCACTGAAAGTTAGTCAGGAAATTGAAAATTCCATCCGTTGCTATCGAGTTTTATACGAAGTAAAAATTCCACCAGACAACTCTACACCAATTTTTATCCAAGAAAGAATAACGGTATGTACTTCTTATATATAAATAAAGATTAAAGAATAATCTTGTTTTTCTTAATGAACCTTCATTTTTTACTTAACACGTTTAACACATTTCTTTTTTACTTGATATATAAAATTTAATTAATAGATTTGAAAAATTCTTAGCATTGATCACCCATTATTTATCCCAATTATCCGGATTCCATTATTGCAGTATTTTTCATGGCAACAATAACCGCGATAATCGAGGTATTCCTGTACTATACAACCATAGATGCGAGACCCCCCCCCCTCGACACTTCTGCACATGGCAGAAGGCGAATCCATTCCAATAATAGGGTAATCATTGCTTTTTGTGGGATGGGTGTTTATTATTATACATCGGGAAATAATTTTTTTATGAAAATTCTAGTTTTTAATGTGATAACTATTTTTCTTGTACAACAATCGGAAAATTTTATTTATAAAGCATGTGATTTCGTTTGTTGGTGATGAATTCATACATTGCTTTATTCCTTTCTCCTCTTCACAACATGAATTGACTCTTCTTGGCATTGTGCCAGCTGGGGTTCTCCCAACTATGGTCAGACGATATCTTGCATGATGATTTAAATAAATTGGCAGTGTGGGCAAAGACAATGGTTGTCAATTTAATGTAAAATGCAAGGCAATGCACTCTGGGATGATTACATACTTCGTACCATACTGATGATACTAGATTAGAAGAAATTGATGAGGCTAAGGATCTGGTGTGATGGTAGACAGAAATTTGAAATTCAGAGGACATAATGCAAGAGTTGGCAAAATAGCTGAGTGGATTACTTGGATGTTAAAGAACACACTGACAAGTAAAGATAGGGGACCATGAGGTGGTGGAAAGGATTTAGAGATGAGTGACCAAGCTCATGACAGGTGTGTGGAATGTACCCTATGAGGACAGACTGAAGGTGTGGGTTGCAGAGTTTAGCTATCCAATAGAGGAGAGTGGATATTATAGAAACTTATAAGTTACTAAAGGGATTCTCTAAGATTGACACAAAAGAAATTTTTCAATACATGGGAAGTAGGGTCAGGGAGAGGGAAACAATGGATCACACTGGAAGTTGTCTAAGATTGTAGTTAGAGGGTATGCAGACTAGGTTATTTACTTGGAGAGCAGTGAATGAGTGGAATGGATTGACAAAGGTGGTTGTGAGTGCCCAAACAGTGAATAAGTTTAAGGAGATATATTATAGGTATTGCGTTAATGGATAGTGTGGATCTCCTGCAACAAGTCTTGATTCCATTGAGCACTCGTATAAAAAATAATAATAATGAAGATAATTCATGAAGAAATCTATTTGCCTACACTTGGATAAAGAATTAAATTATAACCAAGTGAAAAAACTTTCTACAAAAGAAGTCACCTACTGATATCTTGAAGCTGAAGAATGTATTTCTGAGGAAACATAAGAAAGGCTTTAAAGGTTCCAAAGGAGACAGAAAAAATGTAGTGAAAGAAGATAAGAATTTAATTCAGTGGGTTTTAAGCTGAAAAGTAACAATGTTGACCAGCAGTTACTCATTTTTGTAAAGGTTAAAAGAAAATGGAGGAATGATAATTATGAGATAGTCCTGAAAAATATTAGGGGAACAAACAAGTGGCATCAATGGTGGAATCATTAACAACAAAGTTAGTAGGTGGGGAACCAGACACCATTAGACTCTAGGAATTTGTGAAAAGATCTAACCTGGAGTGTTATGGTCATTTACACAGATTGGCAGAGAACAGATTACAAAACAAGTCAGGATATAATAAATTAATTAAATAGAAGCAAAACAGAGAGAAAGATCAAGATCTAGTTGAACTGATGCTGTCAGAAGTGCCTCAAAGGAGTGAAATATGATGTGACAGTATCAGTCCTGACATAACAGATTAATTTGAAGGAAAACTGTCAACTGCAAATCAGGAATAACAAACTTTTCACATACTACTATTATGGTATCCTGTACAACCCTTGAGGATGCATATCAGAAATTTGAGATTCAGCAGAACATCTATACAAATACCTACAAAAAAAAAAAGCATAATGAAGAAATTAATTGCGAGACTGGATTATTGTGTGCGAGTGCCTCAATTAACCAGGCTACTTTCTTTAGACAGAATTAAGTTTTGGGAATACCTTCCCAAATAAGTACAGTTTAAGATCAGACAGTTTACATTTATAAAGGATTAAGAATTATGCAGATGCATAGTAATATCATGAACAAAAAGTTTTTTGTTGTTGTTGCCTCTTTTGTATATTCATCAGGAAGGTTGTAGATGTGATATTAGTTTTAAGAAATACTAGATTAAAATCAAAGCAGAAAGAGCTATCTGATTTTACCTAAAGATCTGAGTATTATCATAGGTGAAGGGAGATAATCTTTCAAGCAAGATGTAAAGTGAAATCTTTCTTGCGAGAAACAGTATTATGTTTTGGTAGCAATAAGTTCACAAAGTTGATTCTATTCCACTAAAAAATGGTCATATTATAGTACGGCCACAGATTCGAGACCCTTCGACACTTCTGTGCATGTCAACAGGAGGAGAATCCATTCCGATAATAGGATAATCAGTCCTTATTGTGGGATGAGTTGTTAATATTACACGTCGGAAAATTAACTTCTCTTTTATGATCACTGTAGTTAACTATGTTGCTTGTATAACAGTTGGAAAATTTTACCTATAAAGCACGTGATTTCATGTGTTGGCGACCAATTAGTACGTCCTTCATTTCTTTCTCCCCTTCAGCATGAATCGATTATTCTTGGCAAGTCACCAAGCAGAGATCTACAAACTGTGGGCAAACTATACACTTGGAAACACTGATTATTGGTTATGGAAGCTTGGGATAAATGTACACCATGTGTTTGTCAAATGAAGAGGAATGAAGTGTATCTAAGTATGGATAGAGTGGATTTGTGATTAGTGAGAGATCCCAGACCAATATAAAGATTTTAAGGATGACAGATGTCATTTCTGAAACAAAATGGGAAAGGGAACAAAATACCATCAGGATAAGAAAATATGTTGGTAGAGGTCTCTGATGCTTTTTTAAGAAAAAAATCAATGAATGTGTGAACTGCTCCTGGTATAGAAAGGATTTGCCTAGCTTATCCATGTAGGAGTTGGAAGAGAATGTCAGGAAGTCAGAGCAGGAGTAGTTTTCTACAAGTGATAATTCAATTTTTTTTCTGCCACTGCATGATGCAATGTAGATATGCACTGGATGTGAAGGTGGAGTTTTTCATCCCACTTGTAGCATTCCAGATTTGTTGCTTAAGCATATATCATAAAAAACCAAGGTTCCAAGAATTGCTAGGGTTATTGAATGGAATGACTTTCTGGCAATAATTATTGCTAGAAAGTCATTCCATTCAATAACTGAATCATAATGATTCAGTCAAAGTAGGCATTTGGATCAGGAGAGTGAAAACAGACCATGGAGGGAAAACATTCCACAGAAAAGAAAGCTTATGAGTAATCAAGAAAAAAAAAAAAAATCAACACTTATGGCACACATGAAAAAGGAAGTGTAGTCTGATATTTCTGTGATTTAATAACTGTTCATTACACCAATATCTTAAAAATAAAAAAAAAAGTACTGAAAGAAATTCTTTTGATGGATAAGTGAACAATTTGTCAGATCACTACTAATAGCAGCAAATACCTCAGAAACTCTTCTAGCTCAGTCAGCAGAATTGGAAAAAAGTTAGCTAGGTGTATTGGTTAATAGCAAAATTCCCAAGGAAGATGACCTTACTGCTTGGATAGCTAGATTGCAGAAAATCAAGCTTAAGAAAGAAAATTAGACAAAACAGCCATAAAAATTAATAATCAGGATAAGAATTACTAGAATGATAGAAACCAAAGTGAAAGACAGAATGAGGCAAGACTGTGGCAGATAGATCAAAAAGATGATTCTAGTCTCAGTATGTCAGATCAGATGAATGCAAATGTTACACCTTTCTATCTAGAACGGTCATTTGATAAGTATTTTGGACAATGATTGGCAGCTGAGGTTCAGAAATTCAGATCAAGTTTATTTGTAATGGTGCACATCATCATCATTATAGTGAGTTGTATATAAAAGGAAGTGATCTGTACTGCATTTTTGACTTTTGATTTGGGAGGAGGAAAATCATTTCACTTTATTGTGCTCTGTGGATTTTTGTTTATCTGCAGTACTAGTACATAATGCTTGCTATGCAAAGTTGTAGATTAGAGACATGAAATGAAAAGTTAAAAGCTCTACACTATTCTCCCATCCAAAATACCCAATCTCTTGGCCTATAACAAGGCTTCAATAGTAGCTAACCCACATTCAGATTTCTGCCAGGCATGTTCCAAAGTAAGTAGTAAAAGAATTATCCATTAGCTTGTGCCTCTGATGTGTTACCATCAGATTCTGTCTTGCATACTAACTAGCAGCCAGTCTGCAAAACGACTTTACCACTGTACCCCAGAATGAAGGGTTTTTTTGGAAATTCATTTACAAACAAATGAAAATTATAGCACATTAGTGCCATAGGTATGGAAGCTAATTAAGAGTCCTGCTCTTATGATCTTTTAAAATGGTACTTGTAAGGTCACTTCAAGATTTACCGATTACCTTTACTGATAAATGGTGATGATTTTCATTCTATTGTGACACCATGGATTGGCTACTGATTTCTATTAAAAAAATAAAAAAAAATAGAAATCATTCCATTCTCCAAAGAATAAAAAAATAGAATGATAATTTTATTTTTTTATAATCTTTCTTAGCTAGGTAAACTGATGAAATTTAGCATATATGGGATCCTTAAAATTTATTAAACTAGCTCATAAGTGTGCTTAAAATCTTCTGAAAATACTTCAGGCACAATCTGTTTGCTTACACTTGGATAAAGGATTAAACCAAGTATATAATTTCTTGGTATCTTTAATCTAACCATGTTTAGTTATTAAATTATAAGATAAGAAATTACAAGATACTGCAACAATTCTCAAACTTTTTTTTAGCCATACGCTGCATTTCAGGTGATCAAGAAATGTGATCACCACCAAATTTAGATGTGGGTCAATCCCTGGAAATCAAATAGGAGGTAGTTAGCAAGGATGTCAGGATGAGTTTTTTTGCTTGTGATTGAGTGGAAAGGATCAGTAAATGAGCCTAAAGAGATTCATGACAGGCATTATTCAAATAATGGTTAGTATGGTGTCTCTTAGCAGCTTTATGTGCCCGTAGGCATGGAAAGCATTGATGATGATATCTCTTAGACCTATGAAGATGCCTATTTATAATACCTAAAAGAAAACTGATAAAACGAACACCTATACACTGAACTTGCTACTCACCATTCACTGAATGTGGTGGTAGTCCAAAGCAACTCGACTATGAGACTAGTGCATTATGTCTGTTAATTGCATGTGTTCTTATGGCTAGTTTGCTTTGAGAGATAAGAAACCCAAGTCTCTATGAGGTAAAATTCTGCAATCTCCATATGATACGTGTTAACTCGCCTTCAATTACTGAAAAAATAAGCATATCATCTCACTCCTGGAGTGCTTTTAGTTAACCAGTCAGAAAAACTGAAGGCATATAGTAACTACTTACTAGTACTGTGTTACAAGAAATCCACATAGCAATGCAATGGAAAAGGAGAGGTTTTAAACTGAGGTAATACCTAGAAGTGATACATCAATTTGCATTAAACAGTGGTGAGCAACATCCCCTTCTGTTTTAATGATATAAAATGGATTAAATACATGGATTAATAAATAACTTAGTTATTATTTATAACTAATTAATAAATGCTAGAGAAATAAGTGATATTTCTCTAGCATTATCAGAAAACAGTAATACGACAAACAGTTAATATCCATTGCAAATTTATTTAAATAATACAAAATGCCTTGTCTTTTTATATAAATTAACACAATATTAAGACAATTTAATAAAAAATTTTTTCAATTATCTTATGAACAGTTATTTCTCTAATGACAATCAGATTTGGCTAGTGTAATTACAAATTTAAAATAAACTATGATGAACTATTATTCATATATAAATATATGGATTACATCTATTTCTGAAAGCATGATATCATGATGGAGTGACAATGACCATTGTATCAAATTGCAGGAAATACTTCCTTTCAGTTCATATCTGTGAGATTATCAAGGAATCTTGAAGACTACACTAGCCAGATCTGAACAAGGATAATTCTGTATTAATTTATAGTTTGGGATAGTTATTCACAAGTATGAATAGTCAAAAAAAAAATGTATAAACATTTCAAAACACTATTCATGAGCAAAATTTGTGACAGAAAATGTTTGAACAAAATTTATTCATTAGAAGAATGTCAAATACAACATATAAATGATCAAGAGATACTTCACTAGATTTCATTCAGGCCACTTTTTTGAAGTATACAAAAAGGATGTTCCAGTGTAGTTCCTACAAGAATAGAGAAATTTGTATATTCTCTTGATGTTACATTTTGTTTGTATTATTACAGCTGTGTTGTACTTGGTAAATATGTGGATAAATAGTCCTATTTCCTTTAAAAGTGTAGCTTGCCTTCCTGTTCTTTCTTAGCCTGTGTTATGTATATGCCACAATGTGTTTCTATGTAACATATGCTACTAAACAAGCAACCAGGTGATTTGACAGAAAATGTTTAATAGGACTAATCAACTGAAATTTTCTATTTCAATAGCTTATAGTGCAAAACAGGAAAGATCCAAAAAATGCAAAACTTGAGTTTAAAAAATCCTTTTTTTTTTTTTTAAAGTGTACATCACTATTAACAAATGCACTACTCAACATGCTGAAGGGATTTAAGGGAAACTGAATGTGGAAAAAACATGCATGCAATAAAGAAAAATGATTTAAAAATCAGAATTATAAATGGAATTGTACTTATCACAAATCTTGATACTTGCATCATATCTGAAAGTTATTAGTCTTTTGAATTAATATTTGTATATGAAAACTTCTATCAAAGAAATTCATGCTTCATGAAACAAAAGCAGCTATCACAGAGCAATTAAAGATGTGTAAAACCTCTGTAATTAGTCAACAATGATAATCCCTCTAGGAGACAAAACTAAGACCTAAAAGAGTAGTGGTCAGCAGCCTCATATGATGGCAGGTTTCCACTCCCCACCATACACACACACTAAACAAACTAGCCTGCAAATACATGCAACTAACATGCAGAGAAGATAACTGCCTTAGAAGAGTATTAATTAGATTTATGTGAAACCAAGTCAGCATGCCATGAGAAGCCACTGAGCATATCACATTAAGGGAAAATGTGATCAGTAGATAATTTTGATTTTAATCAAAATTACTTAAGTTAGTAATTCTGTAAAGTAATTTATGTAATAGTAGTCCTGTAAAGTAATTTATGTAATAGTAATTCTGTAAAGTAATTTAAATACTTTATATCCCTGAAGTAGTGAAGCTAATAAGTAAATAACAAAAGTTTAAAAATCAGCATGGAGAATTCTGTAAAACCACTCAAATGTTTATAGCATTATCTAGGCTCTCTTAAGGATATTTACCAATTGAAATATGATTCCAGAGAGAAATCTTCAAAGTTAGTCTGTGAAATAAAAATGTCAATTACTCTGGCAAAATAACATGTAAAACAACTATTATATATTATCATTATACTTGCTCTTAGGTATGGTATCAATAATGTGTTATATTTTTTTTTTTTTGTATATGTGGAGTGAAATTTATGAGAAATGAGGGCAACTAGTGA
Organism: Typopeltis vanoorti; assembly: GCF_054136105.1. Lineage (NCBI taxonomy): Eukaryota > Metazoa > Arthropoda > Arachnida > Uropygi > Thelyphonidae > Typopeltis > Typopeltis vanoorti. The sequence goes on along the minus strand of NC_143568.1, from coordinate 99,228,438 downwards.
AGTGCCTCAGGGGTGTATACTAGGGCCACTGCTCTTTAGCTTATGTATTAATGATACAGGGAATGATTTAAGGTGGATGTTCAGTTGTTCACTAATGATGCAAAACTAGAGAAATAGTTGATAAAAAGCAATTTAAATAAATTGGCATTATGGGTGAAGGTTAACTGTCAGATCAATGTTGTCAAATATAAAGTTATGCACTTTCGGATGACAAGATTACAGACTATCACGCTGATGGAAATGGAATACAGAAAACTGATGAGGCTAGGAACTTCGAGGTAATGGTGGACAGATAGCTGAAGTTCAGAGGGAATGCTGCAAGAGTTAACAGAATAGCAAATAAATACTTGGCTGTTAAAAAACACATGGAAGTTAAGAAACAGAAGTTAACCCTCTTTACAAGGCTATGATATGGCTGCATCTTGACTACTGTGCACAGAAGGATCAGATCAGTGGAGAGGATCCAGAGATGAGTGACCAAGTTGGTGACAGATCTGTAGAATGTTCGCTATGAGGAGAGGTTGAAGATGTGTGGGTTGCATAGTTTAGTTGATAACCAGAAAAGAGAAGACGTAATAAAACCTTATGTTACAAAAAAGTTCTATAAGATTAACACAAAAGAAATTTTTCAATACATGAACAGAAAGGGGAGAGAGAGAGAGAAATAAGATTTTTTTTTAAATAAGTTAGGAAATTTAATGACCTTTTTTAGTTATCTTACACTAGCTACTTAGGTGGTGCCTTTTGGAATTGTCAGTTATTGTTTAATTAGCCTTTTTACATGTATTGAAGATGCCTGTGATACTCAGGTGAAAATTCTACTAATAAATAATACTTTATGTGACTTAATTCCGTTATTATAATTTTAAGTAAGAGAAACAGGGGTTACCACTAGAAGTTGTGTTAAGAACATGGTCTTAACCACACTAAGAATGAGTGAATATATTGCCAGAAATGAGCCTTCTGACTCCATGGAAGTACCAGCATAACATTTTTTTTTTTTTTTTAAAGCAATGATACTTCACTGTTAGATGATAGTATAACAATTTTTTTTTTAAAAGCAATGATACTTCACTGTTAGATGATAGTATAACAATGCTATCGTATAGGATATGCCATACCAGTGCATTGTTTTTAGTACTGCTACTCAAAAACATTTTCCTAATCACATAATGCAATGTTTCATTTATTAACCAAAGGGATCTGAACTTAGAGTGAAAAAAAAAATAATAAAATAAATAAATAAATATATATATATATATATATATATATATCACATCCTCAATTCAATAAAAATCTATCAAGATAGGATTCTGGTCGAGTCAATATTTAAAATCTTTATAAATTGAAAGATTACGTTATTACATAAAATATCATAAAGCGTAAAGAAAACAGCAATCCAGATAAAAACATTCCCCGACATACGCAAATCACAACACTGATGCATAAAAATATTTGCTGTTCTGACTATTCCTCAAGTCTTTTAAAACGCTAAAAACACTACTACTAATACAATTGCACCTATATAAAAACAGCTTCTAGCAATATTTAAATTCTCATGTGTAACCTGGCTAAACTTCAAAACATTTATCAAATAATATAACGTTTCTTATGTTCCATTTTGTTAAAAAAAAAGTTAATTTACAAATGTAAGATTCACTCTGAGTACACTTAACAAGTCAGCTCAAAAATAGACCGCAGACTTTCGAAATTTAAAATATTTCCCAATTGTTTATTTCTGAAAATGACGTCCGAGGACAACGGATTCCCCCCCCCTTACTTTTCATTTGAAAATAAACTTTCTGATGGACTGAAAGTTTCTTTCCCGACTTTTTGTTCATTTGTAAATGACTACAAAAAAAAGGGGGTGCATGGGTGAGTTTCTGTATTTCTAATGGTTTTCGATTATATGGGAATACAAGATAACCAAATGAGAAGTGAACAATTAAATAAATTAAAATAATTAAACTGATTGTTTTGAAATCAATTTATCCGCCCACAAACAGTCAATTCACAAGCACACAATTAAACTGCACATATTAACTTTAATCGGGTCATACCTTCACAGTTTCCCCGATTTGTCATATTACCTTCTGGTAGTGGATGAACCATGGCCATTTTTTTTTTAATTTTTATTTTGACTGCTTCACAAACTATAACAACTTGTCTAATAAAATTCAAATTTGGAACAGCAACGAAGTAACGACGCAACACTATATTTACAAGAAAAAATATATACACTGTACAAGGGCCGTCCAGTCTTAGGTGAAAGAGACACGAACCATTTTTAATATTAACAAACGACAAAGAAACGCACACAAAATCTCAACTGATGCAAAAATAGAAATGTCGGAACTACGAAGAGCCCGGATGATGACCTCACAACAGCTGGATACCCTCCAACCGATGACTTATAAATCTGATTGCAATGGTGCAATTACAGAAAGAGCCCAACAAATTTGGGCTCCTGTAAATACTTCAAACATGGTCTGATTTCAACGAAGTTAGGCCATGTAGACAACACATTTTCTCATGAATGTAACGATGCTCTCAGATTTTTAAGAGCCTTGCTTTGATTAGTTTTAATGCTACAATCAGTAAAATTACTTTTAATTAAATTGCGTTTTAATACTATTTAAATAAAAATCGAAATATTTCGGTGGATAATTCCAAGAGTGTGAACTAGAGAGATGTTGGTGTTCAGTACAAGAGGTTCGGGTTAAAAATGTGCATCATACCCGTCTTTTAAATAACTGAAGGCGATTTTAAAAACTTATTGGGAAAACTGAGAATGCCAAAAATTTGCATTCTTCTTTTACTATCTACGAGACAGCACTGTTACTTACACTATGAAATCCTCACACTCTAGACTAGGCTTAGATATTTTATCAAAAAAAAAATCAGCTAATGCCTTTTATTGCCTTAGGGAGTAGGGGAGGCCTTTATACCCTATCCAGCTTTTGGAGACTGAATGGACAGTTCAATCTACACTGGTAGAAAATCAGAGATAGCTGCATAACCACATAACATTACTGGCGGGATGGGTGAAGCAAATATGCTTTTCGTTTTCCGATTTGTCTGTTAAGGGAGTGTTTGGAATGGATTGTTTAATATGCTTTAAGCTCGCCACCTGATGGCTGTGAGTTTAGCTATAGCTGGACGTAGGATAGACTTTGGCCCTTTCTGTTTGTGTCTTTCTTCTTCATTATATTCTGAGGCTTCCTTGATCAATGGGTTTGGGTGGTTGCTTGATGTGGCAAAGAATTTTTCAGCAAGATCTAGGAGTGGGGAGGAGATGTAAGGGATGTCGATTTCTCTGTGGATTTGTGAGTTTCTAATGTACCAAGGGGCGTGTATGATCATCCTCAGGCATTTGTTCTGTATTCTCTGTAGTTTTTGGATGTTTGTATTCGTGGTATGACTCCATGCAGGGGATGTGTATGTAATAACCGCGTGTATTACCATCTTGTAGATGAGACGCTTGGTTTGTGTGTCCGGTTTGCTTTTCCTGTTCATCATAGAGTAGAGCTGCACGATTACTTTCGATGTCTTTGAGGCAGTGTGCTTTATGTGATTGCTGAAGTTGAGTTTTTTTATCGAATGTTACTCCAAGATATTTGATGACATTCTGTCATGGGATCTTGATACCTAAGAGGTGAATGTCATCCGTGTTGTGGACTCTCTTTCTGGAAAGCAGTACGGCTGAACATTTTTCAGGGTTTGCTTGGATCATCCAGTCAGCCAGCCATTTTTCTATTATGTGAATGCTGCTTTGTAGTTTTCTAATTGCCAGATTTGGACTCATAGATCTTGCCAGTATTGTAGTATCAGCTGTGTATAATGCTATGGTTGTTGTTCTTGGGTTGAGAGGGATGTCCGCTATGAAGATTGAGAGAGATAGCTGGCCCATGTCTATCACTAATTATAGCAGCCACCGATGAAGAGGCTGGCAAACAAGTGCTGCAATCTCTTGGTACCTAACCCTAACAAGATATGTCACTGTCTGAAATAATGTGGGTACTATGGTCGATTTTTTTTAGTTTACGGGATGAAAACCCCGAGTTTCAGGAGGAAAAACCCGCTTGCCAGTGCCATAGATCGACTAACTTGGGAACCGGTCGAAGAAAGGTTTAGAAAAAGTTCCTCCAATTCGGCGACTAGACTTGAACTTAAGTCAAACTTCGAGCAACCAAGCGCAGAGGACGCAAGTGCCACTTCCACTGAGATATAAAGTTGAAATTGCACAGAAGCATGTCTACTGCATATTTATTTACAATGTTACGAAAAAATTTTACCACAATAAAAAAGAGAAGGAATGACCTTAATAGAGAAAGGAAAATAATAAAACTAGGAGCTTCTCATGCTCACCCAGTAACGATTAGAAAAAGCTAGTTTCGAATCTCGGCTAGTATGCGAAGAAAGATAACAAGAACTTTGCAGACGAAGAAAGGTTACCCGGTCTCAAAAGTAGGTAGAGAGAGAGAGATTTTCACTCCACAAGGAAACTGGGCAGAAGAATACATCATTTACAGACAAAAATAAAATAAATAAATATGCCCAACTATCTTATCTGACTGCATGATGGTTTTGGAAGTCAGGCATTCCTTTCATCTTTTTATCCCTGATCTATAAAGGCTCAAGGGGAAAAAATATCAAGGAAGAAAAAAGGAATGACATTTAAGAAAGAAATATTGTCTTATTAAAGAAACATTGCAACTATCTGAGCAATTTTAATAGGAATACACTTATTGATTGACGATATTCATTTATAGTTCGTAAAAATCAGTTAAAGCCTTTTATTCCTATATATATAGAGCGAGTAGGCAGGGCCATTATAGCCCTGTCTAGCTTTTGAAGACTGAGAAGGAAGTTTAATGTCCACCGGGAGCCAATCAGAGATAGCTGGCCCAAGACTGTCATTAATTATACATAACATCTGGTGAAGAGAGACGGCTGAGAAGTACCACTAACTCGTGGTTCCTAATCCTAAACTATATTTTTACTGTCTGAAAATAGAGTGGGTTCTATGGTCGATTTTCTTGAGGTTAGTGCATCCACAATCCAACTAAAAAAAGCTGCTGGTTCGAATCCCGCCGTGAACATGGATGTTTGTGAGTGTCTATTGAAATACTTCTCTATATATACAGGATGGCGTTGGTGTAGTTGCGGTTAGTTGCATTTGGTGAATTGAGTACTGGAGACAGAGAGTTGTAGAGTAGGTGCTCTCCCTCGATGAGTCTTTGGACTCCTTGGAAGTGTCACGTAATAATAATAATAATAAGTGTGAAAGAGTTGAAGTGTGAGTGTCTGTGTAAATACTTCTCTATATACACAAGATGGCGTTGGTATAGTTGCGGTCAGTTGTAGTTGGTGAATTGAGTGGTGGAGATAGAGAGTGGTACAATAGGTGCACTAGTAGTAGTCCAGGTACTCTGAACCAGATCAAGATCAAGATAAGATAAGGTATCGTGACGTGATTGGTTGATAAGAAGAAAACATCATTTTGGGCGTGACGTCATGAGATTGGAATGCAAGGAATTTCCCTGGGAGCATATGTGTCAGTGAGGTGTGTTCTTGTGTTTTGATTCGCTTATGGAATTATGGGTGATGGTAGGGATAAGGATTCGTGTTATGATTGGTGGTGGTGCACTTCTTACCTAATCAAGATCAAGATAAGATAAGGGATCGTGACGTGAATGTTTGTTGTTATCAGATGAAGATAAGTGACGTCATTTGTTAGTTGTAAATAAATGACGTTATTTATTAGTTTTAAATAAGTGACGTTATTGTTTTGAATGGAAAAGGGAGATATTAGTTGATAAGGAATTGTGTCCTGATTGGTGGAACACTTTTGACCAGATCAAGATAAAATAAGGAATCGTGACGTGATTGTTTGCTGTTATCATATGAAGAAAAGTGACATCATTTGTTATTTGTGAGATAAGATAAGGAATCGTGACGTTATTGTTTGCTGTTATCATATGAAGATAAGTGACATCATTTGTTATTTGTAAATAAGTGAGTGGGTGATATTTAGAGATAAGAATCGCGACGTCATGTGTTGGGAAATTTCTGGGGAACATATGTCTCTCTGTGATATCACATGGTGTTTTGGTTTGGCTATGGAATTGTGGACGATGTTTTTGAGATAAGATATCTTGGAATTTTCCTAGGGTGACACACGCCCGTCATTGTCGTCATGTTTTGTTTAGTTGTCTATAGATGAGTGTACTAATTTCCAATACATTATGTGGTATTTCTTTCCTGTTAAAGGGTGGGAATTCTTAGAGTAGAGTCGTGATGGGGGCAGTGTTTAGGATTTTCTGAATAATTTATTTATATGCTAATGTCACTCAAACATACAGTTTTTTTTTTCTTCTATAGATGGTTGTACTAATTTTCCAATACATTTTGGGGTATTTCTTTCCTGTTAAAGGGCGAGAATTCTTAGAGAAAGTCGTGATGGCGGCAGTGTTTCGAGCTTTTCTTAATAATTTAATTATATACTGGTGTCCCTCAAACACACACTTTTTTCCCATAGCTCATCCGTATTTTCTTCTATATCCAAATTATAATTCAAGTTCATATTTTATTCATAATTCATCCGAATATTTTGATTTGTGTAAAATTAAGATCTTAAAGTTCAATAAATAAATAAATAAACAAATCGTGTGTGAATTCACGGTGATTTCAAAAGTGATCTTACTTAAACATACATAACACATAAACGACACTGTTTGTTCTTTTAAGTTTACACATTTTATTGCACAGATATGATTTACAATATAATATGCAGAAATAGGAATTTACAGACATCACCACTGTCTGTGAATGGAATTGTGGGCGATGTTTTTGAGATAAGATATCTTGGAATTTTCCCAGGGTGACACACATCCGAGATTGCCGTCATGTTTTGTGTTTGTTGTCTATAGATGCGTGTACTAATTTTCCAATACATTTTGGGGTATTTCTTTCCTGTTAAAGGGTGGAATTCTTAGAGTAGAGTAGAGTCTAGTTGCGGCTGTGTTTCGAGTATTTCTGAATAATTTAATTATATGCTGGTGTCTCTAAGGCATTTTAAAATAAATTAAAATAAACGCACAGTTAAATGGATTACAAAACCTTTTGTATGTATTCTAGAAATTTTAATGATAATTAAAATTACTTACTATCTTTCCAGAATGGTTCTTCTACATGGGAATATTCCAAAATAGTTGAATTTTATATCCACACCGCAACACAAACACAAAAACCAGAAAGAAAGAAATTTCTGTAAATACTATAGCCTGAAATAGTTGAGTACTTCTTCCTTTATATTTCAGCCAGTAGGATCATGCTATGTTATCGTCATGAGTAATAGCCCCCAGCGAGCGGTTACTACAAATCGCGGTATCTTCATGAAAAGATACAAAGGTATCTTTTCATGAAGATGACATGAGTCATATCCGAAAATTGCGGTATTGTTCAAAATGTATCATTTTCCCAAGTTTGGCTGTTTCTCAAATACATATATATGATTAAGTGATTATCATTCACATCATTGTGAAGACACATATCCTAAAATTATTCATTTCTGAATTGCTGTCGAAAATTAATGCTTACATTTATTTTTTTAAAAACCAATATTTATTATTAATTTTGCCTGCGATTCCTTGTGCTCTAAACCTATTTCTGTAACTGAAATTTATTTATTTTATTTATTTTTTTCTTTAGCATTAGTAATTTTAACTAACGGATATGCGACAAACATGGTTTTGACCTCGCCGTTGCGTTTTCTTTTAGAAATTTCTTTTGCCAGCACAACATATAAATAGTTATTTCTTATTATTTCAAATGAATATTAGCTCTGTAATATATACTTTGTTAATTTCTATGTTACCTTTTATTTGATTGTAATATTATTAACAAATGGCTCTGTAAAATAGCCAAATTCTTACAGTATTGTAACCTTTCAGGTGAAATCTTCTCCACTAAAATTCTGGCTATTAATTTAATACCCGATTATTCCTTTTACATACAAGAGTTGACAGTTTCTTGAAATATTTGAGGGCTTGCATCAGTGAGTCAAAAAAAAAGAAAAAAAGAAGTCTCTGGTTAGTTTGTGGCATGAAATTTCACAAGGAATGAAAAATGTTATGGTCTTACTTAAATTTGTATAACACATCAACGACACCCAATTTGTTTATTTAAATTTACACATTTTATTTGAATGAAATATTATTTACAAATTGTATATACTGAATCTAACATACAGAAATAAATAAAGTGAAAAAAATACAATCTATTTTTTTTTGTTCCTTAATATTCTTATTGTGAGATTTGCACTGTTGTTCAAAGCTTCTTCCCATGCTTGTGGAATCGCCATCATGTGGTTTCTGATAATGTGACTCTCATCTGAAAATTAATTTTCATCTGGTTGGGAATTTATTACTGTAGTAAAATTAAAAAAAAAAAAAATCAACTAACGCCTTTTTATTCCCGTATATACGGGAGTAGGCGAGGCCATTTAGCCCTATCTAACTTTTGGAGACTGAGTGGGCAGTTCAATCTCCACTGGTACTCAATCAGAGACAGATGGCCCAAGGCTATCACTAATTAAGCCGTACGCAGTGAAGAGAGACGGCTCAAATGTGCCGCCATCTCGTGGTCCCTAACCCTAACACAAATATATTTAATGTCTGAAATAATGTGGGTTCTACGGTCGATTTTCTTGAGTTTACACGACGAAAAACCCGAGTTTCCGGGAGGAAAAACCTGCTGGCCCGTGCCAGAGATCGACTAACTCGGGAACCGGTCGAAAAAAGGCTTAGAAAAATTTCCTCTAGTCGCCGACTAGACTCGAAACCAAGTCTTCCTTCGTGCGGCCAAGCCCGGCGGTGTGCAAACGCCACATCCGCTTCCCGCGTAACTTTTCCCAAGTGGTACTGAATAAATATATCACAATGTATGTGTCTTCTAAAATAATAATCGGTTTCCATCCTTTTAGAGCTAAGTGAAAAGTTTTGTCTCATGCTATTTTCCTGAGGAAAGAAAATTTCAATGACTTTTGTGGCTCACCCATTATTTTAATTTACTTTCCTGGATATCAATCACCACAGCACAATATGATAGCTTCACCGGATGAACAAATTGCTATAACTGCAAAGACACTTGACTCATTTGTTTTTCCATATAGTACTGTTTACCTGACCCTTAACCCTGACGTTCCTTCCAAAATGAAACTTTTCTGCAGATGATTCACGGACATGTTTCTACATGCTGTTGGATATGATGTTGATGTCAGATAATCTTACTTTAAGACAGGCTTTGATCATTGAGCAAATCTTACCTCTGTGGCTCAAAGGGTATTCTATATTATTTGTCAAAAAAAATCAGCTAATACCTTTTTATTCCCGTATATGGGAGTAGGCGAGACCATTAGCCCTATCTAACTTTTGGAGACTGAGTGGGCAGTTCAATCTCCACTGGTACCAATCAGAGATATATGGCCCAAGGCTATCACTAATGAAGCGGTACACAGTGAAGAGAGACGGCTCAAATGTGCCGCCATCTCCTGGACCCTAACACAATACATTTAATGTCTGAAATAATGTGGGTTCTACGGTCGATTTTCTTGAGTTTATGGGACGAAAAACCCGAGTTTCCGGGAGGAAAAACCCGCTTGCCCGTGCCAGAGATCGACTAACTCGGGAACCTGTCGGAAAAAGGCTTAGAAAAATTTCCTCTAGTCGCCGACTAGACTCGAAACCAAGTCTTCCTTCATGCGCCAAGCGCCGTGGTATGCAAACGCCACATCCACTAAGCTACACTGGCTCACTCTATTGGTTAGGTATCGCTGCAGGCCAAGGAATGTGTAAACAGGTTGGATTAGGGAGCAAATGCAGGGCGAGCAATTAGTGAGCAAGTGAATGATGATCATTATGGGTGATTTAGATTCCCTTATTCAGGGAATAAGGAGAATGAATTTCTTGGGTTCTTAAGGGACAACAATCTTAGGTAGTATGTAACAGATGGCACACAAGGAATAGGAGTCATGTATCTGGTTATATCATCATAGGATGTGATTGTGAATGAGTGTCTAATCTTGGTGAGTGACAGTGACCACGAAGGGATCTGCAGCAATGTCTGAGTGTATCCAAATGTAAAAGGCTAAATACGTTAGCAGTAAATTAAGTGTGAATCCTGGAAGAAGGCACTGAGTAGGTAACACGAGATGAATGTTGGTAATAATCAGCTGCATGAAGACTAAGAACAGGCTAGAAGGATAACTCAATAGGTAAAGAGAGCAAAAATGCAGTATGAGAAAAAATTAGATAATAAAGCAAAAAAACTGTAGCGAGTTCTTTCGATATGTGACAAGTATCAGAAAAAAATTCTATGTAAGAGTGATGCTAGTTGACACTGATAGATTGGTAACTGATGCAAAGGATAATATAGTTGAAGTTTTTTGATGAGCTGTTAGTCAGTCTGTTTCATTGACATGAAGGCAAGATCATGAGAAAATGTGCAGAATGTAATGGAGCAGGGACAGATGGTGAATGAGCAGGAGGTACACGAGTTAACAAGAAAATCTGCTGTTGATAAGGCAGTAAGAATTACTAGTATATTGTCACCAAGGCGAATATTTCGGATGCGGTGCTCATTCACGGAATATCAATATCACCGTTGTTTTATTTTTGCATTTATTCCCGTTAAAGACTCCTCTAATTTTTTCCTAGCTTCGCGTGATTCCTAAAGTTAAACACGATATACTAATGCTTCATGAAAAAGGGCACTTTTCGCCGTGTAAACATTGCATCACACCAGCGTTAATAGCCCGGGTGTTCGTTCAAAATACATACACCTTTTATCAATTTGATCAGACATGCAGATGGAACAGCAGGTAAAGGTTTTAGCGTTCCAGTGGTTTTAACCTGCATAGAAGGCGAATCAGGATGAACTCCGAGACAATAGCAACTAGAGGCTGTGAAAACAGCCTCTACATGCTATTTTCGTTGCGCTTGAAGTGTGAACTACAGTATATAATATAGACAAGTTTTAACATATAATTTTCCATAAATTTATAACTTTTTTCCCATATTTACAATGTAAACAGTCTTCACGATCTACTGATTGTCCCGTTTTCTTCCAGCATTTTTATGGATTGTATTGTAAAACTCGATGTAGCTTAGAAATACCAAAGCGGTTTACATCGAATTTTGCAGAGGTCAAGTCTCATGAAATAGTTACAAAAATAACCTTGTTTGTTTCAATGTATTGTATGTTAAATATTATTGTAAATAACCACCAATGGGAATTGATTATATTTACTGTTTTATTTAAAGTTTCTAGAATGTCAAAAACAAAGGAAGTGCTTTACCATCAGAATTTTGTATAATAGCTATGTAGAGAGCACAAGAAAGTTGTTTACGATCAAGTGTGTGAGAAAGTTGTTTGCGAGCTCTGTGCATGAACACCTTAAAAGTTAGTATCAAAGAGATCCGCTAGTTTCAGAGAATTTTCCACTGCTCGAAAACACAAGGAAAAAAGAGTACATGAAGGAGAAGAAAGAACGGGTCGGCCTTAACAAAAGGATCAAGGAGAACTGCCGATTTCTTCAGGGTTTACAACCCTTGGTGCAGGGTCCTGAGAAGAGGAACAGACTTTACGGCGAATCTACGCCAGAGAAAAAATTGGGAGAACAGCCGATGCCAACTGCCGGTCGAATGTCCTAGTGCTGCGGGAAGTCAACCGAAGCCAAAAGCCACATCATGATCCTCAAGCCTGAATGCTGAAACTTCTAGTCTTAGCTTTTGTGTACCGGGAAGATTGCAGTCCAAGACTCGCTGATATTCCAATGAACAACGCCCACTGAAGCAAGACTCTCCAGACAGAAACCTAAGGCCTGAGATGAAAGAAAAACCATAGAGAATTTGGTGCAGTACCTTTGGACGGTGTCGTGACAGAGAGCCTCTCTAAATGTATTACATCCTTTAATGTACATTCTTCTTGTAATTTAGGAGATATGTCATTGGTGGACTTATAAGAAATAGTAATAAGAAATATCTATAAGAGAGTCCTTCGATTTGCTGTTAACTGGAATATAAATTGTTAAATAACTTGTCATAGCTAATGTCTTTTTGAGTAAACTAATCTCGGAAATTTGATTTTTTAAGCAGAGAAATAACAGAGTAATTACATTGTAAAGTCATTTAATATTGACTTTTTTGTTGGCCTTGTTTATTATTCTTCAGAGAGAGATGTATTTAGAATAAGCATGGATGTTTCGACCGTGGTTATGCACCACTTTTTAACAGCAGCAGTGCAAAACCACGTGGGCTCCCAATCACATGTTCGATTATTTTTAAATCTCAAGATATTTGGTCAACAAAGAATTGACACTCTCATTGATAAACAAAGAAAAATTGAAGTTACCCGTCATAATGAACAGGTAAAGAAAAATAGAGAAATGTTACAAAGATTAGTTGACACTGTTTGGCAAAGCAAGGGCCTCCTTTGAGAAGTCATTATGAGTCTGAAGATTTAGGTAATCGAGGAAATTATATAGAATTTTTAAATGTGCTCCTTGAGTATGATTGTACTTCTTTTAGACAGTCATTTAAAGGATTTAACTGTATTTCAAGGAACTCCTTCCTGAGTACAAAATGATATTATTAGCGATATATCTGATGTGGTTAAAATTTAATATTAAGGACAAGTTAGTCAGCCAAATATGATATTCTAGAGGAATATCATTTGGCAATATTTATGCATCTATGTCCACTTTTGAATTTAGTTCTGAAGCGAAACCTCTTCAATATGAAGTAATGTAAAATTGTTTTTCCAAACTATCAATGCATTGGCAACACATTTTTCGAAATGATTCGAAAAGAATAAATGCTTTGCAAGATATTTTTGCTAAAAAATTACCCTCCATCGCACCATCCAGATGGTACTTTATTTCCCGTTTAACAAGCACAGTAAACGTCACAGAAATCAACTCATTGAATTTTTTGAACACATAGTGGAGAATTCTGGGGAATGGGACATGGATGCTATTCTCAAAGTTCGTGTTTTTTTTGCAAGATTTTCGAACAATTTTGTTGCTAGAATTTTTTTCTGTTCTGTTTGGTTATACTGATGTCCTGAATAATATACTGCATACTACATCCTATGATATATTGTTCTGTTGTAAAAAATTGCATGACACTATGCAGCAACTTAGAAATGACAGGCAACATGGATTTTATGATATCTGGGTTTCTGTATCAAAGGAGAAGCATACAGTTGATGAGTTGAGACCTAACAGATGAAAAGGACCAAGAGAAATGGAAAACAGCCTGTGCATTCGATTATACCAGGGAATAATCGACTGCATGTGCCTGCAAATGGAAGAAAGATACTCTTCGCTTTCGAAACTTGAATTTTTTCAAGTCATTCGTAATGAAAGATATGGCCAATATGTGAAAATAAATAAATAAGAAGGAAAAAGGCTAGTGGAGATGAGTGAGCTCATCATTTGTGGATATCTTTTAGTGATGTCACCTCCAACTGATAGTTTTTCCTTCTTATTTATTTATTTTTAAACCCGTAAAGACTATCCGCCACTTTTTAAGATCTCAGAAAGAGAGTTATGCCTTCCTCGAATACGTTGGAACATCCCCTGTTCATGTGGATTAAATTACATTGGTCAGACTTCAAGAAGTTTGGAAATAAGAAAAAGAGAACACGACGGAGATGTAAACAACAGCAGAGAAGACAACTCGGGTTAGCCCTTCATTTCTAGAGGACAAACCACCAGAGGCGAATTCTCCATGCTAGCTGCGCAAGCTCATTAATGGAGATAGAAGTAATACTTATTTGTTAATAAATGCATGCATTTATAAGCATTCTATTTAGGCTTTTATTTTTGTAGACAGATGACGTCTTAAGCTTGCGCGGCAATAATCGAGCTTTGCATTGTGTATCGAAGGCCGAGGCTTGCTCGTCTAATTAAAGCTACCGTGGCTTACTCGGTTGTAAGAGCTTCCAGTTTCTAACAGCAGCACTGTGATTTCATGAGCGTGCATAGCTATTTCACGTCGTCTCACTCTGTTGCTTAAACACAGGGTATAGTTCGCCCACCGTTTGTAGGTCCCTGCTTCGCGTCTTTCCAAGAATAGTCGATTCATGCTGAAGGGGAGAAAGAAATGAAGGCCGTCCGAATTGGTCGCCAACATGCGAAATCACGTGCTTTATAGGTAAAATTTTCCAACTGTTATACAAGCAATATAGTTAACTACAATAATCATAAAAGAGAAGTTAATTTTCCCACCGGTAATAATAAACAACTCATCCTACAATACAGATTGATTACCCTATTATCAGAATGGATTCTCCTTTTTCTGAGATGCGCAGAAGTGTCAAGGATCTCTAATCGGTGGTCGAACTATATATGAAGTCAACGGCTCTAGCTGGTAATCTTTAGCCAGCCTTTACAAGATTGTGTGTTGCTTGGGAAAATGAAGTTACAACCAACATTTCATGAGGATGTTATTGACCAGTTCATAAAGAAGAACCGTAGGGTAGAATTTGTATTCAAGTAGCTAAACTGAAAAGGATAGAATATCATTTGTAAAATAAATGTTGCATTTGTATGATTAAATGTAGATAAATTTTTAAATATATAGTTTTAAACGGTCAGTAATTCATTATTCCGCTAATCAGACTTCAATCACATCTCTCACTCCCTGAACGACAACAAGAGCAAGCGTGAATTTCAAGACTAGCATTCTCTTCTGCAATCCACAACCTCTAATGGGACAAAAGTTCCATGCCCTATTTAGAAGATTTCCTCTTTAGAAACATAAAAGAAGCTATAGCAAATTTTCCGTTCCGTTCTACAATCCGTTCTAAAAGAAACCTCAATAGAAATCAAGGATTAATTCTAGCTGATATTTGGAAGACTATCATAAGATCATTAAGCACGCCAGAGTTAAATTTTGCTGCTAATTACAGAACGTTCATGCATAACAATTGTTGATATCATACAGACTCCATGCGTTTTGATGTACGTGTTCTTCTGTATTTGTAAAAAAATAAAATTTCTATTCGTTTCATTCCTTCACGAACAGTTTAAGTTGTTTTGTATCTCTTTTATACAACCCTGACGATGTCAGACAGCAACTTGTTGGTGTTTTTACTTAGTATCAATTATTAAAATCCTTCGGCCAATATACAACCCAGTTTATGTTAATTTCTTGATATTGAAAGATTTCAGCCCAGATAGAGCAGAACCCTATGACTGCAATACTAGGTAACAATTTTTCATCTGGCGGTGAATTTGAAGCCAACTGGTGCGAAGTGGAGTCTAATAAGATCAAATACTTGTGGGGTGCTGGTAAAAACCTAGCAGATCATTTGCAAATAATGAAAAATGCATTACCAAATAAAGATAATGGATTCAAAATGTGAAAACATCATGGGTAACTTATGAACATTGATTTGATAGCAGTGAAGTCTCATGAGAAGAATGAAACTGTATTTATTGAGCTGTTGTGAGACAACCTCCCAAGGAGCATATAACAGAAGGAACTCAAGGTCACAGGTTAGATCTGATTATAGTGTAAGGGAGGGGGTGTTCATTTAAAGACATTACTGTTCTTAATACTGTTGGTGACAGTGATTATGGGATAATGACTTCGGAAGTGGCTAAGTTTATGAATATTCCATTCAGAAAAGGTTACAGCTGAACTACAACGCAGGAAATTATGAACAACTGAATATTCCCTGTATAATTCATATACAAATTAAAGAGTAGTAGCCTTAGTACAGAGCCATGAGGCATTCTGAAAGTCACCGAACAAAAACAAGCATCAGTGGGAGTAAACGATGTCAAGTTAAGAAGAAGCAAAAAAGATGTTGTGCTGTATGGGAATTCTATAATTAAGGGTGTGAAGGATGGTAGAGTAATTAAAGCGTGTTATTCAGGGTCAAAGATTAAGGATATAACTGGGGCTGTGAAATTGCAGAAAGATAGAGTGAGTGAGATTATTGCAGTTATAGGGACGAATGATCTACGTAGCGAAAGATTTTCTGTAAGACGGGATTTGAAGAATTTAATGATAGCAATGAATGCAAATAGTGAGAGTGAAAAGATCATGAGTGTGCTACCACGATTTGATTGTGATAAAATGAACAGAAGAACAATTACAGTAAATGGAATGGTGTCCAGATTGTGTAAAAGGTTTTGCAAAGAAATGAAACTGAATATTCATTTTATGAATGTATGGGATGAGTTTGATAAAAGGAAGGAGTATTTTAAGAGAGATGGTTTGCACTTAAATGGATTAGGAGCTTGGCATTTAGAATATTTATTGATAAAGGACAGAGTTAAAGGTCATAAACAGGGAAATGGGATTTGCTAGGGAGGCAGGTGATAGAGTCAGCTGTAAATAGTACTAAGGTCATTAATCGTTGTGAAACTAGGATTAATTGTTCGCAGAATGTTAACAGTATACAGAGTGGGGTAATTCGCACACAAGGATATTATGGGAGGAAGGGAGTATTGCAGTTTACGTATACTAATGCTCGAAGTATTAGGAATAAGTGTGAAGAATTTTTGTTATTACTTAGTACAACATGGCAAAAATTATAGGAATTAGCGAAACTTGGTTAACCAAGAATGATATAGTAATTGGGATTGAATGTAAGGGGTACAGTATTTTCAGGCAGGACAGAGATGACAGAATGGGGGGAGGGATTTTATTAATGATAGACGAAACATTAAAGCCAAAAAAGATAGAAGTACCTCACTGTGACAGGTACGTAGAGGGCAGTTCATTAGAGGCTGTTTGGTGTGAGATAGAGATCAACAAGGCGAAATATGTAATTGGTTGTTGCTATAATCCAAGGGGAATAAAGGAAAATGCAGATAGCATGTATTGGGATTAGCACGATGAGTAAAGGTCAAGTAATTATTATGGGGGATTTTAACTTTGGGGATATAGATTGGGGGAAGGAATGGTCACAAGGAACAAAGGAAATGGAGTTTATACAATTGTTGAGAGATAATTACCTGAGACAGCATGTGATGGAAAGGGCAAGATATTCTAGAGTGTCAGATCTGGTCATAACATCGGAGAACATATCAATAAATAATTTAGTTACAATGTCTCCACTTGGGGAAAGCGATCATGTGGTCTTGACCTGGGAGATTGAAAGACGTGCTGAATATTCTATTAAGAATGGGTATATGTGGAATTACAAGGCAGGTGATTATGGCAAGCTGAGAAGTCAGCTTTCAGCTGTATTATGGCATGAGAAATTCAAGGGGAGAGATGTTGATGGTGCATGGGAGATTCTCAAGGAGTATTTGAAGAAAGCTGTATCAGACTGTATTCCCAGAGTCAGAAGGAGAAATCAAGTAGGAGTAAAATGGATGACTAATACTATTAAACAGGAGTTGCAGATAAAGAAAATGTTGTGGAAGACGTACAGGGTGTTCGGGATAAATTTGACATATTTATAATTAATTATATTTTTCCGTAAGTTACATGTATTAACACACACTTCTCTTCATTTAAAAGTTTGGACCCTTCTTCATTCATATACAAGATGTCAGAAAGGATGGATAGCTGGAACCCACCTGAATCATGAAAGAGAATAACTTGTATCATGATGATTCGTGCCCGCCATCAAAATAAGGATATTACGACTGCTGCCCAATGCTCCCTGAATACAGTAAAAACAATCAGGCATGAACTAGAGACTTGCAATGGTGACTACGAGGATGTAGCAAGAAGAAAGATCCCTAGCAGACGATCTGATTGCGTTCGTACAGCAGAATTCCTCGCAAATCTGCAGGAACAGGAATTGAAGAACCCTGGCATTGGAATTCGGGCTTTGTTCGTGGAGTTGCTAACTGTAGTCAAGCCCTGGATAACAAGGGTAGCCAATGGTAGGCCGTATGTATGGCAGCAGGATTCGGCCCCTTGCCACACCTCTGGGAAAAGTCAAAAATGGTTGTCTGAAAATTTCTACGACTTCACCAGTCCAAATGTTTGGCCTCCAAACTCCCCAGACCTTAACCCCATGGATTATTTTGTATGGGGCGCAGTTGAAAAAGACACCAATCGCACTTCCAGTAATACAAAAGCCCAGTTAATGGATAAAATTAAAACAGTTTTTGCGGCCCTTCCCAGGGAGACTGTAGCATCAGCTTGTTCGAGGTTCCGAAGCAGAATTGAAGCTGTGATCGATGCTAATGGTGGTTATTTTGAGTAAATCTTGTTGATAGTATTGTAATTAACTCTGCCTGTAATGTTTTTTTGTCAATTCATTAAATTTAATAGATACAAAGAAGATTTTCTTTTTCCTTACGAAACTGTCAAATTTATCCCGAACACCCTGTATAAAGAATAAAGGTGACGAGCGTTCCAATGAGCAATATAAGGTACAGGCAAAGAGAGTAACCTGTATGGTAAGGAAAGCCAAAGCTAATTATGAGAGGAAGCTAGCTGATGAATCCAAAAGAAACCCTAAAGTGTTCTTTCACTATGTGGCTAGTAAAAGGAAGAATATCCATGGGAAGATTACTTTAAAAAGTGTTGATGGTAAGGAAATTACTGAAGCTAATCAAATAGTTGAGTTGCTTAGTGATCATTTCGCAAAAGTGTACCATCTTCGTAGTGATAGTGCAGTGTCAGATGTGCTATTGACTGATGAGAGTATAGAGATAGATGAAATTGAGGTGCTTAATATATTAAAGAACCTTAATGCTAACACTGCCATTGGGTTAGATGGCATATCGGCCCATGTGTTACGAGAATGTGCAAGAGAATTAGCAACTCCTCTAACCAGAATGTTTAATTTAAGCCTCAGTTCTGGTAAAGTGCCAATAGAGTGGAAAGAGGGGAAAATAGTTCCATTGCACAAGGGAGGCTCTAAGACTGAGGTTGCAAATTATAGACCAATCAATATATCTGGAGTGGTGGTTAAGATTTTGGAGAAATTAGTTAAAATTAGAATTCAGGACTGGGTGGACAGCAATATGATACTTTATAAGGGGCAACATGGTTTTGTGAAGGGTAGGTCTTGCCTAAGTAATTTGCTTACGTTCTATAATAAAGTAACAGTGGAATTGGATAAAGGAAATCCTTACTCAGTGATACTGCTTGACTTTGCAAAAGCTTTTGACAGGATTCCACATGGAACTCTGTTACATAAATTAGAGCAAATGGGTTTGAATCCGAAGATGGTGATTTGGATTAAAGGATGGTTGGTGGACAGATATCAAAGAGTGGTTTACGGAGGAGCTGAGTCCAGGAAAAGGCAAGTGACTAGTGGTGTACCTCAGGGCTCAGTTCTTGGTCCTCTATTGTTTAATTTGTACATCGATGATATTGGAAATACCTTGGATGGAAATATCCACTTGTTTGCTGATGATGCAAAATTGGGAAGAGCGATAATCAATTCAAATGATGTGGATATTTTACAGGATGACTTAAATAGGCTGACGGTATGGACTGAGGTAAATGGCTGTCAGTTCAACGTGGCTAAGTGTAAGGTAATGCACTTCGGGAGGATGACATCGCATGCTGTTTACTATATTAACGGAACTGAACTGCAGGAAGTTGATGAGACAAGAGACTTGGGAGTTATTGTAGACAGAGAACTTAAGTTTAAAGGGCATATTGCAAAGATTTCCAAAACATCACATCAGATTACATTGTTGTGGAACACTAACAAGCAGGGACAGGGAAGTTATTGTTCCACTGTATAAGGCATTAATAAGGACGCATTTGGACTATTGTGCACAGATCTGGTCGCCAGGATTTCTTGGTGATGCGGAAGTGGTAGAGAGGATTCATTGGCGTGTTACAAAGATTGTTGCAGGTCTGTGGGATGTTCCCTATGAGGATAGATTGATGATGTGTGGGCTCCAAAAACTAGTTGATAGACGTAGGAGAGGAGATATGATAGAGGTATTTAAATTGTTAAAGGGATTTTACAGGATTGATACTGATGATATTCTTAAGACCAGTGCAGGATGTGAGAGAACGAGGGGGTCATCCCTGGAGATTGTGTAAGAGTGTGGTTAACAAGGGTGTTGGGGCTAGATTTTTTACTTGGAGGGTTGTGAATGGGTGGAATGCTTTGCCAGAACTGGTTGTGAATGCTTCAACTGTGAATGAATTTAAGGAGAGGTATGACAGGTATTGTGTAA
This sequence comes from Typopeltis vanoorti, assembly GCF_054136105.1. NCBI lineage: Eukaryota > Metazoa > Arthropoda > Arachnida > Uropygi > Thelyphonidae > Typopeltis > Typopeltis vanoorti. The sequence continues at coordinate 99,208,253 of NC_143568.1, read as the reverse complement.
ATAATGGTCAGTGTGTCAATCTCGGGTCTCCCGCGATGAGTCTTTTGACTCCATGGAGACATCGTTAAAATAATAATAATAATAATAATAATAATAATAATAATAATAATAATAATATCATACCTTTTCCATTTCCTTTACCCAATTCCACTGTCACTTTATATAAAATACAAATAAATTACTAAGGCTAAACCTACCTTTTATAAAGCTATCCTGTCTGCCACAGAGTACCATATTCAAATCTGCGCATTATTAAATTTTACCTTTAACCACTACTCCTAAAATTATAATTGGCTTGTAATTTGCGGTTTCTGCCTTGAAGCATTGGGTTGGCAATTAAGTTCGTTCGGTTTATGCCTTGAAGCATTGGGTTGGCAATTAAGTTCGTTCGGTTTATGCCTTAGTACAAGTTTACGCCGCTTTGCCTGTCGCTATTGTTGCGCCACTGCCCAGTTGAAAGGTGACATTTCACATAACCTTTCAGTGAAATTTTCGTTCAGCCTACTTTGGTTGCGTGTTTGTAACATAATTTTATAAATGGAAAGAAATAACTTACATTACCGGCATAATTTGCTTTTTTATTTCAAAAAAGGCAAACGAGCTGCGGAGGCCTATAGAAAAATATGCAACGTATATGGGGATGGTGCCTTAACAGAACGCGTATGTCAAAAGTGGTTTGCCAAATTTCGTTCTGGAGATTTTGACGTCAGTGATGTCGCCCGACCGAGGTTGATTCGAGTATTGTGAAGGATATCGTCAACAAAAATCCGTCACAAAGAGTGCGGGAGATTGCTGCAGTACTGAGCATATCCCATACAAGCGTTGAAAACCATTTGCACAAGCTGTGATATGTTTCAAAACTCACGTTTCGCGACGTCGCCAAGAAAACGACCCATTTTTGAAGCGGATGATTACGGGAGATGAAAAATGGGTCGTGTACGATAACGTTGTACGTAAAAGATCATGGGGGGGCACGAGAGCGAACCACCGCAAACAACGTCGAAAGCGGGATTGCACCCAATCAACTGTCTATTGCTCACAGTTAACGCGACTGGCCCTTGCAATTAGCACAAAACGTCCTGAATTGGCAAATCGGAAAGGAGTTGTCTTTCACCACGACAACGCCAGACCCCACACATCCATAACAACCCAGAGTAAATTGTTACGTCTTGGCTGGGATGTTTTATTTCTTTTACAATTGCATTGTTTGTTCAAGTAATGATAGTGGCATGCAGGTTGGATGCTGAACACATTGCAGCTGTATCAAACCTTTATGGGTGGGGGGGGGGGGGGGTGGGGGGGGGGGGGGGTGGGGGGGGGGGGGGGTGGGGGGGGGGGGGGGTGGGGGGGGGGGGGGGTGGGGGGGGGGGGGGGTGGGGGGGGGGGGGGGTGGGGGGGGGGGGGGGTGGGGGGGGGGGGGGGTGGGGGGGGGGGGGGGTGGGGGGGGGGGGGGGTGGGGGGGGGGGGGGGTGGGGGGGGGGGGGGGTGGGGGGGGGGGGGGGTGGGGGGGGGGGGGGGTGGGGGGGGGGGGGGGTGGGGGGGGGGGGGGGTGGGGGGGGGGGGGGGTGGGGGGGGGGGGGGGTGGGGGGGGGGGGGGGTGGGGGGGGGGGGGGGTGGGGGGGGGGGGGGGTGGGGGGGGGGGGGGGTGGGGGGGGGGGGGGGTGGGGGGGGGGGGGGGTGGGGGGGGGGGGGGGTGGGGGGGGGGGGGGGTGGGGGGGGGGGGGGGTGGGGGGGGGGGGGGGTGGGGGGGGGGGGGGGTGGGGGGGGGGGGGGGATTTCAAGATCTGAATAAACTGGAAAGGTATGAAAATCAATGGGAGTGACAGTTTAATGGTGCTGAGTGTAAGATTTTGAATTTTGGGATCCACAGAGAGGAGGTTGCATTCTCTCTTTGGGGAACTATGCTGCAGGAAGTTGATTTAGTACAAGAATCTTTTGGAGAATGTTGGATATAAATTTGAAATTCAAGCGACATATTGTGAGGGTGCTAAATATGATTCAGTTGATTGCTGCAGACTGAGAAGGATACTGATTAGCAGAGACAAAGTAGTACTGGTTCCATTGTATAAGGTCCTTATCAGGCCATATCTTGAATGGATCTGGTCACCACAATTTGGTGTAAATGAAACTTTGAAAAGGATGCAGAGGAAGTTGAATAAAATCATTTCAGTATTGTAGAATCTGAGCTATGAGGCTAGATTGAAAGCATGTAATCTGCATAGCTGGTAAATAAAAGACAAAGGGATAAAAGGATTGAGATATTTAAGCTGTTGAGATTTACTTGATGAATATAAAAGATTTTTCAAATGGTAAATATAATCAGACCTTTTTTAAATAACGAAACCTGTGGTGCGTTCATAATTAGAAGAAACACACGTATAAACCACAGTGAAAATTATTTAATTGTAAATATTTCATCCTAAGTATCTTAGTACATCATCAGTACAGTATTTAAACAAAAATTAGGAATAACATACAATTAGGGCGCATGATTACAATAGAATCTCATGAAAACGTGCATAACGTGCTAAAGTAGAACAAAAAAAAAAAAAAAAAAACCGTTAATTATTTAACACAGTTTTGTATGATAATATCCCATACTTTAGGAATAGTAAGAACGTCGTTGCGGTTTAGGTTTGGTCTGTGTAGTAGGGTTTCAGAACTTTCTTTGTATAAACGTTCATGTTTAAATAAAGATCTATGTAAAAGTTTAGCCTTTTCCCAATGGATCCTATGGTTTGGATTTTCATCCCGAACCTGAATTACAACTGTTTCTAGATAAAATCAACCTTCTTCATCATCGCATCGACTTTACATTAGAAAAAGAATCTCCACAGGGTATCTCTTTTTTGGATTTACACATCAAAAGAAAAGAAGACGGTTCCATTGCCACTTCCGTCTTTCGCAAGAATACATTCACAATTCTTCAGCTCATCATCCATCTCAGAAATCTGGCATTATTAAATCACTAGTTTCCAGAGCACACAAATTCTGCTCCTCTGAAGAATCTTTAAACCAGGAATTAGAAGTTATCAAAAATACAGCCATCCTAAATGGATATAATCCCAAAACAACTCAAAAAATCATCAGTCACTTCTGCATACATCAAACCAGACAGGAAGAAGTGCATAGGATTCCCATACCTTACGTTAAAGGCATCTCAGAACGTCTTTCTAAAATTATGAAGAAATACAATTTTGCCACTACTTACAAACCTATCAACCAAATTTACAACTTATTACCTTCTCCTAAGGACAAATTCTCACCCTTGATGTTACCTGGGGTTTATGAGATTCCATGCTCATGCAAATTATCTTACTTTGGACAGACAGGTAGGTCTGTTCAGAAAGGCATCTCGGAACATCAAGACCACATTCCTCTTCTTAAACCGCAGAAATCTGGCCTCTCTCAACACGGAATTGAAACTCCAAACCATAGGATCCATTGGGAAAAGGCTAAACTTTTACATAGATCATTATTTAAACATGAACGTTTATACAAAGAAAGTTCTGAAGCCCCACCACACACCAAACCTAAACCGCAACGACGTTCTTACTATTCCTAAAGTATGGGAAATTATCATACAAAACTGTGTTAAATAATTAACGTTTTTTTTTTTTTTTTTTTTTTTTTTTTTGTTGTTGTACTACTTTAGCACGTTATGCACGTTTTCATGAGATTCTATTGTAATTATGCACCCTAACTGTATATTATTCCTATTATTGTTTTAAACTACTGTACTGATGATGTCCTAAGATACTTAGGATGAAATATTTACAATTAAATAATTTTCACTGTGGTTTATACGTGTTTCTTCTAATTATTTTGTCTTCTGTGACTGCTGAGGGTGGGAAGGTATCAAAAAGCTTAACGTTTCCAGGCCAGTTTTCTCTCAGCAGTTTTCCCCGTCTGAGGAATTCCTTATATACCTCCTCAAATTTGGCCTCATTCAGAGATTTGCATTGGTAGTAGTAAGTGAGATTTTGTAAAGACACTAATAGAGAAAGAATAAGATCACTCAGGCTTTCCGATCAGATTACAGACAATTCTCTGGACTTTTGAGGTTCCACTGGAAAATCCCGTAGACACACACAGGTTCTACCAGCAACAATATATTATAGTTGAATGCCATAAAAACAGGAAAAGAGAGTGTCAAGAACTCACTTGGCCACAGTGCAAAACCTACCTCCCTAAAAGTACCATTCATTCACCACTGGTCCTCTTTGCGGGTGGGGCCTATGCAGCCATCAGACCTCACATTTTTCATTCAGAGGGGAGGCAGTAGGTACCAAACTGTGTTAGCTCCAGTGCAATGTGAATTTCTCGAAAAACCTTATATAAAATTCAATCAGGTACAGCCTAAAATTTCACGTCCGATCATATCAAAAGACACCAGCGGTAAATCCCTCCTCATTAAATTAAATAGAGTCCTTATAAGGACTGGCATAAAAGGGCAAAGCAAAAATACTTTTTATCTTCTCCGTTATCTGTACAGGACATTGTAGGGATAAGGCGTTATTGAGCTATATAAAACTCTGATCATGGCAGGAGGGTTACAGCAATAGCCTAGCCTCGGTTAGATCTTAATTGGCTACAGCATTGCCATCCATTACCCTCACAGGGTACCCATTTTAGTGGCCTCGTACGACATGCATGAGCTACATTGGTGCAATTCTTATCCCGGCCACCACATGGGAGCTAAATTAAATAGAACAAACATCTCAGTTCTTTTTTTTTTTTTTTTTTTTTTTTTGAACATCTCAGTTTAATGCACCTATTATGTTTTGGATAAGTTTTGCTATATATTTAAATATATAGCAAAATATATATAAAAAAAATCAGCTAACGCCTTTTTATTCCCGTATACGGGAGTAGGCGAGGCCATTTAGCCCTATCTAACTTTTGGAGACTGAGTGGGCAGTTCAATCTCTACTGGTACCTAATCAGAGACAGATGGCCCAAAGCTATCACTAATTAAGCGGTACGCAGTGAAGAGAGACGGCTCAAATGTGCCGCCATCTCGTGGTCCCTAACCCTAACACAATATATTTAATGTCTGAAATAATGTGGGTTCTACGGTCAATTTTCTTGAGTTTACAGGACGAAAAACCCGAGTTTCCGGGAGGAAAAACCTGCTTGCCCATACCAGAGATCGACTAACTCGGGAACCGGTCGAAAAAAGGCTTAGAAAAATTTCCTCTAGTTGCCGACTAGACTCGAAACGAAGTCTTCCTTCGTGCGGCCAAGCGCAGTGGTGTGCAAAATCCACTGAGCTACACAGGCTCCTATATATATATATATATATCAAAACTTATCCAAAACATAATAGGTGCATTAAACTGAGATGGTTATTACGTTAATTATTTCAGGAATGTTTAATTTTCTTTTAATTTGTAATTAAACTTTCAAAGAAGTTTTAATTACAAAAACGTCTAGAAATAAAAATAAAAAGGAAAGTTTTATTAAAACTTATATTTCATTTAAATATTACCCACCCAGTGCTCTTCTGTTGATGGAGCAAAGAACTGAGGTTCTCTTTGCCTTGGTCTGTTCCAATAAAGGATTTTTGTTGTTTGCTGAAGTTAACAGAGACTTCTCCAAGCATATTTTTTAGCGATTCGATTGTACAGATTAGGTAACCGTCTTTGATGCTACTTATTTTGTGTGTTCTTCGCATTCCACCGCCTGCCTTTGGATCGCTGTATTCTCAAAAATATTCTGCCTCCGATTCGCGCAGAAAGATGACGATATTTGGGATATCGGCTTCTGGATGAAGCTCTGCATTCCTCATGCCCGTGGAGCATTGAACGGCACGCGGGAGATGTCAGCGATATAGATGGTGAAGAGTAAAGATGACAGCTGGTAGTCCTGGGGAAATACTGCTGTAATCCTGCGTCTGGATTATCTCATTTCCTGTAGTTTCCGATATTCCAGATAGGAACCGATAAGGCTGGTCAGCCTAATGGGGGTTTGACATCGATTCGTTTGTAGAGTAGCTCTCTATGAGCTACGTGGATCTGGCTTTCCTCAGTTGATTGCTGATAGCATCGGAATCTGGCGATGTCTAAAATGTCGAGACGTCCTCTCGTACTATAGTGAGAGATTCTAGTGGTCCCACAACCGCGATATTCCTTGTGGGGGTGAAATCATTGAATATTTTACCGTTCCAAGCAGTGGTCCTGCTTTTCCAGGCTGCGTGTTTGGCGTTTAAGTCGCCTGCCAGCAGCACTGCTTGGTTCGTGTCTAGTATCTCCGCTAAGTCGGTTTGAAGTAGCCGTTTACTGGTAGAATTTTATGAAGAGTGGATTTCCAGGCTAACTGCTTTGGCTGTCTGGATTTCTAATCTTGTAATCTCGATTCCAGGGTGAAAGGTCTGTCGTTTTTGCTGTGCTCAATGTTGCGTTTGATAAAGATACCCCTTCCGCCCCCAGTCTTGGCGATGGGCTAGTCTTTGCGTTACTAAACTTAGTTTCTAAGCCGTGGAATAGCTGTGGGTTTGGTGGAGATAAATTTCGTTTACCAGGATTCGATCGGCGTCGTGAGTTCTTTAAGATCGTGCATTTTGTTTTCTATGCCGCTTGCATTCCCGAAAACGATCTAAATCGAATAAAGTATTCTACGTTCAATAGTCTTCATAGATTAGTGTGAGAATTCCTTGCATTTATCTCACAGACATGTTTATGGTCTCTTGACTAGGGTTGGATTTGTACTGTCCAATAAGCACGTCTGCCAGATTGGTTGCAACTTTGGTGGCTTCATTGAACCCCTTCGGTTGCAGAGGTTTCGATTTCGTTGATTTTATAGATGCCACTACTTCCGCGTATGAGTCGTGTGACTGTTCAAATTTCGGTACGTCTTCGGATTTTTCGTGGTTGGATGTTGTAGATTTTTTCTTCTGAATGAGTGCAGTCATTATCTGTTTCAATGATCTGCTTTATTATTATTCAGAGATAACTTCCCAGCATGAGGAATGAATTCAGGCTTTAATTTAATGTATCAACTGTGTATCGTTTTCTGCTCATTAATGTTCTTTTTAACGTAAAATACTGTATAATTTTACTGTATAATTTTTTAAATTTAAACAATGCTGAAAGAGAATCTGATCGATCATTTGATTAAATGAGTCAGATAAGATTCCTTTCAGTTTTCAATATATAACGAAAGTTGCCTAAAACATAAGAGGTGAATTAAATTAAAACACTTATTTAAACAAAAGTTTCAATTATTTCCCATATTTTTTACTTTGTTCGTATTATTTTATTTTTTGCAAAGACATTTTATGAATGAAAACATTTTATATTTAATAATATTTATACTGTATTTCAGATCCCTTGTAATAAGAGAAAAGTTGAAAAACATTCCATTGATTCTGCCATATCTCTAAAACAGGAGTTTTATTAATCCTCCAGTCCTGTACACAATCAAAACTTTTTCTAGCATGATCTTCGTCAAATCACGCACCGCTATTCGGAGTGAGTTAATGAAACAGTTGGAAACGTAGTTTGAGAGACCGAGTTGGATGTATAAAGGCGAGTCCTAGAAAACGACGACATTGTAAGATATAACAACAGGTCAGCAGATTAATGTATGCCGAAGTCTAGATTCCATGCTTCAACCAGTGAACTTAATCCCTGCCTCGAGAATCAACTTCGCATCATTACGCTACCATTACCCAACTAAATCCACGGGACCAAAATATCCAAGCAAATGCATTTTCTACGCGTTTTTCTTTCCCAGACACATTCAAAGATTCCTTTAGTTGAAGGAACAAGGAAGGTTCTGTTTCCTTCGTGTATGCGAATAAAAGATTTGTATTTGCTGCAGTTGACAAAGATTTGTGGCTTTTCATTCCAAAACTATTGTCTAAGGATTCGCTTTGTAAGATTAAGTAAAATTTCTTTCCAGTGACATCGGTTTCAGTTCACTATCGTGCATCGGCCTTGTAGCATCTGGTGTAATGTCACGTGCGCACTTCCATTTCAGCCAATGTTGTCCGGCATTCTTTCTTCCTCTCTCACACACACATCATCTTCAGGGTGAAGTTCAATGGCGGAACCATGTGGCATGCAGCTGTTTCGCGTGATACAGACGTATACTTTTTAAGCATCTGAAGGATGAATGCCGACGAAAATTCAATAATTGTAGATAATTCAATGCTTCGTCCATTGTGGCAGTTTTATGTTACAGATTCGCGTTTCTCAACCCGGCCTTGCAGCAGGTTGAAGGGCAGTGCTATTATGGCTGAGTATGCGGGAGATGGTGCGGGAAAAACTACACTGACCTGAATATCATTCCGATTATAACCCACAGAATACATTCCAGAACCTCACGATTTGTAATGAACTATCTGAAAATGTATGAATGGTCGACAAACAGATTTTATATTTAATAAAGTCTTATTTTAAAATCAAAATTACTCTTTAATTAAAAAAAAAAAGGAATGAACACTTCTTTCAGACTTTGAAGTTGTAGAAGGAGTAAACATGCCGACCACAGAAGTGGAATCGGATTCATTAAATTGACAAATCTGTTTGAAGCAAACCATAGCATTATTAAAAGTAAAGGAAGTTTTATTTATGTTTAAGTCATATCAGCGATCCTACGAAATACTTCAGCGCCCAAGACCTTTCCAAGTATTCATGGGTAGAATTCCACATTCTACAAATGCTCGTATCAATATAACAAATTATATAGGAACTGAAATGAAAAAAAATCTTTTTTAAAAAAAAATAATTGAGTCAAACTGTGAGATTTCTCTTTTTATTGACGAAAGCACCACTATTAGCCAGTTGTCATCATTAATAATATATGTACGCACAATGCTACCTGATATGAAGCAACACACAAATATTTTTATTTGCATTGTAGAGTTAAAAAATGTATCCGCACAAGGTATTTTCCATAGCTTGTTGAATACCCTTAATGAATCGGGGTTTCATGATGCTTATTTGAAGAAAGATGTTGTTGCCATTGCCCGTAATGAAGCAGCTGTGATGTTGGTTATTCAAAAGGAGTAGTGGCTTTGATTAAGGAACGTTATCCTCACATTTTGGTTTGGCATTGTGCCAACCATAGACTCGAGCTTTCTGTTGGTGATGTTGTAAAATAAGACTTCCCAGAACAAATCAACCACTTAATATCATTTCTTGACAAACTTTAGTCTCTCTATCACCAGTCAACCAAAAATGTCAGAGAACTAGGCAAAGTGGCTGAAGATCTTGACAAGGAAATCTTCAAAATTGGAAGCGTTTTAAGTACACGTTGGGTGACTTCTAGTTTTAGAAGTGTTTCCGCGGTGTGGAAAGATTATGAAGCACTTGTGGCTCATTTTACAGCAGCAAAACAAGATGAAAACAGAAATAAGTCTGAAAGAGTAATGTATGAAGGCCTTTTGAAGAAAATAACAAGTGTTGATTTTTGTTTTCGATCTTGGATTGATGTGTGATGCTCTCCAAGAATTGTCAGAACTTAGTGTTGAACTGCAAGGGATGTTACACTGTACAAAGCTCACAGCAGTATATCAAGGCATATTCGACTGTTTGAAAAGGAAAGTCAGTGGCGGGCCTTTTTATCGTGAAGCTGTACAAGCAGTTGGATATCTGAACTTTAAAGCAGTGACTTTGGAGAAGAGGGTAACCAGTTGATCAACAAATGTGAATCGTTCTCTTGATATTACAAAATTTTATGATTGCTTGAAACAACGAATGGAAAATTGCCTTCTATCTGCAGAAGAGGTGCAAATTCCAGAATGGACAAAAGTGTTCGGCAGTCTACATAATCTCAATCTGTCATCATAATCAGTATTGCACAATCCTGATATCATTTTTTAGCTCTCCTTTGCACTCTCCTCAATATATCAGAATCACAACGGAAACGAGGAGATCAGGAGACCAGACCACACCTTCGTACAATAGTCCAAGTGAGATCTTATCAAGGTCATGTAAAGAGGCAAATGTCATCCTTATCTTTACATGTGAAAGTTAATTTCAGCATTGCATTTATCTTTGGAGTTGTATTGGCAATGCTTGCTACATGGCCTCTGAACTTCAACTTCCTATCTACTGACACTCCTTCCCTAGCCTCATCAGTGTTTCTAGCATAATCCCACCAATATAATATGACATTGGATATCTAATCACGCTGAAGTGAATACCATACATTCTTTCCATTCGTGGGGAATCTTCCACGTCCTGAGACTCATATTAAACATCCTGCTCATAAGAATAGCCAGTTCAGCTGAACATCCTTTTAGCAAACGTGCTGATATCCCATCAGTCCATTTTGCTCAATTCTTTTTCAATTTGTGCAACAGCTCTAATACCTCGTCATCACACTCCTGGTTTTTTTCACCGAGTGAAGAGGTAGCAGTGAGCTCAGTTTTGCATGCACCAGGTTGATAGCTTTTAACAAGATGGGCACTCCTTAGTTGAACAACTTCTTCTACATCTGTCACCCTCACACCTTCTGCATTCAGAAGAGTTATTCTTTCATATTCATTCTTTCTTTTACTTGCAGCATATCGAAAGAATTCTTGTGAGTTGTCTTTAGCACTCAGATCCAGTTTCTTTCCATACAGAGACTTTGCTTTTCGTATAACAGTTGTTACTATTCTAGCCTGCTGCTTATACTTTTCATAACGGACATCATTCTTGTGCACAAGGTATTCCTGCCACATCATAATTTTCTTACGAATCTCTTGCTTAATAAGATTACACATCCATTTGGCTCCTATTGTATTTATTCTTCGAACTCTCGGGACACATTCTGATATCGCACCATTTAAGTATTGCTTAAATGCTTCCCAAGCACTGTCGATGTTCCTTCCATACAGAAACCGATTCCATTCCGCTGAACTCAGTATACTATCAGTTGATCATAATTTCCTGCTTTGTAGTTCAGCATGTAACCTTTTCTGCATGGAACACCGCATGGTCACTGTCACCAACCGGAGACAGAATAGTTGCATTTTTACCTGAAACGCCCTCTGACAGTATAAGAAAATTTAACACTCTTTGACCTGGAGTTCCTCTCTATCACATGCTGCTTGAGGAAGTTGTCCCATTTCAGGATACTTCAAAATACTTCTAAATACTTCAACAGCTCAATAAATGCATTTTCATTCTTCTCGTGAGATTCTACTGCTACCCAATCAATATTTGGATAATTAAAGTCTCCCATTATGATTACTCTTTTCGTGCTCATCGTTTCTATTTGGTGATGCATTTCTTCATCACTAGCAACCGATCCACCAGATCTGTAACAACACGCCACTATGAAATTGGTCTTGTTAGATTCCATCTCACAACAGATAGCTTCAAACTCACTGCCACATGAAATATTGTTAGTAGTATTACTACATTCATAGGTCTCAATTTAACTGGATTCAAGTCATCCGATATCATTAGCAGCACTCCTCCTTCCTAAAAATAGTGTACACTTTACACTCAATACCAGTTAGTATGTCAGATTCTGATAGCTAGATCTCACTAATGCCTACAAACTGAGGTCCCAACATATTGACCAAGGCAACAAAATCTAACCCTTTGTTTCTAAATACTCCTAGCATTCGTGTACAGACATAATAATCTACCAGCATGTTGTTTTGTATACTCCTGTCTGCTGTCTTCATGACACGATTGGACAACTTGCGTTGATGGGTCCGTACCGGACGAACACAAAGCCGAAATCGTTCTCTCCTCGTCAACATTTCAACGACAAAGCCCATTTCAGTTATTAACACAGTTATTATAAGAGTGTCGCTCTTACACTCACATTCTGCCCATTCCTTCCTTCATAACATAGCTTCCCTGACTCTCTGTGTTAAGTCTCATACTAGTTATTAATTTCCAGATACCAAACTCATTCAGGTGTTGGCCGTCCCTCTTATACGAATCCAATATTCCCCTCAAACTCATTCCACGCATTCAAGAACTCGCATCCATTCCTTCTACACAGCCTACGCATCGAACAGTTTTCCATCATAGCCCTTCTTTTTAATTCATTTTTATCATAGCGAGGTAAAATACTAACAATTTTCACTTTCTCTCTCTTCACTCTCTCTCCTCTTCCAACAACCCTTTCATTCCCTCTCTCATACTAAACTTTCAGGTTTCTATTTCAAATTCATTGATATAAATTCGAAAAAAATGAAAATAATAAAAATATTTTAAAGAATTTAAATATTTATTTAACAAAAATATTTAACACAGCTTTTGAGAAAGAACGTAAAATTAACTAAACGTGATGTTGCAAACAAAACAAAGCGATTTATCCCTACACTTTTTATCACTACAGTACTGGAATTTGAAAATATATTTTCAGTGTTCAACTGATTTTGAATTTTACACTTCATGCGTAAAGAGTTTGAATTCCTATGGCTTTCATAACACGTAAGGCTGTTCTATTCTTATCTGAAAACTTGAACTTAAGAAAGATTTTTTTCTTTGAAGTGCAGAATTAAAAAAAACTGATGTTGCCAATAAAACCATTTATCCTGGGCCATAATAACACGTTTAGTGTGTTATACTCTGATAAGATATGTTCTTTTCAAACTCTTTCATTTTTTCTTGAATAATGTTGGTATTAGAGTCTACAGTTCACCTCTGAAACCCGCTGATCTTTTCTTTTTTAAAACATTCATTCACACTCTTCTTTTCAATGTGATATTCCAAGATATCCTACAGGAACTCATCCTATTTCAAAGCCCCTTGTATACTTTGTGTCTTCGAATCAGCATGATGATATCCACATCACCAATGACACAGCACACAAGACTTTCTTGTTTCTTGTGCTGCGTTGCATCTTTAGGTTGCAACATGGTATTATTATTATTATTATTATTATTATTATTTGACACCTCCAGGGAGTCCAAAGACTCATCGAGGGAGAGTGTGCCAACAGCATCGAACGATTGTCCCCTTCCAACTACTAACCGTGCTCAAACTTACTTAACTGAGCCATTAGTAGCAGAGGCTCTACCAATCGACCAACCTTTGCCGGCGATTAGTAATGATTAATACGCGTCGTGAACAGAAATCCTGCATGTTCTTTCCGTGATTATTATTTTTTTCTCAAAATTTTCCCAACACATTTCTGTGTATTCTGTAATCATCTCCTATGATGTTGTTTAGATATCCAACAAGTTTTCGTGTTTTTTTTCTGCTGCAAAATACTTCATCACTTCACCAAATCTTAAGTAGTTTCTTTAAAAAACTAAACAATATTACAAAGTGAAACTCAGGTTAATGTATAATAATAAGGTGCCCTTTCTGAACGAAACTCGCTTTGCAATTACAATGGTTCAAAGTGTCGCTGTTAATTGGAGCTAAGGTACTTATTGAACTATTTTGATGAACCTGCATGCATAAAACAAGAAAACACGCAACCAGAAAAGCGTCTCTGATTAATGTTGATATCGCTGTTTTAATTAGAATTGACAGAACCGAAAATTGATAGAAGGTTTACTCTTTTCCACACCACCTCAGGGGTAGAGTACCAGGCGCGCTTTTTTTTAACGTGGTATCTCCAATAGGCCTAATCCACGAATTCGTAAATTTCAATATTTATCAGTTTACTTTGTGACAAAAGAGTTGAATATCATTTTTCATGTCAAGAAAAAATGATATTATTATTATTATTATAACGGCTATTATAGCCTGTTTTTTGATATTATGATTAATATCATGATATTATTAATATAAAGACTGATTAGCAGAAAATATCCATCAACCTGTTTCTGTATCAATATTTGTACCACTGTTGTGCAATTGTTGTTGTTGTCACCCTGTAGAACAACAACAACAAGTGGTGACAACAACAACAATTGTTGTTGTTGTCACCACTGCTGAGAAAAAGGCCTCCACCAAGTTATTCCATTCGATTCTATTTTGGGTTGTTCTCGATCAGGTTGGTCCTGATGTTAGAGTAACTCTTCATCTAGCTTTTGTCTACCCCTATTTCTCTTGTCGCTTGTTTAGTTGCTAGTGATCATATTTGTGATCCATATGTTAGAATGGGCAGTATGATCATCATACTGCCCATTCTGACATATGCAGAAAATGCTAAAATGCAGAACTTCATATTATGAAGTTTGCATTTTAGGCTGATTGGTAGTACTGCCTTCATTGACTTTTAAACTCCATAATTTCAATAATTTGATTGATAATATGTAAATAATCAGTGGTTGAAAAACTTTTTCTAAATCCTGCTTATTCATAGGGTTGGTTCTCATCTAGTTGGCTTCTAATTCTATTTTGAATAATCCTTATAAATATTGCATAATTATATGAAATTAGAATTAGCGGTCTCTAGCCACTTCGTTGGTACTGTTTGTGTATGTAGCAAGCCATTGAATACTTGAAGAAGTTCTGGTAATAGTTCCACGAATCTATTTTGTAGAATTCTGCTGGAATTTGATAACCGCCCTGTGCTTTGACATTTTTGATTTGTTTGACTGCTTGTTCAATTTCTTTTTTCGGTGACTTCCGAGATAGGATTTGTTTGGTTGTCTGTTAGATTATTTGCTTGATTACTTGAATATAAGGAAAAAGAAAACCAGGACGTCCTCTTAAACGATTCAACGATGACTTCTAAGGCGGGAACAGGCCATACTAGGCCTAAATCCTTGATACGTAGATGATGACTTGAATATAATTATTGGTAAATTGTTGCTATTTTAAGAATTTCGGAACTGTTATTGGTTTTGTAGAAAAACTCATCTTCTAAAGAAGGGATCGAGGATTTGTCATTTTTCTAATTTCTCTTTTGACTCATTTGTTTACTTCAACAAATTCTATTTTGTTTTGTATTGATTGGAATCTTTTTTCTTTAGTAGTTCTCTTTGTTTTATTAAGTTTTCGGTGTTATCATTTATTTTTAACTCTTTAGTTCTCTTGTGCTACTCAGGGGTTGGTATCTTGCCTTCATTACTTCCTCTTTATTATCGCAAAGCTTTCGAGTATTATTTAATCTGGTTGATTTTCGAGTTGCTAATATTTGCCTTAAGTTGTCTCTGAATCTTATGGTTTCTTTGTAGATCTTGAACTCCTGGTTATCTGTTTCTCAACCAGTTATTCCTGTTTTTGGTTTGTGGAAGCAGACGGTTTCTCTTTTTTAATCTATGATCTGAATTAAAGTTGAAATTCTTGAGAACTTCAAAGTTATATAGACGAAGTGAATCTGTTAATAATCCATAGTCTATTTCGTTTATTGATTTTCATCGGGTGAAATCCATGTCCTTTTTCTATTTTTCTCTTTCCCTAAAGAAGAAATTTCCAATTTTCAGCTGGTCGTTAAAGAAGATTTGTAGGAGTCGCCTTCCTCTTTCGTTCCTTTTCTGGCTGCCATAGTTCCAAGAACTAAATCTTCTGCCTTTTGTCACTTAGTACCTAAATGGACATTATAATGACTTGGAAGTTGGGTGTTGTTGCTAGTGTAAGTTCATCAAGAACTACTCTATTATTTTCCTGATCATAGTAGCTTGTGGTTGGAGCATAAACCTCTATTACTGTTAGGGATTTATTTTTTTCCTAATTCTAATTTTCGCATCTTCATTCGCCTGGGAGAGATTCGTCAAAAGCGATATACAAGCAAGTCCACAAGAGACAATCTCATGAAAGCCAGCAGACAGAAAAAACCAGTTGCCAAGGACTTGAACGCATTGCAAGACAACACACCAATCTTCCTATCCAAATATTTAACACCATTCAATCAGAAGCTGTTGTACCAAGAAAAAAACCAAAAGAAGAATAAATTACCAATTTTTGTGGATCAGAGATGCCAAGATACTCTTGAGGAAGTCACAAACGTCAAAACCGATACAAATTAAAATAGCAGAAGACAGAAAGGCTGCGATAGTGAAAACAAAAGTCTCCTAATTAGTTGAAAAAGAAGACAACAAATAAAATGAATATGAACCACCAAGACAGATGCAATAACACCAGAACATATCGGCAATTTCATTTGATCAGACCTTTCAGATCATTCATTTGACCTCCCAAACATCAGCCTACTTCCAACACAGCAATCAGATCAATAAAAAAAAGAAAATAATATATCTAATCAGTGTCATCCTCAGATAAGCGTATTAAAAAGCTTCGAGGATGCAAGCTGAGACATTACATCTCAACTGAGATCAAAAGAAAGGATAAAATATATATTTACGTGTAGCTCAGTAGAAGTGGCGTTTGCACTCTACAGCGCTTGACCGCACGAAGAAAGGGTTTGGTGGTTCAAATCTAGTCGCCGACTAGAGGAAATTTTTCTAAGCCTTTTTTCGACCGGTTCCCGAGTTAGTCGATCTCTGGCACACGGGCAAGCGGGTTTTTCCTCCCGGAATCTCGGGTTTTTCGTCCCGTAAACTCAAGAAAATCGACCGCAGAACCCACATTATTTCCAGACATTAAATATATTGTGTTAAGGTTAGGGACCACGAGATGGCGGCACATTTGAGCCGTCTCTCTTCACTGTGTACCGCTTAATTAGTGATAGCCTTGGGCCATCTATCTCCGATTGGTACCATTGGAGATTGAACTGTCCACTCAGTCTCCAAAAGTTAGATAGGGCTAAATGGCCTCGCCTACTCCCGTATACGGGAATAAAAAGGCGTTAGCTGATTTTTTTTTTTTGATATATATATATATATATACGGGAATAAAAAGGCGTTAGCTGATTTTTTTTTTTTGATATATATATATATATATATATATATATATATCAAAAAATTTTTTGTTAATGTTGTAAATTCTTTGCTGTTAATGATATATATATATATATATATATATATATATATATATGTAGAAAGTATTTTTACCTTGGGTATAAATATGTTAAAGATACCAAGCAATTTAAAACCTGGTTTTAAACCTGGCAAAATCGAGGAACGTTGGGCGTTCCTCGCCGCAAACAAAGCGATACGAGAATAGACGGATAAAACAGGCAATAAAAAGAAAAAAGGTCTTACCAAAGCTGGGGTACTACTGCGGAATCTGAGCATGGAGCTCTCTTTTCGAGCCGTTGAAACTGGATCTTCTTGAGAGGTAGACGTCTGCCTTCGGCCGGAGCTTTCTCGGGGGTCCTCGGGAACTGTCTCTGGAATCCGCTGCGTTCTGTCGATATTGAGGTCTCTTCAGTGAGGTCTCGTCAGAGGAGGGATTAGATCTGGTGTCCTTCACGCAGCAGATTAGCAGTTCAATCGGAGTTTACTACTGTACCGTAGGTTCGTGCTCGATAAACAGAGCAGGTAAGACTTTTAGTTCTACTTTTAGTTCTAGCTTATTTTCATAAGCCTAGCCATGGATAAGTCCTTCGACGATCTCAATTTTCAGGAACTTTTGACGCTTTTCAGGGATTTAGGCAACTTGCTACACAAAAAATGGCCAGATAAAATCGGAGCACACCAGATCCTTGAAGCGGAGACAGAGGATACCCATCCCTCTAAACTTCCTCACCCTTCACATGACAACGCCTGCGAGCCAGCAATAACTACTGAAGACATCTCTCCTTCAAACTCCAGTAGCTTTCAGGAAGTTAAACGGAAGAAGAGAAAGAAAAAATCCCCTGCGACACATCCTGAAATAATACCTCAGACGTCGGAAACTACAGCTCCAATGGATACATCAGCGCTAGCTGATGAAAGAACAGGGACATTGACACAGCCCAAAGAGAGGATTCCGCCAGTAATCTTGAGAGCTAAAGAAAACTGGTCGTCACTTGCTGAGACGATGAAGAACAATAACATCAAGTTCTCATCAGCTAAAAACACCGACGATGGAGTCCGCATACAGCCCGAAGGAGAAACGGACTACCGCCAGCTCACCAGACTTATGGATGAACAGAAAGTCCCATATCACACCTACCAACTAAAAAGCGAAAAAAACCTTAAAGTAGTCATCAGAGGTCTGGCAGAAACCATAACTACTGATGAAATAGCTACGGACCTCAGATCACAAGGTCTTGAACCAATTAAGATCTCGCGCATGTACCGCGCAGACAAGCGCCCCATGCCTCTGGTCTTAGTGGAGATCAGTAAAGACCACAGAGCAATTTACGACCTTACTATAGTCTGCAACTTAGTCATCAAGACCGAACCACTCAGAAGAAAGGCATCCGCCGGTCAATGCCACCGCTGCCAAAAATTTGGGCATGCACAAAAGTTATGTAAAGCAGATTACAAGTGTGTAAAGTGTGGTGACAACCATCCCTCGCACACTTGCACAAAATCATCGTCTACACCTGCTAAATGTGCGAATTGTGGCGGCCCCCATCCAGCAAATTTTAAAGGCTGCTCAATTCACCCATCTAACCAACGGAAGACTAGAGCGGCGTTGGCTCCGCCCACTGAGATTCAAGACACGAAACCTTCGCCGGAAGTCACAGTGCGGAGTGTTCCCGCCGATAAAACATACGCTTCTGCGGTCTCTCCCCGGATTTTACCCGTAGCCTCGACAGATTACAATGAAAATTCTGCACAGATTCTTGCTGCCTCACTAGGGGAGATGCTAATAGCCTTTAGCAAGATGAACCCCAGCCAAGCCGACACTAAGAAATTCCTCAGGAATGCTCAAGTCATCTTCTCCATGATCACCCAATGACATGCTCCTGCATCTCGATGCTGATATCCCAGATATTTCCACATTGCTTCGTAACACTACCGCTACTTTTTCACCTAAGCAGCTTCTCATACCGAGCAACTCATTCAGGAGTTTTCTAAGCGCCCGAAAGCTGCACTACCTTTCGGCTCACGCGCTTCCGCAATGCCCTAATCAGGGTGAGCCGAGTGCTCGCTAACCTTTAAAATAAGTCTTTTTCATACCGATGACGGGATCAGAATCCACGGGATTGACATCCATCAAGCCACAGAAGTTAACAGTTAACAGAGGTCTCGTCAGATCGATACTGAACTGAGTGTGTCGAGTAGATTTTGATCCGTGTAGTATTACAGCAGTGAAGCTAAGTTTTGTTTTTAAGAGTGAAGTTAAGATTTTATTTGTGATTATTTGATGCATCAACAGCGTGCTCGATCATCAGAGCAGGTAAGACTTTTATTTTATTTTATCTTCAAAAACATTTTCCAGACCCTCTACTGTTCCCAGCCCTGTGCAGCACTCAGTGTTGAAGGGACAAGGCAGGTCCTTCCCCCACATCAAGTCTAGATTATGGATTCACCATATGAAGATCTCTCCTTCAAAGAACTTCTAGCTATCTTTCGGCAAATTGGTAACATCCTACACACCAAATGGCCAGGAAAGATAGAAGTTCATCAGATTATGGAGGTCGAGACAGAAGACCCTCAAACCTCCGAAAATTCTCCTAGCCTCACACATGACAGCGTCAATTCCTCCGCTGCAGAAACTGTCACAGATTCTAAGGATTACCAAGAAGTCAGCAGAAAGAAGAGAAAGAAAGGGTCTCTTGCTGCAGAACCTGAATCTGCACCTGAAATGGACACATCAGCACAATCTAGTGCAAGCACGGAGACAAATATACCGACACAGTCCAAAGAGCGGATCCCACCAGTAGTCCTGCGATCGAAGGAAAAATGGTCGTTACTCGCAGAGACGATGAAGAAAAGTAACATAAAGTTCTCGTCAGCCAAAAACACAGATGACGGAGTACGCATACAGCCCGAAGGAACAACGGACTACCGCCAGCTCACCAGACTTATGGACGATCATAAAATTCCCTACCATACTTACCAACTTAAAAGTGAAAAGAACCTCAAGGTAGTGATCAGAGGATTAGTAGAAAATATAACAACAGAAGAAATAGCTACTGACCTCAGATTACAAGGCTTGGAGCCAGTCAAGATTTCGCGAATGTATCGCGCAGACAAGCGCCCCATGCCTCTGGTCTTAGTAGAGATCAGTAAAGACCAGAGGGAAATTTATGATCTTAAAATAGTCTGCAACTTGGTCATCAAGACCGAGCCACTACGAAGAAAGGCATCGGCTGGTCAATGCCATCGCTGCCAAAAATTTGGGCATGCGCAAATGTTATGCAGAGCAGACTACAAGTGTGTGAAGTGCGGTGGCAAACATCCCTCGCACACTTGCGTCAAGCCAAAGACCACACCTGCTAAATGTGCGAACTGCAGTGGCCCACATCCTGCAAACTACAAGGGTTGCTCTCTCCACCCATCAAACCTTCAAAAGCCTAGACAGGAATTAACCCAGCCCACTCAGAAAAATATTGTGAGATCTGTGCCTGAAATCCAAGTGCAAAAAGTCACACCAGATAAATCATATGCTTCTGTGGTTTCCTCGAGTAACATTAAGGTACTCCCTGCAACTAGCTGTCAAAATTCCTCAGCAATACTCGCTGCCTCACTTGGGGAGATGCTAATGGCCTTCAGCAAAACAAATCCAAGCCAGGCCGACACCAGCAAATTCCTTAGGAATACTCAAGCCATCTTCTCCATGATTAATGACTAACCCGGCTTTAACATCAAATTCTATGCAGATAATATTCTGGAATGCAAACGGTCTAAACAGCAAAATTTTGGAATTACAGGAGCTTACAGATCATTTGCAAATTGATATTCTCCTCATTAACGAGACGCACCTACGTCCCTGCGATAATCCCAAACTCAGAAACTACTCGTTACTTAGAAATGACAGACTAAATGCCAGAGGTGGTGGCACTGCCATCTTTGTCAGAAGAAACATTCGCTATAATGAGACTAAGAAGATTACTACATCTAACCTCGAGGTGACAGGCATAGAAATTCTTACCAACAATGCAGGCAGCTTAAAGATGTATTCTGTATACAACCCCCCTGGCAAACCTCTACTCCCCTCTGATCTCTCTCAGCTAGTGGATACAAATGAAGCAGTAATAGTAGCAGGAGACCTCAATTCCAAGCATCCTTTATGGAACAGCAAAAGCTGTAACAACAACGGAATGATCCTCTACAACTTTGCCTTGCAGAGAAATATCGTTATTGCAGGCCCGATTGAGCCAACACATTA
This sequence comes from Typopeltis vanoorti, assembly GCF_054136105.1. Taxonomy (NCBI): domain Eukaryota; kingdom Metazoa; phylum Arthropoda; class Arachnida; order Uropygi; family Thelyphonidae; genus Typopeltis; species Typopeltis vanoorti. The sequence goes on along the minus strand of NC_143568.1, from coordinate 99,187,287 downwards.
CGGAGCGACCGGCAGACCTGATGTTTTGGATATTGCTATTTTTAACAATATTTCTCATCAATTCCGACTTCAAGTAGTTGACGAGCTAAGCTCAGATCACAATCCAGTACTCTTAAGTCTAGGGGAGGAACCTGAGCTCATTCCCAGCCAATCCCACACAAACTTTGCAAAATTCAAGACTAAAATGAACACTATTATAGACTCAGTACCGACTATTTCCACCCGTGAAGAAATCGACGCGGCAGTCAACAATCTTGAATGTAAAATACAGGCTGGCTTATCCGCAGCTTGCTCTACTTCTACCCCAGCTCAAGTAAACTTACTTCCTGCAGAAATCCTTGCTCTGATAAGGAACAAAAATAGGCTCAGACGCCGCTATCACAACACGCTATCTCCGCAAGACCGTCAAGAACTAAACAGAGCGTCCAACCTCGTCCGTTACGCTCTAAAAGATCACAGAAACCAGCAATGGGAAAGAAAACTCTGTTCTCTCAAAACCGAAGATAATTCTCTGTGGAAGTTGACTAAAGCTCTCCGTACAGATCGCTCTAACATCCAGCCCATTCACGGAGAAAGTGGTCTTGTTTACAGAGATGACGAAAAAGCAGAAGCACTCGTTCAATCCCTCCAACTTCAGTGCCGTCCTAATTATGCACAAGCGGATCTAGTCTTCATAGAAAAAATACACCGTAAGGTACGCTCTGTGCTTCGGAGACCTTGTAGCTGTGAAAATATCTGCCCCACCTCACCTAAAGAGGTCTATTCAATCATCAAGAAGCTCAAAAACAAAAAAGCCCCTGGTCCAGACGAAATTACCAACAAAACAATCAAGGCCCTCCCACACAAAGCTGTCATGCATTTAGTAGCGATTATCAATGCAATTCTGAGAATTAATTATTTCCCCTCAAGATGGAAACAAGCCGATATTTTCCTTATTCTCAAGCCTGGTAAAGCGCCTCAGATGCCACAGAGCTATAGACCCATCAGTCTTCTATCATGCCTAGGAAAAATAGCAGAAAGAGTCATTCTCAACCGACTTAATGAGGAGGTGATTAAAAATAACATCATTCCGAAAGAACAATTTGGTTTCCGTACTGGACATAGCACTACACATCAAATTCACAGACTGACTGAGTTCATCACTACAGGCTTTAACTGGAAACAGCACACAGGAGCTATCTTTTTAGATGTTGCAAAAGCTTTCGATACAGTCTGGCACAAAGGTCTCATCTACAAATTAATTGCAGCCAACATCCCTCTTTATCTTACCAAAATTATTAACTCCTTTCTACAGGACCGTAAAATTCAGGTTAAGTTGCGTGGAATTAGATCCTCACTGAAAAAAATCACTGCTGGTGTCCCTCAAGGCTCGCTGCTCTCACCGCTGCTTTTTAACATCTTTGTTTCTGATGTTCCTAGCACATCACTAACCACTATAGCTAGTTATGCGGATGATATGGCTATTCTTAGCAGATCTCTCAGGCCTAATATAGCTACTCAGCGATTACAAACTGCAGCAACAAATTTAGAAGACTGGTTCAAAAAATGGAGAATATCTGTAAATGCCGATAAAAGCACTGCCATTCTTTTCACAAGAAGACAAGCATCTCATGTTGGAGAAGTTAAACTTTTTAACACAGCCATCCCATGGAGATCTAGCACCAAATATCTGGGCATTCAACTAGATAACCGTTTAAACTTTAACTCCCACATAGTTTATGCATGCAAAAAAGCAAACTCTGCAATTGCACAACTCTATTCTCTCCTCAATAGAAGAAGTCAAGTCAGCACTGATAACAAACTACGGATCTACAAAACAATTATCAGACCATCGTTAACTTACGGATCACCAGCCTGGGGGCACACTTCCCCCACAAACATCAACAAGCTACAAGTTATACAAAACAAGTGCCTCCGTATGATCTTCAACGCTCCGTGGTTTGTCCGAAATACTCTCTTACATCGAGATGCCGATATTCTAGATATTCCCACTTTCCTCCATAACAGTGCTACTGCTTATTTTGCCAAAGCAGCTGTTCATCCAAATCAACTCATTCAAGAGTCATCAAATTATGACGAACACGATAGGTGGAAACACAAGCGCCCGAAAGCTGCTTTGCTTATCGATTCTGGTACCTCCATACAACCCTAAATAGGGTGAGCCAGGTGCTCGCTAACACTTAATTCATGACTACTCATACAGATTAAGGGATCGAAGTCCACGGGACTGTAATCCATCTAGCCAAATCAGGTTATCAGGTTATCACAAAATACACCGACAGACGCGGCATGCACTAACGCACCACAACCAGCAACCGAATATCCGCCCAACATCCCCAAAAGAAATACGCGAAATAATTAAACATCTTAAAAATAAAAAAGCGCCGGGTCCAGACAAAATCACGAACAAAGTAATCAAACACCTACCACACAAAGCACTCATGCACATAGTCGTCATCACAAACGCGATGCTCAGGCTTAGCTATTTCCCAAACCGTTGGAAGACTGCAGACATAATGCTGATCCCCAAACCAGGAAAAGACCCGAAATTCCCACAAAATACCGACCCATCAGTCTCCTCTCCTGTCTCGGAAAAATATCCGAAAAAGTAATCCTGACCAGACTACAAGAAATAGCCACCAAGATCAACATCATCCCAAACGAACAATTCGGGTTCAGACCACACCACAGCACGGTACAACAAGTACAAAGAATCACAGAATACATCACACACGGTTTCAATTGGAAACAACAAACCGGTGCCATTTTTCTCGACATAGCCAAAACTTTCGACAAAGTATGGCACATCGTTCTCCTACATAAACTACTAACAGCAAAAGTACCAATACATCTAGTCCTCCTGATCAGCTCATACTTAAAAAACAGAAAGTTCCGAGTGAAAATACAAGGAACAATATCCACTGAACGCAAAGTCACAGCGGGAGTTCCACAAGGCTCACTACTTTCCCCCCTACTATTTGCCATCTACATGGCTGATATCCCACCGAACAAGACAACGTTTCCTGCCTACTACGCAGACGACACAGCCATTTTAACCAGATCCCTATGCCCAAAACTAATAACAAAACGACTACAAACCGCAGCAAATGAACTCGAACTCTGGTTCAAAAACTGGAGGATCGACGTAAACGGAGACAAAAGCGCAGCAATACTGTTCACAAGAAGGAAAAAATCCCCCCACAACTCAGTACACATATTCAACAAAACAATACCATGGGTAACAACAACGAATTACCTAAGAATACAACTTGACAAAAAACTACACTTCAATACCCACATTGCACACATATGCGCCAAAGCAAACACACTAATAGCCCAAACATACCCACTAACCAACAGACGCAGCTGCTTAAGCATAGACAACAAACTACTCATATACAAATCAATAATAAGAACCATAATAACATACGGATCACCCGCGTGGAGTCACACAGCACCTTACAACATCAAAAAACTCCAAACAATACAAAACAAATGCCTAAGAATGTCATTTGTCGCCCCATGGTTCATACGAAACACACAACTCCATCGAGAAGCAAAAGTACCGACAATTCTCAAATTCCTCCAACAAACGGCCATAAATTACTTCACACAAGCAGCCACTCACCCAAACCAACTAATAAGGACAGCGACAGACTATAATGAACATGATAAAATGAAACACAAACGCCCCAAAATAATCCTGCTATTCCAAAGCTAACTATACACCACACAGCCCGAATTTAGTCTGTTTGCTTACTTGGGAAATGTAATAAAACCAGGTTTAAAATTGCTTGGTATCTTTAACATATTTATACCCAAGGTAAAAATACTTTCTACATTTATATCTCCTCCAGAGATTTTTATTTAATAAGGTTAAAACACCTTATGGTAACTTGTTTTGGTGAAATACTTACAAGCTCTGTATTACTAAATCTTGTGACTTAAACTGGTGTGATGGAGATCCAAGCCCTTGGCTTTTACTCCCTTTGTCTTGTATGTGTGTCTCTTGAGGGAGGGGGGGAGTAGTTATTGAGCAAGTGCTCGCCCTATTCGGGCTGTGTGGTTTATGGTTAGCTTTGGAACAGCAGGATTGTTTTGGGGCGTTTGTGTTTCATTTTATCCTGTTCATTATAATCTGTCGCTGTCCTTATTAGTTGGTTTGGGTGGGTGGCTGCTTGTGTGAAGTAATTTGTGGCTGTTTGTTGGAGGTATTTGAGAATTGTCGGTATATTTGCTTCTCGATGGAGTTGTGTGTTTCGTATGAACCATGGGGCGTCAAATGACATTCTTAAACATTTGTTTTGTATTGTTTGGAGTTTTTTGATGTTGTAAGGTGCTGTGTGACTCCACGCGGGTGATCCGTATGTTATTATGGGTCTTATGATTGATTTGTAGATGAGTAGTTTGTTGTCTATGCTTAAGCAGCTGCGTCTGTTGGTTAGTGGGTATGTTTGGGCTATGACTGTGTTTGCTTTGGCGCATGTGTGTGTAATGTGGGTATTGAAGTGTAGTTTTTTGTCAAGTTGTATTCCTAGGTATTTCGTTGTTGTTACCCATGGGATTATTTTGTTGAATATGTGTACTGCGTTGTGGGGGGATTTTTTCCTCCTTGTGAACAGTATTGCTGCGCTTTTATCTCCGTTTACGTCGACCCTCCAGTTTTTGAACCAGAGTTCGAGTTCATTTGCTGCGGTTTGAAGTCGTTTTGTTATCAGTTTTGGGCATAGTGATCTGGTTAAAATGGCTGTGTCATCTGCGTAGTAGGCAGAAATCGTTGTTTTGTTCTGTGGGATATCAGCCATGTAGATGGCAAATAGTAGGGGGGAAAGTAGTGATCCTTGTGGAACTCCAGCTGTGACTTTGCGTTCAGTGGATATTATTCCTTGTATTTTCACTCGGAATTTTCTGTTTTTTAAGTATGAGCTGATCAGGAGGACTAGGTGTATTGGTACTTTTGCTGTTATTAGTTTATGTAGGAGACCGATGTGCCATACTTTGTCGAAAGCTTTGGCTATGTCGAGGAAAATGGCACCGGTTTGTTGTTTCCAATTGAAACCGTGTGTGATGTATTCTGTGATTCTTTGTACCTGTTGTACCGTGTTGTGCTGTGGTCTGAACCCGAATTGTTCGTCTGGGATGATGTTGTTTTTGGTGGCTGTTTCTTGTAGTCTGGTCAGGATTACTTTTTCGGATATTTTTCCGAGACAGGAGAGGAGACTGATGGGTCGGTAATTTTGTGGGAATTTCGGGTCTTTTCCTGTTTTGGGGATCAGGATTATGTCTGCAGTCTTCCAACGGTTTGGAAAATAGCTAAGCCTGAGCATTGCGTTTGTGATGGCAACTATGTGCATGAGTGCTTTGTGTGGTAGGTGTTTGATTAATTTGTTCGTGATTTTGTCTGGACCCGGCGCTTTTTTATTTTTAAGGTGTTTAATTATTTCGCGTATTTCTTTTGGGGATGTTGGGCGGATATTCGGTTGCTGGTTGTGGTGCCTTAGTACATGTCTTGTCTGTCGGTGTATTTTTGTGATAAATGTTAGGTCTACGTTCTTGTAGTTGGGGCTGAATTGTAGTTCTAGGCTGTCCGCGAAAGCTTCCGCTTTTTCGTCATCGCGGTAGACCGTGCCGTGTTCCCCATGAATTGGTGGTACATAGCTTGACGTGTTGCGAAGGCTTTTGAGGAGTTTCCATAGTGCTTGGTCGTTTGGTTGTATAGAACGGAGTGTGTTTTCCCAGTGTTGGTTGCGGAAATCTCTGATTGCATAGCGGACTAGTTGAGTAACTTTGTTGAGTTCTTGCCGGTCTTGTGGCGCTAGTGTTTTGTGATATTGTCTGCGTATTTTATTTTTGTGTCGAATGAGTTTTCTGATGTCTTCTGGGAGTTGGTTTGGTTTCGTGTTGGATGTAATCGAGGTTACTGCTGCTAGGCTTAGCGTTATTTGTTTTTCTAGGTTGGAGACTGCAGTTTCGATATCTTGTTTCGTGGAGATGATAGGTATGGGTCCTATGGTGTCCTTGATTTTTGTGGGTAGTGTCCAGTTTGTGGTGGTAGGGTTTGTAGTTGTTTTTTCGGGTGTAGCGCCCAGCTGGAGTAGGACTGGGTTATGATCTGAGCTTAGATCGTTTATTGTTATTAGCTGGTATTGATGGTTCACGTTTCTCATGATAACTATGTCTAGTACGTCTGGTCGCCCTAACGTGCCGTAGTGTGTGGGTTCGATCGGTCCTGCGACTACAATGTTCCTGTTAGCGATGAAATTGTGTAGGATTTTGCCGTTTTTGTTTGCAATCCTGCTATTCCATGCTGGGTGTTTAGCGTTTAAGTCACCAGCCATTATTATGGTTTCATTATTGTCTAGTAGCTGTGACAGGTCTGTGGTAGATATGTGTTTGTTTGGAGAGTTGTATGTGGCATAAATTTTGAGGCTGTTTGTGTTGGCTAGGTGAACTTGTAGTCCTGTGACTTCTAGGGTTGTGAGCTGGGGGGGTTTTATTTCGTTAAATCTAAGTTGTTTCCTGATGAAGATAGCTGTTCCTCCACCTCTGGCTGTTGTTCTGTCGGTTCTGAATAGGTGGTAGTTTATTAGTTTTGGGTTGTCTGATGGGCGTAGGTGAGTTTCGTTTATTAGTATTATGTCTGTGTCTATGCGTTGTATGAATTCTCTTAGTTCGTGCATTTTGTTGAGTATGCCGTTTGCATTCCAATATATTATCTGTAGTGAATTGTTGGTGTTGGTTGTGTTATTCATGAGTGAGGGTAGAGAAGATTACTTGTGCGTTTTTCATGAAGTGTTTTGTTGATTCTTGGGTGGGATTTGTCTTACTGAATGCCAGTAACATTTCGCCTAGGGCGGCTGTTATTTTGGCTGAGTTGGGTGGTTGGTTGTGGGTGGTGGGTTCTTGGTTTGTTCTTACTATGTCAGCATATGTTGCGTTTACTCGGGTAGTTGTGGGGGTTGCTGGTTTTGATGTGGGTGGCGTGTGTTTGTTTGTGTCTGTTGTGGAACTTGGATCTCTTGTTTTCCGTGTTGTCACTTCATTGGTTGGGTGTTTAGGGCATCCCTTATAGTTTGCAGGGTGCGGGCCGTCGCAGTTTGCACATTTTGCTGGAGTTGTACGGGGTTTAGTACAGGAAGCTGTGGGGTGTTTGGCTCCACACTTCAGGCATCTGAACTCTGCCTTGCATCGGCTCTGGGCGTGTCCGTACTTTTGGCATCGGTGGCACTGTCCGGTTGATGCCCTCCTTCGAAGTGGTTCCATTTTGATGATGAGGTCGCACACTGTTCTTATATTGTATATTTCATGTTTGTCTTTATCTATCTCGATTAGTATTAGCGGCATCGGGGTTTTGTCTCCTCTATGCATTCTCGAGACTTTTATGGGTGCAAAGCCCTGTCTTGTGAGGTCTGCTTTTACTTCTTCTGTTGTTATTGATTCGACTACTCCCCTTATTACAACTTTCAAGTTTTTCTCGCTTTTTAATGCGAATGTGTGGTAAGGGATCAGTGAGTCGTCTAGTTTTTTAGTGAGGTTTCTGAAATCTGTTACTGTTTCGGGTTGTATTCGTATTCCCTCCGCTGTATTTCTTGCTGTAGAGAACTTGATCTGGCTGTGTTTCATGATATTTGCTGTCTCCGTCCATTTTTCCTTCGATCGGAGGATAACTGGAGGAATGCGTTCTTTTTTTGTGTTGGTTGATGCGTCCATTGGTGTTTCCTGTTCTCCTGTGTCCGTGACCTTTCGTCGTTTGTTTCTGTTGATTACTTCGAAGTCTTCCGTCTTGTCTTCTGAGTTTGAGTAGTGTTCTTGTGGGGTGGGTTCTGGTTGTTCAGTTTCTAAGTCAGTGGGGCCATGAGGTTCTTCGTCGTTTGGTGCTGATTGTATGAGTGTTACAGTGCCCGGATATCTGGTTTCCAGTTCTGAACCTATCTTTCTGAAGAGTGTTATTAATTGTTCATAGCTAAAGTTTGTTAACGTTAGTTCCTCCATTTGGATCTGCCGGTATACTATTGTGAGTTGGTAGTGGATGGGTAATAGTAAATAGAATAGAAAATTTACTTACGGTGTCCGGATTCTCTTCCATGCACCTTCTTTAGCTGTTTCGTACAGACGATCCTAATCCACTTGTAGATGCGAGTTAATTCACACACTCTGTATACTATATATCCTATTTGACTATCGATCATCCAAATTTTTCAATGCTTCAATACACTTTAAACTTCCGACCTTGAACTGCTAAACTCCCTTGAACTGCTAAACTGCTGTGTTAAAGACACTCAGTCTCAGCGATCACCTTGAACTGCTGCGTGAAGTTCACAATAACCTTTTCATCCAGTAAATCCAAGATCAAAATAGTAAAATCTTTGGAACTTCCTGTTTTCAGATATCGCTTTTATGACGCAGAAATGTATTCCTGCAAAGTTTTGCAGCATTTGGATCACTAGATGGCGCTACATAAGGCCTCAACAAGTGTTTACTTTAAATTTGATCATAATTTGCTTGGTATTGTTATATATATATATATATATATATATATATATATATATATATATATTTCAAAAAATAGATTTAATGACTCCAAGACCGAGATAACATATAAAGATTTTAATGATAAATACTACTAGTTTCGGCATATAGCAGCCTTCTTCAGGTATTTATAAAGGAAAGTAATACTAATAAACATTGAATTATTTAAATAAACAAACTGGAAATTACAGGTACAAATTGCCTCACATAATCGATACATAAAAACGTTGTATTTTTCAAGTTGTTCCAACTGGCGTGCCATTGTTTGTTGCAATTGTGCGTGCAAGTTCACGTGAACGCTAATATTGAATAACTGCAGCATGGCTATCTGGGATGTTATAACTTAAATTATTATTTAAGTGGACCGGGTTCAGTAGGATTTCCCGTGATTCTACGATTTTTCTTTCAAACTCATCTTCACAGCGAAAAATATTTTCTGATCTATTCCAGCATACAGAGTGGCTTTGTTGGTCATCATTAGGATTATTTGAAAAAAGAACATGACTGGATAACGCAGTTGCATGAGATCTTTTGTATGAGATGTCTCTCTTATGCTCTTCTATGCGTTGTTCAATAGATTTGTTAGTTTGACCAAAGTATGGGATATTGCAATCACACCACACCACATTTGGATCACTAGATGGCGCTACATAAGGCCTCAACAAGTGTTTACTTTAAATTTGATCATAATTTGCTTGGTATTGTTATATATATATGTGGCGATTAGTTTTTACTCGGTCTTGGAGTCATTAAATCTATTTTTTGAAATGTATAACAACCGAGTAAAAACTAATCGCCACATATATATATATATATATATATATATTTTAAGCGTTAAGCGTTAGCATTACTAAGCAAGTTTTGGCATTAAGGGAAAATATTAAGATTAGTGATCGGAACTTGTTCCACGTCTACCACGAGTTGCCCTGGTCTTGCACTACCTGTAGGATCAGCTAGAGTTGCATCACTTGCAGGCGCAAACTTGGCTTATTTGTCTGTTTGCTTACTTGGGAAATGGAGTAAAACCAGGTTTTAAAAATTGCTTGGTATTCATTTAATTAATTCTAAAAACGAAAGCTAATTTTTTTGTGATGAAATGTTAACAATTGAATACGTTCTTTTGCTCTTTAGCATTAGTGTGTTGTTGAGGAAATTTTGGCAGATATGTGCAGATAATTGTTCCACCTGAATTCAAATTCTGTAAGAACAGCCACATTTCATTAGGGGACGCCTATGTTAGGACACACCATTTTGATTCCTAGTTCTATACTAACGCGTACATTTTTTTATCATAATTTCATTAGAAATATGCGTTCTTTTTTTTTTTTTTTTTTCGTTTGTAATTTTCACTGATTATATGATAGATATTAGGAAAAACTTCTGCACTGTAAGTATCAAAATTAGAAAATAAAAAAATTTAAAAAATCATCTGCGGAAATAACCGTACAAACAAACTCCAAATAACAGTTATTTATTTATTTATGTTTTAATGAAATACTAAAAAAAAAGGTGTTATAATATCTAATTGAATTTTCAGAAATTCTTATTTTAGATGAAAATCTTTAAAGCGGTGTTAGCGTTTCTCTATTTTATATTCGTGATTATTAACGTTTATGATAATATTCGTTTCACAATTATGATTTATATTGATGAATAATTTGCAGAACGATTTGATGGTTAAAGCACGATTTCAAAAATATTTATATTTTAAACAGTGCTGCTTGTTTCCATGCTTTTATCCTACTGTGTACTCCAGCTATTCATGTTAGAAACTAAAAGAATAAATAAATATTTCTTGACAGTTTTTCTGAACTTTCTTATCCACTTAATATCCACTTAAGTTGTATAATTTTGCATCGTCGAAGTGAAGTCTCTTGGCTCTTTATTTCAGTAATTCTTATGACACCTTCTGGCAACTCGTATGGAAAAGCTGACTTCTGTATCACTTCAACCTGGGTAATTTAGGTTGCGAATGAATCGACGGTGAGATGCAGTGATTAATACCCTTGAAGGGTAATGGATGGCATTTCTGTAGTCAATGAAGTTCTAACTGAGGCTCGGCTATTGCTGTTATGAGTTTCGCTCTCTTAGGTTTCTTCCGAAGTTTTGCTCCCGCTGAGGGGGGATTGATTACGGGGGGTTTGCCCTGAGAGAGCATTTTGAGTCTCCGGGGAAGGGTTCTCCGGCATGGCCCGGTGAGGGGCTGTGTCGGTGGATGCTTTCCCTGGAATATGAGCGGTTCTGCTCGGTGATGGGGAAGCCCGTCACTTAGTGGAGCCAACGCGGAGCTGGACGGTCTTTCGGCCACTATGGAGTGGTCTAAGGATAGTCCGAATTTTATAGAGATGGCTTTACTTAGATATAAAGCTAATGAAGTTCTAACTGAGGCTCGGCTATTGTTCTTACTCTCCTGCCAGGATCAGAGCTTTATTTATATAGATCAATAACACCCTACCACTGCTTTGTCCTCTAGAGATAGCAGAGAATACGAAAAGCATTTTTGCTTCGCCCGTCTAAACAGTCCATTTTAGTAATTAGAATCACAATCTGTTATTCCTTATCTCTTAATCGATGACTACCTAAGTCTTTTATCATGCATGAGTTTACTTCGAGCGTAATGAGAATTTGTGGGCACAAGATTAGGAAATAGTATGTTTTTTTTTTTAAAATTTAAATTTAAATATATTTTATTCGAATCAAACTGAAGTTTACATTTTTACTATATTATACGTATCAGATGCGCATGGAAAATGTACTTACATCCTTTTATGCTTTTATTCATAGGAAGAACACCTTTTTTGTTCTTCCTATAAATTTTACTCGGATAGTAATGCGAAAAGGGTACAAAGAAAAAAGGTTGTATAAGTGATTGGTAATAAGCAAAACTATATTAGTTCATCAATTACATATTCTGTTTTAACACGATTTAACACATATTTTCAAAGCAGGATATCTCTTTGAGTTACAGAATTTGCATGTTGTTTTTAAATATCACTTTAAAGGTGGGATAATTCCTGGAAAATAGAATTAATGGAATCAATTTCCTCAGACATTACGAACTGGAGATTCTGACAAGGGAAATCGCCTACTCCCATACAGAAATCTGAGCAGCGAGACGAAATATTCTGAATACTAAAACCTCTTCTTGTCTTGATGGCATCGCTCCAATTGTTGTCAGACGTTCAGCTTCAGAACTAGTCCCCTATTCTGTATCGTCTCTGCAATCTTATATGTAGCTGATATTTATCCCAGTGCATGGAAATAATCACATACCCAGCCTATTCCAGCAGAGGGAGGCAGCGTAAAGATTATCTACAGCCTGTGACTAAACTATCAATCTGCGTATTATCCTTCAATGCCACCAAAACGAAGTTTTGTCTGTTCTCTTCTAAAAGAGATCTAGGATGACCCACTCTCGCCTTCAGTAACACATATTTCACCAGACAAGATCAGATCTCCTCTGCTTGGACTAACATTCACCTGCCGGCACAACAAACGTATCACGTGAGTAGCTTCCTCAGCTGTGTTCATAAACTGGAATCCTCTTTCGTTCAAGATATTATTTTACACAAAACCAGCTCTTAACTTCATACAGAACCTAAATGCACATTAGAGATGGTGGAGGAGGACTTGAGGATAAAGAATTTCAATGTCGCTACAGCCAAAGACTAGAAGTTGTGGAGGAGATACACCAGAAACAGCGAGCCAACTTAAGTGGGAAAAGCTGCAGAAGAATAAAAATAGGATTCTAAATAAATATGTAAAACACTGTTACATACTTAATGAACTTCAAAAAAATGTTCTAAAAAGAACTGGGCGATGGACCGAGTCCTTGATTCTTTATCCCGTTATCTGAATGAAGAAAATCTGTGTGGGTGGGATGTTATTGAGCTAATAGCTCTAGTCATGGCTGAGTAGCGGCATTAGTCGAGCCTCAGTTGAAACTTCATTGGCTACAGTTAAAACTTCATTGCCATCCGCTTCCCTGGAAGTCCTAAAAAGGACTGGGATGTTCCTTCCTTTTTCATAGTCTGTTGGTTTACTTAATGAACTTTTAACAATGCAATGAAATTATAAAAATATTATATAAAAGCATAAAGAGTGTATGAATATACTTCTAAAATATTTGAAAATGTTTAAAGTTTTAAGAAATTTTCAATACTATTGAACTTATAATTAAAGTTTAACCAGATTTATTAAATTATAAAGTGGTGTTTAACGATGTTAAGAGTCGAAGAATAAGTCGCCTAAGTCAACTTTCTTCGTCGACCATTGATAGCTAACATAGATTCAAACATCGCTTAACAAAAACACTACTGCAAAATATTCCATCAATACACTCAACGTAAGTAGTTTTGTCTATAAACTAAACAAAATCTCATATAGAGAAACGTTATCTTATAATAATCAGATTCTAAACGAAACTCTTGTTGCATGTAGAAAGATGCGAAGGATTTTCACGTCCTCCACATTCATTACTCGCAGATTTAGAAATCGTAGGAACTATGAAGTATATCGACGTCTACAATAAAGTTATTAGCTGTTAATTAGAGCAAAAGAAGATGGTTAACCATTTGGATTACGCATAAAAAAAAAAAAAAAAACGTAGCCAAAAAGCATCTCTGAATAATCAATGAGAATAGAGAGAAAAGAAAAGAGATGAAAGGTGTTCTCTTTACCACGCCACTTCAGAGGTATAGTACCAGGCGCTTTTTCTAACGTGGTATCACCAGTAGGCCCAATCCAAGAATTGATAATTTTAAGAATTTGTCAGTTTAGTTTGTTTCAAAATGGTAAGTTTTATTCCAATCCCATATCGTGCACTTATCCAAATTTTCTCACATTATGTAACAGTATCACGTGTGAGTTAGACCAGGAGAATGGTTACTCCATGATCATTTTGGAATTCGAAAGTTACGAAAACAAAAATTCTGTCAACCGGTTTCGGTATGTGGTCTCTTACCAACTTGTCGAAATCTTCACCACCGCTCCAGAGATACTCATATTCGATTATTACACACATCAGTCTTTGCAAAACCCTTGGGGATTGTGATCATCATCATCATCATTATTATTATTCAAACTTCAAAACCGATACAAATTAAAAGCTCAGAAGACATAAAAGGCTACCGCAGTAAAAAAAAAAAGTGTCCTAATTAGTTCCAAAAGAAGACCACAATAAAAATGAATGTGAACCACCAAAACAGATGCAATAACACCAGAACATACCGGCAATTTCACTTTGATCGGACCTTTCAGATCATTCATTTGACCTCCCAAACATCAGGCTATTTCCAACACAGAAATAAAAAAAAAAAAAAAATAAAAAAAAAAAAAATATATATATATATATATATATATACATTATATTAAAAAATATAACCTTATCTAATTGCAAACTATAAATTACCATCCACAGTAACTATTATTAACGCATTTTAGAATACAAAAAACGGAACCATTTGTATGAAATTCACTGTAAAAAAAATATGTAATATATAAATATATGTAAATATGTGTATATATGGAAATGCTCTGTAAGATGATAAATAAAACGTTCTTATCACAAAAACATTATTATTATTATTATTATTATTATTCCATGACACCTCCAAGGAGTCCAAGGACTCATCGCTGGAGGGCGCTGTATTCTACTGTGCGACACACATCTCACCGTCTTCCCTACTACATAATTCTCCAAATACACACAACGACTCTACTACTGTTCTCAACGATATCTACAGTCAATCACCAGCCATAACAACAACATCAGTGTTTTTTTTTTTGTAAATTGCGTGTGTTCTCATGGCCAATTTTCCTGTATGAGATGAGGAATCAAGTTTCTGCCGTAAAAGAAACAAGGTTTACATGTGAAGCACTTCGATTATACTGTACATGCTAAGTACACTGAGAAACGCCAATGCTGTGAAGTATGAGCACGTGCTTAGTGTGCGTCTGTCTGTGGGGTGAGGTGTACTAGATCACTCTAAATAACCATGAAAGTATAGAAATTCCTGTAGATCAGGTGATATTCTCAGGAAGGTAAAATAGCCTACAAAGAGCAAAGTTTATATGAAGCGTTATGTGAAAATTCAGTTCTTACTTCAGATATGAAAGATTATATGAGAGTGAACATAATATAGAAAAGAAAACTGAATCCTAAGGCTTAATAAACAGTGCGGTTAATCAAAATGTAGTACAAATCGAATAGCATTTCAAAATGTGTTTCGCAGTGTCGTGTTATAACACAGAAGATAACATTCTCAATAGCGTAAACATGAAATATATTTTGAAGAAACTGAATTTACAACTAAAAGATATATAGCAGTTAATTAAAATAAACGGGATTGTATTAAATATTGACAGTAAAATCAGTAGGAGAGCCATTTCCGGAAATTTTCTAAGAGTGTGGTTAAGGAGGGTGTTACGACTTGATTTTTTTTTTCTTGGAGGGTGGTGAATGGGTAGAATGAGTTGCCACGGACGAAGCAATCACGATTGTAAATGCTTCGTCTGTGGATGAATTTAAGAAGAGGCATGATAGGTATTGTGGTCTTGTGTGAAATGTATTGAAATGTTGCACAGGCAAAAAATCACCCAAATTTAAGCATGTGAATTCTAATAGAAACATGAAATAACACTTTGAATATAGATTAAAAATGGCCCAGTAAATATTCAGCTAAGTTTCTCATGTAGCCGCCATTTTTTTTATCTCTCTGCTGAAATCTCGTCCCTCAAATATAGGTTGAGATCTCTGAGGAAAAATATTTAATACTGATTAAGATTTTTGAAACTTGTCTAATATTTATCGAAGTTAGATCCTGCACAATTTTTAAGGAATCGATTGTATACGAAATCGCTCCGATGGTGCAGGATAGACGCTAGCAGAATGTCCTGAATTGTATTGATGCTAAAGAGCTGGCCTTGCTTCACGAGCACATATCAGTATGCTATCGTCGGGATTCATGAAGAACAGAAATCCTTTCGGTATTCAGCTTGCTCAAGATTCGTCTGATGTTTTTCTGACAGAAGGCCACGGGAGACATGCAACATACTATTCCGGGTGGAGAAGGAAGCGATTTGTCTTACTCATTTTTCAAGGGATAGATGTGTCGGAATTATTGTATTAGGAATTATTGTCTAAGTCGTTAACCCTAAAATAATAAAATTGTTTCAGATTGAATGTGGACAACTTCGTGGGTATTCTCAGATTTATAAATATTATTTTTATGACTTTTGATAGTAGCAGTTTTGATTTTGGCTATAGAATGAACGAGGGATATCCCCGCTTTCTTATCGGCGGGTAAACTGCTTGGGGACCTCTCTCTCTTAACGAGGTGTGGCTTCCAATGGAGTCCCATGGATATTATCAGGTGACAAATATTCAGATATCGAGCGTGTCGGGGTCACTACCTGTGCCACTTCAGGACATTGGTCCCCAAGCAGTTTACTCATTGTTAGAATAGGAAGAGAACTGTTCAAACTCCAGCTTCTCCAACCAGGATGAACTCGATTGCGAGCATCCGCGCAAATATGCACATAGATTTGAGAACATAGAAACTTGCCTCAATAATAATTATTCGTCACAACACCAAACCAAATGTGTAGATTTTGACTTACAAAAAAGAAACCGCTTATGTCCTTTATGAAATCACAATTACCTAAAAGAACGACAGTAACATCCTTCTAATAAGTCTAATACATGATTTGAGAGAATGAATCAAGAAAAAACACGGCAATGTAAAACACGACATTAGCTTATTATTAAAACATACGAAAAAATTCAAATGGTAGATGAATAAGTTTATAGTAGCAAAAAAATGTCAAGCCACAATTCATTCCAGTAAAACCTTTTCTAAACAATTATAGTTTCCATGATATTATTATGAAAATATTTCAAAAATGAAAATGTTTAAGAAAGAATAAAACTTAAGAAATCACCTTTCTTTGTAGAAGTAAATTACGCTTCAATTATAATTACGAAAGTGACGTCATTGCCTAGACTTTAATACTGACTGAAATGTTTAGAACAATGGTCTGAATAGGCAAAATTAACATATTTTTAATAGCAAAAAAAAAAATATTAATTTCAGTTTGACTGCGTAAAATGGATATTTACATTATCTGAATTATTATATATAAATTATATAATTTATTTTATTAAATAATTGAATTCTTGGACGTAACGCTGAATTACACATTGTTTTTCAATTATATAAAAAATCGATAAAAAATATTTTCGGTCCACTTCACTATACTTTCTGCCTCACAATGGAAATCATTGCAGCAGACATAATCAATGAGAAAGAAATGCAAAAAAACAATCACTTCAGTAACAAGTTATATAATATTGTAGGATTATATCAGGTGCATATTATAAACTGACTTTAAATAATAATAAAAAAAAAATTGTAACATACAACGAAGAAATATTTATTATTCCATTTAACTAAGAGAATTAAAAGAATTAACTGTAAACGCTGGCATATATCACAACAATCAGATTTATCACAATCTCACAATTTTATATTTTAATATTAAACTCCATCTACGTGCAATGCAATCATTTTGTTCGTGTTACGAGACTTTTATAATTTTGTTTAAATATCCATAAATGGCAGAAATTTTATTAACTATCAAGTATCATTTGAAATAAAGCAGATTAAATAATTATGATAACTTAAAAATTAGGCACAAACAAAGGTGAAAGATATATAATATTATTACACCTTTTTGTGAATTGTATATCGGTAACTATGACCATAATTCTTCAAAATCATTGTATTTATTTATTTTTCATATATGTATACACAAGGATCTACCGTTATATTACAACATCTACTAAGCAGTATTCGCAGAAAAGTTTTATTATTTATTTATTTTTGGGGGACGGTGGTGGGGGGGGGGAATGAAAAGTTGAATTTCTTAGAGTTAATATTTTGTCTCAACATTATGACATTGACTGAACTGAGAAGAACTAAAAAGTTACTTTCGTTTTGGAAAAGAATCGAACTCAACCAAAGTGCAACAGTTGGAAAGTCATTCCGACTACGCTACAGAGACTTTTGCATTTTTTGAAAGCAGTTTTACCAGATAGCGCCCCATTAATGAGATTCTAAATTGAATTATCTTCTAAAATTTAAATAAATGAAAGAGTTAAATTAATTTCATCTGGAATTTCAAATGAAGAGGTACTTTGGCTGCGTTCTCTCTTAAAGCGGAATTACGTATTCTGACCGAAAGGCTCCTTCGAAGAAAGTTTTGAGATATTATTATTTCCTAAACTTATCGTAAATAGCAGCGGGAGGGGAAACGTTTGGTTAAGGGACACTTTATCTGATGTAATTTTATGTTCTTAGCAACAAACAGAATCGATCATACAAATTCACCAAAATATGGTAGACTACAAGAATAAGCAACGTAGTAGACAATTTGAAAGTCCCAGTGTGGGCAGGGGGGGGGGGGGGCTTGTCTTTGGCAATCAAAAGAAAATATGCAATTTTCAGGATACAGCGAGATGTTACTTGAATATTAAGTGGCTTGTGAATTGTTCAAGATACCTTCAGACACTCTTTTTGACACGATACATGCTAATGCAATTTATCCAGGGTTCCTGTATGTTTTTCTGTTTCTTTTTCTTTTCCAAAAGAGATAAAATTCAAATCGCGCCTTGTGCGCAAGCCTAATACACTACTAAATTCTCATCCATCAGAAATTAGACATATTTAGTCTATATTCTTAGATAATAGTTCCAATGAATCCTTTAACTGCAGAATGAGACAAGTAATCTGCTGTTACTGGTCACGTTATTCTTCCGTTAGTCAGATAAAAAGCTTTCCTCCTTGGACTTTTGAAGTATTTACCAGATCTCTTGATCTGCTAATCTAATATATTTTAATCAATTGGAAAAATTCATTTCTGTTCGTTGCAAAGAACATAAATATTACACCAATCCTCATGTAACAGAGAGATCCGTCTTTGTGGAACATGGGGAACGTCTAAACACATTGCCTATTGAGGAAAGAAAAACTTCTGGACAATTGGATCTGACGGAAAGGCTCCTTCGAAGAAAGCTTTGAGATATTATTAAACCGTTTCTAATTTCAAAAGGTTCGATGGTCTACCTTTCCCTCCTTATGGGAAATAGCGATCAGTAAACTCTAATTGTGAATGGATTTTTTTAGTTATTTTTGCTGTTGTTGATTTGAATAAGAAATGCCAGTGAAAATAAATAAGAAAATAACAACTGTCGTCCCCACTCACATACCCCAAAGGAAAAACATTAATTTTTTTATTTACTAAAAAAAGAGCCAAATGGCTTCAGTTCGGCGATGCAAAAATTGTAAAAATCAAGTGAATATTAAATCCAGCATTATTTCAAAGCCGAATGTAGAAACTATGAAAGTTTTTTAAAATAGACCAGAGAGCTTAAAGGAATACTCCCGCCGGCATTTACGAGTCGCGCTAGCGGAACCACCTTACAACACATGCACCCTTCCCAGGGGTCAATATATTCGTTTTCTAATTTGGTCCATTTTTTAAGATTTCACTGGCCAGACAGCTGTTTCGAACTGGTTGGTTCTCTTCAGAGGCCAGGCAGAAACCTTAACAGGAACTTGACGCGTCGGAGAGGTGTGTTTGTTGTAAGCAAACTCTCGGTCGGTGCGTAAAAGTATTTACTAAAAAAAAGAGCCAAAAGGCTTCAGTTCGACGATGCAAACATTATAAAAATCAAGTGTCTCATGCAAAAATATAAATCTGTATTATGATATTAATGCGTACTGAAATTTTCTTTGTGGATGATTGAAAGAAAAACACTATAGAAATAAAACGAGAAATTTATTCACAAACAGGTTTGCAGTTATTTTTTTAAATTATTCTTTTAAAGTTTCGATATCTCCTCATTTCAAAATTTCTGAGTGGGCATTTTGCATTAAATTCTGACTGACATAAGAGACCAGTAATTTTTTATTTTCCAGAAATTGTTTCTAAGAATCCTGCGTGGTATTTGGTTTTAGATGATAGCAAGTGTCTCAAAGAGAAAAAAACTGAATAAAATAAAGTTCTTTTAAAGGATTTCATTAATTATTAATTTTGTTAGTTTTCGCATTCTCAAAGCATATTCAATTCTTTAAAATTGAATTAATAATTTCGAAATACTAATAAGAATTTAAAAGACCCCCCCCCATCCATCCATCAAATTGAATACTTTCCTACTTGATATAACGACGAGTTCGCATGTCAACCAAATATTCATTTATATATATTATGTATGCATTTTATTTGTTATAATTTGCTTCTCGCTAGATAATTTTTTGTTGATCTCAAAATATTTACATGTGTACAATAATCGTCTTAAGTGACATTCCAGCAGTTTATTTTAAAATGTTCTGCAACTGAGTTTTGCAGAATGTGATTCATTTTTCACATTAGATTCCTATAAAAAAATGAATAATTTTTATTATTAAAATTATGATTATATATTATTCGTCTACAAAACATATTGCTGTGGTGTTTTTAACAATGAAATTCATAAAAACGTTCCTCTTTTTTTAATATAATAATAATAATTACTGTAGTTCGTAATTTATAGTTGAGGATGGATAAGATTACATTTTTACAGCATTTATACAATCACAATAACAAAACTCTTGTAAAAGGAATTAGAGATGATCAAGGAACATGAAAACTGGAGAAAAAGATATCCTTGATGTAAGGAGTAATTACTTTGAAAAACTGCTAAATGAAACAAGCAGCGATGAAAGCACAGTGGTAAAAAACACTGACCAGGCATGCAGTCAGGAATACATATCCATACTTGAAGTAGAAAAAGCCATCAAAGGCTTGAAATGAAGGAAAGGCAGCAGGAGTAGATGATATTCGACCAGAAATGCTGAAGTATGGTGGAATAAAAGTCTTACAGTGGATGCACTGCATAATACAGAAAGCCTGGACAGAGGGATGAATTCCCGATGATTGGAGTAGAGCTCTCACAGTACCCATATATAAAAAGGGAAATAAAACTGAATGTCAGAATTACACATTCAATTGCCAGGAACACTCAGTACTTTTCTACTGGGTGTTCCTAGAAAGATCTATGCAAGTAAACTTGAGAAAAGGTTGAGAAGAATTGTGGAAGAAAAGCTTGGTGAAGAACAAGCTGGATTCAGGCACAAATAGAGGCTGTCAGGATCAGATCTTCGCTTTACGACAAATAGTCGAGAAAGCATGGGAATATAACAAAGATCTGTATTTAAGTTTTGTCGATTTGGAAAAGGCATATTACAAGGTGCCAAGAGAGAAGCTATTCAATACGCTGCAGTTATATGGTGTCAATGGGGCATTATATCAAGCAATACTTAGTCTTTATTTGAGTTGTAAGTCAGCAGTTAGAATTGAAGGAAGTACAGGAAGATAGTTTAATGTTAAATCTGGTGTCAGACAAGGATGTACATTATCCCCTCTGTTATTCATTATCTATATGGATCACATTATGAAGGAAAGTGGTATTAAACATGATATCAAAATTGCAGTTGTTAACGTCAGCTGTTTGCTTTATACAGACGATGTTATACTTCTAAATAAATCTGCTACAAGTCTACAAGATTACTTCACTAAATTGAATAACTATTGTAATAGATATGGTATGAAGGTCAGCAATAAAACGACAAAAACAATGAAAATAGGCAGAATCGGTGAAAATATCAACTGCGTTTTGAACGGAGAACCTGTGGAACCTGAAGTAAAACATTTCAGCAACTTAGGCACGATTTTTACAGAAGATGGTAAATTACATATGGAAATAGATAACAGAATCCACATAGCTGATGTGGTAAGCAGTTAATTGAATAAATTCATATGGAATAAGAGAGAAATTAGTCGGAACACTAAATTAGCTGTATACAAGACAGTGTTCAAACCAGTCTTAACTTATGGATCTGAGAACGAGTATATTAGAAAAGAACTTGACATTGTCAGCATCCAGGAATGCATTAGCTGAGCTAATCTTAGGTCACTTAAATAGAATGGGCGAGAAATGATTAGCAAAACAAGTGTTCTCTGCAAGGTTGGCAGGAAAACAACCCAGAGGAAGACCAAGATAGAGGAGGATTGATACGGTACAAGGTGCCATAGAAGAGATAGAAATATAAGATCTGATAATGTTGGAGTCTTGGCAAGTAACAGACTAATTTGGAGGAAAATTGTAGAGAGGAAGTTAGTAATGATGTAAATTTTTCATGTAGTACTATTATATCCTGAGACTATTATATCCTATTATATGACGTGTGCACTTGAGGATACATGGCAGGAATTTCATGATGATGATGATGATGAAGAAATGCCACATTTAAGTTCTTAAATATTCAGCTAATCCGAAACAAAATTATGATTTCTTCTTAGTAGAACAGATGAATCATCATCATGCTTGCGTAATTTATGAACGCCTTTTACCTTTATGTTTTTTCGTTGAGTTTGGTTATTTACTTAAGTGATTAAGTATTTGACACAGGATGAAACAAAATGTGCAACCAGATTGCGTGTTTATTAATAAATCAATTATTATTTATACGTCTTATTAATAAAGCTTCTTCCAACAAATATACCATTATTCATAACATATTGTTCAATGTTCATCTTACTGGGTGGGAAAAGCAGTATTTAAATGAAGTACAAATATTAATTAAACGTAATTTTATTTGCATTTATAAATATTTTTATCAATAAAACTACTTTGTAAATAATATAAAAAGCTTAAAAAATTAAATTTTTTTATAAAATAATTTAAGATTTTATTGAAATATATGCTACACTTTAATTCACCTATTATATATTGGACAATTTTTAATATATATTGGAAACTAAAATGGTTTATAACCCATTGATTTAAGTATATGATTGATCTATTTCCGAATCGGCTTCCATCTTCTTCGACATACTGCGAGAGTTCAGCGTGCTCAGTGGTCTTCACACCAACCCAGAAAAAACAAAAATCAAAATTTATGGGAAATTCGACCCTGCCAGTCTTCCGTATGGTCTGAAACCCACAACCGGCCCATTAACAATACTAGGAATTCCCTTCCTAGAGACCCCAGAGTTGCAAACACAACGCTTAATAGAAATGTGTCGCGAAAAACTCAAACCCTTCAGTCCCAACTACCTATCATTCGAAGGTAGAGCAACAGTTATCAAAAACAGTCCTAAAACCGATGTTACTGCACACCATCAACCTCACAAACATAACAGACACACAAGACAACGCCATTCACAAACATATCACTAATTTTTTCTGGAACAACAGGAAACACCGAGGTGCGGAGGGCATTTCTCCATCTTCCCCCCACACAAGGGGGATTCGCCCTGCCAATCCTCAAATACTGCCACCTAACCAACACTGCTCAGACCATACGGAAAGCACTGGCATCAAATCACCCTTCCGGCAATCTGATTAAATACTTCTTAGGATTTTTCCTACCCTACTTCGGGATCACTGGCCACGCCGGACCATGTGCGGAGACGGTGCCTGAGTGGTAGTACACAATATGTAAACTTTTTAAAAAATTGGCAACGGATGGAGTTCGAGTGCTTCAGCTCAGCCCAAACAAGCTGTACTGGAAACTTTTTGTCAGCTTTGACTGGGAAAAACCCGATCTGGGCACAAACGAAGAGGTGCTGTTCACCAACATAAAAAACAGCTGGGGGCAACCATTTCACCGGGAGTTAGCCTGGAGAATCGCCTACGGCAGACTCCCGGTGAAACTGGTAAAATCAGCTTACAACCCGCGACCATGCAACCCTTTCTGCGACGTCTGCGGTGCGATAGAAACCGTAGGGCACCTGTTCTTTCACTGCCAGCCAGCACAGCGTGTTTGGCACAGACTGGCTGAGGTGCTTGCGATCCCAGCGCTCACATTCGCCGAAATAGTCTTTCTTCAGTTTCCTCCCCCAGTAACCAAAAACAAGAAACACCTGATTTTCCTAATAAATGTGATTAAGCACCACATTTGGAAAATCAGGAAAAAACACCTTCTTAACGAGGGGGATCGCATCTATCTCCGTGTTAAGAACTGTCTCTCAGCCTACTTCCGCCGCTTCCTGGAGCAGGAAAGGTACTTACGGGGAGAAGAGCGGTTCCTGAGGAGATGGTGCGATCCACCAACCATCTGCCAGACCATACAGGGGGATATCTGGTTGTGTCTGCACCTATAACACCTTCAAGTTGCAGGTATTGACGCAATCTCGATCTTCCTTCCCGATCAGCGTTTAACCCGCAGGTATGTCTAGTCCTTTCACAGTTGAAAGTTTTTCTGTCCCCAGGTTGGGGTTGACCTGAACAAACCCGGACTGCGAAGGCCAACATCGAGGTGGTACCAAGCCCTTTTCAGGGCGGGGTCTTCCTGGCCAGGTCATCTCCCTTCTTTTCCTGGTTATACTGTTCTGGGTTTGCTCGGCAAACTCATTACTCTATAGAATTGTCTTCCACATAGTCTTCAGATTTATTTACACTTGTTAAATTTGCTTAGTCTCTCCTTTTTTTTCCTTTTCATGATTTTTCCTTTTTAAAAGTGAAAAATCAACGATCGTTTTAGAAGCACTCCTGGGGGGTCAACAGCTAAAACAGGTCAGCTGAGGCCTCTTTCATCTACTCTACTACTATGCACTCTATCTTTATTTCCTTTCCTACTATCTGCTGAATCTCAGGCTATCTTACTCCACAGGCCAATGATGAGATACGTGGAACTCACAAATTATTATTTTATTATTATATATTATACGAATATTATTATATACGAATTAATTTAGTCATAAATTGATTTTAGCCGAGATCCATATTTCGTTTAGGAATTGTTAGGGGAAGTTAGTTTATATGAATACTGTAATTAAATTTTTTCAAAAATTTAAAAAATGCTATTTTACGTCATCACTAATCATCCGTTTCCTGATATGTACTACCCTCAAGGGATGTTTAGGTTATTATGACAGCAGCAGTACATGATTACGTGTGTATCATTATTAATCTCCTCTCAACAATTTTTTTTTTCAAATCACTCTATTACTTGTGAGCATTCTAATATTCAAACATTCCTTGCTTCTAAATCACTTCTGATTGAATCAGACCACCTTTTCCTTGGTCTACCACTGGGCTTCTTTCCTGTTCAGAGCTAACCTAAGGATAGCTCTGCTGACATATTCTTGAATGCTAATAATGCCAAGTTCTTTCTAATATCTTCATTTTTAATACGATTCTAACATTGAAGCCGTTTGTTCACACCTCTAATTTTTCTAAGAACGCTCATATCTGCCGTCTCCATTCTTTAATCAAGTGCTTTATTTTTAACCTATTTTAGCCCATTTATTTCTGAGTCAATAGTAAACCAGCAAATTTATTTTCACAAATTGTTTATTGATTTCATCCTGTCTGATTTTCCTTCTTTGAAACATTCGAAAACTAAATAAAATGCGCTTATAAACGGTTTCTTTAATTAAGGTTCTTGAAGTGCTAAAACCTTGACGCGACACCTCCATAACCATCCAAAGACTCGACTCAACTGGGCGCTTCGCCACACTACCCGCTTCTACATCCACCATCCCCACCTTCTATCTATTCCAACTTTGCTATTACGAATGAATAAATATTTATAACTGAGCACAGTTATAGTTGAGAAAAGTCTCTTTCCTTCGTGGCATATTTGAATTACTGAATGATACGCAGTGCAGACGTGTGTTATTACAGAGAGAAGTTGCGTTTACGACCGTTGATCTCACTCAGAATCCGTCTAATCATTATCTGTTTCGATGATCTCTTTATTATTACTTAGAGCTAACTACCTCGAAATGACGAATGAATTTGGGCTTTAAAGTATATACTGTATATCGTTGTGCGCTAATTAATGTTATGACTACTATTAACTTAAAAGAGCATTTTTTAATTTAAATGCAACATGCCGAGAAATTAACTTTACATAAAAGTCCCTAAACGAAGAATCTTTTCCGAACCCTATGCGATGTCTATACGTTGGTGTCGTCCTTTGTAAATTGAGCTGTTTTGTCAATGTAATCTATCAATTGACTAACTAAATTAAATAGATCATTTCAGTTTTCTATACATAGTAACACTTGTCCAAAATATAATAGGTCAATTAAACTGATCATTTATTTAAATAAAAATGTTAATTATTTCAGAAATTTTTATATTATTCATAGTAATATATTTCTTTCACAGAAGTTTTATTTATAAAAAAACAAATTGATAAATAAATGCAATGCACCGATCCCAGTGGCAACGATTATCTACAGTCTGTGACTTCAATATTAATTTGCGTACTATCCATCAATGGAGCGATCTGAAATGACCTACCCTCACCCTCACTACACAAGTCACCAGACAAGATCAGATCTGTCTGCTTGGACTAACATTCACCTCCAGGCTCTCCCGCACAACAAACGCATCATGCGAGTAGCTTCCTCACCTTCCAACAAAATGCGAATTCTATTTCGTTCAAGATATTATTTTACGCAAAATGCATTAGAGTACATGTTTGAGATGGTGCAGCTACAGCTTTTCGAAACATTCTTGACGCTATTCAGAGAACTATTCCGGCTCATAACTGACGCGAATTTCGGCTCATGCAGTTAAGCATTCGGCTCAGCAGTTGAAGCTGACCAATTGCTCAGCTTCAACTGCTGATTTTTCAACTAAAATATAGACTATGCATTGCTCGATATTACGTCTCATTTATATAATGTGATTGTAAGATTTTGAACAGTTTTTCTCTTGGCATCTTGTAATACGCCTTTTCCAGATCTATATAACATAAATACGCATGTTTTTAAATTCTGAATTGATCATAATGTTTGAGAAATCTTGAGAAAATAAAGAATTCTCACCAATTTATCATAAAATAAAAATCTAAGAACTAGATATAAAAAACTAGTTACTTTGACTGCTCTTCTCAAGCTCTTCTTGTTGCAACATGGCGTTAGTAATGACCAGTAGAGTCCTGAACAAAAATCTCGATTTTCTTGGATAATCCAGAAGTCTCGAGAAATCCATGTCCTTTGAATCATGCGGTGCTGCCACTTAAATTATTTAATACCTCAATATTTAATTGAGTATTTCTGATTGAACATCACCTGCACAAGCTACCTTTCCACACGTCGGTCCTTTTCCACTTCTGTGCTAAAACGCACTGTTTCCTTTATTTTCTTGAATGATTTCTTCCACCATCCTCCCACCTCTTGTTTCATTTAGCAATCTTTCAAAGCAACTACTCCAATCATTCGAAATATCTTCAGTGATCCTGCCATCTTTATCATCTCCGATTCCTTTTACAGGAATCTTTTCTCGATTTCTAAGTTTTTTCTTCATTCTTCAGGATATTTTGTTACCTTCTTGAGGTTCATTTTTACATTCTTAAAAAAGACTTCTAATGCTTTTCGTTTTGGTAAGTTAAACAGTGCGTCTCCTTTCTCCTAGATAACCAGCTGACTATCGATAAGTTTTCTTTATCTCCTTGACCACATCTTTAATTTCCTGAGTCCAGCGTGGAGTTCTGATTTTTCAATCCTTGCAGACAACCTCACCACGTTGATTGCTTCAGCCTCTCTGGCTGAATCAATCAATGTTTAATTCAGGATGTTCCATTAAATCTTCCCGTTTGGGCTCTTTCTTTCAAACTCTTTCATTTTTTTCTTGAACAATGTTTACTTATTTCGGTCTACATTGCACCGATGAAAGTCGCTCAAACTTCTTTAAAGACCCAGCACACTCTTCTTCTCAATATCATATTCATTTTATCCTGCTCAAACGAAATGATGATCACTTCCTATTTCAAATCCTCTGTATAGACCCTTCTGTCTCCTTTAAACGGCATGAAACATCCCTGTTACCAATAACACAGCCAATGAGACTTTTGCTATTTATTGTGATTTATTTATTTATTATAATAAGGTTATCAGTTAAGATAACTGTTTCGAAAGGATCTTAATATAACCATTAAATAATATTATTTGTTGTTAGAGAACAACATCCATGTTTATAGAAATATAATTGTTTAGAATAATTACGCCCTCTTTAAAAACAGTAATGGTGTACTTTATTATCAGCCAGGTTTGCTATACAATAATGTACACATGCACAGGATATTAATTATCTTAACGGATTACACAGTCAACACCATCTTAGTAGCTGCTTAAAGGTTGATGTTGCGCCTTCATTCTTCATGGTACAAATATACACCACAACACTACTGTATTAAGGCCAGTTGATTTGTTTAGAGAAAGAAAAAACCCGAGTTGCTGACTCTTAGATGTATCATCACCGGAATAATGGTGTGCTTCCATCATTCTGCCACTGATTTCCAATCACGCAATCATCGCTCATCGAGTATTTTGTTCCTAAATACTTAGGCACGTGACACCAACACTTAAGAAAATGAAAAGATGAGTCCCAAATTGGCAATTCAAAATCCTATTTATTTGAGCAAAGTGTTCTTTTTCTCTTTCGCTGTAAATAAAGATTGATATTACATCGTGCAATGTTTATATATCGACTTCATTTCAAAGATTCTACACCGAAAAAAAAACCAAAAACCGCAACAATCACTTAGATATGAACAGCGAAAAAGAATTGACGTGTGCCAACGACAGTTTGATAATTTCAATATTTTACAAATAACAATACATCAATATGCTTTGAGTTAGATTAGAAACGTAAAATCAGACTAAGAAATCTTAACAAATAGTTCACCTCATTTTGCACTAACTACATTGGGACCATATTTCCCAGTGAGGAGGAGCTCAGGTTCCCCTATTCTCGCTATTGCATTTTTAAATTTTTCTGCCACCTCAGGGATACTTTTAACTAGATGCTTTAGAGTCTCCCCTGCTTTTGCATGAGGAGTCGCTAATTCTTCTGTTTCTGCTGGTTTTATTTTTTTTTCATCTCCTTTTCCTCTGGGCTGAGTGGTCGTTTGAAGGGGGTCCTGTTTGCCTCCATATTTTCTGTTTCTTTTTCTTCTTCTCCTGCGATTTCAGCATGTGTGACAGCTTGCTTTTTGGCTGGTTCTTCATGGATTTCTCGCTTCTTATCTTTCTCGGGTTTGGATTCTATGGCAGCATTTTTTTTTCTTAATGCTCTCCTTAGATGGTGTGATGGTATGGCTTTCTGCTGCAGCCTTCAAGTTTGGAGAATCTTTCTTTTCTATATTGCTAGTATTACCTGGCGGTATTGTTGTGATGGCACCTCCCATCCTTTCTGCCAAGGTTCTTGATGGGCAGGTGTCCACTTTGTGGTCTGTGGCACCACATTTTAGGCAGGCTGCCTCGCACTTATCCAGGTTGTGGCTGCCTTGAGGTAGTTTTTACACTTCGTTTTCAGGCAGCCGGCCCCACGGTGGGTGAAGGCTCCACATCGGAAACATTGTTTATTTACGCCAGGGTAATTAATCATTACTCTGGCAGATCCAATGACAGTAAAGTTGGGAACTGGCGTTTTCATGTCTAGGGAGATGGTTACTTCGCCTGACTTCCATGTGGGATTTTCTGCATCATTTAACACTTCCACATTGCGTACTACGCCTAATTTCCCGAATATGGCGTGGATAATCTTAAGATTAGTTTCAACATATTCCAAAGGGAATCTGAGGATTCTAAGTAACTTGGTGATACTTCCCACCAAAAATGGGACTATTTTTCCCATTACACTCAAAACCTCGGAGTGGTTTATCTCGGGTTTGTATACTTCTGACGACTACTTGGAAGCGGCCACCGCCGAAAGGAGTAAATCCGAAAATCTGGTCGGCACCGACTGTTTACATGAGGGCTTTGGCTAAATATTGGGGATGCAGGTCGGCATCCACTTCTATTCCGAGTGTCCGGTACACGGCAAAGCCACAGCTGGTTGGGGGGGGGGGGGGATAGGCTAATCCCACCACTACCAAGTGTTTAATATTTCCCCGGTCCGGGGTTTGGGAAGATCTGTAAATTTCCGGTTAAATATTGTGAACCCCTATGGGACTCGTACCGATATTAACGGTTAAGAACAGATACTACGAAATGCTAGTAGCCTGTTAAGCACAGATAAATCTAGTACGAAAGTACTAGATATTTTAACGGTTAAGCACAGATAGATCTAGTACGAAAGTACTAGATGTGGTCCCCCTGCCCTTTAAGCCAGTCCTTTTAAGGACCCATATATTTCCTAGTATTTTTGAATGGCTAATAAAATAATAATTTGTGAGTTCAACAAATCTTCAACATCGGCTTGTAAAGTAAGATAGGCTGAGAGTCAGCAGATAGTAGGAGAGGAAATAAAGATAGAGTGCATAGTAGTAGAGTAGGTTAAAGAGGCCTCAGTTGACCTGTTTGCCCCCCAGGGTCGTTTCTAAAACGGTCCTTGATTTTTCACTCTATAAAAAGGAAAAATCCTAAAAAGGAAACATGTAACAAAACAAACAAAAAAAAGTACATAGAAAAGCAAAAATTGAAAGGTAAACTTAGAGGTGGAGGAGGGATCTGGCCCGAGTGATGCAACTCACAAGCAACTGCACCGCCTCGCTGTAAGCCTTCGCCGCTCCGGTTCTCCGGTCCTCCCCCACCTGTGATAGCTGAAACCGGTGAAGCTGTGTACAGAAACCCCACAAGGTGGTTACTGTGTCTTTCTTTTGTCGTGGCCAGTTATTATTCTTTTGGTCACCTCACTTCCCTTGGCCATGTCTAGTTTGCAGAGCGCTATGAAGAACGCCGAAGATGCCTCCTCGTCTAAATCCTGGGACACCTCTACTTGCCCAGGGGTGATTTTGCTGAAGTCATCAACGAAGATGACATCCCATTTTGCGCTGGCGATGTCAGATCCATGTTTCCCTGTGAGGAGGAGTTCAGGTTCTCCAATTTTTTTCATCGCTTCTTTGAATTTTTCCGCCACCCCTGGGATACCTCTAATGAGATGGCTTAGAGTCTCCCCTGCTTTTGCGTGAGGGACTTCTGGGTGGGAGGTCTCAGATACTTTTGCTGTTTTGAGCATTACCAACTCTTCTTCCTGTGGGCTTAATGGCCGTTTGGAGGTGTTGGTGTTCACCTCCATCTTTCCTTCTATATTAGTATTGATGGTTTCAATAACGATTGTTTCTTCTTGTTGGATTTTACTGCTTGTGGAAGTTTTTTTCCCTTACAGTTTTTCTTAGACGTGGAGGTATGGTTTTCTGTTATATCAGGAGCAGCCTCGTGCTGGGTCATTTCCATTGCTTGGTGGAGTTGCTGGCGTGATTGCACCACCCATCCTCTCAGCAAGAGTTCTGGATGGGCATGTGTCCACTTTGTGGTCAATGTCCCAACATTTCAGGCAAGCTGACTCATATTTTTCTTGGTTGTCGCCTGCTTTGAGGCAGTTTTTACACTTCACTCTAGGACAGTCTGCCCCAAGGTGAGTGAAGGCACCACATCTAAAACATTGTTTTTTTACACCAGGGTAGTTTATCATTACTCTGGCAGATTCAATAATAATAAAGTTGGGAACGGGCGTTTTCATCTCGAGGGAGATGCTGACTTGGCCCGACTTCCATTTGGGGTTTTCTGCTTCATTTAGGACTTCCACTTGGTGTACAACGCCCCATTTCCCGAATATTTCGTGGATAAACTTTACATCGGTTTCAATATATTCTAAAGGGAATCTGGGGATTCTAAGTAGTTGGGTAATGCTCCCTACCAAAAATGGGACTATTGTTTTTCCATTAGATTCGAATCCTCCAAGTAGTTTGTTCACTCCTTACTACTACTTGGAAGCGGCCACCACCAAAGGGAGTAAACCCAAAAATCTGGTCAGCGCCGACGCTTTCGATGAGGGCTTTAGCCAAACATCGAGGTCGCAGGTCGGCTTTAACTTCGATTCCAAGGGTCCGCGTAAGCGGCAAAGCCATAGCTGGTGAGGTGTGTGTGTATGTGGGGGGGGGGGGGTGCCTAGGCTATTCCCACCACCGAGTGTTTTATTTTTGCCCCTGTCCGGGATTTATTCTGTATCTGCTGCTGTAGTTTATTATCAAGTGCCTCTATGAGGCTCTTTGTCGATAATAACTGAGCTAACAGATACTACAATTTGCACTTAGCTAAACAATTTGCTAATCACCTACACACTTGATCTAATCCAAAAGGCCGAGAACATACTACAGAAATGATCCTGTGAAGTATGATTTCATCAGCGAGTAGGTAGACCTAGAATAAAGTCTCTGCAATAAAGTTATTTCGCAAAATATATGACTAATAATAATTTGTGAGTTCAACGTATCTCATCATTGGCGTGTGGAGTAAGATAGGCTGAGATTCAGCAGATAGTAGGAGAGGAAATAAAGATAGAGTGCATAGTAGTAGAGTAGATGAAAGAGGCCTCAGCTGACCTGTTTTAGCTGTTGACCCCCCAGGGGCGCTTCTAAAACGGTCGTTGATTTTTCACTTTAAAAAAGGAAAAATCCTGAAAAGGAAAAAAAAAGGAGAGACTAAGTAAATTTAACAAGTGTAAATAAATCTAAAGACTATGTGGAAGACAATTCTATAGAGGAATGAGTTTGCCGAGCAAACCCAGAACAGTATGACCAGGAAAAGAAGGCAGATGACCTGGCCCGGAAGACCCCGCCCTGAAAAGGGCTTGGGACCACCTCGATGTTGGCCTTCGCAGTCCGGGTTTGTTCAGGTCAACCCCAACCTGGGGGACAGAAAAACTTTCAACCGCGAAAGGACTAGACATACCTGTGGGTTAAACGCTGATCGGGAAGGAAGTTCGAGATAGCGTCAACACCTACAACTTGAAGGTGTTACAGGAGCAGACACAACCGGATTCCCCCCTGAATGATCTGGTAGATGGTTGGTGGGTCGCACCATCTCCTCAGGAACCGCTCCTCACCACGTAAGCACCTTTCATGCTCCAGGAAGCGGCGGAGGCAGGCTGAGAGACAGTTCCTAACACGGAGATAGATGCGATCCTCCTCGTTAAGAAGGTGCTTTTTCCTGATTTTCCAAATGTGGTGTTTGATCACATTTATTAGGAAAATCAGGTGTTTCTTGTTTTTGGTTACTGGGGGAGGAAACCGTAGCAAAACTACTTCGGCGAATGTGAGCGCTGGGATCGCAAGCACCTCGGCCAGTCTGTGCCAAACACGCTGTACTGGCAGGCAGTGAAAGAAGAAGTGCCCTACGGTTTCTACCGCGCCGCAGACGGGGTTGCACGGTCGCGAGCTGTAGGCTGATTTTACCAGTTTCACCGGGAGTCTGCCGTATGCGATTCTCCAGGCTAAGTCCCGGTGAAATGGTTGCCCCCAGTTGTTTTTTATGCTGGTGAACAGCACCTCTTCGTTTGTGCCCAGATCGGGCTTTTCCCAGTCAAAGTGGTCAAATATTTTCCAGTACAGCTTGTTTGGGCTGAGCTGAAGCACTCGAACTCCATCCGTTGCCAATTTCTTATAAAGTTTACATATTGTGTAGTACCACTCAGGCACCGTCTCCGCACATGGTCCGGCGTGGCCAGCGATCCCGAAGTAGGGTAGGAAAAATCCTAAGAAGTATTTAATCAGATTGCCGGAAGGGTGATTTGATGCCAGTGCTTTCCGTATGGTCTGAGCAGTGTTGGTTAAGTGGCAGTATTTGAGGATTGGCAGGAATCCCCCTTGTGTGGGGGGAAGATGGAGAAAGGCCCTACGCACCTCGTGCCTCCTGTTGTTCCAGAAAAAATCAGTGACATGTTTGTGAATGGCGTTGTCTTGTGTGTCTGTTATGTTTGTGAGGTTAATGGTGTGCAGTAACATCGGTTTTAGGACTGTTTTTGATAACTGTTGCTCTACCTTCGAATGATAGGTAGTTGGGACTGAAGGGTTTGAGTTTTTCGCGACACATTTCTATTAAGCGTTGTGTTTGCAACTCTGGGGTCTCTAGGAAGGGAATTCCTAGTATTGTTAATGGGCCGGTTGTGGGTTTCAGACCATACGGAAGACTGGCAGGGCCGAATTTCCCATAAATTTTGATTTTTGTTTTTTCGGGATTAGTGTGAAGACCACTGCGCATGCTGAACTCTCGCAGTATGCCGAAGAAGATGTAAATCGAATCGGAATCCCGAAGGGTCACTCTAAATGATATGATAACCACTGCATTAATGAAAGCACCTTGATGTCCTTATTATTCCTTATAAGGACTGGCTTAAAGGGGCGAAGCAAGAATGCTTTTCATATTCCCCGTTATCTGTAGCAGACGGTGTAGGGATAAAGTTAATGAGCTATTATTAAAGCTCTGATCATGGCAGGAGGGTAACAGCAATAGCCGAGCCTCAGCTAGAGCTTCATTAGCTACAGCATTGCTATACATTACCCTCCAAAGGTATTGGATTGAATGAATCTATCACCGCATCTCACGGTCGCATACTAACTGTAATATAATTATAATATAGGAAAAGAAAAGTGATGTATTATTTAAGCTTAAGTATAAATTGGTAATTTAAAGGTCTTATTATAATTATTTTTTATTCATAATATATAAAATATAAAAATATCTAAATATATTATATAAAAATATATTTCTTTTACTTTCCTGACACTTTAAAAATAAATTAAAAATACACAAATATATACTTCATAAAAAAAATCCTTATGCCATCTGACCTACAAAAATATACTATATTATTGCAAATAACCTTTCGAGAGTGGCAGCAACATTAAAAAAAAATACAAACATGATTAAACACGTATCGATTCACGCATGGGGGGATGAAACAATCCCTTAGGATTGGTATAATTTTAGATACGAATGATTATTAAATTTAGCGGAGAGTTCCGCCTATTTAAATTTAATCTTTTAATACAGATCATTTGAAGCATGCAGTTAGAACGCGTCATGCCGTCAATCAGACGCTACCGTAACGGATGCCCCTCGTTACATGCCAAAACACACACATTTCATTTAAGACTTCCTTTAAAAGTTTTTAGTTATTGAAATGTAATTATTATGTTTAGTTAATTGTTAATTATATTTATGAATTTGTTAATTAATTATTTCTAAAATGAAAATATTGTAAAATCATCATGCTGATTCGATTTTATTTCCTTCCCCATTCGTAAGTTAATCTAATGAAATATGCCATACTTTACTGAAATCGTTATTACTATTTACAGAAAAGAATTTTTGCTGTTCTGTATTTTTGAACGTATAAAAACACATTAAAAGAATTCGAAAATTATATGGTGATGTAATGGTTAAGTAACATTATTTGGTGGTATATGATATGACCAATATTGTGTTATATTATTTGATATTATGTTAATTTCATAATACTAATAATTTGTTATAAAATTTAATTAAAAATATAAACAACCTCAGATAATAATCCAACATTTTTAAATTTTTTATGCTGTTTTCTAAAATCTGAAAATAAGATTCCCACACCAGTATTATTTTTAATATTATTGTTTATGTAACTACGAATCGAGGGTGCGTGCTTCCATATCTATTTATTTATTATGAATAGATTAGGAATTTATAAGGTACTGATCACACGATTCACTCTTAATTGCGTTGTCATTACCTCCATGTCTTTCTTTTGTTATGGAGGTAATCCAAGTTAACCGAATTAAATATTACCCATACAATGATGTCTTATATTTTTCTGTCGACCCCTGAGCTCGAATCGATCCTAACAATGTTATATCGACCACTTTGGCGACCACTGATATATACTGTATATATATGACCAAGAACACAGGATTAAGAAACACAAACAAATCCTAGTTGCAAACGTAAGTTTCTGTGGCTTAGTAATTCTGTGGGAAGTTTTCGGTATTAAGACCACATTATGATGTAGTTAAAGAGTTTACTAAAAAAAATAAAATAAGGAATTAAAACACCCGACAAGTTTCGTAAGTCGTACCACTTGCATCATCAGGGGTAGTGGTACAGAAACGTTTTACACAACAAAAGCCTATTAAAAAATAATTACACATATTAGTTTTTTTTTGATAACTTCTAATTGTAAGATATAATTATATATTATATAGTATATAATTATAAAGCAAAAAAGAGTAAATATTTATTTCACTTTGGCTTGAAAACTTATATTTATATTATCTGAATTATTATATATAAATTATATTAATTTATTATGTAATTTATATATATAAATAATATATATAAATTATATTATTTATTTGAATAAATAATTGAATTCTTGGTCGTAACGCTGAGATACAAGTTGTTTTTCCATTGCACAAGAGCAAGTGATGATGGAAGAATTGCGAGGCTGTGCCTACGTGGCAGAAGAAAATCATCTGGGTGTTATCAGATGAAATGGCGCAATACAATATGAAGTTGAGTGTGAGAACTGTTCGGCGCAGACTGCAGGAGTTTGGTCTAAATGCTAGAATTCCACGAAAAAAGTCATTTTTATATCTCAAACAAAGGTTGAAAATATTAAATTGGACTAAAACCCATGTTAGCTGGACAGCGGAACAATGGGACAGTGTTTTATTTGGAGTGATGAGACCAAAATCTCCCTGTTTGGTAGTGATGGCATAAAATACGTAAGGAGAAGAATCCGAGAAGATTTGCACTTGATTGCATTACACCTACCGTCCTTATAGTCCTTATAAGGACTGGCTTAAAGGGGCGAAGCAAGAATGCTTTTCATATTCCCCGTTATCTGTAGAGGACAGTGTAGGGATAAGGTGTTATTGAGCTTTAAAGCTCTGATCATGGCAGGAGGGTAACAGCAATAGCCGAGCCTCAGTTAGAACGTCATTGGCTACAGCATTGCCATCCATTACCCTCCAAGGGTATTAATCACCGCATCACACGGTAGATTATTTCTTTTAATCTCCTAATTACAGTACTTAAAAGAAACTTGTTAGTCAGAAGCAACCCACCAATAAAACCCAATTAATGGAAGCAATAATTCAATATTGGTTTCGCATTATAACAGCTACAGAACTAAAAAACTTGGTTCACTACATGGGAAGGCGATGAT
Organism: Typopeltis vanoorti; assembly: GCF_054136105.1. Taxonomy (NCBI): domain Eukaryota; kingdom Metazoa; phylum Arthropoda; class Arachnida; order Uropygi; family Thelyphonidae; genus Typopeltis; species Typopeltis vanoorti. Next base: position 99,150,770 of record NC_143568.1, on the reverse strand, counting down.
ACCGTAATTAACGCTAAAGGTTACCCAACTAAGTATTAACTCACATTGTAAGAATTTTTGTATATGTCATTTTTTCTATGTGTTTCACTTTTCTTCTTTATAACTGCTGTTCTAATAAAAAATCCTTCACAAATGTAAACCTTATTGCATTACATTCTTAATTAAATTATCTTTCCAGTGATATATAATTTTATGGTATTACATCAAACAAAAGTGATGGTATGAGCCATTAAACTTCAAAAATACACTTTTTCCGAAAGGTTTCCATAATTTTGGCCATTATGTACGTTCGGGCCATTCCCCCGCACATTCTGCCTCACAACGGAAAGTTATAGCAACAGATATAATCAATACAAAAGAATCACGAAAAAGAATCACTTCTGAAACTATTTATACGATAGGATTATATCAGGTACATGTTGTAGGGAAATTTCTAATGAACTGACTTGAAATTAAAAAAAAGAGTAATCATCGCATACAAGAAAGAAATATTTATTACTCAATTTAAACGAGAGAATTAAAAGAATTAACTATAAACGATGTGATAATTGTGTTCAAGGGCACAATCATCAGATTTATCACAGTTTTATATTTTAATATTAAACTCCATCTACATGCATAGAAATTGTTTCTTTTAAATACGAGACTTTTAGAATTTTGTTCATATAATCCATAAAAGAAATGTTCTAAACTATAAAATATTATTTTAAATGATAATTATTATATAATTATACTATTATATAAATTATAGATATACAAAGGAAAAACGTATCTACTATTAGAACACCATTTTGTTTATTGTATCAGTAAATATGATGTAAATTTATATTATCGTAATTGAAGAAATGGAAATGTCATTTATGTCATTGTTTGTTTCATAGAAATTGTTTCTTTTAAATACGAGACTTTTAGAATTTTGTTCATATAATCCATAAAAGAAATGATCTAAACTATAAAATATTATTTTAAATGATAATTATTATATATATAATTATACTATTATATAAATTATAGATATACAAAGGAAAAACGTATCTACTATTAGAACACCATTTTGTTTATTGTATCAGTAAATATGATGTAAATTTATATTATCGTAATTGAAGAAATGGAAATCAATCGACCGTGAGATGCGGTGATTGAGTCATTCAATCCAATACCCTTGGAGGGTAATGGATGGCAATGCTGTAGCTACTGAAGTTTCAATTGAGGCCCGGCTATTGCTGTTACCCTCCTGCCATGATGATCAGAGCTTTAATAGCTCAATAACACCTTATCCCTATCCCTACACTGTCCTCTACAGATAACGGGGAAGATGAAAAGCATTCTTGCTTCGCCCCTTTAAGCCAGTCCTTATAAGGACATATAAGTAAAGAAATAACATCCCAGGACTTTCAGGGTAGCGGATGGCAATGCTGTAGCTGTAGTCAAAGAATTTTTAACTGAGGCTTGGCTATTGCCGTTACCCAGCCATGACTAGAGCTTTTTAGCTCCATAACACTCCAACCACACAGACAGACAGATTTTTTTTCATTCAGATGACGGGATAAGGAGTCAAGGACTCAGTCCATCGCCCAGTTCTTTTAAGATCTAATTTATATATATATATATATATATATTATATTATATATAATATATATTATATATAATTTATATATATATATATATATATATATATATATATATATATATATATATATATATATATAATTTATATATATATATATATATATATATATATATATATATATATTTGTAGAAAGTATTTTTACCTTGGGTAAATATGTTAAAGATACCAAGCAATTTTAAACCTGGTTTTACTCCATTTCCCAAGTAAGCAAACAGACTAAAAGTCAAGTTTGCGCCTGCAATTGATGCAAGTCTAACTGATCCCACAGGTAGTGCAGGACCAGGGCAACTCATGGCAAAGGTGGAACAAGCTCCGATCACTAATCTTAATATTTACCCTTAATGCCAAAACATATCTCCAAGAAGGGGATGTATGATGTTTTGTATTAAAGGCAAGGGGCCACTACCCAGACCGGTTTCGACCTTTATTGAGGTCGAATGGGAGTTCATGTCTCTCATCATCGGCCTTTGGAGAATAAAGCATGCTGAGGGTCAGCAAACAGTAAGAGAGGAGAATAATGAAAGATAGAGTAGGATAGTAGGAGGTAAAAGAAGCCTCAGTCAACCTGTTTAGCCTTATATGGCTAATTGGTATATGACACATATTCTCAATTTATCTGTTAAAAAAAAAGAAAATTTAACCATAAAAATTTTGACTAATAGTTCACTTATAAATTTATCCTTAATAATTTCATCAGTTATCTATGAAGGAGATCCATTGACCTGTTTTGAAATTAATTACAATAATTTCAGTTAGAACTTTTTTTTTTATTATTTTTTTATTTATTTTTTTATTTTTTATTTATTTATTTATTTATTTATTTTTTTATTAAATTACATAAAAATCAAAGGACTTAAGGTCCGGTCAGTTGAACTGAAAGGAAACAAAATAAGGAACTTGCAAACCTGGTACCACTGGGACTTAGAATGGGGTAGAGGACTGGCCCGGGAGATGCCGCTCACAAGGAGCAGCACCGCCTCGCAGTAAGCCTTCGCAGCCCGGGTTCTCAGATCTACCCCCCTTATTTGGAGTAAAGGAAACCGTGCCAGCGAAAGCTTTGTGGCGAGGAAAAACAGAGTGATTGTTACTTTTACTAGGGAGAGTTAGGTGGAGTTTTGGAGATACTAAAGAAATATACAGGGCTTGATGCGTCCCTGTATAAGAAAGCATATTTTCGGTGGTTTGCAGTATTTGTTCACAAATTTAAAGTCGCCTAGTAGATGTCTCTCTTGCGCAAGAAATTTAGGAAGGTAAAAAAAGAAACCTTTCCTTATTCCTGCGTACATTAAATTTGCGTCCCGTACCTGGGATTTTTTCCGTACCTTCCAGATGTGATACTTTAAGACGTTAATTAAAAAAATGGCGAATTTTTGGGTCTTGTTGACTGGTGGCGGGAATTGCAGGTGTATGACCTCTTCTAGTGATAGCATCGGGATTCCCAGTGCTGTGCTCAGTCTTTGCCAGACGCGTTGGGATGGTGGGCAAAAATAAAAGAAATGCTCCACCGTTTCCACGCCCCGGCAGACATCACAAAAGGGATCGCACGGACTGGGTACGTACCTAGATTTAACCTGTTTCACCGGGAGCCGCCCATAGGCTATTCGCCAGGCCAGATCCCGATGAAAAGGCTGTCCCCAGCTATTCTTGATGTTTTTAAAGAGAATTTCATTGTTTGTCCCGAGGTTTGGTGTATCACGCCTGGAGAGTTGGAAGAAATCCCAGTATACTGCTTTCGGTTTGTGTGTGAGGATTTCTGCTCCTTTGTCTCTAAGTACTGTGAGTGATTTTACTAGTGTGCGATACCACTTGGGCAAAACCCTTGCACGGGGTCCAGCATAGTCCGTGGTTCCAAAGAGGGGGAGGAAAAGTCCTATAAAATATCTAATTAGGAGGCCTGAAATATGGTTTGAGTTTAAGGCCTTCCGTACGGTTTTGAATGTATTTGCATAAAGCAAGCTTTTGAGATCAGGCAGAGCGTACCCCCCTTCTTCATGTTTTAGTTGTGGGTGGGGGGGGGGGGGGGTGGGGGGGGGGGGGGGTGGGGGGGGGGGGGGGTGGGGGGGGGGGGGGGTGGGGGGGGGGGGGGGTGGGGGGGGGGGGGGGTGGGGGGGGGGGGGGGTGGGGGGGGGGGGGGGTGGGGGGGGGGGGGGGTGGGGGGGGGGGGGGGTGGGGGGGGGGGGGGGTGGGGGGGGGGGGGGGTGGGGGGGGGGGGGGGTGGGGGGGGGGGGGGGTGGGGGGGGGGGGGGGTGGGGGGGGGGGGGGGTGGGGGGGGGGGGGGGTGGGGGGGGGGGGGGGTGGGGGGGGGGGGGGGTGGGGGGGGGGGGGGGTGGGGGGGGGGGGGGGTGGGGGGGGGGGGGGGTGGGGGGGGGGGGGGGTGGGGGGGGGGGGGGGTGGGGGGGGGGGGGGGTGGGGGGGGGGGGGGGTGGGGGGGGGGGGGGGTGGGGGGGGGGGGGGGTGGGGGGGGGGGGGGGTGGGGGGGGGGGGGGGTGGGGGGGGGGGGGGGCTTTTCATAGAGAGAATACACAGACATGTCCGAAGCGCACTACGCCAGCCCTGCCGCCGTGAAAATATCTGCAATACTTCGCCTAGAGAAGTCTACTTCATAATAAGAAAAATCAACAACAAAAAAGCCCCAGGACCAGACGAAATTACAAACAAAACCATAAAGGCGCTCCCGCATAAGGCCATTATGCACCTCGTTGCCATCATTAATGCAATACTCCGTTTTAGTTACTTTCCCACTCGATGGAAACACGCAGATATTATTCTCATCCACAAACCAGGTAAGGCGCCACAATTCCCGCAAAACTACAGACCAATCAGCCTTTTATCATGCCTGGGAAAGATAGCGGAAAAAATCATTCTAAACCGACTACAAGCTGAAGTGGACAAAAACAAACTGATACCAGGAGAACAATTTGTCTTCCGAGCAAACCATAACACCACCCAACAGGTCCACAGGTTGACAGAATTTATCACAACTGGCTTCAACTGGGGACAGCACACAGGAGCTATCTTTCTTGACGTAGAAAAAGCCTTTGATAAAGTATGGCACAAAGGCCTTATATATAAACTACTTACAGCTAACATACCTCTCTATCTCACCAAACTCATAGACTCCTTCCTAACAGACCGGAAATTCCAGGTGAAGCTGCGCGGACTCAGATCCTCACCGAGAAGAATCACCGCGGGTGTCCCCCAAGGATCACTTCTTTCGCCACTACTGTTTAACATCTTCGTCGCAGATATCCCAAACGCAGCATCAACCACCATTGCTAGCTATGCGGACGATATGGCGATTCTGAGCAGATCTCTCAGACCACACTTAGCCACGCAGCGTCTACAAAACGCAGCAACTAGCCTGGAAGACTGGTTCAGGAAATGGAGAATTGAAGTCAATGCAGATAAAAGCATGCTATACTCTTCACAAGACGAAAAGCAACACACCACGGAGTAATCAAACTTTTTAACACAGAAATTCCATGGAAAAACCAAAACCAAGTATCTAGGCATACAACTGGATAACCGACTCAGCTTCAACCCTCACATTACTTATGCTTGTAATAAAGCCAACACAGCAATCAGCCAGCTCTACTCCCTCATCAACCGAAGAAGCAAAATGAATATTACCAATAAACTTAAGATCTACAAAACAATCATCAGACCCACTTTCACATACGGATCGCCGGCTTGGGGTCACACTGCCCACAGCAACATCAAAAAACTGCAAGTCATCCAAAACAAGTGCCTTCGTATGATATTTGATGCTCCGTGGTTTGTCAGGAATGCTCTCCTCCACCGAGATGCTGACATTTCGGATATTCCGACGTATCTCCGGTACATTGCCACTGCATTTTCTCCAAAGCAGCAATTCACCCAAACCATCTCATTAGAGAGTCAAGTAACTACGATGAAAACGACAGGTGGAAGCACAAGCGCCCGAAAGCGGCTCTGCTCATCGGTACATGCGCTCTCACACAACCCTAAATTTTGGACGAGCCAGGAGCTCAATAATCCTTTACTAATTTAAGTCAACTTCTTAGAGATGAAGGGATTATAATCCACGGGATTGAGATCCATCTAGCCACAGAAGTTAACAGTTAACATCTAAGCCAAAAGGCCGAGAAGCGATAACTTCCTTCAAGATCAAAGTTTCTCCAGCGCCAGGTAAGTATCCACATCCACACTACAGAAATGATCCTGCGAAGTATTTCATTGGCTACAACACTGCCTCTGCGCAAAGCTCTGCTCACGTCTTTACACGAGAAGTTGGATACCAAACTCCTCGTTGAAAACCACTTTCATTATCAAATACATAATTAAAATTTATGATAATAAATATAAGGTATATGGATATAGTAACATTTTAATAAGTTATAACCGAAAATTATTTTAAATTTTTAATAAAATTTCAATATATTTAATATTTTTTAAAATATAATATAAAAATAAATAATATTGTTTATTAAAAAAGAAAAGTAACTCTATTTTTTGAACGACTGTGATATTGCGTATCACTCCTAATATCTTACACTTACCAAATCTCATGCATCTATTAACCCAGGGGTTCCCAACCTTTTTGTTTCCTAGAGCACATTTTAAAATACCCTTAGGGCGACGGGCACCATCAATTTTTTCAAGCAAATTTTTTGAATTCGTTTGTTAATGAATACATACAAAGTTTACATTATTACCAAATGTTTTATTACTTAAAAGTTTACATTATATAAAAATTTAAATATATATATATGTAAGAGCTTGTTTTTAAGGGTGGACTGTCTAACGACGGTTTCGACAACTGTTATTAGTAATATACTTCATCCCCCCCCCCGTTTCTGTGATGTTTTGAAAACTGGACAACAGGCGAAGGGAGAAATTAGTTCTGTGTAGCAAAACGTCTTCCGAAAATTAGCAAATATTGCAGATGATGAATTAACACTTAGGTTTTAGTAGTCTTAGACTGTCTGAGAATACTTCCTAACAGCAGCATTCCCCAGGGGTCTTCATCAAAGTGCTCTAACATGCTCGTGTGTTGACCGCTGCTCATTTTCCCAAGAGGTCCTCTATTAATCCCACGTACAAATCAGATCCCCAGACCAAGTTAACAAATAGGAATGTTCTCGCAGTCCTTAAAGGGTTACCGAGAGGATTAGTGAAGAGTTTGTCCCGAAATATAGGAATGAAATGCGATGACGTGTTCACGATCTATCGGATGATATTCTCCAATTGACTGTAAATGTGTTGCAGGTTAAAAAGAATATGAGATAGAAACATTCCTCTCTCTTATCGAAACATCGGAAATGCCATTTTAAAACACGAGTCATCGATACGATGATATTTCTACACATACTTGTCAAGAAATTCTAAACTTTTCTTCATAGCAGAAGAGGACTTCAAAGAGAGGACCTGCGATGATGGGATCAGAAACTGTGAATTAATCTTCTTCAAGATTAACAACAGCCCAGTGTGGGGGGAGGGGAATTGAGCACAACGAATTTTTGAATTTAAATTAAAAAACGTGAAGTTGAGGTGCTAGCAGAGGATCTCAACGCTCGTACACACTTCTTATTTTCATTTTGATTTCTTACGCAACTGCCAGAAGACTCCTATCTGTGTAAGATTACTGACCGCAACGAGAAAAGTCTAAACATAAGAATAATTTACACTGCACAGCTCCTGAATTAAAAAAAAAAAGTTTAAATTCTTCCTTCCTTTCTTCCCTGCTGTACAATTTATATAAGTAAGCACCGTGATGATTATTTATTAATAAAGTGTGTGTGTGTGTGTGTGTGTGTGTGTGTGTGTGTGTGTGTGTGTGTGTGTAAAGAATAAAAACCTTACATCTTATAAAAAACTGCGATCTTAAACTAAGATAACTGGGTATTTAAGAAGAAAAGCCAAACGACTATTTTTCAGGCGAAGTTGATAAATTAAGGGATGAAAATCCCTTATTGTTCCTTATAGAGATCATCTAGGTCTAGCTACTCACTGATGAGACCGCAAAAAAGGTCGAAACCGGTCTGGGTAGTGACTTCTTCTCATAATGTAATGACAGTATTACATCTCCTAGGAGCTGTGGTTTCACATTATGAGAAAATATCAAGAATAGTGAGGGAACTTGCTCCACCTTTGCAACGAGTTGCTTTGGTGTGGTACTACCAAGTGGTCACTTCCGCTTGGATTCGCCGATAGTTCATCGCCATGAAACTCGTAGATCGTAGTATTCGATCTTAGAGTTTCGCATAGTGGCTGAAAAACAATAAGGGATTTTCATCCCCTTAATTTATAACTGGGTATTTAAATTAAGAACAAAATTGCTAAATACTTTTTTGTTTGTTTGTTTCTATGTTTACTTCTAATATCAAAAAGCAACCATTCTAGTTATTGTTGGGTTGCTGTGAAATGCAAAACGAGGACAATTAATGATATTTCAAAAACCACATTAAATTTTATTTTAGTAAGCATGTAATGAAATATTATGTTAAATTTAAAAATAATTGAAATATTTTTTAAACATTTTAATTTCTGAAGAATTTGAAGAGACTTTTTAAATTAAATGAAACACCTTTTAAAATATTTTATCATTAAATAATGATAAAAAGATTTTATCATTATTTAATGAGCTTAATTAATTAAGTTAATTAAATAAAATATTTAATGAGCTTAATTAATTACGATACTCCAATGTGGTGCCGGGATATGAAAAACTCCAATGTAGCTCATGCATGTCGTACGAGGCGACTAAAATGGTTACCCAGGGAAGGTAATGGATGGCAATGCTGTAGCCAATGAAGTTCTAACTGAGGCTCGGCTACTGCTGTTACCCTCCAGCCATGATCAGAGCTTTATATAGCTCAATAACACTCTACCCTTACATTGTTCTCTACAGATAACGAGGATTATGAAAAGCATTCTTGCTTCGCCCCTTTCAGCCAGTCCTTTTAAGGACTTTAATTAAATTAATAAATTGGAACTTTCTGCATATTTAAACCAGTAGAGATCCCTAGTTTCTTAATAGGGACAAACCGGATTTGATTTTAATTTAATAGTGAAGGAACGTTGCATGTGCACATTATTCGTTTTCTTCTTAGGCCACTCATAAAGAAGCAAATATATAAATTTCTTTATAAATTTTCGAAAATGTACGAAGCTGTTATGGGAAGATTCCAAAATAAAGCATACTCCAGACATCATAGGTTTCTCCGCATAACTCATCTTGCCGAGGTGATCTAATCCCACGTTTTCGCGCTGCCCTCAGTAGATAAGATACAAGAAGCAAACAGATATTGAGAGGTTGATTAAAGATCATCTAAAAACGAAAACATTGTCACTACATCCTCCACTGATCATACGCACTACTACTGCGATATCGTCTGAGCAATAAAATATAACGAAATCAACTCCTCTACCAAAGCTTAGCGCTCAAGATTAAAAACCACTCATGAATATGTCCCTACTAAAACTCGAAATTTTCCGAAAAAAAAAAGCAACAAAATATTTGACTTCGCCATCACTCTAAAACAAACCGGATATTGAAGTTTCTCCATTCACGAAAATGTCATCTTTAAGATGCATCTTTTCTTCACCCGAATATGGATTGGAATCTTAATTCTTTTACAAACAATGGTCGTACTACCAACATTGGTAATTAAAAAGAGGGAATCGTTAGACCTTAACCCTTTGTTCTTGGCGTCAGTTGTCTATCTGGTCTTTTCCAGGTATTTTCAACTGAAATCATGGATGCTGTTATAATATCGGCCTCCTAGATTACATATCACGCAATCTCTCTGTTTTGGTACCCTGCACTTGACGTTTATCGGAGCGCGCATGCTCCGTTAGCACAAGTAGGTGATCTATAATACGTATTTCGAAAATCACTGTTTGCTAATTCACAAGTTCCACTCTGTTCTTAACGATGTCAATACTGTAAAGTTTGTAATAGAAACATTATCTATAATAAAATTCATAATTTAAAATACTGCGGAGTATAAAAAAGCCCATGAACGAAGTGTTGTTTGTTTGTTTCTTTTTTTTTTTTTTTTTTTTTTTGGTTTTGTAAAATCGACATATTTGTGAAATATTTCGATGAAGTCTGCGTTCGGATATTAATTCATCTGAGCTTCGGTTAATTTGCCTATAATTTTTTAATTTTTTGTAAGGAAACAAATCATAATTTCTTATAAAATATTACGTTAAGTATGTAATGTAGTTTAAAAATAAAATAATTTTTAAAATTAAATGAAATTCTTAGATTCGTTTTATGAAAAATATAATACACCTGTCTTACTTTTGAAAAAGATTATTGAAAATAGAAAGGATATACAAAATCCTTTCTGTTCATTCATTCATTCAACATTACGTTTTCTGCATACAGATAGGTTGATACTATTATTAGATTGTTTCTTTATTAAAACGTCAAGGAATGGCAGTTTTTTATCTTTTTCCATTTCTAATGTGAATTTTATGGTATTGTGGAAACTATTGATTTGTTTGAGGTAATTCATTAGTTCTTCTTTTGTATGATCCCAAATGATAAAGATGTCATCTACATATCTGTACCAAATTTTCGGTTTTGGAACGATCTGGGTTAAGATTTTTTTCTCTAGATCTTCCATGAATAAGTCAGCAACTGGAGGTGAGAGGGAGCTACCCAGTATCAACCTAGTATCAACCTATCTGTATACAGAAAACCTACAAATACTGGACGTTACCTCCATTTCAACTCAGCTCATCACATAGCTCAGAAAATTAGCATTATCCATAGTCTCAAGAAAAGAGCTATACAGTATACGACAGACAAGGATGACCTACTCACGGAATTAACCACAATATCCAGAGAACTTTCTTTAAATGGTTACCCTAAAAGGCTCTATAACAAGATTCTATTTACTGATATACCACATCGACAACGTGATGACGTCCAATACATCAGTACAATTACGATTCCTTTTGTCAACAACCTTTCCAAAAAATTAGCTAACCTTTTAAAACCACATAAGATCAGAGTGGCATTCAAACCAATCAACACTATTCGGAAATTTTTAAGATCACCGAAAGATCCTCACCCATTCTACAAATACTCTGGAGTATATAATATTCCTTGCTCATGTGGTATTAGTTACGTAGGTCAGACATCTAGAAGTTTCGAAACGAGAAAGAAAGAACACATAGGATATGTCAGAAATAACAGACAAGACATTTCAGGCCTTTCATGCCACTTTGCCTCTACTAACCATCACATTGAATGGGATAAGAGTCTTATGCCATACATAGAAGATAACTACCATTCTAGAACCTTTAAAGAAGCAGCTACAGTCGTCCGTAAAACTGAAAACCTAAACAAGAATCAAGGTCTAATTTTACCAGAAATTTGGAAAACTTTTATCAGATCATTAAATATCAAAGAAATGAACTTTTGTCGTGACGTTCTATTTTCATGTTATGTTCTAAATCCGCCATCTTGGTTCAAGTCACTGTTATCAATATAACACTTAATCGCAAATTGATCACCGATCCAAAAGTAGAGAAATTTATAATTATACTGCGCCACCCTATTTTTAGATTAGTCTATATAAAATAGTAGGATCAATTCTTAATTAAGTTAGCAGTCTTCTCATTAGTTTAGGCCGAATTATTTACTATTCTACTTGGGGTTCCCGCAAGATTCGAATATTTATGAACTGCACCGTTCATAAATTGCACCATATTATTGCACCATAATAAGGAATTCAGGCAAACACAATATTTAGATTAACAAAATAAAACATTTAATATATGATATATAACAAGTACAATAATTCTACTTTTAAATGAAACAATACAATAAACTCAATACAACTCGCTAAGTCTCTCATTCCAGTTCGATGTTCTAAATTCTCAAAAACAATTTGCAACTTCAAAAACACATATTTTCTTAACTCAGATTAAAATAACAAACTTCACAATCAGTCAGTCTCTACAAATCTGTCAGTTCAATGCTTAAGTTCACAGCAGGCACTAATCTAGGTAGACAATATTCCAAGCAAGCTTATTCCGGACTTTGAGCATCGGAGATATATTACAGTTAATGCTAGAATAGACGAACATATACAATTACTCTTACCGGATAAAATCTTCAATACGTCAAGTTATTGCGAGGACACTTATGAATTAACTTAATTACATCAGCGGAACATACATAATAAAATCCTTCTACGATTACGGCATTAACTTTACTTCATAACAACAGCTGTTTTCACTTGTAACATTAAACTTTTTGATTCACTACTTTTTGGTTCATTTCCGAACACTATTTTCATGAATTCCTGCCCTAAAGAATTTATAACCTTCTTTTACTTCTTTGCTTGTATGCTACCTTCCTTCTGGTTCCGCAAAGCTCTTTCCTCTCTCCCCTTACTAATCCTCTCCTATTTTTTCATATATGACCTTCACTCCCACCTTACGTTCGAACGCCACGCTCTCTTCATTCCTGGTTGTTTACGCGTGCGTCTCCATGACAACAGACTAAACGTAAACATTTCGCTAATGTAATGTATGCTCTGTTACTACTCTTACATGAATGATTACATAACATTAAATATTTGACAAATAAGAACAACAGAATATTTAAGCTACTTCTTTAACTTTTTGATTACGTATACAGTTAAATATAAATTAACACTTTACGTTACAACACATATATTTAGTTATACAAAATTCTATACATATTATTATTTTATAAATTAATAGCAGGTCAGGTTTTCAGTAAATATTTAATTAGTAATTCTTAATTAAGGAATAATAAACAATTTTATATAAACCATGATTAATATTTAAATAGGCAATGTTAAATGTGAATGAAAATAATAAATTACATAACATAGCTTCATTCACAATTTAACACTTTCATAACAATTACGTCATGAGTCATTACGAATAAATCACGTTAACGAGACACGCACATTGTCACGCACAATACCAATTTTTTGTATGATTTAGAACCATCGGTTATAACCTAGTCTGTAACCTTCATTTTTGCTTACTGATTTGTATTCCCTGAGGATGCCAATAGAAACGGATTGGCGAAACATGTAGGAACATAAAAAATAAAGCTACTTGATAAAGATTTTATAAAAAGAGTGTAATAGTCTTATAAATAATTGTCAAGAAAAAATTCAACATAATCTCCATGAAACATTTAAAAACATTTGTGCGTGTGTAGGAGGGGGGGGGATATCTGGTGCGCTTCAAAATGACAGTTTACGACACTTGGGGTACGGCTAATATGAAGATGGCAGGATTTTGTCTTCCAGAATATTCGTATTCTTCAATCACAAACCATACAAACAGGCCACTGAACCCATACACACAATTGGCAGACAATAATACACTTCCCCATCATATAATTTATTATTCTGCTGTAATTACAAATAACTACAGAATCAGATGCAGACGTTTTTATCAAAACATAAAGTCGACCGCACTAGCGTGCATCGTCCTCTCTATTAAGCAGATGAAATATGTGGTATGCCTGGGGATGGCAGTAGGGACCTTATTTATTCTCCTTAACGTAAATTCTAAACGTATGACATTCTGATGTAGCCTAGGTTTACAACCTTTTGCGAGTATGACGGCAGTGAGAAAAGGAGAAACTGGTCTTTGTACACACCTGAGAGATATACATAACCAGTGTTTCGTGTCTATGTTTTCATTCTTTCCCGAAAATTTAAAAAAGTACTGAAGAAGAAAGCAACATCGTTTCATCCTAACGTTTTAGTCAGGAATTGTCCCATTCAAACGATTTGCTATCCCATGATCAGCAAATCTGACGATGCTATTCTTTCAGTCAAAGTAATTCATATATGGAACGAAACGAAAGAAGAAACACTCTCATTCGCAGTTGAAACTAACTTAATATCAAATAATGGTTCTCAAAGTCTGTGGTTCCAGGATGCGTCTATTAAACGAAGCATATTGATATATTGTTGAATGTTAAATAACTCAAACGACAAAAAGAATTGTTGCAATAGCAGACTCCCCTTTCATTGTTCACATCTTTCTAATTGTTACTTCATTCGCTGTAACATCTTTGGTGAAGTCGAAATAAAAGAAAAAATGCCGCATATCAGAAGAAAAAGCTCTAAATCCTATCAACTGTGGAAATGTTTAATTAACACAGTTATTATTTAATCCCAGTTCAAATATCAGGTATTCTCTCTTCCGGGAGAAAATTCTGGTGGATGAAGGAATACATGAAATGCACACAAGCAAGTGCTTTGGACTCCTGCCTGCTTTCTATACTTATCTCCTCTTACTTTAAGAACAAAGGAGGTGTGGAGTCCCGATGACTATAGGAGATGTCTAATGGGCCAAATATATTTATCGATTCAGTGTTGCAGAATTATTAGAATGAGAGTGGATTAATAAATTTAAGTTGCTCAATTAGTGCATTGGGTTTGGAATAATTCCAATACAACGATCGTTTGATTTGTGCTAATGTGTCATGAAATACATTTTTAAAAAATATTTTATTATTATATCATTATGAAAGAAAATTCTTTTCTTTTTTTTTTAATTAATGACGCATTGCCATTAATCTAGGAAAAAGCTCTGCAATACTTTTCACCAGACGTAAAGCAGAACCGAACATAAGCATAAAAATGTTTGGAAAAATCATCCCTTGGCACAACTCTAACAAATATCTAGGAGTTCATATTGACAGACGCCTTAATTTCAAGACACACATAAATAGTGTCTCCACCAAAGCAAGTCAGACAATAGCACAACTATATCCAATTTTGAATAGGAAGAGCATAAATAACAAAATCCTCCTCTTTTAATCTGTAATAAGACCACAATTCGCTTACCCCACCAACCTGGGGACACACAGCTAAAAGCAACATCAACAGATTACAGACGATCCAGAACAAATGCCTAAGAATGGCTTTTAATGCCCCTTGGTTCATGAGTAACCTCCAGTTACACCAGGAAGCCAACCTTTCAGATATCCAGACCTACATGATGGGCATTGCAGAAAAATTCTTCAGAGACACAGATAATCACCCAAATCAGCTAATTCAACAGGCAGCAGACTACAAACCCTCAAATCATTTCAAACATAAAAACCCGAAATCATCGATCGCAAGATAAAGCTAATATAGCTTACAATGCTCACAATGAGCGGGTAATTTACCCACAATAATCCTCTCATACATAAGCTAAAATCAGATAAAGGGATAAGGAGTCAAGGGCGGTACATCTCCCAAAGAAGTTCCAAGTTCCAACCAATGTGTGATTATGGAAGTGAATCCCGGTGTGTTTTCCGGGATAAGAATATCACCAGTGAAAATACAAACATGTCGTAAGAGGGGAGTAATTAGACACTGAGTTTCGAGAGTTCGCTCTCGTTTCTTCAGGAATTCTGCTCCCGGGGGGCTTGATCTGGGGGTTTTTCCCTGGGAGAGCATTTTGAGACTCTGGGGAGGATGTTCTCTGGCGTGGCCCGTGAGGGACGTAGTCGGTGAGCGCTTTTCACTAGAATATGAGCGGTTCTGCTCGCTGGTGGGGGGCCCATCACTGAGTGGAGCCAACACTGAGTTGGACGGTCTTTCGGCCACTATGGAGTGCTCTAGGGATCGTTCTAATTTTTAGATTCCGCTCTACCTTAAAAAAAGCACCAATGTAGCTCATGCATGTCGTACGAGGTGACCAAAATAGGTACCCAGGGAGGGTAATGGATGGCAATGTTGTAGCCAATGAAGTTCTAACTGAGGCTCGGCTATTGTTACCCTCTTACCATGATCAGAGTTTTTTAGGTCATTAACCCCATATCCTTACACTGTCCTCTACAGACAACGGGGAAGATGAAAAGTATTCTTGCCTCGCCCCTTTACGCCAGTCCATATAAGAAGTATAAGGACTAACCAGCGTGTTACATACTACCAAGATTTTGTGGTTGTTGTTTCAAATACTTTCGACTATTTATTGGAAAAAATATTTTATCCGTTGGTCTAGTTTTTGAAATTGCACTAGTAATTATTTCGAAATTTACAATTTATATAGATTGTATAATAATCGATGTATGTCGTTTAACTCATTTAACTGCATGAACCGAATTTCTCGTCAATTATGTGCTGCAATGCTTCTTTGAACAGCATGAAGAATGTTTAGGAAAATTTTAGGTTCATCATCCCCAATATGTGAGCAATATTCTAATAATGAGTATATTTGGGTTTAGTATAACGTTAAGAGCTGGTTTTGTGTAAAATAATATCTTGAAAGAAAGAGGATTCCCAGTTTTATGGAATAGCTCAGGAAGCTACTCACTCGATGCGTTTGTTGTGCGAGGAGAGTCTGGAGGTAAATGTTAGTCCAAGAAGAGAGATCTGATCTTGTCTGGTGACTTATGTGTGTTACTAAGGGTGTGGGTGGGTCATCCGAGATCTCTTTTACGAGAGAACAGACAAGACTGTTTTGGTGGCATAGAAAGTCCCTCCATTGAAGGACAGTACAGAGATTAATATTTTAATCACAATCTTAGACAATCTTTACGCCTGAGATGGCTGTGCATTGCATTTATCTATAAATGTTTTTATAAATAACATTTTTTGCAAGAAATATAATAACATGAATAAATTAAACATTTCTAAAATAATTACGATTTTGTTTAAATAAATTTCGCACTTTCATTCACCTATTATGTTTTGGACAAGTTTTACTATATATTGAAAACTGAAATGACCTATTTGATTCAGTTAGTTAAATGATAAATACCATTGAAAAAACAACTCAATTTACGAAGGGCGACGTTTATTCATAGACATCGTACAGGGTTCGCTTTTGGAAAAGATCCATATTTCGTTTAGGAATTTTTAGGTGAAGTTAATTTCTTGTAATATCGTATTTGAGTGAAAAATGCTATTTTAAATGCTATTTTATTATTTTATTACCCTCCAAAGGTATTGGATTGAGTGAATCAATCACCGCATCTCACGGTCCGAATGGTGTTAGAATAATTTTAGTTAATTATATATATTAAACGTTGTCCAAAATAAAATAGGTGCATTAAAGTATGACAATTATTTAACTAAAATCTTAAACTATTTCAAAAATATTTAATTTTTCAACCCTCTTATATTATTTACAAAGAAGTTTTAATGATAAAGATATTTATTAATACAAATAAAAATCACGTTTAATTAATATTTATACTTTATTTAAATACTGCATTTCCCACCCAGTAAGACGAAACGTTGAACAATATATCATTAATAATGGTATATTTGTTGCAAGAAGCTTTTGTTAAAAAATAGACTTCGGAATAATCATTTATTTATTAATAACACTTAATCTGATCGCACGTTTTGTTCTTGTGTCAAATATCAAACACTTAATCACATAAGTAAATAATCAAACTCAGCGAAAAAAACATAATTAAAATAAAAAAAGATATGCATAAATTATGCATATTTTTTGATTCATCTGAGGTACGAAAATAAAATGATAATTTAGTTTCGGATCAGCTAAAAAATTAAAAATTAAATATGGTCTCTATATAAAGATATTAAACAAATATTATATAAATAAATAATAGACATATCGTTAAGAACAGAAAACAATAACGTATTGCCCTGTCTTTTATATCAGACAGAAACTTTAATATCAAGATATCGAACCAAGAAAGTAAAAACAAAGCAAACGGAGTAATACATTATGAGAACCTATTTCAGTAAAATAAAATGTATTTTTCCAAGTTTTATTTAATTTAGCTCTAAAAGATATTTTAATTCGTATTCTAATATTAATGTAAAATATATTAATAAAACAAAATATTAACATATATTATATATTTTATTTCATAAAATTATTTCTTAAATTCAAAGGCATTTCTAGAAATTTCGATGTTTTATTAAAACACCGATATATTATATCAATAATAAATAATGAATATGCTAGTTAAAGAAATTAGTTTTGCTCTTATTTTGCTCTTATATAGAAGACCAAAAGCTATATTGGCCTCTATCATTGATCCATGTTCTCCATGCCCAATCAGGGCGAGCATTCTGCTCATAAATTTTACCTTCACTGCAACCACAACAGATAGCGGGGAATATGAAAAGCATCTTGCTTCACCCCTAAAGACATACATCTTGCTTCACCCCTAAAGACATAAATGTCAATTGTCAATAGCTTTGCTCTTCACAAAGAAAGAAGAAATTCCTCAAATCGGTGATTTTACGCGTATTGCACTGAAGATCCTCCTTGTATTAGCAAGACCAGTTTCAGCTGTTGACCCATACTATAAAAACCACCATCATGGAGGGATCTCGCCCTAAAAGTGCTCAGGACCGCTTCGATGTTGAAAGCTGACCATTAACTTGGATTTGCTGAATTGTTTTCTCGTGTCATATGCGCTGTTGATTGTAAAACGTGGGCGAGAGTGTTTCGACATAACGGATGAACAACTTAGCCTGGAAATCAAGCTCAGAGACTTTTTTTTCCCGTCCATGTGAATGGGAATACCGTTTCTTTTAATTCTCTGTACAGATCTCCCCCCCCTTTTTTTTGTGCATTAGCCTTTTCTCTCGAGCAATTTTGAAAGAGCTGTTTAAGCCCGTTTTTAAGAGTTGCCCATGCGTCCCAGTCACAGTGAGTGTTCTTCCATTTGTCGCATAGCTGTTACACATCCTCGTTATACATTTTCCGGAAGTTTCCAAGGTCCCTTGGATGTCTCAACGACCTCGAGTAATACGATACTTAACAAAACAACCATTGTATGGTCTCGCACGGAACTTCCAATTACATGTGCCTTACTCATTCGTGCCTCTAATTTACTGGAAATGTAAACCCGATTGAGTCTCGTTGAGACTCCTCTTCGCGACCATGTGGTACCGACTCTGCTTGGATTATGCTGCCTCCAGATGTCAATGAGGTCGACCTTATCACAGAAGAGTTGCAGTTCCCTAGAGCCACCGGCACCAGAGTTGTTATTACCGCCCACTTTGTCATATCGTGCTTCTGCGATTATTCCAATCTCCATCCCCCGCGATGATATATTGAATCCCGTAGGGGACGTGAAGAACCTACATCGCACGTAGGATTTTCACGGGCGTTATTAGGGGCATTGACAATGAGGAAGCAGATGTTTCTAACCGCAAACTTCAATCTATAGACGTCCTGCAACATCTTTTTATATTGAAAATCCTGCCTAGAATAGGCAGACGAACAAGGATTCCCACCCTCGTGCAGTGCTCTCCAAAACACCAGAAGCTTTGAAAAGGGAAGCTTCTGGTAATGTTTTCAATGTCTTGAAAACTGATAAAAATGCGTCTCCTGCAGAAATAGTACTTGAACCTGATGAAGTCCAAATAGTCTTCAAACAGCGAGCTGTGCGGAGATCGATCGCAAACCGTTGATATTCAGAGTGGCAACGCGAAAAGGAGAATTGTTAGTCATGTGAAAAATTTTAGTGTGGTTAAGCACCCCTTTAACTATTTCAGTTAATGTCTCATGTAAGTGTGTTATGTCCTCTTCCCTGTTTGTGTGCGGGGGGAGGCCTTTCAAGAGCTCCAGCGTTCCCTCAGATCGCCCAACATTAAACGATCCTTAACTCAGAGGCGGGTCTACTCAGTGACAGGCTCACCCTACCAATGAGAAGAACCGCTCATATTCAAGGGTAAAGCATCCACCGACACGCCCCAGATAGCGGCCACTCGGGAAAACCCCAATCCCTGGATGCTCAAAAGCTCTCCTAAGGCAAAAAACGCAAGAGAGCAAATGTCTCGCGTGTCACCCAACCTCGCAGACCTGTTTATAGAACATCGTGAAGAAAAAAAAATCTTTCGTTTAAACCCAAACCAAAACTCTGGCTTCGATATGCCGATGATATCTTCGAAGTCTGGAGTCATTCCGAACAAGAGCTACTTCAGTTTTTAGAAAAAATCAACCTTCTTCATCCACACATCATCAAATTTACATTAGAAAAAGAATCCCCACAGGGCATCCCCTTTCTGGATTTACACATCCAAAGAAAAGAAGACGGTTCCATCTCCACCTCTGTCTATCGCAAGCCGACATTTTGAGGTCGCTACATTCACCATATTTCTGCTCACCATTCCTCACAAAAATCTGGCATCGTTGGTAACCAGAGCACACAGATTATGCTCCTCCGAGGATTCCCTAAAACAAGAATTGGAAATAATCAAAAACACAGTTACTTTAAATGGATACAATACAAAAGCAACGCAAAAATCATCAGCAATTTCTCCGCACTTCAACCTAGACAAGAACAACCCCACAGGATTCCCATTCCTTATATCAAAGGCATCTCTGAACGGTTAGAAAATTATGAAGAAATACAATCTTATTGCCACCTACAAACCCATCAATCAGATCCACAACCTGTTACTTTCGCCCAAAGACAAACTTTCACCTAAGCTACTACCTGGTGTATACGAGGTTCCATGCTCCTGTAAACTCTCTTATTTCGGACAGACAGGCAGATCAGTTTTTAAACGCATTTCGCAACATCAAGACCATATCCGCCTCGTCAAACCGCATAAATCTGGCCTCTCTCAACACGGAGTTGAAAACCCAAACCACAAGATCCACTGGGAAAAGGCAAAACTCCTACACAGATCTTCAGATAAATATGAACGCTTATATAAAGAAAGTGCTGAAGCCCTATTCCACAGACCAAATCTTAACAGCAATGATGTTCTTGATATCTAAAGTATGGGAAATTGTCATACAAAATTGTGTAAAAATAACTTAATTTTTATTTAATTTAATGTAATTTGAGTTTAGGCCACAACGCGACGCTGCACGCAATTTGGATTCCATTGTACGCACCCCGTCCTTTGTGTCATTCCTAGTATGGTTCTACTGTACTGATGTCCTGAGATACCTAGGACGAAATATTTACGCAATAAAAACCTAATACTGTGGTTCACGTTTGTTAAGTTTAGTCATGAATTCTCCACAGGTTTCTCGATATAATCAAAGTTGGTAAAATGCGTGTTAAATGTTGTCTTGTAGTAAACCCTTTTTCAAATCAGAGTTTAAAAAGTAAGTCAGTTTCTAAACTTCCGAAGGATGATATTAATGCATTCAATAAAACGAATGGGATGCCTTCCTTAAAAAAAAAAAAAAAGAAAGATAATCTTAGGAAACTCTCGGTGTCTTCATTTTGTTTTCTTCTTTCATGTCATATCTGAATATTTCGAAAAATGTAAATTTTTAGTGCGAAAGACGCTCATTTCGTAATCAAATTCAGTGGAGATATTTTTCAGCAGCGGACTGAGAAAGAGTGCTTCGTGTGCATGGACGGTGACCCAACTTTCCGGAATACTGCGATGTTTCATTTGTTTTCGTAGCATTTTCGATTCTGCATTTTAAGTGAAGATTTTGTTGATTATCCAGTGTTCCGATGTTTTTCTATTTAATTGATTCCAGAGGTTACAGAACCTGTAGTACGTAACTGCCGTCTGTGCGCAACTATTTAAGGGGAAAAAATAAGGAAAGAATGTGTGGATGTGTGTTGAAGAAAAACGAATGTTTCGTAGTCGTGGAAAATTGTTTGTGCGGAAGATTGATCCGAAGAGGGCACAGACGTAGATCAGCACAACACGATGTAATCAATTTACTGCAAATTCATTACATAACATATAATAAATTAAAGGAGTTATCCAGTTCGTCTGAGAAGATTTTGAACAATAAATAATACTGCGAATTCCGTCTTATTTATAAAGGAAAAAAAGAAACTGTTTCTAATCCGCTTCTTATAGTGCAGCTGTCTCAACCTTATGCCCGTGGGCACAAATGCGCCCCCTGTCAGTTATTAAATAAGGAAAAAATAAAATTAAAATTGGGAAACGTAAGTCTTCTTTTAGTAATAATATTTATTGAATTCGTAAAAAAAAGAGTTAACATTTATGTTTTTTACGAACATTTTGTAATTCCTCTGTCTTTGAGTGCGAGAATTTCCAGTGCCAATTTTGTTAGTGTTTATTCTATTGCAGTGGTTGGTTCTCAACCGTTGTGAGACCCCGAGCTGGTAAATTATTTTTTTTATAAGACGAGGGCCCGGTCCCAATAAATTTACTGGTAAATACCTTTCCATTTTTGTTTAAAGTTCATACATTAAATTAACATAATATTAATAATTAATTATAGCATAATCATAAAGAGTATTAGTACACTCATGTATACGGTGTGGTTGTAGCCAGTTGACAAATATAAAATTACATTTAAATTAGTTATCAATCACCGGACTAATGAAATCTTGTAGCATACTGTAGTTTCCTCAGGCACACATTATTAAATTAATTTGTGATGATTTTCATTGACATATCCCGGGAATTCTGGTTACCAAACATTTATAATATTATTCAGTGTAAAATTAATTATTATATTATTGAGTTTAATATTGTTGGTTTGAACAAGAAAAAAAAACGATGGGGAGAAAAATATTTATGCATTGTAACTCACCATAGAAGTGAGCTGAACAGGGGAGGCAGCAGAAGGATGTCAACTTGTTAGTGAAACACTTATTATTACATACACACGTCAAATATTTTCATATGCAAAGTGTGTAATATAATTAAATAAAAATGTATGAATCTTTATATTCTAAACACTAGTTCTAACACTACTTAATATTTTTAATCAAAAACACAGCACTTTAACACCGCTGTTATAAGTTATTGAAAAGATAAACTTAGTTTCTTTTATTACAACTGAGACTTTGAAGGTTGCTATTAGGATAGTGGGCTTTTGTTGCTGTTTTCTGTCCGTTAGCTTATTAATTCTGGGATGAATTGAAGTGATAGCCAAACGGAGACAGTCAGAAAGTTGCTTCCTCTGTTTCGTTTTAAGCACAGTCAAGGCAGAAAATGCAGTTTCACGAAGATATGTAATGCGAAGGTATGGAAAATCAAAGAAGAAATCTCACTGCTATTTCATGTAAATTTGGATATTCATTTTTCATTCTTATGCAGAAAGTCGAATTACGCATAAAATTAAAAGTACTTTCCAGTCCTTTGTCCGATGATAATTCAATAAGTTGAAGGGTTTCGTCATGCGAAAACTTCTGTCTCTTTGTGTCCAGCAAGGAAAATGAAGATTATTTTGTTTGCAAAAATTCTCCAATTTTGGACGAAAATGAGTTGTGAACCATCTTTTGAATAAAACTTTAATAATCCGTGCGTTCTTGTTAGACTTCCAAATAACGGGGTGGGAAGATTTATTAATGCCTTTGAGATTGTGCCCTATAAACTACCATGGGTTTTCACTTTCGATCACCTTCGGCATTGCCACCTAGAGCCATTTTATCCTTTGCTATAACAAGGCTGAAATTTCTTTCATTTGGCCAGAAAAGTCTTGGGAGGCATTCGCATCCAAAAAAGGTCAATTTCATCGACATTAAATATTTGTTAGTTACAATAGTCTCCTCCCCTCCAGTCTTCCACAATCTTCTTCAAAACTCTAGATAATTTGTGGCCCCCTCGTTATCTGCACTTGCAGCTTGGCCTGTGATTCGAATATTATGTAGCCAATTTCTCTTTTTGAAAGGTTCACACCACCCAGTACTGATAGCCCTTTCTTTCAAGGTTTCAAAGAGACTTAATAAGGTCAGTGCTTAGCGGGATCCGGTTTTGATTCCAATCTTCGATCCATGTAGAAAGAAGTCTCTCTAATTCAATCATTATAATACTTTGGTTTCGAGTGGTCTGAATGTATCATGAACTTGGAGCAGTCTTACCTTTCTCTTTGTGCTCAACAGCTTTGTTTAAAATTGCTCTTACAGTTAATTTAACCATTTTGTGTTCTTGTCCTATCTTTGCCCTGGACACGACTTATTCATTTTTCTTTATTATATCAATCTATTCTTCCAGTGAGATTATTTTCGAATCATTTTCACATTTCCACTTTTTTGCTCACTAATTCTTTTACTCGTAATGAGGTTGAAAAAAAAAAAAAAGTAAAGAAAACAATCGCAAAGGAGGCACGAGATATGATCAGCAAAATACTATATAATTAGCTGACGACATAAACTTTGTCGGAAAATTTGAAACATAGTATACTTATTGTACATGGAAATAGTGCAGTGTTCCATTAGAAAATAGCTTTGTAAAGTGTTTGAAATCAGTAACTAAGTTAAAATCATTCGCCAGGATTTTCCTCCTGGCGAATGATTTTTTAAAATAGTTAGCCATAAAAAATGTATAGTTAGAAAATTATTGAAATCTGTAACATTTATTTTTAAGATGTATATAGGGCCAGAAATTTTAGAGGCGCATTAATTGTATTTAGGTATAAAAATGACGCACTAATTCAAAACGCATTAATCGAGAGATTGTTGTATATAACCACGGTGGCCAAACTGCGACTCGCGAGCCGCATGTGGCTCTTTTTAAGTTTTATTGCGGCTCAACTAAAAATAAAAAATATTTATAATTTTTCTTAATTTTCTAGCAGACATGGGGCAATCACCTAATAAAATTTTTCTGAATGATGATAATAATTTTAAAAAACTCGACGCAAAGCCAAAAAAAGGGGAAAAAAGCGATATTTTTCTCTAAAAAATAATCGATGTTTGTTTGCCATCCCTAATAAGCAGTATTTTTCTACTCTATTGGCCAATGTTTTTGAGTGGTTTGATAAAATTTGCTGTTCACATGCTGTTCGGCAATGTAGTTATATTTATATTACCTTGTCAGAAAGTTTAAAAATATACATTACTGAATTTCGTAATTCTTATATTAATAAAAAGGTAATAATTTAAATTCTAAATGATTTAAAATATTAATATTTTATTTTTAAAATTTTATTATAGAATATTTTGCACCATGACTTTCGAGAATAAACAGAAGCGAAGTATATCGACCAACCTAGAAATTTTAAGGAAGAATGGGAAAAAGACTATGCTTTTATTGAGAAAAATGGTAAAGTGTTTTGCCTCATCTGTAGTTCAAACAGTGAGAAATTTCAAAGGAATTTTAAACGTCATTATGAAAAATTGCATCGGAAGTTTTCGTCTCAATATCCAGAAAAATCTGAAATGCGAATTGAAAACTTAAATCGTTGAAATCTTCAGTTAATAACCAAATTAACTTCATGACAAAATTTACTGAAGAATCTAAAACTGTAATAGAGGCTAGTTTTAAAATATCATGGAACATCACACGTGCAAAACAGCATTATACCGAAGGGGAATTTATTAAGCAAAACCTTTTTGATACAATTGAGTCACTGGACCCTAATAATTCAAAACTTTTAAAGTTAATTACTGACTTTCCTACCTCACGACATACAATTGAACTTCGAATTTCAGAAATAAACGTGGATTTATTATCAAAATTAGAAAACGGTATAAAAGATTGTGTAGCATTTATTTTGGTGCTAGACGAATCAACCGACATTACAGATCAACCAAAATTAGCAATTTTTATTCGTTTTTGAAGAACGGTTTGTAGACTTACAAGAATTAAAACCACATATCGCATTTCTATTAAATCTGTTTGAAATTAATATAATTAACAACGGTTTCCCGCTTTTAAAAAGCTTATTTCCTGGAACGGCATCAGGAGAATTGGAGTTAATAGAAATGCAAGAAGACGAAGGTCTTAAAATGTTACATAAATCAGTAAATTCAATCAATGAATTTTGGAAATGTGTACCTCCCATAAAGAACAGAAATTTAAAAAGTGCAGCATATCGTTTATTATCAATTTTTGGATCGACGTATGATGTTGAACCACTGTACTCAACGATGAAATTTGTTAAATCCAAGTATCGTTCTCGATTAACAAACCAACATTTGAAAGAATTAATAAGAAGTTCAATTACTAATTACAAACCAAATGATCAAAAATTAGTTGCTAACTTAGAAATCCATAAACCTTCTACTAGTAAAGAGTAAATAAAAAATATAAATACACGTAAAAAAATGTAATAATAAATATAATGTTTCAAAAACTTTTTTTCCCTTATTCTTTATAAATAATATTGTATTTATACGTGTACGTATATGATTGGCATAGACCTTTGGGATGTGGCTCTTAACAATTTCTGGTAGGTAACTAGGGCTCTTACTGCAAAAACTCTGGCCACCCCTGGTATATAAGAAGGTTTGGTTATTAGCCTGTGGTTTTATATGAATTATAACAATCAAAGTTTCAGAAACTTTCATATTTTTGACAACAAAGTTCCCAGAAAAGCCTTTGGACTTATAAGAAATTTGGAGTTATATAATAAAACAGAACTTTAACCCGTCAATTATTCTGCAGATTTCCACGAATAACACTTAAAGTTCCGTATAAAATTTTATTATAAGAAGTTTAATATAATTATAAAAAGGTATACGAGATTTATATGATTTTATTTAAGAATTTTGAAAACTAATAAAATATTTCAGCAACACTTTTTTTATTTTAAATCTTTCTTTAAATTATTATATTTTTATTTATAAAATTCTAATCTCTTTTTGATTGAAATAAGTAATGTATAGCCAATCTCAAATGCGTATAGTATTCAATCAACGATAAATTTGTCCCTCTACCGTTTCCTTTAGAAATCATCCCAAGAGTTTTTTTTTTTTTTTTTTTTTCACATATCACTTAATTGCTGTAAATATAAAAGATACAAATAATCGTTTTCTCATCAGTGAAGATACTTTCAAGTATCATGAATTTTAGATTTTTTTTATTTTTCATCGAAAAAGAGAGCATTTCTTGCAACGGAATTTAAAAGTTAAAAAAAATCATCAGGATAATTACATATAAATAAGTTTATACAGTACATTTTGTTGAAATGAAAATCTGAAGTAGATCAAACAATTTTGTTTGACTACTATCTTTGACCGCTTCTTGTCATAAAAGTATCCAACACTAGATGGCGCAGCTGACGTTTTATTTGTTTTCTCTCGCTTTTTGTGATGAACCAGACGACAAAAGATCTCAACAGCTCATGGTGTGCAAAATGTTTTATGAATCTTCTCTGAATTTGTTTATGAAGGATCAGGAGCAAAAATTATTACGGAGTTGAATCCTAGAGAATTATATTTCTTGTTGCACAGTATCATTGCTTTTGATACTATTATAGATGATTCTAGCTGTTATGGGTGTGCAGAACAATTATTGTTTTTCATATCCCCTAACTATATATAACCTCTTATAATGAACAATAATATTCTCTTTGTTGTTGACTCTTCCCAATTTATAAGCCGTATCTTAAGTGCAAAATGAGATAAGGTGCACTCACTGTCGGTGCCAGGTTATTTTGCGCCCTAGGCAAAGTTTACAAGTGCGCCCCTTATTTCACAAGTTGGATATTTTTTAAAATGAAATTTTAAATATAAAAAATAAAAATTATTTTGGCATGCTTTATTAATAATATACGAAGTAATATACAATATGTATAATATATGAAAATCAAATTTTAATATTTCTTGCCTTCAATTTTGCAAAATTTTCTACCATTTCCTTTAAATCTAGCGTAGAAGCACCCCTTCATGCTTGCTCCCTAGGCGGTTGCCAAGTTTGCCTAAATGGTAACGCCGGCCCTGGACCTTGCACTATATGCCTTGAATAACTTTTGATATCTGACAAAAATATTCCCAGTCATGAAGTACAGAATTTTTCATTCTTTTAATATGCAGCAGACTTTACTATAGGGATATTACACTGTCTGCTAGTAACTGCAACTGTCTCTGAAACCTTTTTATAGCTATTTTATAAAATAAAAGTATGAAAAAATCATGAAAAATCATTCATTTTGAAATTCATTCAAAACCACTTATTTAAAGTAGTCGATAAATGGATAATACTAATTACTGCATTTATTTTTTATTTGTATTTATTCTAGTTTATTATATATATATATTGTTTTTGTTTTGGAAAATATTTATTTGAGATTACCTTATTTGTGTTAACCCTTCTGATTTTTTGTGTGAATTAGTTTATGTTAGAGCTGTCATTTCCTTTATATAATGGCACGAGATTCAATAAAACCAAAGCTTAATGTACAGGTAACCCTCGTATAGCGAGGATGTTAGGTTTCATAGAAATACCGCGTTATGTAAATCGCGTTATGCGAGACTCAGATCACATAGCAAAGATAGGGTTATGTTCCGAAATCGTTTTTTTTTTAAAATTATATAAACAATAATTACATATCCAACAAAAATATTTTTGTTTAATTCAGGTAATTCATATAAGTTAAGAAAATTTATAAACTATGAAACAAAATACACAGTATAAACTTATAAAAATACAAATTGTACGTAAACTTCATTGCATAAAATTATTTAGGCAAAATAAAATAAGATGCATTTTTAATCTTCTGGGAGTAGGTTTACTTGAACTGGGATGAAAGTGGAAGATGCTGCAGATAAGCCAGTTTGAATTTTATTTTCTAGATTGTTGATTGCCTCGTCTAATTCTTCACGGGAGAAGATATTAGATGCCGAGTCTATAATAGTGTTGACTGCAGCTTTGAATTTTGCAAAGTTAGTATGTGACTGGCTGGGAATGAGTTCAGGATCCCCTCCTAGGCTTAAAAGTTCAATTGTGACCAGAGCCGAGCTCATTAACCACTTGAAGTTGGAACTGATGAGAAATGTTTTTGAAAATAGCAATATCTGTCAAACGGCCCGTAGTGTGTTGGTTCAGTAAGGCCTGCAATGTTTCTCAAAAAAGCAAAATTATAGAGAGTCATTCTGTTGTTATTGGAGCTCTTGCTATTCCTTAGAGGATGCCCTGAATTGAGATCTCCTGCCACAACAGTTGCTTCATTTGTATCGAGTAGTTGAGAGAGGTCAGAGGATAAGGGAGTTTTGCCTGGAGGGTTGTAAACGGAATATATTTTTAAGTTGCCTGCATTATTGGTATGCATTTCTATGCAAGTTTCTTCAAGATTTGTTGTAGTGGTCTTTTTAATTTCATTGTAATGGATATATTTTTTGACAAAGACGGCAGTGCCTCCACATCTGGCATTGAGCCGGTCATTTCTGACTAAACAGTAGTATCTCAGTTTGGAGTTATCGCAGGGCCGTAGATGAGTCTCATTAATGAGGAGAATATCAATTTGAAAGTGATCCGTAAATTCCTGTAGTTCCAAAATTTTGTTGTTGAGACCATTTGCATTCCAGAAAGCGATCTGTATAGAGTTTGTTGTGGTGGTCTGATTATTCATTGATCATGGAGAAGATGACTTGAGTATTCTTGAGAAATTTGTTGGTGTCGGCCTGGCTGGGATTTGTGTTTCTAACGGCCATTAGCATCTCTCCTAATGTGGTTGCAAAATTCGCTGCTGAGTTTTGGCTGCTAGATGGTGGTTTGTTGTGTGAAGATACCGCAGAGGTGTAGGATTTTTCGGGTGTAACATCCAGCGCTTTAATTTCTGGCACAGGTTGCGTGCCTAGCTTCTGAGTGGGTGGGGTTAACGCCTCCCTAGTCTTCTGTAAGTAAGATGGGTAAAGTGAGCAGCCCTTGAGGTTGGCCGCCCCAATTTGCGCACTTAGCAGATGTGGTCCGTGGTTTGGCGCAAGTGTGCGAGGGATGATTGTCACCGCACTTTCCACACTTGTAGTCTGCTGTACATAATTTTTGTGTATGCCCATATTTTTGACAACGGTGGCATTGTCCGGCAGATCCTTTCCTTCTCAGAGTTTCGGTCTTGATAATTAAGTTGCAGACACTTAAGGTCATAAATTTCCCTCTGATCATTACTGATCTACACTAAGACCAGAGGCATAGGGTGCTTGTCTGCTCGGTACATGCGCGAGATTTTAATTGGCTCTAAGCCTTGATCTTAGGTCAGTAGCTATTCTTCAGCTGTCATGGTTTCTACCAAACCTCTGACGACCTTTAGGTTTTTTTTCGCTCTTAAGCTGGAACGTGTGATATTGGACTTTCAGTTCGTCCATAATTCCGGTGAGCTGGCAGTAGTCCGATGCTCCTTCTGGTTGGATTAGGATTCCTTCAGCGGTGTTTTTAGCTGATATAAATTTGATGTTGGAGTTCTTCATCGTCTCCGCGATTGCTGACCATTTTTCTTTGATCTGGCGAATTACAACTTTTCCTGGCCATTTTGTATGTAGTAGATTGCCTACATGTCTGAATATAGCCAAAAGTTATTTAAAGTTGAGATCATCGCATGGCGTATCCATAGTTAGGCCTATACTTTGTTGGAGGGCGGGGAACAGAACCTATCCTGTTCCCTCTAACCGCCAAGTGTATGCCGGCAGTGGAAATTTCCTTTTAAAAGTGGGAAGACAACTACCGGGCACAGGGCGGGGAACAGGAGAGGGCCTGAAGAAATTGGATGCAAAAAAACTAAAAGTCTTACCTTCCGTTGATGTTAAACAGAGGTTGCTCTAGAATTCCACGTTGTTGGTGCTGCAAGTAAACTGCGCTGAAGAAATATCACTGTATTATCATATAAACAGATCTTTTAATGAAGTGCATTGTGAAAACACATCCGTCACATACGAAAACAAAACTCAAAAGCCCTCCATAAACTTACATTTTCTTTGTTCATTAATTTCAAAGTAATTTAGATTGAATTAATTTTGGTGTATTGCTAACTGCTTAGAATAATTTTACGCTTATGATGTTATACTTACACACTATCCTGTTTCTTTTCATTTGTTTTCAGGGTTATTTTAATTTATAATTCAAGTTAATTTCTTCTGAAGATAAAATTTAACTGTGATTTAGTTTATAGTTAGGTTTAATTAAGTTATGAGTTATTCCAATTAATAAATAAATAAATATCATAAGTAATAAAATAAATATTTCTTTATTAATATTCAGAGGTAAAATTTATTAAAATGTATAATTTATAACATTTATGAAATCTTCTTAAATTAGTGTTAAGATATTTCAAAATAATTGAACATTATTCTCAACCATAACACGACTATTAGATTCTGATTTTTATTTCTTATAAATGTCACGAAACTAATTTTACTTAGTGAATTCGGTGCAGTTTTTTTAACTCATTCCTGATTAATTAATTAATTTTATTCTTAAAAATTCTTTAGATGTCCTTTTAAATGATTGTTCTTATAAAATATTTTAGGATTTCATCTCAATAACCAAGTTTAGGAAGGATCTTTATTGTGGCTATCTTCTACGTGTGTTCTCAGGCTGGTTTGTTTGTTTTGCAGTAATACGAACTAAAATTTCCGAATAGAAAAATGATCTTTACAAAAACAGTAAATTTATTCCCGACTGAAAATCTTTTGCAATAGCAATATCCAAGCAAATTTGCATTTCAAATTTCTAATATCGTTTCTTAGAAGTTTGAAGTTAGATAGTATATTTAAAATATTCCAAAACCATTTTAATTAAATAAAAATTAATTTTAAAATGCAGTTAAGAAACAGGACTTCTTAAGAGGTTTTTTATTTTTTGTTTTAAGAAAAAAAGGACAGGTGGGTAATAATTCGATCAGACTAGAACTATGGATTTTCCATTTATTCGTCTTTATTAGACGTTCAATCCACTCTATCATCATTGGGATTGGAATCCAAAAACAAATTAATTGAACACGATCTTTAAATTCAACCTAAAATGGAAAGTAAAAAACATTTAAATGCTCAGTTTTCACGAAATATTAGACATCTTATTTTATTACGAAATGTACAACAATATTCAACTTTGCAGTTGAATATTTGACGCTTTGCAGGCACCTGCTATAGAAAAAAAAATAATAGTATAACTCCACAACTCTGTTCGCAATGCATTTCTTCCATTACAGGATATTTTTTTATTATTTTACTTTTTTCCCGTTCTTCCTAAAAATTACGGTTAACAATTATCCTTTCCTTAGACGATTTCTTAAACCATCCCTTCAGGAATTAGCTTGATATGAATAAAAGATAAAAAGAAAAGCATTAACTAAAAGGAGAAATATTCACGAGGGGGAAAAAATGTAATTTAAAGCAACGGGAAAGCAAAAATTAATCTGAAAAAGGCAAGAATAGTCTTCACTACTTACCTACAAATATCATACAATTGGTATCATTAATTGAATATTAATTCTATAAAGATTCATTTTAATTAGTGTTTTCATTTCTTTTAATTTAATAGTTTTAATTAATTTTAATTTTCATAATTTCTTATGTATTTAATAAGAACATTATATATTGAGAAAAAATTATACATGCTTAAGCTAAAAAAGAAGAATTTAATTGAACTTAAATACATCTTTTTATTTATAAAAGAAAATTAATAAATTAATGGAATGTAAAATGGACAAAAATAATTCATTTTTAGCTAGTGCGGAAATTGTAACTTATTATGATAATGATTTGGGGATTCCCCTTATATCGAATAAAAATTGAATAAAAGATTTAAAAAACCCCTGCCCACACACACACACGCACGTGCCTCTTTATTGACAACATAAAAGCATGAAAATCGAACTGGAACAATTTAAAGCAAAAACATCTGAGATGAATATACAGTTTAAATTTGCAACTGTTCTTGGAACACACGCAGCTAACAAACGTAATATGAATTTAATCTCGTATGAATTTAATATTCAATTATTTTATAGAGATCAAAGAGAGATATTATTATAAGCTAACATCTAAGCTGTTAGTTAGTTTGCGCATTTCAGAATTACTTAATCAGAGATCGACTGCGGGTGTTATAATTAAAAGAGATGAAACCTAATGATGAAGAACCAATACAAGAAACAATACGACCAACAACGCAAATAGAGGTAAAATTGTACCATATTTATCACTGTAGCAATGTATTTGCTCAGTACACTTATAACATTTAGAAATAACTAACAACATCTCATATGTATATATATTTTTTGTGACTCATCAGCTGACTTTATGATCACTAAAATCAAAATAAAAAAATAGTGTAATTAATTAATTTTGCATACATATTTATTTTGTTTAATGAAATTTCGATTTTCAAGAATTGATAATTGAATGTTGATAGATAAAGTGAAGTGTTAGAAGTACGGTATTCATCCTTATATTCCTTATAAGGACTGGCTTAAAGGGGCGCAAGAATGCTTTCATCTTTCCCGTTATCTGTAGCGGACAGTGTAGGGATAAGGTGTTATTGAACTATTAAATCTCTGATCATGGCAGGAGGGTAACAGCAATAGCCGAGCCCTCAGTTAGAACTTCATTGGCAACAGCATTGCCATCCATTACCCTCCAAGGTTATTAATCCCCGCATCTCACGGTCCACGCCCAGTACAGTATTCACCATTCACAATTAATTATTAGTTCTATCAATTTCATAACAAAAGAATGGTTTATTTAATTTACATTCAAGATTTTTTAATTTTGGGG
Organism: Typopeltis vanoorti; assembly: GCF_054136105.1. Classification (NCBI taxonomy): domain Eukaryota; kingdom Metazoa; phylum Arthropoda; class Arachnida; order Uropygi; family Thelyphonidae; genus Typopeltis; species Typopeltis vanoorti. The sequence continues at coordinate 99,117,834 of NC_143568.1, read as the reverse complement.
ATTATTACTAATAATTTAATAATTGAAGCGTAAAATTATTCTTACAATTATACTTATAACAAACAATTTTAAAATTCTTAATATAGAAAATTTAATAAATTTAGCTATGAACTTTAAGTAATTATAATATTGCTATGTGCATTCATGCCACAATAAGATTATTCTGCTTTTGACTAAAACAAATCCTCAGAACTGCATGAATTACAAATCTTATATTAAAATAGCGTCTTTCTTGAAATTACATATTGCAGCGCCTATATCAATTTTCTGATTTATATTTTTAACTCTAATAAAAAATAAAATTTAAAGTAAATTAATAACTTTTAAATTTATAATTAAAAAGAGATTTTAAAATGTAATTAACAAAAAATATACAAAATAGCCTGCATACTTTTATTTTTCTTGTATCTACAACATATATAAAAGCAATGTCATAAAACATAACATATATATATATATATAGTCTTCTCACGCAATCCGACTGGCATTAGCCAATGAAAATATATTTTTCGCTGTTCAAACACTTCTCACGCGTTATGAGAAGTCCAGTGTTTTTATTAATTTTATTAACAAAAACTTGTTTAATTCTTCATCGAAAATATTATTATTTAGATTTTACTTTTAAACATAGACAAGAAAAACTTTCTAAATTTAAATTTGATTCTAAATCTCAGGGGGAAATGTCTAGTACGTGAATCAGTAAAATACATAAACGAACCACTGAAAGTGAAGATCTCAATGCCAGCCCTTCCCACTCACAAGAAACCACTTTTCACACAGGTAATTCAGATAAAAGAGAAAGTGATAATAGTTATGATTCAAATTCAGGTTTGCAAGGTTCATCTAAAAAGATGAAAAAATCATATAAGCAAAAATTCAAAGAAGAATGGTTGGAGGATCCCATTCTTAAATCCTTGATTTATTCAAGTAAAAGTAAAGGAGACACTGCTTATTGTAAATTTTGTGATAAAAGCATTAATAATAGCAAATGTTTATTGATTCGTTATGCAAACACTCCAAAACACTAGCAGAATGTAGAATGTAAAAGAAGCACACCAGGAATAATGTCATTGTTTAAATCCAAATACCAGTCGGAAAAACAAATTAAAGAGGCAGAATTAAGATTATGTGCATATGATGCAGACAGGTCCCTTCCGTTCAGGGATGCGAAGAGTACAATGAACCTGGGCGGCACAATTTAGGGGCGATATAATCGAACACGTTCATAAAAAAATAGGGAATGAATAATACACTGAACTGTTTGTGCATATTTGTAACCCTTCCAATATGAGAGATTTCAGTGAGGGGCTGAGTCACTGGGTAGTTAAATAAATGGTACGAGCTTCAACACAACTTACTTTAATCACTGCTCTCAGCACACTTATCAAACATTTAGGAGTTTCTTGAGTTTTCTTCTTGATGGACCTGTGTTTCACTCAATATTTCTCCATGAGTGCAGGTCACAAAGATGCCTCCAACGATCTCGCTCTTGAGCCTCTCTCTTCCATGTTATACCCATAGATTTCACTAGTGGATCTTCTCATCTTGTAAACGGTCTTCCTGGTTTTCTCTTTATTCTTGTTGCCAGTTGAATATTCTATGTGTCCATCTGTTATTCCTGAGTCTGGCTATGTGACCTGCCTATCTCCTCCTGCTTTCATATACTGCAGTTATCATATCTTTTATGCCTGATCTTTCTTAGTTCCGTGTTTCTAACATGGTCCATTTTGCTAATGTTACAAATCCTACGTTCTGATGCACGCCGAGTTATTCTGAGAGTCTCTTCTTTTCTTGTCATGTTCCATGTTACATTATAGGAGTATGTTTGTTTATTACATAAAATAAGTTTTTTTTTACTATTTGCGTTTTTTCTTTATTTTAATATACATTCCTCTTAATGTGCAGTATAATAAAATTATTCGTAACGTGTTATTGTACTTCGGGATCCTTTAAATTTTAATGGTGGTGGGGGGGGGGGGGGCACGATGACTTTGCACTCAGGAGTCGCAAACCCACGGAACGACCCTCGATGCCAAACACAATCTGCTTTTGTGCTTATGGATACCCTTCCTATTGCAAACAATTGCTCCTGATAGTGAAATTGCTAAGAAAATACAGTGTGGACGCACTAAATGTAACTGTCTTATAAAAGATGCGTTGGCTGTAGATTCACGCAATGAAATCTCAAAAAAAAAAAAAAAACCTCCTTTGATAAATGAACTCCTTTTGACAAAAGAAAAATGGAAACATTCATCAGCTTCAGATTTTACTGTTTCTGAAGAGTTAATTAATTTAGCAAAATCTGATGAAAATAATGAATAAATACTTCCAGTGTTTTTCTTGTGGTTGGGAACCCCCCTCCGTATATATGTAAATAGCATAATAAATAACTGAAAAGTCAATGTTACATTATTTTAAACACTAAAATGAGACTAAAAATTATATGGTAGGTTAATACATATGTGAAGTGCTTTTTATCCGGTATTATAATTATTTAATTAAGAAGATTTTCCTTGAAAAAATCGCCTTCCTCATGTTATTATTTTTATTATTATTATTATTATTTTATCAGAAAAGATGAAAAGATATATCAGAAAAGATATTTATCAGAGAAGATGGTAGTCCTATGCAACACGACACAATCAAATCTCTAACTGGCTAACTGAAAACGGCATATATAGAAACCCTACAAAAACAAAACTAATGGTATTCAAAAATCCCCAAACCCTACCCATAGAAATTAAATATCTCCCTATCCGACTTCCATCCTCCTATACACAAAGCGCTGATCCTAAAACCACAACCATGACACAGGTGAAGTCCAGCACGTTATATTGGACTTCACTTCGATGCTCACCAAAGTTGGAATAGCCGTATAAACTACCTACACAACAAACTCAGGATAATAACAAGCAAACTATACCGATTAAAAGCCATTCCCCCGAAACACACAAAAATACTAATCTATAAAGCATTATGCGAAAACGTTTTTAGATACGCAATTACATCTTACGAATTCTGTGTAGACTAAAATCTTAACAGACTAAAACTGTTGCCAAATAAAATTGTTAAAACTGATATTCTGAGGACAAAGAGAACAGTCCACACTTATACGAGCAACAAGGACAGAACAAAATATTTAAGGCGAAACACTTATAACACTACACAGTCATGCTAAAATATTACTTCACCTACAGAGTAACTAGAACAAAATATCAGATAACAAGATCACAATCAACAAAAAATATATATATATATATATATATATTTTTTTATTTATTTATTTTTTTTTTTTTGCTAGATCGGTGAAGTAAAAATGCTTATCATCTTCCCCGTTATCTGTAAAAGAAAATGTATGAATGGAGTTATATAGGGCTATAAGCTCTGATCATGGCAAGAGGGTAACAGCAATAGCCGAGCCTCAGTTAGAACTTCATTGTTACAGCATTGCCATCCATTACCCTCCCTGGAAACCCACTTTAGTCACCTCGTACGACGTGGGCTACAGTGGGGCTATTCGTATCCCGGCCACCGCACTGGGTTACAAATAGTACGGACTGTAAGAATTTAATAAAAATAACAATACGGGATCATAAAAGGTGAAAGAACGACGTATAAATTAAAAAAAAATTCAATTAATTTTTAAAAATATATAAAAGAATTAAATATAAACTATTACTTGCAAATGTAGTTTTATATAAATAGCTGTTAATGTTTTGAATGAGTAAAGAATCATAATATTTAATTTCTGACAAGAAATTAAATATTATGATTCTTTCTGTAACATTTAAGTGGATTGTAATAACAAATATTAGCAGTACGTCTTTTAAAAGTAAAAAAAAAAAAAAAAAAAAAAAAAAAAAAAAAATATATATATATATATATATATATATATATATATATATATATTGCCCCTTGCCTTTAATACAAAACATTATACATCCCCTTTATTGGAGATGTGTTTTGGCATTAAGGGAAAATATTAAGATTAGTGATCGGAGATTATACCACGTCTACCACGAGTTGCCCTGGTCTTGCACTACCTGTAGGATCAGCTAGACTTGCATCATTTGCAGGCGCAAACTTGACTTATTTGTCTGTTTGCTTACTTGGGAAATGGAGTAAAACCAGGTTTTTAAAAATTGCTTGGTATTCTTAACATATATATATATATATTAAGTATATCATTAATGCATACAATATATGTAAATACCAGTCGATTTTATCATTTACTCATGAAGTATATACAAATATATTATAAAACGTTGAAATTTATCGAAACGTACGCACACGAACACTTACAGAATGTACATGGTGCCATTCGCAGTCGAGGGAAACGTAAACAAACATAAAGATGTAGTACTAAATCATAACTGCATAAGAAGAATTGTTATTAATTAGTTAATTGGTTAAATTAATTAATTAGCATAAAAATAAACATTTCATAACGATTCTTTCATTAGTGTACAGGCTCGGCTATCGTGAAGCAATCGTGTCGATTGCACCAGGCTATTATAAGGCAATCACATTGCTGTTTCTTCGTTATCAATGCATGAATCTTTATTCCTGACACAAAATATGTGTAGATCGATGGTTTTATGTTATCGGTAAGGCTTCCGGTCAACAGTAGTTACGTTTTGGGGTATTCAAAGGTTATAGGCGGATTTTCGACTTCGCGAGGATTGGTGCCCATAACCCCGCCTTGTGTCAAAGGTCAAATGTATTCGAAACACCTTCAAAGTGAAAAAAAAAAAAAAAAAAAAATTCATGTTACACCTCCTGGCATCATTGCTCTCTTCCAAGTCTTATCCGAACGACCGAAGCAAATTGTATTCCTCTGTAAGCAAACTTCAGCTTTTGCACAGCAACAATCACAAGAAATGATCAGTAAGTCTCATTTTGAAAAGATAAATGCAGGAAACTTTCTTCCCTGTTCTAACGACACTCTAACCATCTTGTCCCTTCCTCTTGCCGCTGGGCATTTGTTCTTCAATTTCCCAAACTCTGGGATAAGGCTGGCCCAGTATCCACCCTACAGTGTGGAAATAAGAAGGAATAATCAATATTCAACTTATTCCAAAATGTTGATAAAACTCAGCCATCAAACTATCTTTGAATTACTTTGAATTACACACACACACACACACACACACACACACACACACACACACACACACACACACACACACACACACACACACACACACACACACACACACACACACACACACACACAAAGTTGGCATACATGGCTTCACAGACAGATGTTTCTGCCTTAAATCAAAAGGTCAGCCATCTTGTATAGCAAATTTCTGAGCTTGGTTTATTAACACAACTTGGCCAAACGCTGTCTGTAAGAATTGGTTGACTTAAGATAATGTGGTTCATAAGAAGAGAATGCAAGCGATATTATGGTGTTTCCAGAAGGACAGAAAGGGGACGAGGACGGGAGGGTTGTTAATGAGTGTACAGGAATTAAAGCCGAAAAAGGAAGAATCAGGGGGACAGGGATTCACTGGGGTTCATTTGAGGCTATATGGTTCGAAATGGAGACCAACAGGACTAAATATGCAAGTGGCTGCAGCTGTAATCCAAGGGGTATAAGGGAGAATGTAGATGACACGCATTCCCAAATGAGCATGATGAGTGCTGATCGAGTAATTATTCTGGTTTATTTCAAGTATGGAGACAGACTGGGAGTCATAGGAGGGCAGTAATAGAGGGGACTGCAGATTGCGAAGTACAAACTAGGGCAACTCGTTGCAAAGGTGGGAAAAGTTCTGATCGCTATTCTTAGTATTTTCCATAATGTAAAACCCATCTCCTAGGAGACGTATGATGTTATACATTATGGTGGGAGGTCACTACCAGACCGGTTTCGATCTTTATTGAGATCTCATCAGTGAGCAGCTAGCCAAAATAATACTAAGGGTATACCGAAAAGAACTTATATACTCTGCTTTTATATTATAAAAAATATTAAGAATACCGATCAGAACTTTCCCCACCTTTGCTACGAGTTGCCCTAGTTTGTACTACTACTTGCTTTAGCTTACGCTAGTAGTCGCCGATACTTTTATAGTTTACTATATTCGGCATGAAACTCTTTGATTCCGATCTTTGAATTACTTAGTCGGATTTGAAACAATGTGGGATTTAATATCACCTTAATTTAAATAATGTTTACATCGCCGAAATGAAGCCTATTGGCTTGTAATCATTTTCGGGTCCAGCAAAACCCTATAAAATTATTATATCTTCATGTTTACATAACTCGTATATATACATATCTGTATCTGTATGGGGGAGGAGCGTATTCAATCACGATCTCTCGCTGAACCGCGATTGAGAAACTTTGTTCTAGTTCGAGCAGAAAAGTTGAAACGCACATGGAAAATATTGTAATTGTGAAAGATTTAGTATACTAATTATATGTTTATTTGCCTGCATTTCATTATACTCGCCTAATTTTAACTAGATATTTGTTATAAAATTATTAAAAATAAAATGGCAACAGTAATTTTAATTATAGATAATTGTTTTAAATTTATATTACAAATAGTGTTTAGTTAAAATTTAATAATATCTTAGTACACCTTTTCTTTAAATACGTCAAAGAAGCCCAAATTTTAAATTAATGAACGTATCTTGCTTTTAAAAAAGATGGCGTCTCGCATAGTAGTCTCGCATGACGGTTGTTGTTGTGAAGAATGTTTTTTGATATCAGTGGTGATTAGTGAGTTTTAGATATTGTGAATCTGCTTTGTTTACAGAATAAAAGGTAAGAATTTAACTTTTGATACAATTTTCTGGCCCTAGCCCGTTCTATACGCCATCATACCTTTCCGAAATATATCTTAATGTTTCGTACACAAGAATGGAGAATGTAAACGATATCAAGGACGCCATTCAACAGCTAAACAAAGATATGTCACTTGACATTCTCAAATTCATCCTTAAGAAATTTGATACAGACTACCCTGGCTGCTTGAATCTCTTTACTCAAGTAAATGACACTGAAGATGATGATTTAGACATAGAAGAGGACATTACACCTGTTCTACCTACAAAGTCTCCCCGACAGCTCGATTGTTCTCATGAGGAACAATCTAATAAAAGACGAAGAACATCGGGAGGTGAACTGGAAGATAATGTATCAACTCAACAAAATCAGATCTCCCAAGACAGAAAAGAAAAGGTCCCTCCAGTTATCCTTCGAGACAAAAACAAATGGACCTCAGTCTCAAGATCCCTAGGAGATCATAATATCAATTTTTCCTGGGCAAGAAATACGGAAGAGGGTGTAAAGATCCACCCTACCACTGTCACCGATTATCGCTTGATGACCAAATTGTTTGACAACTCCAAACTGCCCTTCCACACCTTTGCGCTAGCAAGCGAGAAGAACTTAAAGGTAGTTCTAAGAGGAGTGGCTGAAGGCATCTCAACTGATGAGATTACAGCTGACCTCATCAATCAAGGACTGACTCCAACCAAAGTCACTAGAATGTTGAGATCAGATAAAACACCAATGCCACTGGTGTTGGTCGAAATCTCTAATACACAAAAAAGCATCTATGAATTAACGGACATCTGTAAGCTTAAAATCACAACCGAACCTCTAAGGAAGAAGGCATCGGCAGGGCAGTGCCACAGATGCCAGAGGTTCGGGCATGCCCAAAAACTGTGCAGAGCTGCATATAGATGCCTAAAATGCGGTGAGGGTCATCAAACCAACTCCTGCACCAAACCCAGGTCAACACCTGCCTGTTGTGCCAACTGTAGAGGACCACACCCCTCTAATTACAAGGGTTGCCTTTTCCATCCAAAAAACCGTGGATCATTAAGAAGTAACCACGCTCCTCCAAGAAATGACACAATGCACATCCAAGAAGTCCGCCCTCCAGAACATATTACCTCACATTCAACATCACAGGAAGGCACTAGACCATCAACCATGTCCAAATCATATGCAGAAGCGGTAAGAACCCAGACTTCTTCATCACAAGAGCGAACAAGCTCTAATCTCACTTCAGCTTTAACCTCGTCACTTGCAACAATGCTGCATGAATTCAGCAAAGCAAGCACCTCACCATCCTCCAGAAAAAGATTCTACCTAGAAACCCAATCCATACTAACAGCTCTCTATAATGTTTAAAAAATTTAAACCGAATTCTCTCATGATAACAGCATGGAATGCCAATGGCTTAACAAACAAAATTCTCGAGCTGCAAGAATTTGCAAAAAGATACAATCCAGACATAATCCTGATCAGTGAATCCCACCTCAGACCATCAAACAATCCAAAACTAAGAGGTTATATTTTATACAGGACAGACAGACTTAACTCTAGTGGAGGTGGAACAGCTATCTTTATCAAAAATTATTTAAGCCACAACTCGCTGACCAACCCCCAAACTCTAAACCTTGAGGTGACGGGTGTGGAGGTGCACACAAATAACGCTGGCAAACTCAAAATCTACGCAGCGTACAATCCTCCCAGTATTCCACTATTGACAGCAGACTTAGACTCCATCCTCGGCTCCACAGATTCCATAATCATAGCTGGAGACCTTAACTCTAAACATACGGCTTGGTTCAGTTCGTCAATCAACACCAAAGGACGTACCTTATACAACTACACATTACTCAACTCATCAATAGTAGCTGGACCCACTGACCCCACCCACTACAGCCCATCAGGAAGTTCTGATGTATTAGACATAGTTATCCTCAGAAACATCAAATATCAATACCAGCTGGAGACAGTAGAAGAGCTTAACTCAGATCATAATCCCATCCTACTCAGGTTAGGACTTCAAGACCAACTCTCTCCCCATCATTCTTTCATACCATGGGACAAGCTCTCTAAGGTTCTTCCAATCCACATCGGTCCTCCCCCTGTCATTCGTAAAAAAGAAGAAATAGATCAAGCTGTAAACAACTTAACTAGGCAAATCAACACAGCAATAGCATCAGTCACTCAAACCACTGTCTTCCACGCTTCCAAGATCCCAGAAGAGATAATGGACCTGATTAGAGCCAAAAACAAGGCCAGAAAGCGATATCACAACACCAGAGCCCCGCAGGACAAAGCAACCTTAAACACTTTGAACAGACAGGTTCGAGAAGCCCTCCAGGTCCACAGAAACTCCAAATGGGAAACCAAACTGAAAGAAATCAACCCAGAAGATAACTCCATGTGGAAGTTTGTAAAATCTCTTCGTACCAAAAGACAACCACTTCCCCCTTTAAAGACCAATCTTGGAGTTGCACACACAGATGAAGAAAAAGCAGAAGCCCTAATTGACAATCTGGAAAATCAATGCAGCCCATCTTATGCAAACTTAAATATCAATCTTATTTACAAAGTCCATCGTAAAGTTAGAAATGCACTAAGTCAGCTTAAGGATGATTCAGAAACCATCATCCCCACATCTCCAACAGAAATAATAAATATCATTTCCCATCTGAAGAATAAAAAGGCCCCCGGCCCTGACGGCATTACCAATAGAATAATAAAGCTACTCCCACGGAAAGCCATAATTCATCTAGTTAATATTACCAATTCCATCTTAAGATTCCAATACTTTCCCTCTGATTGGAAAGTCGCGGACATTATACCTCTGAAAAAACCTGGTAATAACCCACAACTTCCCCAAAGCTACAGGCCCATCAGTCTTCTTTCCTGTCTTGGCAAAGTGACAGAAAAGATCATCCTATCAAGACTGAAAACAGCAGTGGACCAACAGAAAATAATCCCAAATGAACAATTTGGGTTTCGCAAAGCTCACAACACGGTGCAACAAATTCACCGACTAACAGAACATATCACTCATGGTTTTAACTGGCACCTTCATACTGCTGCTGTATTTTTGGATGTTGCCAAGGCTTTTGATAAGGTCTGGCATCAAGGCCTTATCTTCAAACTAATTGAAAACAATATCCCAATTAAACTAGTGAAACTCATATATTCATATATCAATGAAAGATACATGCAAGTAAAACTCAACGGAATTGTTTCTTCAAGGCGCAGAATCCAGGCGGGAGTACCTCAAGGTTCTCTTCTGGCCCCAATACTTTTCACAACTTACATGGCAGATGTTCCTCTCAACCCAAAAACTACTACGGCTCTTTATGCCGACGATACCGCTATTCTGGCCAGATCGCTCAGCCCTCACCTAGCAATCACTAGACTCCAAGGAAGTATCAATGAGCTAGCAAACTGGTTCACCAACTGGAGAATTCAAGTAAACCCCCTCAAAAGCTCAGCCATGATGTTTTCAAGAAGAAAGATCTGCAACAAAGAAGACATCCTGCTCTCTGGTCAAAAGATCCCATGGCATTCAGAGACCAAATATCTTGGAGTATTGATGGATAAGAAACTCCTTTTCAACAAACACATCAATCTCGTTTGTTCCAAATCTTCCAAAGTCATAGCTCAGCTCTACCCATTGATCAACCGCAAGAGCAAATTGAACCTACATAATAAATTGCTTCTTTACCGGATGGTAATACGTCCAGTCATCACCTACGCCTCACCAGCATGGAGTCACACTTCAAGATCAAACATTTCAAAATTGCAGAGAATCCAAAATAAATGCCTTAGGATGATCCTGGATGCACCGTGGTTCGTCAGAAATCCACAGATTCACCGAGAAACCGGCATTCCATACATCTCCTCCCTTCTTCGTGATCTTGCAGAAAAATTCTTCGTGAAGTCAAGTTCACATTCAAACCCACTAATCGTGCAAGCTGTCAATTACAATGAGACTGATTACTACAAACACAAAAGACCGAAGGCTATTCTTCTCTCAACTGATCATAGCTAACACTACTGCCCTCAGAGGGCGAGCTTAATTGCTCACAAATCTCCCATTCCCAAATAACTCTCATTACAGATAAAGGGGAATATGAAAAGCACTTGTGCTTCACCCATCCTGTCAGTAACGTCAATGGTCAATGGTATCTTGCTTTTGCCCTCCTGCTATATTATCAGAGCCTTAAAATAGCTCAATAATACCTTGTTATCAACACACTGTCCTCTACAGATAACGGGGAAGATGAAAAGCATTCTTGCTTCGCCCCTTTAAGCCAGTCAAAGCTCAAAGATACCTTATAAGGATAAGGTATCTTTGAGCTTGAATGCAATTTTGAGCTAATAAAGTAAATAAACTGTCTGTTCTGTTCTATGACCAAGAATTTGGGAAAGGAATAGTTACTCATTTTACAGCATCGTTTTATAACTTGCTGTTTCTATATGATGTTTTTCGTGTAGTATATATATATATTTAGCCATTTTCGTGGGGAAAGTAGTGAAGTAAATGCGATGATTATTTCAAAAGTCCTACATTCTGTACTCTTCTGTTGAACCAGACATTTAACACAACATATTACGAAATTTCTCATATATAATATAACATTCGATATACCTTCTCATTGCTGTCCAACTTTTCGGTAGGTTTTCGTAGTCGTGCAGTAGAATAGCTTTGTTTCGGTGTTTGATTAGTGAGGCTCCTTGCACAGAGATGATTTGATTAGTGAGGTTACAGAGTTGATTATGATGTCCATATTTGTGTGTGGAGGGAGGGGGACATTGCGAGCTGGGCAAAAATCAGGTGGCCTAGTAGGGCACAGCAGTTTCACGTACAGAATATAGCACTGCTCATGGACTTTTTTTTTTCCATTTTACTTAAACGTCCTTGAAACAAGTTTATTACTCTTTTCCACACCACCTTTGAGGTAGAGTATTAAGCGCGTTTTTTTTAACGTGGTATCCCCAGTAGGCCTAATCCACGATCAGTCGAAATAAATTTCATTATGCTTTTCCACATCTTGTATTTTTCTCTACCCAGTTGTAAGAAATGGATTTCCTTCTACTTTGCAGCTGATCCTGTTAGTAAGAGGAAGATGGTGACTTACTTTTTCTTTGTTTCGTTGTTATTCTCATCAACTGTCAGAACACATTGAATACACGGCCTTGTCAGGAGCAGTGTCTACAGTGAAGGAAGTTGGATCCGTTTCTACTGTTTAGCAATTGATTTTCTTATTCTTCTTCAAAACATCCTCCGTAGCTCAGTCGGTATAGACGAAGCCCTTCGGGGGGAAACACGAGATGGAAATTCTGTCCGTGATGTGAGGGGACGAGGAGGAATTTTCTTCAAAATGTTTATCTCAACATTAAGATAAAACATCTTTTGATTTAATTCTTAGGTAAAATTGATAAAATTTAGAGCCATCTTGCGTGCGTCGAAAAGCATTTCTGTGCGGAGTTTCAGAAGACATCGGACGTGTTCTGCTCATTTCGAATTAGTACTCAAGTTGAATTTAAACTATTCATACTCTCAGTCTGTCCACATAATGTTTGCAACTCTTCTTCGCCCTTTCCACAGTTTTTATCGGCTCCGAACTCACGAGACCAAATTTGCGTACGTGGTCCAAACAAGGACTTGCAAAGAGACAAAATTACTTCCTTATCCACGGATGTCACTGTTCCGTTCAACGGCAATTATTTTCTGAGCTTGATTTGCAATTTTTGCTAAACGATCTTTGAACTTCAAACTTCTATCCACCGCATCGCCAAGATCCCTTGTCTCAAACGTTTTTTGTATCGTAAACCCGCTAATATAATATGCCGCTGGAATTCGCATCACGCCGAAGTGCATAGATTTACACTGATGAGCACTCAGATGATAGCCATTTTCATTTCCTGCAATTTCCAGCCTTTTCAAATCATTCTGCAAGTGCCCGATATCAGTACCATCCCGGTTTGCTTTGCCTATCTTTACGTGATCACCAAAACATCGAACTTCTCGTTTTAGATACTTCCCAATCTTCTTCTTCTGCAGCTTTTCCCACTTATGTAGGGTCGCTGTTTGTGGTGAGTCTCCTCCGCAACTTCCTGTTTGGGCTGTAGCCGCATCCAAGTTCTTCATCCTCAAGTCCTCCTCCACCATCTCCCGCCATCTCTTCTTTGGCCGTCCGCACTTCCTCTTCCCCAGCACATCCATCTGCATGACATTTCTTCCCACATACTCTTCTTCCCCCCCATCACATCACTGAACCATCTCAACCTTGTCTCCTGTATCTTTGCTCCTAAGTTCATAACGTTCACCGTTTCCTTTGCATAGTCATTTCTCATATGATCCTTTCTAGTCACACCGCACATCTACCTAAGCATTCTCATCTCTGCTACCTCCATCCTGCTGATGTTATTTTTCCTCAGGGCCACAGTATCCAAAGCATACGTCATATCTGTTCTCACTACTTTCCTGTGAATTTTGCCTTTTAGATTGATCGGTACTCTCTTATCGGATAGCACTGAAGCCATCTCTCTCTCTCTCCAGTTCCTCCATCCTGCTTGTATCCTGCATCCCACTTCTTTCTAAGCCTCACCATCCTCTTTCATTGCTGAACCTAAGTAACTAAAGTCACTGACTTTCCTGATGACATTTCCTTCCAGCTCCACATCTGTCACCTGGCTGACATCCACTTTGCAACATGTACACTCGGTCTTGCTTCTGCTCAGTCTCATACCTCTCTCTTCCAGTACTTTCCTCAAACGTTCCGGTTTGGCTGCCACTTCTTCTCTTCATTCTGCACACAGCACGATGTCATCTGCATACAACATAGTCCATAACGCATCTTCTCTCACTTCCCCCGTCACCACCTCCATCACAATATTAAACAGGAATGGACTCAATGCAGACCCCTGATGCAAGCTAACTGTCACTGGAAAACTTTCTGTCACTTCCGTACCTTTAATTCCTGAACTGTTCAATGATTTTGTTTGGGAGAGTAGATTTTTCCCTTGGTCCTTCTCACACTCATTCGTTTCATGGGTGGTTCACACGAACTCACTTGCTACCACTCTAATTGTTTACGTTTTCCTGAATTTGAACGTCAATATGCTCGGGGAACAAAACTCTCCCCAGACACCTCACAATAAAACCATTTAAATGCAGTCCCTCAGTCTAGATTCAGACTCATTGGCTATCAACGCCCTCAGTTCGCGTCTGTCCTACCGTGCTGAGACAATCTTCACCTTCTCGATCTTAAGTTTTGCCTCTTCTCTTTCCGCGTCTACCATTTTTTCAGTTTCGCACTTTGACCTATGCAGGATAACATTTAAACGCGCAATATTTATTTATCTCCATTTCGTTCTCCTCTATTTCCGCGGCCGGACGTCCAACATCGATAACATCATTTTCCATCCTACCGTCGGTCCTGTTCACCTAACTAATATCTGCTGCGTTCTCGTCACCTAACAGACACTCACTTTTGAAGCACTTAATAGACTCTTTCTCCTTTTTGCAATTTCCTTCCACTTAATTTCACGCACACTTCACTGAATAAAATCCTGTCCATTCAAAGCGCCCGACAACGTGGTCTTTGCTGCCATTGTTCATCCACGCATTGGTGCCGTGGGGATAACATTGTATTTAAACAAACAAACAAAAACAAATACAATGTTTACCTACAAAATAACTAGCTCAGTCAATCCCACACTCTTTAAAAACAAAAAAACTACAATAAGTTAGCTTAATATTCTCAAATAAAATACGAAAAAAAATGAAAAAACAATCATATTTGCATTCATATGCATTCATAATTATGAAGCACAGATGAGTAGTGTTTTGAGAGGCTGGAGATATAAGCTTCTTTCAGGATATATAGTGAACAATTTGAAGGTTTGAACTGACACTGAGTATATTTGAGAAAGAGATCTGTAAAGCTCTGAAGTTTCAGATTAACGGTATGAGTCCCTCTCGTTCCCAATATAACAATAAAGTTACTGGCTTGCTGGGTGAAGCATAAGATGCTTTTTATTTTCCCCTTTATCTGTCTCGAGAAGCTTGATGGGGGGTGTTGTGAGTCTTATGCTCGCATTTTGTGAAGTATGGAGTTAGCTCTGTTCTGCTGAAAGCAGGATTGCCTTCGGTCTTTTATGTTTGTGATAGTCATGTTCACTATTACTGGAAGCGTGTCTGGTTAGTGTGTATTTCAAATAGTCCTTATAAGGACTGGCTTTAAAGGGGCGAAGCAAGAATGCTTTTCATCATCCCCGTTAACTGTAGAGGACAATGTAGGGAAAAGGTGTTATTGAGCTTTATAAATAAAGCTCTGTTCATGGCAGGAGGGTAACAGCAATAGCCGAGCCTCAGTTAGAACTTCATTGGCTACAGCATTGCCATCCATTACCTTCCAAGGGTATTTTGGATTGAATGAATCAAGCACCGCATTTCACGGTCGATTCATCCCAATTCCTCTTTTCATAACATAACATAACATCATTGGCCAGAAAAGTGAAGCAAGATGCTTTTATTCCCCGCTGTCTGATAGGGAGGATGAATTGAAGGAAAACTTTATGAGCTGAGAGCTCGCCCTGGGGGGGGGGGGGGGCACGGAGATTAGTCATTGTTACAAGTATTTAGGATGGCCTTTGGCCTCTTGTATTTGAAGAGGTCAGTTTCTTCATAGTTTGCTGCCTGTTTAACTAGATCGTTGGGGTGTGTAGAGATCTTTGAGAAGAATTTTTCGGCTGTAATTAGTAGGAAGGAGTAGATGTAAGGGATGTTTGTATCTCTCTGCAGTTGCACGTTCCTTACAAACCACGGTGCATCCAATATCATGCGTAAACACCTATTTTGCACTCTCTGCAGTCTGAGGATGTTGGTGTTGGATGTGCGACTCCAGGCTGGAGAGGCATATGTCATCATGGGGCGGATCGTCAGCAGGTAGAGGAGCACTTTGATTCTGGTATTTAGTTTGCTTTTTCTATTTATTAGAGGGTAAAGTTGTGCAATGGTTTTAGATGCTTTCGCGCATGAGGCTTTGATTTGTGGGTTGAACGTTAATCTTTTGTCTAGAATTACTCCAAGATATTTTGTTTCTGTTTGCCAGGGGAATTTGGTGTTGAATAGATAAAGGTCCCCTTGGGAGTTGCCAATCTTCTGGCGAAAAGTATCGCTACACTCTTTTGGGGATTCACTTGTAATCTCCATTTGGAGAATCATCGTTCTAGTTGTAGCAGGTTTTCTTACAGTTTTTTAGTGACAAGATGTGGTCGCAGAGATCTGGCAAGTACTGCTGTGTCATCCGCATAAAGTGCTAAGATGGATGACATTGGTTTGTGTGGGATGTCTGCCATATATATCGAGAATAAGATGGGTGCTAGTATGGAACCATGGGGAACTCCCGCAGAGATCCGTCGCTGACTTGAAACTGTACCATTTATTTTGTCTTGTATGTGTCTGTCCTGGAGGTAAGATTTAATTAGGTGGACGATACTTGATGGTATGCCTGCTGAAATGAGTTTGTGTAGTAATCCCAAATGCCATGTTTTGTCAAAAGCTTTCGCTATGTCAAGGAAGAAAGTCTGCTCCAGTGTGCTGGTGCCAATTGTAACCGGTGGTGATGTACTCAATTATCCTATGAATTTGTTGAGTAGTACTGTGATGTTGTCTAAAGCCAAATTGTTCCTTAAGAATGATATTTAACTCATTTACTGAGGCTTGGAGTTTGAAGAGGATGATTTTTTCGGAAATTTTGCCTAAATTTGAGATTAGGCTGATGGGTCGTTAGCTTTCAGGCAGGTGTGGATCTTTACCTGGTTTATGCACTGAGACTACATCTGCGACTTTCCAATAGCTGGGAAAATAGTTAAATCGGAACATGGCGTTGATTTTGGTGGTGAGATATACGACAGCTCTTCGGTACAGCAGTTTAATTATTCTATTTGATTGCCATCTGGGCAGTGAACTTCATAGATTTCCGCTGGTGAGGTGTTTAGAAGTAAGTTGTTGCAGGTATCCGTGACTTTCAGTGCATGCCTGACATGGAGGTGGATTTTATAGACATGCTTGAAGTCCAAGTTGTCGTATGTAGGGCTAAACTATTTTTCTAGGTTCTTTGCTATTTCTTCAGCTTTTTCTGCGTCCGTGTGTACTGGTCCCATGTCTGACTTGAGTGGAGGAAGAGATTTGTTTTTGTTTCTGAGACTTCTTAATATGTTCCAGATGGAGTGTTCGCCGGGTGATATAGAGGCTAGTTTGGTTTCCCATGTTTCGTTCCGGTGAGCTTTAAGTGCTTCTCTAACTTCATTGTTAAGTTTATGGAGGATCTTTTTGTCCTGAGGTGCACAGGTGTTGTGGTACCTTTTTCTTGCTTTGGTTTTGTTCCTAATTAAATCCATGATGTCTTCTGGTAGCCGGGTTGACTTAAGAGTGATTTTGATAGAGGTGACAACCTTTATGGCTGTGTTGATTTGCTGAGTCAGGCTTTTGACAGCATTTTCAATTTCTTTTATGGATGTGATGTGAGGGACAGGTCCAATATGTTCTGATAGTACTTCTGTTAATTTTTTCCATGAGATAAAGGAGTGGGGGTACTATTTTCATTCTGTATTTCAAATGGATGTATAAGACTTATTGATAAAATATAAAGGTGTTTCATGTTATATATAAATTTTGGAATGAAAGTTCAATTTTTTTCTATTTCATCAATGAAATGATGCTTTGTTATTATTATTATTTTTTTATATTATTAAAATTATTAAGAGAAACCTTCAAGAAGTCATCGAGGGAGGCCACATACTACACTCACCAGCTATCATACTTATTCTTCAATCCATTCACACTGCTTGCACTCACAACATCCAATGCCAATCCATTCCTATCACGCACCACTCTCTGAGATAAAAATCTAGCTATCACCCTTCTTGGCGGCCTTCATTCTCAGCTTCCAGCCGTCTCGTCCTTTCCCCACCCTCCGTAAATTGAAACTTCCACCAATTGAAATCCTGTAGGATCCTTTCAGAAGTTCGTAAGTCTCAATCCTATCACCCCTCTTTCTCCTGTTTGCTATTGTCTGCAATGTACAGATTTTCAATCTGTCTTCATAATCGGTATTCCACAATTATTTCTAAAAAATCATTTTTAGAAATTATTATATAGTTAATATTTTTTAATTACTCACCGTTTTTTCATTATTATGAATGTAAGTGATTAGTTAGAGGCACGAAAAATAATTGCAGTTTTCTTGTATGGTGCCTTGTTGCAATATGATGAGGTCGTGATCATAACTCAAGTCGTTCTGATAGCCTTTTTTGTTATTGCTATATCTTGTACATCTGGACGGCCGGTCGCTCCGTAGTGTGTAGGTCCTATTAATGTCATACTTCTCGTAGTGGTATGTAAATTGAGTATTCTTCGTTGATGTTTGAGTTTCTACTGTTCCAGATTGAATGTTTGCCATTACAATCCCCAGCTATAATCGCTGCCCTACCTGCGTTCAGCATCCCATACAGGTCTGATTCTAGGAGTTTTTTATTCGGGGGTTTGTAGGCTACGAAGATCGTGATACTGCTTGTGTTTTCCATGTATTTCTATTCTTGTTGTTTCCATGTGTTCTGTTTGGGACTTGGCTATTGTGTTATGTTTTATGCTTCTTTTAATAAAGATGGCAGTGCTTCCTCTTCTTCCATTGGTTCTCTCCGTGCGGTAGGTAGTATTGTTGATTCTTCTGTAAGAATGATGTCTGCTTCGGTCTCTGCTGCAATTTCCCGAGCTCTTGTGTTTTGTTGGGTAGTCCATTGGCATTCCAGTTGACGATCTGTAGCAAAGTAAGTTTTCTTTGGTCTTATCTATTAAGTATTTCAGAGAACAGTGACCGTGTGTGTCTTATGACATCTTTGGCTTCTTGAGTTGGGTTGGTTTGCCAGTGTTCTGCGTGCATATCTCCTATGTAGCTTGTTATGTTGTGGAGGTTAGGTATGTTGGTTTGCTGTGATTGGTTTGTTCTCGACTTTGGATCTTTTAGGTAGGTTGTTTTGCTCCTTCAGCGTACGCCATTCCGTTCATTGTGGAGACTGTGGTTTGTTGGGAGAAACTGGGTTCTTGTAGGAGTCTGTTGGTATGGAGTTGTGTCTTCTATGGAAATGCTGTGCAGCCCCTGTAGTTCGTATGGTGTGGTCCGCCGCAGTTTGCACACCTTCTGGTTGTGTGCGTAGTTTTTGGTGTTCAATCGTTGCATATTTGCCACCACATTTAACGCATCGGTAATCTGCTTTGCAACAGCGTTGTGCATGGCCAAACGTTTGGCAACGATGACATTGCGTCGTTATTGATTTGTGTTTTAATGATTCAGTCTTTATCATTAACTTACAGATATAGGTTGGTGATCGTAGATGTGTTTCTGGTCTTTGCTGATTTCTACCAGTACTACGAGATATGGTGTTTTGTCGGCTCTGTACTGTCGGCTCTGTACTTTCGTAAACGTTATTTCTAATGTTCGGCCTGAAGTGACAACAGATATCAAGTGATTTTTATCTCTTAGGATGACTGTGATATTTTTCGTTTGAATTTGTATTATTATCAGTCTCCATATCCACTGCTTAGGTTGTCTCTAGTAACGTAGTTTCCTTTTCGTTTTTTATTTTTAACTATTTGGAATTCCTTCTGTGTGTCAGCTGTATCCGATATAAGGTGGGAATTGTGTTGGTATTTTAGCGCATCCTCAGGATTTGGTGATTGGTCTGAGTCCGTCCTGTTGTCTGTTGTTTAATGCTGTCACGTTCTAGTGGTTTCGGTGTTCAAGACTGTTTTCTGACGGGAAACGTCTCATAGAGCTCATATTGAGTTTTGTGTGAAGAGCATGGCGATATTCTTCTGGGGGTTTACTTGCAATCTCCATTCCGAGAACCAGTGCTCTAATTTCAGCAGTTTTTCTTGAAGTTTCTTGGTGACAAGGTGCGGTTTAATAAATCTGGCTAGTATAGTCGTCCGCGTATAGGGCAATGGTACATGACATTGGATTGTGCGGAATGTCCGCCATGTAAATCGTGACAAGTATCGGTGCCAGTAGGGACCCTTGAGGCACTTCTGCCAAGATTCGTCGCTGGGTAGATAATATATCATTTAGTTTGACTTGCATTCGTCTGCCACTAAGAAATGACTTTATAATTTGAACTAGATCTAATGAAATGCTTGCGAAAATCAACTTGTACAGTAGCCCAAAGTGCCATAGCTTGTCGAATGCCTTTTCTAAGTCAAGAAAATCTGCTCCAGTGTATTGGTGCCAATTGTAACTTGTGGTAATGAACTCAATTAATCTGTGAATTTGTTGAGTGGTGCTGTGAATCTGGTGAAAACCAAACTGTTCTGTAGGAAGAACGTTTAATTTATTTACTGAAAGCTGAATTCTAGAAAGGATAGCTTTTTCTTCTATTTCGCCCAAATTAGAAATCAGACTTATGGGACGATAACTTTGAGGTTGCTGAGGATCCTTGCCAGGCTTATAAATAGGAACCTCGTCTGCCAACTTCCATGCAGAGGGAAAGTACTTCAATTTGAACATAGCATTTATTATTGTTGTAAGATGTACGATGGCCTTTCCGGGTAGCAGTTTAATAACTTTGTTGGATATGCTGTCAGGACCAGGAGCTTTTTGTTCTTTAAATTCTTTATAGTGTCACAAATTTCAGCTGGAGAAGTGGGTGTTAGTTGGCTGGTACAGGTATCAGATCGTTTTAATAAGCGTCTGACGAGGCGGTGGACTTTGTAAATATGATTGAAATTTAGATTATCGTATGAGGGGCTACACTGATTTTTCTAAATTTTTAGCTATAGTTTCGGCTTTTTCTGCATCTGTGTAAACAATGTTCAGATCGGATTTGAGAGGGGAAGAGATTTATTTTTGTTTTTGACGTTTCTCAGCAGTTTCCAGATGGTTTGGTCATCGGGTGATATGGAGGCTAGTTTGCCTTCCCATGGTTTGTTTCTGTGGGCTTTAAGAGCATCTCTCACTGCATTCTTCAGTTTGTTGAGATATTTTTGTCTTGGGTGCCCTGGTATTGTAGTATTTTTTCAGCTTTATTTTTATCCTTGATTAAGTTGATTATATCATTTGGTAGTCATTTAGGCTTAAAAACAGTTGAAATTGATGATACAGATGCTATGGCTGTGTTGATTTGATCGATACGTTTCTTGACTGCAGATTCAATTTCTTCCATGGAATTAATATGAGGGACGGGATCAATGTAGTTTGGAAGCATTCTGGATAGTTTTTCCCAGGGAATGAAGGTGGGAGGCGAAGGGGGGAAGTCCCCTCTGATAACCCAGTTGGAGCAGAATAGGACCGTATTCAATCACGATCTTTCGCAGAACCACAATTGAGAAACCCTGTTCTACATCGAGCAGAAAAGTTCAAACGCACGTGGAAAATATTGTAATTGTGAAAGATTTCGTATACTAATTATTTATGTATTTTGTTGCTTTTGCTTATACTCGCCTAATTTTTACTGGCATATTTGTTAAAGCATTATTAAAAATAAATTGGAAACAGTAATTTTAATTATAAATAATTGTTGAGATTCCTATTAGAAATGGTTTTTAGTTAAAACTTAATAATATCTTACTACACCTTTTCTTTAAATACGTCAACAAAGTACAAATAAAAAATTACTGAATATATTACATTCAGCGAAGTCTGCTGAATATACAGTAAGCGATTTGTCTGTGTAAGTGTTGAATTAGAAGATTTTTGATATATAAAATGTGATTTAATGAAATCAACAAATATTTTTACTGGCAGTGAATAGTCCTACTGATACTGATATAGTCAACCGGTTTGGTTCTTGAATAGGCTCATAAAAACTAATTCAGTAGCTAAGTTAACCTTTTTTCGAAACAACGGCGATACGCTAGGCTTACTGTCATCAGCATCGCCATTGTTTCATTCCATCAGTTATTATTTTAGAAACTATCTAGTATCACAATACGGTACAAATGGAAAGCATGTCCTGTTCTCCAAAACAAAACGTGGGTCCAGCCACAGACCTGCCGTACGAGGAACTCACCTTCAAACAGCTCCTGGCTATTTTCAAGCATATTGGAAATCTGCTACACACAAAATGGCCAGGTAAGGTAGTAGTTCATGAAATCCAAGAAGTTGATATGGACGACGTTCAACTTCTTGAACTACTCCAAGACAACGCTACTGAAAAAACAATAACGGCTGAAGATCATTCCCGTACTGACCACACTGATTTTCAGGAGGTTAGTGCAAGCAAAAAGCGCAAAACTGCGACCTCCGAATCACCAATTATTGATGTCATGGAAGAAGATGGCTCTGCCCCAGGCGGCCGTCAATGAGTGGAACCAACGCTGAGACATGGACGGTCTTTCGCCCACTATGGAGTGGCCTAGAGATCGTCCGATTTTTTGAGATTTTACCCTTTACTTACAGATCAGGGTAATAAATGGCAATGCTGTAATCAATGAAGCTTTAACTGAGGCTCAGCTATTGCCGTTACCCAGTCATGACTAGAGCTTTTTAGCTCAATGACACCCCATCCACACAGATTTTCTTCATTCAGATGACGGGATAAAGAGTCAAGGACTCAGTCCATCGCCCAGTTCTTATAAGAACTATAAGAACATGCCGGAAGGAAGATGAGATTTTAATCAAAACGATTCATCCATACCCTTGGAGGGTAATGGATGGCAATGCTGTAGCCAATGAAGTTCTAACTGAGGCTCGGCTATTGCTGTTACCCTCCTGCCATGATCAGAGCTTTAATAGCTCAATAACACCTTATCCCTACACTGTCCACTACAGATAACGGGGAAGGTGAAAAGCATTCTTGCTTCGCCTTTAAGCCAGTCCTTATAAGGACATGCCGGAAGTTGAGCCTACTATTTCGAAAATATGCTCAGCTATATGGTTTGTTTATAGGAATGCTTTTCTTATTTCTTATATAATATGAGTATTGCGTTTTTAGTTTGTAATGTGTTTGTACTGCGCAACTTTCTTTTCACTGATGCTGTTACTTATATTGTGTACTGAAATCTATATTTGCTGCTTTATGGATAATCTGACAACTTTAAATGATTTTGCAGTAGATCTTAGTACCGGTATCTGGTCTCTGCCAAAATGACAAAACAGTTAAGCCACTAAGATGAACACTCTTAAAAAATCGTTATCTATTTCTTGTAGTCTATTTTCTAAGGTCTCAGTCCATCTCTATTTCTTTTTGACCTTTTGTTAATGGTGTTTCTTGGGGGAAACAGTCCCTGACCAAACAAACACTCATCCATCATCGTGTGTAGAGGCAATAAAAGTAATTCTTCCCAATCCAAGATGAACCGTTAGGACCTGTCGGGGTAAATGAGTGGAAAGTGACGAGGATGTAGAGAATAAAATGGATTCCCTGATCTCCACTAACATACGGAAGCTATCAGAGGGAATGAGCACATGCTGATGTATATTTCAGTATCCATCTCACGAGGATTTTTTTTTCAGTGAAGTACTTGGGGGGGGGGGACGGAACTCTTATCGAAAAAAGAGAAACAGATTAAGGTGAAAATCCAAACATGTTGCAGCTTCGGATACCCTGAGGCGAGTCACAAAGAAAGAAAGCAGTTTTTCAGTCAAACGTATGAAAAGAGAGACGTTATCTTGTTTCTTATGCTCGATCTACCGCAAATTCTTAGTGGAAAAGAAACTAAAAGGATAAGATAGCGAGAAGATAAAAAAAGGGTTCATTATAGCTGTAAAGAGAGAGACACACACACACACACACACACACACACGGCGAATTACTGAGTAGGTTTGTATTCATTTAACCATCGGATAACCTCCGACTATCCGATGGTTAAATGAAACTGAAGAAATTAATTGCACCCCTTCGATATCTCGATTCACTGATTCCCCAGGGCTTAAACACTCTCCAGTGGGAGGCGGCACGATACTAATTATCACAAGAGGAATCTCTAATCCGAAAGTATTTGCAGTGTAAATGAAAGCACATAATGTGCCTGTCTCAGACTATTAATTATGGGTTTGTACTCTTGAGTACAAAGCCCTCCCGTGACGTAATCACTTACGCGTTCACTGTCTTTTTGATATTCTTAAAGTCGGTAGGAACATCTTAAGTCTGTTCTACGTTGGTTGCATTTTGCATGTGGCTCCAGTCACCTGAACAAACAGTAAACAATGAGCAGGATCCGGAAATGAACATCACTGAATGAATATCAACTACTGTAATCCATCAGATATTTTCCGGGTCTCGGATAAAATTAATCCTAAATCTGGTCAGGCCACATTTCATTCTAATAAATGCAACATTCTAATCGATGGAGACCAGATGCATCTCATCATGCTGATTGCACATCTTAGTTTTTTTTTTATTTTTTTTTTTTTAAATGTGAATCCCATTCATTCACTCATGAAAGATTTCAGCTTATACTGCCTTAATGTTATTACTGTGGGTGGGCTTAGAGTTACATAATCCGGCTCTAGAGACTGAATACGGAGGGTTTAAGATACTTCAGTCCCACAATGAGAAAGATGACGGTCTTACAGAGGACGTGAAAACTCATTTCCCATCTAAAATAGGATTTGCATCTCAAAAATGGTTCCAGGAATACGAAGATAACGTCTCTCCATTGTAGATCGTTTACACAGTTTGTTTTCAGGAGAGGAGATGAGGGAGGGGGGGGGGAGGATGTATGACACAATGGATGGCAGTTGTTTTGAAAACGAATATAAATGTTATATATCACTGATGAATATTGGAACGAAATATCAGCATAAAAGTTACATATCATATAGGATTTAAGCTATTACAAATCCTATGTGCTATTACGTAGCATATAGGATTTTT
This sequence comes from Typopeltis vanoorti, assembly GCF_054136105.1. NCBI lineage: Eukaryota > Metazoa > Arthropoda > Arachnida > Uropygi > Thelyphonidae > Typopeltis > Typopeltis vanoorti. The sequence goes on along the minus strand of NC_143568.1, from coordinate 99,093,170 downwards.
TTTTTTTTGCTAGATGGGTGAAGCAAGAATGCTTTTCCTATCCTCTTTTATCTGTAGAAGAAAAGGTATGGATGGGTGTAATTGAGCTATAAGCTCTGGTCATGGCGGGGTAACAGCAATAGCCGAGCCTCAGTTAAAACTTCATTGGCTACAGCATATGCATATAGGAATCCTTATAAGGACTGGCTTAAAGGGGCGAAGCAAGAATGCTTTTCATCTTCCCCTTTATCTGTAGAGGACAGTGTAAGGATAAGCTGTTATTAAGCTATTAAATTAAAGCTCTGATCATGGCAAGAGGGTAACAGCAATAGTCGAGCCTCAGTTAGAACTTCAATGGCTACGGCATTGCCATCCATTACCCTCCCGACCTGCATACAGCAATGAGTGTTAGAACAGAACTTGTTTTATTGTAATCTAAGAAAATTACTGGTATCTTGGAGTAAAATTTTAAAGAAATCTCAAATGTTTGAACAAAATTATAAATTATTATTTTAAATTACAAATGTTATAATATGTTATTATAATTGTAACATAATTTTTAGTGTGTTGGTATTTTAAAAGGATGGTTTGCATCATTTGGAGCTTTGTTATGACAGCTCTGATTATGGCAGAAGGGTAACAGCAATAGCCGAGCCTCAGTTAGAACTTCATTGGCTACAGCAATGCTATCCATTACATTACCCTCCAAGGGTATTGGTTTCTTTATCCACCAGGACTCTTTCCTGGATTATGTTATCCTTATAATAAGGACTGGCTTAAAGGGGCGAAGCAAGAATGCTTTTCATCTTCCCCGTTATCTGTAGAGGACAGTGTAGGGATAAGGTGTTATTGAGCTATTAAAGCTCTGATCATGGCAGGAGGGTAACAGCAATAGCCGAGCCTCAGTTAGAACTTCATTGGCTACAGCATTGCATTCCATCACCCTCCAAGGGTATTGGGTTTCTCCTATCGGATTATGTTATTTCAATCTATTAATGTTTTATATACAATTTATATTATATAATTAAAGGTGTTTTAATTAACTATTAATATTTAAAGCTTACTTTAAATTACACTTATAATTAATTAATTTTTAACAAATAATTATAATTTACATAAAATTTTATATTCATATAATTATTAATACACAATTATAAAGTGTTTTCTCAAGGCTGTTAACCTTAAGAAACCACCATTTTTGTACAGAGAGATTTGGATTTTCTTTAATTAAAAAATCACAACCATGCCACAGTAGAATCTTAAATTTATTTTACAAATATTTAGTCTTATGTATCGTAAGAGAGAAGAATACAGCGAATGTGCCAAATTTTAATCACTCGGTATGGAATAGTTTAGCATTTATTACTATAAAAAATAATGGGGTGAAAGGATATTGAAATGAATTATTTATAACACAATATATTTAACACAATTGAGTATAATAATTTTTCAAACTTTTGGGATGGTAAAACAGTCGTTATGATTAAGATTTGGTCGATGAAGAAGAACTTCAGTACTTGTTTGAAATAGCTGATCACATCTATACGTAGATCTGTCCAAAACGTTGTGCATTCCTCACTGGATCCTAAGAATGGCGTCTGAATGTCACGCTTAGAGAATGATCCTACGGATCGTCCTCTCCTATTCTGTCCATCCTTCCTAAAAATACTGCACTCTTTGCACTCGATACATTTAGCACGTCTGCTTCTGATAGGCAGGCCTCACTAATGCCTACAGCATGAGGTCCCAACATATTAACCAAGGCAACAAACAATACCTCTTTGTTTCTGATATTCCTAGCATTCATGTACAGACATAATAATCTACTTGCATATTTTTGTACACAGAGAGATCATAAATTACACTTATGCCAAGTGAAGGATGACTGATTATCTCAGATATTTGGGCTCAAGTATTTGCGAGGCCACCGATGCAGCGTGGGTACGGATTAGGTAGCATTTTCAGAAGTGCCTTCTCCTTTTTAAGTCCACTTTTAAAACCTGCAGCTCAATTTGTCGGTCGTCAAGCCTTAAAACCGCGCAGAAAATGATAGGAGATGTATTGAAAGGAGTAACTGTATGTCGCGTCTTTATAAACAGGGCATCAGAAACTGGGAAAACCATTGCTGATAAAGCTCAGAGCCGATTACTTCAGAGACATCAAGGAAGCAAGAAGAAGAAGACGAATATTAAAAAGCGCAAACGAGATGACATCTTTTGCTGAGGATATGATATCAGAGTTAGATCTGTTTTCCCACCCTCGTGTCAACATGTGTGTTTGGAAAGAAGTTCTTATGTCACCTGCCAACTAATATCCAGTATTGACAGTGGAGGTCTCCTGGAATTTTGCATCCCAGGTATGCCTGAACAATACTTGGATTTAGGAAAATCATACCTACGCGTTCATTCTTCTGTTGGTGTTGTGAATAATTTTTTCCATTCCCTGTTCAGTTAAATTGACTTTTTTCTCCAGGATAAACTAATTAATGTGACATCAGACGCGTATCCTTATAGGACTTATATTGAAAATCTACTAAATTATGATAGAGATGCTAAATGCAGTCAACTGACAAGCGAGCTATTTGTTAAAGATGACGTGGCTGATGTTAGTGATATATTTACCAAAAGCGAATGTGGGATGCGTAGATGATAAGTCCGAATTAACCAATCGAAAAGTGTCGAGATGCTTGGGCGAATACACGCTGGCATCATGCATCAAGACCAATACTTGATCAACAACGTATTTGTTCGTGTTCATTTGGTTCGCAGTTCTCCCGAATTTTGTTTACTGACTGTAAGTACTGATGCTAAAGTGCAAATTGAAGAGGCTACACTTTTTGCCTGCAAAGTCAAAATAAATCCAAAGATTAAACTGGCTCACCTGTCTGTGTTAGACAAGTCAAACATGGTATATCCATCAATCGAGTGCAAGTGTCTTATTTTTCGATTCCCAAGGGTACGTCAGATGCCACACGAGACAATCTGTATCTAGGTGAAATACCATCTAGATTAATTATTGGACTGGTCGCTAGTGATGGATTTAATGGCACTTTCAACAGAAATTAATTTAAATTTCACCACTTCAACCTGAATTTTCTTGTGGTGACAGCTGATAGTATTCAGTATCCCTTGCGACCTTAGACTCCGAACTTCAAAGAAAGGCTTTACAGCAGATGTTACATGTCCCTGTTCACATCGCTAGGCAAATGGAACAGAGACTATGTAATGACATTTCTTATGAGGAATACGTAAAGGGAAACGTTCTCTATGGATTTGACTTATCGCCAGATCAAAATGCCGTTGTCCCCATGTCAGCCTGTTAAGAAGAGAAAGTGTGCGACTCGAAGTTAAATTTGCTCAGTCTCTTCCTGAAAACATCACAGTGGCTCTTTATGCAGAATTTGAGTTATCCATAACAAAGGGTTGTTCTGTGTTACTGGACTATGAACACTGAACAATTAGTAAGCATACTAGAGTTAGAACCTACCACAAGAAAAGTGAGTTTTGGAGTTTGTGGTCGTGATGAATTGCCACAACATCCGATCAGACAACAACAGTCGATGTTCGTCGTGAACACAGATCCGACCTGGTTGCCAGGACAACATTTCGCAAGCTATCTATATCAAAGACAAACGCTGCAATATTTCCGATAGCTTCAGACGTCCACCCGAAAGCGATATTGTTAACTTTTTGAATATGTGGCATTATAACAGTGTACCTGTACAAGTTAAGGAATCTGTCGCGCGTGGTTTGCATTGCGTATTTTTTTAATATTGAGATATTGTGGTCTTTCCATGCAAAATATTATTAGCAAATGTTATTCTAAGGATTTGTGGTTAAATGATATATGTTGTCACCTATGCTGTAACAGATCATTTACTGAAAATAAAAAAATAATTAAAAAAAACAAAAATTCACTTACCTTTTTCTACAGCAGTTTCTTATTCCCGTGCAATTTTCAGGGAGATAAAAAGACGAAACTGGGATTGGTTTTCCGACCTCTCTTGCAGACGAGGAGTGGAATGGAAACATTTTCCTCGTTGGCAGTGACTGATGCTGATGCTTTATGGGAAAGGGGGCTGGATATTCTCTTTGCACACTGTAGGAGCCAAATGCTTTTCCGAAAGTGACAGCCGATGCTCCTGTTGCTCTCCTTCTGTGTGAGCCAGTTGGTTTTTCAAACCTAAATAGTTCTGCAGAACACTTAAATATGCTTTTACTTCTTCATCTGGATTTTTATTAGACCTTTTTAAAATGGTACTCATTTCATCATCTAGATCATAGGTTCCCAAAGTGGGCGCTGAAGCCTGTTGGGGGGGATATAGTGGGATCAGAAGCATTTGGGGGCGTTCTGGCGGTCTAGGGGTCGGTGGCTCTTTATGGAAGAAATTAATAATATATATTTAAAAATTAATTATTTTCGTGATTTTGCGATTAGATAATCATTTAAAATTTAAATATTGCATTTTAATTCATCTTATGCCCGTCTTACACGATCAATTTTTTTTATCAATTTTCTATTTCAATTATTTAATCATTTGAAAATTGACCATGCCAGATAGAAATAGATGTCAATTTTCTATGTCAATGAGAAAATAGAGCATGTATATACGTGTGTATAATAGGTTATGTTTACAGTAGCAAATTTATTCATTATATTTCATTTCAAAATATATATAAAATATATAAAACCGCTTTTCTAATTGATTTGTACAAAAATCAACCCAATTTTATATAATTTAATATTACGAGTAAAAATAATAATGGCAAGAAAGAAATAAAATCGTAAGTTTTAGTTAGCCTAGTTAGTACTAACTAATATTGCTAACTAGAGGGAAAAAACAAACCAAATATTATTCGAAACTTATTATACTGTTTTCTGTGGTTATGTTTTGTAGGTTTGTTGTTTATATCTTGTGTAATATTTTATTTATTAATTATTATTTATAAGTATTCGGACAATGTCGTGGTCGGACGAACAAAATGCGCTTGCGTGCAAAATAAAAAATGGAACGTGCCATACAGGATATTTTAACTCTATTTTTTATATACTTTAAAAAATTTGTTTATTTTTTTGCTATTGTAAAAATTGATCGTGTCATACAGGGTTTAGTCTATCACTCTTACGTAGGTAATTCACCCAATTCAGCATGTTTTGACAGGAATATGGGTGCTCGCAGTGACTTGTTCAAAGCACGAGTACGATGGTATCGCAAAGAAATCAAAGCATGCAAGTCGATTCAGGCTAGATTTCAAATCTATAAATACCAGTGGTTTAGGAATAAGTTTCATTATTTTTTGTGTGATTTGCCAACAATCATCAGTCGAAAGTGTGAGAGATAAGTGGAGTCATACAAAGTGTAAGTTAAATATTTTATTTTGTGAATATTTTTGTAAATTTTATTACTTCATTATGTCTGAATATAAGAAGAAATGTCGAAGTACAGTATTGAGTATTTGAAATATGGTTTTATTCAGTCTCCTACGAACCAATTATTACCCATGTGCTTGATTTGCCAAAGAGTATTTTCAAATAAAGCAATGAAGCCTTCTAGGCTACAAGAGCATTTGACTAAAATGCATGCTGACAAAAAGGATAAAGAATTATCCTATTTTCAAGTACTAGAAGAAAAATATTTTAAACGTCTAACTATATCAAAACTTTTTACGTCGTCCACTAAACAAGATAATGACGGTTACAAGCTTCTTGTAATATTTCATTATTAATTAATCGTGCTTTAAAAACCTGATTTTAAAGCACAGTGTTTATTGCACAATGATTTTTCAACGTCTTCAGCCATTTTATTGATTCTTCTTTGCACTGAATTATTATTGTGCGATTATTTGAAGACATGCCAATTTTCCATTCAACTCGATGAATCAACCTCCCAAATAATGAACCACTACTGTTATCATACGTACCATTCATAAAAGAAGAAAAAGTTTGTCAAGAATTATTATTTGCTAAAAACTTCGAAGCGGATACAAAGGGAGAATCTATGTTTAATATCGTGAATAAGTTTTTTCAAGAGAAAGACATTCCTATTCGTAATATTTTGTCTGCTGCTACTGATGGTGCTCCAGCAATGACAGGGCGCCTCAAGGGTTTCATAGCGCATTTGAAACAAGCAGCACCAAATGTACTCGCTGTACATTGTGTTCTTCATCGTCAACATTTGGTTGCGAAAAATTTAAGTGAACGCCTGCACACGTCGCTCCATTACGTTATTAGAGTAGTCAACAAGATTAGAAGCAATTCATTGAGTGACAGATTGTTTAGCCAACTTTGTAGTGAAAACGATGAAGATTTCAATCGTTTGCTGCTTCACACAGACGTTCGCTGGCTTTCAAAAGGTATTCGTCTGAATCGATTTTACAATTTGTTTGATTCAGTACTGGAGTTCCTAGAAAACAGAGACGACGGATTGCGAGCCAACCTGATTACATACAAAAATGACATCGCTTATTTGACAGACCTCTATAAAATATTTAATGAAGTCAATCTACAACTACAAGGTGATGAAATTACTTTAATTAAAACAGAAAACGTTATTTCCGATTTTGTATGGGAAACTTCTTCTGTTCAAGAGGAATATGGGCCGATGGGGAATATAGCCACTTTTCAAATTTATCAGCAGTGTCTCTCAAAATGGAAGATTTACTTACATACTGCCAACACTTGGAGGTTCTCCATGCTGATTTCAATGAGAGATTCAAGGATATTCTAAACATGAATATACCAAATTGGGTTCTAGATCCTTTCTCACACGAAAGCACAACAGGATCATCAAATTTAGAAGTGGAACTCATAGAACTCACAACAAATGAACTAAAAATCAATACCAACACTGTACCATGGATTATGGGAAATAGTGCAGAAATTTTTAATTGAATTTCCATCTTCTTATTTGGCTGAGCGTGGGTTTAATGCTGTAGTGAATTTACTATCTAAGAAAAGGAACCGACTGCATACAACTGAGCGTGGCGATTTACGACTGTTTTTAACGAAAGTTGAACCCGATATTAACAAACTTTTAAAAATACACCAGGCTCATCCTTCACATTCATTTGTTATTTTTTCTTTGTATTTTTACTTTGTAAGTTCGAAATAAACAATTTTCTAATACATTTGATGGTGTTTTAATTATTACAATAAGATTCTTACTAATGCAATGCAATCTCTTAATTGTATTCCACATTTTCATATTTAAACCATTGGATGAAACTGTGCATGATGTTATTCGAACATACATTTTACAATCTTTACATATGGGCTACGTTTCACCAAAATCGGTATAGCAATAACTGTGTTCAAGATGAAGCACATATTGGCCACTTATTTTGAAAAATTTAACGATAAAAGCAGTAATATATCATTAGTTGCTATTTACGTCAAAAATATCAAACGGCTTGAATGCGGAAAACTGTTATAATGGGGGGGGGGGAGTTACAAAATTTATGTCTTGCAAAGTGGGCGGTGGCCTGAAAAAGTTTGGGAACCTATGATCTAGATTGCACAACTCACGCTGCTCTGGTGGTTGGAGTAGCGTAAATTTTTTAAACATACGATTCATTTTCTAATAAGTGAACTCAATAAAGGAACAATAATACTGCCTAATAATGGGAACAGTGCTCTCCCGTGCTGTAAAACCAGTTTTCTTCTAGTAGTGAATGGAACCAATTTTTTGATCATTTAGTGGAATATTGTCAGATATAACATTTTTGCAGATTTCACTGAGTATCGTGATTTGGCGGGAGGTGCAGTGCTTTAGAGCATCATTTGCCTGTTTCGGAGAAAATTAGATAAGTACTTGATGAGATGCGCATATTGATTGAGTCGATCAACCATTGTGGAATGTAGACAACACTGGATTCTTACCCAGGCAATACTCGTGAGGGCAAGCGTAAATTATCCGGTGTTTCCTGTCTAAAGTCTAAATTTAATTATGAGTGGGGTTCCCATGTTGCGTCTTTGTAAATGTCTAGTAACACACCCGACTGCCCTGGAAACACTTGAACAGCAAGATGAGAAATTTGTAATGAGTCTCGGGGAAATTTTAAATGCTATTGAGAGAAATTGTAAGAAAATGTGGTCCTTAAGAATAGATGTATTCTTACATGATCTTACATGACTCGTTTTCTTGTGTGTGTGTGTGTGTGTGTGTGTGTGTGTGTGTGTGTGTGTGTGTGTGTGTGTGTGTGTGTGTGTGTGTGTGTGTGTGTGTGTGTGTGTGTGTGTGTGTGTGTGTGTGTGTCACAGTCACTATGTACTTATTCCAAAGTGAATTTTTTTAAATTCTACAAAAAAAAAAAAAAAAAAGAGCTGCTGTGGAATAATAGTAACAATAACAGTGATGTGCAAATTGCACAAGAGAAAGGCGACACTGCAGATTATCATGTGGGAAACAACTATGGATTTTTTTTACCTACCAGGTAGAATGTTGTTTAATTTTCTGTCCCATAGATGGCAACTTTTGCTTATGGAGTATGTGAGTGTAAGGAATTATCCTTTAAAATATCCATAGGGAAAAGTGCATGTGTCTTCTGACACAATGCGCTTCGCAAAAGTGTATCCAAATCTTTTTGTTACGGAGGTCGTTTTGAGTTGACAGCTCCACTTGTCTCTATGGACAGAAAATGGTACAGGAATTTGAATGTTTTGTGACTCACACCTTACTGCTGCTATTATAGATTCCATATTAATATCTTTGGCCACGCGAGAATTTAGAGTAATTCCTTTGCATTTGGTTATAATCTTATCCCCCCCCCCCAAGCGTTCTGTAGGAATAAGATTTGGGACCTGTCATAACAAACTCAACAACACCATTCAGTTCGTCGCATAGCTCCCCCAGGTAGTGACCAGTGAATGATGAATAACCGCCTAGGTTTTCGGTGTGAAAATTACAGAATCCGTATCAGTGTACAAAAGCCGTCTTTGCAAAGGTTCCATGACCTCATGTAATTTTATCCTGCTGTAGGCAGCTACAAATGAAGAGATGACAGCATTCCCTTTCCTATTTTCAGCCTTGGTGCCTTCAATAGGAGAGTAGGCAACCATCATCTCTGCTCTTCCGAAACTAACCTGGCATTTTGGATAACTTTACTCTAACCTAAAAATAGTTCTACGAGGTCTTCATGTAAGGAAACCAATTGGGTTTGATTGCTCAACAATCTCATGCCAAGCCTTCCCCGTAGGGAATTCAAACAAAGCTTAGCAAGCAAATGCTTACAGTGTTTTTACTAATGTATTCACTATCTAACATAACATCTTCCCTTAGCGAAAACTCATCCAGATGAGCTTGTTGGTTTTTACCCTCAGGCCATCCAGATGATTCCTGTTTCAGCTTCAGAAATGTATCAATATAGTGAGCAAAGAAGGTTTCTTCATCTTCAATTTTTTTTAGAAAAATGCCACACCTCGTAAATTTCTAAAACTTTATAACCGCGAACACTGGTGAGATCTAATTTTGGAGTGCACCAAATGCCTGCAGACGATCGGTATTCATACGAGCTAGTTAGCGCCATTTCAGAAGCACAGCAACCACACAAATGGAAGATTAATTTCATTTTAGAAATTATGGACTTCACAACCGTGTTATAAATAAGTATTTTAATTTCCTGACGTTTGAACCTTCATATTAAGGTTATCATCAGGACTATATACAAATATACAAGGACAAGCTCAGTTACATTTCACACAGTGAGCTAAAGAAACACATGACCTCCATTGAAAAAATTAAAAAAAAATAAAACTAAATAAATGCATATAAAATTACGAATTAATTAATTATTAGAAACTACATCAAATCTAAATTCTATTTAAGATAACATGAGAGAAACATTCTTTTTTATAGATAGTTTTCTTACAGTAATAATGATGTCAAAATTTTAATATTGCAATTCTTATATTTCATTTATGATCCTGGATTATGCACAGTCCTGTTTATAGTTAACTCTTGAGGAGAAAGGTTCTGTGGGTAGAATATGTGCCTTCCATATGCCTGGGATTTTTAGGCCATTATTATTGTTCAGAGTGGGGTGGGTGATAAGAATCTCAGAAGCTTCCTTAAATTTCTTAAGTAAGATTTTTAATTTTGCTGGAGGTTTAAAGGTGACTTTGAGGGTGTATTTCTGTAGTATTTCGTTTATTTTATCTGATGTCCCTTTAATGTAAGGAATGGTTATAGTTTTATTGTAGTCTGGTTTATCTTTGTTTTTTTATTGAGGTCTTGTAGAGTATTTTGTTAATAGTGTTTTGGCTGTCCTGCACACTATGACGAGTGTTTGTGCTACAGCGGTTGCACGCTTTTAAACATCTATGCAGTTGCAATTTGATAGAGTTGCTGAATGTTTGAAAGCAAGTGGGGCAATAATAGACACATCCTCCATACAGAGCTTGGACACTCCACACTAGGTCACAGTGATTTTTGCGATATAAAAGACAGATTTTTTTTTTGGTCTCCGAAACACCAGAAAATTCAGCATCTCTCGAAAAAATTACGATTTGGTATTCCGGAGTCAAATGCCTCTGAAATAGAGCTGCCTCTTGAACACCCCATGCACTCTGCTGAATCTCTGCAATTTTGTGGACAGTAAAAGCCCTCTTAGTTTGTTTCTTTTTTTTTATGATCTTGTCTGTATGCATTGGTATCATCACTGTGTGAAGAAATACCCAGAACAAGTTCTCGGGCCATGCAACGATTATCTTTGTTGGAAATTTCCACAACAGCTCTTTTGATTTTCCGAAATTTATCCAGGCGAAGCAGCGTTTTTCGTTTCACATTGGTTATTCCACCCTCACCCACAATTCCTACGCGAACCAAAAGACACAACGTGACGTCACAGACAGACGTGTCCTCCAGTGAAATTCCAAGCATTCCATACACATGACGTCACTTCTCTAATCACACAATAACGTCACTGATCTTATCAGCCAATGACGTCACGAATCCTTATCTTATTTAATCTTGATCTTGTTTAAAGTTTCCCCAATACTACTGAGGTAAAATACTGACTTATATTTTTAATTCTTTGCTGTGGGAAAACTGGACGCTATAACCTGCTCATCAGTGGCATGTTTTATGACAGAGTCACCATACCAAATGTCATCCCTCTTTTTACAATCAGCTTTTCCTACCAGATGTTCGTTATTATGCACTAACTTATTATTGCTGAACTTTTTTATTCTTCCTGTGTTCCTCTAAACGCCGCTTGACTTTCTGTAATTCCCTCGTCGTCTACCAAATAATCTGCTTTAACCTGGCAATTTCGAGGATTAAATTCTTTCAATATCCTCTTCGATCTCATTTTTAGTGGAGAAAACTTTCTTCTTCTTCACTACTTCACTGTTCTTTTGGCTTTCCGTTTCTTCTACGTTTTTGGAGCCATTTTACAGCTGTGTCACAATACAGTATGATATAATGACACTGCATCCTTTAAAAACACGAAAACCTATTCTAATATACTATAAAAGACTAATTTTCTAAGGAAAAAGAAATAAAAATCACCAATATTCATATCACTTGTACTTCACATTCTCGCCTTTCAAACATTTGAGGAAAAGTGCGGGATTTACCACTCTAAAATCTCTGAGTGATCTGCAGGTTCATTCTAAATCTCACCGAGTGACCCTAAAGGATTACTCTAAACTCAACAAATTCAGACAGTGATCACTTACATATTCTATTTATCGGATCAGACTAGTACCGATCACTTTGGTGAATGAATTTACCCAGTCATCATTTCTGTTCAAGAGCTAAAAAGCTATTTTGAAATGTGGGTAAACTTTTAGAAAAGGGATTCTATAATCCCTAGACCTAACTTTTTGCCTATACCTGCATTTCGTGAAGTGGCGAGAAAACCACGTTCACGAGGTTGCAGTAAAAACCTTTAGATTATCTTAAACTTTAACCAATCAATAATAACGTTAGCAGTTAACAGTCTCTGTATGTTACTTCATTGACTGTCCTTGCTATTGGCGAAAAAAGAAAGAACTGACCCTGTGGTCTGGAGGAGCATGCACTGCAGCCACTCGAGAGAACAGGGACATAGAAAATTAAAATGGATAGCAAGGCAGTTAAAAAGGTGAAGTTAAACTTTTAAATTATTATGAATTTAAATTTTGACTAATTTAAAGGGAAACTTAAGAAAAAATTACTTTATTATCAAAACAGTTATTGTTTTATTTTCTTTTGTTTTTTTCTTAGCGTGGACCCAATATTTGGAAACATCAATATCTCCACTTATTGATCTTGGTCTCTTAGGACCTTCATTTTCTGAATTTTGAGCAGCCATGTCGTCTGCCATGACTGTACATTGTTTCATGAAATTAACCTTTTTAATATTCTCTTTTGGAGGATCTTGTTCTATTGACATATTATAAAGTTCATCTGACTTTAAAATCTCATGAAGTGTATCATAATGACGATTAAGTACTTCAATATCTTCGTCAGGCTTTGGGTTATTAAACATATCGTCTAGAGACAAGTAAGGTAACAGAACTCTTGACTTTTATTTACTATCGAAGCTTTTTCAGGGACTTTAACAGTAAGTACTGACATTGGGAGAATATCTGTTTCTTCTATGGTATATAATAATACCTTTCTTTCCTCCTCAACAACAGGAGTCAACATATCTGTTGATGGGGGAGGGGGGGTAACTGTAAACTGATTAGAGATGTCTTTTTTGGTAGGAGGGAACTCTTCTAAAGACACTGTTACTAATTTTGACTTTGGTTGTGAACATTGGTATCGTCGATGAGATGAATTTCCACATTTATTACAAGGAGAAGTGCAGACGGGTTGAGAATGACCTAAAGATTCATAGTTGCCACATCTGTTTAACGGACAGTCTTTTGCAGGATGCCCTTCTTGTTGGCAAAGTCTTGCCATCCCCTGATAGTTAGTCATTATATTGTAACCTTTGATGTTAATGAAGTTTGGAATAGTTTTCTTCATAATAACTTTAATGTAAATTTTATCCTAGCTCAATCGTAGGATACTTGGTGAAATTACTTCGGATCACTGCTAGGACTTGACCGAACTCTTGGAAAGTTGTCTTTAAGGTTAAATCATCTATGTCTGCTGGGAGATTTCTTAAGTAAACAAATTTGAGTCCTGCACCACCTATGGTGATGGGAAAAAACTTTTCATTTTCAAGCACAATTGGTGTTTCTAAGAGATTATCTTTTGCTTTGTAATTATTGGTGGTAACTTCATAAAGTCCTTTCTGGTAATCCCAGCAATTTAAGTTCCTGAGACTGTTAACATCTATGATTTTGACTAAAGCATCCGCTATGTCTTCTGGCTGGACTGCTTTTTTGAAAGTATATCTTACTGTTAAGTCTCTAGTGAGTTTGTTGTTTGCCATAACTTGTTGTTAAAAGGTAGTCAGAACAGATACTACTTGTTAGTCTTAACTGCTTTATAGAAGACAGCAACTTCTAAGACCAGATACTACAAAGTTGTAGCAGTGTAGGGCAGTCCAACATTATAATTAATAGACGGTGGTACTTTAGATGTTACGGTGGTACTTTAGATGTTACGGTGGGATATGATGAGGTCTCACTTGGTCTGAGCTTTGTAAACCTTTGGCCCTAACTGTCCCAGACCGGGGTCTTGGCCCTAAAAGGACCCTGTAGATACTGTCAAATAACAGATACTACACTTTTTATTAGTCCCTCAGCTTTAAAATATCTTGATTCCCATAGCGACCACACAGATATCAAATATCAAATATCAAAGCTGACAAGAACTGAAAGTTCACAGATAGAATGGGAGTTCATATCTCTCATCATTGACCTCTTTAGAGAAACCAAAGTTGTGCTGAGGGCCAGCTTGATAGTCAGAGAGGAGGAGGAAAGGTAGAGATGATAGTAGTAGTTAGTTAAAAGGGGCCTCAGTCGATCTGCCTGGCCTCACTCAAAAGTGAGAAAGCAAGCAGATCTCTGACATTTCCTCCCTCCATCCGTTCTTTTTCAGCTTACCCCGGTCAGTCACCTCTTCAGGTGTCTGTCCGAGGAAAAAAAAAATGGGAGAAGACTCATACACACATACATGTTTACACTTTCATACATATATATATGTATGCATTTATTTATTTACACGTTAAAGCTAGGTAGTACAAATTTGGAATAGGGGGGAGATCCTGGCCCGAGTGATGCAGCCCACAAGGAGCTGCACCGCCTCGACGTAAGCCTTCGCAGCTCGGGTTCACAGGTCCGCCATCCTTTACTGCTAAAGATTCTATTCTAAATTTTTTTTCTTCCGATTTTAGTGCATCTAAGTTATGGAAACTTCTCTTTCTTTGCAAATTTCCTGGCATATTCCATTAGAATTCTTGGGTGTAGAGTCTTTATCTGAGTGCGTGAGAGTGACTTTAACAGTTCGCAGAACGCGATACCTTGCACTTCGTTTGGTGGAGTCGGAGTACATCTCTATCTCCTCTACTTCGTCATCACTGGTTACAGGACGTGGGGAGGTAGGTTCATTTACTGTTGCAACGTAGTGACCATTTCCTGTGGAGTAGGGATCGGTTCTTGTATGCTATTTTCAGGTGGTGGCTGCGTCACTGGTGTGATGGTTCCTCCCATAGCACACGCGGCAAAATTGCGGGCATGTTTCTACAAATCAAGGGGGGGGGGGTCCTATCTAGTCCCACCACCAAGTGTTTGGTCTTGCCCCGGTCCGGGGTTTACTGTAGATCTGTGCTCGTCGCTTAGATATCAGGGTTCCTTACGGGACCCGTACTGATGTCAAGCGTCTAAGAACAGATACTACGTTTTGCTCGTAGCTTGGAGCTCTCGTTTATGGCAGCGTCTTTGATCTTAGCCAAAAGGCCGAGAAACGATGCTTAATCTTTTATTTATAAAAAATAGTATGTAAGCAATTAATTAGGTGTATTAATAAAATCGAGTTTATTTTAACGAATTTTAAAATTGCGTCTTAATTATATAAATTTAAAAAAATTTTAATATTTAGTATTAAAAGAATATTAACTATTAAATTAACTATTAACAATTAAATTGTAATAATCATTCTATGTATATATTGTTCATTACTAATTTATTATTTTCTGTTGGGGTTAGCAGGATGAGGACTTCGTATAATTCGGTTGTTTTGCTTAACCAAGTTTCATTAATTTGTCCAAAATTCCCTATTTTTCTATTGCCTATAGGCAAAAGATGGTAGTTTAAATATTCTACAACGTCGAACTTTCATGAATTATTCCTTTTATGACAACCAGACTGAAACACAGACAATACTCCCCCTCCCCACCTCACTGCTCTAGAATTATGCAAAGTTAACAGTGCGAGTTCATGAGCTGACGTTTTGGTATATAATATATCAAGAACAGAAATTTTAAAAACCCATGAAATGTAAGTAGTAATTTAAATTTAACTTTGTATTTAAAGCATTTATATTTGAAATCCATTTTGATTTTTAAAACAATAGCTTAATAAGAGTTAAATGGATCAAAGTAATTATCATTCTTGCTTATATTCTGCGTACTTTCTGTTACCAAATCAGACTACAAATAAACACATTTAGCATAAATCAAAGGACTTGCAATCGATTAAACACTGCACAAATGGCGAATTGAAACTCTTGTACAGATAATACAAAGTGCATGTTGTCCTGCGGATTTAGCCAAGTACGCCATTCTGATAATAAAGATCATTATACAGTAAACGGCATTACAGAGGACTATTACGGATTACCACTTCAAAGCAGGTTTTAGGAAAACACATCTAATTCTCTGCTGGCTGTATTCATAGTTCGACAGCAAAGGTCCGTTTGAAATCCTCTAATTATAAAGCCAGAGAAACTGAGAATCATTTTCATTGTAAAGCGGAACAATTATTAGAAACTGATTATGTTCTGTCAGTAGGAAGAGAA
This sequence comes from Typopeltis vanoorti, assembly GCF_054136105.1. NCBI lineage: Eukaryota > Metazoa > Arthropoda > Arachnida > Uropygi > Thelyphonidae > Typopeltis > Typopeltis vanoorti. The sequence continues at coordinate 99,077,296 of NC_143568.1, read as the reverse complement.
GGACTGCATCACCTGGGGGGAAACAACACTTGTTTCCCACCCCAGGAATCTGCTAGTGCTGGTATGGGTATTGAACTGACTGTTTCCTTTCCAAAGTAAACAAAGTGTGCAACTGTTGGTTGACATGTTTGAAGCGATCTGAGACTTTGAAATCTGCCTGTCGAATTAGCTGATTTGGGTGATCATCTGCGACTGCGAAGAATTTTTCTGCAATGTTTATCACGTGGGTCTTGATATCTGGTTGACTGGCTACTCGGTGCAACTGGAGGTTTCTAATGAACCAAGGGGCATTAAACACCATTCTTAGGCACTTGTTCTTGATCATTTGTAATCTGTGGATGTTTCGTTTGGTCGCGTGTCCCCAGATTGGTGAGCGTAAGTTAGTTGAGATCTTATTACTGGTTTACAGAGGATAGTTTTGTTGTTTATGCTTAGGAAGCTGTTCCTATTAAAGAGTGGGTAAAGCTGGGCAGTAGTCTGATTAGCTTTAATGGAGACACTATTTATGTGCATCTTGAAGTTTAGGCATTTATCAAGCTGAACTCCTAGATATTTGGCTGAGTTGTGCCAAGGGATGGTTTTTCCAAACATTTGTAGGGTTGTGCTCGGATCTACTTTACGCCTGGTAAATAGTACTGCGGAGCTTTTCCCTGGGTTGATTGATATACGCCATCTGCAATACTAATTCTCTAATTCATTGATTGCTCTCTGCAGCTTGTTTATGGCCAATTGCGGACGGAGAGACCTGGCTATAATAAGTGCGTGATCTGCATAGAGGACAACAAGGGGAGATTTGCCATGTACTGTATATGGAGAAGAGTAAGGGAGATAGCAGAGATCCATGAGGGCCTCAAGCCGTGATTCTTCTTTCAGTGGATCACATTCCATTCATTTTTGTCCTACATTTTCTGTTGTTCAGATTACATTTGATGAGTAGAAATATGGTAATGGAATTCCTACTTGGTGTAGCTTGAAAATTAGTCCATAATGACAAATTCTGTCGAATGTTTGAGTTATGTGTAGGAAGACTGCGCCAGAGTGTTGGTGCCATTCATAACCTTGGGTGATGCATTCAACAACTCTGTAAATTTGGAGAGTTGTGAAATGCTGTTTCCTAAAGCGGAATTGCTGCTCTTGTATGACGTGGTTGTTTTGTGCTGCCTCTTGAATCCGTGTAAGCATAGCGCGTTCGTCTATCGTGCCTACACGACAGTAGTATGATAGGTCGATAGTTGTGCGGAAATTGTGTATTTGTCCAGATTTTGGAATTAGAGAGATATCGGCAAGTTTCTATCGTTCTGGAAAGTAATTTAGACGTAGGATGGCATAGGTAATGGCCACTAGATGCATAATACCTTTCAGTAGGAGTAGCTTGAGCGCCTTGTTCATGATTCCATCCGGACCAGGTGCCTTTTTGTTATTTAGTTTTCTTATCATTTTATACATTTCTGCTGTCGATATGGATTTGTTATTGGATTGGGGTGTGGCGTTATGAGTTATTTTATTAGGCTATTTCACATTCACCTTAGATTGGAGGAAGTGTGTGTTATGTTTTGAGCAAAGCGATCTCATAATTTCCATAATGATTGGTCTTCTGGGTTGTATCTTGTTGTTCCAGAGCTGGTCTGTTGACTGCTTGTTTATCTGCAGGATCCATTGTTCTATGATATTTATTTCGTAACCTGTTATTTTTTCTCTCGGATAAGAAGTTTAATGTCCTCTTGGAGACTATTTGGCGGTGCAGGGGTGGTTATATTTGTCGCCTGTGATATTGCTGTTAATATTTGTTTTTCAAAGGTTGTCACTGGCTTTTCTATTTCTTCGGTGGATGTTATAAGTGGAACTGGGCCAAGGTTTTCATGGGAGGATGAGGGGAGTCGTTTCCGGTTAATAAAGGTGGTGGAGTTTTCCGGTAGATCTTGTATGGTACCTAGTTGCAATATGCTGGGACTGTCATCAGAAACCAAGTCGTTAATTGCTTGCATTTGATAGCTGTACATCTGGACCGCCTGTTGCTCCGTACTGTGTGGATTCTGTGGATCCTATGTAGTAGTATATGAACTGAGTATTCTCCGTTGATATTCGAGTTTCTACTGTTCCAGATTTAGTGTTTGGTATTAAAATCTCCCGCTATTAATGATCTACTTACGTTTATTACCTCATCCAGGTCTGATTCTAAGAGTATCAGGGGGAGGGGGGTTTGTTGGCTACGAAGATCGTAATACTTCTTGTGTTTTCCATATATATTTCTATTCCTGTTGTTCCATGTGTTCTATTTGGGGCTCGGCTATTGTGTTATGTTTAATGTTTCTTTTGACAAAGATGGCGGTGTCTCCTCCTCTTGCATAGTTCCTGTGTGTGTGGGATTTAATATATTTGTTGATTCTGATCTTGTCACTTGGACGAAGGTTTTCTTTTATGAGAATGATGCCTGTTTGGGTTTCTGCTGCAAACACCTGTAGCCTTGTATTTTGTTGGATGGTCCGTTGGCATTCCAGCTGATTATCTGTAGCGAAGTGGGTTTTCTTTTAGACTTATCCATAAGGATTTCAGAGAACAGTGATGTGCATGTCTTAGTATGATATCCTTGGCTTCTTGAGTTGGGATGGTTTGCCGGGGTTCTGCGAGCATTTCTCCTATTCAGCATGTTATGTTGTGGAGGTTAGGTTTTGTTGGTTTGCTGTGACTGGTTTGTTCTTGACTTTGGGTCTGTTAGGTAGGTTATCCTTGTTACTTCAGCGTACGTCTTTCCGCTCATTGTAAAGACCATTGTTTGTTAGGAGGACCTGCGTTCTTGTAGGGTGGGGGGGATGCTGGTTTGGAGTTGTCTTCTGGTTTTGAGGAAATGCTGTGCAGGCCTTGTAGTTTGCGGGGTGTGGGCTTCCACAATTTGCACACTTTGCTGGTTGTATGTGTGGTCTGTTGTTGCATGTTTGCCACCACTTATAACGCATTTGTATTCTGCTTTGCAACAGCGTTCTGCCAAACTTTGGGCAGCGATGACACTGCGTCGTTATTGATTTGTGTTTTAATGATTCAGTCTTTATCACTAACTTCCAGATATAGTTTGTGATCGTAGATGTGTTTCCGGTCTTTGCTGATTTCTACCATTACTGAGGGGTATGATATGTTTTGTCAGCTTTGTACATACGGATGACATTAATAGGTCTAAAGCCTTTGTTTTGGAGGTCTGATGTGATATCATCTGTTGTAATTGATTCGGTTACCCTTCTGAGCAAAACTTTCAGGTTCTTCTCACTATTGGGTGCAAACGTGTGGTAGGGGTAGTTTGCTGTTATCCAGTAAATTGGTGGTTAGCTTTCTGTATTCGGTGGAAGTTTTTGGTTGGATGCGAATTCCTTCTTCTTTGTTTGTGGCTTTCCTAAATACTATTTCTAATGTTCGGAGTGAAGTGACATCGGATGTCCAGTGATTTTTATCTCTTACAATGACTGGGGATATTCTTTCTTTTGAATTAGTATTATTATCAGTCTCCATTTACAGTGTTTGGGTGTGTCTCTAATATCGGTTTTGAATTTTGGCGCATCCTCAGGATTTAGTGATTGGTCTATGGGCAACGTATATGGGGATGGTGCCTTAACAGAACGCGTATATTAAAAGTGGTTTGCCAAATTTCGTTTTGGAGATTTTGACGTCAGTGATGTCGCCCGACCGAGGTTGATTCGAGTGTTGTGAAGGATATCGTCGACAAAAATCCGTCACAAAGAGTGCGGGAGATTGCTGCAGTAATGAGCATATCTCATACAAGCGTTGAAAAACCATTTGCACAAGGTGTGATATGTTTCAAAACTCACGTTTCGCGATGTCGCCAAGAAAACGACCCATTTTTGAAGCGGATGATTACGGGAGATGAAAAATGGGTCGTGTACGATAACGTTGTACGTAAAAGATCATGGGGGGCACGAAGAGCGAACCGCCACACACAACATCGAAAGCGGGATTGCACCCAATCAACTGTCTATTGCTCACAGTTAACGCGACTGGCCCTTGCAATTAGCACAAAACGTCCTGAATTGGCAAATCGGAAAGGAGTTGTCTTTCACCACGCCAGACCCCACACATCGTTAACAACCCGGAGTAAATTGTTACGTCTTGGCTGGGATGTTTTATTTCTTTTGCAATTGCATTGTTTGTTCAAGTAATGATAGTGGCATGCAGGTTGGATGCTGAACACATTGCAGCTGTATCAAACCTTTATAAAGAATCTTTTAAAAAATAAATAAGGGTTTGATACAACTGCTTCTAGACTACTGTGCAATGTTTGGTTGACTTTTTTTTCTGGAGAGGATCAAAGGCAAGCAATCAAGATGCTCTCTCTCTCTCTGAGGATATACCGAGGGTGTGTAGGTTTCAAAGTTTGGTTGATAGGTAGAAAAGAGTGCATATGACAGAAACATATAAATTACTAAAGCAGATTTATGCAGAAGAAATTTCCCAATACATGACAAGTAGCGAGAGAACAAGGGTCATCCTTGGAAGTAGTGTAAGAATGTGGTTTGAGGACCAATTTTTTGTTTTGGAGAGTGGTGAATGAGGGCAATAGATTACAAGAGGTAGTAGTCAGTGCTTTGATAGTAAATGAATTTAGAGTTATAATAGGTATTGTGTTAATAGCAGTTAGTGTATGCCTCCCAAGATGAGTTTTCAGGCTTCATGCAATGTCTGTATTATAATAATAGCTATAGCCACTTTTTATCATATCGACAAAATTTTATTATGAGATATAATTGTTTCATTTTTTTATGACTCCCATTCGCAGAAAGTTGTAAACCTATGATACATTATTACTATGTGGGTTAATGGTATTATTATTATTTGTGATGTGTTTTTATTTTTTTACGTAATCCAGAAGAAACCTTGCTCTAGAAAGCAAGCTTGGTACTTTTACAGGTGTCTAATATATTAGCAGGGCAGTGATCACGCTGGACACTGAAACTGATCTTCTTATACCTAAGAACATTCACAAATCATCCATGCCTCTTTTAGGATTTTAACTTGCAGCCTTCTGCATTAGAGAGCAGTAACACACAGAGTCAGCCAGGCCGATTTAGATTTGTAAGTTAAGAACCAGCGAGTTAGTGGCACTCAAAATCCACTTAACAGATTTTTTTGTTGTTGGAAAATCTTATGGTAATTGTAATGAAAAATATTTTTGATTTTAAAGGGAATTCACAAATTACATAAAAAATAATTTTCTTAATAATTAATAGGATTATTTTATATGTGTAAAATAGTTGTTTTACTTAACAAGCAGAGTATATAAATAACATATATTTTATAATTTTGGTAACCTCCATGGAGTCAAAAGATTCATATGGGAGGCCCACTCAACCAGCACCATGTCTATCATAATGAGCTTTGAAGTTATTTACGCTACTTGCACTCATGCAATGCATTCTACTCGGGTCTCTCAACAACTCTCCACGTAAAAAATCTACTCTTCACATCCTTCTTCACCACATCTTTATACAATTTCCAGGGGGTGGCCTCTCATTCTTCCCATCTTAATGCCTTATATAGAGACTCCACCACCTTGTTATCCCTACATGTCAGTGCACTTTTTATCATAGCAGCGCTGCGATGTGCCATTGTAACTTCAGTCCACTGTCTACCATCACTCCAAGATCCCAAATCTCATCCACTTCCTGAAGCACAGCTCCACCAATACAGTACATAGCCTTATATCTCTGTATGCCAAAGGGTAACACATAACACATTGCAATTATTAATATTAAAACAATAACATTAGACATATAAATGCAATAGAAATATCATTTTTATTATTATATGTAATCTTCAACGACTCAGCAGGACTGAAGTTACTACAGCACATCGCAGTGCTGCTATGATAAAAAATACACTGACATGTAGGGATAAGAAGGTTGTGGAGCCTCTTTATAAGGCATTAAGATGGTGTTAAGATGGGAAGAATGGCAGGCCACCCTTGGAAATTGTATATCATCTTTATTATTATATGTACCCTTCAGGTACTCAACAAAGGAAGACCATGGAAGGTGTAATTCCTTGATACCTATCATATCTCTTCTTAAAAACATTTACTGATGATACACTCAAAGTGTTCACTGGTAGCTTAATTCATTCACTCACTCCCTTCTATGATAAGAATCTGGACTTTACATTCTTTCTGATGACACCTTTACTCAGCTTCCAAGGATGACCCTGAGTTCTTCCTCCACCTACCATGAGCTGCAGAATTTCTCCAGTATCTATACTGTAAGCTTCTTACTATAAGAAGTTTCTTCACATTATTATTATTAGCATCGGACCTCCATGGAGTCAGACTCATTGTGGGAGTTACACACTATCACACACACACAAAGCTCATCCAACTATGCCTTAAACTGATTCAATGTATTTACATTCTAAACAAACTTAGGCCATGCATTCCACTCACCAACCACTACTCTCCATGCAAAGAACTTCATCCTCACTCCTCTGCTCATACCTTCCTTATACAGTTTCTAGAGATGGCCTCTTGTTCTACTCTCCCTCTCCCATTCTATGAAATATTTCTTCCATATCAACCTGATAACATCCTCTGATGTAGGTGTCTCAATCATATACTCCCTCCACCTCCTATTCATAAGGCTTTGCAATTCACATTCTCTCAATCTGTCCTCGTACTCCACGTTCCAAAGACCACTGACCAATCTTTGTGAATCTTCTATGGATCCTTTCTAACATATCCTCATCACTATGAAAACCCAGTGACCAAATCTGTGCATAATTATTATTATTACGGGCGACTCCAGGGAGTCCTTAGACTCTTCGACGGAGGCCCTAAACATCATGTCTACACAACTATTCGACATTCTCACAGTATCTATCATACCTTGCTTTGAATTCATTCACTGTCATAGCACCCACAACAGACTCTGGCAGCTTATTCCACTCATTTACCACTCTAAAAGTAAAGAACCCATAATAATCGATATTAGAAATTGATCAAAGCCTTATACAGGGGAATCATAAATTATTTATTTATTTCTGCATGTCAGGGTGTTCCACATCATCATCTATGCCATTTATCAGATGTGCAATGTAGCCCTTGAATTTCAGGACCTTGTCCACCACCATTCCCAGATCTCTCATCTCCTTTAAAGTTTTCCCACCTAGTGTATACTTCACATCCTATTTTCACTTACCAAATTTCAAAACCTCACACTTTATAATGTTGAACTGACAGTTCCGCTACCTGCCTGTTCATGCAATCTATTCGAGTCCTCCTTAACTCTGCATTTCTCTCTCCAATTTTGCATCATCAGCAAACAACTGTTGTGGCATACTACCCTTCCTCTTTTGGGATAATGCATCCCCCCCCCCCAATACACCTTTCTGATACCTAATTTGACTGCCAGTCATCAATTAAATTCAAAAATCTGTTATCCAATCCCATCTCATTCAATTTATTTAACAACTTGTCATGTGACAGGCTATCAAAAGCTTTTGCAAAATCTAAGTATACTACTGTACATGCATCTTCCTTGTCCAAGATATATGTCACCTCGTTATACATACAGAAATTAGTTCTAGTACCTTCACCACAACTCCAGGCATACAGACTGGCTTATAATTTGTAGCCACAGCCTTATCATCAAATTTATGCAGTAGGACAATTTTACCTGCTTTCCATCTCTCTTGGAACCTGTGCTCTTGTAAGACTTATTAAACAGGCATGCCAGTGCATGCTCACTTAACTCTCCTATGTCCTTTACACTTGAGTCTCACGATTTTCAGTGAGGATGAAACACCCTTATCAATTGATCACTGAATACCTCAACAATGTTTACTGCAGCAGTTAACCATTAACATCATCTTATGATAATCATTCTTCCTTCTACTTTCCGCATATCTAAAAAACTCTCTAGGTTTTTTGTTTGCCTGATTTGCTAATTTCTATTGTAGTTCGCACTTTTATTTCCCTTACTAACCAAGTCACTCTTCTGTCTTGTTCTTTATACTCTTCATGTAACTGATTATTACCATTATTCATTTTGTGTTGCCTCCAAAATGTGTTCTTCTTTTTCTTCCAGATTTCATGCTTAATCCCCTCATTCATCCATTTTACTCATCTACCTTATTCAGCCTTTTGGCCTTTGGAATACATTCACACACTGATGCTGTTATGTATTTTTTTGTCAATTCCCATGCAGCATTTATTTCTCCTACTGCTCAACTCCTAATTCCATGCTGTAGCTCCAAGCTGTCTCCTAAGCTTGTCATAATCACCAGCCTTGTACTTCCACATATATCTTTCCTCACAGGAGTCTGCATATGGCTAGCTGCAACCCAAGTGATCACTTCATGATCACTCTCACCAACTGGAAGAAAGCACAAACCCCACTCACAATTACATCCTCTGATGAAATGATCAGATCCAAAACACTCAATCCTCAAGTGCCCTCCTTTACATGCTGCCTGAAATAGTTGTCTCTCAAGAAATTCATTTTCCTCATTCCTAAATGCTATCTCTTCATTACACTCTATACTGCCATAATTAAAACTGTTCATAATAATCACTCTTCCTTTGTTCACTAACCCAAATTGTTTATACCTTTCACATTCCCTGGCCTATAGCAACATCCAACTAAATGTATCTTTCTGTCAGCCTCCACCTTGCATCACACTACCTCATAACCATTGCCATTATTTCTCCCTTTCATGTCCATATCATGTGGACTTAATTACCCTGCTATCATCAACAGTACCTTCCCCTTCTTGCCCTTTCTATCCTTGCAAAAAATACTGTATCCTTCCATTTCTATTCCCGTTACAATATCATCATCATTCAACCATGTTTCACTTATTCCAACAGTTTTGAGGTGAATAAACTCAATCAGTGAAAATCTCCCTCTTTTCATATCTCCTTTCCTCATCCTTCTATCTATCAAACTTTGTCAAAAAAATAAAGAAAATTTATATAACGTGGTGTAGAAAATTAGAAATAGTCATGCAGTGTTAATTTAAATTTCGTTATTTAATTAACAATCACTGATAACAAGTATAATTAATGAAGCCAAGTTATAAAAGTTACGTACTGCTGTATACAACTTCCACATTTTAATTCAGAAAGACAAAACCTTTCGAGAAGTTATCAGCTAACATCTATTGTTTGCCATGAACTACTGCACATATTTTGGATTTCTGTTTGGCTTGTGAATAGAATCAAGATTGACAGGTCACCCAGAAAAGGGTGAGTGGTCAAAAATACAACTCTGGGATTTTTTTAAGTAAAGCAGTGTTATAGCAAAGATGAATATACAAGTTCTAACTTAAACTTGAGTTTCTTTACCTGGTTATCAAACTAAATACTTATTTATTTCTTTGATTTCTGGTGATGAATTTACAACTGTAATGCATAACTATAGGAGTAAATCTCATATCTTGAATGTCTGATTAACAGGATATACCTAAGTCCATTGGATTCAGATAAATATATTATTATATCACACCTCCAGGGAGTTCAAAGACTCATCAAGGGTTTGTCTCACTACTCCTCCACCAACCTTCATCATCTAACACCAACGCCATCTACCGCCAACTACCACCACTAGTGCTTTCACAGACAATCACAAACATCCATGCCCACAGATGGATTCGATCCCGCAGCCTTTTGGCTGGAGAGCAGATACGCTAACCACTCGGCCAACCAGGCCGGTCTGATTGTTTGCTATATTTTGTCAACAGCAAAACAGTATACCATATGCATTTATTTGCCAACCTGTTGGAGGAGTGGTTAGTGTATCCATTCTACAGCCAACAAGCTGCAGGTTTGAATCCCACCATGCATGGATGTTTGTTACCATCTAACTTTGACCTGAAGCAAAAGTGGCAAGAACAGTGGGAGAGCGAGACAGATGACATCACAAAATTTTCTCTCAAAGAATTACAAGAAAGTTTTGATGCTTGCTCACACCTCCCACGAAAATCCTGGACTCAGTTTAATAGAATACGAACTGGTCATGGTGTATGTGCAGACATGCTTTTTAAATGGGGTAAACGACCATCCCCGCATTGTGATTGTGGAGCTCAAAGACAAACTGTGGAACATATTGTGACGCAGTATTATCTCACAGCATATTCAGGAGACAAATTGGACTTTTTGAGTGCTACACCGAACGCTATGAACTATCTAACCAATATGGATGTAACCATTTAATTTTGTTTTTTAAAATTACTTTTGACTTTTAATTTTATATGTTTTTAAAGTGACAGTGTATTGTACTGCATGTTTTGTTATTCATGCCATACGAATAAATAAAAACCATTTTTAGGAGATAGATGAATTTAATCGCTCGGTGTGAGACCACCACCCTGCTTATTGGATGCCTGGAGTGGCTTGAAAAAGTTATATATGTTTGGTCTCTAGTACAGGGTTTCCTATGTAAAAATAAATAAATAAAAATACAAAAAAAAATTTATATAAAAAAATCCATAGTCAACTTATGGGTACTAACTATAAGTTTACAACCTTTTGTGAGCTGGAGTCGCATTAAAAAAAATGCTAGTTTGCTCTAAACTTGAACAATGAATACATAATCTTTTTTCCGGTTTATAGAAATATTTTTATACTAAGGCAGATTATGTGTAATTTTTTATGTTAAGATTTAAAAAGTTCTCCTTTTAACAGTTACATTAATAATTTTGATTTAAATGAAAGGAAATATAACTATAGTAATGATATGAATTTTGAATTAATATATTGAAATTAGAATTCATCATCAAGAACATAATGACTAATTTAAACATGTTGATTGGAGAACTGGATTAGAAATAAAACAGCTGATCAAAGACTGGAGACTACAGATATGGGATTTCTGAAGAAAATTAAGAGATTGAGACTTACAAACTTCTGAAAGGATCATACAGGATTTCAATTGATGGAATTTTTCAATTTTTGGAGGGTGGGGAAAGGACAAGAGGGCATCCTTGGAAGCTGAGAATGAAGGCTGCCAAGAAGGGTGTGAGGGCTAGATTTTTCTCTCAGAGAGTGGTGCATGATTGGAATGGATTGCCATTGGATGTCGTGAGTGCAAGCAGTGTGAATGAATTCAAGAATAAGTATAATAGCTGGTGTGTATAGTATGTGGCCTCCCTCGATGAGTCTCTGACTCCCTGGAGGTCTCTCTTAATAATAATAATAATAATAATAATAAAGCATGGTATGATGAGCTGTGTGTTTGATAAAAGGACCTCCTAGATGAATCTTTGACTCCATGGGGGTCTTGGGTAATAATAATAATAAAAGCATTTAACAGACTGTTTGATTATTAAGTTGATGGTTAGATTGCAATACATGAGTTTATTTTCAGGTTACTGAAGCAAATTGACAATTGGCTGTCAAAGAGTTGGGAACAATATTAGTGCTCAGGGTTCTGTGCTGGGACCATTATACAAAACCTTTATATTAATGATGCTGATGCAGACCTACATTTATATATTCATTTGTCAGCAGGTGATGTAAATCTATTGAGGATTATTAGAGATGTAGAGAAGTATATTATTAGAGATGTATATTCTCAATGTAGAGAAGATATAATGGCATTTCAAGATCTGAATAAACTGGAAAGGTATGAAAATCAATGGGAATGACAGTTTAATGGTGCTGAGTGTAAGATTTTGAATTTTGGGATCCACAGAGAGGAGGTTGCATACTCTGTTTGGGGAACTATACTGCAGGAAGTTGATTTAGTACAAGAATCTTTTGGAGAATGTTGGATACAAATTTGAAATTCAAGGGATATATTGTGAGGGTGGTAAATATGATTCAGTTGATTGCTGCAGACTGAGAAGGATACTGATTAGCAGAGACAAAGTAGTACTGGTTCCATTGTATAAGGTCCTTATCAGGCCATATCTTGAATGGATCTGGTCACCACAATTTCGTGTAAATGAAACTTTGAAAAGGATGCAGAGGAAGTTGAATAAAATCATTTCAGTATTGTAGAATCTGAGCTATGAGGCTAGACTGAAAGCATGTAATCTGCATAGCTGGTAAATAAAAGACAAAGGGATAAAAGGATTGAGATATTTAAGCTGTTGAGATTTACTTGATGAATATAAAAGATTTTTCAAATGGTAAATGACCAGACCTATCCACAATATTCTAAATGAGGTTTTATTAAGGCCATAGCAAAATCTAAAAGTATCACGGTGTATCCATTCCCCTTTTCTAACTCAGCAGTAACATTATTATAGAATGTGAACAAGTTGCTAAAACATGACCTTCCCATAGTAAATCCATGATGTTCATTGCAAAGTAGAGATTCTCTATCAACCCATTTCTGAATGTGCCCTGACCAACTTTTCCAAAATCTTCACCACCATTCCTGAGATATTGATTGATCAACAGATGGATATATTGGTTTTTCATTCCATACATTCTTTCCACTCCTACAGAATCTGGGTTCTGAGTTATATTATTATTATTATCATCCCAAGACCCCATGGAGTCGAAGGCTCATCTAAGAGCTCCTTTTTGTCATACAAACAGCTCATCATACTGTACCTTAAACACACTCAAATTCTCTGCAGACACCACAATCTCAGGCAAGGCATTCCAATCACTCACAACTCTGCATGCAAAAAACCTGGTTCTCACTCCCCTGCTCACACCCTCCTTATACAGCTTCCAAGGATGTCCTCTGATTCCTCCCTGACCTCCCACCATTTGCTGTAAAACCTCTCCAACACTGATCCTATAACAACCCCCTTACTAACTTGTTGGTCTCTATCATATCACTCCTCTTCCTCCTATCCACTAAACTCTGTAAATTGCATCTCCTCAACCTTTCCTCATATTCGACATTCCAGAGATCAGAAACTACCTTAGTAAGTCGTATCTGGCCTTTTCCAACATCTCTTTATCCTTTTGAAAACCAGCTGACCAAATCTGTGCATAGAAGTCCATGTGTGGACTAATCAATGCCTTATACAATGAAACAAGAATCTTCTTACTTCTACAAGTCAGTGTTCTCTGCATCATTCCCAGAATTCTTTGTGTTGTCCTCACAATTTTGGCAATGTGTCCCCTAAATTTCAGATCCTTATTCACTATTACCCCAAGATCCCTTATTTCCTCCACCTCCAACAATATATCCCAAACCAAGCATAAATTCTACATCCCATCTTCGTTTCCCAAATTTTAAAACCTTACATTTTGCAACATTGAAATTGCATCACCATTTCTGTGCCCATTCACTCAATTTATTCAAGTCTTCTTGTAAGACCATAACATCTTCTCTACTCTTCATAGTTCATCTCAACTTTGCATCATCTGCAAACAACTGAATATCCTCATTCCAAATCTTCACCAATATCATTAACATACAAGTTTAACTGTAATGGCCCCAAAACAGACCCCTGAGGCACACCAATAGTGACTTTCCTGTTCCTGGATATTGCTCCCCCCCCCATACACAACTTGCTGATACCTATCAGATAGCCAGTCTCTGATCCAATGCACTAATCTAATATCCAACGCTATCCACTCTAGTTTGACTATCAACTTATCATGTGGCAATCTTTCAAAAGCATTGGTGAAATCTAAGTATATTACTATGTATCCTTCTCCTCTGTCCAAGGCAGCTGTCACCTTATTGTAATAAGTAAGTAGATTACTAAAACATGATCTCCCTTTAGCAAATCCATGCTGTCCATCAAAGATAATTCCATTGTTGTCAACCCACTTCTGGATCCTAGTTTTCACCAGCTTCTCCAACAACTTATCCACAACCTATAATTTGATGCTTCAGTTCTATCACCTCCCTTATGAAGCAGCACAATCCTGCCCAGGGCCAATCCTCCCCCCCTCACATTCCAGCCCTGCCTTCCCCACCATACCAGTCACTCTTCTGGCCCATGCCCATATTCTTCATGCATCTCCTCTTCATCTGTCTCCTTATATCTCTTCTATAGCCTCTTTTTCGCATGCAGTTCCTGTTTAATATTGTTTGCCATCCACTTTATCCTAAACCATGTCCTCCTCTTCACTTGTGGAACACAGCTCACTATTGCTGCCAACAAATATTCCCGCACAACCTCCCAAGCACTAATGATATCCTATCTCCCCAATTCCCCCCCCCCATGAAACCACCCCAAGCCGACGTCCAAGATCACGATAATCACCTGCCCTGTAATTCCACATACGTTCCCATCTCCTTGACACCCCTGCATGTCCATCTAGCCTCCAAGTCAAAACCACATGGCCACTTTCTTCAACTGGTGGGACAGATGTCATCTCAGTTACCATCAACAGGGGACAAGAACTGAAATGTTTGAGTTTTCTTGAAATGTCTGGTGGCCAGGAGGATACTTTTTTTAAGTGATACATGGTGGGACTTTAGACAAACACATGGATGACTTTAGAGTCACCCACGTATTTCACATAATATTGTGTTGTATTTGAGTTTGTGTTACAAGTTATTTGTAATCCCTAAAGATGTCTCAAACAGAAGCAAACAAATAGTTGAGTGCTGGGTAATCACTTTGAAAGAGTATATGATCTAGGTGAAGATTTTGCAGTTGTTGATGTGACAGCGACTGATGTAAGAATTTGAGCCAAAATGGAGGTTCTCAGCATATGAAAAATATCACTGTGAATACTGTAGTCGAATGGGATGGCATGTCAGCTGGTGCTATGAGTATATGAATGAAAATTGGCAGTGCCTCTGATGAAATTGTTTAATCTAAGTGTCAGCTATAGCAAAGTTTCAATGGAGTGGAAAGAGGGTAAGTTAGTTTATTTACATAAATGAACTAAAATAAATGCTCCAAGACATCATCATCATAATCAATTTCCCCATTATGTATCTTTAAGGGGGTATTTAGAGTACCATGACAGCACTGCATTATTAAATTTACAGTATTATTAATCTATCAACAGTTTTCCTCCAAATTAGTCTATTGTCAGTTCTCTGATATTGTTGTATCTAACATTTTGTTCTTCTGAGTGAATCAATTCACCTAGACTTTGGTATTCCTCTGGGTCTCTCTTTTCTCCCATCTTGGCATCAAACACCTCTTTTGCTAACCTTCCCTTTCCCATTTGGTTTAAGTGGCCATACCACCTTAGATTAGCTCTGCTCACATTCTTGAGTTAGAACAATGTCAAAGTTTCTTTCTAATATCTTCATTTTTAATATGACCTCCCATTGATACCATCTGTTCATTTCCCTCAGAACTCTCATATCTGTGGTCTCTTCTCATATCTTGGATCAAGAGCTTTATTTCTATAAGCTGAATAAATATAGAAACTTGAGAAAGTTTAGAAATTTTGACTAGAGTGCTTACGACAATACAATCCTCAGTATCGGAGTTGCCTTATCTTGCACGACTTAAAAGACATGAGAATTTCTCATGCTTATGTATATTTGTCTTTTATTAGTGCATTTGCAAATGCAAAATATTAGTGTATTAGCAAAAGCAAATATGCTGATGCTCGAGCAGTGCTCGCATCTAATAATCATATTACTATGTTAGAGGACCGTGGCAAAGAATACCAATACTAATATCTGTTGATGTGAGATATTTGCTGGTAAATTAGGATATTTATATTTAAAGACATTTACAAGTTGAGGATGGTTGCATGCTTGATTCAATGAACATAGATAACGCTGTTTTCCCAAATGTTGAGGTGTGTTAATTCGTTTATTTTTGGAAAAGGAGCAGGAGTGATTAATGTATTATGGTCTTTTCCACTGTAAGTGACATCTGAATTTTAATAAAGACAATAGAGATTTAACACCTTCCAGTAGGTATGGAATTATTAATATCCGTTATAATTGTTTTGAAATTACAATGATGCCAATGGAAATCAAAACTAAACTACATAAAACCTTGTGTGTATACAAAATCCTATATTTTATCACTCATTCACAACTCTCCAAGCAAGAAATCTAGTCCTCACACCCCCTCCTAACCACACCTTTATTCAACTTCCAGGGATGACCCCTTGTTCAGGTCCCTCTAGCCAAGTGCTGAAAAATTTCCCCTGCATCTATCCTATAAAACCCTTAAAGCAACTTAAATGTTTCTGTCATAGCCCCTCTTTTTCTCCTGGCAACCAACTTCTGCAATCCACATACCCTCAATCTATCCTCATAGGGAACATTCCACAGGCCACTCACCAGCTTGGTCACTCACTTCTCAATCCTCTCCACCACTTCCTCATCCCCAAGAAATCCAGCGAACCAGACTTGAGCACAATAATCCAGATGTGGGCATATCAAGGCCTTATATAGAGGAATAATAACTTCCTTATCTCTCCTTGTTAATGTTCTTGAATAGCCAAGTAATCTTATGAGTTACCTTGGACATTTTAGCAATATGTTCTCTGAACTTCAACTCTCTGTCCACCAACACTCCCAAATCCCTAGCCTCATCAATTTCCTGGAGTGCAGTTCTATCAATATGATGCACAGCTTGTAAGCTTGTATCCCAAAATGCATAACTTTACACTTTTACACATTAAATTGACATTCATTATGTTATGCCCATACTATCAGTCTATTCAAATCATCCCGAAGCTCTTTATATCATAACCTTGATTAATTATTACCCTACCCAAATTTGCATTATCAGCATATGACTGATTATCTCTTTCAAATCATTCCCTATATTATTTATGGACAAATTGAACAATAATGGTCCAAACACTGAGCCTTGTGGCATACACCACTGGTCACCTTCATCATGATTCTACTCCTCTTATATCCACATCATCCATTTAACATCCACTCCCATTAGTTCCAAGTTATGTAACAGTATTCCCCGAGACAGGCGGTTCTGAAGCTTTTCCAGTTGCGTACCACTATATTTAATTCAGGATATTAGATGTACCAGTAAGCAAATTTATTCTGGAAAAGTGTGATTTATTGGTCCCAGGGACAAAATAAGCATTTCTCTACAATACTAGTGATTTATTTATTATTTTATTCAGATATTTATTGGAGAAACAGATACTCTTTGAATCTATTCAATGGATTGTTCTGTAAAATGTGCAATTTTTTAAAATTAAAATAATAATGAGTGAATACATAAACAAATTTTGACAAACATATATTCCTGATAATGGTACTCCAGTTCTCAAATAAACTTACAATCAGTTAAAGCTATAAATGTAACATATTTTTAATTACAGAACTCACATTCTTGTTTCAGTGTGAAGGTTGTGCTTGTTTAGCTAAACACAGCTTCTTAATGTCTGGTTTCAATTGACTTAATTTGAGTCTTAAATCGGGTTCAACATTCAACTTATTCCTGTACTTGTTTTTGATATAAATGAGAGAAGAAAACACACATTCACAAAGGTAAGCAGTTGCAAACACCAACAGAAATTTTACAGCTTTTTCTGAGATCACTGGATATTCATTTCTTCTTGCCAACCAGAAGTCTGTTAAATCCATCCTCTTGATCGTTTGCCTGAGACTTCTGTCGCAGGAGAGCTCGATCTGTTCATCTTTCTCGGAAGGAGTTAACGTTTCTGGTAAGGTGTCATGAATGGAAAACGGCTCTCTAATCCAAAATTCTGAAGCCAGGTTTTCAGGGAAGGGAAGTATTCCTTGAAATTTGTGATTAGACTCCCAAGATGTTTTATACTCACTGCTAGTTCACTATGAAGAAGAATTTCATTCTCAGTTAAGAAAGTATCTAACAATGGAAAGGAACACTTGTTTCCAGTATTGATTTCTTTAATGATGAAGCCAAGTTTTTTCCTTAAGAGCCGCAGTTTTATCCTGTACCAAGAATAAGGAAGTACATGCAGCCTGCAAGCTCGTGTTCAGCTGGCAAAATAAATCTGCCAGGCAAGCCACAGTTCATCATTGAAATAATTCAAGTCTGAGGATTTGTCAGAAGAAAAATCTGCACTTCTGAACGAAGTTCAAACCGGCGGCTTGATACATTTCCCCTCGACAGCCACCTAACTTCAGTGTAAAGTAAAAGAGAATCATGTTCAGCACCCATTTCATTCCGCAAAATGGAAAATAGTCTTGAATTCATAGCTCTGGACTTAATGAAGTTAACAATTCTCCTTCAGAGCAACAGGTATATTTCTTGTGGCTAAAGCCTCAAGAAATATACCTCAAGCTACAATGTACAAATTTTGCTTGTGGAGCTACTTCTTCAATTTTTGCAACAACGCCACTGTGTTTCCCAACCATTGTACGTGCTTCATCAGAACAAACACCGACACATTTATTCCATTTTATATCATTCATTTTCATAAATTGGTCTAATTTTGAAAATATTTCATTTGAGGTTGTTCGAGCAGGCAGTGGTTCCCAAAACAAGAAATCTTCCTTTACTGTTTTCCTTTACGTATATAAATCTTATATATGTAAGAAGATGGGCCATGCTGGTAATGTCAGTAGTTTCATCCAATTGTATGGAAAAATATTTACTAGCCTGAACTTTTTCTATGAACTGCTCCTTAACATTTGAAGACAAATCTGAAATTCTTCATGATACAGTGTCATTGGATAATGGAATCATTTCAAGTTGTTTTGCTGCCTTTTCCTCCAAAATTATTTTAACCATATCTGTAACTGCTGGTAATATTAATGACTCTCCGATCGTGTGAGGTTTTCCTGCCTTAGCTATTCTTAAACTGACTTCGTAAGATGCCTCCAGAGCCTTCGTGTTAAATCCTGAAAATTAGGATATTTGTTTTTTCTTTGTTGACAAGTTTAAGAAGGGAATTTTTGTTGCATTCTTGTACAATGATGTCCTTCATCCGTCGGTTGGTTAGGATTTGAAGTAGTGGCTTCTGGCAGAGAAGAATTGTTTCCCCTGCTTACACCCATTTTTCTCTTGGATCTTTTTGAGGACCAACTCGTTAACCACTTATTCATATTCCAGTTTCTATCCTCTGGCACAAACTACATATAAATATGACAATTTCACAAATAAAATCTCACATTCAAAGACAATAATCTAACACCACTACTTTCTTAACTGTAACTGCGGCTCGGGTCTAAACAAACGACAGAGGACAAACTGTTTCCCATTGTTGTCTGATCAAATATATTCGAGTTACTTTCTGTCATTGTCATTTGATTAGTACATATTAAATTCAAATTGAACTTCCGTATTATTTTTGTATATTATTATACAAGTTTTTAATGATAATGTAAAATCTAATTATTTCCATTTAGTTGCATGAAATATTTTAAGTAGAACTGTTAAATATTTGTGTATACATTTTTAATTCTCATCTCATGTTTTGCGAGTAAAAAAATATATTAATTCACCCTTTCATTTTGTATTCTGTTTTCGTACCACCCGGTAGTGGTACACGTACCTTAGGTTGAGAATCCCTCCCATGGGATATCCTGTCAAACACCTTGGCAAAATCCAGGAGTATTATTGTGTAGCCATTTCAGCTGTCACTATTATGAAGAGTTAATAAATTACCCAGGCAAGATTGACCCCTTTAATAAAACCGTGTTGCCCTCCCTCCAGAGAGGATCATATTCTTATCCACCTATTCCTGAATTCAGACTTGAACCAACTTTTTCAATACTTTTATCACCACTTCCTGGTGATTGGCCTGTAATTTTCTACTACAGCCATAGCGTCTCCTTTATGTAAAGGAACTACTTTACCCACCGTCTACTCTTTAGGGACCTTACCAGAGCTCAGACTTAAATTAAACAGCCTAATAAGAAGCATTGATCATTCCCTTGCACATTCACATATCTGAACTGATATATTGTCGAAACCCACAGCAGTATTTGCATTTAAATTCTGCAATATCCTAAGTACCTCTAATTCATTAACCTCAATTCTCATATTAGTTGTATAAAAGGTACAGAAATGTCCTCACTTGGGTGATCGATTTTGGAAAAGTGGTCACTTGGTAACTCTAATATTACATCTGCCTTGGTCATCTCACTACCATCAGCATCCACTAAAGTTATCATTCCAAATTCATTTTTCCTTTACTTGCCATATAGTTTATTTATTCGTGTGTGGGGGGGGGGGGGAGTTCTCCCCATTCCTATGACTGTAGCCTGTGTACATGGGGGCCGGTTTGCCTGTTTGTGGAATGAAAAACCCCAGATAAATCCCTACCTTTCTTCCTGACCATGGAAATAGATTCCAATATTGCATCTTTCAGATACCCATTGACTATCTCTCGTGCACTTCTAACATCCTTCCCGTGCAATTTCTCATGCCAAGGGAAGGATGAAAGCCCCCCCCCCCCCGAAGCTTGATATAATCACTTTCCTTGTAATTCTGCATATTCCCTTTCTGAAGAGAAAAATTCATGAATTTTGCAACCTCCCAAGTCAATACACATGATCATTCTCACCAATCAGAGGTAATGTAGACACCTTACTTATGATCAGATCTTTGGAACCGATGATCATATGTGGTAGTAGTAGTAAGTGCTTAAGTTTTCTGACAGTGAATGAGTTTAAGGAGAGAGAGAGAGAGAGAGAAATATGATAGCTATTGTGTGAATAATGATTAATGAATCTTACAACCACATGGGAGAAACCTATGTAATAATATCACACATAATTTGAACAAAAATAAAGTAAGCATTGGCAATAGTTTGTGGTGTAGACTGGAGTGGGGGTATAAGGAAGAAAGTAGATGGCATGCATTGAAAAATTAGCACAGTGAGTGCAGGTTGAGTAATTATTATGGAGGGACTTCAACTATGATGACATGACTGTAAGGAAGAGTGGTCACATTATTATTAACACCAGATTTCCATGGAGTCAGAAGACTCATCACAGGAAGATATACACTTTTACACATACAAAGCACCTCAAACTGTGCAAAGTCACCTAATCAAACCGCCCCCCCATGTACACACAGGCTACAGTCATAGGATATAGTATTCAATCCCATTTACCACAGTATCAGGCAATACATTCTACTCACCAACCACTCTCGATGCAAAGAGCCTGCTGCTTATGTCCTTGCTCCCAACCTTGTTATACTGTTTCCATTGATGGTCTCTTGTTCTACCCCCTCCCATTCTATAAATAATTTCTTCCACATCAACCTGATGTGGAAGAGACACATCACTTCCACAACAACCCTTTACCAACTTAAATGTCTCAATCATATTCCTTCTCCTATTCACGAAGCTTTGCAAATTGCATTCCCTCAAACTGTCTTCATATCCACCTTCCAAAGACAAGTTGCCTTCTTAGTCAATCTTCTCTGAACCCTTTTTAATATATCCTCATCGACATGAAAGCCAGGAGACAAAATCTCTGCACAATAATATGGGGCCTGATTAATGCCTTATATAAAATGGAACCATAGCCTCTTTATTTCTGCAGGTTAACGTCCTCTGCATCAATGTCATAATCTGATAACTTCAGAACTTGTGAAATGTAATCACTGAAATTCAGATCCTTGTCCACTACCACTTCCATGTCTCTTGTCTCCTCAACCTCCTTCAATTCTTCACCAAGTGTATACTTTGCACCTCATTGATGCCTACCAAGTTTCAGAACCTTACACTTTGCAACACTGAAATGAGTGTTCCACTGGCTTGCTCAGTCTATTCACGTCCTCCTGTATGGCTGCAACATCTGCTTGATTCTTCATTGTTCTTCCCTGTTTTGTATCATCTGCAAACAGTTGTATATTTCCAGTAAAACCCATATAAATATCATTAATATACAGATTAAACAACAGCAGTTTCAAATTAGACTTCTGTGTCACACTATTAGTGACTTTACTCTTCTGGGATAACCCACCTCATAAACAAACTGCTGATACCTATCTCCCAGTCAGTTGCCTAACCAATCCCATCTGCTCCAATTTAGCTACCAACTTTGGCATCATAATTTATCAAAATCTAAGTATAATACTCTATATGCATCTTTCTTGTTCAATGCATTTGTCACCTTGTTATTATTATTATTATTATTATGGGCAACTCCAAGGAGTCCTTAGACTCATTGAGGGAGGCCTAAACATCATGTAGAACAACTATTCAACATCCACACAGTATCTATCATACTTTTCCATGAATTCATTTCCATTTAGTTGCATGAAATATTTTAAGTAGAACTGTTAAATATTTGTGTATACATTTTTAATTCTCATCTCATGTTTTGCGAGTAAAAAAATATATTAATTTACCCTTTCATTTTATACTCTGTTTTCGTACCACCCGGTAGTGGCTCATGAGTCATGGCACCCACAACAGACTCTGGGCAGCTTATTCCACTCATTCACCACTCTCCATGCAAAAAAACCTAGTTCTAACACCTTTGCTAACCACACTCTTACCCAGTTTCCATGGATAGCCCCTAGTCCTCCCACCACCAGTCCTGTTCTGAAAAATATCTTCTGAATTAACCTTATAGAAACCCTTCAGTAATTTAAATTCTCAATCATATCACCCCTTTTCCACTTATCAACCAATTTCTGCAACCCACAAATCTTCAACCTGTTCATTCCATAGTCCTGCTATCATCTTGGTCACTCGCCTCTGGATCCTCTCCACCTCCTCCCCATCAAGAAGAAACACTGGTACCCAGATCTGGGCACAGTAGTCAAGATGGGATCTTATCAAGGCTCGATACAGAGGAACAATAACTTGCTTGTCTCTGCTCGTCAAAGTATTTTTCAGCAACCAAGTGATTTCATGAGCTGATTTAGCCACTTTTGCGATGTGCCCCCTAAACTTCAACTCCCTATCCACCAACACTCCCAAATCTCTAGCCTCATCAATCTCCTGGAGTACAGTTCCACTAATGTGATATACTGCTGCTAATCTTTTCACCCCAAAATGCATAACCTTACGCTTTGCCACATTAAAATGACATCCATTCTCCTTAGCCCAGTCCTCCAATCTATCCAAATCATCCTGCAAAATTTTGTCATCATGTGCATTCACTATTGCTCTACCCAACTTTGCATCATCGGCAAACAAATGAACAGTTCCTTTCAAATGATTTCCTATATCATTAATAAACAAATTAAATAGTGGTCCAAGAACAGAACCCTGTGGCACACCACTAGTCACATAAGTGAGTTAGTAAAACATGACCTCCCTTCAACAAACCAATGCTGACAAGCACAGAGAATACTGCTGTTATCAAATGATGATGCAAAGCTAAGAAGAGCAATAGTCAATTAGGATTCCATTTACCTGCAGATAAGCCAAGTGTAATTCATGCAATTTTGTATGAAGAGATCACAAAGCACTAAAATTTAGCAGACCTATTGCAAAGGTGGCCAAACACCACATTAGATTATATGGCTGTTGAAGAACAAGCTGACAAGCAGGAATAAGGTGGTTATTATTTTCATTTATAAGGCTTTAATAAGATCAGACTACATTCTGTATGGATGATGAAGTAGTGGAGAGAATACTGAGGCTAGTGACCGAAATTTTGGCAGGTCTATGGAATTCTCCTTGCGAGAGCAGATTGAAGGTTATGTGGGCTTCAAAAATTAGCTGATAGAAGCTTATAAGTTTAAAGAGGTTTTATAGAAGTGACACCTAAAACTTTTTTTCAATACATGACAGAATGGGAGAGAACAAGAAATCATCCCCTGGAAATTGCATATGAATGTGGTTATGAAGGTGTTAAAGACTAAATTTTTTGCTTGGAGGATGGTGAATAGATGGAATAAGCTGCCAGAGGCAGTAGTGAATATTATTGAGGAATACACTAACAAGTAGAGATAAGAAAGTTGTTATTCCTCTTTATAATGCCTTTATATGTCTACACCTGCATTTCTGTGCTCAGGTCAAGTCCCCTGTTTCTTGGGGATGAGGAAGCATTGGAAAAGATTCAGTAGTGAGTGACCAAGATGGTGAGTGGTGTGTGGAATGTCTCCTATGAGGACAGATTGAGGGTGTGGATTGTAGAAGTTGGTTGATAGGAGAAAAAGAACCGATATGATAGAAACATTTAAGTTGTTTTAAGGGTTTTATAGGACAGATGCAGGGAAAATGTTTCAGCACTTGGCTAGAGGGAGAGAGAACAAGAGGTCATCCCTGAGGTCTACTGACCACACCTTTATTAAAGATGTGGTTAGTAGGGATGTGAGGAGTAGATTTTTTGCTTGGAGAAGTGTGAATGAGTGGAATGGGTTGCCAGTGCTTTATCTGTTAATGGGTTCAAGGAGAGGTATGATTAATACTAGTCACTAGAAAGTCTATACCACTCCTTAAATTCATCCACAATCTGCATGTTCTCCACCCCTCTCAGGCAATGTATTTCATGCTCCTTCCACTCTCCATGCATTATTTCACTGCAATGTAATTGTCCACACTTTCGGCTATTTGAATCTTGTTACTGATTGCATGATTACAACTTAGTCCATATGGAATAATCATATTTCAAAAGCTGGCCATGATATGCTCTTATGGTGCAATTATTTTAAATAACTTCTTACTAATGTTTTACAGTATAAACAGCACCAAGAGAGGAAAAAATATATTTATTAAACACACTGATATTTTAATATTTTGCTGGTTTTCTAATCAATATCACCAGAGCACAGTTATAACTGTGCTCTGGTGATATTAATAAACCACAGTACTGGTTTATTAATATTTTGCTGGTTAGAATGTTTTACAGTATAAACAACACCAAGAGAAGAAAAAATATATTTCTTAGTGAGTTTAAGAAATATATTTTTTCCTTTCTTGGTATTGTTTATACTATAAAACATGAATCATCAATGACACCTAAGCCTTTTTATACATATTTTAAACAAAATGCAAATGCAAATTTTTATATAATAAAAGAGGAAGGGTTACAAGGGGTGCACAGACTACTCTGACAAGGATTACTAATCACCAAGAATTTTCGTTCAAATTAGTCTGTTATCTCTCAGCACTCCAATATTGTCATATTCAACATCCTAATCTTCTAAGGCACTTCTGACTGAATCAATCCACTTATATCTTGGCCTTCCTCCGGTTAATTTCCTGTGATCTTAGCATCACACAACTGCTTATTATTATTACAGTAGATGCTGCTTATTGCGATCACTTTGGGACAGTCGCTTTTCGATAACAATAACTGGCTGATAACATTAAGCAAAGGATATAAAAAATTGCATCATTTATTTCAATTTATTGTTATGAACATTATTTAATTTATTGTTATAAACAACATTTTAATAAGCAAAACATAAAATTTGTTTTAAAAACTTATCTAGTGTTGTCTGTCATGTCTTGGAATATAGTAGTTCATGAATAAATTGCTCATACTCATGCCTTTCGAAGTTTGTCGCTCTATGTTGCACACCGCAATGAAGTATTTGTACAGCTTCCATCTAGGCATTGGTTGGAGGAGCTTCTAAAATTTGTTCTTCTATACTTGTATTAGGTTCACTTTCTTCTATTAGTTTAAAGTTCTCATCAGAAACGGCTTGACATATTTCCGACACTGTTATTGTAGCCACCACTTCAACGTTATCAATATCCAACCAATTTTTAAATTCTTCTTTTGACACATTGTCTGGGGTTTTATCAAAAATTTCATTTATAACATATTCAGATTCTTTGGAAGAAGGAGTTTCAGGGTTTGCCTTAAAAATTCACCTTTTTTGGAAGCAGTTTTCAATAGTTTTCTCTGACTGATACTTGAAGGGAAATCTTTTTTTTGTAATTGCACTTGCATCAGATTGGTCTTTTATATAATCAAGTTCAGCTAGAATTATTGCACACACTTTCCTGCGATAGTAAGCTTTAAAAGCTCATATGCTGCTTTGGTTACATGGTTGAATTAACGATATAGTGTTCGAAGGCAAAAAGATTACCTTGATGTTCCTCAACGATAAATTGTTTGTGTGCACAGTGCAGTTGTCTACTAACAAGACAATTTTCGTTTTCATTTAAGATCCCACTTAACTAACCAGTTGTTGAAAATGTCATTTGTCACCAAAGCATTTGCACTAGAACAGCAGTCAATAGGCAAACTTTTGACACCTTTACAACACTGAGGATTTTTACTTTTTCCAATCACTAGAAGCTCTCATTTCTCACCTTTCATATTAGCACAACAAAGAATTGTCACTGGCTGTTTTGAAGATTTAAATCCTTTAGTACTTTCAATTTTAAATAAATAAGTATATGCAGGCATTGCACGAAAATAGTCGTGTTTCGTCTGAACTGTAAATATCCTCAGGAGAATATTCAGCAATAATTTTTGGCCAATAGGTCTTAATCCACACATCAGCTGATAAAAAATCAGCACTTTTTTCTTCACCATGAATATGCTTGTATACAATATTCTTTCACTTTTTCCACCTGTTAAGCCATTCACCAGTTGTGGTGAAATTTTCTTTGCCCATTGTTTTTGCAAGTTCTGCTTTTTGACGCATCAAAGGCTCATTAATCGAGGCATTCTTTTCACGAACATTACTAAACGAAATTTTTGATGCTGATTCAACTTGAGTATCCTTACCAGATCGGGCTCTCCTCTGATCCGTGTTCTCATTAGTAAGAGCTGAAGTTTCAATGTTTGATCTGTTTTTCAACATCTTACACAAGAGTGATTGTAAAATGTTTAAATGTACAGCCGCATTACGCTGATTCATTTTGGGCAACTTATCATAGCACTCCGAAATTCTTTGCTTTTCTTGAAAAGATAAATCTTTAGGTTTTTTACTTGCTTCTGCCATAATGCTAAGGGCTATTTTAATGAGCACTTTAAGTCAAATTTGCTTACTGAAAGAGAGCATGAAAATAAACTCGTAAACACAATTAGACTGTATTTAAACAATCCCCTTCCCCCTGAATTTGCCTGGAAGATTTAATTTTTAAGGAAGATTAAGATTTTAAAAAGATTAAGTTACACACCTGCATTTGCCTGGAAGATATAAGATTTACGGGAAGAATAAGATTAACAAAAAACTCAGGTTTCTACAAATGTTCTCCTAATTAACCCATATTTCTTAGAATTCTGAGATGCAAAAAAAAAAAGGATTTTGATAAAAATAACTGGAACTTTGATTATAATAGATAGATTATTTTTAATTCATTTGAAATGGTGTGTTTTGGGACTGACTGATTTTGGTAACAATAGCCGATTGATAATATTATCCACAATCACGATAAGTGGATTCTACTGTATTATTATTATTATTTAACCCCTCCAGGGAGTCCAAAGACTCATCGAGGGAGGGCACCTACTCTACAACTCTCTGTCTCCACCACTCAACCTCATCCACCAATGCCATCTACTGTCCACCACCACCACTAGTATTTTCACAGACAATCACAAAGATCCATGCCCATGGCAAGATTCAAACCTGCAGCCTTTTGGCTGGAGACTGGATAAGCTAACCACTCGGCCAACCAAGCTGTTTTTTATTATTATTATTATTATTACCCCAAGACCTCATGGAGTCAAAGACTCATATGGGAATCCTTTTATCACACACACAGCTCATCATACTGACCCTTGAACACATTCAAACTACTTGCAGGCACCACACTCTCAGGCAAGGCATTCCAATCATTTACAACTCTACACGAAAATCCTGCCTCTCACTCCCCTACTCACACCTTCTTTATACAGTTTCCAGGGATGACCTCTGGTTCTCCCCCGATCTCCCATTATTTTCTGTAGAACTTCTCCAGCATTGATCCTATAACAACCCCATACCAACTTGTAGGTCTCTATCATATCTCCCCTCTTCCTCCTGTCCACCAGACTCTGCAAATTACATCTTCTCAATCTTTCCTCATACTTGACATTCCAGAGGTCAGAAACTACCTTAGTCAGTCGCCTTTGGACCCTTTCCAACATCTCTTCATCCTTCTGAAAACCAGGTGACCAAATCTAGGCACAATAGTCCATGTGTGGCCTAATCAAAGCCTTGTACAACGGAACAAGAATCTCCCTACTTCTACACGTCAGTGTCCTCTGCATCATTCCCGAAAGCCTTTGTGTTGTCTTCCCAATTTTGGCGATGTGTCCCCTAAATTTTAGATCCTTATCCACTATCACCCCCAGATCTCTTATTTCCTCTACCTCCAACAATATATTCTCACCAAGCATAAATTCTGAATTCCATCTTTGTTTTCTAAATTTTAAACCTTACATTTCGCAACATTGAACTGTAATCCCCATTTCCGTGCCCAATCACGCAATTTATTCAAGTCTTCTTGTAAGGCCACAACATCTTCACTACTCTTCATGGTTCGTCCCAACTTTGCATCATCTGCAAACAACTGAATATCTACATCCAAATCCTCACCAAGATCATTAATATGCAAGTTGAACAGTAATGGTCCTAAAACAGACCCAGTGTCAAACCTGTTTTGCTTACCTTTCCTCTCTCATTCTGTTCAAGTGTCCATACTACCATTTAGATTAGCTGCTAACACAAAATCTATCATACCACTCATTGATGGTTCGTGCTCTCACCATTCTATCACAGGCAATGCATTCCACGGTTCAACCACCCTCCATGCAAAGAAACCACTCCTCACTCTCTTGCTCACAGCTTCCTTTCGCAACTTCCAAGGATGGCCCCTTGTTCGTGCTCCTTCCCCTTGTTCCACCAAGCAAAAGAACTCCCCAGTGTCAACCCTGTAACTACCTCTCAACAGTTTAAAAAGTCTAAATCATATCACCTCTCATTCTGTCTACCAAACTCTGCAGTCCCCAACATTGTACAGTCTTATTTAATTTGTACAATGTTGTACAGTCCTATTTAATTTGTCTTCTTTATTTAACAACTGTGTTTAAAGAGGTGAAATAATTTACTAATTCTCCATTGAGAATGCTACTGAACTTTTCTATATTCCTGACTTTTTCATAGTTTTGGTCTCTTTATTGCTGATTTTCATGGAAAATTTGTTAAGCTGTTATTTAATTTAGAGAATCCTTGAGACTTGCATTTAGAAGTTCATCATCTACGTAAAGCAAAGAGCTAAATTTGATATCTCTGATTCTAATATCATGTTTAATGCCACTTTCTTTCCTAATGTGATTTTCACCTCATCCATATAGATGATGAATAATTGTGGAGATAGTGTGTACCCTTGTTACCTGATTTTACAGCACAGAATCTTCTTTTACCAACTTATACGTGTATTTTCTTTAATTCTAACTGCTGGCTTACAACTCAAATAAAGACTAAGTATTGCTTGATATAATTGCCCCATTGACACCATATAACTGTAGAGTTTTGAATAGCTTCTCCCTTGGCACCTTGTCATATGCCTTTTCCAGATCTACAAAACTTAGTACTGGTCCTTGTTATATTCCCATGATTTCTCAACTATTTATCATAAAGTGAAAATCCAATTTTGACAATCCCCATTTGTCCTAAATATGGTTTGTTCTTTTCCAAGTTTTTCTTCCACAATTTTTCTCAGATGCTTCTCATGTATGCTTGCATAAATCTTACCTGGAACATTTAACAGAGAAATTCCTCTGCAATTCTCCCATTCAACTTTATTTCTTTTTTTTTACAAACAGGCACTCTGAAAGATCTACTCCAATCATCTGTAACTTGACCTTCTAATAAAGCCCTCTGAATTATGCAGTGTAGCCAGTGATGAGCTATGGAAATTTTAACAAAGGGCTCCCATCGTCAAGCAAAAAAAAAAAAAAAAAGGCCTAACTTAGCTCTTATAATACTTATATTGCGACTTTGTAGAGCTTCTGACAGATATGATAATTCCTGTAGGATATCAATCATTAATGCTAGATCTTTTAAAAATTCTAAATTGAGAAGTCAGTTTTAAAAGCCCTTATATTTATCGTTCACTGAAAAATGCTTGCATAAAGCTGGGTAATTTCTCCAGAAAGCAAGAGCCGTTCATAAACTGTAAGCTGCCCATCATGGTCCAAACACGCGGCCGATCTTTAAAATTTTGATACCAAGATTTTTTGCAATCATATTTAATTCTCGTTGATTTTTTGGTGATTGATGATAAAAAGCATATAATTTATCCATAAATATTTCAGAATGATTTATTTCTTTAATATTTTTTATCGAATCGTCTAATGCTAAGTGTAAAAGATGAGCATAATGCCAAATCACAACGTCGGGAAATTGTTGTAGAAGTTTGATTACAACACGTGATTTGTTTCCTAACATTACACTAGCTCCATAAGAACAAAATGCAATGAAATGATTTTTTATATAGTTATCAGAAAATCCATATGAATTTAAAGTAGCATGTATACATTCAGTGGTATTTTCTAGTTCTACAAGATTATTAAACAAGAAGAACAAGGGGCTCACAAATTTGAGAAAAATTTAACAAAGGGCTCGCCATATGAATTTAAAGTAGCATGTATACATTCAGTGGTATTTTCTAGTTCTACAAGATTATTAAACAAGAAGAACAAGGGGCTCACAAATTTGAGAAAAATTTAACAAAGGGCTCGCAGGATCCCCCGCAAGCCCCTTATAGCTCACCATTGAGTGTAGCCACAGTGAAACTCTTATACCTCCATATTATTATTAATTCCAAAACTTCATGGTGTCTGAAGACTCATCATGGAAGTTTGAAAACTCACAGATCGCAATAACTATCATACCTTACTTCAATACATTCAATGTTGGAGCACTCGTCTACCATTCTGGTAATGCATTTCCACTCATTAACTACCCACTAAGAAAAAATGTCCTTTTCACTTTCTTACTAAAATGAACATTGTATAGTTTCCAAGGATCACCTCTCATTCTTGCATCACCCATTATTCTATGGAATGATTTCCCTGCATCTATTTGATAGGCTACTCTCACCAACTTATACCTCTCAATCATATCACCTCCTCCTCCTATCTGCATACTGAAAACCACATTCCCTTAATCTTATGGTAAACAACTTACTCATACTCACAATCCTGAGTCCTGAGACAATCTTGGTTATTCACCTCTGCAATGTCTCCAATGTTTCCTTATCACCAGATAAGGAAACATTGGACCAGGTGACCAGATCTGTGCCCATAAATCCAAAGGAGGTCTAATTACTGCCATATATATTCATTCCTTCACTCCAGTAATTTGACTCTGCTGGTTCCATTGAGGTCATCCCTGTACCTCTATCTTCTCTTCCTTTGTCCTTTATTGGTATATTACACTCACTGTCCTGCTGTCTAGTTTTCGTTTCCCTGACAGGCTATACACTTCCCTGCTCTCATCAACAATCTACCTGGCTTCACACTTCTACTCTCACTCAAATGCAGACTATCTGTAGTAGACAGCTCTCTCCTACCTTCAATTTAATCCCACACATCAACAAACTGAAGTCCTCAATTCTTGCACAGTCTAGTTATCACACTATTCATGATCATTGCTATTCTCCTCAGCTCTGTACTATCATACTTTGGTAACACACTCAGTTCTCACTCTCACACTGATAAACCTACAATAACACAAGCAACAGCTGTCCAACATCCTTTTATAGCTGATTACCTTTTAATCACTACTTACTTTTGCAACTTCTAGGGATGGCCCCCTTGTCCTCCTCCTCCTTTCCTTTCATTCTATACCATCTGAAAAATCTTTGTAGTGTTAATTCGATAATACCTTTCAAACAGTTTAAATGTCTGAATCATACCCCTCCCACCTTCATCTTTTATTCAGCAAACTTTGTAGGTTGCACGCAAAATACAATGTTTGCATGAGAGTTATGAGTCCATGCGGTTAGCCTAGTGGCTTTGCGCTTCGCAACCGTATGACTGGGGAAGGAGTGTCCCAGGTTCGATTCCCATCGAAGATGTGAGGAACTTGAGGATCTTCATCAGCCATAGCCAAGTTAGCTGGTCTTGGACGTGGACAGCAGGGTTTTTTCCCGCCAGGTTATCTGATGTTTTTCATCCCGCAAGCAGGCAAACCGGCCCCGTGAACATACAAGGATACAGCCAGGAATACTTCGAAGCATACGGTGATCATTCTATCCTCGTATTTTGGTTACAAAATCCAAGCATGCTTGGAGGGTTGTGGGCCTTAAAGGCCTGTTAAAGCCATTGAGATAGATAGCATGAGAGTTATGAGTCCGCACTGACTCATAAAACTCGTGCAATGTTCGTTATGAGTTTTTCTTCATAATCCACATTATACAGTGTTTGTATACGAATGCCAGAAGTATCAGAAACAAGAGGAATGAAATTGTTGCATTGAGTTTGTTTACCCAAATATTGGAATACCACTTACTCCCAACAATTTTGGAATAAGTGATATTTTGAATGTGGCTGGATGACGATGACATCTTGACAGAAACAGAGATGAAAGGGTATGATATTTTTCATGAAAACAGGAAATGTGAATAAGGAGGTGGAGTATTGTTGAAGGAAAAGGGGTTAAGCCCATTCCAGGTAAAGAAGCAAGGAGGAAATAGTGACAGTGGTTTTGACGTAGCATGGCGTAAGATAGAAGTAAATGAAATGAAATACTTAGTCAAATGTTGCTATAGAACTGATAATATGAAGGATAGTTATCATGAAATGTATAAGCAAATAAAAAAAGGGTGATCATCATGGGTGATTTTAATTATAGCAGCATAGATTAGGATGACAAGATAGCATTTGGAAGTAAAGAAAATGAATTTCTTGAGTTTATGAGAGACAGCTACCTGACCATAACCAAGTATGCAAGGATTGAGGATATTGGATTTGATCATCTCATCCAAGGATGTCATCATAAATGAGATGTCAAATTTCCTTCTGGTTGGTGAGAGTGACCATGAAGTGATTGCCTGGCTGGTTGCGAAACGCATGCGAAAAACATTTATGTGGAACTACAAGGCTGGTGATTAGGAAAAGCTCAGAAGACAGATTTCAGATGTAATAGGAAATGAGGAATTGGGTGGAAAGGATTTCAATGTTGCTTGAATTGCCGTTCAAGAACTATCTGGTAGAAGGAATGCCTAAATGTATTCAAAGGGTCAGAAAGTTAAATAAGGTAGGTGGTAGGTGAAAAATGGATAAATGCAAAGATTAAGCATACAATACAGAGGGAAAAGGCATTATGGAGGCAACATAAAATGAGTGGCAATAAGCAGTTATAACAAGTAAAAGAACAGGCAAGGAGGATGATTTGGTTGATAAGGATAGCAAAATTGTGGTATCAGCAGCAGTTAACTAATGAAGCCAAAAAAACTGCAGGGAGTTCTATCTATATGTAACCAACAAAAGAAATAATGGCTATGGAAGGATGATACTGACTGAGTTATCCCTTTACCAATTGTTATTAAATGAACTGTTCATTTAATAACTCATAAAATTATTTCATTATTATTATTACATCACACCTCCACGGAGTCCAAAGACTCATCGAGGGAGGCATCTACTCTACAACTCTTCGTCTCACTACTCCACCAACCTTCATCATCCAACACCATCTACCACCGACTACCACCACTAGTTCTTTCACAGACAATTGCAAACATCCATGTCCACGGTGAGATTCTGTCAGTGTGAATGTAATATTGTGTGGAATCTGAGAGCAGGAGAAGGGAGAGACGAAGAGACTGACTATGAGTGAACAAGAGATATATGGGGAATTCAGCAAACATGATGATATATCACTATGTGTTTTTAGGGGATGTGCCAGAGATTTGACATCTTGCCTTGGCATACTAGGTTTAGTATGAGTCTTACATTGGGTCAAGTTCCAAAGGAGTGGAAGGAAGAAGACTGTATTGCTTCATAAGGGAGCTGACTAAACTTAAGATTTGATTTATAGGCTGCTCTGTGTGCGAGGTGTTATGATTAAAGTGCGAGAGAAGTTAGTGAGAACCAGGATCCAGAATTCAATTGAAAACAGTAGGATTTACTACTGCAAGGATTTACTAAATGAAGGTCATGTGCTAGTAATCTGTTTTGTTTTAGGTGACAGGTTCATTGGACAAGTGAGATACACAGTAGTATACTTAGATTTTACAAAGGCTTTGGATAGACTGCCACATGTTAAGTTTATATTTAAACTAGAAATGAGGATGGATATTAAATTAGTCAACTGAATTGGAGATTGGCTATTTGATAAGCATAATCAAGTCAAGTATGAGGGAGCAATATCCCAGAAGAGGAAAGTGAGTAGTAGCATGCATCAAGGGTGTGTTTTATATCTATTGCTGTTTAATCTGTATGTTAATGATATTGGGGAAGGCTTGAATGGGGATATTCCATGTTTGCAGATGATGCAAAGTTGGAAAGAACTATAAGGAGTAGAACAGACTGAATGAATTGGCATGGGAGTAGAGTTAGCAGTTCAATGTTGCAAAGTGTAAGGTTTTAAAATTTGGAAAACAAAGATAGGATGTAGAGTATACACTTGGTAGAAGTGTATATATAGAAGAAATGAGTCATGGGTGCAGTGGTGGATAGGGGATCAAAAAGTTAGAGGGTACATTGCTAAAATTATGATGACAGCACAACAAATTCTGGCAAATTCATACAGTGATGACCAGATCTGAGCGCAGAGATCCAGATATGGTCTGTCCTCTATATATTGCAGAAATTCTCTGAGTTGTCTTCACAGCCTTTGCAATATGTCCTCTGAACTTCAAATTTCTATTTACAATCACTCCAATATCTCTTGCTTCTGCAACTCTTTCCAGCGTAACTCTATCAAGTGAGTACGAAGCATTCCATCTGTGGATCCCAGATTTCAAAACCATGTTTAGTTGCATTAAACCGATATCGGCATTCATTTGCCCACTTTTCTAGATTATTGAAATCATCTTGAAGAGCCAAAATATCAGCACTGTTACTAAGCACTAATGTTTTAGCTCTGGAAAGATTACCTCCCAAGATTCACATAATCTGAAAACAACTGAATATCATCTCCCTGTAACCTAGTGACAATATCATTTACAGAAATTGAAGAGTAATGGTCCCAAAACTGAACCCTGTGGAACTCCACCATTCCAGTCCACTAATCTTTTATCCAAATCCATATGTTGCAATTTACAAACTAACTGGTCACATGTGGCATCCTGTCAGATGATTTTCAAAAAAAAAAAAAAAAAAAAAAAAAAGACAGTGTATGCTTTAACCTTCCTCCACTGCTCTTGTTACTCTATTATAAAAGGCAACCTGATCACCAACAAGACAAGAATACTTATTAACAACACCATGTGGACCTGCATAAATAGCATAAATAATATTGCTCTTGTCTGCCCAATTTTATATACGAGTTTTTAACAACCGAGGAATTATAAAATGGCCTACAATTTGATAGTGCCATTCTTTTTTTCTTACTATTGCTTTACAGCACAAATTAAGCCTTGGACTCATGGATTCATTACCTCCACTCTGTCTCTCCAAAATTTTACTTCTCCAGTTTGGACACTGCAATATAATATTGCTATCTTCATAAATGATATCTATCCATCCTGTTCTTTGTTTTCCTCTTGGTCTTTATCAAGAATGTTACTATTTATAGTCTTCTGACTGTATTCTGCTTAAAGAATACAGTCATTTTTCCATATGGAAAGCATGTCTAGCTCTCAACAATTCAGTTGAACTTGAACTGACTAAATAGTGTAGGTTCTTTAAAGAGTTGATAAAACTCATGGTTGTATCTGATCCTCCAGGGACCATTATCCTTCACTGGGCCAAATATTTTTCTAAGGATTTTCCTTTCAACAGCTGAAATAAAATTCACTGCCCTCACAGTAAATATCCAGGTTTCACATCCATTGGTAACAATTGAACAAATTATCTATTTATGTATTTGTACTTTAGTCTTCCAATGGATACCTTTTGAGCTGAATACACAAGAGAGAGAGAAAATAAAAAGCTTGATTATATCTCTTTATTCATTTTGAAACCATACCATCTCATTTGGTTGGTATGTGATCATTACTTCTAAGTATTTAAATTGCTCCACTTTTTCTATTTCAAGGTTCCAATTTTCATATTTGTAGCAGTCAACTGATTCTGACTGGTATTAGTCATCATTTTGATTTTTTGATGATTAACTTTTAGTCCTATCTTGTATGCTACTTCCATTCTACCCATCCTTATGCAACGACACCATCTTACCTCCTTTCATTCTCCAGGAACTTGCCTCCCATGCAGGATTTTTCTTATACAGGTTAATGGTACAGTCAGTTTCACAGCACATTTCCTTAAAACATGTGGCAAAATTCCATCTAGTTTCCATTGCCTTACTGACATCTAATATGCTTGGTATTCAGAATACATCTTATTCATTGACTTATCATGGTTCATCCTCCTTTTCCCCCTCCGGAAGAAAGCTTTCTTTACTAGGATGGAACACTAATAATGTGATTATTAAATAGCTCAACAGTCATCTGCCTTGCTCACTTGAGTCCTGTCTCCACCAAGCAACATAATCAGTCCACAATAACTTTTCCTCTTAGTGGCCACATTGTGGAAAAAACATCAGGATTTGACTAAGCTGAAAGAGTGAAGATGCTAGTTTAATAATACTAAGTGCAAATTTTACATGTTGGGATTACATATGGAACTGCATATACTGCATGAGTGGAACTAGACTAGAGGAAGCAAGTTATCCTGGAGAGACATAAAGTTCAGAGGACATAATGTAAAGCAATGAAGCAACTCAGATAACTGCTGCAGTATTGAGAAGAACACTGACTAGCATATACATAACAATATGGCAGTGCCAATTTCTGATGCCCTCATGATTACTGTGCTCAGATCTGATTTCATGGGATAATAAGAAATTGTAGAGAGGGTACAAAATTATTTTAGGACTGCAGTATGTTGTAGCTATAAGAAAACATTAAAGACATCTAATCTGAAGAGTCTGCTAGATAGTAGATTTGATAGATATGCATTGCCTGGTGTGAGACCACAACCTCGATTACAGAAGACCAAAGTGGCTTAAAAAAAAAAATACCATGTCTGGTCATTAGAGCAGGGTTCTCAGATCTTCTGACCATAACCACACCCACAGATGATATTCAGAATGCATTGTATTCGTTGACTTATCATGGTTCATCTCTCCTTTTCCCACCAGGAAGAAAGAAGGCTTTCTTTACTAGGAAAAAACACTAATAATGTGATTATTAAATAGCTCAACAGATATCTGCCTTGCTCACTTGAATACTGTCTCCATCCAGCAATGTAATCTGTACACAATAATTTTTCCTCTTACTGGCCACATTGTGAAAAAAACATCAAGATTGACAAACTGATCAGTATGTTTGCAATCTTCCATGAGTGGCATTAAAAAAAATGGAGAAGGCATAAAGGTGTTTATGCCTTCTCCATTAAAACATACCTTATGCATTCTCTCATCCAGCATTATTAAAGTGCTGGATGAGAGAATGCATAAGGTATGTTTTACTGTAGGCAGAATGAGTAGAGTGATTGAGGCACTGGATATGAGAAGGAAGCAAGCAAAACAGTTGGTAGTTTTAATAGGTACAAATGACTTGACTGAGAACAAAGAATACATCAGATTGGATATCAGGAAGTTGCTTAGCCGGATAAAAGAGAATAGTGTGATAGGAAAGGTAGTAAGTGTGTTGTTTAGGTACGACAGTAGTGATATGAGGCGGAGAGCAAGGATTATGAATAACATGATAGCCGAAATGTGTGAGGAGAAAGATAGTGTTGCCATAGTCACACTATCTTTCCTAAAGGCAAATTCTCCTCTTTCATTCTATTTTGCACTGCACAGATCATTGAATCTCCAAACATTACACCTCTTACCATCCTATTTCTTCCTTGCTAACCTCTTTCTCTCTCACTTACCTGCCTTCTTTCCATCTCCCCATCTGAGGTGTGAGGCCAAAACAGCACCATACTATACACTGCCACCTCTGAATTTCATAGTTTGGGTTACACACTCTGGTAAAAGACATTCACTGGATATGGTATCTGCCACCCCTCCCTTTACATCTACTAGGTAGAGGATGCCACATGAGTCATCACTCCACAACACAGATTTCCAAACTTCCACTCACCACTGTACCACTGAAGACAATGCTGCATATTGATTCTGTGGTAATGTTGTAATGTTGTATATTGCAGTCCTACCATGGAAACCCATGTTGTGAGCCTCAGCTCTGAATGTTTTTGCACAGATTGGTGTTCCAGTTGAACTCTGCCTGATACCATACAATTGCATGGTATCATTGTTACCTGGGATGGCCCAACTTGTCAACATTTGCTTAACACAAGCCTGCAACATGCCATTCTATCACAATGCCTCTTTCAAACTCCATCACTTCTATTCTTGCAGCCATTTCACCCAGACACATTTGCACTGACTTGGGAGAATCATATTCCTCCAAAATATATGGGATACAAACATGTGACTCATTACATGGTACAATGCACCTTGAACATGAGGATGACTGTTGACATCTTTCAAAGTCATGCATATGTTTCCTTTGTAGTTACCACAAAGCAAATACGCTTTTCTAAAATAAATAAACCTAATGCCTTTTAATCGCCAAAGGGAATAGGCGAAGCCTTAAACTCTAACTTTTGAAGACTAGTGGGTATCTAGTCTGGCCCCCTAAGCCAGTGACAGAATAGCTGGACTGGGACTATTAATAATTTTAATTGGCACCTGGGAGGAGAGTACAGCAAAAGTGTTGCATTCCATCCCCATAAACCCAAGACAATATATTATTGTCTGAAATAGTGTGGGTCCTAGTGTAATTTTCCGAGAGATTGCTTAAGTCGGAGCCTGTTGAAGAAAGGGTTAGAAAAAGTTCTACTCAGCAACCAGAATCAAACTCATAAAGTATTTCTTCAGGCAGCTAGTGCTATTGATGCAAATATAATTTCCATACAGCTACACAGACCTAGCCTGCTGTTACCGTATAGGACACCCAGCGTAGAAGATGAGGCCTAAATTTCAGCTATTTTTAGGTTTTAAGATTATGTTGGTTGTATAAGATGGCT
Organism: Typopeltis vanoorti; assembly: GCF_054136105.1. NCBI lineage: Eukaryota > Metazoa > Arthropoda > Arachnida > Uropygi > Thelyphonidae > Typopeltis > Typopeltis vanoorti. The sequence continues at coordinate 99,038,432 of NC_143568.1, read as the reverse complement.
CCCCCCCCCCCCAGTTTCTTCTTTGTTGTATTAATGCAACATTAGGTAGTGTTGTTATATCCGTTATTTTTATATCTATGTATATCCGTTTTTTTTGCATAGCATAGATTTAGTATGTACACAAATTACTCTAATTAAAAGTAATTAGCCCCAATTTTAATTAATTATTAATTTTGCATTTTTTTTTTAATTTAAAAAAAAAAAAATCAGCTAACGCCTTTTTATTCCCATATATGGGAGTAGGCGAGGCCATTTAGCCCTATTTTTGGATTATTAAAATTGTTATCATTTAAAACCAGGGAACCAGTAACAAAATGAAGAAAGTACGAAGCTCAATTTAAAATAAGGGTAACTGAAATGGCAAACCAAACTAATAACTGTGCTGCTGCAAGAAAGTTTGATATACCCCCAAAAAAAGATGGTAAGAGAATGGGGGAAGAAAGTAGATATTTTAAAAAAATGCCAAAGAAAAAATCTGTGATGAGAACGGGAATCACCTGATGGCCGCAAGAAAATCACGTTGGTATTCGAACAAAGGAAGAATGGTTATCTAGTTACAAGAAATATGATTAGAGCATATGCACTAAAATGGTCAAGATTGAATCTGGATGAAAGTATAGAATTGCAAGTTACTTCAGGATGGTGTAATCGTTTTATGAACAGACATAAACGAAAATTGCTCAAAAACTATCAGCAGATCTTGCCCACAAACTTACCAATTTTCATAAATTTATTGTTCATTTGAGACAAGAACATAAATTTCTATTGTCAAGTATTGAAAATATGGATGCAACTCCTATGAACTTTGATATGATAAGCAATAAAACAGTGGAGTATATGGAGTCTAAAGGTAGTAGGAGTGTACTAGTTCGAAGTACAGGTAATGAAAAAACATGGTTTACAGTTGTGTTGTCATGTTAGGCTGCTGCAACCAAGTTAAAACTAGTGATCATCTTCAAACGTAAAACTAAACCTAAGATTAAATTTTCTTCAGGTGTTTTTGTACATTTTCACGAAAATGGTGAAATTATGGATAAATAATGTATAGAACACGCAACCAGGCGGTATAATGAAGAAACACAGTTTATTGGTATGGGATAAGTTTCGTAGTCATTTAACTTAGAATAATAAGCCTGTGTAGCTCAGTAGAAGTGGCGTTTGCACTCTACGGTGCTTGACCGCATGAAGAAAGGATTTGGTGGTTCAAATCTAGTCGCCGACTAGAGGTAATTCTTCTAAGCTTTTTTTCAACCGGTTCCCAAGTTAGTTGATCTCTGGCACGTGCTAGCGGGTTTTTTTCTCCCGGAAGCTCAAGAAAATTGACCGTCGAACCCACACTATTCTCAGACATTTAAAATATTGTGTTAGGGTTAGGGACCACGAGATGGCGGCACTAGATTGCCGTCGCCTTCACTGCGTATCGATGAATCAGTGATAGCCTTGGGCCAGCTATCTCACTGATTGGCTACCAGTGGAGATTGAACTGTCCACTCAGTCTCCAAAAGTTAGGGTAAATGGCCCCACCTACTCTCTGTATGGGAACAAATAGGCGTTAGCTGATTTTTTTTTTTTTTTACTAAAAGTCTTAATAGAAAAAAAATTACACAAAAATTGCTGTTATATCAGGTGGTTTAACTTCTATATTGCAACCACTAGACGTCTGCTTGAACAAACCATTTAAAGATCACATGCGAGAAGAGTGGAATAATTGGATGTTGACTTGTGAAAAATCATTTATAAACAGTGGATCTATGCGCGCTGCATCACGAGAGTGATTCAAGATGGCGGAAGATGAATACCGGCATGATGGTTGTTGTGAAGAATGTTTTTGATTTCAGTGGTGATTAGTGAGTTTTAGATTTTGTGAATCTTCTTTGTTAGCAGAATACATGGTAAGACTTTGACTTTTGATGCAATTTTCCGGCCCTTGCCCGTTCTCTTCGCCATTATAAATATTTCTTAGTTAAGCATATTTGAATACTTTTAAACATGAACAGTTTAAGTCCCGATGACTTAGTCCAATCTCTGGATAAGAAGCTGGCGCTCGACCTCCTCAAAAAACTGTTGAAGAAATTTGAGGTAGAGTGACCAGGTTTCTAAACCTATATTCAGTGACCGATGACTCTGCAGAAGGGGACAACTCAACACCAGGGGAAGAAGGGAAGATGAACCTGATAATCTCTGCTCCCACACCAAAAGACGATACTGAAACTCACGCTCGAAAAAAAAAGCGAAAAACAGCGGAGACTCAGATAAACGAGGGGATGGAAGAAGATGCCCCCAACACTGACCTCCCCACACCCAACAATGAAAAAGTTCCTCCAATTGTACTACGGGAAAAAGAACGATGGACGGCCCTCAGGCCTATTATGCAAAACCACCAAATTGCCTATTCATGGGCAGAAAACGTAGACAACGGAGTTAAAATCCAGCCTGCCACAGTAGGCAACTACAGACACCTCACAAAAACCATGGATGAGTTAGATATTAAATATCATACTTACTCACTGAAGTCGGAGAAAAACCTAAAAGTTGTACTCAGGGGAGTAACAGAAAACATCTGCACAGATGAAATAACTGAGGACCTTTGCCTCCACGATCTCCCACCTTTCACAGTCAGCAGAATGTTACAGGCCGACAAGAGTCCAATGCCCCCAGTACTCGTAGAGATACCCAACACACACACACAAGAACATATACAACATAACAATGATCTGTGGTCTGAAAATCACAACTGAGCCACTAAGAAAAAGTGCCTCGTCGGGCCAGTGCCACATCAGAAGTATGCACAGAAACTCTGCAGAGCAGACTACAAATGCCTCAAATGTGGGTGAAACCACCCCCACAGCAACCTGCTCAAAACCCAGGACCAGACCAGCGAACTGCAGGGGTCCCCACCCGACAAACTACAGAGGCTGCAGTCACTACCCTAAGAATAAAACGGACAACAAAAGGAAACAGATCTCTCAACCCTGCCCACAGGCACCAGAGTCGATGGCTCCTAAGTTGCCTGACGCCCGACAAAAGACAACAAAATACCAGCTCTCACAAATGGAAAATACCAACAGTCTAGAAAGCCACCGTCGAAGCAGGACATATGCCAAAGTATCCCGCTCATCCAAAGATATCCAGCAGGACCAAATTCTTCCAAACATGACAAGTCATCACAACCTCATTGGCAACCATGCTTCAAGACCTCAGTAAGTCAAACCCCTCACCAAACTCCACAAAAAGATTTCTAAAAGAAACTCAAACCATCTTATCAATGCTTGTTAATGAACAAAACTAGATTACTCCCAGACTCACTACAGATCGCTGCTTGGAACGCCAATGGCCTAAAAAACAAGACTGTAGCTTCAAGAATTCTCTCACAGATACAACCCTGACATCATCCTAATTAATGAAGCTCATCTAAGACCTGCAAACAATCCAAAACTGAGAGGCTACGCACTATATAGAAATCACCGACTGGACTACAGAGGCGGTGGTACTGCCATATTTATCAGGAACAATGGAATACTCACTCACCCACCCCCAACTTCCAACCTAGAACTCACTGTTGTCGAAGTCCACACAAACTCAACTGGAAGGCTTAAAATCTACGCCGCCTAGAACTTCCCTGCTGAGACCCTGCTATTTTCTGACTTAGGCACGGCAATAAAGAAGCCATAATAGCAGCCACAGTATCCATCATTACCCACAAACAAAACCGTCTCCTGGAAGAAATCATGGACTTAATAAGGGAAAAACACAGACAAAGAAAAAGATATCACAACACTCGTGCTCCCCAGGACAAAACAGCCCTCAACAGATTAAACAAATCTATCCGAGAAGCTCTCCAGAACCACAGGAATCAACAATGGGACAACAAGCTCACTTCCATCTCCACAGCAGATCATTCCATATGGAAATTCCTAAACAACCTCAGGAACAAGCGCAAGCCCCTCCCCCTCTGCAAGCAGAACAGCACCTTGCATACACAGATGCTGACAAAGGCCGAAGCCATAGCAAGAAACCTAGAGAAACAATGCAGGCCTGCATATGAGAACCTAAACATCAGCCATTATACAAGATCCATCGTAAAGTTAGGTTCACAGTAAATGGTCCCGATGGCAGTCCAAGTCCTATAATGCCTACCTCACCTACCGAAATAATCGGCATCATCAACCATCTCAAGATATTATGTTTTTAATTTATGTATAATGTTTTAATTAAACCATGCAGAATTATAAATTAAATAAATGCATATTTAAGTGCATAGTTTGAGTTTTTTGCATATTTAAGAGCATATTTCAGATGTTTTAAATGTTTTAGTGTATACTTGGACGCAAATTTTGCACTTTTTTAAGACCTAAAAATCCGAGCCCTAGTTATTATTACTTGGGGAATTTTTCCCTAATCTGGGGAATTTCGAAAGATGTGAGTGGCTGACCTGCACACAATAGCTACCATACCTATATACAGGACCGGCGCATAGTATTTTTCTTGTGTGTGCGATTAATGTTCGGCGCTTTTCCATAAAAGTTTTTTTTTTTTTTTTTTTTTTTTTTTTTTTTTTTTAATAATGTGTGAATAAACGAACAGGAAATAAAAAACAATTGAAAACCGCTTTACATTATAATGTTACCTACGGATTAGATCTGCTTATACAAATTTTTTCAAGTTATATAGTAATATAAACTTAAGACATTTATTCAAATATTCTTTACATTAATTTTGCATTAATAAATAAATTAATTTTGAAGATTCAACGAAAACAGGTAAGAGAATTTTACAAGAATGTTTCGCATTGGACTCGAGAGTTCGCAGATTATTTTGTGTCGCTGACGCCGCCCTAACACTCCACTAATATAACAGGCTCGAATGTAGAGAAGAATGAGTGGTGGAGGCGGAGATCTGATTATGATCTTGAAGAGTGTGTCCTTCACGCAGCAGATTAGCAGTTCAATCGGAGTTTACTACTGTACCGTAGGTTCGTGCTCGATAAACAGAGCAGGTAAGACTTTTAGTTCTACTTTTAGTTCTAGCTTATTTTCATAAGCCTAGCCATGGATAAGTCCTTCGACGATCTCAATTTTCAGGAACTTTTGACGCTATTCAGGGATTTAGGCAACTTGCTACACAAAAAATGGCCAGATAAAATCGGAGCACACCAGATCCTTGAAGCGGAGACAGAGGATACCCATCCCTCTAAACTTCCTCACCCTTCACATGAAAACGCCTGCGAGCCAGCAATAACTACTGAAGACATCTCTCCTTCAAACTCCAGTAGCTTTCAGGAAGTTAAACGGAAGAAGAGAAAGAAAAAATCCCCTGCGACACATCCTGAAATAATACCTCAGACGTCGGAAACTACAGCTCCAATGGATACATCAGCGCTAGCTGATGAAAGAACAGGGACATTGACACAGCCCAAAGAGAGGATTCCGCCAGTAATCTTGAGAGCTAAAGAAAACTGGTCGTCACTTGCTGAGACGATGAAGAACAATAACATCAAGTTCTCATCAGCTAAAAATACCGACGATGGAGTCCGCATACAGCCCGAAGGAGAAACGGACTACCGCCAGCTCACCAGACTTATGGATGAACAGAAAGTCCCATATCACACCTACCAACTAAAAAGCGAAAAAAACCTTAAAGTAGTCATCAGAGGTCTGGCAGAAACCATAACTACTGATGAAATAGCTACGGACCTCAGATCACAAGGTCTTGAACCAATTAAGATCTCGCGCATGTACCGTGCAGACAAGCGCCCCATGCCTCTGGTCTTAGTGGAGATCAGTAAAGACCACAGAGCAATTTACGACCTTACTATAGTCTGCAACTTAGTCATCAAGACCGAACCACTCAGAAGAAAGGCATCCGCCGGTCAATGCCACCGCTGCCAAAAATTTGGGCATGCACAAAAGTTATGTAAAGCAGATTACAAGTGTGTAAAGTGTGGTGACAACCATCCCTCGCACACGTGCACAAAATCATCGTCTACACCTGCTAAATGTGCGAATTGTGGCGGCCCCCATCCAGCAAATTTTAAAGGCTGCTCAATTCACCCATCTAACCAACGGAAGACTAGAGCGGCGTTGGCTCCGCCCACTGAGATTCAAGACACGAAACCTTCGCCGGAAGTCACAGTGCGGAGTGTTCCCGCCGATAAAACATACGCTTCTGCGGTCTCTCCCCGGATTTTACCCGTAGCCTCGACAGATCACAATGAAAATTCTGCACAGATTCTTGCTGCCTCACTAGGGGAGATGCTAATAGCCTTTACCAAGATGAACCCCAGCCAAGCCGACACTAAGAAATTCCTCAGGAATGCTCAAGTCATCTTCTCCATGATCACCCAATGACATGCTCCTGCATCTCGATGCTGATATCCCAGATATTTCCACATTGCTTCGTAACACTACCGCTACTTTTTCACCTAAGCAGCTTCTCATTCAGGAGTTTTCTAAGCGCCCGAAAGCTGCACTACCTTTCGGCTCAGGCGCTTCCGCAATGCCCTAATCAGGGTGAGCCGAGTGCTCGCTAACCTTTAAAATAAGTCTTTTTCATACCGATGACGGGATCAGAATCCACGGGATTGACATCCATCAAGCCACAGAAGTTAACAGTTAACAGAAGAATGAGTTATCAGTAGTAAGCCGACTTTTAGGGCCGGATCACATGCATCCGATAAAATTAAAATTAGGATACGGCCCTTACACGGAACTCAACAATTAATCATAAGTTGCTACACAATAAATAACGGAAAAAACTCACGTAGAAAGATTATTTATTAGTATAATTTTCGCCTGTGTGTCAAAGGCATCATCAGTACATTAAGCTCAAAATTAAACATTTAACTGACAATTCCAAAAAGCGTCACCTAAGTAGCTGGTGTAAGATAACTTAAGAGGTCAATAACTTTCCTAAAAAAAAAAAAAAAAATTAGGTGGCGCTTTTTGGATTTGTCAGATATGTCTACTCACGGTTTACCTCTTTTAAAACTTAATCATAAGTTGATTTATGATACATAAAAAAATAAAGAACTATCTTAGGTATATTTTCGTAAATTTTAATAAAAAAATTACAGTGGTATAATCAAGTCCAGGATTCAATTTCAGAATTTATTTGTTCGTTTCCGGAAGATCTGAATTTTTACTCGGTTGGAATATTATGAAAAACCTTTAATGAATAATACCGAGAGATAAAAAGATGACATGATATATTTGAAAAGATACTACTAGTTTACTAGTTTCGTTGAATTGATCAACATCTTCAGGTATCACAATCAAAGAAGTATATAAAGAATTGCAGAGACTTAAAATTGTAATAACAGAACAAGTACAAAAAATCAGTAGTTTCAAAACAAAATGCGAGCTTGACTTCCAAACAAACGTATACTACGCGCTGTCGCGAGTGCGCCAGTACTGAACAGAGACAGTCAGAGAGATTAAAACTCAGGCTGTTGTTGATATGAGAAGAATCTAGAGAAATTTCCCTAGTTTCGACAATCTTTCTCTCGAGTTCATCATAGCACACATGGATGTTAGAAGTTTGAGCCCAGTTTACAATGTGTTGGAGGCCTTCGTCTGAGTTAGCTGAAAAGAGAACGTGGCTAGAGAGAGCGCTAGCTCTAGTCCTGTTATAAGGGATGTCTCGAAAATGTTCTTCCAAACGTAGAAGGATGGATTTAGCAGTCTGGCCATAGTATGGCTTTCCACAATCACACAAAATCTTGTACACTCCTGGAAACTGAGTTGGAAGATGTTTCTCTTTAGGTTTGCTAAGTATTGAACGAAGTTTTGGAAGCATAGTGAAGTAAGTTTTGAAGTTAAACTTCTTGAGAATCTTTGACAGTTTTGGTCAAATAGAGCTGATGTAAGGCAAAGAGATGAAGGCTCTTGGGAAGAGGGATCTTCAGAAGTAGTTGAGTGACTGGGGAAAGAAATTTGTCAATTTTCTTAGGAGAGAAATTTTTCTTAAAAAAACTTTTATTAATAATGGTTTCTTTCCTAAGAAAATTGACGAACAAGGATGCTAACCTCCTCCGTATGGAAGCAACTTTCACCATAAATAAAGCTAAACCTCTACCAGACAACATTTCTTACACTAAAAGAACAGCTATCAAGTCTTTAAAAGATAATAATAACACAGTTATTCTTCCGGCAGACAAAGGGAATCCGACTGTCATCTTAGACAAGTGTGATTACCATAATAAAATCTTGGAACTTTTAAACAGTGATACTTACTCAGAAATTAATAGTGACCCTACGATTGAACTACACAATAGAACTAATAATATATTAAAAAAACCCTTGCAGTTACAAAGAAACATTCGTCTTTCTCTTAGGTCACTTCATCCTTTAATCTCACGGCTGTATGGTCTCCCCAAGATTCACAAAACAAACTGCCCACTCAGACCTATAGTATCCCATCCCATCACTATCCCCCACAAAAATTTGGTATTATTTCCACCTTAGCTCAACGAGCCAAATCATTAATTACAGAAGAAACAGAAATTGAAAATGAACTCCTTTTTCTTAAAAAAAACTTTTATTAATAATGGTTTCTCTCCTAAGAAAATTGACAAATTTCTTTCCCCATCACTCAACTACTTCTGAAGATCCTTCTTCCCAAGAGCCTTCATCTCTTTGCCTTACATCAGCTCTATTTCACCAAAACTGTGAAAGATTCTGAAGAAGTCTAACTTCAAAACTTGCTTCACTACGATTCCAAAACTTCGTTCAATACGTAGCAAACCTAAAGAGAAACATCTTCCAACTCAGTTTCCAGGAGTGTACAAGATTTTGTGTGATTGTGGAAAGCCATACTATGGCCAGACTGCTAAATCCATCCTTCTACGTTTGGAAGAACATCTTCGAGACATCTCTTATAACAGGACTAGAGCTAGCGCTCTCTCTAGCCACGTTCTCTTTTCAGCTAACTCAGACGAAGGCCGCCAACACATTGTAAACTGGGCTCAAACTTCTAATATCCATGTGTGTTATGATGAACTCGAGAGAAAGATTGTCGAATCTAGGGAAATTTCTCTAGATTCTTCTTGTGTCAACAACAGCCGGGGTTTTAATCTCTCTGACTGCCTCTGTTCAGTACTGGCGCACTCGCGACAGCGCCTAGTATACATTTGTTTAGAACTCAAGCTCGCATTTTGTTTTCAAACACGCTACTGATTTTTTGAACTTGTTCTGTTATTACAATTTTAAGTCTCTGCAATTCTTTATATAATTCTTTGATTGTGATACCTGAAGATGTTGATGAATTCAACGAAACTAGTAAACTAGTAGTATCTTTTTAAATATATCATGTCATCTTTTTATCTCTTGGTATTAGTCATTAAAGGTTTTTCATATATATATAAATCAGCTAACGCCTATTCAGCTAGCTATCAGCTGACGCCTTTTATTCCCTAATAGGGAGTAGGCATAACGCATAACGCTACTGCAGGATGGGTGAAACACAAGTGGTTTCATATTCCCCTTTGTCTATAATGGAAGTTATTTGGGAAAGGTAGTTTTGTAAACAGTTAAGCTCGCCCTCTGGGGTCAGTTGTGTTAGCTATGATCAATTCGGAGTAGAATAGTCTTTGGTCTTTTGTATTTGTGGTACTCTGTTTCATTGTAATTGACAGCTTGTACGATCACAAGGTTTGAATCTGAATTTGACTTAACGAAGAATTTTTCTGCGAGATCACGAAGAAGGGAGGAGATGTATGGAATGCCGGTTTCTTGATGAATCTGTGAATTTCTGATAAACTATGGGGCGTGTAGGATCATCCTTAGACACGTATTTTGGATTCCTTGTAATTTTGAAATGTTTGATCATGAAGTGTGCCTCTATGCTGGTCAGGCGTAGGTAATAAATACACGTATGACCATCTGGTAAAGTGTAATTTATTATGTAAGTTCAGTTTGCTCTTGCAGTTGATCATTGGGTTAAGACTTCCTAAGTTATTGCTGAACTATTACTTTGGAAGTCTTGGATCCAATGAGATTGATGTGCTTGTTAAAAAGGAGTTTCTTAGCCAGTAGTACCCCAAGATATTTGGTCTCTTATTGCCATGGGATCTTTTGACCAGCAAGCAAGATGTCTTCTTTAATGCAGACCTTTTTTCTAGAGAACAGCATGGCTGAGCTTTTGAGGGTGTTTTACTTGAATCCTCCAGTTGGTGGATCAATTTTGCAGAGCGTTTATACTTCCTTGGAGTCTAGTGATTGCCAATCGAGGGCTGAGAGACCTTGCTAGAATACCGATGTCATCGGCATAAAGGGCCGTAATGGTTGTTCTTGAATTAAGAGGGATGTCTGATATGTAAGTTGTGAACAGTATTGGGGTCAGAAGAGAACTGTGAGGTTTTCTAGTTGGAATTTTGCGCCTTTATGAAACAATTCCGTTAAGTTTTACATGCATGTACCTTTCTCTAATATATGGGTAAATAAGTTTCAATAGCTTAATTGAGATGTTGTTTTCAATAAGTTTGAAGATAAGGCCTTGATGCCAGACCTTATCAAGGCCTTGCCAACATCCAAAAACACAGCGGCAGTGTGAAGGTGCCAGTTAAAACAAAGGCTGATATTTTCTGTTAATCGGTGAATTTGTTGCACTGTGTTGTGAGCTTTGCGAAAATGAAATTGCTCATTTGGAATTATTTTACGTTTGTCCACTGCTAATTGTAGCCTTGTTAGGATGCCTTTTTTTGTTACTTTTCCGAGGCAGAAAAGAAGACGAATGGGCATGTAGCTTTGGGGGAGTTGTGGGTTATTACCAGGCTTTTTCAGAGGAATAATGTCTACAGTTTTCCAAGCTGTGGTAAAGTACTGGAATCTTAATATGGAATTGGTTATATTAACTAGAAAAATTATGGCCTTCCTTGGGCATAATTTTATTATTCTACTGGTGATCCGTCGGGACCAGGAGCCTTTTTATTCTTCAATTGGGATATAACATTGATTATTTCTGTTGGAGTAGTGCGGATGATGATTTCTGAATCATCCTTAGGCTGTCATAAGGCTTTTCTGACTTGAAGGTGAACTTTATAAATGAGATTAATATTTAAGTTTTCATAAGATGGACTGCATTGATTTTCCAGATTTTCAATTAGGACTTCTACTTTTTCTTCATCTGAGTGTGCGATTCCAAGTTTGGTCTTCATAGGGGGAAAAGGTTGTCTTTTGGTACGAAGACATTTTAGAAATTTCCACATGAAGTTATCTTCTGGATTCATTTCCGTAAGTTTAGATTCCCATTCGGAATTCCTGTGTTTCAGGAGCGCTTCTCGAACCTGTCTGTTCAAGTTCTTCAAGGTTGTTTTGTCCTGCGAGGCTCTAGTGTTGTGATATTGCTTTCTGGTTTTGTTTTTAACCCTGATCAGGTCCATTATCTCTCTCCCGGAATCCGACTGGACGCTTAGAAGACAGTGGTTTGTGTGATTGATGTTATTGTTGTGCTGATTTGTCTAATTAGGTTGGTCACAGCTAAGTCTATGGCTTCTTTTTTGCGAAAAACAGGAGGTGGGCCGATGTGGTCTGGGAGAACCTTAGCGAGCTTATCCCATGCTATAAAAGAATGTTTAGGAGAGATTTTGGGCGTACCCGAATTTTTGGCATTGTGACATTGTCCTGCCTACGCCTTCTTCCTTAGAGGCTCGGTTGTAATTTTCATCCTTCAAATATCTGTCACTTCATATATCCTTTTCTGTGTTTTGTTGATTTCGACCAACACCAGTCGTCTTGGCCTTCTATGATATTTCAGCATCCTGCTGACTTTGATTGGGGTCAGTCCTTCACTGATGAGGTCAGCAGTGATCTCATCAGTTGTGATGCCCTTAGTAACCCCTCTAAGCACCACTTTAAGATTTTTCTCGCTTGCTAGCGCGAAGGTATGGAAGGGCAATTTAGAGTTGTCCAGCATTTTCGTCATCTTACGATAATCTAAAACAGTAGTAGGATGAATCATTACACCCACCTTCATCAGTATTTCTTGCCCTGGAGAAATTGATGTTTTGTTCTCCTAGGGACCTTGAGACTGAAGTGCGCTTCTATTTATCTCGGACGATTACTGGAAGGACCTTTTCTTTTCTATCCTGCGTAACTTGGGTATCATGTGTTGCTACATCCTCTTCCATATCATCTTCAGATGTTCTACTTCTTTTATTTGATTGTTCCTCCTGGGAACAATCGTATTGTCATGGGGTCTTTGGAGGTGGAAAAGGTATGAAGTCTCCTTCAGTGTCCACATCATCTTCTTATGTGTCATTAACCTCAGTGAAGAAATTCAGACAGCCAGGATATTCTGTTTCAAATTTCTTTAAGGTGAATTTAAGAACGTCAAGTGTCAGATCTTTGTTTAAATTTCGAATGCCGTCCTTAATGTCTTTTATGTTCTCCATCATTGAACACCATATACTGTCAAAGAATATTCAGGTGACTTTAGATAATCCTGGAGACTATGGAGGGTCCAATGATAAATCCCGTACACACACACACACACACACACACACACACACACACACACACACACACACACACACACACACACACACACACACATTAGGGTTGCCACCTGTCCCGAATTTTAACAAAATTTTCAGCGTCCCGAATTACACCTAAGCGGGACAACATATACTTAAAATACAAATATTATTAAATCACTAATACCGGTACCAATCAATGTATTCAATCTTTTAATATTTTATGAGGTTAGAATTAGATATTCAACTTTGGCTTTTTCATTTTATACATTTAGAGGAGAGGAAGCCTTTCATATTCGATAAGTGTGTCCCTCTTTGGACTTAACAAAAGGTGGCAACCGAAACACACATATATATTTGTTTTTCTAAGACTTACATCTCTTGTAATAGTTTAAATATATGTAACAAAAAATTAATCTGATTTATTTATAAATACTGCCTATTTTCTCACTGGTATCTTTAACATTTTATATAAATATATATATATATATATATTATAGTTGATATATGACACAACATTTAGAACTGAAACTGAACAAATCAAACTTAAAGAACCAGGATTTGCCAATTGCAGAAAGATCGGAAATAAATACGGTGAACCGAGACAAATTCGATATGTCACATATAACTCGTTCAATTAATCTAACATCGGAAATTCCATTCATAAATTATGTTTTAACAAAACGACATTTTTTAATTAGCATGGAAGCTTACATGCGATTGTTAGCAGGAAATTAAGCACGAATGTGAAAAATGAAAAGAAAGATATGAACAAAATATAGACAGTACTAAAAAGGACGACATAGTTTATAATAAGACTTGGCCACCAAAACAAGTGTTATTCTTACTTTATTCATCCTATGCATAAATGAGATAAAAAAAAAACTCAGTAATGTAAATTTCTTTAAGAAACATTGCTTTGAGACAATGTGACTTAGCATTCTGTACTAGACCAATAAATATTGTGGACGTGGCTGTATCTACAGAACACATTCAATTAATAAGATGAAAACCAGGAAATCTTTCTTCTCGGTTTTCCATCCTACAACCGTTTGGAAATGGCTTCAACTTTGTTTCGTCGTGTCATCGATAGAATCACAACCGAAGAATAACGTGTTGAATATGAATGCGGATTAGCAAAAATAGTTGATTAACACCATTAAATTTATATTTCAAATAATTAGTGGCGTACGGTGGTTATCCTAGTCGTTGTACAATGGCAAGTTATTCATTAAATTTGTATGAATAACTTAGTGTAAAAGGTACAATATTTTTAGGAGGGAAGGCGGGATAGGAGAGGTGGGGGAGTGCTGCTAATGATATCAGATAACTTAATCAAGTTAGAGTTTGAGACCTATGATTGTAATAGTAGTAATAGTTTTTCATGTTGCAGAGAACTTGCGGCCATCTAGTGCGAGGTGGAATCTAACAAGATCAAATACATAGTAGGGTGTTGTTACAGATCTGGTGGATCGGTTCCTAGCGATGAAGAAATACATCACCAAATACAGACAATGCACGTGAAAAGAGTAATCTTAATAGTGGAATTTAATTATACAAATCATAATTGGATAGTAGTTAAATCTCATGAGAAGAATGAAATGAAATTTATTGAGCTGTTACGAGACAACTTCCTCATGCGACAGAAGGAATTCGAGGTTAAAGAGTGTTATATTTGGTTTTAGTGCCAGATGATGTTTCAGTTAAAGATGTAACTGTTTCACCGTCGGTTGGTGACAGTGACCATGCGGTACTCAGTTGGGAAGTAGCAAAGGTTATGAATGTTCCATTTGGAAAGAGTTACACGCTAAACTACAAAGCAAGAAACTATGACCAACTGAAGAGCATACTTAGTTCAGCGCAAAGTATGTCAGCTTGTGTGTGGGAAGTATATCAATAGTATTGGTCGATTGGTAGAGCCTCTGCTACTAATGGCTCAGTTAAGTAAGTTTGAGCGCGGTTAGTAGTTGGAAGGGAAACGTATCGTTCGATGCTGTTGGCACATTCTCCCTCCATGAGTCTTTGGACTCCCTGGAGGTGTCAAATAATAATAATAATAATAATACTTAAATGATGCAATATCAGAATATAGCCCGACAGTTCGAAGAATAAATAGGATAGGAATCAAATGGATGTGTAATCTTATTAAGCAATAGATTTGTAAGAAAAGGATGATGTGAAAAGAATGCCGTGTGTATAAGGATGATTTCCGTTACCAAAATTATAAGCAAGCAGGCCAGAAGAGTCACAATTGTTATACGGAAATCCAAGTCTAGTAGTATGAAAAGAAAGTGACTCTGCAGGATAAAGATAACCCAAGAATTCAATGCTGTTAGTAAAATAAAGAAGGAGTATGAAAGTATAACTGTACTGAACAGTAGCGCACTCAGAATTTAGTCTTGGGGGGGGGGGGGAGAGGAGTTGAGTAGACGATTTGAGAATACACATTACGCATCACATACGACCAATGACTGAGCATCTGAGCATCTTTTAGCAAATGTCCATTTGCTAAAAGCTATCAGCCTGGTGTATGCAACATTAATTCACTGCTACTTCACTAGATGAAGAAACGCGCGGGTGTATGTAGAGGAGGAGGTATTACAGCTGTTGCACAAATGAATAATAATTCAGTAATAGGTGCTGATGGGATATCAACATGGATGCTAAAAGAGTGTTCAGTTGAACTGGCTGTTCCTTTAGCCTATCCTATCCTTCTCATCCGTCCCATAGGACAGGTTGAGTCTCTTCCTAATGAGGGGTTACCGGCGAATTAATGCAACCGGTTCGCGACTCCTCTGCTGAATCCTCTAAGGGCGATATTCATGGCTGAAATCTGTGTGTGTGTGTGTGTGTGTGTTCATGGGGCCGGTTTGCCTGCTTGCGGGATGAAAATCCCCAGATAAACTGGTGGAAAAACCTTGCTGTCCACGCCCAAGACCGGCTAACTGGGCTATGGCTGAGGAATAATACCCTAAAGCTCCTCACGTCGTCGACGGGAATCGAACCTAGGACACTCCTTCCCCTGGTATATGGTTGCCAAGCTCATAGCCACTAGGCTAACTGCACAGACCAGGCTATATACTGTAATTTGAATCTCAGAACAGGGAAGATTCCGCAGGAGTGGAAAGAATACATGGTAATCCCATTGCCCGAAGGTATTTCAAAGGCCGATGCATCTAAGTGTCGAACAATCAGTATCTCAGGAGTTTTTGTGAAGATTTTGGAAAGGATGGTCAGGGCTTACATTCAAATACAGGTCGACAGAGATACTTTTGGGGTTTGCTAAAGCTATTGACAGAATAAAGCATGGAAGACTTTTGCAAAATTGGAGAATATGTTTTTGGATTAAAAAATTTTAGCGTGGATAAGAGGATGGCTGTCTGACAGATATCAAAAATTGGTATATGATGGATGTGTCTGCTAACTTTAAAGTGACCAGTAGTGCAGTAGTGTACCATAAGGATCGATATTTGTCAACTGTTATTCTCTGATGTTTCTCTTTATAATAATAATAATAATAATAATAATAATAATAAAGCAGGGTCTAGCTTTTTGGCATTGAAATTTGCTAAATTGGCTTCATGCCGTTTGAAGATTTGTAGACCTCAGTGTTTATATATCATTGGCTATGGAAGATCTTGAGGCGTCTATTATTAGAATACTACAGGGTTTTTCGAATGAGGGAGAGGAACGAAGAGTACCGTCTTCTACGAAGACATTACTCTTGATTCAGAGAAAGTCAGTGACATGTAGTTACTGACTTTCATGGAGAAATCTAAGGAGAGGAAGCCATCCACCATGACACAATGAATGACAAGTAAAGAAGTTGGCAATTGAATCACAGAACAAAGATGGTAGGCTCTTAATCAGGACTCCTCGGAAGCAGACACGATCGAATGTCTTTGAAATGTCGAGAGTGATATCATTTTTTTTTTCAAATCTTTTTATAGCCTGTGTCCAAAGTAGTGAGATAGGCTAGGTCAGCTAGAACCAAAGTGTGGAATCCATATTGATGAACGCTAATTCACTGTCAATTCACTAGGATGAAGAAGCTGGTTGTTGGTAATCTACTCCATCACTTTTGAAAGTACTGAGATGAGAGCAATGGGTTACTAGGTAGATCTTTCATTTTGTCTCTCTTTTTTGGAGTACAGTCTGGATGTAGGCTTGCTTCTATAACGTTGGGTAGATGCAGTAGAATATGATAGTTTATTTAGTTGATATAAGATGGGTGTTGTATTGAGGAATACCATTTGGACCATCAGTCATATTAGTATCAACACTAATCAGGGTTTTCCTGATGTTCTTCGCTTGTTCCAGTTAATCAGTAGACAAGTATATTGCATTTTATTCTTGTAAAGTATGCTTTGGAATCGTTGATAACTTTTTTTACACTGGATTCGGATTGTTGTATGCCTTTGGGAATGTTGTATGTCTCCAGCAAATGAGAAGTTAGAGTCTTTAATTTAAGCCATCGAACGTAAGCTGCATTTTTATGGACTGCAGAGGTGCTGTCTCAGTCATCGGCTTCGTTTGGAGTGAAGTATTTATCCAGTTGTCGTAGCTCTTTTATTATCACACCTTTCTAGTGGTTGGTCTTCTCAAAGTTCTTTTCTTGTTGATAACATATATCTGTCAGTCCATGGAAGACTAGAATTCTAGTTTATAGGACGTATACAATAGTACATTTTTGAACGCTTAATGTGGAGTCGATTAAATAATCTGGACACTCTTCAGAGACGAAATATGGAATGTTTTGAATTCACTTCAAGGCTCTGATAAGATATTCTGTGATTTCTCAATGGTCAGTTGAAATAATCTAGGGGTAAAAATATGGTGTAAGATATGCTTCATTGTATAATTAGACTTACAAAGGGCAGGACAGTATGACATTCAGAATTATTATTATTATTATTATTATTATTATTATTATTATTATTATTATTATTATTATTATGTGACACCTCCAGGGAGTCCAACGATTCATTGAGGGAGAGTGTGCCAACAGCATCGAACGATTGACACCCTTCCAATTACTAAACTCACTCCAACTTGCTTAACTTTTTGCGAGCCATTAGTAGCGTTTGTGAAGAGAATTTTCTAGATCTTCGCTGGTGATTAATCGCCATTTTTGATGTAACCTTCTGATTGGAAAATTTTAAAACTCCATTAGCCATTTCAGGATAGAGAAAAAACGTCTGCTTGACAGCATGATAGTAGCGATAACATCACACATAATCCTTAAACTTTTAACAAGAAATTTCTTTTTCATCCGTCAGATGACGAGTTGAGTCTCCGATGTGCAAATCTTTGCACATAGAAAATTGTCTTGCAGAAAATATATAAAAAAAGTTAAGGAAAATTAACAGCAGTATAAATTTAGAAAGAGTGTTTCAGGCCTCTAAAACATTGTAATTTTCTAAAGTTTGCATATGCATATAAAAGGTTTAAGCATTTTCCTTCCTCCTCAAAAAATAAAGTAAAATGTACAGCTCTCTGGCAATTTTCATTTTTCTCGTCACATGCTTAAAAGAAAACTATTGTAAATCCCAATTTTTCCCTTTTATAATTTTATATCTATATTTATATTTTATTAAAATATATGTAAAAAATAATAACAACACATGCTCACCACGAAAAAGAAACAACGAAGAATTTAGTTTGATGACGCTATTATGGTGCGACGCCAATAATTTGGTGGGGGTTTTTGAAATTTTAAAGTCACAATGCTGTTAATATGGCGCATGAAGTCATGATGTTTATTAGTGCAAGTCAGGTTTTTATTTACTTTTTACTGTTTTATTCTTTCACTCGCTGTTGTTCATAATTTTCTTATAAATTTTATGGAAATGGCAGAAAAGCGGCAGTTAGAAGTCGAGGAAAGCAATGGCAATAACTCTGACGATGAACAGATTGGTCCCTCAATATCCGAGGCTTATAAGCCTAAGAAGAGAAAAGTTCTGCAATATGAAAGTATGTATCTGAATAATATTCCATGTGCCGAAGAATATGAGAAAAGTTACATGCATCGCGACGTGATTGTGCACATTCTTGTGACAAAGACAGACTTCATAATTACCGCCAGCTGTGATGGACATATTAAGTTCTGGAAGAAAGATACTGAAGGTATTATATTTGTTAAGCATTTTAGAGCTCATGTAGGAAATGTACACGGAATCTGTTGCAACGTAACAGGGACGTTGTTGTGTTCGACATCTAACGATAAGTCTCTAAAAGTATTTGATGTTGTAAATTTTGATATGATAAACATGATGAAATTGCAGTATTTACCAGGATGTTGTGAATGGATACATCGGGCAGGAGATCCAATTACTGCTTTAGCTGTGTCAGATAGCGAGTCCTCGGCCATCTATATATATGATGGACGTGGCAATAGTACTCCACTTCATGTGTTGGACAAAGTACACACTGCCCCGGTTGTTTTGATGAAATTTAACTCAGTATTTGAAGTTATAGTCTCAACTGATAAAAATGGAATCCTAGAATATTGGTCAGGATTGAAACATGACTATGCATTTCCAAAAAATGTCTCTTTTGAATCTAAATTAGATACTGATTTATATGAATTTGCAAAATGTCACACATATCCAACAGGTTTATCATTTTCACCAAAAGGAGATCAGTTTGCAACGCTTTCTACAGATAGAAAAGTAAGGGTGTTTCGTTTCCGTACAGGAAAATTAATTCGTATATTTGATGAAAGTTTGCAACAGTTATCAGAGCTTCAGCAGTCTCGTCAGCAGCTACCAAATATGGAATTTGGTCGAAGAATGGCAGTAGAACGTGACCTGGAGAAAACTGAAGCTTTCCATTCAGCAAATATAACCTTTGATGAGAGTGGCTATTTTTTATTATATGCATCCATGTTAGGAATAAAAATAATTAATGTGTGGACAAACAAATGCATACGTGTTTTAGGAAAAAATGAAAATATTCGACCTTTACATATTGCGCTATATCAAGGAATTCCTAATAGACCAAAAGCAGCATTAACAATTGAGATGCAGGCATCAGAAAATCCTACTTTGGAAAGTATTTCTTCTGATCCTACTATATTTTGTACAGCATTCAAAAGAAATAGATTTTATTTGTTTAGCCGAAGGGAACCAGAAGATGCAAAGAGTGTTGATGCTGAAAGAGATGTGTTTAATGAAAAGCCTTCAAAAGAAGACATTATTGCAGCAACTGAAGCAGCAGGTCAACAACTTTTGTATAGTAATTGTATTATACATACAACCATGGGCGATGTGCATTGCAAATTATATTCCAAGGAATGTCCAAAGACTGTTGAAAATTTTTGTGTTCATAGCAAAAATGGATATTATAATGGACATATTTTTCATCGTGTTATTAAAGGTTTTATGATCCAGACAGGTGATCCATCTGGTACTGGGACAGGTGGAGAGTCCATATGGGGTGGAGAATTTGAAGATGAATTTCACTCCACTCTTCGTCATGACCGACCATACACTATGAGTATGGCTAATGCTGGATCAAACACAAATGGATCCCAGTTTTTCATCACAGTAATTCCTACTCCGTGGTTGGATAATAAGCACACTGTATTTGGTCGTGTTACCAAAGGCATGGAAGTTGCTCAGAATATTAGTAATGTAAAAACTAATCCAAAAACTGATAAACCTTATGATGATATTTGTATCATTAATATCACTCTAAAATGATGTACTAAATGAAATTTGTTCTGATTTATCAGAATTCTTTCATATTTGTTGAGTATACAGAAAATTTCATTTTTTTTTTTGTACATTTATTCATGTAAATTAAATGAATATTTTGAGATGCTTTAGACCTTCCCCATTCTTTTATAAAAATATGCTTTTTAAGTGTATATATCTACATGCTAGATACAATGACTTGGCTTAGAATGTTGAAATAAGGAAATTTGCAAATTTCTAAGAATGAGATTTTGAAAATAAATTGTATTAACTCAGTAACAGGAAGAAAAAATCGGAGCAGAGTAGGTTTAAATTGAATGATAACAATAGCTTTGAATCTAAAGGCAAAGGCAATTCCTATGATATGCAAAACACAATATATTTTTAATTTTATGACACTAAAATATAGACCAAAAAATCGAACAGAACTTAAAAAGACTGAAATTAGTATGAAACACAAATAAGAATTGGAGCATGTTGGTTGCAAAGAATTTTTGTCTCACATTTATTTGTATTTCATATGTATTATACTTAAATTCTCATCGTGGATATTTTTCTTCCAGTATATTTAACATCACTTGCATATCTCGACAAAATGAGATTTATTGGCTTGGGATAATTCTCTCCTCAATCTATCTTGGCATAAACATATAAATATTGCCTTCTCCACATCAAATTAGTACCTACCTCTGAATTACTCTTATTAATAAACAGATACCTACCTATGAAGTACTGTTATTAATGTCTGAATAGTCTGCATAATCAGCTATGCAAATTACAGATCCCTTCACTCAACATTTAGGGTTAACATCCCTGAGAGCTCCCAAAAATGCTTGACTTAAAAAGAGTAGCTAATTTGATTAATGACTTCATTCACAAATTCACTCCACTCTCTTTGATATGAATGTATAGTTTTTGCTGAACATATATTTCCATGATCCCTGTTTATCAGAATTGGTATCAGTAACGTCTCCCACTTGCAGCTGAATCTCTTGAAGCATACAGCTGCTATTTAACACCTGAAGGGTGTGTGTGTAGAAGTATCAGAAACAAAAGAAATGAAATTGTTGCATTGATTGAATTCATTCACTCAAAAATTGTTGGAATAAGTAAGACATGGTTGGATGAAGATGACATCCTATAGAAAGAGTTAAAAGGTGGAATGCTATTGATGATGGAAAAAGAGTTATGTCCATACAAGGTAGAGATGCATGGCAGGAATAGTGGCAGTGGTTTTGAGTCAATATGATATAAATTAGAGGTAAATAGAATGAAATGTTTAGTCAGATGTTGCTATAGACTTGGTAATGTGAAGGGTAGTGACCATGAAATGAATAAGTAAATAGGAAAAGGGTGATTTTAATTATCGCAATATAGACTGGGATGATGGGATAGCAACCGGAAGTAAAGAAAATTAGTTTCTTGAGTTTTTGAGGGACAACTACCTTAGGCAGTGTTTAACAGAGGGCACACAAGGATTGAGGGTCTTGGATTTGATCATCTCATCAGAAGATTTTATTATAAATGAGGTGTCAAATCATCCTCCAGTTGGTGACCATGAAGTGATTATCTGGGTGGTTGCCAGCCATTTGAGGACTTGAGGAAAGGTTATGTGTGGAACTACAAGGCTGGTGATTATGAGAAGCTCAGGACACAGTTGAAGGTGTAGCATAGAATCAGGAGTTGGGTGGAAAGGAGATCAGTGCTGCTTGAGTGATATTCAAGAACTAACTAGTAGAAGCAATGTCTAAATGTATTCCAAGGCTCAGAGGGTTAAATAAGGTAGGTTTGAAATGAATGAATGAAGAGATTAAGTATGCGATTCAGGAGGAAAAGGCATTATGGAGGCAGCATAAGAGGAGTGATAGTAACCAATTCTATGAGGATTACAGCGAATAGGCAAGGAGGGTAACACGCTAAAAAATCCTAGGGAGTTCTTTTGATATGTAGCCAGCAAAAAAAAGAGTGGTTATGGAAGGATAACACATTGATTGGAGAAAATGGTATGAGAACAACTGCTGTGGAGGATATAGTTGAGATATTTAATGAGCAGTTCATTAAAGGTCTTTCATTCTTGTGAATGTGACATCATGGAGAGTTTGAGAGCAGTGCATGATGAAGAGCATAGACTGACTGACTAAGTGAGCTAGGTATATTGGAATTGAGCAAACTTAATGTTAATAAGGCTATGAGACTTGATATATCACCAATTATTTTGAAGGAATGTGTCAGAGAGTTGACATTTGTCTTGACATATTTGTTTAATATGAGTCTTACACTGGGTCAAGTTCCAAAGGAGTGGAAGGAAGGCAAGATTATGCCGCTTCATAATGGAGGTGGCAGAGTAGAAATGAAGAATCAACTTATAGGCCATCTTTGTAGGGTGTTGTGGTTAAGTTGTTGGAGAATTTGGTGAGGAATCCAGAATTTGATTGAAAACAATAGTATTATCTTTGATCGACAGCATGGATTTGCTAAAGTAGGTCACATTTCAGTAACATAATTACCTACTAATAAGGTGACTACTGCATTGAACAACAGAGATAAATGCACAGTAGTATACTTTGATTTTGCAGAGGCTTTTGATAAATTACATGATAAGTTGATATCAAACTAAAGTGGATGGAGTTGAATATTACACTAGTGCATTGGATCGGATATTGGCTGTCTAATAGGTATCAACAAGTTGTGTATGGGGAAGCAATATCCCAGAAGAGGAAAGTCACTAGTGGTGTGCCTCAGCGATCTGTTTTAGGGCTATTTCTGTTTAACTTGTATGTTAATGATATTGAGGAAAAATTAAATGGGGACATTTGGTTGTTTCCACATTATGCAAAGTTGGATGAACTATGAGGACTAGAGCAAATGATGTGGCCTTAAAAGAAAACGAATAGACTGAGCGAATTAGCACAGGAATGGAGATGCCAGTTCAGTGTTGCAAAATGTATCATCATCAAATTCCTGATATATACCCTCAAGGGGTGTACAGGATATGATAGTACTACATAAAAATTACATCATTAACAACTTCCTATCTACAATTTTCCTCGAAATCAGTCTGTTACCTGTCAAGACTCCTCCAACATTATCAGATCTTATATTTCTATCTTCTAAGGCACTTTTTACTGCATCAATCCGCCTATATCTTGGTCTACATCTGAGTCTTTTTCCTACCAACCTGGCAGAGAACACTTGCTTTGCTAATCTTTTCTCTCCCATACCACCTGAGATTAGTTCTGCTAACACATTCCTGGATGCTGACAATGTTAAGTTCTTTCCTAATATCCTTGTTTTTAATATGATATTGCCATTGATGCCATTGTTCGTGCCCTTAATCTTTCTCAGGACTCGCATGTCTGCGGTCTCTAGTCTTTGGTAAAGTGTTTTACTTCTGACCCAGCTCTCAGATCCACATACAGCTAATTTAGTATTTTGGTTAATTTCTCTCTTATTCCATATAAAGCATACCAGCTTTATTGATTCTGTTGTCTATTTCCATATTAATTTACCATCTTCACTAAAAATCATGCCTAAGTAGCTGAAATGTTTTACTTGTTCTATTTGTTCCCCATTCACAATGCAGTTGATATTTTCAGTGTTTCTGCCTATTTTAATTGTCTTTGTCTTTTTAATCTGACCTTCATACCATATCTATTACAACAGTTATTCAATTTAGTGAGGGAATCTTGCAAACTTGTAGCGGATTTATTTAGAAGTATAACATCATCTGCATAAAGCAAAGAGCTGAGATTAACATCTCGAATTTTGATATCAGGTTTAATACCACTTTCCTTCATAATGTGATCCATATAGATAATGAATAAGAGAGCAGATAAAGTACATCCTTGTCTGACACCAGATTTAACATTAAACAACATTTCTGTACTTCAATTCTAGCTGCTGACTTACAACTCAATTACAGACTAAGTATTGCTTGATATAATGCCTTGAGTGCTTGATATAATAGCTTCTCTCTTGGCACCTTGTCATATTCCTTTTCCAGATCTACAAAACTTAAATAGAGATCTTTGTTATATTCCCAGGATTTCTCAACTATCTGTCGTAAAGTGAAAATCTGATCCTGACAGCCTCTATTTGGCTTCAATCCAGCTTCTCTTCCACAATCCTTCTCAACTGTTTCTCAAGTATACTTGCATATATCTTACCGGGAACACTCCGTAGAGAAATACCTCTGTAATTCTCACATTCAGTTTTATTTCCTTTTTATATATGGTACAATGAGAGTTCTACTCCAATCATCTGGAATTTGTCCCTCTGTCCAGGCCTTCTGAACTATGCAGTTCAGCAACTGTAAGACTTTTATACCTCCATACATGAGCATTTCTGGCCGAATATCATCCACTCCTGCTGCCTTTACACATTTCAGACTTTTGATGGCTTTTTCTACTTCAAGTATGGATATGTATTCCAGACTGCATGCCTGGTCAGTGTTTTTTACCACTGTGCTGTCATCACTGCCTGTTCCATTTTGCAATTTTTCGAAGTAATTACTCCATACTTCAAGGATATTTTTGAATCCATCTCTAATTCCTTTTATAGCACCCTTTCATCCATTTCTGAGCTTCTTCAACAACCTCCAGAATATCTTGCCACCTTCTTGATATTTATTTTCTATGTTCTTACCAAAATCTTCCCATGACTTTTGTTTAGCTAGTTTTACACAGTGTTTAGCTTTCTTACATTTGTCTCTGCATTCTCTAAGAGCATAAGCTGACTTATTTGCCAGGAACTTTTGGTATGCTTTCTTCTTTTCCTTCACTGCCTCTTTAACTTCCTGTGTCCACCATGGAGTTCTGATTTTTCTATCCTTACAGACAACCTCACCACATGCCTCTCTGGCTGAATCAATGAATGTTTTCTTCAGAGTTTGCCACTGAATATCCAAGGTTTGATTCCTGTTCTCACACTCTTTTATTTTTTCTTGAATAATGTTGGTGTATTTTAGTCTACAGTTCACATCTGAGAGCTGCTCAACTTTTATTCTCTTTAGAACTTTCTTACATCGTCTTCTTTTCGGTATGAAATTCAGTTTTATCCCGCACAAGACTAAATGGTGATCACTTCCAATTTCAAATTCTCTGTACACTCTGGTGGCCTGCACCAGGGAGAAAACATCACTATCAACAATAACATAGTCAATGAGACTTTTCTTATTCCTTGCCTCTTCTCTCCATGTGAATTTGTGTACATTTTTATGTTGGAACATTGTGTTAGTAATAACTAGTCCATGTCCTGATCAGAAATACAACAGGTATTTGCCATTATTATTAGCTTTGCTCTTTTCTCCAAATTTTCCCAATATGTCTGACAAGCATTTCCTACTCTGTTATTTGGATCCCCAACAAGGACCAACTTTTCCTTTTTCATTGCATCAGTTGCTTTCTCTAAACCCTCAAAAAATTCCTCGACTTCTACCACAGCAGAACCTTCTGTGGGACCATAGGCACAAATAAGTCTCATTGTCTAGTTCCCCATTCTCATATTTGCCCACATCACTCTACTTGAGACTGCCTGCCATTCAAGAAGATTAGCCTCATATTTAGTGTTGAATACTATGGCTACTCCTTCTTTTCCTTGATTGTCATTGCCTGAATGTAACATTTTGTATTTATTGCTCAGAAAGATCTGACCAGTTTTTGCCTTTCAGTCACCCCTATTATGTTGATGATTATCCAGAAAGATATCACCAGTTTTTGCCTTTTTTGTTTCGTCACCCCTATTATGTCGATCTGGTACTTATCCAATTCCTCAGCTAGCTCCATTTCTTTGCCATTCAGTCTTCTTATGTTGATAGTACCAATCTTGAACTCTTGTGATGGGTGGGGTTTAGGATTTGCTCCAGTAGCTGACTTTTCACTGTTTTCCCTGGCGAAAACAATGGGGGCCTTGTTTAACTGGGCGATGCCCCAGCCGGCATGAAATTCTGTCATGTTGTACCATTATTTTTTTTATTTTGGTTTAAGCCAATAAGAATACAATTTGGTCGGCTAAATCCCAAATTGCCAGCCCATCCTTGTTCGTTCAGTATCCAGGTAGATACCTAACAGGGTGCACCACGAGAAGGTGAGGATTGGACATTAGGTCAGAAGCACTGATCAGTTTTCTGCACTCCTTTAAAGGCTATGTGGAGGTCTCCTCTCAGTTATATAGCTTGGACCCTTAAGCACCCCTATTGCAAAATGTAAGGTATTAAAATTTGGAAAACAAATATGGGATGTAGAATTTACTCTTGGTAGGTTTCTATTGCTGCATGTGGAAGAAATGAGAGCTATTGGGGTGATAGTGGGTAACGATCTAAAATTTTGGAGACATATCCAAAATTGTGAGGGTGACACAATGAATTCTAGCACTGATGCAGAGCACACTGACTTGTAGAAGTAAGGAGATTCTGTTTCCGTTGTTTAAGGCCTTGATTAGGCTGCATATGGACTACTGTGCACAGATTCGGTCACCTGATTTTCAAAAGGATGAAGACATATTGGAAAGAGTCCAGAAGATTGACTAAGGTAGTTTTTGATCTCTGAAATGGTATATATGAAGAAAGTTTGAGAAGAAACAATTTACAGAGTCTAGTGGATAGGAGGAAGAGGGATTTGCTTGTACATCTATATATGATAGATATGTACAAGTTGGTAAAGTGTTGTTATAGGATTAATGTTAAAGAAGTTTTTCATAAAATGGAGGGAGAACAAGTTGTCGTCCCTGGAAGTTGTATGGCGGATGGTGAGCAAGGGATGAGAAGTAGGTTTTTTTGCATGGAAAGTTGTGAATGATTGGAATGCATTGCCTGAGAATGTGGTATCTGCAGAGAATTTGAATGTGTTTAAGGTATGGCATGATGAGCTGTGTGTATGAACAAGGGACGTCCTTGATGAGTCTGACTCCATGGGGATCATAGGATAATAATAATATCTGCAGGTTTTCAAATCTAATGTTTTTTTCTTTCTCTTCAGCTTTCTGTCTGTCATGTATATGTTGAACAACTCTTGCACATGGGATTACCTTAAAAAAAAGTTTGTGTTTGGAATGAGTAAATTTAATTTAACATGGTTTAATAAATTAATTTATAAAGCCTACCTTATCAAAAAAAAAGTATGCATAATCATCTTCTAAAGGCATGTTTTATTATTATTGCATGTACACCTGCATGGAGTCATCGTGGGAGATGCAAACTATCCACACAGTATCCATCATACATCTTGAGCCATTAATAGATATAGCACTCACAGCTGACTCTGGCATCCCATTGCATTCATTCACTCTATTCTCCAAGCCAGAAATCTAGTATTCACACCCATTGTAACCACATTCCTATTTTTTTTTTTCTTTATTGCATTAAAAAGTAATTAGATTAAATAAGTTCATGGGTAGATTAATGATTAATTTATTTCAGAATTGCTTAGCAATACACTTAATTCATATATCCATGTATGCAGATATATAATCATAAATGTACATCTTTATATTAATAAGAAATAATGGGTTTCAAATCCAATCTGGTTTTCTCAAAAAAAAGTGGAGGAATTGGATATTCCATAAGACATCTGGGGATTTCATCCATATAGAGACCAGTATATAGTAAGATTGGCTGTTTGCATTTTAAACTTATATTAATGAAATAAAATGGATAAAAAAATGGATTATTAGAAAAAGTTTATTAAAGATTGAACAGTTAATATTTTCTAATGTAACAATAGCCTTTTCAGAGTGAACACTTTATCAGCACATAGTCAATGAATATTTTATTTATTTATTATTTATTTTATTTTATTTTTGTGGGGTGTGGAGCAGAAGTGCTTTGACCAATATAATTGTTTATTTGATTTGAATGTTCATCAATTGTTTGCTTGGTTACTGTGTTTTCACTAATAATGGTCACATTATATGTGACCATTATTAGTGGAAGAAATAATCATAATAAACTTAAGTATAAAGAGCTAATAAGCTTCATTTCGGCAATGAAAACATTACTTAAATTAAGGGGATATTAAATCCCACATAGTTTTAAAACCGAATAAGAAACTCAAAGATTGAAATCAGAGAGTTTCTTGCCGAATATAGTAAACTATAAAGTATCGGCGACACTAGCATTAGCCAATGCAAGTGATCCTAGTACGTAGTACAATACCAGGGCAACTCGTTGCAAAGGTGGGGGAAAGTTCAGATTGCTATTCTTAGGTATTTTCCATAATGTAAAAACACATTTCCTAGGAAATGTATGCTGTTATTACATTATGGAGGGAGGTCACTACCCAGATCGGTTTCAGCCTTTTTTGAGGCTTCATCAGTGAGTACATAAGTTCTTTTCGCTATACACTTTGGTATTAGGTCTAGCTACTCACTGATGAATCCTCAAAAAAGGCTGAAATCGGTCTGGGTAGTGACCTCCCTCCATAATGTAATAACAGCATACATTTCCTAGGAAATGTGTTTTTACATTATGGAAAATACCTAAGAATAGCAATCTGAACTTCCCCCACCTTTGCAACGAGTTGCCCTGGTATTGTACTACGTACTAGGATCATTTTCCATAATGTGTTTTTACATTATGGAAAATACCTAAGAATAGCGATCTGAACTTCCCCCACCTTTGCAACGAGTTGCCCTGGTATTGTACTACGTACTAGGATCACTTGCATTGGCTAACGCTAGTGTCGCCGATACTTTATAGTTTACTATATTCGGCAAGAAACCTCTGATTTCAATCTTTGAGTTTCTTATTCGGTTTTAAAACTATGTGGGATTTAATATCCCCTTAATTTAAGTAATAATAAACTTAGTTTTCTAAAAAAAACTATGTTATAATGGGAACATTATAGTCATACTTTTTTGTATGTATTTGTAGTTATCTGATATATCTGGGACAACTAAACAACAACAAAAAGAAGACTTATTACTCACATGCATAGGTAGTAACCAACATAACACCCTGATGCTAGCACAAATCACAATATTCATTCTCTCTTTACCTAAATGTTTTAAAAGAACATGTAGAAGACATTATGCCTGGTACATATTATGTCTCCAATATATTTCATTCTATGTTATAAGGATATCCTGATGCCCTTTATTGCTGAAATGCAGTGATAAGACTGTAGGTATGTCATGACAAATTAAAATGTTCTGAATAAAATGTTTATTTTTTTCAGCCTGAACATAAATATGAGAACATGCATTAATATGTTTAAAATAAACTCTAGAGATCCCCCACTTTTGTCTGATGAAATCAGTGCTTGCAGATTGAGATGGCTTGAACTTGTGGAGAGGATGGCTTAACAAGCATTCAGGACGAGGCCTGATAGAAAGCAATAGAGAGAAGACTGTAACAGCACTGAGAGGATAACATCCAAAAAAGACTTAGTTAAGCTGGAAATCTTGGACTGGAATGGAAGAGCTCAAGACAGAAAAGAATGGAAGAAGTTGGTACTTGCAGCCAAGAGCCGTAGCAGTTCAGCAAGCTAAGGAAGTATGCTTAAATATGGTACTTTAAACCTATTAAATTTTAAGCATTTATTTTGGAAGAATTTTTTATTTTTTTTTATTTCACAAAAATCTACATAATGCATTGATAAAATTAGATCAGA
The DNA here is from genome assembly GCF_054136105.1 of Typopeltis vanoorti. NCBI lineage: Eukaryota > Metazoa > Arthropoda > Arachnida > Uropygi > Thelyphonidae > Typopeltis > Typopeltis vanoorti. The sequence continues at coordinate 99,008,661 of NC_143568.1, read as the reverse complement.
AAATCTCTGTTAATTTTGCATTCCTTGTGTAACCATTCAGTATTGCAGCCAGCATGATATCTGATTAATTATTTTGCACCATCTAATGCAGTGTCAGCTAATATCGAATGTAGTTTGGTTGGCTTACATTGAAATTGTCAGCCCATCTTTGTTTATTCAGCATCTGAGTAGACAGATGTCTTGTATCAGGGGAACACCATGCAGAGCTGAGGTGAGAATTGGAAATTTAAGAAGACTGTTGGTTCTCTCCATTCTTCATTGGCTCTGTGAAGGTTCTCCTCCTAATTATGTGGCTTCAATCATTAAGCAGTGGCCAACACTAAACATAGTTACTCTTATGATACACCTGGTCTTTTTTGGACCCAACATGCATGCATATTATGGCCCAGTGGTTGAGCTGATTGTTTTGGATTTACAGCTGAAGCAACTAAGGCTATGAGGCCAATGTATTATGTCCATAAATTGCCTGTGTTCTAGCTAGTTTGTCTGTTATATAGGATGTAAAACCCGGCTCTCTATATGCCAGTAATTGAGTAACAAATAATTAATTTAATAATGTATGTGCAAATAAAAGCTGATATAGTAATGCTCTTCGCAAATACCAACGTACAAGTCTCTTCAAGGAAGCAAAGAATTATTTGCTTGTTATTTATTTATTATAAGAGTTAGCCTGCTAGAACTTGCCAATCAGTTGTCTGGTATTTTAATTAGTTGAAAAGCTCTTCAAACTGGCCTATCATTACATAAAGTTTATATGCTGCCAAGTTTCTTAGTTGTGACAGATAACTGAACTCAACACGTTAGGGAACAAGATAAGATTCATGCAAATAATTTAAAAATGTTTAGATATATATTAAATATTGAAAAATGTAAAGTGGTATAATAAAGTTCTAATTTTTGGATCACATTCTTAACAAACATACTCCTGTTTTAATGAAAAATTTTAATGTACATTTAATAATACAAAATTTAGAGACAGCAGTCACTAGCACAAATTCACTCTATCACTGTTGAAGAAAAAAAAGGAGAAGAAGAAGTAAGCACTTTCTGTACTGCTTCTCAACTAATGAAAAGCAGTACAGAAATCATCAAATACTGACATGTACTCTCAAGGGGTGTACAGGATATGATAGTACCACATGAAAAACTTATTACATTACTAACTTCCTATCCACAATTTTCCTCCAAATCAATCTGTTACCTGTCAAGACTCCAACATTATCAGATCTTATAATAAATTTAGTTGAATCCTTTATCCAAGTGTACGCAAACAAAGTTTGCACCTGAAGTATCTTCAGGACTGAGGCAACTCGTGGTAAAGGTGGACCAAGCTCTCATTACTCCTTGTCTCAGTATCTCCCATAATGCAAAGCACATCTCCTTGCAGACATGTATAATGCTATGCATTAAGGGAAGGGCCACTACCCAGACCGGTTTCAACCTTTATTGAATGTTCAAGTACAGGTCAAACTCCAAAAACTCAGCGTTGTTCCCCTCAGTAACAGGTTCACCCTGCCACTGAGAAGAACTCTCAGAACCGGTTGGCTCTGCACTGTGACAGGCTCACCCCACCACCGAGCAGAGCCGCTCATTTGCTCATATCTCATCCGAGGGGTAACAGCAACAGCTGAGCCTCGGTTAAAACTTCATGGGCTACAGCATCGCCATTCATCACCCAAGCTTCCAACCGGTTTCGACCTTTATCGAGGTCTCGTCAGTGGGAGCCAGACCCAGAAGTGGTGATACTAAGGCAGAAGCAATGGAGAAGTCATATTTACCTTTACGAGTTGCCAATAAAGGTCAAAACTGGTCTGGGTAGTGGCTCTTCCCTTAATGCATAGCATTATACATGTCTGCAAGGAGATGTGCTTTGCATTATGGGAGATACTGAGACAAGGAGTGATGAGAGCTTTCCCACCTTAATCACGAGTTTGCCTCAGTCCTGAAGATACTTCAGGTGCAAACTTTGTTTGCTTATACTTGGATAAAGGATTAAACTAAATTTATTATAGTCTAACCAAGTGGGGGAGAAAAAACTTCCATCTTTCTCTAAATCCAGAGTAATTTAATAATAAGTTGGTTCGACAACTCGTATAGGTAAATATGACTTCTCCATTGCTTCTGCCTTAGTATCACCACTTCTGGATCTGGCTCTCACTGAATGAGACCTCATTAAAGGTTGAGACCGGTCTGGGTAGTGGCCCTTCCCTTAATGCATAGCATTATAAATGTCCGCAAGGAGATGTGCTTTGCATTATGGTAGATACTGAGACAAGGAGTGATGAGAGCTTGGTCCACCTCTACCACGAGTTGCCTCAGTCCTAAAGATACTTCAGGTCAAACTTTGTTTGCTTGCACTTGGATAAAGGATTAAACTAAATTTATTATAGTCTAACCTAGTGAGGGGAAAAAAACTTCCACCGTCTTTCTCTAAATCCAGAGTAATTTAATAATAAGGTGGTACACCTTTTGGCAACTCGTATAGGTAAATATGACTTCTGCATTGCTTCTGCCTTAGTATCACCACTTCTGGGTCTGGCTCCCACTGACGAGACCTCAATAAAGGTCGAAACCAGTTGGAAGCCTGGATGATGAATGGCAATGCTGTAGCCCATGAAGTTTTAACTGATGCTCAGCTGTTGCTGTCACCCAGGTCATGGATGTGTGTGTGTGTGTGGGGGGGGGGTAATGAATGGCAATGCTGTAGCCCATGAAGTTAAATGAGGCACAACTGTTGCTGTTACACCCTCAGATGAGATATGAACAAATGAGCGGTTCTGCTCGGGGGCGGGTGAGCCTGCCATGGTGTAGAGCCAACTGGTTCTAAGAGTTCTTCTCAGTGGCAGGGTTAGCCTGTTACTGAGGGGAACAATGCTGAGTTTTTGGAGTTTGACCTGTACTTGAACATTCAATAAAGGTCAAAACCGGTCTGGGTAGTGGCCCTTCCCTTAATGCATAGTATTATACATGTCTGCAAGGAGATGTGCTTTGCATTATGGAAGATACTGAGACAAGGAGTGATTAAAGCTTGGTCCACCTTTATCACGAGTTGCCTCAGTCCTGAAGATACTTCAGGCGTAAACTTTGGTTGCTTACACTTGGATAAAGTGACTTAGAAAACAGAAATTGTATTTCTGTTTTCTAAGTCACTTTTTACTGTACCATAAGTTAAAATTGGTTTGAACAGTGTCTTGTATATAGCTAATTTAGTATTTTGACTAATTTTTCTCTTAATCCATATAAATTTATTCAGTTGACATCCTACCATACCAGCTTTGTTGATTCTATTGTCTATTTCCATATTTAATTAACCATCTTCACCAAAAATTGTTGATATTTTCAATTCTTCTGCCTATTTTCATTGTCTTTGTCTTGTTATTGCTGACCTTCATACGAAATCTATTACACCAGTTATTCAATTTAGTCAGGGAATCTTAGACTTGTACTGGATTTATTTAAAAGTATAACATCATTTATATAAAGTAAAGAGCTGAGATTAACATCTCCAATGTTGATACCAGGTTTAATACCACCTTCCTTCATATAGACTGCATAAGGAAGGAAGTCTGCAAACTCCTGGATAGGAAAGAGGAAGATATGTACTTTGGAGAGTGTAATGATGAGTTTAATTTACAAACTGAATGTAAGTAGACTTGAAGATTAATTTTGTGAAATTTGGCAAGCTTTTAAGACAAACTTTTGACATTGGAATGGAGACTTGAAATTTTCTCTGAAGAACTAGAATGAAGGCTATTATTTATTATTCTGGAGATGATTCTGGGGCTGTAGCCATTAGAGAAAATAGTAGCTTTAATAAAAGACTGTTCTTTCTTTAATTAAGAGCATCAGTGGAGCATAAAATGTTTGCATGATGTACTAAAGTTTGATAATACCTTGGCTACTGAGATGGATGATGATGAGAAGAAGCATCAGTGTAACTCTCTGTACTTGTCTTCTTTCTGGATGCTCAAAACTACCATTAGGTTGCCTTTAGATGAGAACATCTGCTGTGACTGGCAGTGTGGACTACTCCACTACACACAGTCTCTTCTATCAGGTCATCCTAAAATTAATGTTGTTTTTATATTGTACTTGTTCAGACGTGTTTCAGCTTGTCTAAACATAAATTTTTAAAGCTTTATAAGTACCACCAAGCTGAGGCAGCCTTATTCTAAGCAATTCCATCTTGCAAGGACATCACAAGTTATTGTTTAAATAATCCTTTATTAATTTAGAGGTCGCTGAAGAGCGCATTATGCTTTATTAGTTCAAAAAAAGGCAACAATGCTGCTTACATTGTAAAAAATGTGCAAGACGTGTTTGGCGATAATGTTTTGAATGCATGTAAACTACTAGTGATGGTTCCAAAATTTTGACAAGGGGACTTTAACTTGAAAGACTCCCCTTGCTCTGAACCTCCTGTCTCTCTCAATAATGATATGATGGAAGCTGCTATTGCAAGAAATGCCAATGCGACTGTTGAAGATTTAGCAAAAGATCTTAATTCATCGACCATTTGCAAGAATTTGGAATGGTGTCTAAGCTCGGCAAGTGAGTTCCTAACGAACTGACAAACAACAGTCGAAGGGAGCGTGTCAACAGATCAGTGCTCTTCATTCTTGAGAGATTCAATCTCAGTGTTTGAGTTGTGTAGTCACCTGTGATGAAAAGTGGATACTTTACAAGAATGTTAAGTGCTGAAGTCAGTGGGTTCATTCAGGAAGAACAGGCTAACCTCAGCCAAAACAAGACCCCTCAGAAGGTTTTGTTTAGCATTTGGTGGGATATGGCTGGTATTATACACTTTGAACTCTTGCACAAACCAAACAATCACAGCTGAAATACACAGTGAACAACTCAAGCAATTGAATGAAAAACTGAAAGAGGTGTTCTCTGGTCAGTTGAAAGGGTGTTGTTTTTCACCATGATGATGCACACACACACACTCATAGTGCAAGAATCACCTGTACCAAGATTGAGGAACTCGGATGGGAAAAGCTTCCATATTCTCCTGCTCTTGCACCTTCAGATTACCACTTATTTCGAAGCTTGCAGCATTTCATTAATGAAAACAATACAGTACATTAGAGGCACTGAAATTGAGCCTATGTGATTTCTAGGCTCCAAACCTCCTGAATTCTATAGAAATGGCATTATGAAGCTTTCACAATGTTAGAAGAGCGTTACTCATTCAAACGAAGAATACATACTTGATTAAATTAGCAAGTGATTTATCTTTTATATAATTTCGAAACTTAATACTAAAAACGACATCACTTTTGGAATGAATTCTCCAACTGTCCACTAAGGCAACACACAACTCTGTCTGCACCATATACAGAAAGAAAACTAATAAAGGGAGATATAGTGATGCTTATTCTTATCATCATCATCCATCTGAGAAGTAGAGCATGATCAAAACTTTGGTACATCACACACACCTTATACTCTACTGATTCTGTTCTCAAAACAGAACTTGTATTACTACTATTTCCTTGACTAATGGCTATAACCCCCAGTATTATCTCCAAAATAATAGACATTTATTGAAACTTTCAGAAGGCCTAGTTTTGAAGAATTAGCCCTTCCTAATTTCTCTTCAGCAGAAATTTCATATGCCAACGGCTTGTCTGAGAAGCTTGCCAACTTTTATACCAGATTGACCTTCAAGTCTCCTTCCACATCAGTTTATAAATTCAATCATTATTATGCTTTCCAAAGGACACTTATCCTCCTTTTTCCTATCCAAGAATTTACAGAATTCCTTCCTTGTGCAGTCTCTCATATTATGGGCAGATGAGTCAGTTTCTCATATCATGGGCAGATGAGTCAGTCTGCTCATATGTTCAGAACACCAAGAGTATATCTTTCTCCATGATTCTGATAAATAGGTCTTGTCAGGCACATCTACTAGACACAGAATTCTGGAATAAGGTTAAAATGTTACACCAAAGCCATTTTACATTAGAAAGATTATACCAAGAAAGATGTGAAGCTCATATTCTTCAATCGAACCTCAACAGAAATGATTGTGTAAAACTTTCCTGGTTTGGGAAGTTATCCTATTCAGTATCCCTCACAACTGTTGAATAATTTATTATTTGATTATAATTTCACTGTCATTTCCTTGAATTCTAAGTTATAGATTGAAGTCTCCAGCATTTAACATCTTGTATCATAACAGTATAACATGTGCGATAATTTTCTTGTTATTGTTTTATTTTGTCTCTTTAGCTGTATGCACTGCAAATGGTCTTGAAACAAGACCAAAAATCCTGCTCTCATTAAATGATTTATTGGAAGCAAATTCTGTGTCTTAGTTACTTATTGTTATGTTCACCATTTACTTATGTAATTTACAATATAGCAGACATTTTCCACAAATGATTATCATTTGTGGAAAATGTCTGCACATGCTGTGGTGCCCATTAACAATTCTCTGGTTCACAGTTAACATCATGCTAAAGAAATAGAGATCAACAAGTGAGTCCAAGATATGAATAGCTAGACCAGGGGTGGCCAACTATGCATCCTTTTGGAGCCAAAATAATTCCAGTAAGACTTAGAAGAGCTGCAACCTTTGACTGATGTGATGATACAGGAGTGAGTGAGTGTGTGCATGGTGAAGTTGTAATGAGCTTGTAAGAACTGCTTTGACTAATTACACACCTAATTTTAAGGAGCTTACTAAGAAAATGGATACAAGGGAGGCTCTACTAGTAAACAAGTAACTGAAATTATTTTTTTCGACTTTAAAATTATTCTAATTGTTCAAAGTAAATTTCATTTAATGTTTCGAATTAAACAACTTTTTTATTGCAGTAATTTTTATTAACCCTGTTTTTTCTTTTTCTCTCATTTTTTTAAAAATTTTGTTCCTCTTTTTTGTTGAGTCCTCTTCTCTTTATTTTTCTGGTAGATCATGAAGAGTCATGTGACGCATGAATGCAAGCCACAATGTGTCCACCCCTGAGATAGACCTAACTTTCTAATTACAAGTATTTGTGTTAAGAGATGCAAACAGCCATAAACAATTCCATAACGTGTTTGCATATCATATCATAAATGCCAACCATAAAGCAATGGATAGATCAATAATAGTCGTTAATTTTTTTAACACTGTGCTTTAACAATAATGAATGTATGAAATTTCCATGAAGACTGCCACACACAACATCAGTGACATATATCCATGTTAAAACATTGAATTCATTATGATTATTATTATTATTATTATCCCAAGATGCCATTAGGTCTCATCACAAGAGGTTCTTTTGTCATACACAACAGCTCATCATACTGTACCTAAAATATATTCAGATTCTCTGTAGACATGATACTTTCAGGCAATGCATTCCAATTATTCAAAAATATCCATGCATAAACTTGCTTCTCACTCCCTTGCTCACACCTTCCTTATACGGCTTCCAGGGATGGCCTCTTGTTTTCCAACCATCTCCCACCATTTTATGAAAAACCTCTTCAACATTGATCCTATAACAATTCCTTACCAACTTGTACATGTCTATCATATCACCCTTCTTCTTCCTCCTATCCACTAGACTCTTCAAATTGCATCTTCTCAACCTTTCTTTATACTCAACATTCCAGAGACCAGAAAGTACCTTAGTCAATTAGAGCTGGACCCTTTCCAATATGTCTTCATCCTTTTGAAAACCAAGTGACCAAATCTGTGCTCAATAGTCTATATGAAGCCTAATTAAGGCCTTATACAACAGAACCAGAATCTCCTTTTAAAAGTTAGTATCCTCCACATCATTGTTAGAATACATTGTGTCATCCTCATAATTCTGGATATGTGTCTCCCTAAATTTTAGATCCTTATTCACTATTACCCCAGTATCTCTTATTTCATCCACCTCCAGCAATAGAAACCTACCAAGAGTAAATTTTAAATCCCATCTTTGTTTTCCAAATTTTAATACTTTATATTTTGCAACATTGAACTGGCATTCCCACTATTAGCTCATTCACTCAGTCTATCCAAGTCTTCTTTAATACCACAACATCTATTCTATTCCTCATCGTTCTTCCTAACTTTTTATCATCATCTACAAATAACTGCATATTTCCATTCAATTTTTCCCAATATTTTAACATAGAGGTACAGCAATGGTCCTAAAACAGACCACTGAGGCACAGCACCAATAACTTCCTTCTTCTGGAATATTGCTTCCTCACACACACAACTTACTGACATCTATCAGATAGCCAATCTTCAATTCAATGCTCCAATCTACTATCCACTCTAGTTTGATTATCAAATTATTCTGTGACAATCTACCAAAAGCTTTTGTAAAATCTCTGTCTACTACTATGTATCCATCTCCCTCATCGAATGCAGCTGTCCCCTTATTGTAATAAGCAAGTAAATTACTAAAACATGACCTTTAGCAAATCCATACTGTCCATCAAAGATAATACCACTGTTGTCAACCCAATTCTGGATCCTGGTTGTTACTAGCCTCTCCAACACTAACTACAACAACTGACACACAGATTGGCTTATAATTTAATGTTTGAGTTTTGTCACCTCCCTTATGAAGCAGTACAATCTTGCCTTCCTTCCATGCCTTTGGAACTTGACTCAGTGTAAGATTCATATTAAACAAATATGTCGAGGCAGATGTCAACTCCCCTGGCATATTCCTTCAAAATACCTGGTGATATATCATCAAGTTTGCTAAATTCCCCATATACCTCTTGCTCACTCAGTCTCTCCTCCTCCACTGCTCTCAAACTCTCCATAATGTTCCATTCACAAGGATGAAAGACCTTTACATCTGCTCATTAAATATCTCAACTATATGCGCAGCAGTTGTCCTTATGCTGTTTTCTCCAATTCTGGAGAAAATGTCCTACCATTTTTTTTTTCTTTGCTTCATTAGCTACTGCTGTTCATATCATACTGCACTTTTGGTACCCTCACCAACCGAGTCATCTCTAATGCCTTCTTTCTCTGTGCTACATGCTTAATCTCTTCATTGATTTCCACCTACTTATTTAACCTTCTGACTTTTGGAATACAATTAGACAATGCTTCTACTAGATAGTTCTTGAATATCATCCAAGTAGCATTGATCTCCTTTCTGCCCAACTCCTCATTCTATGCTACTGCTGGAAGCAGTCTCCTGAGCTTCTCATAATTACCAGCCTTGTAGTTCCACATGTACACCTTCTTCATTGGAAGTCCTCACATGGGTGGCAACTATCCAGATAATCACTGTATGGTCACTCTCACCAAATGGAAGGAGATTTGATACCTCATTTATAATGACATACTCTGATGAGGCGATCAAATCCAAGACCCTCAATCCTTGCATGTCCTCTGTTACATACTGCCTGAGGTAGTTATCCCTCAAAAACTCAAGAAATGCATTCTTTACTTTTGGTTGCTATCTTGTCATCCCAATCTACATTGCCATAATTAAAATCACCCTTTTCCTATTTGATTATACATTTCATGGTCACACTATCCTCCACATTACCAGATCTATAGTAACATGCAACTGTTTCTTTCTATTTACCTCTATTTCATACCATACTGCCTCAGAACCACTGCCACTATTTCTCGCGTGCATCTCTACCTTGTATGAAAACTCTTTTTCTATCATCAATAGCACTCCACCAATCTTTTTATCTTTTCTAACTTCATGAAAAGCATCATACTCTCTCATTTCTATTCCTGTCAGGATGTCATCCTCATTCAACCATGTCTCACTTATTCCAGTAATTTTTGGGTGAATAAACTCATGTAACCATTTCATTTCCGTTGTTTCTGATACTTGAAGCATTCGTATACAAACATAACAGCTCACTTCTGGATTTATATCAAGTTTCATTGATAGCACTTATTAGATGTGACTAATGAGAGTAAGGCACTGGTCTTATGGTATTCTAAGTTTGGGTACAATATCAAATGTTTCTTTGTCAGAAAATTAGGTACATTAGTTTAAAAGAAAGAACAATGCATAATGTGATGTTATATAACAGAAAAGTCATAAACAGACCTTTTCTGTGGATTGAGCAAGTCAAAATTAACTTTACAAGATATGCACTGATAATGAACAGTCTACCTTTAATCCTGGTCAATTATTTCATACCAAAAGTAATGAAAGTGTAGAATCTTATAGTGTGCAAGTAATGTTTTCATTGCTTTTCATTTACACACACACACACACACACAAAGCAGCCTGTGCTTGTTCATCCTCTGACTTTGAATTTGAAATGCAATACAATAATATATAAAAAACAAGATATTCGATTGCTGTGCAAGATTCATTTCAACTAACATAAGCAAAATAAGTATAATTTATTAAGTTGCTGCTGCTATTTCACTGGATTTCAAATCAGCATTAATTTATTAAATGAATTAGGAATGGTAATTTTTAAGATTAGTTTCAGCCCAACAACTATAAAGCTACTTTAATTCAGCCCTAAAGGTTGCCATGATACTTTGAATTCTTTCCACAGTCACCTGATTGTTAATGCCTTATATTCTGTGACAAGAGTTTTTGTGCATAAAGAATTTTAAAATCCAGCCAAATATCAGCAATGAACTTATCAACAGATTCCTTCTTTCTGCTTAACTACTTGTCCACAAATGACACTGTTGTGCTATAGGTTTTATAGTCTCTCGTGTGTGTGAGGGTTGATCTAAAATAAAAAATGAATAAACTTTATTTATTTTGTTCTTGTTGTGTTGTGAGGAAATACTATTAAATAATAAATATTTGCCAACACCCAAGCCTTTGTGCATGTTATAGTTCTAACAGACTGAGTTTGTGTGATGTTCTATGATTTTAAACATCATGAAACATTATGATCTAAAAAAGATTCAGACTTTTTCAAACTAGCACTCTATGTATAAGTATATGGAAACAGTGATGTGCAAGCGCAATTAATTCACAATAGTTTAAAATTTTAGTATTAAAAAGTTACAAAAAAAATGTGTATGCTGTGATTTTTCTGGATCTTGCAAAAGTATTTGATAGGTGATGACATGACAAACCAGTATTTAATTTGCAGTAAATGGATTCAGATATTAAGCTAGTGGACTGGATTGACAATTGGTTATCAAAATAATATCACAGAGTTATGTAGCATTCGAGGGGGAGCTTTATCAAGGACAGCCACAAATCAACTACAGAGCTCAGTACTGGGATCATTACTCTTTATCTTTTATATCAACGATAATGTCACTGGATTGCAAGGAAATATTCAGTTATTTGGGAATGATACAAAGCTAATAAGGAGAGGGTTAGTAATGATGCTACTGTAGTGGCTCTTTAGGATCTGGATAATTAGGAAAGGTGGGAAAATGAGTGAGGATGCAGTTTAATGTAGCTAAGGGCAAAATATGAACTTTAGGATCAACAGATGGAAGTCTATATGCACACCCTACTGGTGTATATGAAGTATAGGAGTCAAAGATCTGAGGTAATGGTAGACTATATCAGGACTGCATGTGATTGCAGTTTGCAATCACATGGCAAATGGTATCTTTTTCTGTATAAGTGTGAGAGTATTAGATTAAAAATTATTATACTAGTAGAATCTATGTAGAATCTATATATATAGAATGTATATGAGTATATATATATAATAATAAGCTAATGCCTTTTATTCTTGTATAGAGTAAACAAGGCTGTTTTAGCCCTATCTAACTTTTAGAGTGGGCAGTTCAGTTTCCATGGGTAGCCAATCAAAGACAGCTTCCCCAAGACTATCACTAATTATACATGGCCTCTGGGAAGAGAGGTGGCTGAGAAGTACCACCATCTCATGGTCCTTAATCCTAACACTATGTTTTTGCTGTCTGAAAATAGTGTGGGTTCTATGGTTGATTTTCTGGAGTTTATGGGATGAAAAACCTGAGTTTATGGGAGAAAAACCTGCTTGGCTGTGCCAGAGATCGACTAACTCAGGAACTGGTTGAAGATAGGCTTAGAAAAAGTTCCTCCACTCGGCAACTAGACTTGAACTGAAGTTTATCTTTGTGCAGAGGATGCAAGTGCCACTTCCACTGCACTACACAGGTCTGTGTGTATGTGTGTGTGTGTAAACATATATTTAAAAAATAAGAAATGCAGTTCTTAATGATAATTTCCCATATTATTATTATTACACCCTCCATGGAGTCAACAGACTCATTGTGGGAGGTTCATTCAACTGACAACATATTTATCATATAGAATCTTAAAATCCTTAACACTCCTTGCGTGGTAATGTGTTCCATTCACTGACCATTCTCCATGTAAAAAAATCGACTCCTCACATCCCTCTTCACTTCATGTTTACTTAACTTCCAGGGATGACCTCTGGTTCTTCCCCTTTCACCTTCTACTCTTTTTATAATCCCCTCTGGATTAATCTGATAAAATCCTCGCACTAACTTAAATGTCTCTATCATATCACCTCTCTTCTTCCTATCCACCAAACTCTGCAGTCCACATTTCTTCAACCTCTCTCCATAGTCATTCCAAAGTCATATCTAGTTCAATATAAAATTGGTGTTCAGAAATACATCTTGTGATGGAGCAGCTAGTTTGTCCAAAACAGGATACATTGTAGTTCAGGGAATTTGATCAAGTGCAACTGCTATTGCTCCATGTAGCAGTAATGAGTTCTTCCATATGTCACATCCAGAAAGAAGGTTTGGGCAGATGCATTTTCTGTTAAATGTTCTAAATAAAACTTGGCAAGAGTTTGAGATAGTGGAGAACCCATTGCAATTCTTTCTATTTATCTATAGAATTTGCCATTTCAGCTAAAATATCCAGAATTCATAACAAACTTAAAAAGATCTACAAGATTTGATAGGAATTTAGAAGACAGAAGTTCAAGCATTTCAATAAGAGGAATACTGGTGAAGAGTGAATTGATGTCAAAACTAACCAGTAGATCATTGGATTCAAGTTTTAGTTCTTTAATTCTTGATATGAAGTCATTGATATTTTTAATAAAAGAATTGGAATACCTGGTAAGAGGAATCAGGAGGGGTTAGAAAGGACCTTAGGAATTTTGTACATAGGATGTCATATTGAGTCAACAAATGGTCTAAGAGGGTATCCAGATTTATGTAGTTTGGGTAAACCATAAATCCTTTAGTGGTTTAGCATAATAATTTTTAAGTTTTTGAACAATATCTGGATCAAGAGAGATAATGTTATTTAGTAAAGTATTGAGCTTGTCAAGTTGACTGCTGGTGTGGTCCCTTCGACAGGAAATGTGGGTATTATGATCTCAGAGAAGAACATCCATTTTATGTTTTCATGTAGTGGCGTCTAGATCAACTGAAAGGATTAAACTAAGTATATAATTTCTTGGTATCTTTAATTTAAACTGCAACACTGCCTTTATATGCTCTTGTGATTGTGAAATTTTTGTTATTCTTTAAACTATTGGAGGGCCTTTAATTCTGAGAGAGGAGTGTTATGTGAGGAGTATAAATAGCCTTTGATCTCAGAGTGTAGTTTATTTCTATCTTCATGAGAAAGACAAGATATTGTGATAAGTATTTTGCAGAAAATCCAAGTAAGGGGAAACATTTTGGAACTACTGAAAACTTAATGTCTTCAGGCGAAAAGATTAAGCTTATCTTGTGCTAGAAGCAGATTTGAGAGATTGACAACCTATTTATTATAAGGAAGTTTGTTAAACATAGTAAATCTTTTTTAAAGATTTTCAAATTTATTGTGGAGATGATGAATAAGTTTTTGATAAGCTGAATTTCTGGCATGCTTTTAAATGCATATAACCGAACTGTGGATAGTTCGTAGTTTAAGAAGTGTCACCTCTAATATCAAATAAGTGTTAGTATTTTAATTTGTTTTAAAAAAGTAAAGTTGGTTCGATAGCATTTATTTATCTTTTAGCTATTTAGATTATATTTCTAATTAATTTATTTTGTATTAATGTTGCATATCATAATTTTAACATTTACTTTTAGGATACATTTTTAGATGTACTTTTCAGGTTACAAGAATAAACAGGGAATTTGATAAAAGTGATCAAGTTTTGATTCAGATTAAAAATGAATGTCACATTGAAAAGAAAGGAATGTGTACTATGTGACAGTTATGAAAAGAATGAAATATAGACTCAAATATACAAACATTATTATTATTATTATTACGTGACGCCTCCAAGGAGTCCAAAGACTCATCGAGGGAAGGCACCTAGTCTACAGCTCTCCGTCTCCACCACCCAATCTACCAACTACAGTGAACAGCCACTCACTACAATCCTCACCTACACCACCATATTCTGCCCACCACCACCACCAGTATTTTTTTTTTCTGTAAATTGCATGTGTACTCAAGCCGATTTGTCTATACATGGGATGAAAAACCCGAGTTTCTGGGAGAAAAAACCTTGCTACCTCCATATAAGATTGGCTAACTCAGTTGAAAACATCCATATAAAGATTCTTCTCGTCATGATGAGAATTGAATTTAGGCCTTTTTAAATTGAACATTTTTGAGGAAAAAGTTAGAGTTTGAAACAAGAACTAAATACAGGGACTGAATGATAAAATCTGAAGAACAGTGAGTGACTCAGCCAAGGAACCACATGGCAAAGTATTAATCTTTTACTGTGCTACTAGCACTTTTTTTTTTCTTGCTCTTGTATGGTGGTCTGCTTCTGCCTCTCAGCTTAGCAGCTAAGTTACAGTGCTTATTGGGATGTTTAGAGGCTATGATAATAAAGAGCAGCATAATTTAAGCATAGAATTATAATGTGAATGTACTGTAGGTGGACTAAGAGTTAAAGAATCCAAATACTGCTCTAGAGATCAAACATGAAATTTTAAAGTCTCTAAACACACTCAGTAAACAGCGTGGCAGTCTTACTCCAGATGTGAAATACATCTTGGAGAGTGGTGAATGATTGGAATAAGCTGCCAGAGTCTGTTGTGGGTGCCATGACTGTGAATGAGTTCAAGGCGAGCTGTGTGAATGTCGAATAGTTGTTCTTGATATGATGTTAGGGCCTCCCTCGATGAGTTTAAGGACTCCTTGGAGTTGCCCATAATAATAATAATCTAAACACATCACAATTATTCATCTCTACTGTGGGATTTGATTCTCCTACTAGAGGGGGAGAGAGCAAATGCACTATCTACTCAACCAACTAGGACAGATAATACATGAATAACTTTTATTATTATTATATGGGAATTGTGGTGAATAAAGTGGAGGTGAATAGTCTATTACAAAACCTCAATGTCAATACATCTGTGGGATTGGATATACCAGCTCCTGTCGTATGTGAAGCGGCTAAAGAATTGTCAGTGCCCTTTCGACCATTTTGTTTAATTTGAGTCTCTGGTCTGGGTTAGTCCCGAGGGGGTGGAGAGAGGGAAAAATAGTTCCGCTGCATAAAGGAGGTTCCAAGACTGCTGGAACCTCCTTTATGCAGAAAATGGGATACTGTATGGGGGATAGCATGGTTTTGTGCAGGGTAGATCATGCCTTAGTAACTTGCTCACTCACGTTATATAATAGTGACGGCTGAACTGGATAAGGGTTATGGGTTTACAGTGATTCTACTGGACCTTGCTAAGGCCTTTGACAGGATACCACATGGAATTTTAATCAGTAAACTGCAGCATATGGGGATGGATAGGAGGGTGGTTGATGGAGAGATATCAGAGAGTGGTTTATTCAAGAGTAGAGTCCAAAAGACGGCCTGTGAATAGTGGTGTGCCGCAGGGTTCTGTTCTTGGACCACTACGGTTCAATTTGTTCATTAACGATATAGGAAAGGATCTGAGAGGAAGTGTTCATTTGTTTGCTGATGATGCAAATTTGGGTAGAGCAATAGTGAGTGCACAGGATGTCAAAATTTTGCAGGATGATTTGGATAGTTTGGAGGTCTGGGCTAAGGAGAATGGATGTCAATTTAATGTGGCAAAGTGTAAGGTTATGCATTTTGGGTTGAAAAGATTACCAGCAGTATATCACATTGGTGGAACTGTACTCCAGGAGATTGACGAGGCCAGGGATTTGGGAGTGTTGGTGGATAGGGAGTTGAAGTTCAGGGGCCACATTGCAAAAGTGGCTAAATCAGCTCATCAAATCACTTGGTTGCTGAAAAATACTTTAATAAGCAGAGACAAACAGGTTATTGTTCCTCTATATAGAACCTTGATAAGACCCCATCTAGACTACTGTGCCCAGATATGGGCACCAGGGTTTCTTCTTGATGGGGAGGAGGTGGAGAGGATCCAGAGACGAGTGACCAAGATGATAGCAGGTCTATGGAATGAATCTTATGAGAACAGGTTGAAGATTTGTGGGTTGCAGAAATTGGTTGATAGGTAGAAAAGTGGTGATATGATTGAGACATTTAAATTACTGAAAGGTTTCTATAAGATTAATTCAGAAGATATTTTTGAGAATAGGATTGGTGGTGGGAGGACTAGGGGCCATACATGGAAGCTAGGCAAGAGTGTGGTTAGCAAGGGTGTTAGAGCTAGGTTTTTTACTTGGAGAGTGGTGAATGAGTGGAATAAGCTTCCAGAGTCTGTTGTGGGTGCCATGACTGTGAATGAGTTCAAGGCGAGGTATGATAGATACTGTGTGAATGTCGAATAGTTGTTCTTGACATGATGTTAGGGCCTCCCTCGATGAGTCTCTC
Organism: Typopeltis vanoorti; assembly: GCF_054136105.1. Lineage (NCBI taxonomy): Eukaryota > Metazoa > Arthropoda > Arachnida > Uropygi > Thelyphonidae > Typopeltis > Typopeltis vanoorti. The sequence goes on along the minus strand of NC_143568.1, from coordinate 98,991,996 downwards.
GACTCCTTGGAGTTGCCCGTAATAATAATAATAATTATTATTAACATCTGACCTCCATAGAGTCCAAGACTCATTGTGGTAGGTAAACACTATCACACACAAAAGTTCATCCAACCATGACTTAAACTGATTCAATGTGTCTTCATCAGGCATTGCTCATTGCATGAAGAGTGGTCGGTTCCACCAACTACTCTTCATGCAATGAACCTACTCTCCGCTCCTCTGAGATGTCAATCTGTTAAGGCTTTGCAGAATTGAATTATACTACTGTATATGCATTCAATGATCCTTTTATGTAAGTAAATAGTTTTATGCTAAAAAAAAACTTCCTTTTAACAAATTCTTACAGACTTTCACAATGAACAATCCAATTCTGAATCCTAGCCTTCACCAAACTCTCCAATACCTTCACCATAGCTCCAAACACATAGATTGACCTATAATTCTAAGAATCAGTGTCTTATCACACCCTTTGTGAAGTGGAATGATTTTACTCTCCTTTCACTCATTTTGGACTTATCCTGGTACAAGACTGGTTAAACAGGTATGCCAAGGCTGCTATTAACTTACTGAACATTCCATTAAGACATGAAGTGATATGTCATTGTGTCCTATTGCCTTATTAAAGGAATAGGACTCAATGACGTTTATATATTCCTCATATGTCTTCTACTCGCTCATCATCAGTCCCTCCTCTACCATTTGTGCACTCCAACTTCTCATGATGTCACACTTATAAAGATGAAGTACCCCAATAAATTGCTCATTGAACACCTCATTTCTATCCTTACCAAATCTATCATTTTTCCAATAACATTATCCTTCTACATCATACAACAGTAGATGATCGACTGTTATATCTGTGTTTCTAGTCATCGGTTTGGTGTTGTAATTATCAACACTTATTCACCAATAGAAGATAAGGATGATGTCAAAGATAATTTTATGAGGAACTAGAGAGGATATATGATTCTTTACCTGATCATTGTATGAAATTAATCATGGGCGATTTTAGCACTAAAATAGGAAAAGAAACAAGACACCGACAGTTGGCCTAGATAATCTGCACAACATCAGTAATGACAATGGGATTAGAGTGATTAATTTTGCATCTGTCAGAGGTCTTACAGTTAGTAGTATGTACTTTCCCAAAAGAAATATCCACAAAAAAACTTGAGTCTCCCCAGATCCAGATGGAAAGGTAAACAACCGAACAGTTCATGTAATGATAAATAATAGGTACAAGACCTGCATAAAAATGTCCATATCTACAGAGGAGCTGATGCAGATACTAATCATTATCTAATACTAGCACATTTCAGGCTAAATGTTGTCAAATGGAGAAATGTTAACCGAAACAGAGATACTAATCAATATAAAATTGAAAAATGTGAGGATGTAAACATACGAAGACAACATACAGAAAAGATAAAGCAGGAAATATAGTATTCAAACCATACTATATCTGAGAGAGACGCAAATAAATGAACTCAAATCAAAAATGTTATTACTCATTGTGCACAAGCTATCCTTCAAATAACAGAAAGAAAAACAAATGGTTCAATGATGTACGTAAAAAAAAACATTCTCTTGTTGTTGTTTTTTTAAAATATACTAAAAAAAACAAGAGAATTGAGTGGTTTGATTATGTTTGGAGAGTAGATGACCAGTTAATCAAACAAGCATTTACAAATAAAATTGACAAGAAAAGACCTACAGGAAGATCCCAAACATGATGGATGGGTGTGGTAATGATAGACTTAAGACAGTTGGATGAACAATTTACATCAGATGTAGCATATGACAAAAACCAATGGTAAAACCTAGTGCTGGTAATATTAGACCTAAATGGTCCATTAAGCTGAAAGAAGAACAACAACAGAACTCACTAGGATTTTTCTTGGTCTGAGTGGTTGCTGCTCATATTGTGTTTTGGTTATCCTTAATAAGCAAGTCCCCTTCCTAACCTGTTCTTTACAGTCTTTGTGCAACTGATTTATTACCATAACAGCTTAACACTTAAATTATTTAACCTACTGACCTTTGTGATACATTAATTGCTAACTGCAAAGAGGAGACGTGTCCATTTTTTTCAAAAATGACTTTATTGATATCTGTTACTACTAATTAAATTTGAAGAATACCACAGATTTTGAGAGCGATGGATTATAAACATATTTCACTCTAGAAAATGATTCAAGTATTTAAAAAAAATGAAAAATGTACAACAAATCAACTTATATACAATTTTTGGTTGTTTCTGTAAAGTTGGCAAAAATGGACACCTTCCCTTTCTGCAGTTAAATTAAAGATGCCAAGAAATTATATTCTTGTTTAATCCTTTATCCAAGTGTAAGTAAACAAAGTTTTTGCGTGAAGTATCTTCATGACTAGGCTGCCTGTATAAAGAGGCTAATGACTTCACATTTAATTGCCTTAGTATTCCATAATGTAAAGTGAGTATAATTCAATGCATTAGGGAAGGGCCATTACCCAGATCAGTTTGACCTTTATTGAAGTCTCATCAGTGGGAACCAGGTATAGAAGAGATAATAATAATGTCAAGTTATTAGCCTCTTTATACAAGTAGCCTAGCCATGAAGATACCTCACGCACAAACTTTGTTTTGTCTGGCAGAACCACTGCTGAGATTAATGGAATTTAATGAGTCATAAGATCGTTCAGGTTATAACCAAGTGATTTCGACAACTTGCTTTCATCCAGAGTATTTTAATAATAAAATATTACACCTTTCCCTTACTACATTTCTAGCCTGGTTGGCCAAGTGGTTAGCGTATCCACTCTCCAGCCAAAAGGTTGCAGGTTCGAATCCCACCGTGAGCATGGATGTTTGTGATTGTTTGTGAAAATACTAATGGTGGGGGTCGGTGGGATATGGTGCTGGTGTAGTTACGATTCGTGGTAGTTGGTGGATTGAGTGGTGGAGATGGAGAGTTGTGGAGTAGGTGCCCTCCCTCAATGAGTCTTTGGACTACCTGGAGGTGTCAGGTAATAATAATATATATGGGAAATATACAGTATAACTTCTACATGACTTTAACCTTAGTATCTCTTCTGGGTCTGGCTCCCACTGGTGGTGTGTCCCACTGCTGAAGTGGTTTGATTACTGCAACCATTGGATGCTTGCCTATGGTTTGGCATCAACTGAGGATGGGTGATCTGAAGGCTCATCCTAGTTTTTTGAGAAGGTATGCACTTAAAAAATTTTCCACTGATGTGTATCATGGCCCTTCAGTGGATGCCCTGTCCTGGGAGATGAGTGGTTCTGGCTGGCAGCTTGTGGAGGTTGATGCTTAAGTGGTAGGTTTTTTCCTGTCATTGAGTGGAGCTGAGGTCTTTACATGTTTTGTCTGGCAGAACCACTGCTGAGATTAATAGAATTTAATAAGTCATAAGATCCTTCAGGTTTATTCATTGAGGTTAGAGCAATCTGAAAGATCACCTAGTTTTTGAAGACCCTTTATATATACAAAGGTCTGGTTAGTGGCCCTTCTCTAATGCATGGGATTATACTTACCTGAAAGGATGTGTGCTTTGCATTATGGGATTAAGGCAATTAATGTGAAGTCATTAGTCCTTTATACAAGTATCCTAGTCAAGATACTTTATGCATAAATGTTTGCTTTTGCTTACGCTTAGATAAAAAAACATTAAACAAGAATATAATTTCTTGGCATCTTTAATTTAATTCATAACCAAGTGAAAAAACTCAGCAAATTTCTGTAGTGATTCACATTCAGACACTGCACAGTGAGAATATGTGTGACCAAGAGTCATCTCATGGTCACTCTCATGAAATGGAAGGCGATTCAACAATCATTCACAGTTATATCCTCTGATGAGATGATCAGATCTGAGACTTGATCTTGATGTACTCTCCAGTGCATACTGCCTAAATTAGTGGTCCCTCAAAAGCTCAAGGAATCCATTCTCTTAATTCCCATATCCAATCTCTTTATTCTAATCTACAATGCCATAATTAAAATCACCGATAATGATAGCTCTTTTCTTGTGTTGAACTCTGAATGATCTTGTGACTTCGTTTCAAGAGATCATACAGATTTCAACAAGTATACACCTTTACATATTAAATTGTTCACATCAGAAAATACTTGCATTTTGGTAAAAATACAGATAATATAGTGTTTAAAATGTAAAATATTAAAGTATATAAAATACAACATTTAGAAAGAATCAATTTAGAAAATTATAAAGGTGTATAACAGATTTGGGAGTGTATTGTATTATTTAGAGTTTTTTTATGAAATTATAAATCAGGATTCAGTATTGTAAGGTGTAACTAAATTTTGCTTAAGTATTCCACTGGTCTAATTGTAAGTATGGGTCCAAAGGTTTGGTACGGTCAGTGTAAGTGCCTGAGGATGTGGGATACAAGGAGTAGGTGCATATGACAACAGTCACGTGATTTCCTGCTGTAGAAAAAAAGTGCTAACATCATTCAGAGTACAAGACTAACATAGCGTCGCACAAGGTGTTTCAGGAAAGGATAGGGGGCGCTATGTGGAGAAAATATAAGGTGTTGCACGAGGAAGAACAAGGCTTTTTTTCCCGGGATCTCGTGGTCGAGAGGAGAAAGTCCAGGTAGCTGGTTCCAGGCTGAACTGCAGGCGAGGATGCGTGGCAGCAGGAGATTTGAATTGGAGAGTTCCTGAATCTACAGATGGAGTTTCCAGCGCGACGCAGCCACTGCTTTCATTATAAGCGGGTGCTGAGTTACTGAAGTTCCCGTGAAGTCCTCAGATAACGAAGATAGCCAAAGGGCGTATCGAGGACAGCCACGTTGCAGATACATGACTCCGCACGTCGTCCAGAACAAAGAAACAAGCCTCAGGTGTTCTTTCACGATAGTACCAGAGCCAGCAGACCCATTCAAATCCCCATGTGAAGGTAATGTAAAAGTTTCATTATTTATCACGGAAGCCCGTGAGTGAATGAAGAAATTGTAATACAAGAGACTAAAATAGGCAAAACTATATAGACTGGTGACTTTCAAGGAATTGTTCTATTAGGCATAAGCCTGAATTCGAAGTTATTAAGAGGAGTCTCATAAAGTACAGAGACAGAAAGTGTTATGTGTGAAATGTATTAGATGACATAAGTATAAGCAGTTTGCCAAAGCGAGATTTTATTGGTTCTGCGATAACCCGGAATGAAACTAGTATTCTTGTTTGATATTAATGTAAGATTGCAATCTTTGGCAGTGTGAGTTTTTGTAATTAATTAATGTATTCATATTGTAGAATAAACATGTATTCTTTTTATAAACTGAGTCTTGCCTGATTTAAGAGTGTCAACTCGCCACTCTATAAATTATACTTGTGGCAGGAGGGTAGAGTTAAAGTGAAATATTTAGGCCACGACTGACCAGGAGAGTTAACGGGTAGTTACAAATCTGGATATTGGAAGTATTATAATTTATTATCATAGGGCATAAGCTGGTGCAGTCATTAAACTAAATAAATGTGTTTATGCCTGAAAAGGAGATAGAGCCAAAATCCAGGGTTGGGCTTAGAGTAAATTGGTTTGTGAAGTTGAAAGGTGCGTAATTAAGCTAATTTGCATAAATAATGATGCAACACTTGTTCACACTAAATCAAAACAATTTGTCACTACCCCTTCATTCCCCCAGCCTATAGCAATACCCAGCTAAACATCTCATCATGTGTGTACCTCCACTTCACACCACACTGCCTCAAAACTACTGCCACTATTTCTTATCCCCCATGTGCATGCATAATTCCTCTATTTCAATAGCACCCTCCTCCCATCTTGTCCTTTTTTTTATTTTTATAAAAGGCATCTATTTCTGTTTCCATCAGATTATCATCTGCATCCAACTATGTATCACTCATTCCAACAGTATTTGAGCAAAGAAGTCAATAAATGAAACAATTTCATCTCCCTTATTTTTGATTCGCCTGGAATTCATAAGTATAGCAATTTATTTTTCAGCCTATACTAATCTTATTCATGCCATCTCTTAGCTGTGATTTCTCCACACTCACTCCTAGCTTCTTATCTTTTATCACTACCTATCCAATATCTTTTCCCTGACTTAACTATCCCCTTAGCAAATTAAGACCATCCTCCATTCCAATACCCACCATCCCTACAGACATTCACAAATGCTTCCAACATAAATTCTCTTACACTGTCTCCTCATCTATCCCAACTGTTCTCATTTCTCTGTCCATCCTCTCATTCTCATTTCAAAACTTTGCTTCTATCCATTCACAAGCACTTCAGTCTCAACTATTCTACTTTCCTGCAACTTTACTTTACTTCCTCCAATCTATTGTTCACATCAGCAACAGTCACATGCCGATTTCATTTAACGTGAATTTATCATTTTTATACAGTTCTATCCATACCATGAATTCTTTCCACACATTACAAACTGCACTCATTTCTCCTCTCACATTTAAACCAACATACCCTTCATGATTTTTGCTCACTGTTTCAAATCATCACTGTTATATCTGGGCAACACACTATCTGAACTATCCAATTATCTTTTGCTTTGGTCAATAATTTCTTAATGTCCATCCTCATATTCTTCTTCAGCCAAACCAAATGATTTGTTCTCAACCACCACTATTGCTCTTGCTCATTTATTATTATTATTATTGACACCTCCAGGGAGTCCAAAGAACTCATCGAGGAAGGGCACCTGATCTACAACTGTCTCCACCACTCAATTCACCAACTGACTGCAACTACACCAACGCCATCTACTGCCAACCACCACCAGTATTTCCACAGACAATCACATTTACTTCTCATAATGATGATTTCTGTATTTATTTTACCTTTTTAAGTATTATTATTATGCAGATTTCTATTTCTGTGCAGGCACTTCTGAAAGAGTGATGAGTGCCGTTTAGAATCATGCTGTTGATGCAACTCCAAACAGTAGCCATATGCAGAATCAGAGGTTTTATTTTCAATATTTGAGTTCTGTGACAGAGTATACTTGGGTGGCTTGAAACGTTCTCGGCCTCGACCATAGATGGCAACACTATCGGCAAGATTTTTTTTGTCTAAGTTGGTACATCTGTCATAAGCATCCATGTGAAATTGCAATTTTATCCCTTGAAATGGATAAAATTGACTATCGTGCAGTTATAAAATTCTTTGTAAAAGAAGGTTTAATTCCCAATGAAATTGATTCAAAGTTCATAAAAGTTTATGGGCACTCTTCTCCTTTGTTTTCGACAATTAAGAAATGGGCTGCTGAGTTTAAACATGGCCGTACCAGCCTTGAAGTTGATCCACATGAAGGACGTCTAAAAAGTGTAACAACACCAGAAATCATTGATCAAGTGCACAATATAGTATGGGATGACTGGCGAGTTAAAGTGTGTGAAATTGCTGAGACTATAGGCATTTCAAAAGAACGTGTAGGATATATTTTGCATGAAGAATTGCAAACGAAAAAGTTTTGTGCAAGACAAGTGCTGCGCTTGCTCACAGCAGATCAAAAATGCACTCGCATGAAAATCTCTGAACGGTGCTTGGAGCATTTTAAAAAGAATAAAACAAAACTAATTTTGTGCATCGATTTATTACTATGCATGAGACTTGGATTCACCATTACAGACCAGAATCCAAACAGCAGTCAAAACAGTGGACAGAAGCCGGACAGAAGTTCCATCAGCAGGAAAGGTCATGACATCGGTGTTTTGGGATACTAAAGGCATTTTGTTCATTAATTATCTTGAAAAGGGTAAAACAATAACCTGGGAATATTATTCTGATCTTTTAACCAGACTAAAAAAAAAACCATCTTTTATCAGGACAATGAACCTGCCCACAAAAGGTGGCAATGGGAAAATTAAGGGATCTGCACAATGAATGCTTCCATCCTATTCACCAGATTTGGCTCCCTCTGACTTCTATCTCTTCCCAAAACTAAAACTCTTCCTTGCTGCTCAGCATTTTTCTTTGAATCAAGAGATTGCTGCTGTAGAGGGGTATTTTGCAGATCTTACTGAGAACCACTACAGGGACAGGATAATGGCGCTGGAGCATCACTCGAATATATGTATTAGTCTTAAGGGAGATTATGTCGAAAATAATTTGAAATTATAAATTTGTTTTTTCATTGTTAGACCGAGAACTTTTCAGACCACCCTTGTATATTGTCAGACAATAACGTGTGTGTGAAAGCCAGAATATCTCCTTTCTTGCATACGCTATTGACACTGTTCTACTTATATTACTCTGTAATGACTGTGTCTTCTTGCCATGGTCACCACTGCTCCCAGTGTTGCTTCATATAAGTATTTCTTATAAATGAATACTTTATTTCATATAAATAAATTTTTTATTTATATCCTTAGCAACATTTTTCTGATTAATTTCACATCTATAGCAAGGAGTCTTACTGCAACTCAGTAGATGATGAGATTTAAAATAGTTACTTGTATTATGTTAATTCATTTTAATTTTTAGTTTTGATTCTGAATCATTTAATATTATGCTTCTTAAGCAATCTGAATGTATCATTTCAGAAAGTAATGCACAGTTGCTGTGTTAATGCAAAAGGAACTAGAAGTTTATCATTTGGTGAATTTTTTTTTTAAATAAAAATTCTGGTTAGCATTATTTATAGCTGTATGCCAGACACAAATTCATTTTTTTAATGGTGTGCCACCAATAGCAGTCATTCCAAGAGTGTCTCATAGAAACAACAGATTATAGTTTGTTGTTGTGCTGTTGAACATTCTCATTTTTAACACTTGAAATCAATGTTTCTCATTCCTTCCTCTATAGTAACTGAGTCCAATCAGGCTTCTAAACATATACAGTTTTCTTTGCATGCATATCACAACAGAAGAATGAGAAAATTATGATTCGGCAATGTATTTAAGCAAATAATACAAATCTGGAGAAATGGTGATATTTTCAAGCTTTGCAGATAAGACACTGAAATCAAGAGCTTCGATATCATCTTTTCTGTCCAGTTTATCCAAAGCAGTGTTTCTGTAATAGAAAAGAGAATTTATCAAAATATAAAATCCAAGTGTCATAATCATTATTATATTTTATTTAAAAATATAAATAAATGACTATTAATGAGAAATATTTAACAAGAATAATAATAGTATTATTGTTATCAACTCTCTAAATTACGTGTCACCATTGGAGCATCTTCATTAAATACCTGTCATATACATAACTTACTCATTCAATTTCTACACACAATTCCTTGAAATGTATTTCGCAAACCTGCTTCTACAAACAAAACAAATAAGAAAATGATCTGAGATTATCATAAAATTCTGCATAGTGATATCATTAACTCTTCTGAACCTAGAGTGATTTTTAGCATTAGGTACTAAAGAAATGTTTCTTTTGCCTAATTTTATCACTAAAAATGGATCCATAAATTAAAGATGCCAAGAAATTCTATTCTTGGTTTAATCCTTTATCCAAGAGTGGGTAAACAAAGTTTGCTCATGAAGTAACTTCATGACTGGGCAACTCATATATAGAGGCTAATGACTTCACATCCCACAATGCAAAGCACATATCCTTACAAACATCTATAATGCTATGCATTATGGGACGTTTTTTCACTTTATATTATAAATTAAAGATGCCAAGAAATTATATTTTTGGTTAATCCTTTATCCAAGGCTAAACAAACAAAGTTTGCGCTTGAAGCAACTTCACAACCGAGCAACTTGTATATAACCACACAGCCAGCCAGGCTGGCTGAGTGGTTAGCGTGTCTGCTCTCCAGTCAAGAGGCTGCAGGTTCGAATCCTGCCGTGGGCATGGATGTTTGTGATTGTCTGTGGAAATACTAGTGGTGGTGGTCAGCGGTAAATGGCGTTGTATAGTTGCTGTCAGTTGGTGGATTGTGAGTGGTGGAAGCAGAGTTGTAGAGTAGATGCCCTCCCTCGATGAGTCTTTGGACTCCCTGGAGGTGACAAATAATAATAATAATAAAGAGGGTTTGACACCTTTTGGTGACTTGTATACGGAAATATGACTTCTGCTTACTTCAACCTTGGTATCACTTCTGGGCTGGTTCCCACTGATGAGACCTCAATAAAGGTTGAAATAGGTCTCGATAGTGACCCTTCCCATAATACATAGCATTATACATGTCCGTAGGGATATGTTCTTTGCATTATGGGATGCTAAGGCAAGTGATGTGAAGTCTAAATAGCCTCTATATACGAATTGCCCTGTCATTAAGTTACTTCACGCACAAACTTTGTTTTCTTACACCTGGATAAAGGATTAAACCAAGAATAGAATTTCATGGCATCTTTAATTTATAATATAACCAAATGAAAAAACTTTCAACAAAAATGGATCTGATTGAAACCAGTACTGAGATAACTGGAAAAAATTTAGTGTGTCATTCCAAACACTAAATGTCATTAAATTCCATGAAGTGAACAAAATATATATATGTTTTGTTTTGTTTTTTCGCTTTGGATAGCATTCTGCTCTCCAACCAGCAAACTGTGAGTTAATAGCCTACAGTTTGATTTGATTATTATGTGAGCATCTCTGTGGAATCTGAAGACTCATCACAGTAGGCCACGCTAGGCACTATTCATGAAATATCTATCATACTGCTCTTAAACTCACTCACTGGCAAACCATTGCATTCATTCACCACTCTCCAAGCAAAAAAAATTTGTTCTCATGTGTCCTTTCTAAACACACTCTTACAAACATCCAGGAATATGAACCCTTGTTCTCTGACTTCTCATATTCTGAAAAATTTCAGTATATTTTCTGGATCCTATCAACCATTTTCCTTATCTCCCAGTAAACTGGATGTTTGTGAATGGTAAATGATTTTCATCATCCTACATGAGACCACCACCAACAACCAGCTATTAGAGACTTGAAAAAAGTGGCTTTCTTTAGTCTATAGTAGGGGTTACAATCTTTTTGAGCTCTGGAGGACTTTTAAGATGAGGAAATAGTACTGGGGACCCCCCACCCCTACCCCCACCATCTTTCTTAAAACAATCAAGATAAATGTATGCTGTGAATGAATAAACAAAAGGATCACTGTAATTTTGTTTTTAATGGAAAGGAACAAGGAACAAGATGATGCTGCAGATCGCAAACAATCGTTGAGATCTTCATCCTTTAGTTGCGATCTGTATTTAGAATTTATGATATTTATGGTGGAAAAAAATGACTTGCACAAGTATGTTGATCCAAAAAAAGATGTTATCTTGTATGCATAACTTTTTTAACAGGAAATCTTTCTCTATCCACCAACCTCCAAAAGTTTTCATCACCTTTATATGACTTTAATGTGATATCATTCCTGAGATCTAAAATTTCCAGTTCTACTTCTGTTGTTGTAATAAAAAATATCTTATTCTTTTTTATTACATTTCATTCCAAAGTTTGCTGGCCAAGCATAAGAGAAGTACTTGCAAGATTTGCAAGTTTGATTGAAGAGGTAAAAGAATTTCTCAGTTCCAAAGGACAGAACTATGAGCAGTTAAGTGATCCTTTCTGGTTAATGGATTTGGATTTCCTTGTGGATATCTTAGAAAAATTAAATTCTCTAAACTTGGAACTCCAAAGAAAGGATAAACACATTGCAGTGATAAGTTTGATCAGATCATTCAAAGAAAATCCGACTTTGTGGATATGTCATTTGGAGTGGAAATTTCTCGATCATTTCCCAAATCTGAAGAAAATGATTGACGACAGAGAGTTTGTCCCATAACTGTTTGTTAAATCGCCGCTTAAAGTGTTCTGGAAGAAAATTTGACAAGAAGTTTCAGCAGTTCAACACCATTGAGCCAATAGTATCGTTTTTTTTTTTTTAAACCCTTTTACTGACTTAAGTGTGATCGAAATTGTTGAACTCATTACAAACTTAAGTCAGTAAAAGGGTTTAAAAAAAAAAACGATACCATTGGCTCAATGGTGTTGAACTGCTGAAACTTCTTGTCAAATTCCTGCAAAGCACTTTAAGTGGTGATTTAACAGTTCTGGGACAAACTCTCTGTTGTCAATCATTTTCTTCAGATTTGGGAAATTATTGAGAAATTTCCACTCCAAATGACATATCCACAAAGTCAGATTTTCTTTGAATGATCCGATCAAACTTATCATCACTGCAATGTGTTTATCCTTTCTTTGGAGTTCCAAGTTTAAAGAATTTAATTTTTCTAATATATCCACAAGGAAATTCAAATCCATTAACCAGACAGGATCACTTTCTGGTTAATGGATTTGTGGATTTCTCAGTGGATTAATGGATTTCTCAGTTCCAAAGGACAGAACTGCTCATAGTTCTGTCCTTTGGAACTGAGAAATTCTTTTACCTCTTCAATCAAACTCTCAAATCTTGCAAGTACTTCTCTTATGCTTAGCCAGAAAACTTCGGAATGAAGAATAAGATCTTTTTTAGTTACATCATTGGTACACTCAATGAAAAACTTAGAGGTGGTGCTGTAGAGGAGAGACTCTAATTGAGTTTATTATGTTTAGAACTGTTTTCATAATGTGACACTAAAGGAGAGAACTTTACTGCACAATGCTTCATGATGAATAATGCAATGGTATGACGTAAAGATTGGAAATGATTTGTCCTCCCTGCAAAGAGTAATAAATCCTTTGGAATGATATAATCACGTAATCACAAGAAAGATATTTATTTAACCAAATATTTCGGTCTGGAAATAGCAGACCATCGTCGGTGGTATTACAAGAACAGTTTAAAAAAAATATATACAAGCTAGAATACTAACAATAGATCGTTGAAATTAGAACATGCCGCGTGATGTTATATCACTAAGTATGAAACGAAATATTTTGAAGTAGAAACATGATTGAATTTGCTATAAAAAAAAAAAAAAAAAAAAAAAAAAAAAAAAAAAATTAATGAGTAATCTTGATTAGGCTTTCCCAGATTTTTGATATAGATATGCAGTCATTACGATTCAGGTTGGGATGATGGAGCAAGGCCTCCACGCTTTCCTTGAACAAACGTTCGAACCTATAACGGGATCTATGTAAGAGGCGCGTTTTGGACCAAAGGATGCTGTGGTCAGTTTCAATCCCATGTTGAGCCAAACCAGACTTTTCAGGTTTATTGTGAAGAATGGATGATTGATGTTCTTGGATTCTTTTTTCAAGAGAACGTCCAGTCTGTCCAAAGTAAGAGAGATCACAGTTGCAAGGAATTTGATAAACTCCAGGAAGAGATAAAGTTGAGCGTTTGTCTTTAGGAGAAGGAAAATGAGAAGACAATTTGTTAATAGGAGAATACGTAGCTGTTAAATCATATTTCTTCAAAATTCTTGCGATAGGTTCTGAAATACCGGAGATATAAGGAATAGGTACTCGACGTATTGAATCTTTGTTGTTTTGTGGAGGATTATAAGATGTAAGAAGACGTTGAATACTTTTTTCAGAAAAGCCATTGAGTTTCATGTGTTGCTGGATAGTAGAAAGTTCTTTCTGTAGATAATCAAAAGTAGAACAATTAGTTTTGGCTCTTTTGATGAGACATTTCATATGTCAAAACAAATTTTATAGCCAAGTAGAAGGAACAGCCATGGGAAGTCCTCTTTCTCCAGCTTTAGCCAACTTTTATTTAGAACATTTAGAAAAAGTCCTCTTCACATCTAGTTTCCCTCTACCATCTTTTTGGGTAAGATATATAGATGACATATTTGCTATTTGGCCTCACAGTAAAAACACTTTATCTTCCTTTTTAAACAGTATTAATTCCTTACATCATCGCATAAAGTTTACTATGGAATTAGAAGAAAACAACCAGTTATCTTTTTTAGACGTTCTCCTCATCCGATCATCTTCAAATATTCTTACAACTACAGTATACAGGAAACCAACATTCACAGGTCGTTATATTCTGAAAGAATCAGCCCATCATCCATGTCAAAAAACAGGAATTATAAAATGTCTCATCAAAAGAGCCAAAACTAATTGTTCTACTTTTGATTATCTACAGAAAGAACTTTCTACTATCCAGCAACACATGAAACTCAATGGCTTTTCTGAAAAAAGTATTCAACGTCTTCTTACATCTTATAATCCTCCACAAAACAACAAAGATTCAATACGTCGAGTACCTATTCCTTATATCTCCGGTATTTCAGAACCTATCGCAAGAATTTTGAAGAAATATGATTTAACAGCTACGTATTCTCCTATTAACAAATTGTCTTCTCATTTTCCTTCTCCTAAAGACAAACGCTCAACTTTATCTCTTCCTGGAGTTTATCAAATTCCTTGCAACTGTGATCTCTCTTACTTTGGACAGACTGGACGTTCTCTTGAAAAAAGAATCCAAGAACATCAATCATCCATTCTTCACAATAAACCTGAAAAGTCTGGTTTGGCTCAACACGGGATTGAAACTGACCACAGCATCCTTTGGTCCAAAACGCGCCTCTTACATAGATCCCGTTATAGGTTCGAACGTTTGTTCAAGGAAAGCGTGGAGGCCTTGCTCCATCATCCCAACCTGAATCGTAATGACTGCATATCTATATCAAAAATCTGGGAAAGCCTAATCAAGATTACTCATTAATTTTTTTTTTTTTTTTTTTTTTTTTTTTTTTTTTTTTTATATAGCAAATTCAATCATGTTTCTACTTCAAAATATTTCGTTTCATACTTAGTGATATAACATCACGCGGCATGTTCTAATTTCAACGATCTATTGTTAGTATTCTAGCTTGTATATATTTTTTTTTAAACTGTTCTTGTAATACCACCGACGATGGTCTGCTATTTCCAGACCGAAATATTTGGTTAAATAAATATCTTTCTTGTGATTACGTGATTATATCATTCAGTCTTATGTCGCAAGTATCCTTAAAACAACAAATCCTTTGGAAGTCACCATTGTTGGGGCTCCATCAATGGTGACTTCCAAAGGATTTATTTTGCTGACAACTTGCTTAGAGGGAAATCTACTGTTTTGATGTATTGTTTAAATGTACAGTAAATTTCCATTCCTGTTGTTTAATCATTCATGGGTAATAATTTTAACAGCTCCTCCCTAACAGAAAAGTCTGCAAATACCATTTTTACTAAAATAGCCAATTCTGCTGTATCTGTTACATTCGTTGACTCATCAAATTACAGGGATAAGTATGCACATTTTCCTAAATCATTTTTCAGTTGGCTTGCATGTCAAGGGAAATTGAGCTCAATCGCTCTATGATTGTTTTATTTGAAAGCTGCAGGTCTGATATCACAGTCATAATTTCTTGTTTGTTTTTAAAGTCCTCAAATAAAGAATCTGCTCCTGCAAGAAATGCCTCTTTTATCAATTCACCATCCTGATATGGTTTTTTTCCTTTTTGCTATTAAGATTAAGTGAGTAATTTTATAAGATGCAATGGTGGCATTTTTATGTTTTACTATTGATCTAATAAAAACTAACTGTTGACATGTAAGTTTTGACTTTAGTTCACATACTTTTTTCTTTCTCACTTCAGAATTAACAGGATAGTTGTGGTTAAACATGGAGTGATTAGTCTTAATGCCACTCCACATTATGTTTCTTCATACCAAACACACACACACACATTTGGCTTTTATTTTCACAAAGCAGTAGGCTTCTTCCCATTCAGATTGATAATTATATGTTTTATTTTTTTTACTATCCACATTCGTTTTAGTTTTAGTGGAGGACAATAACTGTTTAAAACCCAAGAACTGCTCACAAAGATGCACTCAAACTCACTGATACTGACTTTTAGCTGAGGAGTAAAATTTGAAGTGAAAGACTAACTGCTGTTAACACAATGAAAGTGGGTGACTTTTTATGCGAGTTCTTCCCGTGCTGATTTACTGCCATTGGATCTCCCCAATAAAATCAATAGAATAATAGAGTGCTATATGGCTGAGGCAGACACCTCTGAATACTTTGGCAGGCATAAGGTTGATAATCCCTGCTCTATAGCATAATTACAGACTGCTAAATCTTAGTCCACCCACATACAATAGGTTTACAGCCTTTCTTTAATTATTATTATTATGTGACACCTCCAGGGAGTCCAAAGACTCATCGAGGGAGAGTGTGCCAACAGCATCGAACGATTGAACCCCTTCCAACTACTAACCCGAGCTCAAACTTGCTTAACTATTTTGCGTGAGCCATTAGTAGCAGAGGCTCTACCAATTGACCAACCTTTGCTTTTTTTTTTTTTTTCAAGACACTTCACCTCCCAAGCAGAATGTGGTCTCACACCGGACGGTGCACTTCATCTACCACAAAATATTCACCAGAGTAGCTGTGGCTATAAAAAAGGGTGCGTGTGTGTGTGGGGGGGGGGGGTGTCTTCAATTGGTCTGACAGTTTTTGCAAAAGCAAAAGTCCTATCATTTCTATAAGACCGGTAAAATCACCTTAGTTGAAGGACTCATCTTCCAGTCAGTCACTGAGATGCATATAATAATATGAACTTGTCTAACTGAAACCAAAGATGAAATAAGTACACATTTTAGTGGATTTGTTTTATTTTATATAATTTAAATGTGTTTTGCAACTTTGCACACCTGCATATGGTATAATTAAAACAAAATATGGGATGGGTTAACAAATTTCTTTAGGGATTTCAAATACAAAACTTCAATAAAAATCCATCAGCCAAAGCTGAGCAATAACAAATAGATGGATGGGTACTACATATCTAATGTCTGCTTATATATTTTGCAAAACACAACTAAAAATATACCTTCCCACTTCCATGTTCACTGTTCCCTTATACAACTTCCAGAGTTTCTCTTTCTCTACCTCTTTCACAGAGTGGACAGAGGTAGAGATAACATTCCTATGTATTAAACTGGTTGCTGTCTGTGCCTGCTAATTAGCACAAGAGAATTAGCAGTTCTCTTGCACCAATCTTGCCCATGCTGAGACCACTTGAGTCTCAGCTTGGGCAAGATCTCTAATGAGTAGGAAGAAGACAAAATAATTCCATTATATATGGATAGCGTTAGGACTGAAACAACTAATTTGAGATCAATCAGTATTTTTAAAGTGGTCATTAAGGTACTGGAAAGGCTGCTCAAGGTCTGCATCCAGATAGCTTTGATCCTCTGTAGAGGTCAGTATGGCTTTGTTAAAGGTAGATCTTGCTTTAGCAATCTGCTCATATTCTATAATAAAGAGGCAGTAGAGTTGAATAAGGGGAATGGATATACTATGTTGCTTTTGGACTTTGCTAAGGCATTTGACAGGATTCCACATGAAAGGTTTTTACCTAAAGGGATGGGTATGAAAAATAAACTTGTGACATGAATAAAAAGGATAACTGACTGACAGGTGTCAGAAACTGATGAATTAAGGTGATGAGTCTAACAGAAGGATCAGAATACCTTAGAGTTTTATACTTGGGCCATTGTTGTTTGACTGGTATATTAAAATGATAGGCTACAGGGGAATATCCAGTTATCTATACTTGGAATTGGGAGGATGGTAAGGGATATAGCTGATACAGAAACTCTACAGAGTAATATGTATAGATTGGTTCTATGGCCACCCTGATTGGCTGAGTGCTTTAACATATCTGCTCTCCAACCTATAAGCTGCAGGTTCAAATCCTGTCTTTGGAATGAATGATTGTCTTCAGGAGATAATTTCATCACCCAGCATGAGAACTTCGCCTCATTTATTGGAGGCTTGAAAAAAAAAAAAGTTTGGTCTATAGAGCAGGGATTCCAGATTATGTATAAAAGAAATAGAAAAAAAAAATTCCTTAGCCAACTCACAGTAATAATATACTATAGGTTTACAACTGGTCATGAGTGGGAGTCATATTAAAAAAAAATCATGACGAGTATCAATTCATTTGTGCATTTTGGTTATGTAATTTAGACTGAGAATACTCCTGACAGAGTATTATATTAATGTGATTTTGTCTAGCATCATCCCCTTCTAGTGGAGAGAAGTTAAAAAGTTTGAGCTACCACATCAGATAACCATAATGTTGAGGAGAACACTAACTTGCAGGAATACAGAAGTTACTCTCCCACTTTCCAAGACTTTAATAAGGCCACATCTGGACTAGTGTGCTCACATACAGTCACTTGATTGTAGAAAGTTTTTTCACTTGGTTATAAATTAAATTCAAATTCCAAGAAATTCTTGTTTAATACTTTATCCAAGTATAGTCCTGTCACTAGTGTATCTGGAAAGGGGAGATAACTGTTACTTTCTGTCATGAAGTTTATTTTAGGATGCTGATCTTTGAGATACACTAAATTTAATAAATTAATTCTAAGTTCAATAAATGTATTTATTTTTTCCTCGCTATTCATAATTGTGCTTCATGGTGCTGTACAGTGAGGCACTATTATGAATTATCAACACCTAAGCCTTTCTGTATGTATTTAAAATTTAAATTAAGGAGAATTAGTCAGGTAAATTCTTGTTCAGTGGCAGGCCCGTTAAGTTTTAAGTGGGGGTGCTGCCTATACAAAATAATAAAAAAAAATTTTTTTTTTTCCTAATCAGTAACCAATTTATTAATAAATAAATCTACAGATTTATTTATTAATAAATTGTAAATTGGTTACAAATTTTTTCCTAATTTGTAAATTGGTTACAAATTAGGAAAAAAAGAATGATTTTTTTAAAAATTTTGTATAGGCAGCATCCCCACTTAAAACTTCACGGGCCGCCACTGTTCTTGTTAGTCAGTTATGTTGTGATATGAAGTTTTTATTTGATGATATATGCTAAAAATCTGATGCCAAAGAACAAGAGAAAAGACTCATGCTGGCTCGGATGTCGCCCGGTCAAACAAGGTCCACGTCCCCAATCGAGTAATCAGGGTTGGATCAAAAAAGTTACTGAAAACAAAGACAAAAATCAAACTCAGGCCTGTAAAGGATGGAATATCAATTGGTACATGGAATGTCCATACACTCTGGGCAACTGGAAAATTGCAGTTGCTTCAAGAAGAAATTAAGAAATACAGATGTGATATATTGGGTATTTCAGAAATGAGATGGACATTAGAAAGCTTTTTAACTTGGGTATGTTATGTATTCAAGATACCAAGTAATTTTATATACACTTGGTTATTAATCCTATTTCCCAAATAAGCATACAGAAAGCTAAGTCAAGTTTGCACCTGCACATAGTGCAAGTCTGAGGCAACTCGTGGTAAAAGTGGATTAAGCTCCGATCACTTTCCTTAGTATTTTTCCCCCTAATGTAAAGCACATCCCCTTGTGGAAATGTATGATGTTGTGCATTAAAGGCAATGGTCACTACCCATACTGGTTTCCCTTTGTTTAAGTGCGGGGATACCTCTTCCAAAAACTTGTAAAATCCCCTGGATCACCCAATAATGAGCTACCCGCAGGATCAGAAAGTCAGAAACTCAGTTGGCTCTACACCGTGGCAGGCTCCCCCACCACTGAACAGAGCCGCTCATTTGCTCATCTGGAAGGGTAACAGCAACAGTCATGCCTCAGTTAACTTCACAGGCTACAGCATTGCCATTCATCACCCCCCCCCCACACACACACACTCAGGCCCTGGGTGGCCTGGCCTCAGTTAAAACTTCACGGGCTACAGCATTGCCATTCATCACCAAAGCTTCCAACCAGTTTCGACCTTTATTGAAGTCTCGTAAGTGGGAGCCAGACCCTGAAAATACTAAGATTGAAGTAATGCAGAGCTTATGAATTTTACCTAAACAAGTTGCCACAAGGTGCTTTGACCTTATTAAATAAAATCTCAGGATGAGAGATAGATGTAGAAAGTTTTTTAACTTGGGTATATTATGTATTCAAGATACCAAGTAATTTTATATACACTTGGTTTTTAATCCTATTTCCCAAGTAAGCAAACAGACAAGTAAGTCAAGTTTGCACCTGCACATAGTGCAAATCTGAGGCAACTTGTGGTAACGTAGTGCCAGTCTGAGGCAACTCGTGGTAAAGGTGGATTAAACTCCGATCACTTTCCTTAGTATTTTTCTCCTAACGTA
The DNA here is from genome assembly GCF_054136105.1 of Typopeltis vanoorti. Taxonomy (NCBI): domain Eukaryota; kingdom Metazoa; phylum Arthropoda; class Arachnida; order Uropygi; family Thelyphonidae; genus Typopeltis; species Typopeltis vanoorti. The sequence continues at coordinate 98,971,972 of NC_143568.1, read as the reverse complement.
AAGCACATCCCCTTGCGAGATGTATGATGCTATGCATTAAAGGCAATGGTCACTACCCATACCAATTTCGACCTTTATTGAGGTCTCGTCAGTGGGAACCAGACCTGAAAATGCTAAGGTTGAAGTAATGCAGAGATTATGAATTTTACCTAAACAAGTTGCCACAAGGTGCTTTGACCTTATTAAATAAAATCTCAGGATGAGAGCTAGATGTAGAATCCACCTTTACCACGAGTTGCCTCAGACTGGCACTATGTTACCACAAGTTGCCTCAGACTTGCACTATGTGCAGGCGCAAACTTGACTTACTTGTCTGTTTGCTTACTTGGGAAATAGGATTAAAAACCAAGTGTATATAAAATTTCTTGGTATCTTGAATACATAATATACCCAGGTTAAAAAACTTTCTACATCTATCTCTCATCCTGAGATTTTATTTAATAAGGTCAAAAAGCACCTTGTGGCAACTTGTTTAGGTAAAATTCATAAGCTCTGCATTACTTCAACCTTAGTATTTTTAGGTCTGGCTCCCACTGACGAGATCTCGATAAAGGTCGAAACTGGTATGGGTAGTGACCATTGCCTTTAATGCACAGCATCATACATCTCTGCAAGGGGATGTGCTTTACATTATGGGAAAAATACTAAGGAAAGTGATCGGAACTTAATCCACCTTTACCACAAGTTGTCTCAGACTTGCACTATGTGCAAGAGCAAACTTGACTTACTTGGGAAATAAGATTAAAAACCAAGTGTATATAAAATTACTTAGTATCTTGAGATGGACATTGTCAAGAGAATCAAATGGTGGAAGAGTTCTCTGGTCAGGAAATGAAAGTAAGCATGAAGCAAGCATAGGTTTCCTGCTAAGTAACAAAGCCTATCAGGCAATGTTAGGATAAAAACCAATTAGTGAAAGAATAACTGGTAATTAGTTTACGGAATTAACAACGCATATAAAGTATATTAATTAAAGGTAACTTTAATGAATAACTTCTATATTTCGGCAATGTCACATTGCCATCTTCGGGAACATAAAGATATGGTATGTGCACTCAGGAACTAACACAAAGCAAATGAGGAAGAAAGCAAGAACTAATATTGTTCCTAAAGTCCTAATGGTGCCCTCTTGCGGGCTAATTTGGTAGTCTTGGCAGTTTGGCTGAAGTTCTCATAATGAAAGTCTCCCAAATTTGGGGCAGTTTCATGCACCCAAATTTGTTGAGGTTAGGAACGTTTTTTAGAGCTGCTGAAGATTCTTTGAATAATCTTTCGTATTTAAACTTGCTGCGATGGATTATTTTTGTTTTCTTCCAACGAATTTTATGGTGGGTATCTAAGGCATGGTCTGCCAGCCCAGAGCAGCTGTACTGGTGAAACCGGATGTAGTCTTGGTGTTCTGAAATCCTGATATTTGTTGTTCTGCCTGTTTGGCCAAAGTAGGACAATTTGCAGCTGCAAGGGACCTGGTATACACCAGGTAGGTCTAGGGGAAGTGGTTGGTCTTTGGTAGAGCGGATAAGGGATGCCAACTTTTTATATGGTCTGTAACAGGAAGTAAGGTCATATTTTTTTGAGGATATTGGTTATTTTTTCAGAGGTGCCCTGGATGTAGGGGATGGTGATAGACTTGGTGTAATCTTTATTGTGGAGGGGAAGAGGGGGGGTTGTGGTTTACAGGTTTTAGTATTTTTTGGGGTTATAGCCATTGGCTAAGAAAGTGTTGAGGATGTGGTTTAGTTCAATAGTCAGGGCCCTGTCATCTGAGCAGATTAATTTTGCCCTGTTATATAGTGTTTTTATCACCCCATATTGTTGTGAGGGTGGGGGGATTGCTGGTGAATGTATCTGCCAGTGTGGGTGGGTTTTCTGTAAACAGAGAAAACCAAAGATCCATCAAGCTGGCGGGTGATTAAAGTGTCTAGGAAGGGGAGGGTGTTGTTTTCCTCTTTTTCTAAGGTGAACTGGACTCTGGGATGTTGGTTGTTTAAGTGTCTTAGGAAGGAGTGGAGTGTGTCTGAGCCATGTGGCCAAATAGCAAACACATCATCCACATAACGAAGCCAAATAGTGGGTTTTTGTGGGGCGGAGTTTAAGGCTTTCTCTTCAAATGTCTCCATAAAGAAATTGGCCAAGGGTGGGGAAAGTGGTGAACCCATGGCTGTCCCCTCTATCTGTTTGTAGAACTTTTCTTGTCAAACGAAATAGCCTGAGTTCATTGTGAACTGAAATAGGGCTGAGATATCGGGAGGAAACTTGGCTTGGATGAGCTCAAGGGTTTCTTTGAGTGGGACATTAGTGAATAGGGAGGAGACGTCAAAACTGACCATTATGTCAGTGTGTTGGAGTGTGAGGTTTTCTATACTGGCTTTAAAGTGGGCCAAGTTTTTTATGTGTGATGGTGTGTTGCCAGTGTAGTGTGTGAGCGTTTTTGGCTAAATGTTTGGCTAATTTATATTAGCCAAACATTTAGCCAAAGGGGGAATCAATGCCATCCACTATGGGACGCAATGGCACATTTTGTTTATGTATTTTTGGGAGTCCATATAATCGGGGGGGTCTAGAGTTATAAGGTTTAAGTTTGTTGGTGACTTTCTTAAGGAGTCTGTGGATAGTTCTAATCTGAGAGCTGGTCGGATTATATTCAATGGGGAGGTAAGTAGTACGGTCTTGTACTAAAGAATTTAGCTTACCTTTGTAGTCTTTTTGATTGAGTACCACAGTGGCGCTTCCTGTTACAGACCATATAAAAAGTTGGCATCCCTTATCCGCTCTACCAAAGACCAACCACTTCCCCTAGACCTACCTGGTGTATACCAGGTCCCTTGCAGCTGCAAATTGTCCTACTTTGGCCAAACAGGCAGAACAACAAATATCAGGATTTCAGAACACCAAGACTACATCCGGTTTCACCAGTACAGCCGCTCTGGGCTGGCAGACCATGCCTTAGATACCCACCATAAAATTCTTGGAAGAAAACAAAAATAATCCATCGCAGCAAGTTTAAATACGAAAGATTATTCAAAGAATCTTCAGCAGCTCTAAAAAACGTTCCTAACCTCAGCAAATTTGGGTGCATGAAACTGCCCCAAATTTGGGAGACTTTCATTATGAGAACTTCAGCCCAACTGCCAAGACTATCAAATTAGCCCGCAAGAGGGCACCATTAGGACTTTAGGAACAATATTAGTTTCTTGCTTTCTTCCTCATTTGCTTTGTGTTAGTTCCTGAGTGCACATACCATATCTTTATGTTCCCGAAGATGGCAATGTGACATTGCCGAAATATAGAAGTTATTCATTAAAGTTACCTTTAATTAATATACTTTATATGCATTGTTAATTCCGTAAACTAATTACCAGTTATGTCTAACCAACGTATAAGTCTTACTACTAGAATAGTGAAAGAATAATGGTTGCAAGATCAGTGCCCAACCATTTAATATCATGACCATTCAAATATATGCGCCCACTTTAGAGAGTGCAGATGAAAACATTGAGAGATTTTACAGGGATCTACAACTAGAAATTGATGAGGTGCCGAAGCAGGATATACTCATCATTGGAGGAGACTGGAATGCAAAGATTGGCAAAAATAACACAGGATGAGAAAAGGTTATTGGAAAATTTGGATATAGAGAAAGAAATGAACGTGGAGAGATGCTTCCGGAATCTGCCACAGATAACAACCTGATGATTTGCAACACCAAATTCCAACAACAAGATTGTCATAAATGAACATGGTGCTCCTTCGAGCAAACACAGGAATATGATCGACCTGATATTAATAGACCAGAAATGGAGAACCTCAGTTCAACAGTGCAGATCATTCCAAGGAGCTGATATTGATTCGGACCAAAGCTCGGTGATTGTGAATATAAGACTAAAACTGAAACAGAAGTACAAAGGAAAGTTCCAAACAGCTAGAGACATCTCAAAACTAAATGAAGACAGGCTAAGAACAGCATATCAGAACATATTGGAAACTAAGCTTAAGACTCCAAGTGAAAAACAAAATATAGATACAAGAGCAGAACGACTGACAACAGTGCTAAAAAAAAGCAGTAGAGGAAGTAATTCCTGAAAGAGAACAGATCAACAAGAAATGGATAACTCAGGAAACCCTAAAATTGGTACAAGAGAAAAGAGAACTGAAACTTAAAAGAGATAATTCAGAGGCAACGGAAAAGTTATACCATCAAAAATGCAATGCAGTACGGAAAGCAGCAAGATCTGATAAAGGCAAATGGTTGGAAGACCAGTGCAAAGACATTGAACAGTACTATGGAGAACACAAAACTAGAGAGGTCTACAAACTTATAAGAAATGTCAATAGGAAGCGGTAAACAAGATCAGTAGCAGTCAAAGATGAAGATGGTAAAGTATTGATGGACAAGACAGAAATCATACACAGATGGACAATATACTGCAACAGAAGTAATCAAAGAACTAAAAGCAATCTCTCCACCAGCAGAGATCTTTGAAAATGACATCTTGGAAGAGGAGGTGAATAAGGCTATAAAACATCTCAAGAACAACAAGAGTCCTGGAGATGACAACATAATAGACGAGGTGCTAAAATATGGGGGAGAATCAGTTGTAAAAGAAATGCATAAACTATGCAATGAAATATGGAGATCAGGGTATGATCCTGAAAAGTGGAAAAAATCGGTCTTGGTTGTTCTTCATAAAAATTCTTTAGGATGCACCAATTACAGAACTATTGCATTAATGAGTCATCTTGGCAAAGTGCTGATTAAAATACTAACAGAACAGCTGAATGGTCATATGGAGGCACATCTTCCTGATGAGTGTTGGATTCTGATTATGTAGAAATTAGAATAAATGTTATTTGATTCAGAATCCAACACGATTTTCCGTCACAAGAGCTAAATTTGTAAATATTATTTAATGTAAATAACATAAATTATAATTTGATATCATATAACTACCTTAATTATATCAAATATTTAATTGTTTAATCAAAGGAATGTGTTAATGATAATAAGATTCTGTATTAAATATTATTAAGCTATTTTATTTATTGTTATGTCAATATTATAAGAACTTATATTTGCAATTTAACTACGCATTTATTGAAAAGCAAATATTCTAATTGTTCCTATTTTGTGAAAGCTTAACGTTATGAGTTTAGTATAAAATATAATAATATATAATAATAAAGTATAATAACTCAATGTAGTAGTATAGCCTAATGTAACATTAGCGAGAATGTTTACGTTTATCCGTTGTCGACGCGTGAAATAAACGAGCGTGAGTGGAACAGAGCGTGGGCTAAATAAAGAAGAGAAAATATATAGGAGGTAAGAGAGTGGGGACAGAAACTTGGAAGTGAAAGGAAGCAAGGGGATAAACTACAGAAGTAGAAGTAAATAAAAGGTTCTTAAGTAGGAGTTAAGTGGATAATTTTTATAAGTGAGCAAGGACGAAAAGAATTTTATAGTTAGCTGAAAGTGAAATCAGCAGTAATAATAGAAGGGAAATTAATGCTACAATCAGATATAATAAAAAGCTGGACGTTTAAGGAAGAATTCTGAATAAACCCAGCTGATCTAGAATTGCGGCTTATTTCCAATTTGCCCTAAAAAGAACCTCACTGTGTTTAATTAGTTTATGAGTGGTAACAAGGATAGTTGAAGTACCCTATAATTGATGTCTAGAATTCTGAAGTGCGATTGATAGTGCTTTAAGTATAACTGTGGATAAGTCTTGTAGATGTGTTTTTTTTTTTAGTAAGATAAATAAATTCCAAAAGTTTGCTCACAACATAATTGATGTACTAGGAACTATTTCCGGTAAGGTCTATCATAGTGTATTATTTCATTGCTTGAAGAATTGTGTGTTACTTACGCTATGCTTAACCTAACTTTAACTGTGGAAACTCTTCGTGATTGAGAGTTGGAGATAAGAATTGTTTGAAAGATATTTTTCAGCTATTAGTGCCTGTGATACTTTGAACTTATAGCATGACTGAGAAATGTGTGAAAACTGATTAGATTGGATGTTCTATTATATTTATTTAAGTGTAGAAACTTTGTAATCCAGAAGCTGAGAAAGTGCATGTGAAGACTTGGAAGATTGTGCTAATGTGATTAACTTGACTTAATGTTTGACTTGTTACTACTATTAAAAATTAGAAGTAAAATTTATGTATGTGTTATATGACCTATATTAAATGCTTCATTTGTTAATCTAACTATTGTATTTGCCTGAATTTTCTTTTTACTGCACCGTTCACAAAAATTCGAATCTAGTGGGAATCCCAGAAAGAAAATAAATACTTCGGCCTGAATGAATGAAAAGACTGCTAACTAACTTTAAATTGATCCTACTATTTCATATAGACTTATCTAAGGATAGAGTGGCGCAGTATAATAGAAATTTCTCTACCCTTGGATTAGTGATCAATTTACAATTAGTTGTGTTTTATTTTATGAAAGTGACTTGTAACAAGATGGTGGATTCGAACACAACATGAAGAAAACAACGTCACGACATGAGCAAGCTGGATTTCGAAAAGCTTGAAGTACAGTGCAACAAGTACTCGCACTAAGACTAATAGCAGAGAAAGCTCGAAGAAAGAACAAAAAGATATACTGCTGTTTCGTGGGCTTCCAAAAAGCATTATATAATATTGACCAAAATTTATTCATGGGCCGTCTTGGAATCCTGTGGTGTAGACAATAAATTGATCCTACTGCTGAAAGATATAAACAGCCAAGCACGAGCAAAAATTAGAATAGCAGGTGAGACAAGAGATTGGTTTGCCACTAGTCAAGGCACAAGACAAGGGGACCAATAATACCAATCATCTTCATCACACATCTAGGGAGAACACTAGATAAGATTAAAGAAGGTGGAGGCATTTCAATAAATGGCATGAGAATAAACTACCTCTGCTTTGCAGATGACATCGTCCTGATTGAAGAAGATGCAGCAAAGCTGGAACAGACATTGCAAACACTATACACAGAAGAAAAAGATATGGACTAAATGTCAACTTTGAAAAAACTAAAACAATGATATTCGGACAACAGGAGTTACTGAACAGAGTTACGATAGACAGATTTCAACTGGAAAATGTGGAACACTTCACATATCTTGGATGCCACATGATGCATGACTTGGACCCCAAAAAAAAGAGATAAAAATTAGAATAGCCAGAGCAACAACTATTTTAAAAGCCATGGACAAAATATGGAAGAGCCGAGCTATAAAGATGCAAACTAAACTGCGCATTGTAGAAACCTGTATCTTCAGCAGCATGCTCTATGGATGTGAGGCCTGGGTACTCCTGAGAGAATCTGAAAGGAGGATATTAGCATTTGAGAGGAAGTGCTATAGAAAGATCTTGAGAATAAGCTGGATCCAGAAAGTGAACAATGAGGAAATCTACAGACAAATACAACCAAAAGAAAACCTGATCCAGAAAATAATCAAAAGGATTATTTTCTGGATCTGGTTTTATTTTTCTGAAAATAAAAATGCTGCTGTTTGGGATGATTGAAGGAAAGAACAAAAAAAGGAAGGCCAAACAGAGAATGGGGAGATGACATTGTCAAATGGTGCAGAAACTCTATATACAAACTGAGTCATCTTGCACAAAAATAGAATGCAATGGAAGAATCATATCAAGATGGCATTGGACCCATGGTTGTTGATGATGATATGCTAAAAATATTGTTAGATCAATAGGCATACACATTTTCCATCAGTAATGCTGATCAGCAGCATTATGTACTTGATATATTTTTTCATATATAGTATTTTTTGTTTGGTAAATGAGATTTTTTATAATCTAAATAGAAGTACATAATTAGCACGCTCTTTCATTTTATAATATATACGGAAAAATACTAATGCACCCATAGATACGATTGGCATCATGCATAAACAAGTCAAATTCAGTACTGATGCCTATGGCAACACTTGAAATTTTAGCCATGAAAAACTCACAATATGAATGAACTATTTGTGCCAGGCAGCAAAAATGTTAAATGTCTATATTTTATTTTTCTCCTATCTACATAGCTAGAGATTGCATTCCCCTAGACAGGCTTATGTGTTGGTAGTTATTTATCTTATGTTTAATGGAAATAAATATAAGATGTTTAATTGCTTTTGTCCTTGACCTGGTTGTAAACGAGCTGAAAGGGTTTAAAGAAGCTGTAATTATGGTGCTGTAGAGGATGGTTAAGAATAGAATATACAGAATTAGATTGAGAGACATAAGATTCTCTATGATGGTCAGTATGGATTTGAATATATTTGTATTTTTTGAATTAGTGAATGTCTTTGATAAGAAAGAATTACATATGGTGATATTTTTGGACTTTGCCAAGGCATTTGATAGAGTGCCACATTTCGTTGGAGTATATGCTTGAAAAGATGGGAATGGATAATAGACTGGTTAGATAAATAAGAGATCAGCTCTCTGAACGATACTAACAAGTTATGTATTGGGGATGGACAGTGTTCCAGAAAAAAAAAAATAGGTAACCAGTGTGCTATGAGGTTCTGTCCTTGGGTCCCTACTGTTTTACTTATCTGTTAATAATATTTCATGGTGATTAACAGAGGATGATCTTCAGCAGTTTGCTGATGAAGCAAAGTTAGGGAGAATTATAAGGAGTCAACCAATGTTAACTTCTTTCAAGAAGAATTAAATAGATTCTTAGCCTTGGTAAAAGAGTACGATTGCTGTTTCAAGGTTTTGCACTTTGGAGTGCAAAAATAGGAGGTGGGTGAGATTTCAGATCTCATGTTGATGGTTGACAGTGACTTGAAGTTCAGAGGACACACTGAAAATATTGTGAAAGCTGCACAGCACACTGCTACTATAATAACAAGCACACCTTGAGAAGTAAGGATAACAAGATGAGGTTGAACCACTGAACACCATGGCCCCAGTCGAGTAATAAGAGATCACGTCGAGTGAGTGGTAGTATCAATGGAACTAGCTGTAGATCCAGAAATGAGCTGTTGTGTTTGTATACAAATGCTAGAAGTATAAGAAACAAGGCAGATGAAATGGTTGCACTAATTGCATCTGTTCACCCAAAGATTGTCAGAATAAGTGAGACATGGTTGGAAGAGAATGACATCCTGACAGGAATAGAGATGGAAGGATATGATATGTTTCGTGAGGACAGAGGGGGTAAAAAGGGAGGGGGAGTGCTTTGATGATAGAGAAAGAGTTATGTCCATATAAAGTGGAGATGCAAGAGGGAAATAGTGCCAGTGGTTTTGAGGCAGTATGGTGTGAGATAGAGGTGAATGGAATCAAATACTTGGTGGGATGTTGTTATAGACCAGGTAATGTGGATGGTGGTGATAATGAAATGTACAATCAAATTAGCCAAGTAAATAAGAAAAGGGTGATCATTATGGGTGATTTTAATTATGGCAATATAGACTGGAATGATGAGATAGCAACTGGAAGTAAAGAAAATGAGTTTCTTGAGTTTTTGAAGGATAACTACCTCAGACAGTATGTAACAGAGGGCACACGAGGATTGAGGGTCTTGGATTTGGTCATCTCATCAGAGGATGTAATTGTAAATGAGGTGTCAAATCATCCAATTGGTGAGAGTGACCATGAGGTGATTACCTGGGTGGTTGCCAGCAGTGCAAGGACCTCTGTAAGAAAAGGGTATATGTGGAACTACAAGGGAGGTGATTATGAAGAGCTCAGGAGACAGCTTGAGGGTGTAGCATGGAATGAGGAGTTAGCTGGAAAAGAGATCAATGCAGGCTTGGGGGATTTTCAAAAACTGTTTAGTAGATGCAATGTGGAAATGTATTCCAAGGGTGAGAAGGTTAAATAAGGTGGGTGTGAGATGAATGAGTAAAGGGATTAAGCATGCGATACAGAGAAAAAGGGCATTGTGGAGGCAGCATAAGAGAAGTGGAAATAACCAATTCCATGAGGTCTACAAAGACCAAGCAAGGAGGGTGATGTGGTTAGTGAGGATAGCTAAAGAGAGGTATGAACAGCAGTTGGCTAATGAAGCCAAAAAGAATCCTAAGGAATTCTCTCGATATGTAGCCAGCAAAAGAAAGAATAATTAGGGAAGGATGACACTGACTGGAGAAAATGGTATAAAGACAGCTGATGCAGAATGTGTGGTGGAGATACTTAATGAGCAGTTCATAAAGATCTTTCAATCTTGTGAATGTGACTTCATGGAGGGATTGAGAGCAGTTGATGATGTGGAGGAGAGACCTGACTGTAGGTGAGCAAGAGGTGTATGGGGAGTTGAGTAAACTAGATGTTAATAAGGCTGTGGGACTTGATAATATATCACCACGTATTCTGAAAGAATGTGCCAGGGAGTTGATGCCTTCCTTGACGTATTTTTTTTAATATGAGTCTTGCATTCAGTCAAGTTCCTAAGGAGTGGAAGGAAGGCAAGATTGTGCCACTTCATAAAGGAGGTGATCGAACTCAAGCATCAAACTATAGGCCTATCTGTGTGTCAGGTGTTGTGGTTAAGTTGTTGGAGAAGCTTGTGAGAACTAGGATCCAGAGTTGGGTTGATAACAATGGTATTATCTTTGATGGACAGCATGGATTTGCTAAAGGGAGGTCATGTTTTAGTAATCTACTTACTTATTACAATAAAGTGACTGCTTCCTTGGACAGAGGAAAAGGATACACAGTAATATACTTGGATTTTGCAAAGGCTTTTGATAGAGTACCTCATGATAGGTTGACAGTCAAACTAGAGCAGATGGGGTTGGATATTAGATTGGTGCATTGGATTGGAGACTGGCTATCTGATAGATATGAACAAGTTGTGTATGGGGGAGCGATATCCAGGAAAAGGAAAGTCACTAGTGGAGTGCCTCAGGGGTCTGTTTTAGGTCCATTGCTGTTTAACTTGTATATTAATGATATAGGTGAAGATTTGGATGGAGATATTCAGTTTTTTTGCAGATGATGCAAAGTTGGGTCGAACCATGAAGATGTTGTGACCTTACAGGAAGACTTGAATAGATTGAGTGATTGGGCACGGAAATGAGGATGTGAGTTCAATGTTGCAAAATGTAAGGTTTTAAAATTTGGAAAACAAAGATGGGATGCAGAATTTATGCTTGGTGAGAATATATTGTTGGAGGTAGAGGGAATAAGAGATCTGGAGGTGATAGTGGATAAGGATCTAAAATTTAGGAGACACATCGCCAAAATTGTGAAGACAACACAAAGGCTTCTGGAAATGATGCGGAGGACATTGACGTGTAGAAGTAGGGAGATTCTTGTTCCGTTGTATAAGGCTTTGATTAGGCCACACATGGACTATTGTGCCCAGATTTGGTCACCTGGTTTTCAGAAGGATGAAGAGATGTTGGAAAGGATCCAAAGGAGACTGACTAAGGTTCTGACCTCTGAAATGTCAAGTATGCGGAAAGATTGAGAAGATGTAATTTGCACAGCCTGGTGGAGAGGAGGAAGAGGGGAGATATGATAGAGACCTACAAGTTGGTAAGGGATTGTTATAGGATCAATGCTGGAGAAGTTTTACAGAGAATAGTGGGAGATTAGGGGAGAACCAGAGGTCATCCCTGGAAACTGTATAAAGAGGGTGTGAGTAGAGGAGTGAGAGGCAGGTTTTTTTCGTGCAGAGTTGTGAATGATTGGAATGCCTTGCCTGAGAATGTGGTGCCTACAAAGAGTTTGCATGTGTTTAAAACATGGTATGATGAGCTGTATGTGTGATAAAAGGACCTTCCAGATGAGTCTTTGACTCCATGAGGTCTTGGGGTGGTAATAATAATAATAATAATAATAACGTATTAGTTTGTGTGTGTGACTAAAATTTGAGCTGTGCTCAAATTTTAGTTTCCATTTTGATGTGGAAACTCTGAAGATGGTCTCCAGAGATGAGTTTAGAGAAACTGAGGGAATATAAATGGCGGTTTAGTGGAGAGGGGGAGAGAAGTGATATGATAGAGATATTTAAGTTAATAAGAGGATTTTACTAGATTAATACAGAAAACATTACATAGAGTGGAAGGTGAGAGAACAGAGAACAAAAAACCATCCCTGGAAGTTGTTTAAAAGTGTAGTGAAGAGAGGTGCAAAGAATAGAAAACGTATACACAGAGAGTGAGGCATAAGAGGAATTCACTCCCCAAATGTGTTGCAAATGCTAAGAGTTCAACAAGTTTATAGTTCAACATGGTAAATATGTTGTTTGCTGACTTGGATCTCCCTGGACAATCTGTTGACTCCACAAAGGTTATAAAAGAATAACAACAACAAAAATAAATAATATACTTATTAAGTTCTGAATTCACTGCTGAACAATTTGCCTGTGCTGAAGCTTAGCAGTGAATCTGGTGAAATATCAGTAACTTGATAAATATCTAACAATCGCATAGTAGGAAAAACAGTTCAAATAGTAATAAATAAAATAACTATTTTGGGACCCTCAAATGTCAGATAAAAAAGGAGAAGTTTTTTGCTGTTATGTTGGAGATGAAATTAAAATGACTGTCCCAAATTTTTGGTAAATTAATGCAGGCATACTTGTTGAGGTTAGAGAGAGTGTTTCATTGCTGTTGCTGACTACAGAAATTAGTGTTGTCAACTTCTAATGACTTTTAAATAGCACTTTTATATACTTTTCTTCCATCTAATCCTTTCTGATTGAGTAGCCAAATCATAGTCTGCCAATCCTGATTTGTCATAATGATGGCAGTGCATGTATTCTTTAAAATGTTCTCTGAGGAAGATGCTAACAGATCACTTCATGTATTCCTAAATGTAAGAGAGTATAGAAGACTGTTGTAGGTAATATTAATTATACACAGTTAATGTATAATTATTATTATTATTGAGTTCCGGATGGAGTCGGCAGACTCATCGTGGGAGGTTCATTTAACATATTTTAATCATACCGAATCTCAAAATCCTTAACGCTCCTTGAATTAACAACACATTCTGGTAATACATTATATTCACTGACAATTCTCCATGTAAAAAATCTACTCCTCACTCCACTCTTCACCACATTCTTACAAACCATATTTACTCGAATATTACTCGCACTATTTCTCCAAAATAAAGTTAAAATAGCGTAGTGCGAGATACATGTGGAAATTATTGGAAACTAAAGTTTTTCAGGAAAAAATTAAATTGACATGTATAATTAAATCCTCAGTTTCATCATAATTTTTAATTGCTCACATTATTCATAAAATTAATGTATTTAAATTTTAATTATCAGTGTTATTTATGCGATCGCTGCTCACCTTCATCACGCGATATATTTGAATCATTAGCGACAATACATCTGTAATTAAATTAAAACAAAGAGTTTCATTATTGCTTATCCTTTTATCATTTTGCAATCATAAGATCATCATGATTAAACAGAAAATCTGTGACTTACCAAGAATCTCCTATTCGCTATTGCTACTTCCGGTCTTGAGAGCAGTTTCCTCGTGGGCATTGTTAAGGTCATCTACCCAAATATCATCATCTTTGCTCCCATCCAGGACATTAGAGATGCCTGTTTTTCTTTAAAAAATACTCTTGCCAATTACTTCTGCAAAATCATGTCCCAAACTCTCAAAATCCAGTTGCACAACAGTTTTAATGACGGTCCTTTAATCTTTTCTGATGCAGTCAGATCATATCTGCCAACTGCCATTCACTCCATGTAGAATTTTCGTATAGTCCTTAATGGTTTGTTGCCAATACATCTAAAGGCTGTTGACATGGTGTAAGACAACCAGGAATAATGGCATTTCGATCTTCGCCTCTAAAAGTCATTTTACTATTTCAGGTTCTAAATGTCAGTGGAAACTATCCCACACGAAGAGAGCTGGGCATCGAAATAAGCCCCTGGCCATTTGTCCCAAACTATTCTAATCCAATCTTGAACCATTGTTGCATCCATGCTTTTTCTTGAACTCTTATATGAATTCCACGGGGAAATTTCCCATTCAACATCATCTTCCTTTTGAATATTATGTAAGAAGGCAACTTTCTTTCATCCACAGTGATTGTGAGCATGATTGTGTGTTGCTGTTTTTCACTTCCAGTTGTGTGCATTATCACAATTTTCACTATTTTCTGTTATTGTTGTTTGGTCATGCAACTTGACGAAAAAGGCAAGCCAATGATTGTTGAGTTGAAATGCTGATTCTCTTCAACCGAATTCCAAAATATCGGAAACTGCCACAACTGCATTCACTATCTATTTCTTAAAGTTTAAAACTTTTTTATTTTCATGCGCAAGATATATGCGAAACTTTTTAATTTCTTTTTTCGTAAAGTAAAATCAGGGGGTACAAGATATACACGAGGGTGAGTTATATTCGAGTAAATACGGTAACTTCCAGGGTTGGCCTCTGGTTTTTTCCCTCCTGCCTTCTACTCTTTTTATAATCCCATCTGGATTAATCCAATAAAATCCTCTCACTAACTTAAATGTCTCTATCTTATCACCTCTTTTCCTTCTATCTACCAAATTCTGCAGTCCACATTTCTTCTCCATAGCCAGCATTCCAAAGTTTAAATTATCCATTATGATAACTGTTCTTTTATCCATTAAGATAATATGTCTATGTGGTTTGCACTTCTTCAGTAGACCCAAGTCTGTAGTAGCACCAAACTATGCATTTTGTCCTCTTTAACCTCTGCCTCACCTAACAAATTTGAACTCATTGACTATTCAAGCAACACTACCATTGTTTATCATTTCTGTTCTGGTTAGATTTAATTCATCAACAATCATTTTAGTGATTGTTGATTATTTAAATACTCTGCCATCCTTTCTATACTGCCTATTCTCTCTAAATACACTGTATCCATTACATTCTATTCCTGTAAATGTATCCTTGCCTGCCAACAGGGTGTCACTAATGTCAATAATTTATTATTATTATTATTATTCAGGCCTCCATGGAGTCAAAAGACTCTCGTGGGAGGTCCTTCCTAAGAACATAAAGTCTGTCAAGACTCATTGAGGGGAGGTTCCCCCTAAGAAACACAAAGTCTATCATACCACTCCTTAAACTCATTGACCGTTCTCGCCCTCACCATTTTGTCCCATTTGCACTTACCAATAAAAACTTGTTGCCTTTATGGAGATGCCTCTTGTTGCCTCTGTCTCACCAAACAACTTTGAGCTCAATGAACTCATTTCTATCTGTTGATCAATAAATCAGCAAGGAGTGAAGGAATATATTCTTCATATAATAATTATGGAGTAAGTAGTGGAAAGTGCTGTTGGAGCAGATTGTAATTACACTTATCTTGAATGAATTTAAGGAGGTAGGGCAAACGGTGGCATCCAAAGTGAACCTGTCATGGTGAATATTAAGATGTCATAAGGCAGTTAATAATAAATAATATACTTAATGTACATTTTCATTTCTAATTATGTAAATTTATCAGTGAACATTCATAGAATGCAGTTCTTTACCTGTTTTCAGAAGACAGTATTCTCTCCATTAAAGCAGCAACAACAATAAATGTATTTTCATCAAATATATGATCATCCTCCCATTTTACTAATTCTTGAAGATTTTTCACATGCTCATCAGTAATCTTTCGGCTAAAAATTTCACTAAAAGCAGCGGGAAAAGACTGAAAGAAATAAAAATTATGTTACTGAACTCATGTCTAAATGAAAATTCTTAAAGGAAATAAAATCAATCTAAGTAGCAGGAATCAAACTAGGAAGACATAAAGAGTTAACTAAAAGACACTGTAAATATTCTTCTACACTCACTCCTACGTAGGGTCCTCTCATCTCACAGTTTAATACTGTTGGCTAGGGGATATATCCAAGTCTACTAACAGATATAGTATAACAGGTATCAGTATATGCAGGTATTGAGGTGTGGTCACTATATAATTCAGAAGAAAAGCCAAGCCTCTGTGGTGCTAGATATTACTAGGTCACAAATGAGTTTCATTGCATAGTGTAATACCACCAGCTTGCTTATCAGAGGCTTGAAGTGGTACTGAAAACATGTCTGGATTCCAGAACAAATCAAAGTTTTCTTTTTTCCATTTCTTCTGGCATACAATATGAATATACCAAGGAGTAGTTTATGTTTTGAGGTTTTTGTGAATAACAAAATCTCAGAACATAAACAGTATTTTTTTATTATATCTTGTCAGTGTCTTTGTACTGTGTTTCAATAATGGTAGCTACTGTAAGTCTCTTTGCTGATACGTTATCACACAGCCGGCCCCAATATGAGGACTATACTTTACATTGCATACTACAAGATTTTCTGGTATGTAGTACTTGTGACATGTTTGCATCCCAACAGTTCAAAATGTAACAGGTAAGAAACTGGAGAGTTGTATGTTTGCACAAAATGTAGAAAAGGAGAACAGTTCGGTGAACATAGATATCAGCATGAATTTAACTGACTGCAGTAGCGGTGTGTCAGAAACAAATGAATGCTTGTAGAGAGAGAGAGAGAGAAGAGTAGCATGATCAAGGGTGAAAAATATGAACATCATATGGAAATGGATATTACATCCGGTAGTGTAGTAGATTTAGAGGATGGTAATGATTGGGTGGGTGAATGTAAAGCGAGAGTATGTTGCTTGGAGAGAGAGAGAGAGAGAGAGGTACTGAGAAAAGAAGTGGCACATATGAAAAATAAGCTGAGAAGCAAGAAAGAGATTAGGAGACTGGAAAGGCTAACTAATGTGAAACAAACAATAGTGGGAGTGAGAGAGAGTTATGGGAATGGTAGAAGGGGAGAGAATACGAGAACCAGGGGACAAGTGGGAAGGTGAGGTAGTGCAGAGCTAGTGATGGAGAGATGACAGGAAGGCAGGTAAGTGGGAGCGCAAGAGGAATGATAGAAAGTGTGACTATGGCAATTAAGTCAGATGAAAGTGTGAATGAGATGATTATAATGGTGGGTAGAAATAACCTGAGAGGCAGTGTGAATTGAGTAGCAAGAGATTTGAGGTTTATGCTTGAGCTGGTACAGCAGAAGAGTGTAAGAGGGAAGATAGTGTGTTACTCAGATATGATAATGCTGAGCTGAGAAGGGCATCAATAATGAATGGCATGAATAGCAAGAATGTGTCAAAAAAGAGGGTTGGATTATGTGTAGGTACTTGAAGTGCATTTGGAGACTAGCTCTGCACTATGTATGTAAAAGACAGATTGCATCTGAATGAAAAAGGATGTGAGCATCTACTCACTACGCTGAACTGCTGTTCCCTATCTGGGTCAGCTATTGAATAATTTTGCTGCTACTATTCTGCTAGGTGTCTGATTTCTACATATAGCTTGCTAAAAAAGATGACAGAGATGGTTTGGAGAGAATGCTATTCTTGGGGCATGTCTGCACACTGTTTGATTCCTTTTGACTCAAGGGTGGCATCCGTGCATGTATTTTCTCTGACATACCATGTGATTCTTCTAAGTATATTGCAAATGTAATTCAGACCACATTCTAATGCTTGTCCCCTCTCCCATGGAACAATGCTCACACAGCCACCCCCAAACAAGAGTAGTTGGGCATTATAACAGTGCCAAGTGGGATGACCTTCTGCATTTCTATGCCTCATTCCTATGATGGGACTACTGCTTTTGGCTTTCCAACCCAAACATATGCACCAAGCATATCACCGAAGTAATCTTTACTGGCATGGAAACATACGTTCACCACACTACTCTGAACTGCTGTTCCCTAAATGGGTCAGCTATTGAATAATCTTGCTGCTACTATTCTGTTAGATGTCTGATTTGTACATAGCTTGCTAAGAAAAGATCACAGAGATGTTTTGGATGAACTTCTCCATGTGTGTGTATGTGTCTTGGCAATGAATCCATTACTACTGCATATTTCATATCATTCCACAATTTTGACTTAATTTGAACAGCAACAACTATGAAAATTAAAAGCTATTTCTGAATAGAGAGATGTGTGTGTGTGTGTGTGTGGGTGGATATGACACTAATTCCGAAAGATATCATTCATAGTCATTATTCCAACCTGTATTACAGAAGCAGCACCTCAGTTGTTTTCTTAAAGATATTTGAATGATTTTAAGAAATGTAAATTATATGGGAACCAATAATTTTGAGTCGATTTTGCCTTATAAAATTTAAAGAATTGAAAGTAGCTTTAAAAGTTGAAGAAAGCAGGATATTTTATTGATTTTACTAAAGAGATTAGACTATTCATGGAATGGCTTGGGGGGGGTTTCCACAATAAATAGTACTATTTTTTAATGGTCTGTGATAATATATGATTACATGCTAAATAGGATTGAGGCCAAAGTTGAAGCAAAAGTGCCCAAGGAACAAGCAGGTTTTAGGAAAGGTAAGGGCACCAGAAATCAGATCCTTTGCCTTAGACAGATCATAGAAAAATATAAAGAATTCAGACTCCCTTTTGTAATGCATTTCTTAGACTACTCTAAAGCTTTTGACTGTGTTGAGCATGTGAAACTATGGGAAGTAATGAAAAAAATGGGTTTTCCTCAACACACTATCAGGTTGATAGCCAACTTGTATAAGGAGCAAGAAGCCATGGTAAGAACAGGTGTTAGATTGACTGACTGCTTCAAGTTGGAAAAGGAGTTAGGCAAGGATGTTTACTTTCTCCTCACTTGTTTAGTATATATGCGGAGGACATCATACGTGAAGCATTGGATGAGCTCAGAACAGGAATTAGGATAGGATAATACAGATAATAGAGTATACTGATAATACAGTACTCCTTTGTAATGATATGGAAGAACTAGGACTAATTCTTGACAAAGTTAACAAGATCAGTAATAACAGAGGACTTCAACTCAATCCTAGCAAGACAAAGATTATGGTTCTCAAAGGAAAAACAAACAGAGATGCTCTTGAGAAACAAGTGTACCTTAATGAAGAAAGAATTGAGGAAGTTAGCAAGTTTGAGTACCTGGGATTCATTATTAATGTGAAGAATTGCTGTTCAGAAGATGTCAGAAAAAGGTTAGGAATGGCTAAAACAACAGTTAGAGACCTGTCTAAAATCTGGAAGGATAGATCTATCTCCATGGGAACAAAGTTGAGGATTTTGGATGCAGTTGTTTTTCCAACAGCAACTTATGGATATCAGACTTGGAACCTAAAGAAGTCAGATAAGAAATGGATATCTGCTTTTGAGATGTGGTGTTACGTCTTCTGAGGATATCATATACTGAAAGGCATACAAATGAATGGGTGTTAGAAAAGATCAGTAGAACTTTAAGGCCCCTTAAGGATATTGACAGAAGAAAGTTAAAATATTTTGGACACATAGAAAGGATGGAAGGGGGACTTCTCAGAACAGTAATAGAAGGTAAAGTTCCTGGAAAAAGAGGCAGGGGTAGACCATCAATGAGATGGATGACTGATCTTCAGAGAGTTGAGGTCACCAGAAAAGCAAACAACAGGACTACATGGCGAGGCTTGGTGTAGCACATCACTGAGCATCGGAGTGACCATACGGCATCTGTAGATGCCCAGTGATAATATATTAATCCAATGGATTAATATATTATAACTTTAAATCTTTATATAAATTTAAAGTATTATGTACATGAGTGACGATGATAATGATGCATCTTTTTTTTTTCAGCTGATATGCATGCCAGTAAGCCTGTTGGAGTTACATGAGCAGATTCAGAATATAAAGTATGAAATATGATTTTTTCCTCTTTATTATCATTACAGTACGAATAAATGAATTTTTTAAATTGAGTAAAAAAAATAAATAACACTATGTATTCATGATCTCAACAAAGGTCACAAGACCACCCAATTACAGGAAAATCGATGAGAATGTGCAAATTATGTAACATATAATGGAGATCAGCAATTTCTTTAATCTAGTGTGGTAAATGATAAGTAGATGGAAAAAATTAGAAGCATGTCAAAAGGGAAATGTTGGAGTTATTTCAAAAAAGTGACTGTGTATATGCCTGTAGCAATTAACCATTCCTAAGCCCAGGTGATAGTGAGGCAAAAAATACTAACTAAGATGAGTTCTTTTCTGGTTATCTTCTATCACTATTAGCCACGAAAAATCCTATGTAAAAAAACTGTATCCCATAAATCTCTATTAACAATGAGTTCACATCATTACCTGCATAAGCAAAGGCAAACAGAATATAGATTGGAGCAGTGGAAATCAGTACTATGAAGTGAGGAACCACACATTCTCTTCTTTCATATTCAAATATATCCACTACATGGATATATTTGAATATGGAGGATGCATTTTATCTATGTTGTTCAAACTATGAAGTATAGAGATGGCAGAATAATAATATGAAATGGGTTCTCGTGACATGGTACCAGCCTTTACACCTTCCAACATGATAATGTCCCATGTCACAGAGCAATGATAATTAACATATGGTTTAGAGAAAAAACTTTGGAACATTGCAGTGATCAGCACAACTTGACCCTAACAAAACATGGTTTGATGAATAGAGAATTAGGGCACATCCAAGACAGCTGTTTTCATTAGTCCAGTTCACCACTGCTTTAGAGAGAAGTGGAGTACAACACCAGCTTTCCATGCAAAAATCAATACAAGTCCT
The DNA here is from genome assembly GCF_054136105.1 of Typopeltis vanoorti. NCBI lineage: Eukaryota > Metazoa > Arthropoda > Arachnida > Uropygi > Thelyphonidae > Typopeltis > Typopeltis vanoorti. The sequence goes on along the minus strand of NC_143568.1, from coordinate 98,951,395 downwards.
CAACAATGTACTGAAGTAGTTAATGGCAGCTAGAAGAGTTCATGGACAATTCATCACGGCACAGCCAATTCACTGCGGGAAAATTCATGACATGAAATATTCATCACTAATGTTATCTGCTAGAAAATTGATTCCGATATATGAAAAGTAATGCAGTGCAAGATAAATTTCACAAACTATAGTTTTTCATGTATTTATATATTATTTATTTAGATTTTCATATTTTTATTCTTATACATTGAAAGTAATATTTTTTTTCATTGATGAGTTTCCTAATTTCTGTTAAAAAGTTGTAAATATTCTTTCTTACTTAGATAAGATACTACAGGTTCTGTTGATGGAATATTAATATTTACAAAACTGGAATAGGGTGGTTTAGTGAGAAAGGGCACCATATTTAAGAATATTTATTCTGATAACTGTTCACTATGTTTCTGCACACTTAGACACCCATCCATATGTGATATATATATACACACATACATACATACATACATATATATACATACATACACACATACACACACACACATTTTATCTGAACTAATTCAGAAGATGAGGTGGAGGTGTTTCAGTTATTGAATACACATGTATTTTGAAAATGACTCCATTTTTCCTGAATAGGAAAGATACACTATCTACCAATAATTGTCCAGACACCCTTGTCATGACCTGTTAAATCAAAGTTCAAAACTCTGTACCTGACTAAGAAGTTTAGATCTCTTAAAGCAGTGTTAGTTATTTTCTAAAAAGCACGAGAATTGCGGCTGACACACGTTATTTGTATCGAAATCCCTTTTAGTTTTGTAATAAAATAGCACTTTACTGCAAAATGTGGGGTAATTTGAACAGCAGTCAATTCTTCTAAAATGTCTTTGTAATAAAATGTACGCTATCTATCGATAATTGTCCGGATATCCGTTATTTTAAGTTATGGAACATTCCAGGTTTTAATAACATTAAAACCAGTGCAGATAGTAGGAAGCAATATTTCATCATAGCAGTTGAATGCAGGTGGAATGGCAACATGACGTAAACTCGGTGACTTTGAGAGAGATGTTATCGTAGGCTGTCCCATTGGTGGTATGTCCATTGGTGCCATTACTGCTCAACTGGAGCATCCAAAATCAATAGTTGGCAATGTGATCAACAAAAATGACTGACAGCGACAGAAGGGTGTTAAAACAGGTGGCACACAAAAACTAGCTACAATTGGCAGAGACCATCTGTGATGAGTTTCAAAGCGCCAGTATCAGCATGTTGAGCCCTAATACTGTACAAAAAGAACTTCATTTTCTGGGGTTTCCATAAAAGAGCAGTGGCACACAAGCCAAACATCACAACAACAAATAAGGCAGCTCATCTGACCTGATGTAAAGAGTGTGTGAACTGGACAATTGACCAGTGGAAAACGGTACTCTGGAGCAATGAAATCAAGATTCACCTATTTCCAGTCTGATGGTAAGATGTGGAGGCAGTCTGGTGAACCCTGGTTACCACAGTGTGTTGTACCCAGAGTAAAGTTTGGTGGTGGAGAGTAATGGTGTGGGATGCATTCAGCTGGTTTGTAGTGGGACCGCTGGTTGTTGAAGGTAATTCAATACCCTGATATTCTGGATAATGAGGTGCTACCTACACTGCAACTTTTACGGAATGGACCCATGTTACTATCAAGATGAGAATGCCCCATGGCACAAAGCTGCAGCTACTATGGAATGGTACGAAGAGATGGGTGTTAAATGACTGCTCTGGCATGTGCAGAGTCCTGACCACAACCCCATTGAACACCTGTGGGATGAATTGGAGTGGCGATTGAAGTCCAGAGCAGCACTACCTCATTCCGTCACCAAACCTCAGTGCTACTTTGATGAGAGAATGGAGACAAATTCCTTCTGATGTCTGCCACACATTGGTGGAAAACCTCCCTCAATGGGTGCAGGAGGCAATCAGAATCAAAGTTGGACATACCTGATATTAGGGTTCGCTTGCTGATATCAACTGCTAAAGTGTCTGGACAATTATTGGTAGTTAATGTATGCTGTTATCTTTTAGTTGTAATTTTTATTCATTTTAACCTGCTCTAGAAACCAAACATGGAAACCACTCAAGCCACTTCAGGCCTCCAATAAGCAGTGCTGTGGTCATCTGATGTGAGATGAAATTCATCTCTCACCTAAAAACAATTACAATGCTATTGTGAGTTTCAAATCCACAGCTCATTGGTGAGACAGGATACGTTATCCAGTCAGTTGTTAACAACATGATATTTCTGATTACAGTTTATTTTTGAACAGTTCACAAGAGAAGTAATTAATTACGTATTTCACTTTGGGAGCATGCATATATACCGGGTGATTATAAAATAATGTCAAGTGTTCAGAGTCCTCTAGCGAGTAACGTATTGGACAAAACACACCAATATTCGGTAGACGTACACAGTGGAACATGGGGATTCGATTTAACGAAAAAAAAAGTACCAAAAGTTGCCAACAGGGGAAATTTTGGCGCTGTTTACCAAATAAAATGCATTAATTTGCATTATCGCGTTTCTTGTGAGCGATCATTCAATAAAAGGAAAGCCCGTGAGATTTCTTATCATTCGTAGACGAACTGCTTTTTGATGCCTCTTACCTTACGTGAGCGGGCTTTGTTAGTCAAACTCTATTATCAGCGGAACAATAATGCCAGTGCTTGTCTTCGTGATTTTTGGCGTATGAAAAATTTACAAAAAGGACCGATTAGCGTAACAAACTTATGAAAACTGATTCAGCGATTTGAAACTACTGGAACTCTAGCAGTGCAGGTAGGCAAGGGACGCAAACCAATCAATCACCAACAAGTTGAACAAGTTGCAACTGCTATTGTGGAACAGGAGATGACAAATGTGCAGGGTACCAGCAGTGCACGAGCAATATCCCGGCAAATGGATATCGCATACACAACAGTGTGGAATATCCTACATCAGATGTTGAAGTTTTACCCCTATAAAATCAGTCATGTTCAAGAATTGCACCCTGGGGATGCAACCACACGAATCAACTTATCTTTGAGATTCTTAGCACGCATGGAAGTGGATGATGCATGGCCGTGGCAGATTTTATGGAATGACAAAGCGCACTTTTATTTGAACGCCGATATTAACGCATGCAACTGTCGCATTTGGGCTGCAACTAATCCGCACGTGTGCCTGCAGATGCTTATCCACTCGGCCAAAGTCACAGTGTGGTGCAGATTTACGCCATCTTTTATCATCGGCCCATACTTTTGCGAGGAAAATTGCCAAAATGGACCAGTGACCTGTTCCGTCAATGCTAACAGGTATGCCAATATGCTACAGAACTTTGTGGTTCCACAACTGCAGCAAAGCGGATGCCTCGATTTGACCATCTTCATGCAGGATGGTGCACCACCACACATCAGACTTCAGGTACAGTGTGTTTTGCGACAACATTTCTCTGACAGAAGAATCATTAGTCATGCATTTCCCATGCCATGGACACTGAGATCGCCTGATCTCAATCCTTGTGACTTTTGGCTGTGGGGATTTCTTAAAAGCATTGTGTATCAAGGACATGTACCCGATATTCCAACTTTGAAAGATCAAATAACGTTACATGTGAGACAAATCAATTCTGATATGTTGCGAGCCACTGTGGAAAATGTCGTGCACCGTATTCAGTTCCTGGAACATCAGAATGGTGGTCATATTGAACCTCATTTGTAATTAACAATAAACGTCATGAAATTGATATGTGCTGTCTCTCACTTGCCATTTAGTCATTCATTAGTCACACCTACTAAAATTAATTTGGCAGCGCCAAAATTTCCATTTGCTGACGATTTTTGGTACTTTTTTTTTTTCGTTAAATCGAATCCCCATGTTCCACCGTGTACATCTAACAAATATTGGTGTGTTTCATCCAATACATTACTCGCTAGAGGGCTCTGAACACTTGACGTTATTTTATAATCACCCGGTATGTATGTATATATATATATATTTTTTTTTTTTCTTTCAGTAAAGAAGACTAAATATAAAATTTTTTAGCGTCATAAAATACTAGTATTCGAGGAAAAGGTAAAGACTAGTAATGCAGCTGCAGATGGCAATTTAGCTTATGCTGATTTACATAATGATGATAGGATTGATGTAATTTTATTATAATTTTCTTTAATATAATTGCTCAGAAGTGCACCTATGATCTTAAACTAGCTCTGCAAATGATAGCATAGTACAAGATGTCTTTACTATGCAGGAAAAAGTGCAATGATTTTCAAATTACATGTGTATTCAATAGCTGAAACACCTCACCTTCTGAATTAGTTCAGATAAAAAATATATCACACATGGATGGGTGTCTAAATGCACAAAACAGAAAAATAGTAAACAGTTAAAAGAATAAATGTTCTTAAATATTGTGCCCTTTCTCTCTAACTATTCTTAAATATTTTATTCTCCCTAATAACTATGCAAAATATAAATAGAACAATTAATAGGAATAAGTTAATAGTTAACTATAAATATTAGTTGGAAATAACTATTATCCCTAAATATTCTTAAATATGGTGCTCTTTCACCCTAACCACCCTATCCCAGTTTTGTAAAAATTAACATTCCATCTACAGAGCCTGTAGTAAAAAAGAATATTAATAACTTTATATGGAATAAAAATTTCAGAATGCTAAATATAATTGAAATAATAAATAATACATAAAAATTTTTTTTTTCATATATGGGAATGACATAACCATCGGATTTCAAATTTTCTTGCGATATACTTTCTTGGGAATAATTTTCCCGTGATTAATTTTCCTGCGATAAAGAGTCTCCATAATGAATTTTCCTCATGATGAATTTTCCCGAATGAAGTGTCAGCGATTAATTGTACAGACACAGCTAGAAGTGGTGGTACAAGACATGTTTTGCTTATATCTGCTTGTGTCCCAATATTACAATAATGACTTTGGGTAGGATCATGAATATTCAGACAAACAATAAGAAACGAAAGCAGGAAGTTTGAATGCAAAGAACAACTTTATCTAATTTGATAATCTGTTAAAGTCTGTTAAAGGTTTTAACTTTCTGAAAAAAAAAAAAAAAATAGACATCTGGTGAGTAAAGAAGAGAACTTAGGACAAATTTCTATATTACTTAAATTATCTCAGTATAGAAATAGAACTTAAAAAAAGATTACCTCAGGTCGAAGAGATGTCTGTAAACTGAGCTTGCAAGTTCTTTTGAAAACTTTTTTATAACAGTCTGCTTTTATGGTTACTACTTTACAGTATTGGAGGAGATATGAAATTGGTGTTAATTCTGTAAAATATAGTAATTCAGTAAATAAAGAAAAATAAATATACAAATTCTTCACACTACTTGCTACTTTTTACCATGAACAACATTAACAAATCACTTTGAATTCATATGTGTGATGAAATCAAGGACAATAACAATTGCTGTAGTATGTGGCTTACTTCCCTTCAATACCATAATAACACTTATCACACTTCCAAGGAAAAAACAGCTTAAACGAATGCCATCTATTGAATTTAATAGCTAGATTTGTATAATTAAAGAAGCCTCTGAAATGGCACAATGTCCAAGTGCGATAACAATCAAGGTATTATCCTGAACCAACTTTGGTTAGCCTACATAAAACACTTGAAATTCATGGAACTGCGTTATTATGGACATTATGCAGCATAGATCAACATTCAAAATTGAACGTTGATCTGCATGACATATGTGCAACATCTCCACATGATATGAGTTATCAATTTAACAGTCGTTCCATTAAGTTTTAAGAATCATTCTGCTGGTATCTTTTCAAATTGATGAATAACTATATTCTAATGAATTATGCCACAAAGTATGAGAAACTAGTAGAATAAATAATTTTTACTTTTAGATTATAATGTGGTTATGCTGGAGCTGGTTTGCATGAAGAGGATGTATTTTGAATGTTAAGTACAGTAGTGGTCAGTAATGAGTGATAATGGATAAGATTTCACAACTTTTTAAGAATATGCTAAAGAAGTAATCATGTCATCAATTGGACCATTTAATGAAAGTCTTGCAACTGGATGTGTCAAAAGAAATGGAAGATAAGTAAGTTAGTGCCACTACATTAATGTGGTGGTGGAATGAAGGTGTCAGAAGGTGTTAAGATTTGGAAAAAATGAGTAAGAGCATATATACATGAATGGGTAGATGAGGATGATATTTATGAAAGTCAACATGAATTTGCTATGGGATACTCTTGTTTGTAATCTGGTATTGCCTTTTATAATGAAGTAACACAAATGGTTGATGAAAGGGAAAAAGGATATATATATATATATACTGTCATTTTTTTGAATTTTTCAAAGGTAACAAGGTGCTAAATATTTGGTTAGTGGATTGGATTGGAAATTGGCTTTCAGATAGATATCAGAGAGCTGTATATTTTGTGGTATGTATCAGAGAGAAGTAAAGTTACAAGTAGGATTCCACGGGACCTAGAACTGGGAGCGTTACTCTTTAACCTTTATGTCAACGTTATTATCACTGGATTGCAGAGAAATATCCAGCTATTTGGAAATGCTATAAAGCTGGAGAGGGTCTTTCAGGAGGATCTAAATAGGTTGGAAAGATGGATGAATGAACTGAGACATTGTTTATTACAGCTACATGTAAGATTTAAATTCAAGATCTACAGGTAGGAAGCTGAATACTCTATTGGTGGAACCATACTACAGAAAGTGGAAAGAGATAAAAGATCTTGAGGATAATAGTAGATATAAAGTTGAAGTTCAGGGGACTTGTAGCCAAGATTCTGGAGACCATACAGAGATAGGAAGGTAGTAGTTCCATTGTATAAGGCCCTGTTTAAACCAATTGACTGACTAGATTTGAAGAGTTTGAAGTAACTTTAGAGAGGGTAGAGAGAGAGAGATAGATAACAAAAATGGTATCAGGGCAGAACATTGGTTATGCAGACAGATTTGGAGGGTGAACAAGAAGACAAAGGAATGCATGATATGACTGAGACATTTAAATTGATGAGAGATATTTAATGGGTTGAAATAGGGGGACTCTTTTTATGGTAGAATGAGGGGAAAGAACAAGAATGAGAAGCCATTCCTGGAAGTTGCGAGAAAGAGGATGAGAATTAGTTCTTTTTTACATAAAAGTAGTAGGAATATAGAATGCTTTGCCTGAGAGGGTGGTGAGCATCCAAACAATGAATGAGTAAGTAGCAAAGAGAAACTCAGTTATCTAAAATGGATCTTCCATGATGAGTCTTATGGCTCCATGGAAGTCCATAATATAGCAATAATAATGCTATTGTGAATACCTGAATAGTAGTAATATATAGATTTTATATTTCTACAGGAAACATTTATCATCATTTAGATTAACTTGATGCCAGCCTGGTTGGCTGAGAGGTTCACACATCCATGCCTAGGCAGGATTCAAACCCATACCTCTTGGCCCTTCATACATTCATTCATACAAGTGAATAAACACTCTTCCAAGATGGACTGGGTCACCAAGAGAGAAGTAGACCCAATCCTCCCACAATGGAAGAGGCCTTTATTTCAGCAGTGGGGAAAAGTTACAGGCTGAAAAAAAAAAAAAGATCAATTAACCTGATAGATTTGTTTAAATCTAACAAATGGAAAGAATAGTTTGAACAGATGTTGTGGTCTTACAAGAAGATGAATAGAGTGAATGGGCATGGAAGTGAAAATCCAGTTCAATGCTGCAAATGTAAGTATTAAAATTTGGAAAACAAAGATGGGATGTAGAATTTATTCTTGTGAGGATATATTGCTGGAAACAGAGGAAATAAGAGATCTTGGAGTGATGGTGGATAAGGATCTAAAATTTAGCATCAGCAAAATAGTAAGGACAACTCAATGAATTCTAGCAATGATGTAGAGGACACTGACTTGTAGAAGTTGAAGATTCTGGTTCTATTGTGTAAGACCTTGATTAGTCCACATATGGCCCAGATTTGGTCACCTGGTTTTCAAAAGGATGAAGAGATATTGGAAAGGATGCAGAGGCAATTGACTAAGGTAGTTTCTGGTTTCTGGAATATTAAGTATGAAAAAAGGTTGAGAAGAAGCAATTTGCAGAATCTAATGGATAAGAGGAAGATGGGTGATATGATAAAGATGTACAAGTTGGTAAGCAGTTAATGTAAGAATAAACATTGAAGAAGTTTTTCATAAAATAGTGGGAGGTGGGGGGAAGAACAAGAGGTCATCCCAGGAAGCTGTATAAGGATGGTGTGAGCAAGAGAGTGAGAAGCATGTTATTTGCATGAAGAGTTGTGACCAATTGGAAGACACTGCCTGAGAGTGGTGTCTGTAGAGATTTCAAATGTTTTTGAGGCATGGTATGATGAGGTGAGTGTATGACAAAGGAACCTCCCTTGATGTGTCTTTCACTCCATGGGGGATCTTTAAATAATAATAATAAATGCTTGTTACATATAAATCACGGACACAAACTTTCAATGGCATGAAATTCTGAGCTTTTTATTGGCATGTTGTCATCTTGACATTTGTTGAGCAGAATGGGATGAGCATTCTGTGCACAAAACTCTTTGGAGTTGGTGAGCAACTACCTTAGGTAACTATCAATAATTTTGTTGAAAAATATTGCATTTAAAATACTGGCATTCTCTCTCTCTCTCTCTTTTTTTTTTTTTTTTGAAAATGCTGTATAACTAGAAATATTCACAAATTTTGATAAGCACTTACTTTTTAACCTCTTCATGTCACAAGGAAGCTCAAAACGACATGCTTGTCGAGTTGTAAATCTGATAGAGGTTGGCAAGGTATCTTCTCTTTGCATTTTCTTTTAAAGAAGAAACGTGAAATAAAAAGAAAAACGATTTTTAAAGCAATATGCTGTTAAGTAAACAATACTTTTTTTAATAATTTAAAAAATCATAAAAATTAAGTATGCACTATATTCCTAACATTATAATTAAAGTAATAATAGATTTAGCCTCTGAGGACACACGTAGTTTATCATGATGATATCAGGTAAGTGAAACAATAAGGGAAGCAAAAAACATTAAAATCTAACAAAAAGATGATTCCCTTCAAGACATTGCAATACAAAGTTAATCGTTAAGGTTGCAAAGGTAGATATTCAAGAAGTTTTATTTACTTGAGCAGCACAAAGTTTGTCAAATCAAAAAGGTCCTTAAATACACTATATCGGTCATTGCTAATGGCAAACATCTCAGCATTCCTGCTTTCTTGATCAGTGAAACTAAGAAGGGAAGCCAATAGAAGTTGTGGATGTTAAAGTCCCCAAGAAGGATGCCTCACAACCTTCCCTATATGAAAAGGGAAGATTGATTTGTTAGGGAAATTTTGAATCCAATTGGAGAAGTTGTCAGGTATTCTGGTATGGAGATTGATGATCTGTGTTAGGTCATTGCTATTGGCAAACACCTCAGCATCTCTTCTTTCTTGATTAGTAAAACTGCAGAAGGGAAGCTAATACAAGTGTGAGGTTTTTGTAATCTCTGGCATAGTATGCCAGTTCTGGTGCATGCACAAGTGCCACCCTTGTGGTGGAAAGAACTGCATAATGTGTAGTTTGGGTAGTTGAGATGGACAGTTGTTGTTGAGGGTGCCAGTTGGGATTCTGATAAAAATCATAATTCTGGTTTAGACGTTTGTAGGTGGTGGTGCACATCATTAATATTGCTTTTTAGTCCACAGATGTTGAAGTGGATGCAGATTACCAATCAGACCTGAATGGTAATCATGATTGATTACCAATCAGGTCTGATTGGTAATCTGATTGGCTGTGAAAGTAGAGGTAAAAAAAATGACCATCATAGAAAGGAAGGAAAAATCATATTATGAGAAGAAATTAGCCGAGCAGTTGAAAGGGAATTTTAGAGTTTTTTTACTATGTGGCTAATGAAAGGAAGAATGATTATGGAAGGATAACTTGAAAGAATACAGAAGGTGCTAGATGCAGAAGAAATAGCTGGGTCACCTAGTGATTGCTTTGCTAGAGTATCATCAAGGTGGAGATGCAAAGACCAGATTGTGTAAAGAGAAATTGTTGAACTGGAGGTGCTTAGGATATCAGCTTGTATGATACATGAAAGTTCAAGAGAGCAGGCAGTGTTCTCTTGAACACTCTTAATATTCTTTGCCTGTTCTCTTGAACATTCTTTATATAAAGGAGGTTTCAAGACAGAAGTAGCAAATTTAGACCAATTAATATCTCAGAAATAGTATTTCAAGTGCTGAAAAGTTAAGGCCAAAATTCAGTAATGTTAGAAAAGGAATATGATATTCTTATCTACCCATTATGCTTCCATGGTGTGCTTTCCAATGAAAGGAAGAATGGCATTAGGAAGGGTCTTGCCTTAGTAATTGATTCACCTTCTATAATAACAGTACATAAAGGAAATGGCTATACCATAATGCTGTTGTACTTTCAAAAAACATTTAAGGAAATTCTGTGCAGACATCTCTTATGCTGGAACAGATGGGAATGGATATGAAACTAATGTCATAGTGAAAGGATAACTGCGAGACAGGCATCAAAGAGTAATACACAGTGAAGCAGAACCAAGTAGAAAGCAAGTGAGCAGTAGTGTATCACGGATGTTACAATATCATTAGTATCATTATGATGTGATGACAGTGGTGATCATTTGAGGTAGGGGGAATATCTGGTTTTCTGATGATGTTAATAAAGAGCCAATATGTGTGTGTGGAGTTATTTTTATTGAAATAATGGCTAAAAGTGATCTAGAAGTAACCTTACTATATGATAAGGCATTAATTATAGTGAGAATATATAATTCCAAGGAAGTGTTTCTTTACGTTACATGACATCTTAGAGCAACTTTATGTGGACAGTAGGAAAATTAATTGAGGAATGTTAACAATGTAAGGAAAGATAGCAAAAGTGTTCTGCCAAATGCAGAAGTAATGGATGATAGTGCACAGAATGATAGCATGAAAGAAGTGGCTGAAAGTAATGTGGATGATGAAATGACAGCAAGGAGTGAAATAGCGCATTTACATTGTGTCCTTCACAGGCCAAAATGGGAACTAGAGCAACTGGAGAAACAATTGTTGTGTGGTGCAAAAGGTAGGAGAATGAAAGAAAATGTGAATTCAGAAAGCATGATATGCAAGAAACTGGGAATAAGGATACAGTATTGTATCCTTATTTCCAGTTTCTTGCATATCATGCTTTCTGAATTCACATTTTCCTCTTATACAGTATTCAACGATAAGAGGTTTCATCACTTAACGGGCAAGTGATGAAAGCATGTTTCCAATGTGCGAAAATCAAAGATGTTAGTGATGCTGTTAGTTTGCAGAAGTGAAAGAGATGATTGTTATGGCAAGAACAAAGATTTGAAAGGGCAGAAATATGCAATGAGAGAAAATATGAAAGAATTGTTGAAAATAGCTAAAATGAAGAGTAAGAAAGTAAAAATCGCGAATCTGCTGCTTCGGTATGAGAGGACAGAGTTGAGAAGAGCAGCCATGATTATTAATGAGTCAGTAAGAAGATTATGTAGGAGGAATAGTGTGCAGTTTATTGATGAATGGAGTGAATTTGATGGACTGTATATCTGATCGATTATATATGCCTGATGGACTACATTTAAATAGTTTTGGAGTTAGATGTTTGGAGAAGTTGTTCAGTGAGCGTTTAGAAGTGCAAAAACAGGGAAACTAAAGATATTAGAGGGGATGCAGTCAAGCATTTGCCTGGCCACTCTGATAAATGTGTGTGTGTGTGTGTACAGAAATGATTCTGCAATGCTGAATGCAATTTCACAGGTTTCTGATTGAAATGAGATGGTAATGACATTACACAAGGGTAATTGTGGGGTACAATGGGATGTTGACATGAATGTAAGAAGTACCAGAAATAAGAGTGAGGAGTTTTGGGCATTGGTCAGGTTATATAGGCATCAATGAAACCTGGTTGACAGAAAAGTATACAGGGATAGAATGCGAAGGGTGTTGTATTTTCAGGGAGGATAGAGGAAAAATAGGACAGGAAGTGGAGTATTGCTGATGATAGCTGAAGAATTATAACCAACAAAATTGGAAGTTAAAGAGGATTGTAGGTTGGAGGAGATGGTTCATTTGAGGCTGTATGGTGTGAGATAGAGGTGAATAGAACAAAATATATTGTTGGGTGCTGCCGCAGACCAGAGGGTTCATAGGAAAATGTACATGCCATGTATCAGCAGATTATCACAATGATTGCAGACTAAACAGTTATTATGGGAGACTTTCACTATGGGGACATAGATAAGAGGAAGGAAATATGGCATTGCAAGATGGAAGTGGAATTTATACACTTGCTAAGGGATAATTACATGACACAGCATGTTACAGAAGGGACAAGGGGTTTGAGAGTGTTGAATCTGATAATAGCATCAGAAGATATATCCATAAACAAGATAGACACTCTACCTCCAATTGGGAAGAGTGACTGTGCAGTCTTGTTCTGGGAAGTTGCCAAACATGTGGAATTCTCTGTCAATAAAGAGTTTATGTTGAACTATAAAGTTGGTAATTGTGACAAACTTAGGAGGAATCTTGATGCAGTGCTGTGGCTTAAGAAGCTGCAAGGAAAGAAAGTCAGTAGTGCATGGGAAGTAGTCAGAGATTATATGAGAAAAGTAGTATCAGCCTGCATACCCAGGATCAGGAGGGAAAATCAAGTGGGGATTAAGTGGATGAGCAGAAATATAAAGTAAGGGCTGCAAAAAAAGAAAACAGGGTACAGGAAATATAAAGAAAAAAGTGATCAGCACAAAGTGCAAGCAAGAAAGGTGACTAGTTTGTTAAGAAAGGCCAATTAGATCATGAGAGAAAATTAACTAAGCAGGCCAGAGTAAATCCAAAAGAGTTTTTTCATTATGTAGCAAGTAAGAGGAAAAATAACTATGGTAGGATGACTTTAAACAATGCTCATGGTAGAAAGTAACAGAGGCAAAAGGAATAGTTGAGTTTTTGAGCAATTATTTTCCAAAGGAGTATCATCCAAGTGGAAATTTTGCAGTTGCTGATGTGATAGAGATGCATATCAAAACTGAGGTATACGAACAGGAGGTGTTCAGCATATTGAAAAATATGAATGTGAACACAGCAGTGAGGCTGGATGGCATATCAGCCCATGTACTACATGAATGTGTAAGACAATTGGCATTGCCTCTGATGAAGTTGTTCAATCTAAATCTCAGCTCTGGCAAGGTTCCAGGGGAGTGGAAAGAGGGTAAGATAGTTCCATTGCTTAAAAGTAGTTCCAAGACAGAGGTAGCAAACTACAGACCAATTAATATATAAGGAATGGTTATTAAAGTATTGGAAAAGTTGGTTAAAAATAAAATCAAACAGTGGGTTGATAGGGACGTGATAATCTATAATCAGTGTGGCTTTGTAAAGGGTAGATTCTGTTTTAATAATTTATGCAAACTTTATAATAAAGTGACAGCAGAATTGGATAGAAGAAATGGCTACACCATGATACTTCTGGACTTGGCAAAGGCATTTCACAGAATACAAATGGAAAACTATTACATAATTTGGAGCAAATGAGGGGAGTGGCCGACAGAGACCACAGAGCGTATATAGTGGAGTAGAATCTAGGAGAATCAGGATAATTAGAATGATATCCTAGATAAATTGACATTGTGGTCAAAGGATAATGATTGTCAATTTAATGTTGCAAAGTGTAAGGTTATGCACTTTGGGTTGAATAGGTTGGATATAGTGTATCATATTGAGGTGATCGAACTCAAGCATCAAACTATAGGCTTATCTGTGTGTCAGGTGTTGTGGTTAAGTTGTTGGAGAAGCTTGTGAGAACTAGGATCCAGAGTTGGGTATACAACAATGGTATAATCTTTGATGGACAGCATGGATTTGCTAAAGGGAGGTCATGTTTTAGTAATCTACTTACTTATTACAATAAAGTGACTGCTTCCTTGGACAGAGGAGAAGGATACACAGTAATATACTTGGATTTCACAAAAGCTTTTGATAGAGTACCTCATGATAAGTTGACAGTCAAACCGGAACAGATGGAGTTGGATATTAGATTAGTGCATTGGATTGGAGACTGGCTATCTGATAGGTATCAACAAGTTGTATATGGGGGTGCGATATCCAGGAAAAGGAAAGTCACTAGTGGAGTGCCTCAGGGGTCTGTTTTAGGGCCATTACTATTTAACTTATATTAATGATATTGGCAAAGATTTGGATGGAGATATTCAGTTGTTTGCAGATGATGCAAAGTTGGGATGAACCATAAAGAGTAGTGAAGATGTTGTGGCCTTGCAAGAAGACTTGAATAAATTGAGTGATTGGGCACGGAAGTGGGGATGTGAGTTCAATGTTGCAAAATATAAGGTTTTAAAATTTGGAAAACAAAGATGGGATGCAGAATTTATGCTTGGTGAGAATATATTGTTGGAGGTAGAGGAAATAAGAGATCTGGGGGTGATAGTGGATAAGGATCTAAAATTTAGGGGACACATTGCCAAAATTGTGAAGACAACACAAAGGCTTCTGGGAATGATGCAGAGGACACTGACGTGTAGAAGTAGGGAGATTCTTGTTCCGTTGTATAAGGCTTTGATTAGGCCACACATGGACTATTGTGCCCAGATTTGTTCACCGGATTTTCAGAAGGATGAAGAGATGTTGGAAAGGGTCCAAAGGCAACTGACTAAGGTAGTTTCTGACCTCTGGAATGTTGAGTATGAAGAAAGATTGAGAAGATGTAATTTGCAGAGTCTGGTGGAGAAGAGGAGAGATATGATAGAGACCTACAAGTTGGTAAGGGGTTGTTATAAGATCAATGGTGGAGAAGTTCTACAGAGAATAGTGGGAGATCAGGGGAGAACCAGTGGTCATCCCTGGAAACTGTATAAAGAGGGTGTGAGTAGGGGAGTGAGAAGCAGGTTTTTTTTCGTGCAGAGTTGTGAATGATTGGAATGCCTTGCCTGAGAGTGTGGTGTCTGATGAGATGTGTGTGTGATAAAAGGACCTCTCAGATGAGTCTTTGACTCCATGAGGTCTTGGGGTAATAATAATAATAATAATAATATTGATGATGTTGGATTGCAGGAACTGGATGAGGCTAAGGACTTTGGGATAATTGTGGACAAAGAGTTGAGGTTCAGAGGGCATATTGCAAAAGTTGGTAAAATAGCTCAAAGGATTATGTGGATGTTGAAACACACATTAACAAGTAAAGATAGGGGAGTTATTATCCCTCTTTATGAGGCTATGATTCAGTTGCATCTTGACTACTATGCACAGATTTGGTTATGTTCTTGGGGACCAGGAGTGGTAGAGAAGATTTAGAGATGAATGACTAAGATAGTGACAAGTCTGTGGAAGGTTTGTGGATTGCAAAGTTTAGTTCATAGGTTGAAAAGAGGGGACATAGGGAATTTATAAAATTGATGCAAAGGAAATTTTTGCAATAGATGACAAGTAGCTACAGTACTAGGGACCATCCATGGAAGTTATGTAAAAGTGTGGTTAGTAGGGGTGTGTAGACCAGATTTTTTGCATGGAGAGTGGTGAATGACTAGAATGGATTGCTTGGATTAGTTGTGTGTTCCCTGACAGTGAATGAGTTTAAGGAGAGGTATGATAAATTTTGCATGTATAGTAGTTAGTTTGGGTCTCGGACAATGATATTATTATTTATTATCATATCATTTTATGATATGATATTAAATCATATCATAAAAAATTATATGATATTATTATTAAGATTTCAATAATAATAATTATTCAATTATTATTATTGAAATCACTGCAAGTTGATAACTTGCAGTGAAATCAACTACTCACAGTACATGAAACATGCACTGTGAGATATGAGATACTGCACATACATACTTTAATTATTGACTTATACTAGGGTAAATATGAATAAAAACAAGAATCTTTTGCCAAGTGTAAGTTTCTTGCAAAGAAAGTCTTGATAGCTTAGTTAGTAATGATAATGGCCTTTTCTTGGAAAGATAAGTTTGAATTCCGTCTATGATGTGAAGAATCTTTCTAAGGATTTTTTTCAACGGAATATGAGTTATCTGGTCTCATATGGAGGTGGAAGTGTTTGTAGTAGTTGGCTATTACAGCCCACTGAATCTAATATGTTGAGGGAAGATAAAGATCTCCAGTATAACATATGTGATTGCAGCAGTAGATACATAATATGTTTTTTTCAAGTGATTAATGTTATTTACAATGACTTTCATTTTATAATAATGGTAAATAAATAAATTACACCTTACTCTTTCAAGTACTTCTACAAAGACCATTAAATCAGCTTTTGTGACAGTTGATCGTACTTCTGGTTCAAATGGTTCACCACCTTCAGACTATGAAAAGAAATTAATACTCAATATTTAATATTAAAATATTTATTGTTCAATATTTAATATTAAAAATGGATCAATTTAATACTTTCTCAAAATTATGTAAATTTTTTGTATGTGTTCATTTTTAAGGAAGTCCATAGGTTACCTTTAAGTCTGCACAAGGGACTAAAGACTAATGTGATCTCCTATGTTTGAGATTGATATACTGTATTAAAAAAAGAGAGACTGATATAATGATTATCATATTCAGTTGAGCTAGCAGAACTGTGATTCTTTGATTCATACACTTCCTGCAAAAAAAAAAAAATGTTTCAATATATCTTTAACAATGTTTGTAGCTTCCTGAGCATATTTTTGGACCTGCTTATTTTTCTCCTGCTTGTAACCACATTGTAGATAACATAAACTAAGCTAATGATCATTTTCATATATACAGTTGCCTACTATGACTTGATAGTCAGAAATAATTAATTCTACATCTAGTCATTGCAGATAGAATAGTCATTCTTTATGGTGCTTAGTGTGTATGGCTCCTTAAAGAACTGATAATATCTCTTCACTATTTAATGTTCTTTGTTTTTTTAACTGTTGCTATATAACTAACTATATATAACTATTTATAGTTATTTATATATGCTGATTTATAGATACTATCTTTCTGAATTTTTTCCCCCTCATGTGACTCTAAATACAAATCAATGCAACATAGCAATGCTTATTTTCTTAAGGAGGATCCCTGATATGAAAGCACTTGGCTTTCTCCTGTGATTTTAATGAATAAAGATATTATGACATAAATAATGTATATTCATACATACCTTGGGGTACACCTGAAGTACTTCCTGTTCTTGTCTTGCTAACTTTAAATTTTCTTGGAACATAAACTGAGATGACACTGATAAGAATAAAATCATACACCCAAACACCATAAAATAATAAATTACAAGGGAATTAAAATCAAACTATAAAATAAAATAAAGATTAAAAATACATGGAAAATTTAAAACCAGAAAGGAATAAATAATATGGCGGCATAATGGAACCTCCAAGACAGAAAGAATGAATAAAATAAAAATGCTGCATTATGGTGTATAAGCCATTTCAACTTTGGCATCATCTTCAGAGGTGTAAAGAGCACTCATGAGAATATATATTATTTATATCATAATATTTTTAATTATTAAAATCACAGGAGAAAAAGCCAGTGCTTTCATATCAGGGATGTTCCTTAAGAAAATAAGCATTGGTATGTTGTATTGATGCTGATTTATATTTGTATAAATAAGCATACATATATGCTTATTTATACAAATTAACAAACTCTAATTAACATTAACAAACTCTAAAATTAACAGAAATTGAAAAAAACAAACTAAAAGTTACCTTCTTTTAGTTTTGCTGCACGATTCACTACTCATTATTTAAGTAATATTCATAAATAATCTTAACAACACAGGCATAAATAATTGTGACATTTTATGCAATAATACTTACTCCTTTTTCTTTGCAATGTTTTTACTCAAACTACTAGCCATGTCTGAAAAAGTGGTATCCAACACATTTTAACTACAAATGGCACAAACCAATATAATCCAAGGAAAGATTACAGCAATGGAGCGAAAAAATACAGTAGTATAAAAAGTTTATACTACTGTAAAAAGTATAAAAACTGTTTTCTAATTGAGTATTTGTGGTTCTGACAGATGAATAATACCATGCCATGGTTAATTAGAATCCCAATGCAAGCAAGATTTTGAAATGATAGCAAGACAGTTTTCCATTTACAAGGGTGATACAAAATCAGATGCAGCAAATTATGAGGCACCTCATCATCTCTGGAGTTGAGATCTTAGGAAAGCTAGTAAGATTCAAATTCAGAAATGGATATACATTTCAAAATCTTGCTTGCATTGGGACTCTAATTAACCGTGGCATGTTTATTCAGTAGGAGACAGTGACTTTGTTATGGGGAAGTCATATTTCAGTAATTTGCACTTATTTTACATATTTTACAAACACCCAAGGGAAGGAAAAATTGCAGATAACACAGTAATATTACAGAAGAAGATAATTAGTATTATATGGTTATTTGAGAGAATTATTATTATTATTATTATATCATCATTTGACAATTTGAATGATGATTATTATATGGTCCCTTCATGGAAACAAACTCATCACAGGAAGTCCACACCAGCTATTATTCACACAGCATCAAATTTCTCCTCCTTGAGTTCATTAATTGACAAGCCATGCAGAGCTTCTGGCAATCCATTCCCCTCATTCACCAGTCTTCAAGCAAAAACTTCCTCATGCCCTTAACTACTCTTACACAATTATCAAGTATGAACTGCTTGTTCTTGCTCTCTTCCATCTTTGAATGTACTTAATTATTTAAGTACATTAAATACTTAGTTATACTATAAATTAAAGATGCCAAGAAATTATAATCTTGGTTTAATCCTTTATACAAGTGTAAGCAAACAATGCTGTGTGTGAAGTATGTATGAGTAGTCCAGTCATGAAGATACTTCGTATGCAAGTATAAGATACTTGCATGTGATGCAAGTATGAAATATCTTCATACTTCATGCAAATATGAAGTATGAAGTATCTTCATACTTGCATCACATGCAAGTATGAAGCTGCTTCACGTGATAAAGGATTAAGCCAAAAATATAATTTCTTGGCATCTTTAATTTTTGGTAGAGCAATAATTAACGAGTGATATACAAGGCAGGGGTCCGGAAAGTTTTGATAAACACCTACAGCAAAAATGATATTAAAGCAACTGATATTGGCCAAGTGGTTAGTGTATCTGCTCTCCAGCCAAAAGGCTGCAGATTCGAATCCTGCCATGGCCATGGATGTTTGTAATTGTCTGTGAAAATACTAGTGGTGGTGGAGGGCAGTAGCTGCCATTAGTGTAGATGATGAGGTTTGCTATAGTTGGTGGATCAAATGGAGACAGAGAGTTGTAGAGTAGGTGTCCTCTCTCGATGAGTCTTTGAACTTCCTGGAGGTATCATGTAATAATAATAATAATAAGAAAGAACATACAAGGATATAAGAACATAAGTTACCTTCATAACTCTGCTACTAGTGTGTTCTTTCATGTGGTTATATCAGCTGCTTTAATATTTTCTAGGTGTTTATCAGAACTTTCCAGATCCCTCCCCTTGTCAAAATCCTGCAGGATGGTTTAAACAGACTGACAGTATGGCCAATGAATAATGCTTGGGGTGTCCTTTTTCAACTTAAGCACTACTTCACTTTACAACTGCTAACTCTATACAAATTCAAACTCCACAAAACCTTAGAATACTCTCCTCATATTTGGGAGTATACACCAAAATTCTCCCTAAAATTCTTGATGCTATTTAGTAGATCCAGTTAACTGATTAACCCTTCCCACAGGATCATTTCATTCATGTTCTCACTATTTCTACCTTGCTATAGGCATTTTCACATCGGAAACAGCTCCAGTGGCTGGGCCACATAGCTAGATCATATAGCTTACCTAAGTTAGCACTAGAGGGCTTGACTTCTGATAAAAGACACCAGAGACAACCTAAAATCACCTGGATAGATAATATTAGAAAGTGTACTAATTCTTCATTCTGCAATTTGTTAAGGAGATCCCAAGACAGAAACATCTGGAGAGAGAGAGAGAATGTTAGGACTGTCACCTTTATAGATCCCAACAGTATGCATAGACTATGGGTGAAGAAGAAGAATAGGGCATTTTCATGGGTGCTGTTCTATGGAACCAGTTGTTATAATAATTTCTCCACTTTTTTTCTAAACATGTAAAAATGTGAGCAGCTGCTATATATCCATTTATGAATTTATGATCCAACTTGTCATACTTCTCTTTCATCTCACTTCCTCTGTCCTCTGAAACAGACTTTCTCATAGTGTTCGTCACAAGCCCCAGCTATTGAAGAAAAATAGAAATTGGTTCTGAGTGGTAGAAACTGCCCTCCTAAAATTTAAGGAAATACAGTAAAAGTATTTACAGATGTGCAAATTAGTAGATCAGCAGAAAAAACAAATTATCTTGAGAGAATGAAGTGAAAGATTTCCACCAACGAAAGTTAAAAGGAAGAGACTAATTGTTCAGTCTCAGAAATGTAACTGTGTATCAAAAACTTCTATGAATACCACATAATTAAATGTATTTATTTTTTATATTTTTATGTGGGGCATCTTTAGCCCTGATTAACTGTTTAAAGATCTTGGACAGTTAGTCTTCACCCATTCAGTAATCACTGATAATTAGCTCAAACCTATCAATGAATCAAGGCCTTCAGGAGAGAGATTATGGCAAACAAGTTATACCATCTTGTAGCCATAAACCCTAACATCTGAAACAGGGAGAAATTTCCACTGTTGATTTTTGCACTGTGAGGTTCTAAAACCTGAGCCATTGAGAGGAACAACACTACTTACTTGTACCAAGGATCTACCCTACTAGAGGAACTAGCAGAGGAAAGGACTAGAAAAACTTCCTCTAGTCAGTTGCTTCAATCAAAACTATAAATGTGTTTCTTCTAGCAATATTGAAGCAAATGACATAAATGCATTATCTAAATGCCATAAGAGAAATCATAGAACAGGAATCTGGAATTTATAGTCCTGAAATTATCCTTATTATCTGATCTTGAACGTTTCATTGAAATCTAGGCAACCATTTCTTCAGCAGTTTCATGCTGTGGATGTAAATGCCTTTTCCACAAGGGCAGTACAGGTATATATAGAAAATAAATAAATCTTCTGTTATCCTTTCATTTATCTAAAAAAAAAGGAGTATGATCCATATCAAAAATAAAATATTGTGATCCCAGTTATAGTGTGGATATAAGGGAAAGCTACTGCATGGGTATCAAAGAGTTTATGTTCTTGTGCATGAATCTAAGAAATAAACATGCAAACACCAGAAAGTTTTTATTACTTGCTGGATTTTTGTATTGAATTACTGAATATTACACAGCATGAAAAAATGAATGTAATATAAATATATGGTTAATATAAGATATGAGGAAGAGGGAGCCTCCATAGCTAGGTCAGTTATCAATGATGCCTTTTTGGAAAGACCTGGCTTTGAATCCCATTTGGAACACAAAGACTCTTTACCAGGGATTTTTAACTATTAGTATTTAAGTATCTCAAGTATTTCATCCCACAAAACAGGCAAACTGACATGAAGAACATACAATATACAGACATTGGAGACTATGAGAATAAACATTAGCCACCCTATTCTACCAGATTTGGTTTTGCAACCAAATCTGATAGAATAGGGGTGAAGAAGAGAAGAAGAACATAGAGAGATCACTATGTTTATTCCATACAATTTGGAATGTTACACAATTTTTTTTAAAAATCAATTGAATTTCTTTTCCTTTCCCATATCTAAGAAGTTTATTTGATTCCATACCTAGAGCAACACAGACTAGTCCCTGTTATCATACTTTATGTTTTGTTCACTTTGTGAATGAAACATTAAACTTTAAAATACATAAAATCTAGATCTTGTAGATATCACTTGCATATTTTACTATACATGATCAAAATATCTATGTATTCAAGATCACAAAGTAACAAATATGGGAGCTGTATCCTTGTGGCAACTCACATGATGCTAGTATGATGATCAGTAGGACTGAAAACAGAAGAGATACAATTCTAATCACTGAATGGCAACGATGTAGGGATGCTGTGGCATTGGAGCAGTTACGAAGGCTACCAGTGACAGAATATTTTACTAATTATCGAAATTGTCACGCTAAAAAAAAAGGTAGAAGGACTGAAAACTTTCAGTAGAGATACAATTGGAGAAAGTAGTGAGGGACCGTATACAGTATTGGGCGGATGAGGGTAATGTTATCTGTGAGAGTCAACATGGATTTGTGAAAGGGCGCTCTTGTTTTAGCAATATGCTAGCCTTTTATAATAAAGTTACAAGAACATTAGATGAGGGAAAGGCATATACTGCAATTTTCTTAGACTTAGCAAAGGCATTTGACAGGGTGCCACATGATAAGCTGATATTGCAGCACATGGGTCTGGATGTCAGATTGGTCAACTGGATTCAGGATTGGCTGTCTGATAGGTATCAGAGAGTTGTGTATGGTGGAGCAGTTTCAAGGAGGCAGAGGGTTACAAGTGGGGTCCCACAGGGCTCAGTACTAGAACCTATATTGTTTAACCTTTATATCAATGACATTGCAAGGGGATATTCAGTTGTTTGCAGATGATGTGAAGCTGGGAAGGATTATTAGTAATAGTGCAGATGTGGTAGCCCTGCAAGAGGATTTGAATAAGCTAGATAGATGGGCAACTGAATGGGGATATCAGTTTAATACAACAAAATGTAAGGTCTTGAGGTTTGGGAAACATCGATGGGATGCTGCATACTCTATGGGAGGAGTTATGCTGGAGGAAGTAGGGGAGACGAGATCTGGGGTTGATGATTGATAGAAACCTGAAATTTAGGGGACATATTGCAAGGGTGGTGAAGGTATTGCTGCAATTATGAGAAGGACACTGACCTGCAGAGATAAAAGGGTTATCATTCCGTTGTACAAGTCTCTGATCAGACCACATTTAGACTATTGTTCTCAGATTGATCTGAGGCGTGGTTGTAAAAGTACTGGAAAAATTGGTCAAAAAGAGAATACAAGAATGGGTGGATATAAACATGATACTGCATAAGGGGCAACATGGCTTTGTGAATGGTCAGTTATGCATTAGTAATTAAATAACTTTTTATAATAGAGTTACAGCAAAGTTGGATAAAGGAAAGCTACATGATGATTTTGCTGGAATTTTTGCAAAGGCATTTGACAGAATACTGTATAAAATTCTGTTATGAAAATTAGAGCAAATGGGGGTGGATATGACACTGGTTAAGTGGATAAGAGGATGGCTGCTGGGCAGATATCAAAAAGTGGTATATGGAGGGCAGAATTGAGGCGAAAAACAGATGACTAGTGATGTGCTGCAAGATTCAGTGTTCAGGAAATAAACTGAAAGGAAATATTCAGTTGTTTGCTGATGATGCGAAATTGGGTAGAGTACTAATTAATCAAGGCAATGTAGAGAGCTTGCAGGACAATTTCAATAGGTTGCCAGTGTGGGCAAAAGAGATCTGAGGTTGATAGTGGATAAGGATCTGAAATTTAGCAGACACAGCCAAAATTGTGAAGACAACACAAAGGCTTCTGGGAATGATGCGGAGAATACTGACTTGTAGAAGTAGGGAGATTCTTATTCCATTGTATAAGGCTTTGATTAGACCACACATGGACTATTGTGCCCAGATTTGGTCACCTGGTTTTCAGAAGGACAAAGAGATGTTGGAAAGAGTCCAGCGGTGACTGAGGTAGGAAATTCCAGAGGTTAGAAACTAAGGTAGTTTCTAATGGAATGTCGAGTATGAGGAAAGATTGAGAAGATGCAACTTGCAGAGTCTGGTGAAAAGGAGGAAGAGGGGAGATATGATAGAGACCTACAAGTTAGTAAGGGGTTGTTATAGGATCAATGCTGGGAGAGAGGTTCTACAGAAAATAGTGGGTGATCAGGGGAGAACCAGATATCATTCCTGGAAACTGTATAAAGAGGGTGTGAGTAGGGGAGTGAGAAGCAGGTTTTTTTTATGCAGAGTTGTGAATAATTGGAATGCCTTGCCTGAGAGTGTGTTGTCTGCAGAGAATTTGAGTGTGTTTAAAGCACGGTATGATGAGTTGTGTGTATGATAAAAGGACCTCCCAGATGAGTCTTTGACTCCATGGGGTCTTGGATAATAATAATAATAAGTGTCGGTTTAATGTGAAGAAATGTAAAGTTATGCATTTTGGGATAAATAGATTACAAGCTGTGTATCACATTGATGCCACTGTACTCCAGGAAATAGATGAAGTTAGAGATTTAGAAATGGTGGTAGACAGAGAGTTAAAGTTTAGAGGACATATTGCTAGGTTGCTAAGGTAGCCCATAAGACTACTTGGCTATTGAAGAACACATTAACAAGTAGAAATAAGGAAATTGTTATTCCTCTTTATAAGGCCTTGATACACCCACAACTGGATTACTATGCTCATGTCTGGTCTCGTGGGTTTTTTGGGGATGAGGAAGCAGTGGATAAGATTCAGAGGCAAGTAACCAAGATGGTGAATGGGATATGGAATGGTCCCTTTGAGGATAGATTGAAGGTGTGTGGACAGCAGAAATTAGTTGATAGGAGAAAAGAGGGGATATGATAGAAACATTTAAGTTGCTTAAGGATTTTATAGGATTGATGCAGGGGAAATGTTTCAGCACTTGGCTAGAGGGACGAGAACAAGGGGGTCATCCCTGGAAGTTGAATAAAGGTGTAGTTAGTAGGGGGTGTGAGGAATAGATTTTTTGCTTGGCAAGTTGTGAATGAGTGGAATGGGTCCCAAGTCAGTTGCGAGTGCTTTGTCTGTTAATGGTTTCAAGGAGAGGTATGATAGAATGTGTGGATCAGTGGCGGCCCGTACATAAGCACTGCGACACTACAGCACCCCCAAGGAAAAAATGAAAAAAATAATTTTTGTTTGTGTTTATAAATAATAACAATGCTTACAACATTATATAAATGCAATCACATATGATACACTGCTTTGGGCAATGTGTCATATGCTTCTGCGCGTTATTTCTGTGAGATATTAAACGTTTATTATTGGTGGTGTCGTGGTGAACTATTTTTTGTAAATCTTATTTTATTTTGTTAAAATAACATATAATTATTTATTTATTATAGATACAAGGCTGAATTATGACGAGTGTCACTGTTGAAAATATGAAAAGAATTATATTTTTTCAATTATCGTTACACGAAACAAATGCACTGCAATCTAACACCGATGTATGTTCGTTTGCAATTGTCATTGCTATTGATACGAAACTTTTATTATTGGTGTTTGTTCATGGTGAGGATTGACCGCTGCCACTGGTGTGGATATTTTGGGTCTCCCATGATGAGCCTTCAGACTCCATGGAGGTGCCTGTATTATAATATTAATATTAATAATGCTTCTGCTCAGTGGTGGCGCTAGGGTCTTTGCTGGCTGCATGCAATTTTTTCTAAGCGCCCCTGTAACAATCCGGGGTTGTGTGTGTGTGTGCCCCAGCGGCAGCGACCCCTTCGTAGCGGTGCCCGGATGCACCGCATGCTCTGAATGTCCGCTTCTGCCAGCCCTGCTTCTGCTGATTGGAGGAACTTTTTCTTTATTTTATTTTATTTTTTTTCTTCGGCTAGTTGTTCCTGAGTTTATCAATCACTGCGGGTATGTGGAGTTAAAAATTCATGAAACTAGTATTTTTAATTATGAGTACTTCTTCGGAATGATGAACTGTAGAATTCATACTATTTTACATCTGCTGAAGCTGATGAAATGTTACTTAAGGTATGAGACACGAGGCAGAAGTTGTGTATCATGCTGTCTGCATCTGTATACTACTCATGTCATCAGCAGATGAATTCAACCAACGAATTAAGGGTGGAGTATGACTGCCTACCAATTTCCAAAAGTAAGAGGTGAAGAGTTTAGGTTACATAGAAAATGAAAATATGTTAAAGGATTTATTATTAAGTCACTAAACATCTAAAATACACAGAAGTGACACAAGTTCTATATTAGCAGTGAATTTCATTACCACAGGCTCACTATTCTTGCTAAGATTAGTGCTGCAGATGTATAGTACCAAAATGTCTTCCTTTCTAAATGAAGTTCATGGAGTATTTTTTAATTAAAGTTTAGGTTAGTGTGACTCTAGCAGCAACTCTTAATCACACAAATAATAGAGAAATTACAAATCACTAATTTAGTTTGAAAAGCCTTCTGTACCTTTAAAATGTCTCCATTGTCTTTTTGAGAGCTTTCACTTTCTGTGCTTCCAATGCTCAGAGATGATACATCTTTAGATCCATTACTCGTTTCATACGGTGCCAAAGATGAATCAGGAACAGGAGAAGAATGAGATGAAGTTAGAGATGAGGCCTGAATACTTCTGAAAAACAAAGGCAAGTGAACTGAATAAAATTAAAAGTAAGCATTTATTGCACAGATGTAATTTCTGCCAATAAAGGTGCTTTGTTTATATTTGTACGTGTATCGGTATACTATACATGGGTAGGATAGTGCATATGACAAAAATGCCTCAATTACGTAAGAAAACCTACTAGATCTTTTGCTTATATTTGCCCATGTTATTACACTATTCTTTGGCAGGATATATACAGTGCCAGATTATCAAATAGGCAGAGTATGCTCAGGCCCAGAGGGCCCACGCTGTTTAGGGGGCCCCGCGACAACGGATCAAAATAATATTGATTTGATCTTGAAAGAAAATTACAATCAAGCTTTCTTAAATAGTTTCAAAAAGATAGAAAAAAATGAATCAACTCAAAGAAACGAAAACTTGACATTAATGTTATCCCACTGGAGCGCACGAGAAACCTCCAGAATTGAAGTTTTGTTTGTTTATTAAAATTTTAAATTCCTTACTTTTTGTTTAATAATATTTAATAATTATTATTTAATAACATTAATAAATTTTAATGTTTGTTTTGTGTAATAAAATTGTTGGTTGATAAAATTAAAAACGTATTAGGAGATAATTTGCGAGATGCGACTCCGAGATTTCGACTGGCTAGAGGCCTCCAGAGGGCTTAATCCGGCACTGGATATATATATATATATGATAAAAAAGGCATCAACTACGAGAAAAGGGATTTCTATGATACAGAAGAAATTCCACTGGATCGCTCACAAAAAAATCAAGAAGCTCATAAAAATTGGCGTGATGTAAATCAATCAGCCAGTGACACCTAGGATTTATGGAGCATTCACGCTATATTGACAATTGTTGATTAATGTTTATAAAATGGACCTCCCACGATGAGTCTACGGACTTAATGGAGGAGCCTGTATATATATATATATATATATATATATATATATATATATAACAATAATAACATTAATTAGATATACAGCAATCCCTCGATTAGTGCGCCTAATGCGTTATTTAAAACAGGCGCATTATCGAAAACGCACTAATCGAATATAATAACCTATGGGAAAATGTATAATTCGTTCTTCAGATTTCTTTTTTGACCCTTACTTTTTTTTTATAAAAGAATTAGGGTATGTCTCAGGGCCTAGTTAAGGGAAAACCATGAAGCTGAAACACAATAAAACATTCAGAATATAAATATTATTATTCTACTTCTTAACAAAGAATTGAGCTAACGTAGTTTGGCGGGCATTTCGTTTCTTTTTTTCATACAACGGACGGTATGGCCCTATTGCCTATTCTACTCTTTTGCAAATTTTACTGTTTCTCTCTTCATCAGGGTCAGCCTCTAGGCATTGCTGCTTAAAAACTTCGATTGTACGAAAAATATTTTCAAATTGTTTCTGTGAAATCTCTTGGCTGCTATCAGTAGTTAAATTTTCTTCATATTCTTCGGGATCTTCCCGCTGTGCATCTAAATTTAGCAGGTCGGAATCACTCAATTCTTCAGAATGGGATTTTATTAATTCTTGGACATTATCATTGAAGGGGAGAAAGAAATGAAGGACGTACAAATTGGTCGCCAACATGCGAAATCACGTGCTTTATAGATAAAATTTCCCAACTGTTATACAAGCAAATAGTTACCAATGATCATAAAAGAGAAGTTAATTTTCCGACGTGTAACAATAAACAACTCATCCCAGAAGACGGATTGATTACCTTATTATCGGAATGAATTATCCTTTTTGTGACATGCGCAGAAGTGTCGAAGGGTTTCGACATGGCCGCGCCAACCCGAGAGTGTAAGGGGTGCACCGCACCCGGGTGACATTTTATGAAGCTAATATTTAATTTGGATTATACAATGCAGTATTAAGGGCTGCTGATAAAAGTTTGCACGATAAAAATTGGGCTGCAAATACCCTTGGCGTGCCCCTGGGTCTCGAATCTGTGGGCATACTATAGCAGACGACATAAATTTTGGCGGTAAAAATTTGGAATATAGTGTACATGGAAGTAGTGTAGTATGCCATTAAAAATAACTGTAAAATGTTTTAAATCGGTAACTAAATTATTTCATTCTGGTGAGTGATTTTTTAAAATAGTTAGCCATAAAAATGTATAGATAGAAAATTTTTAAAATCTGTAACATTTATTTTTAAGATGTATATAGGCGCACTAATCGAATTTGGGTATCGAAAAAATGACGCACTAATCGAGGGATTACTGTATCTCTTCGTGCAATTGTTGCTTTTAAGAAAATTGGCATCTACATCCCGATATCTGCCAGCGTGGTAATGAAGCGATGGAGTTACTATCAGAAACATTTCATTCCAAATGGTCGAGTATTCCAAACGTATAAATATTACTTCTTTCCTATGATCGCAAAAT
Organism: Typopeltis vanoorti; assembly: GCF_054136105.1. NCBI lineage: Eukaryota > Metazoa > Arthropoda > Arachnida > Uropygi > Thelyphonidae > Typopeltis > Typopeltis vanoorti. The sequence goes on along the minus strand of NC_143568.1, from coordinate 98,922,545 downwards.
TTATTATCAAAAGGAAACTTGCTTTGTTCGGTTATCTGGCCTCAAGCTTTCTAGTGTACAAATGAAATCTTTCGATGAAAAGGTGCTTGCACAATAAAATAAAAACGTTGTTTATATACAACGATGGTTTCGTCATGTGGCTGGTATCAAAAAAAAAAAAAAAAGAGCCGGCTCCCTTCATGCTTTCTAAGCGGCACGCATACAAAAAGAAAACGCATTGAATCTTTATAAGATATGAAGGTAAACTAACCAGTTTCAGACGGAGGTAAAAGGATTTTCTTTTCGCAAAAGACATATACCAGCAATGTGGTGTAGCTAGAGCTTTTGTCGCCTGGGACTGTCTCTGAGTTTGCCGCTCCTCTCAATACACACCAAAAATACTACAGAAAGTCAAAACGACGTATAGGGAAATAAATTAAAAACACTATGTTTATTTTTGAATTAAAACTTTAATTTCAACATTCTAAAATGTTATTTTTCTCGCTTTTCTGTTAGCAAAATTCGATGACATTGGCGAAGTCTATTTCATAGTAATGTAGGTAATTCTTAATCAAATTTTATTTAGAAAAACTCCTCTCACAACTAGCAACACTTACAGCAATTTTTTTTAATGTGAATCTACCTATAAAAGGCAGTTCGCTTATAATACAGTAGTATTATTATCATGGAGAACAATGAAAAGATACACAAATGATGTCGTTTATATACAATTTATACATAACACAGTTTCAGCTTGTTTGGGATTACCCAAACGTTCATACCGATCGCTGAATGTATTATACAAATTTTACCCTTGTTTGCGATGTAGCACAGAGAGTACTATTTTGAGAAATCGGATAAAATGAACAACAGAAGACGTGTGGGGGGGGGGAAAGAACGTTGATATATATAAGCTGGATGATTGTATTACTAATGAAAGAATATACGATATTATATTTTTGTAGTAGTATTACAATATTTGGAAATGAGTTCTCGAATTAACTGCAAAAGTTCCAAAGTGTCGCCCGGAGTGGACCCCCCCCCTCCTAGCTACGTCTCCCAGCAGAAGACCTAAAACACGTAAAACAAAGGCCTTAAGGCCTTAACTACTAACATTCATTCCAACAAATACTAATATAAAACGTTAACTAGTTAAAAGTTAAATACTAATTCTAACAAATGCGAAGACGTCTCTTCTTGGACATATCAATTACAACAAAATCTTGAGTCGATATATATGCTCTATACAGAAAGAAAATCGACGCTGGCAAAAAGCAACATGCAGTTTGACATTATCACCAATGACAGAAAGAGAGATTATTTAGAAGCAGAAGAAAACCTTAAAACAGAAAGAATCGGAATACATAAACTGACATTTAACACACACACACACACACACATACACACAAAAAGGCTAGAACCTTAGATCATTGAAGAAACTGCTGAGAGACAGCAAATCCATGCTGGAAAACAACTGGACTGGGAATCGCAGCTTTTTTTTTTTTTAATGTGAATCTACCTATAAAAGGCAGTTCGCTTATAATACAGTAGTATTATTATCATGGAGAACAATGAAAAGATACACAAATGATGTCGTTTATATACAATTTATACATAACACAGTTTCAGCTTGTTTGGGATTACCCAAACGTTCATACCGATCGCTGAATGTATTATACAAATTTTACCCTTGTTTGCGATGTAGGACAGAGAGTACTATTTTGAGAAATCGGATAAAATGAACAACAGAAGACGTGTGGGGGGGGGGAAAGAACGTTGATATATATAAGCTGGATGATTGTATTACTAATGAAAGAATATACGATATTATATTTTTGATAGACTTGTTACACTACGTTGCCCAAAAGTGCTGGAAGAAATGCAAATACCGTGATGCAAAGAACATGCAAATGAAGTTATACAAACGATGATGTTGTTCTAGGAAGATATGTACCTAAAGTGGCATAGTGCGCCATGCGCAAAGCTTAACTTTTTCAGACGTCGAGAGGTCAGATGTCATACTCCTGCGCCGCCGAAAATACGATGGATTTTTAGGGCCCAGCACAGCTGTATGAAACACTGGCGAAAAATGGATACTGAATAGAGATGTCAAAATAAAACCTCGGCCCGGAAGACTACAAACGTTCAGAGAAAAAGAGTTCCAGGACTCTTTTTCTCTGAACGTTTGTAGTTGTTGTTGTCAAGCAAGGTAGGAAGAAAACCTGAGCGCAATCATTCAGAATATCTAAGGGCATGCAGGAGTTAATACCAAAGAGCAAACAGTGTGAAGAGCATTGTATTCAATTTTGATAAGCTAGATAAACCTACAAACTCCATGAAACCAAGAGTTCATACGATGACTATTGCAGTTCTCTAAAGGACTGTGAATGACTAATTTGGAGGGGGTCGAATGTCGCCACAGTGTTTAATTCGAAGGAAATACCTGGATTTGATGGAAGTCGTGCTCGTAGTAACGCTATGAGCAGTGCTACATTGTCCCAACTGTAAAACTTAGCGACGGCATTGTGACAGTACAGGAGTTTGTTTCTCTCTCTCCTCCTTCTTCACAGTATGGAATTAGTCCACTAGTTTTTATTGATGCTGCATGGATGAGATCTATACTTCGAAGTTTCGACAGCTTCTTACACATATATAATTCAGCGACGAAGGCCAGAAGACAATTTTTCCTACATTTTTGCTGTGCCCTGCAGAAAGGTTTACCGCTAGGTTGCAAAGTACATTATACTGTACTTGAAAAGAAATTATATTTTTGTTATAATCCTGTACCAAGCATAAGTAAAAAATAATATATATATATATATATATATATATATATATATAAAGATTGGGCTTGAAGTATCTTCACAACTAGTTTACTAGTAGAGAGAGAGAGAGAGACTTTTGGGAGCCTCTGTAGCTCACTCATTATAGACGAATCCCTGTGGTCGGAAAGAGCGGCGTTTGATTCCCATCAGTGACATGACGAACTTTATCTGGTCTCTTTCGATTAAAGCTGAGTAAAAAAAATCTCAACCTCATATGGAGGTTGAGATTTTTTTTCTCCCGGTAACTCGATTTTTTCACCCCTCAAAACAGGCAAACCGGTCCCGTGAACACACACACGGCCACAGTCATAAAATATAGTACGGCAAGGAAGGCAACGGGAAACTACCTTGCTCATAATTATCTCCCTAGTATGGCAACATATAGCTAACATATATCCCCAATAGGATTGGATAGGATAGGAGGCTGTTGACTTCATATCAGTTGTTTCAATATCCAAATGTTTTGCATTACTTAGGTTTCGCAAAACGTCCTCCAATCACGTTTGAAAGTTAACTGAAATTCTATTGTATATCAATATACTGCGTATTTTGCATTATCCGCTTTAAAAAATCAAGAGCTCTGTTAAATCGGCAGAAGATAATTTTATATTATTTCTTGATATATTTTTCTCAACTTTTGAGAACTGGTAGTTTACTCCCAAGTTCTATGCCAAAAATATCTGTTATTTTATTATAATATTTTTTTGTACTAAATTTATTTAATTTTCCGAATTCAACAAATAAAAAAAAATCCTCTTATTTATATAAAAATATGTTAAAATTAACTTTTTGAAAATAACGAAAATGATGAAATTAGTCAGCAACTTCTATCACAGATGCAGCTGTTACTAATATGCGAATGAATAAGCTATTTTGAAATGAAATTGGGACTCTCAAAAACTATACCAAAACGTAAAAAAAAAAAACCTAAATGATTATATATATATATATATAATGTAATATACACACACACGTATATAATATGTATGTGTAGAGCAACATAAACTTGAATTTTTAAAACAAAAATGCAAAGTATTAACTACCCGCTAATATTATTTTTATTTCAGCGACATGAAATATTAGGAATATTTGGAATGTTATGAATAATATTAATACTTTAAAACTTACCCGGAACTATCCATGAAATTTTAGCATCATAACATCTTTAAGATATTAATACAAACGGAACTGAACGTAGCTATTAAACAATTAGCAGACGACTTTTCTGTTTCTACTCAGTGGTTTTCACTTAAATACTTTATATACGCATTTTCGTTTCTCGCGTCCATTTATATAATTTTTATATGCGATGGTCGTTATGAGTTTCTTACGTTCAGAACTTACGCTACTATAAAGAGACGTGCTAGGCAAAATACGAGAACCTTTTCTTTAAAGCCTAATGCTCTGATTCACGTGCACTTCGTGCGCAGTTGGTGAAACTTTTGAACACCTATTCGATTGCGTGCATCATATTTAGTAAGTACGTTCTCCTTTAATGATGGTTTCATTTTTGCTATATTTATCTTTTTATCACTACGGCATATTTTAATGAATAATTTAAAACATGAAATTGGAGCAGTTGATTAGAAGCGTATTAAATTCATGTATTGACCGATTCTGTGTATTGATTCGAGTATCATTTTTCTGTAGCGTGTCGCTAGTTTTAACTACGCTGAATACGCAACAGGAACATTCGAGAAGATATCGAACACATGCATTATAACCAGCAGTAAAAATCGAAACTTATATTCACTTTACTTACTTACGTTATCAGGTTATTTCTAAACTGAACCGCACCGATATAGCATATATTTCAATTTATTTATTTATTTATTTTTATTTTTTTAATTTCGTATAGGCATACGTACCGTTATTGAAATTTATTTACTGCAGATGAATAATGTGAAAATGAAAAACTTTTGAGTACTTGCTGATTTCTAGATAACATTACGTATGTTCCTATATTTTCGTGACAATATTTTTAAAGCTCTGGGCCATTTAAATTTCTGAGTGATAACATAATAATAATAATTTTTAAGTTGTAGTTCTGGTAACTGGTGATGAACAGCTTATTTTTCTACCCACTGCAGGGTGAAGGCCTCTCCCATTGAGGGAGGTTTGGGTCTAAATTAAGGGAATAAAAATCCCTTATTATTTTACAGCCAGTATGCGAAACTCTGAGATCGACAACTACGATCTAAGAGTTTCATGCCGAAGAACTATCGGTGAATCCAAGCGTAAGTGAACATCTGGTAATACAACACAAGGCAACTCGAAGCAAAGGTGGAGCAAGATCCCTCACTATCCTTGATATTTTCTCATAATGTAAAACGCAGCTCCTAGGAGATGTAATACTGCCTTACATTATGAGGAGAGGTCACTACTTCGCCAGAAAAAATAGCCGTTTGGCTTTTTATTTTATCTTAGTTATAATATATGGGCACACCTTTCTGGCATTCGTATAGTGACGGTATGTTAAGTTCTTTTCACTTAAACTTTGATATCATTCAGGTCTACCTGCTCACTGAGCTCAATCCTCAAATCCTCGTGCAAAAAATTAAAATTAAAAGATTAAAATATGCATTTATTTTTATTTTGCCTAAAACATTTATGCATTACGTGCAATGAAGTTTAAGTACAACTTGTAATTTTTACTTTTATACTATGTATTTATTTCATAGTTTATATGTTTTCTTAACTTACATGAATTACCTGAATTAAATAAAATGATATTTTTGTTGGATATGTCATTGTTGTTTATATAATTAAAAAAAAAAAAAAGATTTCGGAACATAACCCTACTTTTTCTATGTGATCTGAGGCTCGCATGACGCGATTTATATAACGCGGCATTTCTGCGGAACCTAACATCTGCGTTATTATACGAGGATTACCTGTACATAGTTTTAAATGGTCAGTAATTAATTATTCCGCTAATCAGACTTCAATCACACCTCTCATTCTCTGAATGATAACAAGAGCAAGCGTGAATTTCAAGACCAGCATTCGCCCCTGTTGCATTCTCCATGGAGTCGGCAGACTCATTATTAGCTTGGATTACTTTACCACCAAATGCATTTTCAGCATTTGGCTGCCACGCCTAATCCGGTAACGTGCTTATATATTAGTCAATCCTTGTATGCATGTACTTTTAGGTAATTAGTGCGTTAACTGTTGCATTCAAGACTTCGTCTTTGGTTGCTGTGACTCGAATGATCGAATTAGGCGATTTAGATGGGAAGCAAAACATGCACAGTATATGTTTTACTGTGTATAGTTATATAGTTATTTACAGTGTGTTTAATTATTGTATATTCGAAGAAGAGAGGAGCGAAATTGATCCCCTATAACTTTACACCATAAGAAATGAATAACTGTATTTAATCTGGAAAAGATGGAACTCAGGAATTATGTTTAAAATGGAACAAACACTAGTCCGGTATGTTGGCTGTTTTTGATCGTTTATCATGTAGTGAAATCCTAGTAGATACGATATCAGTATGTGAGGGATTTAGTCTAAAGGCTCACAAAATAGTGCTATCTACGTGTAGTCCGTTTTCTCACAGCTGATTTCTATTCAACATCCCATGAACGTTTTACAGGACTGGATTGCTACACTCCTAAAACAGCGGAGGCTCTAATGGAGGTCACAGGCGATGACTAGCGTGCTTCGATTCTTACCAATAGGAGGTGAATCAACAGTATTTCAGCATTCAATTTTTGTCATCTAATGTAACGCAGCAACAATATTATTATTATTATTATTATTATTATTATTATTATTATTATTATTATTGTTGTTGTTGTTCGTGACACCTCCAAGGAGTCCGAAGACTCATCACGGGAGGACACCTATTGTACAACTCTCCGTCTCCACCACTACACCAAACCAATCATCTACATCAGCGCCATCTACTTCCCACCACCACAGCTAGTATTTTTTGTCTGTAAATTGCGTGTGTTCTGAAGGGCCGATTTGTCTGTATGCGGAATGAAAAACCCGAGTTTCCGTGAGAAAAAAACCCTGCTGCCTCCGTATGAGATCAGCTAATTCGCCTTCAGAACTGAAAAAGGATATTATAAAGGTTCCTCCTGTCACTACGGGAATCGAACTCAGGACAGAACAATAGGACAGAATTTCCACCGATAAGCATAAGGAAAAAATAGAAGGCATTCCAGAAGATTTGATTTTCCAGAAGATCTACAGTGGCTCAGCAGTAGTAACGTAGAGAACCTGGTGTCGTCAAAAAATCAGGGAACCAGTATTTGATGATATAAAGGAGGCAATGTCGGATGAAAAACGTTGGATTCAGGCAAAAGTTATCAGCACCAAATCATTCATAAACACCGGTTTCATTCCACCAAGTGAGTATCATATTATCACTCAGAAATCACTTCTATGTGTGCAGACATCGGTGACGGTTGTAGAGCCACAAACTCAATGAAGACAGAATTTAAGATGACGTACCTGCGGTAACAGATATAGTACAAGCATGATGTTACGTTTTATGATAGTTAACTCCTCCGGTCACCAGGCATCTGTAAGTTTTTTTGGAAGGATCGGCTTCGTCTTCTTCTTCTTCCTCTAAAACGTTTTGAGATTTTACCTTTATAAGAACTTCATATGAGAACTGTTCTTTCACAGCTTCCACTAATTACTCTACTTTATTGTGATCCTCCAACTCTTTAGCTAACAGCAATATCTTGTTACTAATCTCTTGTGAGGATTTGTCTTTGTCGAATCCTCTGAAAGTATGAACATATACTGTCAACAACTTCTTCCAACCTCATTCATACCCTCTCTCTCTCTCTCTCGCTAGTCTTCAAAATCATAGACATCAAAATTACGACTATGGGTGGAGACCGGACCGATTTCCAAAAGAGCCAGAGAATACATCCAATTAGAGACAAAAAATAATAGGCCTATAGATGGATTTTTGTTAGATGGAGGATTAAGTAGTGGAGATGATGATTTGTGTGGAGTGCCCTCTCGCGATGAATGGATGGTGCCACGTAATAATAACATAATGTCAAGAAACCTAATATATTTTTTTACTCCCATGCATGATTTAATTATCATGTTAGTGATTACAATTATTAAAAGTTATTATTATACAACAAATAACAAACCGATATTCTAAGCTTTACCTTCTCCTAAAGTAAGCGCTGTTTGATTTCACTAATGGTGGTGATGGCGAAATGCTTCCCGATGAAATGAATCTTCGATATTTTGGTGCGCTCGGAACGCGATCATCCACAGAACGAACTGTTGCTACCTGATGGAATGTAAGAAAAAGAGTGACAGACTAAATAAGAAACTGAAAAAAAAATGTAATAGATGCGATAAGGTAGTTTTAAAATACGCACATGTAATGAACTTTTTTACGATAGTCAGTTTACTACTTCTCAGCGGTAGCGCTACCTCTCAATGTTTAGTACAGATGGCAGCGCTACCTCTCAGTGGTAGCGCTGCCATCTGTACTAAACATTCATGTGTGTGTTAACTGCTATTGAAAAGTTGATTGGTTTGATAGTTGAGTGTTTCACAATGATATTCGTATTTCTACAGTCACTTTGGCAAAAATTCATAAACAAACTGTGCGTGTCATAATATTCTGTAACGAGAATGTTTTACAATTTTAATCTAAGGAATCGATATGCTCCGTCCAAGATTCATTCATTTATTCATTTTCGCCTGGAAAACCAGCAAAATATTAGTAAGTTTCATAAATGTATATTTTTAACTCTTGGTATTTTTAATACCGTTCAACATTATTATGAAGCATTTCGCGTGTTAGAAATATAAGCAAAATAATGAAACGCGTTAATGATCAATACAGAACAAATATAACTTCTTCAGCTTATGTTAAGTTACATTGCTAAAATAAATATTATTCATTGAATACATAAAACAAATCAGTGCAAAAACTATGATCAAGTTCATTACTGTTACAATTGAACCATCTTTCAAGGTCATTAAATATTATACATTATAAAAAAATTATATTATTATTATTATTATTATCGCTATAAAATGTTTATAGTGATAATAATAATAATAATAATAATAATAATAATTAATAATTACTTATTATAAATAAATATTAACACTATAAATATATATTATATTTGAATATTTTATCACTGTTATTGACGACAGTGATGTTTTCCCACTAGTTCAGGACATGACAGTATACAGAGGATTTGGAATAGAAGTGATCAGTTAGCATTGCAAAATTAGCTAAACAAAAGTCATGCGAAAACTTTCGTAAGAACATTGAAAATAAATATCAGGAAGGTGGTAAAATATTCTGGAGGCTATTGAAAAAGCTCAGAAATGGAGGAAAGAGTACTGTAAAACTAATTAAAAATAATAAAGGGGACATGAAAACAGGATAAAGATATTTTTGATGTCTGTAGTAATTACTTTGAAAGATTGCTAAATGAAGCAATCAGTGACAGCATGGTGGTAGAAAACACTCAACAGGAATGCCATCTGGAATATATATTTGAAGTGGAAAAAGCTATCACAATTAAAAATTAAAACTTAAAAATTAAAAATTAAAAACCTGAAATGTGGAATGATGGCAGCTGGAGTAGATGACATTCGGTCAGAATTGCTAAACATGGAGGTAAAAAAATTTTACAGTGGCTACACTAGATAATTCAAAAGGCCTAGTCAGAGGGTCGAATTCCAGATGATTAGAGTAGAGCGCTCATTGTACCCATCTATAAAAAAAAAAAAAAAGGGAATAAAGCTCAATGTGAGAATTACAGAGCCATTTCTCTGCTGAGTGTTCCTGGTAAGATTTATGTAGGTATTCTTGAAAAACAGCTAAGAAAAATTATAGAGGAGAATCTTGGAGAACAAGCTAGATTCAGGCCAAAACAGAGGTTATCAGGATAAGATTTTCTCTTAGAGACAAATAGTTGAAGTCATGGGAATATAACAAGGATCTCTATTTATGTTTTTTAGATTTGGAAAAGGCATATAACAAGGTGCTAAGAGAAAGCTATTCAAAACGCTCCAGTTATATGGTGTAAATTATATCAAGTAATACATGGTCTCTATTTGAGTTGTAAATCAGCAGTTAAACTGAAGGAGGTGCAGGAAGATGGTTTGATGTCAAGGCAGGTGCGCGACAAGGGTGTACATTATCTCCACTGTTATTCATCGTCTATATCAGTGTTTCTCAACCTGTGGTCCGCAGGCAAACTTAAATTAAATAAAATAAATATATATTTTTAAATTATCCAAACAAAACAAATTAAATTTGAATAAGTAAGTAAAAATTATTGAAATAAAATGGATACTTAAAAAAACAACAAAAAAAAATAGCGGCAGAATGACGAGTAATAAAATATGGGTGAAGCGAACAACAGTATAGTTTTATTGCTTCCGCCTTCCCTTGCTGTATGAAGTAAACATGTGTTATCCACATTTCAACCATTGCTCGTTGTTTATTGATTTTTATTATTGAAGGTTTTCCTCCTTCAACCAAGGCTCAGTATATCTTCAGAAGTGCTAAGTGATACTTGGACAAAGTGTGTCGTGAGTTAACCCTGGTATTTATATATTTTTCGGAAACGTTTTTTAATAATGGAAAAGTTGCTTAGAACTAGGGCTTCGAAAAGAAAAGCGAATGAAATAGGTGATGCTAACCCTAATTGTGTTATGAAGTGTTGTCGAAGGAGTGCATGAAACCTGCGAAACTCCGACGACGTTTAGAAACTAAACATTGTGATGTGAAAAATAAGCCAATTGAATTTTTTCAGCGACGCTTAGAGACATTAAATCATTGGAAAGATGTAGTTTCGGCAATGGGTTCGATTAATAGCAAGGCAATGGACGCATCTATCTCTTAACTTAACTATCTCTTAAGTTTGCGTATAGCGAAAACAGGGAAACCTCATTCTATCGAAGAAAATTTGCTACTTCCAGCTATAAAAGACGTGGTAAAAACTATGTTTGGCAACAAACTACTAAAAGATGTTGATTTGATTCCTCTTTCAAATAACACTGTCAGTTGTAGAATTAATGATATAGCAGGTGATGTAGAATCTCAGTTAATCGAAAGAGTTAAGAATAGCCCTTATTATGCGTTACAAATAAGGCGCAGTTAATATGCTACGTAAGATACTCATGATGACAACATTCATGACGATATTCTGTTTTGTAGAACTTTGTCATCCCGGACAACTAGAGAAGAAATATTTCACGTTCTCAATAATTATATAATACACAAAGGGATCCAGTGGGGAAAATGTATGGGCTTCTGTTCGGCTCCAGCTCGCGCCCTTACAGGCATGCATAGTGGGGTTGTTTCTAAGGTCAAGGAAGTAGCTCCGGATATGAATTGGGTGCATTGTTTCATACAGAGGGAAGCGTTAGCCTCCAAAGGAATGCCACCAGAATTTAAAACTGTGCTATACAACGCTGTCAAGCTTTAAAATTGTCAAGCTGTCAATTTTATTAAAGCTCGACCGTAAATAGCAGATTATTTTCAGTACTCTGCGATGAAATGGACAGTGAATATATGCAACTTTTGGTTCAGTATGAAATTCGCTGGCTTTCTAGGGGCAAAGTACCAACAAGGTTATTTCAATTAAGGCACGAAGTTTTATTATTTGTAAATGAACGTAATTCTGATTTTGCATCAGTCCTTGTTGACGAAGAATGGTTATCAACACTATCTTATCTTTCAGACATTTTTTCGAAAATAAATGAACTAAATCTCTCCCTTCGGGGAAGTTCTTTAACTATTCTTAATGCCTACGACAAAATACGAAAAACTGATGTTATGGATTTGTTATGTAAAAGACAGACAATTTTCACCTTTTCCAACTTTGGAATCCTTTTTATTGGAAAATTATATTTTTGTTGATTCGAGTTTCTGGAAAGGGTTTGTGACCACCTCAAAACTCTGAAACAGAATTTCGAAACATATTTTCCGAATAACTTTTATAAGAAATTTCTGTGGGTTCGCGATCCATTTCAAGCTTACAGAGTAATTGAGCTTTCGAGTGATTTCAGTGGGCTTAAAATGCAATTCCGTGATCTTGGTTTGGCTCGATTCTGGATCTCGCCTTCAGTGAGAAGTGAATTTCCTAAATTATCTGAAGAAGCATTTAAAATCGTCATGGAGATTTCTACAACCTATCTTTGTGAGAAAGGATTTTTACCCTCCTTCAAATAAAAACAAAATACAGAAATCGTCTTAGTATGTGTGCCGATCTTCGACTGAAGTTGACCAATATTGAGCCAGATATCCAGCAACTCTGCAAGGGCCGACAAGCTCAACCATCTCATTAAAAGTAAGTAGTAACATAATTATATCATATTATTTATTTGTTGAATAAAAATTAAAACTTTGTTCAGTGATAGTACACTTTTAATCATTTACTTCTAATTTAATTAATTATGTTTCCATATGTATTCAAAACACGCTTTTAGATTTATTATGTTATAAATGGCACAGATTTTCCCAAATGTTGGTAATCCCCACATAGGTTTTTAAAAAAATACATAACTTAGTGGTCCGTAGAATCGTTTTAGGCATTTTACTGGTCCTTAGGCTTAGAAAGGTTGAGCTGGTCTATATGGATGGAAGTATGAAGAAAAGCGGTATTAAACCTGATATTAAGATTGGAGATGTTGGTCTCAGCTCTTTACTTTATGCAGATGCTGTTATACTCCTAAATAAATCCAGGAAAAGTCTGCAGGATTCCCTGCTGTAAGAAATTTAGTATGAAAATCATCATTAAAAAGACAAAGACAGTGAAAATAGGCAGAAACATTAACTGCATCCTGAATGGAGAACTTATAGAACAAGTAAAACATTTCAGCTACTTAGGCACAATTTTAGTGCAGCGGCAAATTAAATTTGGAAATAGACAGCAGAATTAGCAAATCTGGTATGGTAGGAAATCAACTGAATAAATTTATATGGAATAAGAGAGAGATTAGTCAAAACACTAAACTATCTATATACAAGACAGTCTGCAAACCAATTTTAATCTTCCACGAATCTTTCTCAGGCCTCTCATATCTGTGATCTTGGATCTGAGAGCTGAGGTAGAAATAAAACTCTTGATCAAAGACCAGAGATATGAGAATCCTGAGAAAGATGAGAGGCGTGAACAGATGGCATCAGTGGCAATATCACATTAAAAATGAGGATATTAGGAAAGACCTTGTCATTGTTAGCATTCATGAATGCGTTAGTAGAGCTAATCGCAGGTGGTACGGCCACTTAAATAGAATGGGAGAGGAAAGATTAGCAAAATACGTGTTCTCTGCCAGGTTAGCAGGATAAAGATCCAGAGAGAGATGTAGGTGAATTGATGAATAAAGTACCTTATTCATCATCAAATAGGTGAATAAAAAGTACCTTAGAAGACAGAAATATAAGATGTGATAATATTGGGAAATGTTGACAGATAACGGGCTAATTTAAAGGATAACTGTTGATAGGAAGTTTGTAATGATGTAACTTTTCATATAGTACTGTCATAGGATTCTGTACACCCCCTGAGGATATATGTCAAGAATTTGATGATGATGATATTTTATAACACAGCAATACACACAAAAAATAATCTTTTAATGACTGCCTCCGATTTCCTGTTTGATTTTTAATAGGTGCCTAATCTGTAGTTTTTCCTAGCTTATGCATTAATCTGCCCCCCCCCCAGCTGCAGATTCTATATTGAATTCTTGACTATATAATTTCATAACAGTGTTTGTGTTTGTAAAATTTATGAAGTACTACTACTACTACTACTACTACTTTGAGTAATTTAGAATAATGAAATACTTTCTGGAATATGACAGATCCACCAGCTCTAACAACAGATGAAGACGAGATCCCAACGCTGCATGCCACACTTCAAAATAATAATAATAATAATAATAATAATAATTTTCAAAAATAACAACACCAATTGCCTCAGTGGACATGAATCCAAATGAACCCAATAGAAAATTTGTGGGCCTTAATGAAAAGAGACTTCAAAAATTAAATTGTGATACAAAGGACAACTTACTACAATCCATTATGAAAGCATGGTTTTAAGATGCAGAAAAAAGAAAAATGTATTCTACGTTGATAGAGTCCATGCCTAAGCGAATTAATGAACAGAGAAGCACAGACAAATTATTAGGTAAAGTTGGAGTTTAATTTTTATACTTATTTTCTGGCGATATTAAAATTTTTCTTTAAAACGTGAATGTTCGGATTAATTTATTCGCTACTGTACCATGGAAACACATGTTAGTTGTGAGCCTCGGTTCTGAATGTTTTTGTGCAAATTCGTATTCCAAGTCGATGCCCGGAACTTCGCATTCAACCTGTCGGCCGACAAATGGCTGTAGTTAGAAACAAAAATTAACAAAACTGTTTCCGCGGTTTAAATTGGGTTTCATACAATGTTCCAGCCCTGGAATGTTATTAAAAAAAAAAAGAAAAGAAAACACCACTATGCTCAGTGAAAATATTTATTAAAAAGTATTTAGTTTTTAAAATAAATTAGATTTCGGATTTATCTGTAATATTTTATTGATTTATTTTTAAATATTTTCAGCTTTTTTTTTTTTTTTTTTTGTAAATAGGAATATTTGTTTATTTTATTCCCACCTATGAAAGGTTATTTGCAAACCTACGATACCATTTTTGTACCATATATATATATATATATATATATATATATATGGCTGAAGAATATATATATATATATATATATATATATATATATATATATATTCTCAGCCATAGCCAAGTTAGCCGGTCTTTGGTGTGGAAAGCAGGTTTTTTCCCGTCAGTTTATCTGGGGTTTTTCATCCCGCAAGCAGGCAAACGGGCCCCGTGAACACACAGGATACAGCCCTAGGATATAGTACGGCGAGGAAGGCGACGGGAAACCACCTTGCTCCTAATCATCTCCCTAGTATGGTAGCATATGGCTACCCCCCCCCCCCTCGGGAATAGATAGATAGATAGATCAGATAATGAGATTACGCTAAAAACGCTGCAATCTATGGATCTTTATCTTATTGGAAACGGCTTAAAAAGTGAGAAGACAAGGCTTAGTTGATATGCAAAATTACTCTGGAGGAGGGTCATCAATCATTTCAAGTCAACCGAAATTATATATTTAATATAGAATATGAAGGGAGGTTAAAAAATCAGTCGGTTTGGACGAGAAGAACCTTTTTTCGGGGTTTTTTCGGTTGAATGTGAGTTGCTAGCCAGTCTTATGCTGGGATGAATGAGAATTTCATCCAGCAAAACAGCCATAATACGTAAACCTATGCAGATAAAATCAATCGCCCTATCACAACATGTTTCAAATAAGTCAATTTATTTGGACGTGACCGACCCATACGAATAACACACAAGGAATAAAAAATTAGGCAAAAAAATTATAAATAGTATAATGGGTTTTAGAAGTACATTATTTGTTCCTTGATATGGTTTCTGTATTGCTGATACGACAAATAGAAAATAGCCTTTTACTTTGTGTGATTTGGTTAGAAAACTCATCCAAGTTATTCCACGTAGAGATTCGGTATTTTTGCCCTAATGACTGCAATTTTCTTTCTTTAGCACAGTTCGAAACAGGTGGAAATTATTCACTGCATGATAATTTAATAAGTGAGAATTGGGATGTGGAAAATTCTTTGAATATATCTCATCACTAAAAATACACACATTTAAACTGCTCTCACCTAGAAACTCATTCGCATGTGTACCTTATTCCTGTTTGGTACACTGATTTTTGTAGGCGTAGATGCTTCCGAAAAGCAACTAAGTACGCTTTGAAAGCGTCATCCACTAGGCCCTTTCAAAATGGCTTACTTTTGATCACCGAGATTAATCGAACCATATTTAGTTTATGTGCTTTCATAGCCGCTTAAGTTATCACAGGATTTCATAACTTGTCTATCGTTTTGACTAAATAATGTATTTTGAAAGTTTATTTTTCTCTTGGTTAGACTATAATAAATTTAGTTTAATCCTTTAACCAAGTGTGATCGTCTGGGTAGTGCCCTTCCCTTAATGCATATTATTATACATACCCGCAAGGAGATGTGTTTTGCATTATGGGAGATACTGAGATAGGAGTTATGTTAGCTTGGTCCACCTTTGCAACGAGTTTCCCGGTGTTGTACTACCTTACCCCAGTCTGAAGATATTTTCAGGCGCAAACTTTGTTTGCTCACACTTGGATAAAGGATTAAACTAAATTTATTATAGTCGAGCCAAGTGAAAAATAAACTTTCAACAGCTTTCTCTAAATCCGGAGTAATTTAATAAAAAGGTGGCACACCTTTTGGCAACTCCTATAGGTAAAGATGACCCCGCCATTGCTTCTGCCTGGTATCTCCACTTCTGGGCCTCGGTCTCAGTGAAGAGACCTCAATAAAGGTCGAAACTAGTCTGGATAGTGGCTCCTCCCTTTATGCATAACATTAGACATATCCGCAAGGAGATGTGTTTTGCATTATGGGAGATACTGAGATAGGAGTGATGTTAGCTTGCTCCACCTTTGCAACGAGTTGCCCGGTGTTGTACTTTCTTACCGCAGTCCTGAAAATACTTTCAGGTGCAAACTTTGTTTGTTCACACTTGGATAAAGGATTAAACTAAATTGATTATAAATAATGTATGATTTGTTAATAGCTTGTGTTATGAGCACTAAACAATACAAAAGAACTATTGAAAATAAAAAAAAAATAACTTGCAAGAAAATGGACCTGTAATTTTCCTATTAATTATTTAATATTTTTAAGATTGTATAGATAAATAATCAACATTCGAGAATAATTTAATAAACGGCATATGGTTCCACTTACCTGTGTCACAGGATCATCCAAGGAAGGAATAGAAAAGCTTCCACTGAAGGACACCAAATGCCTGATGTAATTCCTGGATCGCCCCATAGATACGCTCTTCTCTCTTTCTTTCTCCTTGGCAGCCTGCAACAACTGAATATACAATCAAGGGGACACTCAGTGAACATGTTTGTCATTTATTAACTCTTCTTTTATAAGAAGTTATATAAATTTTACTTTATTTTCTAATTATCATCCATTAGAATAATTATCTAAACAGATCATTTCACTTTCATTTAAATTTCTTCTACGAGTCAAATATTCTTTATCGTGATGCCTTCTTCTTATCTCTTCTTCGTAGGACAGGTTCCTCTTAGGATCCGCTATTTTCTCCTGTGTTGTGCAGAATCTCTCATCAAAGAAAATTGCTATTTGATGATGTGCATAATTGTGCGTCACCTGTTAAGTTCGTATCATATGTATTATTGAGAGTTCCGGTATAGAGACTATATAATTCTAAGATTTAAAAAAAAAATAGTTCTAGACTCCTTAGACTTCTTTATACTGGAACTTTAAAACTTCTTTAGTTTCGTGCAGTAATTTATTAATTTTCCATATTTTTGAATTAAGTATCACCTCTATCATACCATTTATTGGTTGTATTGTTTCTTTATTTTTTTTTTAGATTCCTTCTAATTTTGCTATCTGATATTGGAAATCATGTTTAAGTATCTGCAATTATGATAACGTTATCTGCATATTTTATATGAGTGATATTTTTGTCGCTTATCATAATTCCTTTCTTTTCCTCTATTGCATTAGTAATAAGACTCTACGAAGAAGATAAAAAGTGGAGATGAGAGTGAGCATCCCACTGAGTTGTAGACTGATATACCATACTGCATCACCGCTTTGATATTCTGATAGTATACAGTTGATATTCTAAGCATTTCATAATCGGTCTTCATTATGTCTTCACGCACACGAACAAGCGCAGAACTAAACGCGATGAAATTAAGAATCTAATTGCTTTACTTGTAACATTCTCTAATTTGTCGTTACTTTCTTTAATGAAAACTTGAACGAATAATGAGGCAAATTTCTGGTGAGTCACTTAGTTATTGATTGATTATTGCTTTTATTACTATTGAGTTACATAAATTAATATGCAAGATGTTTGTTTTGATCGTTTTATTTTTTGTGTAACAGTGCATTATTGCCTATATTCTGTGCTATGTTACTGCGTGAAGGCATATTCAGATATTATGTAAAGTGAATCGCTGTACTTTAGAGAGATAGAGAGAGGGTGACCTCTCACGATAAATCTTTGGACTCCATAGAGGTATAATAATAATAAACTTACCTGGCTGGTATCTTCTAGTATAGGCTCCATAGCGATCGCGGGTGCTTCGATTGAAAACCAGCTTCTATGGTTTCATTAAATCTAAAATAATTCTTACTAACAAAGCTTCACCAGGAGTTTCTTTTAAGAAGTTGCTTTGCGTGAGCAGTTCGCAGTTTTGAAAAGTTAAGTCAGCCGATGTCAATAATGTCGTGGTTTGCGAGTACGGTGTATTACACGTAACGACAATCCAAGCGGAAAATAGATACCGACAACGAACACGCAATGGACAGACAGAAAAATTCAGATCAGGGATCACTTAAAATAAGTTGAAATCAGGTTATCTAGTTGATCAAGCGGCAGTGCCAACCGGAACACGGCGAGTTCATTTGGTGGTCTTCTACCACTGCGAGAGTTGAGTGGGTGTTCGCAAGACAGGATTTTTTAAAATAATTTTTAGTAACAATGCTAAAGGATGTAGTTCTGGGCATAAAATGTGCTAAAAGTGATTAGAGTAGTTAATTTGATATAATTTTTCGACTCAACGAAACTTTACCTAGTTTATCATCAATTCTCAGTAAGTCGGAATTTCTTGGAATGCGTTTTATTTACTATTTAATACTTATTAAGCTAGAGTAGACAACCAGATAAATTTATGTTGAATAAGAGAAAAATTACTCAAAACACTAAACCAGTAGTGCACGAGACAGTGATTACACTGCTGAGTTAGAAATAAAACACTTGATCAAAGACCACAGATATGAGACTTCTGAAAAGATCAAGCAACTTTAGGCGTCCACTAAGTAGAGTATTGGGTGATGTATCATCTAAATTCTTTTATAAACATCAATGCTGCAGTGGTATTCGAACCCCC
Organism: Typopeltis vanoorti; assembly: GCF_054136105.1. Taxonomy (NCBI): domain Eukaryota; kingdom Metazoa; phylum Arthropoda; class Arachnida; order Uropygi; family Thelyphonidae; genus Typopeltis; species Typopeltis vanoorti. The sequence goes on along the minus strand of NC_143568.1, from coordinate 98,903,691 downwards.
GCCTGTCCAGTGAAGAGCGGAGACGCCATTCATCCGGCCACCAAGGTCGCAAAGAATAAGACAGGCCAGACGGCCACTGTTTCATGAATAATGTGGTGCATGTCTTCGTGAATCAGTTTCCGCACTTTTATTCTAGCCATCCCAACTCCAAGATGGACAACCCGAACAGTCGGAATTAACAACTGACATGGTTCTGTTCTTAAACCAAGAAAGTCACTGCATATTGAGTAACGTTCACCTCATCTTCAAATTATATGAAATAATGATATTTTTTTAAAATAAATGGTATTAGTGAATATTTGTCGGAAATTATATTATTTAATTTAGAAATATATTAAAAAAATACATTTGTCACTCTTTCCCTAGTATCTCGCTGCCTTTTCCTCCCCGTGGTAACTTACCTGGCTGATATCGCCTAGCCATGGCGATCGCTGGTTCTTCTTATATCTCATGTCAGAATTCATTTCTTTGTCTCCCCTCCCCCCATAATCCTTCTTACACCTTTGCCAAAAGAATTGGAGTCTGGATATTCATCTCTAAAGTAGTTTCTACGAGTTTAAAACAAAACTTAATGGATATTTCCCCCTGTTTCACATTGCTCTTTTCGAAAATCGTAGAACACAGACAACCGAGCAATAAAATCATGTGTACATGAAAACACTGCAACACTTAGGAGGCTAGCTCATTAATAATAACAATACGTAGTGGTTTCAAACTGTACTTCCAGAAGTACGATCCGTTTGGGTCCAATTCGGGAAATTTTGAATAGCATCTCCTTCCAGTAGTACAATGTGCTTCAACAAGTATTCTACCTATCCTTGCTGCTTACAGTGCATACTTAACTAATCCAATATGTAAATACCAGAGTTCAGGAAAGTAAAGGACTCAACCGCATTGCAAGTGGCTAACGTCGATTCAATAAACCGGCCGATAAATAGTACTGGATTGAACCTCTCAAGATGTTATGAACACCCAACGTACAATCTTTCTACTGTCTACTCTGGTAGGACATGGAGTTCAAACAGTAGTATGTGTGGGGGCATTACTCTCGAGGGTACCAAATTATAGCCAGGGAGACCGGTTTTCTCACATCACTCATTAATGGAAGCAGTTTATTTAGTATTAAAGCAAGCTATTCTGTGATAATGAACACAAAGGAATGAACAACCTGGACGAAAGAATAAATTGAAGCTAACATACAGAATGATAAAATAAATTAAATAAATTTGGGTGCGGTCAGTTTTGCGCTATATATATATCAGTAGCATACGTAAGAAGTTCATCAGATATGGAAGCTCCTATTTTAAATCTTTAAATCTTTAAATCTTACATCTTTAAATACCTTTTAATGAGACTTTTTATCTTCCTACTCAATAGCTAGTTAAAATATGATGCCGTTCTTGGCATCGTATTAAAAGATATATAAAGATACATTGCCATAAGAAAACAGTGAGGAGGGATGAACTCTAGAAACTTCAAGAATATCAGCAACATATAAAAAGGTATTTTCATCTTCTTGAATGTTAGGGGATGTTTTTCGTATGTTTTTATGACTGATGATGGCAATGATCGGTTAGCTGATTTTAATTTCTTGGATTATGACTTTGATGTAGTCAGTGTATTCCTTAAAACATGACAACGGTCGAGCATTCAAACGTATTAAAACAGTCCTAACAACTAAAATTAAAATTAATTCGAATTTACTGGATATCCATGAGAATAGAAGCAGCAGTTGACAGAGATAATTTGTGAAAAGAGATAACCTGCAGCTACAGACAATTAAAAACCTCGATACAGGTATATTCCTAGAGGTTGGCAAGATAACGTTCCAATAAATTGACATTTCGCACGCAACCATTTGGTGTAACCGATAAGAAGTGATCGAAATTTTATAAGGAAAAAAAAAAAAACAGATAGATATTCAGATTTTTGCTAGTCAAACAGAATGTCACTCTCGAGTGTTTTATAACTGAGTTAAATTTAATATGAAGTAATTATCAGAAAAAAAAGAGTTCCATGTTTGGTCTCTAGAGAAGGATTTCTGAATTATGTAAAAATAAATAAAAATAATATAAGATATATAAAAATTTTAAAAAAAATTAAATAACAAATTTGGATCCTCCCCGTGGTACTAATGTACTAGAGGTGTATCTGAAAGTTACATGAACTTATTTGGGATTAGCACCAAAACTACGTATGAATATTGATGAGCTGCATTGGATTCTTGTACATTAGCATCGACGACAATAAAACCAAAAAACGATATCAATAGTTTTATCAGTCAAATACGTGTGACTTGTGATTTACTTTTGTTTTTCAGTTTGATCTTTTCTTCAGTAGAAAAAGAGGAAAAAATTTGCATACCTGAGATGCGCTTATACATAAAGAGCTAGGAAAAAAGTTCTTCCTTGGATCCCAACGGATTCGAACCTAAATCTTTCCAACGAGTTTGCCTGCATTCAACCCTATCTAAACAGTAGTCATTTATATCTTCAGAAGTAATATATGAGGAGAGTTCATAACCTAAGCACTTTATTTTTTCATTCTTGCAATGCATTCCAGTTTTATTGAAAAGTAAAGAAGTGTTGCTTATAATTTTCAGACAGCGTCTCCCAAATGTCGCACGCATGCACGCACACACACACACACGCACACACACACACATACAATGTTGACAAAAGTATTTGGGCACCTTACGTGCCATGAAAATATTTCGGATCCTACCCTGCAAATATTCAGGGAGTGTCTGCGTAAGTCTCATAATAAAAGACTGTAATCAATGTCAAGATACCACGTTCAGCTGAACTGACAGACAATGTGGGATGGTAGTTGGGTGTTACACCCGTGGTCTTTCTGTCAGTGACATTGCCACCCGTCTCAGCATACCGAAATCTACCGTTGCTTATGTCATTTGTAGATGGAAAGTTGATGGTGCTACCACAGCAGGAAAATGCCCTGGGAGGCTACCGACACTCACTGATCGAAATCGACGAGCTCTGTCTAAGAATGTTCGAGCATCCCGCACATCATCAGTGGCGGACCTCACAGTCAACCTGCCATTTGTCAGCACGAGAACTGTCCGCACAGAGTTGTATGTCTTAGGTTATTACCACGGCAGAACTGCTTCGAAGAAGCCACACGTCACCCTCCCCAATGCCAAACGACGTTTGGACTAGTGTCTTTCACACCGTTCCTGAGCCGTAGATGATCGGAAGAGCGACGAATCACGATTCGAAACCAGATCCGATGAAATAGGGTGGGTAACCTTATTCCCATAGTATTCTGAGGCATAAGGATTGCTTGTGTTCTTCTGGCCGATTTGCTATTTTGCGGGATAAAATCCGAGTATTTGGGGGCCGGGGCTCTTTCACCTCTGCAAGAGACCGGCTAGCTCACCTTCAACTGAAAAGCATTGATAAAGGTTCTTTGCGTCCTACACAGGATTCGAGTGCAGGTCTTTCCAACCAAAAGGCATCCTCGAAGCCGACTAAGCTACAGAGGCTCCCTTACGTGTTAGGGCAAAGCAATTACTTGAAACTAATACCTCAAGTCACAGTCACGTAATTTGTGTGTTCTTGTAATAAATGGTGTAAAGAAAATAAAGTTTTTTAAAAAACGAATATTATTTGTCAAGCGCAACAAGGTCTATGTGCTTGAGGAAGTACGAGAGTGGACTGAAAAGTTCTCGGCCTAACAATGAAAAAACGAATTTATAATTTCAAAATTATTTCTATTTTTCGACATAATCTCCCATAAGACTAATACATTTATTCCAGCGATGCTCCAGCGCCATTATCCCGTCCTTGTAGTGCTTCTCAGTAAGATCTTCAAAATACCCCTCTACAGCTGCAATCACCTCTTGATTCAAAGAAAAACGCTGACCAATGAGGAAGAGTTTTAGTTTTGGGAAGAGATAGAGGTCAGAGGGAGCCAAATCTGAGGAATAGGGTGGATGTTCCAACAATTCATAGTGCAAATCCCTTACTTTTCCCATTGCCAAAACACCTTTGTGGGCAGGTGCATTGTCCTGATTTTTTTCTTCTGCAAACCGGGTTTTTTCTCATGAATTTTTTCGTCTAGTCTGGTTAAAAGATCGGAATAATATTTCCCAGTTATTGTTTTACTCTTTTCAGGATGGAACCGACTTTGTCTTATTTGGCGCTGAACAACCGACTTCTGTCCACTGTATTGACTGCTGTTTGGATTCTGGTGTGTCATGGTGAATCAAAGTCTCATCTATAGTAATAAATCGACGCACAAAATCAATTTTATTCTTGTTAAAACGCTCCAAGAACTGTTCAGAGATTTTCATGCGAATGCGTTTTTGATCTACTGTGAGTAAGCGCAGCACCCATCTTGCGCAAAGCTTTTTCATTTCCAATTCTTCATGCAAAATGTATCCTACACGTTTTTTTTGAAATGTCTATAGTCTCAGCAATTTCACGCACTCGCCGGTCATCCAGTAGCATATCGTGCACTTGATCAAAGATTTCTGGTGTTGTTACACTTTTTGGAAGTCCTTCACGTGGATCATCTTCAAGGCTGGTACGACCACGTTTAAACTCGGCAGCCCATTTCTTAATTGTCGAAAACGAAGGAGAGGAGTGCCCATAAACTTTTATGAACTTCGAATGAATTTCTTTTGGCGTTAAACCTTCTTTTACAAAGAATTTTATAACCGCACGATACTCAATTTTATCCATTTCAAAGGATACAGAGAACATTTTTGCTTCAGACAGCTGCATAAAACAAACTACTTGATAGAATGACTTGCAATTTCACATGGATGCTTATGACAGATGTACGAACTTAAAAAAAAATCTTGCCGATAGTTTTGCCATCTATGGTCGAGGCCGAGAACTTTTCAGACCACCCTAGTAGTTCGACGTAATTTAAAAGTATTTTAACATGTTTTTTTTTCTATACCTCTTTAACATATAATGTAATTTCTTAGTTCATAAATATACTAATATACTTAGCATATAAATAAAGAAATTTGTCACGTTAGCCTTTCCGTCTTTGAAACTATTTTCTAAATTTTTATGAAGCCAATAATGCTGGTTTACATGCAACAACAAAAATCTCGTGATGGATGTTTTGGGCTACAGATTAAGAAAGACGTTCCTCCAGAGAGTTCTCTGTATGGTTACCATACAATACAATTTTATTATGTTTATATATTCATATATAAACATAATAAAATATGAATTCGTCCAAGTAATTCGAAATAGTGCCACAAAATGTAATTGTAAAATCAATAGAAATGCCACCTTTTGTACATGGGAAAAACAACTCTGTTTTAACACGTCAGGCTACAGTTTAAATAAACAAAAGACCTCAAGTGGAATATCCTTTCTGTTCCTCACTGATGATTAAAAATGATTAGCAAAGCGCAGACCAACCTAGAAGACAATCCGATGCGTGGAATTTGTTTAACTAAGATAAGTAGTAATATTAATAGTAAGATAATTATCAACGCAAATTTGTTTCCTGATTTCACTAGGATCATTAAGAGATTAAGAAATTCTTCTGGTATTATAAGACGCAAGCAGATAAAAGGTGGCAGTGCAGTTATGAAGCAATTATAAACGGAATGTAAATAGCTTATTGGTGATTGTAGCAATTAGGGAAAAAGCGATAGGGATTCTATTCTAGAATCCTTAAATGAAGAAAACTACAAAAACTGCAGCACTTATTATATGAACGCTCATCATCTGGGGCGATCATGAATTCACAGCTTTCAATGAATACGATGCGATCCTATTTTCGCAAATCCATAATCCTGATTGAGTTTTCGAGCGACATTTTGACCTTTTCTGATGAGGTGTCAATGTACTGCATATATTCTTGCTACACAAAGAAAATCTAGTAGATAGTTACTCATTAAACTTACATACCAATCCCGAAGAAATCTGAAAAAATTACTAATCATCTTGATTCGTTTCTAAGCCTTGGACGATGGTAAAAGTCACACCCTCCCGATATCTTGAGAGGCTTTTTTCAACTGAAAGTGTTAACCGGTCTACAAACACAAAAGCCTCATAAGCCTTAGTTGTTTGGTCGTCATTCAAAACAGCCAAATCGAACTCATTTATGTAACTTTTGAATAAAACGCCTTCAACTGAATTTACCCAATATTATGCACTAAGCAATTTATTAACCCTTCTTAAGTATTAATCCTATTTCGATTTATGTCTAATAGAATCTTAATTATTTCTGAATAGTCTAATGCATCTAGCTACTGCACGAATCATCTTAAAGCATACATCTAAGAATGGACTATATACTGCTCTGACGTCATTCGATAATGACGTCATCGATGAAAGTTATATTCTATTTTTCTATTAATTGACAGTAATATTCTGTTATGCTTTCAAGTCCCATTATGATAAACAAGGAACAAAAGGAAAATTTTTCTAATTTAAGTAGAAAAGGGGCCAGTGATATCTTTCACTCACTAAGAGGTAATGTTGTGTGTGTGTGTGTGTGTGTGTGTGAGCTTTAATAACTGTAATCTCGTGTTTCCATATGCCTTTTATTTTGCATATTCCATTACAATAGATAAAGAACAAAAAGAAAAACTGCAAATAATCATTGTCTCCATAGTACAGTCACGAGGAAGTTGCGACATTTGTTCTTCGGCTAGAAAGACCTGCGCTCGAATCCCATTCAGGATTCCAGGAACCTTCATAATGGTTTTTTTCGCTGAAGGTGCGTTATATCCTCACCAGTAGCGGTTTTTCCCCTTCTTAAAAAACTCTGGTTTTTCATTGGCCAGAGAATGCATGCAACTGATAGACATAGCTAGGGGCGACTCGTGCATAGGCACTGCGGAACTGCAGCACCCCCAATTTTTCTCGATATATAAATATATTTATTAATTTATTTATATTTGCTTGTAATATTTAATTTTATCATCAACGATTCTATACTATTCTCTTATTTTGTATAAAAAATATTAAAAATCCATCTTGGAGCACTTAGGAGGGCGAAGGATGTTAGCAGCACTGAGTTTACCACAGTGTCATATTGCTACGCGCGCAAGCATATGCACGTCATAGTGAGATACGAGCTATTAGCGTAATGCGGCACTGTCCGCCGCGCAGTTCCACTGTTGTTTATATGCAGTTTGCGCCAGTAGTCGAGTGTTCATAGTATTTATCGTGTTTACTCCGTCTCCTTAAATATTTGGACATTACAATTAAAGGATTTAATTGTAATGTCCAAAAATTGTAAATCCATTTCTTTAATTACAATTAAAGGAATGGATTTTATTTTTAAGTAATTTTGAATTATACTAAACTGTATAATTTTATCGATAATAAACAATATCTTTTCATGTTTAATTTTTTTTTAATTTTTACCATCATTTTGATATTTTATCCAAACACGTATACACTGTACTTACAGTGTAAGTTTTCGAAAGTTGCAGCACTCCCACGATTTCAAGCCACGAGCCGCAACTGGACATAGCCTTAGCTGCTTCGGCGATAATTCCAAATAACAAGAGTAGATTATTCGATCATAATTCAAGCGAAGTAATTATGATTGCATAAAAGCAATTTTAGAATAAATATACATCTGACACCAAAACATATTATGTATTCAATAAAACGATGCCAGCCAGCACTTGAGGGAATGATAAAACCAACAATAGTCCTCACTATATATTGCGTTTGAGGGGAGGAATGCACAAAGAAAATATGTTTTTCCCACACTTTATTAACCGCAAATATATAACATGCCATAAACCTGTTATCAGTTTACTATTTTTGAGTCTTTGCCCCACATGCTTTATTGAAAGATCCCTCGTGTTTTAATTCGTAATGTTTTAAAGTAGGTGATTGCATCAGCTCGTAGTTCACTCAACATGAGTGATTGGAATTTTATCTCTGATCATTTCCAAATGATCGAAGTTCACCTGCGAAAAATGTAAATCCAGTTCACCTTATGAGTGAAACCATTGGTAATTCACTTTTCAGTGAATTACCAGTGTATTACGAGGGATATGCAGTGTATGCACGTAATAATTACTGGATAGACACCTTTAAAGGGGTCACGAAACTATCAAAAACTACGTGAAAATGAACTACAGTATTATTATTACGTGACACCTCCATGGAGTTCAAGGACGGCTCATCACAGGAATTATGATGTTAATCCATTAATTATGAAAGACGTTCCTCCAGAGAGTTTCCTGTATGGTTACCATACAACATTCAGATATAAACGATTAATTTCCTGCATCCAAGATGAAAAACTCGAGTTTCTGGGAGTAAAAACCTATCTCCCTTTGAGATCAGTCATCACATTCAGTCGAAAAAGCCAACATAATGATTCCTCTCATCATGATGAGAATCGCACTCAGGTCTTTTCTGATCAATGAATACTGGCCTCCGTAGTTGGAAAAACGGTACTGTTTGATTGGAAAAAAAACTTGCTTTCGATTCTTATCACGAGAGGAAAAAATCTTTAAAAGTTAATTTTTAGATGGTTATAGGTATATTAATAGCATCAATCATTACGAAAGAGTTCAGTTATAATAAATAATTCGCTGTACTTAACCATCATTTTAGGATAAGATGGCTCGCCTTATGGCTAATCTTTCCAACTCTGTGCCAGGCCAACTAACTCTCCTTTATTTGGAAAGTTGTCTGATAAAGGTTCACGTTCTAGACACAGGGATTAAAACACAAGTCTTTCTAATCAAAAGGCTTCTTCAACTTCAGCTGAGGAAGTTGAAGAAGAGGCTCAAGAAAAGTGTGAGAATTTTTATTCAGTAAGTAAAATATAATGAAATATTTGCCACCTAACTTTTATCTCGTGTTTTTGGGGGGAGAAGGCGGCGAGGAATGAGTCGAACATCGGTTGAACGTTGTCCATGCTTGAGGGATAAATACCAGCGAGCGTGAATGATTTAAAGGTGAATAATTCTGTAGCACAGCTCGGACTGGGATACCAAAACCCAACTTAAGGAGCAAGTTAAAAACTGATTAGAAAGATTACGTTTTATGCAGCAATCCCTTAATTTCAAATTCCGGACTATTTTAAATTATTATAACAAAATGTTAAAAATCTCACCAGATTTTTAAATTCTGGTTCTATCGAAAAAGAAAAGAAGAGAGAAACTATAATAGAACCAGTATTTAAGAGTATGATTTTTAACATTTTCTGATAAATTATATGTTGATTGCTTGCAATGAATTGATCGGTTGATCCATAAAATTTAAGCTTGTTAATCAATTTGTAATATTCTAAAATAAGATTATGTTACATGTAAATTCTTCTGGTATATTTTCTAACGAAAGATCGTAGGAAGTAGCTGTAGTATAGTGGGAGATTATCTATCTTTATGCTTGGATGATTGAATGCGATGGTGCTAGATGGATGGGAGAGGCAGAAGTGTGGATGGAAGGCACTTGTGTCCAATATACTTGGCAAGGGACAGGCAAGGCAAGAGACAAGATTTCTGCAACTTGAGTAGTATGGCGTGTGTAATTTTTATTCAGGAATGTTTGATGGAAGGGGAGATGAAAGTCCGCATTTCAGCAATAATCATTTTGGTTATTCAGTCAAAGTAGGTGTTGTGATCAGGACATTGGAAATCACGATGTAAAAGTGGAAATCATGAGGTCATCTCATTCGATACCATTGTAATGCCAATGAATACGAAATGGGTGAAGAACTTTGGAGTAACTTGAAGAAGGTTTTGGCCTGCATTACCAAGAGAAGAATTGATATCTATATAGTGAGAAGGAGAGTAAGTAAAAAAAAAAGTCCAGACTGTTTGGGAGGACGAAAAGAATTCTCTAGACTTCTGGTGGTTAGATGGACAGTTTGTGTTAAATCATCTCTAACAGCCAGTGGCGCATTCAGGATTTAATCTTTAATTTCATTTAATTCATTCTTTCTTGGGGGGGGGGGGTTGAGTAGACGATTTGAGAATACACACTACGCATCGCATACGACCTATGACTGAGCATCTGCAATGATCGCTAATTCATAAGTTGTATAGAAATAGAAGACACAACATGAATGAAAAAAAAATGAATTTTAATTAGGAAAAGATTTTTGGAAATTTTTCTATTTTTTTTTCCTTTTTCTTTGGGGGCGCCACGGCCCCTTGCCTCCCCCCCCCTTTGGGTGCCCTACTGCTAACAGCAAATACTTCAGCATTTTTACGAGCTTTTTTTAGGTAATCTTTACTTAGATTACCTAACTTTTATGGGTAATTAGACTGCGAAAATTCAAGTTTCAGGGATAAATAATCAAAGTCAGGGTAATTATCAGAATTTGGACAGTAGTAGCAAAGACAACGAAGTACAGAGGAGATATTTTGTGCCAGAATGGATTATAAAGGGAGTGGGAGTTCTAAGTGCAATCTCCAAAGAGGAATGTTAGATATTGCACAATTACTGCCCTTTTTTACGGAAAGACTTATATATATAGTGTAGTTTGGAAAGGTGGAGTGAATAGTTGTTGTTGAAGATGCAAATTGAGTTTCTGTGAGAAATAACAGATTTAGTTTAGATACAAAAAAATGGAACTGTGCACATCATTTGTGCACAGGATCGTAGTCACGAATGCTGATGGGCGTGAAAATATTTTTATTTATTTATTTAGGAATTGAAGGAAGTACAGGAAGATGGTTTAATGTTAAATTTGGTGTCAGACAGAGAAGTATATTATCCTCTCTCTTATCCATTATCTACATGGATCGCATTATGAAGGAAAGTGGTATTAAACATGATATCAGAATTGGAGATGTTAATGTCAGCTCTTTGCTTTATGCGGACGATGTTATACTTCTAAATAAATCCGCTACAAGTCTGCAAGATTCTCTGACTAAATTGAATAACTGTTGTAATAGATATGGTATGAAGGTCAGCAATAAAAAGACAAAGATAATGAAAATAGGCAGAATCATTGAAAATGTCAACTGTGTTGTGAATGGAGAACCTGTGGAACAAGTAAAACATTTAAGCTACTTAGGGACGATTTTTACTGAAGATGATAAATTAAATATAGAAATAGACAACAGAATCAACAAAGCTGGTATGGTAGGAAGTCAATTGAATAAATTCATATGGAATAAGAGAGAAATTAGTCGGAACACTAAATTAGCTGTATACAAGACAGTGTGCAAACCAGTTTTAACTTATGCATCTGAGAGCTGGGTCAGAAGTAAAACACTTGACCAAAGACTAGAGACCGCAGATATGAGAGTCCTGAGAAAGATTAAAGGCGTAAACAGATGGCATCAATGGCAGTATCATATTAAAAACGAGGCTATTAGGAAAGAACTTGACATTGTCAGCATCCAGGAATGCGTTAGCAGAGCTAATCTCAGGTGGTATGGTCACTTAAATAGAATGGGCGAGGAAAGATTAGCAAAACAAGTGTTCTCTGCCAGGTTGGCAGGAAAACGACCCAGAAGAAGACCAAGATAGAGGTGGATGGTTACGATACGAAGTGCCTTAGACGATAGAAATATAAGATCTGATAATGTTGGAGTCTTGACAAGTAACAGACTGATTTGGAGGAAAATTGTAGATAGGAAATTAGTAATGATGTAATTTTTTTCATGTAGTACTATCATATCCTGTACACCCCTTGAGGGTATATATATCAGGAATTTGATGATGATGATTTATTTAGGAATTTTCTTCTTTTTTTTTCCAGTTCTGCTGGAGGGTTTACAGCTTTCTGATATTCTTGTGATATTATTAACTTTTGTTTTTATTTTTAATTAATTTTTAATTAGGTGCTATTTAAAACAAGACTTTTATTTCAGCGTATAATTTGCCGTATATACGCCAAAAACAGTTGCCCACCACAAGTTCTACACACTACTCACGCCCTGAAACAACTCATCATGCGCGAATTATTTCTCTCTCTCTCTCTCTTTCTATTTAAGTGGAACTGCTTTTCTCTAGTTTTCTTCTTTGTTTAGAAAATCTAATTACGGACTAGAATGTCCTACTGATTAATTGACGATAGAACTTGCTACGTGACGCGCGCTAACAGTGAGTTAATATCTCTAGGTAAGATACCATCTCATTGTTATGGGACGCAGGGTTGCAATGTGGCTCTCTTCCTTTAATAATAATAGCTTCGAAAACATACTAAAATTGAACAACGATCTCTTGCAAGACCAGCAAGCTGTCTATATCACAACGCTTAATTATAAAGAAAACGAATACGACTACCGATATGAAAAGTCCAAAAACTAAACGCAGACTTAGTTATAAACCAACAACGTTGCAAAAAAATCCGAATGGCAGCAATCTCACTAGCCATGTCATCAAGTATTTTGTTTTATCTAAATCGTTCAGAATTCTCAAACATGAAACCTTATTACCTGTTTGAATACCATCATGAAGTTTTAGTTGCTGTTTTTTTTTTAATAATTTCAAATACATTATAAGAAGATAATGATTTATATTACTGTTTCATTTTTAAAGATATTTTTTATTTTATGTCTACAAATTAAAAAAAAAAATCATCCAGAGTTAATTAACAAAACCACCTTACCGGCCATTATGGATCAAATATGCATCCTCGTACGCTTCGTATCCATCATATATTTCAATGTAATATCAATGGCATTACAATTTTAATATGCACTTAATTTTAATATGTTATCATAGACGTCAAAGTTATCATGGATGCGAAGCCGGTAGCGTGATTAATCGAAAACACGTATATTAACAGTGCCTCATCATTAAAATGAAAAATGTACTAAAAAGTCTAAATTATTCTATCTTTTGTTATTTTCTTTTAACGGTAAGGATGAGGCAAGCAGATATAATATTAAGCTGTAGTCACTTTCAATTTTATTCTGAAATTTCGAATGTTTTATTTTCCTTCCTTTACTAAACACTTTAAAGTTTTTCTAAGCCTTTTAAGGGTTTTTTTTTTTTATCAAAATATAGATTTAAATTTATGATCTCAGCTTTAACTTAATCTTGAAAACAATCTTACTCGCTTGTAAAGAAAAAGACCAAATAATCATACATAATATAAAACTAAGTGGAATTTCATGTTCACAAAAAAAACAAGGATTACAAAGAAGTACCATGAATCATAAGCGCACATTTACGAACACTAAAGACATAGCTCAGAAATAAATGACTAATGTGCGTGACGATGCTAACAAAATGAATGAAAACATGAACCTGTTAGACTGGGATAGAGAGAGAGAGGGGATCCAATTATTTTTTTACTTTTCAAAGATTGAACTAAAACATTGAAAATTCCGGTGATCACACTAAACCATTCAAAAATCCTCAGCTAGGTCCAAACAAATGGGGCAAATATATTAAATTATACTTTGTGAAGTCGAATTAATATCCTATCCTATTCCCTCAGCCATACAGCTGGTGGGGGTAGCTATATGCTACCATACTAGGGAGATGATTATGAGCAGGGTGGTTTCTCGTTGCCTTTCTTGCCGTAGTATATTTTATATTATACTTTGACCGTGTGTGTTTGTGTTCACGAGACCGGTTTGCCTGTTTTGAGGGAATGAAAAACCCGAGTTACCAGGGGGGGGGGGGACTTCGAATTAATATAATAAAAATAAAATAAACGTACAATACCAACAGTTTTAAAAAAACGGGAAATCTGAAATTGAGACTCATCGTCATCATCAAATTCCTGCTATATACCCTTAAGGGGTGTACAGGATATGATAGTACTACTGTACATGAAAAATTACATCATTACCAACTTTCCTCCAAATCAGTCTGTTACCTGTCAAGACTCCAACATTATCAGATCTTATATTTCTATCTTCTAAGGCACTTCATCATTTTTTATTTTGGTTTAAGCCAATAAGAATACAATTTGGTCGGCTAAATCCCAAATTGTCAGCCCATCCTCGTTCGTTCAGTATCCAGGTAGATACCCAACTGGGTGCACCACGAGAAGGTGAGGATCGGACATTAGGTCAGAAGCCCTGGTCGGTTCTTCGCATTCCTTTAGAGGCTATGTGGAGATCTCCTCTCAGTTATACAGCTTTGACCCGTAAGCACCCCTAATTGAGACTCTTCAAAAAAAATTGTGTAGTCCTTATTCTTTTCACTTTGTTCGGCATGTGTCGTAACTCCTCGATATCAAGAAAATTTCCGATAAAAAAATTTGGGTCTACTCTCAGATACGCGTGACACAGAATGAGACTCGACAGCTTATTTGAATTTCAGGCTTTAAATTCTAAATAAAGCTGGACTAGTTGGCCGAGTGGTTAGCATGTCCGCACTCCAGCCAAAAGGCTGGGGGTTCGAATCCTGCCGTGGACATGGATGTGTGTGATTGTCTTTGTAAATACTAGTGGTAGGCGGTAGATGGCGTTGGTGTGTAGTTGTAGAGACAGAGAGTTGTAGAGTAGGTGGCCTCCCTCGATGAGTCCTTGGACTTCCTGGAGGTGTTACATAATGATAAAATTCATAATAGTGCAGAACCAATATTTGTCATTTTGTGTGTGTGTGTGTGTGTGTGTGTGTGTGTGTGTGTGTGTGTGTGTGTGTGTGTGTGTGTGTGTGTGTGTGTGTGTGTGTGTGTGTGTGTGTTAGGTTCAATGGCTTGTCATAGCTATGTACCTCTGCTACTCGGAAACCCAATTAATACTCTTTGGCGGTTAATGCAATCTGCATAGTTTTGAATGTCAAATGCGTGTGTTCTTCTGACCAGTTTGTCTGTTTTGCGGGATGACAAACTGGAGTTTCGGATAGGAAAAATCCTGCCACCTCCGTATGAGACTAAGTATAATGCGTCGTGTGGGAACAAATGATTAGCGAGGTAAGTGACTAGAGAGAAGAAAGGATTATGTTAATATGTTTCTTGAAGAGTTAGATTTGTTAGGGAAAGCGATATGGGGAAGACTGTTTCAGAGGACAGAGGTATGTGGAATGAAGGAATAAAACGAGAAGGTGATTCCGTGAGTTTGGAGCTGAAGAAGTCTGCTCCACTCACGTATTCAGTACGCTCTGTACTGAATTTGAAAAGACTGTATTTGACTTTTGTGTCTTAATTTTTATGTAAATGATTGTGTACGACACCAGATGAATATTAATGTTTGGCCAAGTATAAACTGAACTACAATGCACCATTTTTTTTCAGTGAGGTAAATTTTATTCTTCCCTGATCACTAACTGACCAAATGATCAATGCGGCCGACTCGAATCGGATAGAAACTCAGGAATAACTGGCATAAGTGGATTTCTCGAACAAATGCAAAAGTTAGTAAACTAAGTCGATGCATAATTAATTCTTCAGTTAAGTGGATTTAGAGTGATGTAGATCTCGCATGCCATCTGAATATTAACTAGAGGTGATGGAGGGAAAACTCCAAGATAAGTTCTGGTATAGAATAGCAAAGGGGTGTGCACAACCATCAGTTTTGTCGGAACCCTAATTTATTCTGAACTGAAACCAAGGCAGTTTTCCGCACGCATTTAGAAATTTATATGCCGTCATAAATAGTGAATGGAGGAATGCGACACAATAAAAATCTTCTACTGTATACCGTGATCTCTGAAATGGCCAGGCTTACAAACCAAGGACGGTTTTGAACACGTCTTGATTTTAGAGTACTTATAGTGAATAATTAAAACTAATAATTCCCAAGTTTCTATCATTTAGTATAAAAGTTATCATTTGGCATTTTCTTTATCTAAAGAGGAAAAAAAAGGTAATTTCTGTTATGATGCTGCTGCTGCTGCTGCTGCTGTTTTATGCCATTGAGAACAAGTCATATACATTTTTTTGTGAATCCCATATTACAAACCTATAGCGGATTGGTTAACGGATTAAAAAATCTACCAATTCACCCATTCCCTCTCTAGAGATCAAGCAAGGAATTGTTTCAAGCTACTTCAGGCGTTTAGTAAGCAGGATGGTGGTCTTACACAGCATGACGAAAGCCGTCTACTATCTAACGATTCACACAAAGATTTTCGAACCAATAAGCCTGTTGTTGAAGAACAGATACACTGTCCGCTTGACCAACCAGGCAGGCAAATACCGCTTGTATTCAGCAACAAATTTATAAACATTGTGTAAAAAGATATAAAGAATAAGTAAAAGGTACTTGTTCTTTATGAGAATATATTTTAGGGCCAAATCTGAGTCGTCGTAGTTCGACAGTGTGGAATCTCTTCAAGAAAAAAAGCCATGAAACCAAGAATAGTCATCAAATAAACAATATTGACATGTTGGCCCAGGAAGCACAGAAAGTAGCGATATTTTCATTCTTAGTGAGTAGCGACTCGAAAGCCTACGGTCCAAGAAAAGAAAAATATTTTTACTAAAAACGTGTGCAGTATATTTAAAATGAGTAAAGTGCTAACTTGGAAATTCAGATTGATGAGACATTAGTTCAACTACAACTTAGATGGAAATCGTTATACCAGACGTAGAGCCGACGTGGTTTTCACCCCTGTTTTGAGTCAATTCAAATTTTCAGTCAGTCAGATACTCAATCTTCAATCAAAGTTTCTGTTTTCCAGTTATCGAACTATAAAAAAGTCAATATTGCTTAACATTTCTAATGATTATCAATTAAAAGGGCATTATTTTCGCATTTATATTAACATTTTATCCTCTCTCCCCTATCTAGGGTAAAAGAATACTCTCAGAGAAACAAAAGAACGCTACCAAGGCTTGATAATGTCCCCCATCTTAATATATTTAAACACTGTTAGCATCACGAGTAGAGACATTCCAGAAGGAAATAACAAAAATACAGATTTGTATTCCCTTTTCATAATTTGGTAAAGATGATTCAAATGGCAATATTTTTGATGTTTTTTTTGTGTATGGAGAATTTGTATTTTCAAAATAAAAACATTGCTTTCTTTTACTAAGAGTAAAAGTAATCTGTTTGGCATTTACACTATGTACACAAACGTTACAGGACATTCTTTGCATAAACATATAACTCACTGTCCTGATGGCTATTATGATATCTAACCAAATCGTTCTTTAGTGTAATAGCTAGTGGCGGTTAGAGGAATAGAACAGCATTCTGTTAGCAACCTCTCAAATAGTTCTCCTAGTGGACAACGTGTATTGGTGAATTGTGAGCTAACCTGCTACTAATTTCATGAAGCAAATTGTATCTGTAAATTATTTTGACATAATAAAACACTGGTCACTTGCCATTCGTTATTTGTTATATGCCATTCCCACTGGAACAGCGACAATGGTAAATAACATATTTTAATTAAATAAGTACAATTATTACCACAATTAGATTTATAAGAAACTAATTCAATTGATCTTGACAGTACTTTAACAAACCAATCCAAAAGATGTGCATAACAAGTAAGTGGATCTAATATAAAGGAAGACCGGAGTGAATGGGACAAACAGCATATTTTAGCTTCATATAGGAATAATCTTCAAGAGGGCTATTTAATTATGGAAATAGAAAAACAAAGAATGAAAAACTGGTCGAAGCAGAATGCAAATTGCATAGGCTTTATGTGGAACAAGCGAAAACTCAGCCAGAACACCAAACTATAGTATAACGCATCGTTTCTCAAACTGTGGTACATGTACCGCTAATGGTACATTGCGTTATTTTTGACGGTACAATTTTTACACAAAATATTTAAATAAATGTTCAGAAAAATGTATTTTAATATCGTAACGAGAAGACTGTTCCAAGAATTTAATTTCTTGAAATTAATTCCAAGAAAAAATATTTTATTCTTTGATTATAAACACTCCATTTGGGATGTATTGATTTTTAATCGAGAAATTCTTTTATCGTGGTACATATATTTTTTGATTCTTATTTATGTGGTACAAAATTTTAAAAGTTTGAGAACCCCTGGTATAACGTATTAAAATCAATTGGGTTAGAATTAAAACAGTTGATCGAAGACTGGCGACCACTGCTATGAGGGCGCTGCTGACTACAGAACGAATTGCTTGCGTGTGAGTGACATA
Source organism: Typopeltis vanoorti (assembly GCF_054136105.1). Classification (NCBI taxonomy): domain Eukaryota; kingdom Metazoa; phylum Arthropoda; class Arachnida; order Uropygi; family Thelyphonidae; genus Typopeltis; species Typopeltis vanoorti. The sequence goes on along the minus strand of NC_143568.1, from coordinate 98,885,736 downwards.
AAACTGGAGATGTTAGAAAGTTCGCATTATTAATATTCAAGTAAGCAATACTAATCTAAGCTGAGGTGGACGGGAGTTGACCATTTAAAAAGAATGGTATATGAAGGGTTGGTTAATGATTAACTGCAAAAATTAAGAAAATACTGCAAAACTCTTGTCTCCCCAGTTTCTTTACTTTTAACTACAGGAATGAGCTTGTAAAAACAGATGGTGTAACTTTAATCGTTAAGATTTGCAGCAAACATGGCCTAATTATTATGCATTTCTGCTGTTGCTTTACTGGAATTCTAATTCTGTTCTTGGGCGTACATTATATGATTTGCATTAGCACAGAGGTGGGAACCAACTGCCTTTTTTTTTTTCATATTAGTCTAAACAAATACGCAGAGGATGCAATCTTCAATAATACGAAGTTGAATATGCTTATACACGAAATTGGAAACCTTTATGCAGATGTACTTCAACGTCACTTACGCAGCGTATATGCAAAATACGAGTATTTGGTCACCTGCGTCACCACTTGTTCTAGGTGACTATTTAAGAATGCTGCTATCAGTAATCGTCAATAGTGTTGACCACAATAGGAAAAACAAAAGATTTTTCCGAGTTCGATAAATGGTTTATTGTGGGTGCCCGTCTGACTGGAGCCACGATTTTGAAAACAGCAGAGATATCCTGGGTGTTTAATCAGTGGGAAAATAACCCGCGTTGCTTCTCTAAGAGGCGTAACTGTGGTCCTAAGACAGTTTTCAGAGTTCGAGAAGGTTTGTACGGACAAACAAAACGTGTATAGGATTGCATCTTCTGTGCAACAATTGACCGAAGCATTTAATGAAGGCTGTTCCCGATCCGCATCTCACCGAACTATGCAGGGAATTGAAGAGGATCGGTAATTGGCAGTCGCATGCCCATACAAAAACCACTGATTTTTCAGTGGTTTTTTCAGTGGCTGGCATGTGTAGATAATAGTAAAACGGTTCTGAATTCTCTGGACCATGTATAGCTATTGTCAGATGCATTTCGCGATAACGCTTAAATAAATGAATAATTTTGAAGCAGTAATCGATTAAATTGCAAAAAAAAAAAAAAAAAAGAAAGAAGATGAAAGTAATTTTTGGCCAACTCTGGTTAGACTACTATAATTATATAAGAAGGATATTCCATTGTCTGTAGATTGAACTACTCACAAAATTGAAATCAAGGCATAAGTGGGATATATATAATCTAACCTGCGCAAAGTTGCAGAAACTTGGACCCGTTACCAGCATTTCAATTCTCAGAATCAGATACTGAAATATACATTTTATTAGGATTCTCTTGAATCATTTGAATACTTGTTGCTTACCACTACAACGGTCTGTAATGCAGTTGCACAAAAACAGTAAAATTGCTCCAATACAGACATTGTTTTTCATGCACTTCGGATCATCTTTTTTGAACAGTTCAGTGTGCTACAACTTGTGGGGTTGTTTGCAACGAAATCTTTTATTATTATTTTTTTTTAATCTCGTTAAGGAGAACAAGATGTTCAATGGAAAAGAGGAATAAGAAGTGGTTTTATTTGTAATTTCCGCTAAATACAAAATATCATGTTTATTTTCAAAAATGCGAAATAGAATTGCTTAGAGTTTTCTAGAAGCATGGGATGCGTGAATGAAACAAAATAAAATACAAAAGTTTATTAATTAATGTAGTAAGTAAATTTATTAAATATTCTATAAATAATATTCTTTACAAAAAATAAGCGTACTGATTGTAAATTTGTTAAAAGGAAATTCAACAAATTCTATTGAAGTATATTGGAATACTTCTATAAAGCATACTTCTATAAATTTAGCGTACTTTAATAGATTTTTAAAAAATATTTTATAGCCGGAGGTGCTAGGTTTGGGGCCTTGTACGTCATGCATATAACTTCCTTTGTCCACGATATTCTGAGATCAGCGCAAACTCTCTGAACAAACTAGCAGATGTTTGTGTTTTCACAGGTTTAAAGGAAAGATGCCAATGGAAGCACTTGTAAATGGGGAGTTTGACCGGATTTTGATGAGAACGGACGTGTTACTTTAGACTGAGCCTGATTACATTGCATACAAGGTTTCTCAGTAATCTCACATTGCACTGGCGCTAACACAGTGTGATTCCTACTGTCTCCCCCTCTGCACGAAAAGTGCAAGAGGTCAAATGGCCGGCAGGCCCCACCCGCAATGAGGACCAGTGGTGGTATTAAGGTTTATAGGGAGGTAGGTTTCTAACTGTGGCCAAGTGAGATATTGATACTCCTTTTCCCAAACTAGTAGGTTCTAAGAAGACTTTGCTAGCAGACTAACTCAGTGTACAGGACATTTGCTGGCAGGCTTCAAGCCCTGCCCGATCAAACATTGCTAGTAGTCCGTCTAGGTCTACAGGATACTTTGCTGGCAGGCTCCTGGCCCTGCGGGATTATTATACTGCTTTTAACCCATCTCTGCTGGCAGGAAATCGCCACTTTCAGATGGACAACATCAAAGATCACATCCAGTTCCTTAACAAGGAGCAGTCTCTAGAGGTGCTCAAACTTATAATAAGCAAATTAGAAACTGACTGGCCAGGATTCATAAAAGAGTACATTCACTCTAATGATGGAGAGGAGGATAGAATGAGATCTCACAAGAGGATCTCATTGCTGCTCTGTCACCAAAATTCCCCTGTCAAAACATCTCTCAAGGGGAGCACTCTTACAAAAGAAGAACCATAGAAGACCATATGGATGAAGACACACCAACATTAGAAGTCCCAAGGAACACTGAAAAGGTTCCACCAGTAATACTAAGGGACAAGGACAAATGGACCATTGTCACTACAGCCCTTAGGGAACACAAAATTGCATATTCCTGGGCAAAAAATTAAGATGAAGGAATCAAAATCCAACCAGCCTCAGTCACTGACTACAGACAGCTGACAAGACTAATGGATAACAAAAGTCTTCCATATCATACTTTTGCTTTACCCAGTGAGAAAAATTTCAAGGTTGTGCTTCGCGGAGTGACCGAGGGTGTCACTTGTGAAGAAGTCACCACTGACCTTATGAGTCGGAACCTAACACCAGTGAAAGTGAGCAGGATGCTTAGAGCAGATAAACGGCCAATGCCACTGATACTTGTGGAAATTGATAAGACACAAAAAGAGATCTATAAATTAACAACGATATGTGGCCTCAGAATTTCTACTGAACCACTAAGGAAGAGATCAACAGCTGGGCAGTGCCATAGGTGCCAAAGGTTCGGCCATGCCCAAAAACTTTGCAAGGCAAATTACAGGTGTTTTAAAATGTGGCGAGGGCCACCAGACAGTCATGTGTACAAAACCAAGATCCACTACAGCTAAATGCGCCAATTGTGGAGGACCTCAGCCTGCAAACTACAAGGGATGCATTACACACCCAAATAACCGAGGGTTACAAAAAACTACCCTTCCAACACAACTCAGCGATGCTCAAGACAGCCGTGCCAGTCACACCCCAGCCCAAACTATCTCTAGCCCAACAACTCAAGAAAGGAAACAAATGCCTAACACTTAACGCAGAGGCAGCATGAACAAAGGCTACTCCATCTCATGATCATATAGGCTCAAATCTAATATCAGTACAAACTGCCTCACTAGCTACCATGCTACAAGAATTCAGTATGACGAATCCTTCGCCGTCCTCCACGAAAAGATTCCTACAAGGTACCCACTCAATTCTGACAGCCCTCAACAATGAATAGAAGAAAATTCTATCCCAACTCTCTCATGATCACGCATGGAATGCCAACGGACTCAGCAATAAAACTCTAGAACTACAAGAGTTCTCGCACAGGCATAATCCTGACATAATACTGGTAAATGAAACACATCTCAGACCAGCAAATAATCCCAAATTACGGAACTATACTATGTACAAAACAGATAGACTAACCGGAAGCGGAGGAAAAACAGCTATATACATTAAAAACTACCTAAGCCACAATGTTCTGACCAATCCCCAAACCAAGAACCTAGAGATAACAGGCATTGAAGTTAATACCAACAATGCTGGCAATATTAAAATCTATGCTGTATATAATCCACCCAGCATTCCATTGCTGGTATCTGACTTGGACTCCATTCTCGGCTTCACTGACTCCATCATCATGGCTGGTGATTTGAATGCCAAACATACAGCTTGGCATAGCTCCACAATCAACGATAAAGGTCGAATTCTAAATCATTACTCAACGCAAAATTCTATTGTTGTAATCGGACCCACAGAGCCCACCCATCACAGCTCAACTGGAAGTTCAGATGTACTTGACATAGTTGTCCTCAAAAACATCAGATACCAATATCAGCTGGAAACAATAAATGAACTTTCATCAGATCATAACCCTATTCTGCTTCAACGTGGTACACAAGAACAATTCTCCCCTCCCCAATCTTTCATATCTTGGGGCAAACTCTCTAGAATCCTACCTGATCGCATTGGCCCAGTCCCTACTATTCACACTAAAGAGGAGATAGAAATGGCTGTAAACAACTTTACCAGTCAAATCAAAAATGCAATAAAGTCAATTTGGGTAATTTGGGTACAGTCTTTCACCCTAGTGGAAGGATCCCCGAGGAGATTATGGATTTGATTACACTGAAAAACAAGGCCAGAAAGAGGTATCATAACACAAGAGCCCCTCAAGATAAAGCAAACTTGAATCAATTAAACAGATATGTGCGTGAAGCCCTCCAAAAGCAACGAAACCAAGAATGGGAATCTAAACTAACAAAATTAAACCCTGAGGACAACTCCATATGGAAGTTTCTGAGAACCATCCTCACCAAAAGACAACTTTTACCCCCAATTCAAACCTCGAATGGTATAGCTCACACTGATGGGGAAAAGGCAGAGGCTCTAGCTGACAGCTTGGAAAGTCAATGCAACCCCTTATATGAAAATTTGAACATCAATCTCATCTACAAGATTCACCGCCGAGTTAGGCAGGCCATAACACAACAAAAAGATGACCTAGAACCTCTCACACCTACTTCTCCAACAGAAGTTATAAACATTATAACCCACCTGAACAACAATAAAGCTCCAGGCTCAGATGGAATTACAAACAAAATAATTAAATTACTCCCCAGAAAAGCAATTGTACATCTAGTCAACATAATTAATGCCATCCGCAGACTCCAGTATTTCCCTTTAACATGGAAAATAGCAGATGTCACACCAATCAAAAAGATGGGAAAAAATGCTCAACTCCCCTGAAAACTACAGACCTATCAGTCTTCTGTCTAACCTTGGAAAGATCGCAGAAAAAGTAATCCTCACAAGACTTCAATTACAAACGGATAAACTAGGTATAATCCCAAATAAGCAATTTGGATTTAGAAAAAACCACTCCACCGTTCAGCAGATTCACAGGCTGATCGAATACATTTCCGAAGGCTTTAACCGGAACCTTCATACAGCTGCAGTCTTTTTAGATGCCGCAAAGGCTTTTGATAAGGTGTGGCATCAAGGTCTTCTCTACAAACTCATCGCATTCAATATACCTGTTAATCTAGTTAAAATAATTCACTCTTACCTCAGAGATAGATACATGCAAGTCAAAATAAATGAAACTGTATCAACCAGACGCAAGGTTCTGGCGGGAGTGCCGCAGGGCTCACTCTTGGCCCCCTTGCTGTTTTCTATCTATATTGCTGATATCTCTCAAAACCCAAGCTCAACAATCACTGCATTGTATGCTGATGACACTGCATTATTAGCAAGATCTCTCACTCCCAAACTAGCTATTAAGAGACTTCAAAGCAGCATTCACACGCTGGAAAGATGGTTTATGGACTGGAGAATTCAAACCGATCCACAGAAGAGCTCAGCCATACTGTTCACTAGAAAAAAGCCTCAAATTAAGGAAGATATACATTTACTAGGTGTTAAAGTCCCATGGCAGAATACAGTCAAATATCTTGGAGTAATTCTGGATAAAAAACTACAATTCACCAACCATATAGAACACATAAGTTCAAAGACATCCAAAGCAATAGCGCAGCTCTACCCCATGATCAACAGAAAAAGTAAATTCGATACTCAGAACAAACTACTCATATACAAGATGGTAATACGCCCAGTCATAACTTATGCATCTCCTACTTGGAGTCATACTTCTAAAACAAATATTCAAAAGCTGCAGAGAATACAAAACAAATGTCTGAGAATGAGTTTGGATGCTCCGTGGTTCATCAGAAACTCCCAAATTCACAGAAACGTCAGCATTCCCTACATCACATCTCTTCTTCATGACCTAGCTGAAAAGTTCTTCAATAAGACAATTAATCATCCGAACCCACTGATCAAACAAGCATCAGACTATAATGAAGCAGATTTCTGCAAATAGAAGAGATCCAAGTCAATTCTATGCTCAGCTGAACACAGTTAATCTCACTGCCCTTTCAGGGAGATTAAAGCTCAATAATTCTCCACCCAAAGAACTTTCCTTTTCAGATGGAGGGGAATATGAAAAGCATTTATGCTTCACCCATCAAGTCAGTACCGTTATGTGTTATTAAGCACTTGTAGAAAAGACAAAGACAGAAGCAAGTAGTCTGTGAAAGTGGTTGGAGTGAGGCTGAATATTTAGGAAAGGTTGAACGATTTAAGTATTTGTATAGAGTTAATAGCTGGATCTCAGGTGAAAAGTAGCGTCTTAAACTGAAGATGATACCAAATTTTTTGGAAGCTAAAACGCTACAGACGTGATGTGTTTATGCCAGAAAAGTATAGAGGTTAATGTCTTCCTAAGAAGAGAGATCTTAGTCTTGTCTGGGCTACTTAAGTATTACAAATAACTTTTTTTTTTTTCTTTTTCGCACGCTGTCACAGCTGGTAGTTTTGTACACATAAATTTAATGACAACAACAGAGGAAACTCTTAGAAAGCACATTATTGGCAATATGTAAGCAAAGTTTTGCATTTATCTCCAAGAGTTGTTGTTATATTCATCTCTCTCTCTCTCTCTCTCTCTCTCTCTCTCTCTGTGTGTGTGTGTGTGTGTGTGTGTGTGTGTGTGTGTGTGTGTGTGTGTGTGTGTGTGTGTGTGTGTGTGTGTGTGTGTGTGTGTGTGTGTGTGTGTGTGTGTGGCGGGAGAGAGAGAGAGAGAGAGATGAATATATATATATATATATATATACAGTATATACATATAGATGAGTTCACATTATAGTTCAGTATGACATGCACGCTGTCATTTTGCAAGCTTAAGTAGTTTCAGTATTACCTGACATAATAATAATAATAAAGAAATGAATTAAGAAAGAGTCTGACATGTCATCGTCACGCCTCTTCAAGTTCATCATTAAGCAGACGATCGTGTGAAATGAAACACCAGTATTTCATTTTTATGTTCTTACTCAGGCTGCAGTATATATTTAATATTAAAGTATATATTAAAACAAATACTCTGCACACAGAAATAAATCTAAGCAAAACTTTTCGGATAGGCCCATTTCTTCAGTTACAAAAATAACAATTTTATGTTATTTAAAGATATTAAATAAACCTTATTTCAATTTATTAAATATAATAATTTATCATTTTAAATATAATTCATATTTAATTTATAATTTTAAATATAATATAATGTTAATTTTAAATTGGTACATGAAATTACAATTATTATACCGCAGTACAGAATTAAATTTCAAGGTTAAACATTATTGAAAAGAAAACAAATACATGGCGCTGCATGCATAAATTTGCCACACCCTCTGTAGTGAAATTACAGTATTTATTTATTTAGTATTTATAATTTATTATTCTTGTTTTCAAAGTTGCAGCAAGTCCAGTTTTACACACAAACTATTCCCATCGGCATCTAATAATTTAATTGTTTAATGACATCCGTTATCGTTATTCGTAGGTGAACCTAACATTCATCAATCAGAACTGTACATTATCGTTATATACAATTGATCTGCTGGGAAAAGAATAAAATAAAATAAATAAATAATACGTGGCTCATTCCAAGACGAAAAGGGGTCAATACTTTATCAGTGAGGTTTAACATAAAAAAAAAAGAAAAAAAAAGTCACCAACCTGATTATATGAAATAACAGTTTTCCAATACCCTGAGCAGAAACATTCACAGTGTAACCATGACGACAAACCTAACAGTCCAAGTTTATTGATTTGCCAGAACGTGTTCGTTGCTATTGTCACCTCGCACCATAGCAACAAATACACTGAAATTGATTGTAGTTTGACCATCAACCAAACACAAAAGTCATTCATGTAAAAAAAACATTCGTTACATGAAGTATTTATGAATTCATTATTTTTATATTTCTTCTGAACTAGTTTCCATAGCAACACATTGAAGAAGTAAAAAGGTGAAATTCGTATTTTGTCATGAACAATCATCATTAACACCACATACAGTAATGGAATACAATTTTAAAAAAGATTCAAAATCAAATATTAATTGATACCAAAATTAAGAAAAATAGCGAGCGTTTTTACTTAACAGAATGCTCCCCCATGTGGCAAAAGCAGAAAGTCGTTTTAGAACAGTAAGCTAAATATATATATATATATATATATATATATATATATATATATATATATATATATATATATATATATATATATATATATATATATATATATATATATATATATATATATATATATCCTATAAGAGATATATATATATATCCGTAGAGATATCTCCTATAACAGGACTAGAGCTAGCGCTCTCTCTAGCCACGTTCTCTTTTCTGCTAACTCAGACGAAGGCCGCCAGCACATTGTAAACTGGACTCAAACTGCTAATATCCATGTGTGCTACGATGAACTGGAAAGAAAGATTGTTGAATCAAGAGAAATTTCTCTAGATTCCTCTCATATCAATAACAGCCTAAGTTACAATCTCTCGGACGCACACGTTGCTTCTGTTCAGTACTGGCGCACTCGCGACAGCGCGTAGTATTCGTTTGTATGGAACTCATACTTGCATTTTTTCAAACATGCTACTGTTTTTCACTTGTTCTGTTAGTACAATGTTAAGTCTCTGTAGTTTTTTATATACTTCTTTGAGTATGATACCTGATGATGTTCTTGTAACGAAACTAGTAAACTAGTAGTATATTGTTAAATATATCTTGCCATCTTTTCTCTCGGTAATAGTCATTAAACTTATTTTATATATATATATATATATATATATATATATATATATATATATATATATATATATATATATATATATATATATATATATATATATATATGACAGAATGATCATTGACTCGGTTAACATACATAGTTTTATGAAAAAAATTGAATGACTAGAACCGAGATTTAATTAAAAAGGTTTTAATATATATATATATATATATATATATATATATATATATATATATATATAAAACACACAACTAATTTCGGCCTGTAACAGCCTTCTTCAGGTGACATTATAAAAGAAAAAACACTAAACATTGAGGGTTAAAAGGATATAAACAACATAGACAGTCTTTATACATAATTAACATTAAAACGTTGATGTTTTAATGTTAATTATGTTTTGTTAATTATGATGTTTTAATGTTAATTATGTTATACATAATGACCAAAACATGTTAATTATGTTTTGTTAATTATGTTAATTATGTTTTGTTAATTATGATGTTTTAATATTAATTATGTATAAAGACTGTCTATGTTGTTCATAGTCTTTTAACCCTCAATGTTTAGTGTTTTTTCTTTTATAATGTCACCTGAAGAAGGAAGTTACAGGCCGAAACTAGTAGTGTGTTTATATTAAAACCTTTTAAATTAAATCTCGGTTCTAGTCATTCAATTTTTTTCATTAAAAAAAAAAAATATATATATATATATATATATAGAGAGAGAGAGAGAGAGAGAGAGATTTTAACTTGGGTATAATATATGTTAAAGATACCAAGCTATTTTAAGTATAAACCTGGTTTTTTACTCCATTTCCCAAGTAAGCAAACTTGACTGACTTGTCTGTTTGCTTACTTGTGAAATGGAGTAAAAAACTAGGTTTATATTTAAAATAGCTTGGTATCTTTAACACACACACACATATATATATATATATATATATATATATATATATATATATATATATATATATATATATATATATATATATATATATATATATATATATATATATATATATATATATATATATATATATATATATAAAATTCGTAGAACATTTCTTCCAGCAATATATAGGAGGAGAAAGAGAGAAGTAGCCTGGAAAGGAAACTAAATTCAGTTAAGCATATTGAAACCGACTACTTAAATTGCTTAGAGAAATTTTAACTAGCGAGGACATGATAACACTTCCTTATACGAGGTTTTAGTACAATCTCAACAAAATCAGAGAAGAAAAACTCGAGACATGAACTACTATCAGATAGTTCTATAAGATCATTTCATTCTTAAAGCTGTAAAACCGAAACACAAGTATACTATTCCATATTCCAAGTGGGAAAAGAATCCCTCGAACATTGGGACAAGCAACAGCAAAGCGTAGTATATGATTACAAATTCCACAGGACTCTCCAGATAAGTATAAACATGGGACAACAAAAAGGACACATGCGAAACAACTTGTGCTGCGAGAGAACCAGATATGAAATGAAGGCTTATAGGAACAGATTACTACGAATCCCTATTAATCAAAACAACAGTCGGCAATTCCTGATGACACGTTGAGTTGGGCTGGGTATTGGAATTTATGTCGAAAGCAGCGAAGACTATGAGGATTTCAATGCATTTATCGTGTCTCTTAATTGCATGGGCTCTTTCTGACCGGTTTGCTTATTTCGGAATGAAAATCCCTGTTTGATGGAGAAAAAAAATCCCTTCAAATGAAGGAAGTTAGCCATTCTCCATATGAGACCAGTCAATTAGCTTCATTTGAAAATCCCTTACAGGTTCCATGTGTCTTAAACGAGATTCAAATGCAGGTCTTTCCATCTAAAGAATATCGTGAAGGGTACATAAAAAATTCGTACAAACTGTACTTCGCAATCTATCTTCAATAGTTTGGAAACAGAAAACTAATGTCATTTGGTGTGCGTACTGTTACTGCGTACTTTATAATCTAACATATAGATTATAAAGAATACTTTCGGTTTGGATTCCTTTAAACTTAGGGGTAAGGCTGTACAAAAAGACATTGGCCACCACATGAAGATGACATAATATTCTGTTGCTCGTGACATTTGCAAGGTTTAATTTTTAATGTTGAAGTAATCATAGAAAAGGTAATAGGTGAGAGCTGCCCAAATTTAAAGGTTAGTGCCAATATAGGGAGACAGGGCCTGCTCTAGGCGTATGCAGAATAAGCGCTGGCCTAGGGGCGCAATGGCTTTGGAGCAAACATCGTAAAAAAGTATAGTATTAAAGAGGACCAGAGAGTCGAAGCGTTAGTGGTACGAGCAGTGCCCCCAAAATGCTCTACACATACTTTTTTTTAGCAATAACTATAAACTTCTTTTAACAATAAGAATTTTATGATAACTGTCTTGTCTTACAATGCATTGATAAAACTGGCCTAGGGGCACCACACCACCCTTGAGCCGGCACTGCAGGGAGACCACAAGTGGGAGATAAACGAACAATCATGATGAGATGAAATGCGTTGTGTGCATAATATTAAATACTCAGGAAAGAAAAGTTATAAAGAAACGCTCAGAATACTAACGTTAAAGAAAATTAAAGGAGAAAGTGGCTTCGTGGCAATGTCAAGTAGGCAAAAGAAAAACTTAAGGTCTAAAAATGTCTATAGTCACCTTCTACTCTCATTTTTCGCCTGCCAGTTTCCGAGTTAGTCGATCCTTTTTCCAGCCAAGAAACTCTGATTTTTATCCCAGCAGCTCAGAAAAAGCGATTGTAGAACACCAGCCGTATGGCTGAGGGAATAAAATGGAATGCTAGTTAAGATCAGAGCATGTGTTGGCGGTAGTATTTTGCAAATTTTCATTTGCTTTGGTCTATCCACGCCAGCTAAGAGATCCCGTTATTCTATCAATGATGATGAAGGAGACGCCACCAAACAATTTCTAAAAATTAGGACTAAAGAGTCTGGACTATACTTATTGTGATATAAAAAGGCTTTGAGGATACTTTTTTGCATAAATTTATACATTTATTAATTTTTTTATTAAAAATATAAATGAAGTAATAAACAGTACGCAAGGCCTGTGTGGCTCAGTGGAAGTGGCACTTACGTCCTCTGCGATTGGTTGCTCGAAATTAGACTTAGGTTCAACTCTACTCACCTACTGGAGGAACTTTTTCTAAGCCTATTTTCTACCGGTCCCCGAGTCAGTCGATCTCTGGCACAAGCAAGCGTAACTCGGTTAACACAGGAAACTTAGGTTTTTCGTCCCGTAACTCAAGAAAATTGACCCTAGTACCAACATTATTTCAGAGAGTAACATATGCTGTTAGGGTTAGGTACCAAAAGATGGAAGCACTTGTTTGCCAGCCTCTTCATCAGTGGCTGCCTATAATTAGTGATAGACATGGGCCAGCAGTCTCTGATTGGCTACTGGTGGAGATTGAACTGCCCACTCAGTCTCCAAAAGCTAGATAGGGTTTAAAGGCCTTGTCTACCCCTATTAGGGAAAAAAAGGCGTTAGCTGATTTATTTTATTTTATTTTTTTATAAACAGTAAGCTAAGCTTGGCAAGAAAAAGTTGTTCCACTTGATTCTGAAACATCGTGAACAGAAAAAGATTCCAAAATATCATTATATACTAAGGTCATAATATTTTTAAGCTCAAAGGCAAAAAGTAACAGATATTTACTGTATAATTACATAATTAGATAGTCACTGTATAATTGAACTACTAAAGGACTCTCGATACGGAAACCTTTCACAGTCAAGTTAATCTTCTCTTCCTGTCTGTTTCTACAAATAGTGCTATGGATCCAACAAATATTTTCTGCCACAAAAGCTTACCCTCTCAAATGTCTTGTGATCTTCCAGTGAAACACCACCACTTCCTTATTGGAGGCCTGAAATGGCTTACTTCTATGTTTGGTCTTTCAGAGCTAGAGCTATATCCAGGATATAGAAGTAAAAAGGTTCTTCACGCAAGCTACTATTTTGTATACGGGGCAGACCTGATACTAATGTGCCCAGATACTTCCCGATCAGCTAGTGCTAAGACTACTGCCACTTACTTTGCCAGTTCGTGACTGGAGGAAATTCAAGTATGGTGGTATGCAGGTGGAATTGTCGATGCCATGAAATTGTGATTATAAGACTGTTTCTTCTGAATGGGCAGTAGTATGCCTTCGAGCCTTTCACTACTCTTCATCTCTCATCCCAATAAAAAGGAACTGCAGCTTATTGAAATACGGTTATACGGTCTTAGCATTTTTCGGTGTTCTTTCGCAGGGCATTGTCCACTGTTTTGACTGCTGCTTGGACTCAAGTGTGTAAGTGGTGGATCCAATTTTCGTCTGCAGTCAGAATCGACACAAACAATCCTGCGAATTACGATTAAACATCGCCAAACACCGTGTCTTTTCGCATGCGTTTTTCATCGACAATTAACAATTGCGGCACCCATCGCGCACACAGTTTTTTCATGTGCAATTTTTCGTGCAGTATATTATACACCCGTTCAGTTGAGATGTCTATAATCTCGTACTTTCACTCGGCAGTCTTCCATAACGATACCATGGATTTTATCAATCATTTCCTTCGTAGTGACCTCAGTCGGGCGTTAGGAGCGCGCTTCATCTTCGATGGACTTACGACCACGTTTAAACTCATTTCTCCAAAAATAAATAGTCTTTAATGCTGGTACAGAGTCGCCATGAATTGCATGTAAATCGGCTTTTATCTGCGCGGCCGTCCACTTCAATTGAAAGTGTTTTATAACTGCACGAAACTCGTTTTTCTTCATTTTTATGAAAATTGCGAACAACATCCCTTTAAATATTTTCCAGAGGAGAACGCGTAGCACATGACTAAAATTTTGCCGGAGATCAGGAAAGAGATGATACATGCTGGCACTGGTATGAATGAACGAATTGTGTCGCCGTCTATTGGAAATTTACCAAACTTTTTAAACAACCATCGTAATAATTCTTTGTGAATGGTTTAAGGGAGGTCATTCCACTAGAGATGAAACTTGAATGAGATTTTGATGAATTACCAAGAAGAGTGGTTATATTTAGAATGTAGTTGGAAGGAAAAGTGTTTCCAAAGATACCAATAGCGTGGAATTTGTGGAAAGTACTGCCGGGAATTCTTGTTAGGAGAGAGGCAATATTTCTATACATAAGCTGCCTGAATTTGCATTATTAGAAGACAAACTTAATGAAACCAACAGCTCCTCCAAGTGGAGAGCATCTTTGATTTTCAACCAATAGTCTGTGGATTAGACTATCACTGGGCATAAATATCTAAGAATACTGTAAGTTGGCAGGTGATTTTCATCACATGGTGCAAGAGTACCACATCGTTGCACGTACTTTATAATTTTCTTCCATGGTCCTCTGTAGTCCTTAAATGCACACGACTTCCAAGGCATCCTTGGATTTCCTAATCGTTATGCCTGGTTAGTGCGGTTAACCCTATACCTAAAGTCAGCTACAGGCAAGACCGAATTGTTCAGTAGTGAACGATACATTGAAAAGTCCTCTTGGAAAGACCTGAGTTTGAATCCCGTCTAAGGCGCCAACCTTTATTTGGGCTTTTCAAGTGAAGGTGAATGAGCCGGTCTCGTACGGAGATGGTAGAGTTTTGTATTTTGAATCTCGTATATTTTATTTTGCATATAGGCAAATTCGCCAGGAGAACACACTCAATTTACAGACAACATATAAGTATAGGGTTAACCACCCTATCTAGGCATAACGGTTAGGAAATCTAAGGACGCCTTGGAAGTCGTGCCTTCTGGTAATGTGGCTCGTCTTCTGATAACACAAATGCAGCTTATGTCTAGAAATATTGTCTTGAACTATTATGCAGTTATCAGGATTTTGTGGAACTTATTGGATTACCTCAGGGCATGCAATTATTGGTTTATGTTATTTTAAAAATGAACTCGTGAGAACATATAACATTCTTGTTCTGTTCAGCATTCGATTGCATTACTTTATCTACAAATGGATGTAAAGTGGTCTATTGAGCAATTTGTGTAGCGCAATAAATCCAGATAATCGTCGACCATTGTAGGTATCTTCTCCAAACCAGAAACCTCTGTAGTTCACTATCGACAATGCCTGTTTGGTTGGAAAGACAAGGGTTCTAATCTGTCTGGGAGAAAAAAATCTGTATGTCGGGTCTTATTCATCTGAAGGTGAGTTAGTCTCATATGGGAAGTGGTAGGCTTTTTTTTCAATCCTGGAAACTTGGATTTTTTCATCTCCCACGATTGACAGGCTGTCCAGAATAACATGCAATTAATTGCTCGTCCTGTGATTTCGAGAGGGATAGGGTCATTTGAAACAGTTTGATGGGTCGTTGTTTGAAATGATGGTTCATTAATCGTCTCGAATTTTTTAGAATAACTCATCTCTTGTCTTAGGACTTGGCGCCTGTACCATAGCTGTTTAATTGTACTCTCAATGTACAATTGATAGCCTTGATATATTAATAATCTCTATACCCTGCTTTATTATTTTTTTAGTTGGAACATGCATGATACCTACCTCAAACATATTTCATAGTGATTACACTTCAATATAAACTATGAAGTTGATGCAGAGATTGTCTCTCTCTGCGGAGTACCAATAATAATAAACAGACCACTAGGTCTGCGCATCTAGGACAAATATCAGTTTAAATTATGTGAAGTAATTTCGCATTATATTTCTAGCATTATTCATGGAGTCAGGAGACTTATCACAGTGTATTTTCTGCATACCGTATGATGAAATTTAAACACAACACACATCTGCCATTTTTTCCATCAGTTAAATAAAGATGTGTTGAATATTTCCCTCATTTTACGATTATTCTTAGTATAATTTCTGAAGACCTTTATTATAACGAAGATAATTCCGTTATGAATGTTTTCCTACTTTTTTTCTTTCCAGTATATATTTTTATTCGTTATTTTTTACATCAAACGATAATTTAGTGGTCTCAGAAGATAAATCAGTATTAACTTTCGTAATTATACAAATGCACAAAATTTCTTTTTCCTGTTTAGGAATTGTTTAGCATAGTATAGCATGCTGGAAAGGCCAGTCTCATCATGGAGGAGAAATTTACAAATGTTACTTACCAGTTTCCACAGAGTTCGACAAGAGATGATGCGAAAAACATCGTACTCCTCACAAGTTGTATCCATAGTCGGCAACACACTGTACAATGCTGTCGGGAAGCGATATGTAGGTCTGATGAGCTGCAGATAACTTTACCAGTGTGTCAGTAAGTATAGAAGTTCAGCTCGTTTCAAGTATAGGATTTCTAAGGTCAGATTCTTGGAATTCCAAATAGCAGCGCAATTATATTGATCAAAGATATATGAAATCGGTTACGCCTTCTTATTCGCATTTTTTTCTCTCACGCTGTTCTGAGAATTCGACATTATTCGACAGCCGACTTTGCTGTCGAATAATGTGGTTTTGATAAAGTCGTCGATATTTGTGACGAGACCTTAACAATTTATTAATTACAATTATATTCGTAGCGTGAGTTATTATTATTCAAATCAAAATCCTCAATTTATAACGATTAATCAAAGGCGCTAACTTGCTTTTTAATTAATTTTTGCTATTAAAGAAATATTTCTGACAAACAATCCTTACTAATTTTTATAATTATTCTTTGTATTAATTTTAATACGAAATTAGGTTTGGTGAAAACTGCACTCCGGTGGCCAGAGAACATCTGCAAAATGTGAAATGCGCCATCCCGAAGACTGATTGGTTTGAAATCACTGACTTTCCATTTTATTAATTTATAAATAAATCGCAATGTAAATTCATATAATTTGGTTACATAATTCTTAAATTTAGAACTTTTCATAAACACTGCATGATATGTAAAAGAAGTCATCCAAAATTTCCCCGATTGAAGACTAAAATGAAACAGGTTGAACTAAATTGTGATCATTCTCTTCAACTAAATCAGAGGCTTCAAATCGCGATTCTTTTACACGAATCTTCGATCTTCTGAGAACAGAAAGAAGTCGATGTGCAATGAAGATCAACTTCTGTCCATTAAAAATGTTCCTGAAATCACTGGTGCAAGCAATTTTCTTGTTGAGAATGTTTTGGAATAAATTTTGCTGATATCCTCAAATCACTATATCTCTGAACCGATAATTATATCCCCAAATGTAATATAAAAACTGGCAGGGATATTTTAGTGGAAGTGTTGGAGATGAGGGATCTAGGAGTGATGGTGGATAGGAACCTGAAATTCCAGGGAAAATTTGCTAAAATTGTGAGAGAGCACAGCAGATTATGGCAATGTTGCAGAAGACAATGACTTGTAGAAATAAGGATGTTATGATTCCTTTGTATAAGGTTTTAGCACACTACATATGGATTACTGTGCACAGATTTTGTTAGCTAATATTCAAAAGGATGAGGAGATGTCGGAAAGGATTCAACGACGGTTGACTTAGATAATTTCTTGTCTCTGGAATGTTGGTTATGAGAACAGATTGAGGGAATGCAATTTGCAGAGTCCAGTGGATAGAAAGAAAGGAAGGAGGGGACTCATGATTGAGACAAGTTGGTAAGGAGTAATTATCAGATTAAAATTGATGAGATTTTTCATAGAATAGGTAGAGACATGGAGAGAACAAGAAGCCTGGAAGCTGTATAAGGTGGACATGTGTGTGTATGGAGTAATGGGTAATTTAAATGCATTGTCCAAAACTGTGGTGAGTGTGAAGACAGCGAATGCATTTAAGTTGCAGTATGATGACTTTGTGAGTGGAATTTGAGTGGAATCCTCCCTCCTGTGATGAATGAGTCTTTTGCCTGCATAGAGGTCTGGGTCTGATGATGATGATCACAATCTATTGAAATTTACTGAAGATTGCTATGCTCAACCTAAGATTTTCTGCTACCTTTCTAGTACATGGCTGTTGGATCGGGGGGAGGGGAAGCTTCTATATTATTTTTCATGATTTAATTGCTTCATAAAAGAGCCTCCATTATCAGTTAGATTTGACAAAGTCCTTTGGAAAGACCTAAATTCAAATCCTGTCTAAGATGCAAAAAATCTTTATGAATGCTTTTCATCCTGCAACCAGGAAAACCAAGAATACATATTTAGGCATAAGACTAATTGTTTATCCTAAAATTCTAGTTTTAGAATTTTATTATTAATTAATTGCTTCATAAAAAGCTCAGTGGATGTGGCGTTTGCACACCACTGCGCTGGTGTTTGCACACCAGCGCAGTGGTTTGGAAGGAAGACTTCATTACGAGTCTAGTCGGCGACTAGAGGAAATTTTTCTAAGCCTTTTTTGACCGGTTCCCGAGTTAGTCGATCTCTGGCAAGGGCAAGCAGGTTTTTCCTCCCGGAAACTCGAGTTTTTCGTCCTGTAAACTCAAAAAAATCGACCGTAGAACCCACATTATTTCAGACATTAAATATATTGTGTTAGGGTTAGGGACTACGAGATGGCGGCACATTTGAGCCGTCTCTCTTCACTGCGTACCGCTTAATTAGTGATAGCTTTGGGCCATCTGTCTCTGATTGGGTACCAGTGGAGATCGAACTGCCCACTCAGTCTCCAAAAGTTAGATAGGGCTAAATGGCCTCGCCTACTCCCGTATACGGGAATAAAAAGGCGTTAGCTGATTTTTCTGATTTTTATAAAGTTCAAAAGTATTTGTCTTTTTAAAACTCGAATTTATAAACACGACCATAGAAATATCAGCTGAGTTGAATAATATAATCAAAATCATATTCTTATTTTCATTCGCATTTTACTATATAATAAAAGTGTGAAATACATTCGCAATTTCCTACTAAGTGTTTTACATGGACATAGACACTAAGGCACAATTTGAATATGTCATCCATCCCCAATTCGAAAAACTTCAATTTAAATTGAATTTCTGAAAGTTTAGTTGTTAGTAGCATATACCACTTTTGAAATGTAAGTCAATTGATTCCTAAAATTTAGGTTTTTAATATTGATTCCTAAAATAATTATGTTCATTTCTGTCAACTATAAATTTAAATATAATATAAATAATTAAAGTCGGATATGCATATAAAACTCTAGGGATTGGTAGCACATGACATGTGATGTGGATGATCGATCGTATCAGATATAGCCTTTAACTTCCTTCTTCCATCATGATAACTTGAAATGCAAGAAAACACTCTTATCTGACAAAATTTTAATAACCTAATAAATAAAATAACCTAATAATTTAAAAAATATATTTAATACCTAGTTCAATATATTTAATAGGGAATAAATCAGAACTGTTAGGAAGAAAGATATTCATAATGCTCCTCTCTATAGTTCACCATTGATGTTTATTTGTTGCCTCCAGTAACTGCCATTTGTCGGACCTTCTGACCCTCTTAAGGAGCATTTGTTTGGTGGTTGATTTGAAACAGATTTTGCAGTTCGATATAGACAATGCTCAGAGCTTAAAGTCAACATTCTGTGCTGCTGGTATGAATTGGGAAAATTACGAGAATGCTCTGAAAAGTTCTCGGCCTAACGATGAAAAAATTAATTTATAATTTCAAAATTATCTTTTATTTTCAACATAATCTCCTTTAAGACTAATACATTTATTCCAGTGATGCTCCAGCACTATTATCCCCTCCCTGTAGTGGTTCACAGTAAGTCTGCAAAATATCCCTCTACAGCTGCAATCATCTTGATTTGAAGAAAAACGTTGACCAGCGAGGAAGAGTTTTAGTTTTGGGAAGAGATAGAAGTCAGAGGGAGCCAAATCTGGGGAACAGGGTGGATGTTTCAACAATTCATAGTGCAAATCCCTTAATTTTCCCACTGTCAAAACACCTTTGTGGGCAGGTGCATTGCCCTGATGAAAGATGATTTTTTTCTTCTGCAAACCGGGTTTTTTCTCACGAATTTTTTCGCCTAGTCTGGTTAAAATATTGGAATAATATTTCCCTGTTATTGTTTTACCCTTTTCAAGATAATTAATAAACAAAATGCCTTTAGCATCCCAAAATACCGATACCATGACCTTTCCTGCGGAACCGACTTTGTCTTCTTTGGCGCTGAACAATCGGCTTCTGTCCACTGTTTTGACTTGATAGCCCATTTCTGCTGTTTGGATTCTGATGTGTAATAGTGAATCCAAGTGTTACCCATAGTAATAAATCGATGCACTAAATCAGTTTCATTCTTGTTAAAATGCTCCAAGCGCTGTTCAGAGATTTTCATGCAAGTGCGTTTTTGATCTGCTGTGACCAAGCGCGGCACCCATCTTGCGCAAAGCTTTTTCATTTGTAATTGTTCATGCAAAATATATCCTACACGTTCTTTTGAAATGCCTATAGTCTCAGCAATTTCACTCACTTTGACTCGCCAGTCATCCAATATCATATCATGCACTTGATCAATGATTTCTGGTGTTTTTACACTTCTTGGACGTCCTTCACGTGGATCATCTTCAAGGCTGGTACAGCCACGTTTAAACTTGGTAGCGCATTTCTTAATTATCGAAAACGAAGGAGAAGAGTGCCCCTTAGCTTTTATGAACTTCGACTGAATTTCTTTTGGCATGAATCCTTCTTTTACAAAGAGTTTTATAACCGCACGATACTCAATTTTATCCATTTCAAGGGATACAGATAACAATTTTGTTTCAGACAGCTGTATAAAACAAACTGCTTGATAGAATGACTTGGAATTTCATGAGAATACTTATGACAGATACCAACTTAGAAGAAAAATCTTGCCGATAATGTAACCATCTATGGTCGAGGCCGAGAATTTTTCAAACCACCCTCGTATGGTTATTTGAAATAAAGTTCTGATCATGCAAAATGACTTTGTATATTTGTTTGATAACCCTGCAATGAACCTTTTGACTTCACGAAGTCTGATGTTAATACAGCTAATTCATTTAACTGATAAAGATGATAAATGTTAATTTGCTTCATGATAAAAGCACTGCATGGAAATGTTTTTTTGTTTTGAATTCCACTCATTAAAATTTGTAAACCTGCAATATATTAATAAGTGGGTTAAGATTTTTAAAATATTTTAAAATTAAATAGACACATTTATTTATTGGTATTTATTTATTTATTGCATAGTCCAAAAACCCTATCTTGAGATCCAATATGAAACGTTTTCAAGCCGGCCTCCATTAAGGAGGGAATGAGATCACTTGAAATTTCATGCCTGGCAATGAAATTCATTTCTCAACTAGAGAGATTTACAAACATTCATGCCTGGAGAATATTTCTGGAAATAACATTCACCAGATGAAATTATTTGTAAATGACCATCAGAAAAAAAAAAGACTGATCAAGATAATAAGAATTGCCAATTCTTAATTCACATGCCTATGCCAATATTCCATTTCATGAGTGTCACCATTAAAGTGATGGCATTGTTGATAAAACATCTTTCCTAGCTTGAATTTCTTTAATCATAAAAAATAAAAAAAAGCAATGGCCTCTCAAATGATTCTTCAGCTTTGGAAACAGAATAAAGCTACTCTCTAGCCGAGTTGACCTGAAATTTCAACCTGATCCGAAAGGTGCACTCATCCATTGTATAAAGCCTTTGTAATTTCTTTTTAATTTTGGAAAAGTAATTTCTTTTCTGAGGAAGAGAAATTACTGTTCCTAGGAAATTTACTTTCAAGAAAAATTCTTCAAACTCACTTTCAATTTTTGAAGAACTCCCATGTAAAGTGCCAGTAGAGGCAAATTCTGTATACACTATACACTTGTACGTTATACACTATTCACTGTTGAGATTTACAACAAAACTTCTAGTAATGCAACTGTGAAACTGAAATCCAAATTATGGAAAATTAATGAATACATGCAGTTCTACTACTACATGAATTTGTCATAAAACAGAACCAGTAGAAGTGACAGAAAACATCTACAAGTATACTTGTGAAATGAGCAAGGGCAACTCGTACATAGGCACTGCAGAACTACAGCACCCCAATTTTTCTCGATATATAAATATATTTATTAATTTATTTATATTTTGATCAGTTTTTGATTGATAGTAGTGATCGTGAACCAGCGTTCTTTCAGTTATATTTTGTTGAAGGTAAGATTTTATTTCACTGAAATTTTCTCTGGCCCTCTCCTGTTCCCTGCCCAGTGCCCAGCAGTTGTCTTCTGCCTTTAAAAAGGAGATTTCCACTGTCGGTCTACACTCGGTGGTAGGAAAGGACAAAGCAGGTCCTGTTCCATGCGAAACACCTTTCAAACTACAGATTATGCTCATTCATGAATACCCCATATGATGACTTAAACTTCAAGGAACTCCTTGCAATTTGCAAGCACGTTGGATACCTCCTTAACTCCAAATGGCCCGGTAGGGTAGAGATCCACCAGATTACTGAAGTCGAATCGGAGGGCTGCCAACCCCCTGATCCACTTTCCTGCACTTCTCAATATAACACCAGGGAGATTATGTTGCCAGTTATTGGCCATCCCCTAATGGACTCAGATGACTCTACAGACTATCAGGTGATCAGTAGAAAGAAGCACAAGAATGAGTCTCCAGCTACAGAACCTGAAACAACAGCGGAAGCAGAGGCTCAGCCCAAAGATAGGATAGCACAGATGGACACATCGGTACAGTCCGTTGAAAGAGCAGCTTCAGGGAACACAGCGGCTCAGCCCAAAGAAAGAATTCCACCAGTGATTTTTAGATCTAAAGACATATGATAAAGCGGAGGTGATGAAGAACATCGAAATCAAGTTCACCTCTGCTAAAAATTCAGATGAAGGTGTCCGCATTCAACCAGAAGGCGCATCGGACTACCGTCGGCTTATTAAATTTATGAACGAGCTGAAAATTCCATATAATACATTCCAGCTAAAAAGCGAGAAAAACTTAAAGGTAGTAATTAGAGGTCTAGTGGAAACAATAACATCAGAGGAGATAGCCGCTACCTCAAGTCACAAGGCTTAGAAGCTATAAAAGTCTCCCGCATTTGCCGTGCAGACAAACGTCAAATGCCTCTGGTTTTAGTATAAATTAGTAAAGACCAGAGAGAAATATATGACCTAAAAATTGTTTGCAACCTAGTAATTAAGACAGAGCTTCGCAGAAGGAAAACATCTGCAGGTCAATGCCACCGCAGCCAGAAATATGGGCATGCGCAGAAGCTTTGTAGAGCAGAGTACAAGTGTGTTAAATGTGGAGACAATCATCCCTCTCATACATGTTCTAAACCACGCACTACTGCCGCTAAATGCACAAATTGCGGTGGGCCGCAACCGGCGAACTATAAAAGTTGCTCATCCCATCCATCAACTCAGAAGTATGCTACACCTCCTACACGAGAAAACCCTTTGCGAGCTTCTACAAGTAACAGATCGTACGCCTCAGTGGTTTCCTCACACACCAAATCGGCAGAAACTATACCAAACAGTCAAAACTCCGCCGCGATGCTTGCCGCCATTTTATGAGAAATGCTAACAAATTTTAGCAAATCAAATCCAAACCAGGCTGATACAAACAGATTTCTTAAAAATACCCAAGTCATATTCTTAATCATTAATGGACAATTCGACCATCATAATAAATTCCATACAGGTTGCATTCTGGAATGCTAATGGACTAAACAATAATCTCCTAGAATTGGAACAATTTGCTGCGCGTTATAGAGTGGACATCCTTTTAATCAACGAGCTCACATCTAGCCATGTGATAACCCCAAACTAAGATGCTATACACTACTCAGGAATGATAGGCTCAACGTCAGAGGGAGAGGCACAGCTATCTTCATCAAAAAAAAAAAAAAAAAAAAAAAAACATAAGATACAACGAGATCAAGAAAATAACGACCACAATCCTGGAAGAAACTGGAATTGAGATACACACCAACAATACAGGTAGACTAAAACTATATTCTGTTTACAACCCTCCAAGCAAACCACTATTAGCTGTGGATCTCTCCCAGCTCCTCGACAAAAATGAAGCAACAAAATGGCAGTAGACCTAAACGCTAAACATCCAGCGTGGAACAGTAGAAACACCAACAACAATGGGAGGAGCCTACACAAGTTTGCTATGACAAGACACATCACCCTAGCAGATCCTGCCGAACCAACACATTACGGAACATTGGGCAAACCTGATGTGCTGGATATAGCCATCTTCAGGAACACTTCGTACCAATTCCAGTTACAGGTTGTTAATGATCCCAGTTTTACTAAGCCTAGGTGGGAAAACAGAAATTATCCCCAACCAGTCCTACACACATTTTAAAAAGCTCAACGCAACTCTCTGCGCCATTACAGACCTGTCCCAACTATCTCCTCACCCAAAGTAGTAGACACAGCGATCAATAAACTGGAAAGCACAATCCAAACTGACCTTGCAACAGCCTCCACCGTTACCGCTCCAACTCAAGCTAACCTGCTCCCAAAAGAGATTCTAAAGCTTATCCGCAAAACAAAAAACAGGATACGACGTCGCTACCATGCAACTCTATCGCCCCAGGATAAACAAGAGTTAAACAGGGTGACAAACCTAGTCCAATATGTGATCAAAGACCATAAGAACCAGCTATGGGAAAGGAAACTAAGATCCCTTAACACCAAAGACAACTCATTATGGAAAATGACTAAAGCCGTTCGCAGCGACCGCCCCAACATACACCCAATCCATGAAGAAAGAGGCATAGTCTACCGAGACGATGAGAAAGCAGGAGCCTTTGCAGATGACCTGGAGCTACAATTTCAACCAAACTACACTCATGCGGACTTGCACTTCATCAAAAAAATCCACAGGCAAGTATGCTGTGCACTTCATCATCTCACCAGCCGTGACAACGCAAGCTATACTATGCCAAAGGAAATATACCAAATCATCAAGAACCTCAACAACAGAAAAGCACCAGGTCCTGATCAGATTTCAAACAAAATTATAAAGGCACGCCCTCACAAAACAATAATGCATCTAGTGGCTATCATCAATGCAATGCTAAGACTCAACTACTTCCCCACTCGCTGGAAGCAGGCAGATATAATCCTCATCCACAAGCCGGGGAAAGCACCTCAGTTTCCCCATAATTACAGACCTATCAGCCTCTTGTCAGGTCCGGGGAAAATAGCAAAAATAGTAATACTAAAACGCCTACAAAATGAAACAAACAATCTAGACCTAATCCCAAAAGAAAAATTTGGTTTTCGAACAGGTCACTGCACAACTCAACAGGTTCACAGACATAAAATACATAACTACTGTATTCAATTGGAAACAACATATAGGGGTAATCTTCCTGGACGTGGCAAAACCCTTCGATAACGTGTGGCACAAAGGCCTCATCCACAAACAAACTAATAACGGCAAAATACTCACTAAACCTCATCTAAATCTTAGACTCTTATGTGAAAGACCGAAAATTTCAAGTGACAGTGTGTGGCCTCAGATCCTCTGCAAGAAGCATCATAGCAGGTGTCCCGCAAGGCTCCCTTTATCGCCACTAGTCTTCAATATTTACATCTCAGACGTCTCAAACTCTCCATCAACCATTATGGCTTTTTATGTAGATGACATGGCGATACTAGCCAGATCACTCAGGCTACACAACGACTACAAAATTCAGCAACAAATCTTGAAAAATGGTTTCAAAAATGGAGAATAGCCGTCAATGCAGATAAGAGCACAGCCATACTCTTTACAAGGAAGAAAGCAAAGTACCACGGAGCAGTCACAATGTTCAATACTGATATCCCATGGCAAAAAGAAGTAAAATACCTGGGAATAAAACTGGATAACTGACTCAACTTCAACTCCATCTCTCATGCCTGCAATAAAGCTAACTCAGCAATAGGTCAACTCTACCCTCTACTCAACTGAAGAAGCAAAGTCAGTCCAGAAAACAAATCAATGATCAGACCCACATTAACTTACGGTTCACCAGCGTGGAGCCACACCTCCCCTTGCAACATCAAAAGATTACAAATAATCCAAAATAAATGCCTCCGGATGATCTTCGATGCTCCATGGTTTGTAAGGAACACTATCCTCCACCAAGACGGAAACCTGCCAGACATACCTACGTTTCTCTTCCAGATAGCAGCCTCAGTCACTTTGCTCAGACATCACTCCATCCCAACCAACTCATTCGTGAATCATGAGATTATGATGAAAAAGACAGACTCCCAAAGATCACAGATTGAAATAATTCTACACAGCCCTAATTAGGTGAGCCAGGCGCTCAAAAATTTCTTTCCTTAAATAATTAAAACCTATCGTTTACGTGATAAAAATCCATGGGATTGTTCCCCATATTGCCATAGAAGTTAACAGTTAACATTTATATTTGCTTGTAATATTTACTTTCATCATCAACAATCCTATACAATTCTCTTATTTTGTATAAAAAATAATAAAAATCCATCTTGTAGCACTTAGGAGGGAGAAGTGTGCTAGCAAAACTGTGGTTACCACAGTATCATATTGATAATGACGTGCAAGCGTATGCACGTCATACTGACATGCGAGCTATTGGCGTAATGCAGCACTGTCTGTCATGCAGTTCCACGTTGTTTATATGCAGTTTGCGCAGTAGTAGAGTGTTCGTAGTGTTTATCGTGTTTACTCTGTCTCTTTAAATATTTGGACATTACATTAAAGACATAACATGTTATAGTTTTTATTTTAGAACATTATTGGGGTTATGATAATAGATTTTATTTTTAAGTAATTTTGAATTATACTAAACTATAATTTTATCAATAATAAACAATATTATTATTATTATTATTATTATTATTATTATTATTATTATTATTATTATTATTATTATTCCTGACACCTCCAAGGAGTCCAAGACTCGTCGCGGGAGGACACCTACAACCGTCTCAACCATTACACCGAACCTCTACTACGAATCATCTCCATCAACGCCATCTACTTCCCACCTCCACCACAACTAGTATGTTTTGTCTGTAAATTGCGTGTGTTCTGAAGGGCCGATTTGTCTGTATGCGGGATGAAAAACCCGAGTTTTCGGGAGAAAAAACCCTGCTACATCCGTATGAGATCGGCTAACTCACCTGCGATTGAAATCGTCCAGATAAAGATTCCTCCCGTCGCGACGAGAATCGAACTTAGGCCTATTCATATTGTTTCATTAGGCCTAGGCATATTGTTTCATGTTTAAATTTTTTTTAAAATTTTTACCATAATTTTGATATTTTATCCAAACACGTATACACTGTACTTACAGAGTGCATGTGTATTTCGAAAGTTGCAGCATTCCCATGATTTCAAGCCACAAGCCACCACTGGAAATGAGAATATTTTCCTCAAGTGAAATGAGGAAAATGGTAGCTATGCATGGAAGAGTGAGGAAAGATTACTGTATGAAAGAGGTAATGAATGATTTGAAAGTAGTGCTGTAAGGAAATTTGATTATTACTAGAATGTGCACAAAGATTTGTTTTGTTGGAGACAAAATGAACAGCATTACTGAGGCACTGGATATTAGGAGTAAGCAAGCAAAAATGTTTCTTCATGAGGGAATTGGTAGTGGAAGAACGAACGAATGATTTGGTAGGGAAGGAGATGTGAGACCAGACATCAGAAGGTTGTTGAGAACAGTGATCAAAGTTAGTAAATAGTATGGTAGCAGAGCTGTTTGAGGAGCAAGGAGTGTAGTTTGTGAACATGTGGGATGAGCACAAGGAATGGACAGAACTGTAAAAGCAAGAAATAGAGACAGACTGCAATTATCTTAGTATGAGTCATCAACTGGAGAAGCTGTTTCTGGAAGGGAGAGCAATGATTGCGGTGAACAGATCAAAGGAAGTAAGAGGTGATGCGGAAGAACAGGAGAGTAGAGGAGGAGAGACTGAAGGAAAGCTTATGAATGGACGAGTGAGAAGAATGACAGAAAAAGGAATGCAAGAGACAGAGCAAAATGGAAAGGGTGGACATTGTGTGAAAAATATGGATTCTGGATACAGAAATGAATCCCTATGTAGACAATGGAATGATTAAGGATGTGGGCCATTTGGGGAAGGTTGTGATAACACTGGCTGGGTGGGGTGGGCATGGAAGAGGCGCATCTGAGAAGTAGTATCGTTGAGATTTATTGTAGGCTCAGAAATGAGCTATTATTTTTGTTTATGAATGCCAGTATCCAAAAACAAGTGGAATGAAATTGTTTGCATTGATTAGGTTCATTCACACAAAAATTGTTGGAATAAGTGAGATGTGGTTGAATGAGGATGTCCTGATAGGAACAGAAATGGTAGGGTATAATATTCATTACAAAGACAGAGCAGAAAGGGAGGCAGGAAGTATTGTTGATGATAGCAAAGGTATATTCAAAGTAGACATATAAGGTAGAAAAGTTGGCTACACCTGCAATTACAAACTTACGTTTATAAGTGCAGGTGCAGACTTCTGTGGCTAATTGGTTCAAAAGACATATTTCGGTGATTACACCACATTTTTTATTATTCAGTTATGCATACTGAAATAATAGTTCCCGACAAGTTTCGTAAATTGTAGGATTTACATCTTCAGTGGTAAATAGTATAATTTAAAGTTTAAACAAGAGAAATTAATAAATACAAATCATAACCATCTGGCTGGCTATTCATAAACTCAAATAACAAAATGCAGGTATAAGACGTTGAACAATACTGGACGATGTCACATATTCTTGTTCTCGTTCATACAGTCCGAGCTTAGATTGAGGTAGATTTTTTATTAGAGCTGACCACACTTGGAGAATTAAACCTTGATTTTTATTGCATTGGGTTGGGTTTTTCAGCATACTAGCAGCTTCTTTAAATTTTCTTATGTAGCAGTTGTTTTCTATGTATGACATCGTCATTTTTTGCCAGAGTATATCGTGTCCAGTATGGAAAGCAAGACTCGTTTTTTTGTTCTCTTACTGCATATTTCTCCAGATCTTCCTGTCTGTCCTGCATAGCAAATCCCGCAAGAGCAATGGAGTTTGTTCTCCTGGTTTTTTAAGAGGATGATGAGGTGGTTTTGGTGGATGTAGGAATCTGGAGATTTTTTTCATAGGAAGGAAGATTACTTTTACGTTGTGTTTGTTCATTAATTTGGCTAGCTTATCTGTAACATTTTTGATATTAGGAAGCGAGAATGTGTTTTTGTAATCCTGTTTTATTGTGCTGTTAGTTGGAGCATTTTAAGGATTCTCTTGATGGTTTTTGTTTCATACCCATTCTGTTGGAGGATTTGTGTTAAGTATTTTAGTTCTTCATTACATCTTTCTTGTGTGCTGGATAGATTGTATGCTCTGTCTCGAAGAGTTTTAATTTAGCTTATTTTTTGTGAAGGATGGTGGTGTGAGGCTGCATTTAGAAATCTTCCTGTGTTGGTCGGCTTCCTATATACTGAGAAGGAGAGTTCATTTTCTTCATTAACTTCTAATAGAATATCTAGAAAAGGAAGTTTTCTATTTTCTTCTTGTTCTAAAGTGAATTTTATGGTGTTGTGCAAATTGTTGAGATAATCTTTAAACTTATCAATTTTAAAGATTATCTCAACAATTTGCACTATTCCATATGATGAAAATATCATCTACACAGCATAGCCATATCCAAAAATCTACCTCAATCTGAGCTCAGACTGTATGAACGAGAACAAGAACACGTGACATCGTCCAGTATTGTTCAACATCAATAACGTTTTATATCTGCATTCTGTTATTTGAGTTTATGAATAGCCAGACGGTTATGATTTGTATTTATTAATTTCTCTTATTTAAACTTTAAGTCATACTGTTTACCCCTGAAGATGTAAATCCTATGATTTACGAAACTTGTCGGGAACTATTGTTTCAGTATGTTGTATAACTGAATAATAAAAAATGCGGCGTAATCACAGAAATATGTCTTTTGAATAGAATAAAATTGTTAAAAATGGGGAAAAAAATCTTTAACCCACGCATGGTACAAAATGTACTATACGTTTATAATAACCTTTTGTGGGTAGGATCAAACATAAAATATACATGTTTGTGTGTGGATCTATAAAGCTGGTGATTATGAAAAACTCAGAAGATAGCTGCTTGAAAATTTTTTCACTTTCATATAATATGGTTGCATTATAAATTAAAAATACAAAGAAATTATATTCTTGGTTTGATCCTTTATCCAAACGTATCCAATAAAAATTTGTGCATGAAGTATCACAACCGGGCTACTTGTATATAGAGACTAATGACTTCACATTAACTGCCTTAGTATCCCATAATGTAAATCACACATCCTCACAGACATGTATAATGCTGTGCATCATGGGAAGGGTCACACTGGAAATATGACTTCTGCATTACTTTACCCTTGGTAGCACTTCTGGGTGTCCCACTGACGAGACCTCAATAAAGGTCGAAACCAATTTGGGTAGTGGCCCTTCCCATAATGCATAGCATTATACATGTTCGTAAGGATGTGTGCTTTGCATTATGGGATACTAAGGCAAATAATCTGAAGTTGTTAGCCTCTATATATATATATACAAGTAGCCCAGTCGTGATGTTATTTCTTGCACAAATTTTTATTTGCTTAAACTTACATTATAAACCAAGTATATAATTTCTTGTCATGTTTAATTTATCAGAAGATAGCTTACAATTATACTATGGAATAATTACATGGAAAGGTGATCAATGCTGCTTAGGGCCTATTCAGGAGCTTTTTTGCAAGACTTTCATGCATATAATGTGCCATGTTTCTTATAATAGTCTTTCTTGTTGATGTAAAGGCTTAGCAGGTTTGCTAGATACGCTAATAACCAGGAAGTTGGAGAATATCTGGCATCTACAACAGGTCTTAATGGTATGTTTCATACTTGCATATTTTTGGAACTTCATAGATTCTTTGGACTGGGGAAGTGCTTGATATCAGATGATTTTTGGTGTCTTTGGGTCAGGTTTTTAATCTACTCTTGGTCTTGATATGAGATTTTCTTGTCAGGTCATAGGCAAGTTGTGTACAGATACTTGATCATTTTGTAGAATCTGCATTTTTTTCCCTTGCATTCTGTTATATTTTATGATAACTGTTGCATTGCCCTTATTTGCTTTTAAGACGTTTTTTTTTTTTTTTTGTCCTACCTATTCTAGAACTAGCGTTCTATTTTTTAGGTGTTTTTGTCTGGAAGTTTTGGCTGAAGGAACATGGAAGCCAATTTTATGCAGATAAGTCTGCTGTGTCTTTTGTGGTATTCTCTGAAGTCCTTTCTTGACCTGAGTCATATCTTAGAAATCCCAACTGGTACTGGTGATAATGCAAAATTAAAGCCATGCGACAGACTGCTGAGTTCTGCCTCTGATAGGATGCATGAAGGTATATTAACAGCTTTGTTATGAGGCAAATGTTCACTGAGCTTGTTTTTTTACTTAGATTTAATTATGAGTTTTTTCTCCATTTTTTATTTGCTAGCTGTGAAAATTCAGATTTTTCATAAACTATTTGGAATATCGGTATATAAGGAAGATGATATTTCTGAATAGTGTGCGTACGACTAGCTGTCACATAACAGTACATAGAATAGAATCAGATGCAAAGTATTATGGCAATGTACTGAAATGAACCAATATCGGATTGCAGTTTCTACTCGAGTCCTCTGAAATGTTAAAATATCCACAACAGTGTATCAAGAAACAAGGCATTTTATTACACTAAGCTTGGGCCTTTCTCATAAAACTTACAGCCCAAGCAGAAGCCAGTGGTGTGTACAGTGCCACCTACCATCAAATGTTTACATAGCACGTGCATTCCATTGTTATGATCTCTTTTTTTCAAATATTTATATTGTAATCTTTACTTGCTTTTAGCTTAATTTATTTTATTTTATTTACTACTGATGATGCGAAACGCATCTATTTAATGAAACTAGTTGAGCGTGTGATTAAATATTTTTTATTATTAAGTTGTTCTATGTGGTTTAATACTGGCAATATGATGTATCATATCCTCATACCACAGAAGCCTTTATAATGAAAGAAAAGTCTTGCTGACTACATTATCGTTTACAGTGATATCGTTACACTGATTTCAGTATAAAAGAGCATACAGGAGATTTGAATCTGATCAGCACTTAGTTTTTAGCAGGATAAAAATGACTATCATATTCAGAAGACAAATATGTAAGAAAGTTTTTTAAAATAATTTAAGCTGAGAATAAATTTTAGAGATAGACTCCAGACTCCACTACACAAATTGTATTCAAGACAAAATAATGAAAACAGTCGAACCTTGAAGTCACAGTGACAAACTGAAAAAATTACTGAGTCAGCTAGGGAAGCATGGTGAAGTTATCTACAAGGATAGATAAGAACTCTATGATATAGTGGATGTAAGATGTTAAATAAAATAGTCCTGGAAAAGAACAACAACACATACCCAAGTTTCCTAACAAATAAGTTGGCACATGCACTAAGCAAATACAGAGAAAAATGTAAGAGAGCTAAACTGTGTGTAAATGTAGCTAAATAAGTCATGGGAAAACTTGTAAAAATACAAAAAATAAATACCAAAAAGGCAGCAAAATATTCTGGAAAATATAGAAAAAGCTTGGAATGGGAGGAAAGAGTGCAATAAAAAAAAAATCAGAGATCATAAGTGTGACAAGAAAAGAAACTAATTTGAATATCTAAAGTAATTATTTGAGGATAGTTATTTAAATCAAACAAATGACAGAATAGCAGCAGAAAATATTTAAGGGGAAATGACAGAAGTACATTTCAATAACTGAAGTAGTATAAAAAGCTATGGAAAGTCTGAAATTTGGAAAGGCAGCTGGAGTAGATGATAATTAACCAGAAATGCTCAAATATGAAATATGAAGGTATAAAAGTTTTGCAGTGACTAACTACACTTCAGAAGGACCGTTCATAAATTTCAGTAGCAGATGATTCAAGCACAGCTGTCATAGTTCTCATCTAAAAAAAGTGAGATAAAACTGTATGCAAAATTACAGAGGAATTAGTCTATATAATAATTGTTCCGGGTAGGATTTATGTATGCATACTTGATAAGAGAATAATAAAAATTTTGGAAAAGAAACTTAGAGAGATGAAAAAACTGGGTTTGAATCAAAGAGAGGGTGTCAAGACAAGATTTTCACTTTTATAAATAATAGTTGAGAAATTGTGGGAGTATAACAATGATCTATATATAATTTTTGTAGATCAGAAAAAAGTATCTGACAAGGGACAAAGCTGTTCAGAACACTATAGTTATATGGATTATATGGAATATGTGGAAACCCCCCCGCCATAGTTTTAAATACAGGACAACACATCATCATCAAATTCCTGCCATGTACCCTCAAGGGGTGTACAGGATATGATAGTACTACATGAAAAATTTACATCATTACTAACTTACTATCTACAATTTTCCTCCAAATCAGTCTGTTACTTGTCAAGACTCCAACATTATCAGATCTTATATTTCTATCGTCTAAGGCACTTCGTATCGTAACCATCCACCTATATCTTGGTCTTCCTCTGGGTCGTTTTCCTGCCAACCTGGCAGAGAACACTTGTTTTGCTAATCTTTCCTCGCCCATTCTATTTAAGTGACCGTACCACCTGAGATTAGCTCTGCTAATGCATTCCTGGATGCTGACAATGTCAAGTTCTTTCCTAATATCCTCGTTTTTAATATGATATTTGCATTGATGCCATCTGTTCACGCCTATAATCTTTCTCAGGACTCTCATATTTGCGGTCCCTAGTCTTTGGTCAAGTGTTTTACTTCTGACCAAGCTCTCAGATCCACAAGTTAAAACTGGTTTGAACACTGTCTTGTATACAGCTAATTTAGTGTTCTGACTAATTTCTCTCTTATTCCATATGATTTATTTAATTGATTCCTACCATACCAGCTTTGTTGATTCGGCTGTCTATTTCCATATTTAATTTACCATCTTCACTAAAAATCGTGCCTAAGTAGCTGGAATGTTTTACTTGCTCCACAGGTTCCTCGTTTACAACACAATTGACATTTTCAACAATTCTACCTATTTTCATTGTCTTTGTCTTTTTAATGCTGACCTTCATACTATATCTATTACAACAGTTATTCAATTTAGTCAGGACTTTGGCAAACTTGTAGCGGATTTATTTAGAAGTCCGCATAAAGCAAAGAGCTGACATTAACATCTCCAATTTTGATATCATGTTTAATACCACTTTCCTTCATAATGATCCATATAGATAATGAATAACAGAGGGGATAATGTAAATCCTTGTCTCACACCAGATTTAACATTAAACCATCTTCCTGTACTTCAATTCTAACTGCCAATTTACAACTCAAATACAGACTAAGTATTGCTTGATAGAATGCTCCACTGACACCATATAACTGTAGCGTATTAAATAGCTTCTCTCTTGGCACCTTGTCAGATGCCTTTTCCAGATCGACAAAACTTAAATACAGATCTCTGTTATATTCCCTTGCTTTCTCGACTATTTGTCGTAAAGTGAAGATCTGATCCTGACAGCTTCTATTTGGCCTGAATCCACCTTGTTCTTCACCAAGCTTTTTTTTTTTTCCACAATTCTTCTGAACCGTTTCTCAAGTATGCTTGCATAGATCTTGCCAGGAACACTCAGTAGGGAAATATCTCTGTAATTCTCACATTCAGTTTTATTTCCCTTTTTATATATATATGGGTACTATTAGAGCTCTACTCCAATCATCGGGAATTCGTCCCTCTGTCCAGGCTTTCTGAACCATGCAGTGCAGCCACTGTAAGACTTTTATACCACCATATTTCAGCATTTCTGGTCGAATATCATCTACTCCTGCTGCCTTTCCACATTTCAAGCCTTTGATGGCTTTTTCTACTTCAAGTATGGATATGTATTCCTGACTGTATGCCTGTTGAGTGTTTTTTTACCACTGTGCCATCACTGCTTGTTTCATTTAGTAATTTTTTGAAGTAATTACTCCATACTTCAAGGATATCTTTTTCTCCTGTTTTCATGTAACCTTTATCATTTCTAACTCCTTTTAGAGCACTTTTTCCTCCATTTCTAAGCTTCTTCAACAACCTCCAGAATATCTTACCACCACCTTCTTGATATTTATTTTTTATGTTCTTGCGAAAGTCCTCGCATTGGTTTTGTTTAGTTAGTTTTACACAGTGTTTAGCTTTCTTACATTTGTCTCTGTATTCTCTAAGAGCACAAGCTGACTTATTTGCCAGGAACTTTTGATATGCTTTCTTCTTTTCCTTCACTGACTCTTTAACTTCCTGTGTCCACCATGGAGTTCTGATTTTTTATCCCTGCAGACAACCTCACCACATGCCTCTCTCTCTAGCTGAATCAATCAGGGTTTTCTTCAAGGCTTGCCACCGAATCTCCAAGGTTTGGTTCCTGTTCTCAAACTCTTTCATTTTTTCTTCAATAATCTTTGTGTATTTTAGTCTACGATTCACATCTGAGAGCTGCTCAACTTTTATTCACTTTAAAACTTTCTTACATGTTATTCTTTTCAATACAAAATTCAATTTTATCCTCCTCAAGACTAAATAGTGATCACTTCCAGTTTCAAATCCTCTGTACACTCTGGTGTCCTGCACCAGGGAGAAAACATCACTATCAACAATAACACAGTCAATGAGACTTTTCTTATTCCTTGCCTCTTCTCTCCATGTGAATTTGTGCACATTTTTATGTTGGAACATGGTGTTAGTAATAACCAGTCCATGTCCTGAGCAGAAATCCAACAGGTATTTGCCATTATTATTGGCTTTGCTCTTTTCTCCAAATTTTCCCAAAAGTTTTTTATATGTCTGACAATCATTTCCTACTCTGCTATTTAGATCCCCAACAAGGACTAACTTATCCTTTTTCACTTTGTCAGTTGCTTTTTCTAAAGCATCAAAAAATTCCTCCACTTCTACCTTAGTAGAACCTTCTGTGGGACCATAGGCACAAATGTCTCATTGTCCAATTCCCCATTCTGATATTTGCCCACTCACTCTACTTGAGACTGCCTGCCATTCAAGAAGATTAGCCTCGTATTTTGTGTTGAATACTATGGCTTGTAAGACTGCAATTGGAACAGAAGGAAGTACAGATATGCGGCTTGATGTAAAATCTGGTGCAAGACAACACTGTACTCTATCACCACAGTTATTGATCATCTATATTGATCACATCATAAAAGAACATGGAACGAAACTTGATATCAGAAATGGAAATATGAAATTTAACTCTTTGCTTTAATGTAGATGATGTACTTCTAAACAAATCCAGTGCAAATCTCCAGGATTCATTAAGTAATTTAATTATATCAACAGCTATATCATCATCATCATCATCATACGTATCAAGGATTTAGGCCTAGTATGGCCTGTTCCGGTCTTAGAAGTCATCGTTGAATCGTTTAAGAGGACGTCTTGGTTTTCTTTTTCCTAATGGCTTGTATTTCAAGGCTTGTTTTGGTAATCTTTCTGTTTTCATTCTTTGAACGTGTTCCATCCATTTATGTTTATATTTTTTAATTTTTTCAATTACTGGTTCTTGGTTTAATTCTTTCATAATATCTTCATTTCTTTTGTGATCAAATAGGGTATACTTTGCAGTTTTTCTCATAAACTTCATTTCTGCTGTTGTTAATCTTTGTTTGTCTTTTTGTTTTATTGTCCAGATTTCGCTTCCATACATTAAGACTGGTAGGGCTAATGTATTGTATACTTTTAGCCTGGTTTGTTTTTGAACTAGGTTTGGTTTAAATATAGAGTTAATTACTCCTGTTATTTTTAAATATTTTGCAATTTTTATGTTTATATCTTTTTCATTTTCATAAGTAATCATACATCCTAGGTAGTTAAATGAATTCACCTGTTCTAAGATCTTGTTATCTAATACTATTTTAGTTCTTGCTGGATCTTGTCCTTTAAAGGCCATAGTTTTTGATTTTTCCATTGATATTATCATACCATAATCTTTGGATATCTGATTTAGATTTAAAATAGCTTTCTGTAAGTTATCTTCAGAATTTGTAATTATTATTTGGTCGTCTACAAAGAGGAGAGTGTTTAAGTTAACTGTAGGTGAAAGTTTAATTCCTTGATGTAAAATGTTTACTCTATTTTATTATTATTTCATTTAAGTAGATATTAAAAAGAGTTGCTGAGAGGGGACATCCCTGTCGGACCCCTTGGTTTATCTCTCTTGTATATGATAGCTCGTGATTTAATCTTATTTGTATTTGATTATTTTCATATATACTTGTGACAGCTTTTAGGATATTATTTGGTATTTGTCTTTCTTTTAATATGTTAAATAATATGTTTCTTTTAACTTTGTCAAATGCTTTTTCAAAGTCAATAAATGCAATATGTGTTTCTAAATTATATTCTCTTCTTTTCTCTATTATTAATTTTAGGCAAAAGGCTGGGTCTATACATGATCGTCCTTTTCTAAATCCATTTTGTACCTCTAGAATAAAGTTTTCAGAATATTTCATTAGTTTGTTATTTAAGATTCTGCTATATATTTTGTAACATGAATTTAGTATACTGATACCTCTATAGTTTTTAGGGTCATCTCTATTACCTTTCTTAACGATAGGAATCACAGTTGCTTTTTTCCATTCTATTGGGGGGATACCAGTTGAGTAAATTTTATTTAAAAATAATAGGAGTCTTCCTTTGAAATCTTGTTCCTGCGTATTTATATAGTTCTGAACCTAGCTTATCTTCTCCAGGTGATTTTCCGTTTCTTGTTTCTTTCAGGCTGATTTCTAATTCTTCTTCAGTTATTTCCTTTTCATTTTTGTTAATTGTTTGCCAGTTGTCTTTTTTAAAATATTTGTCTGTTCACAGTTCTGTGTAGTAATTTAGAAATTCTTCTAATTTCAATTCAGTGTTTAATTTTATGTTTTCTTTGGTATCTGCATTTAGGTATTTCAAAATCTTATATACATAGAATCTTATTTTATATAAATCATGTTCTAAATTAGAAACAAATTTATTCCATGATTCTCTATGTCTTTTTCTGACTTCTCTTTTAGCTATGGCTCTTATTCTTTTATATTCTATTTCATCTTCTAATCTTTTACTGCTTAACCATTTGTGGTAGGCTTCTTTTTTCTTTTTGATTATTTCTTTGATTGTATCATCCCAGATCTTCAGTTTTTTTCTTTTATTGAATTTTTTGGTCTTTCCTAAGCTTTCATTTGCTGCTGCATTTAGTATCGTTTTTATATTAAGCCATTCTATTTCTATTTCTTCATTTTGTTTTATTTTATCTAGATACTGGTTAATTCTTTGTTCATATAGCCATTGTACATTTGTGTCATTCAATAGTCTAGTTTTATAAACAAATGTTTCAATTTTTCTTTCTGTTCTTGTTACTTGTAGCCATTTAGGCGGTAATCTTAATTTTATTTTAACAAGGAAGTGGTCACTGCTTATTTCATATCCTCTGTGAACTCTAACATCTAGTGAAAATTTTGATGTCTTTTCATTTAATATGAAGTAATTTAATATCGATTTCATCCCAAGCCCAAGTACATTTATGTATGTCTTTATGTTTATAGAAGGAATTCATTATTTTTAGGTTATTATAAACTACAAAGTCAATCAATTTTTTACCATTTCTGTTTAGAGTGTGTTCTCCATGTATTCCTATATTATTATTAATTTTCGTGTTTCCAATTCTTGCATTCAAGTCTCCTGCTAAAATTATGTAATCATTTTTATTTATTTTATTATATATGTTTTGTAGCTGATTATAAAAATCAATATTATCCTGTTCTCTTCCTTCTTCTGGGGCATATAAACCAATTATTGTTAAATAGCCTCTATCTATTTTTATTCTAGCTTTCATTCCATAATTTATAATGTTTTAACTGTTTTGAAAGGGAGTTATGAATCCAAATAATGAGTCCTGCTCGTGCTCTTTGGTCTCTGTCGACGCCACTGTATATCACATTAAAATTTTCAGTTCTCATAGTTCCTTTTAATTTCTTTTTTGTTTCAGTGATTACTGCTATTTTAAAATTTCTTTCATTTAATAACTGGTCTAATTCTATTTCTTTATATGCTATTCCTCTTACATTCCAGTTTGCTATGTGTATTATATTTTGTCGTTTCCATTTTCGTTTTCCCTTTTCCATTCCAGGGTCGTTTCCCATAGATTCAATCCGATTATCTTTTTCTGTCAGCTTACAAGTATGGTTATGTTCTCCATGTCAGGGGACTAGCCTGACGATGGAATAGTTCAGTGGTAGGGCTGCTACCTTAAGGCTTCTGAACTCCCCTTCTTCCGAATTTAAACCCATAGGAGGATATAGTATATTGAAGGGAAAGGGTAGATTATAGAAGAAATATAGTAAGGTTTATAGAGAGGACATAGTTGTAAGGCCAGAAATGAAAAGACCCCATGGCCCTCGAGTACTCTAATAGCACAAGGGTCATAAAGTAAGAAGAGTTGGCTGATAAGGCCTTATAGGAAAGATTAAAGTAAGTGGGTTTTCCTCAAATCAACAGCTATAACAAATTAGAAATACCTTAGAAGATAGAGAAATATAAGATCTGACAGTAGTGGAGAGTTGACAAATATTACTGACAAGCAATTTTCCTCCATACTAATCTTCCATAATTTATACGAAGTCTAGGCATTTATAAATTTATAAAAAATTTATGAGAAGCCTAAATATACTGAATATACTAAACATTTAAACAAGCAATCACATCATCAGCCAGCCAGAAGTATGGTATCTATCCTAAAAACACTGACACAGAGAGCCAGTGGCATCTATTAGAATGATACTGCTCTTACCACTAAACTCACCCACCTTCAGCCCTTTTTTCAGACAACAGCTATAATCCCTGAAAAATAGAGAAAATAAATGCCCCCCCCCTCTCTCAATCAGCTGTTACTATTCCATATATTGAGGGCACATCTGAAAAGATATCCAGAGTGCTTAATAAATATCAGTTCCACACCCATTTAAACCATGGATCAAATTGTCAACCCTCATTCATTCACCTAAAGGAAAAACTCCTTCCTTTATCACATCCAGGAGTATATATGTGCTCTGTATTTGTGATGTAGCATACCATGAAAGACAGGAAGGCTGTTTGTTTTTGGAATTGGCAACACCTTGATAATATTCTCCAAACTGCAACAAGTCTAGCTGTGTCAATTTACCAAACATCTGAGAGTCATTTTAAAATCAAATATGTATAAACCTCTCTTTATCCTATAAACAGATGGCACCAATTAATTTTCATTCTGTGTTATCTGTTACAATTTTAAACTGTTCCCACTATTAATTAATTGTAGCTGCTTATGTTCGAAAGATGCTAGGACATAGGTATAAAAGCAGCAAAATATCAAAAGTAAGGAAATAAATATATTTATTTTCTTATTTTTTGTCTTGTGAATTCAAGCTAATAAAAACTTAATGTAAATGAGTTACTTCAAAAATATGACAAAAACTAGAAATTATTCAGAGATCTTTTATAAATTCATATTATTATGATACATTTACATGCCATAACAGTCTACTGATCTGTATAAAACTATGAAGTATTTATAACGAATGTCTAATCTCCATGGAGATGGATGCATTTTAGCTACCCATCTATATCTCAGTGGTTTACAATTTCATGTGGCAGTATTTACAGGAACGGCATCTTTTTTTTCAACAATACTTAGACACTTGTCTGCAAATTCAACAAAAATTGGTTCCAACATAGCAAGAGCAATAACTTTTCCAGGATCTTCAGATGAATCCAACTCTGTTATCATTTGTCTAAGATGTGGATTTCTCAATAATTCCAGAATACCAGAATTTGAACCTAAAGAATAATAAAACAAAGAAAATTAGTCATATATCAAACATAACAAGTTATTTAAAATTAATTATTACAGATTAAGGTGATAGGATAGACAGAAAATTAAAACACAAGTAAAGATGCTCAGTGTAATGAAAGAAATATATTACTCAAGGATGATATGTTTGGGAAAAATTTATAAAAATAACTTTTTAGTAATTTCTTTTACTTCTTTCTAGCAAGGATTTTAGACCGAGTGGCCTGTTCCTGTCTCATGCCATCATTTTGTTTGTCTTCCAATTCTTCTTTTTCCATTTATTTTATATCTGTATAGTAATAATTTTAGCAGACTACTATTGTCCATTCAAATTTAGATGTTCTAAACATTTTTGTTTATGTTAACTTATATAGCAGTTAACTGGTTTTATATTCAGAGATTTAAAATTTCTTCATTTGTTTTATGGTCCCACTTGGTATATTCAGGTGTTTTTCTGAGAAATTTCATCTTTGCTGTTTGAATCCATTTTTCATTCTCTCTCTCTCTTTTAGGGTCTATGTTTCACTTCCATATGATTAAGCTGGTTTAGACAGGACATTATATAGTCTGATTCTGGTGTGTGTGTGTGTGTGTGTGTTAACTAAGAATAACTTAAACACATTATTATTATGTCATTTACTTGAATAAAATTGGATATTTTAATGTCTATATCTCTTTCATTTTCCCATGATAAGTCACATCTTAGGTATTTGAAAATATTTACTTGTTCTAATTTTTATTAACTATCACTATTTTACTTCTTATTGGGTTTATGCCTTTGAAAGCCATTAATTTTGTCTTTACTTTTGATATTTTCATATTGTTGTTCTGAGGACTCGAACAATTGTCAAAGTAATTCTCTTCTAAGTAGGGCATGGAGGATGCTTGCCAATTTACTGTGTGATGTTCTTTGAGAATGTATGCTTTTTAGTCTGCTTTTTCCCCTTCCCCTTTTGTTTTCAACATTGCGTACATGTTCTTTATCGTAGATTTCAAAACTTCTCCCAGCCTGACCTATGTATATCTTTCCATGAGAACACAGAATCTTGTATACACCCAGATGTTTATAAAATGAAACGTTGTTAGGGGAGCATAGAAAGCTTTGTAAGGTGTTGATTGGTTTCAAGGCTGTTCTGATGTTGACTACTTTTAATTTTTTAGTTATTTTTCTTGATGCATTGCTAATGTATGGCATAGATGCAGTGTCTTTGTAATTAATTTCTGGGTTACCACAGGATAGTTCATCAGAAAATAAAAGTTTCTTTAGTACTTTTTTTGAGTATTCATTTTGGAGGAACTGATTAAATAGGATTTGAAGTTCTCATTTTTGTTTTATTTCGTCATTTTTTAGTATATTTAAAGCTCTACTTTTCAAGATTTTGATTACACCCAATTTTTACTGAGAGTCATGGAACGAGTCTTGTAAGTACCTGCCTATGTGGATTTCTTTCCTATATAGACTTCTAATGATAATCCTCCAGTTATGTTTTTGTTGACAGGGATGTCTAGCAATGTTAATTTCACATTATTTTCTACTTCTCATGTGAATTTTATTTTTGGATGTTGATTATTTGGAAAAAAATATAAAATCTTCTAGGTCTTTGTGGGGGTGTTTCCAGGTGATAAAGATGTCAGCCACATAACTCAACCATACATATAGTATTAAGGCTGCCTGAGTCATAGCTGATTCTACAAAAAGGTGCTAAAGACTAGAGAGAAAAGATATGAGAGTTATGAAAAAAATAGAGAAAGTGAACATGTGGCATCAATGGTAGAATCATATTAAAAATGAAGATATGAAGGAACTTGATGTTGTTAGCATTCAGATATGTATGATCAGAGAATCAAAAGCAGATATTTAAACCAAATGGCAGAGGAAAGATTAGCAAAGCAGGTGTTCAATGCCAGGATGGTAAGAAAAAGACCTAGAACACCAAGATAAAGGTTAGACTGACGTAACAAAAAAAATTGGCTTCTAAGGTATTTTCTTACTGCATCTTATATTTTGGTCTGAGAAGAC
Organism: Typopeltis vanoorti; assembly: GCF_054136105.1. NCBI lineage: Eukaryota > Metazoa > Arthropoda > Arachnida > Uropygi > Thelyphonidae > Typopeltis > Typopeltis vanoorti. The sequence goes on along the minus strand of NC_143568.1, from coordinate 98,842,696 downwards.
CAAACATAGATCTTATTTTTTTTAATGGAACCTAGGATCTAGTAATCACCAGAGCAAAACATGTTAGGCACAGCAAACAACATTAATACCACTTTCTTTCATAATGCGATCCATGATGAATAACAGTGGAGATAATGTGCACCCTTGTCTCACACTTGATTTAACGTCAAACAATCTTTTTGTATTTCCTTCAATTCAAACGGCTGACTTACAACTTGGATATTTGAAGCTATCTCATGTGAGGTGGAGTAAAACAAGATTAAAATAAATATCCTTATGGCTTACCTAATAATTTCAATTTTTCAACAGGCACTGTATCTTCTGTTTCAAATTCATATTCCACTTCAACTTCTGAACCTATAAATAAATAAATTTAGAGTATGTTGTGTTAGTTCCATCATGGGTACAACAATATGTAAAATATGTTGTGTAATTCTTAGTAATGTTTCAAGCTTTAAAATAAACATTTGTTTGGCAATGATAATATTTATTCTCTGAACAGTCAGATTTATAGTGACAAAGATATTTTGTGAAGAGAACTATTTAGAATGGATTTGAAATTTACATTCAGAGTAATACTTCTTTCTTAAATACTTGTATGTTATAAACATTGTGATTTTGTAAAGCAGTAAGAGTGGTATTTATGTCTGTGAATAATTAAAGATTTTTATTCTTTTTTTAAATTGAATTCTGTTAGAGTCTGGTGACAAAAACAATCATATCAAATGGAATCAGAAACTTAAATTTTATCTGCAATTCCAAGATGGATTCTCTGTTGTAAGAGGTGATTAATCAACAAGAAATAATGTTATAAGTGATCAGTATTGTACTTTAGTAGGTCAAAATTGGGAGGACTTTTGTGGAGATACACAACAGAGAGAGAGAGAGAGAGAAATAAACTCAGAAATGGCTGAACAGACTATCATCAAGTTTTGTTTGCTAGCCACGAAGCCATGGAAAAATTTTAATCTGAATATCCCTCCCCCATCAGGACTACAAAAACCAGTTTTCATTAAAAAAAAAAAAAAAATCCAGACAATATAGAAAGTAAAAAAAGAGATTCGTGTTATTGGGTTTTCAAGTTTCTTTTATTAACAACAGAATAAAACCAAAGTAAAGGTAGTGCTCTTCTATGATATCTCTTCCATCATATCTTATCCCCACACACACACATTCGTCTCTAGAGTCATAACACAGTCATCTCTCATCACTGGAGTGTTTACTATAGCAGATGAAAATACTTTATTTCACATAGATCATTATATTATTATTATTAGACACCTCCAGGGAGTCCAAAGACTCATCGAGGGAGGGCACCTGCTCTACAACTCAATCCACCAACTGACCACAACTACACCAACACCATCTACCGCTGACCACCACCAGTAGTATTTCCAAAGACAATCACAAACATCCATGCCCACAGTAGGATTCGAACCCTCAGCTTTTTGGCTGGAGAGCAGATACGCTAACCACTCAGATAGCCAGGCTGGCAATTTTAATATTTGCTAATTTTAGTATGAAAGATATGATTTTAATGAATACAAAGAATTCAAGATGTTCAAAGCATTTTTTAATTAATAGTCCACAGAATGCATCTGAATGGATAATATTTTCAAGATATTTGAACATGTCAAAAAGTAGCTTAATAAGTTGACTTGAAAAAAAATCCCTTATACTTATTTTTATTACTAAGTTGTAAATAAACAAAATGAAGCTATTGCAATCTACTATTTTTTTTAATCCACTTCTGATTTTGACCAATATCACCCACTACTGAACATGCACGATGGAAAAGTTTGGAGAAACCTGTGATGTATCTCCTCTGATCAATGTCTGGTTTAACAAAATTAAGCTATTGCAATCTACAACCAATGCCATAAATACTGATTGCCTCTAACATTCTTCAAATGGGGTGAGACTTACCTTCAAAACTACCAAAATGCAATCCTACTTTTTTTTTCTCACAAAAAAGGATCACGATTCACCTTCTCTTATTTTCAGTAATCAAAAGATATGATCAGATATCACTTCTTGGACTGATATTTCTCAACTTTTCCTGGCAATAAATGCATCACATCAGTCTCCAAAAAAAATTATGCATCCTTTCCTACTCAAAAGGTTCCTTTTTCACCATCCAGCTATTACCTCTCTACACATCTGAAATCTGCCCAACCTTGGCACACTGTTCACATGATGGAGATGATATATATCAAAAATCTCCCCTAAAATTCATGATACTGTTCAGAGGAGGGTGATCTGGATGACAGATAACACTGGACAACACACAATTTGCCTCTGAAATGAAAATAGTGATTCTTTACTAATTTTGATGTTTTGAACCTGAAAATAATAAAATCTGTAGATTGGCTCTTGTTTAGGAGAATCCACATTGCATACATAGGTATTATTTCACAAAGATGTATTTCATTCTGATTGCAACATATTGTGTCATATTGCATCAGACAATTATACACAACATTGCCAAGAGCTATTGCATCATTGGCTGATGCAATGCAGTCATGACATAAGATGATGCAATCATTAGTATAAACTGAAGTCTCGTAGGATGAACAAGTGTTTGTATGACTTCCTGGGCTACACTCCCATTTACTCCTATGGCATAAGTACTACACAAGTGATCCCTGCAGTGTAAATCCAGCAGTAGCGATGCCTCGTACTAGTGTTAATAGTGCAAATAACTTTTGTTACAATTACGGGGAAGTGACATTTACAAGCCAGAAAAAGACAATCAATCCGTTAGATAACAGCTTTATTTCTGATGTAAGATCAGGGACCAGGTCAAGACCTGGGCTTCACACATATGCTGCAGTACATATACTAGAAATCTTCTGAAGTGACCGAAAGGCAGTAAATTGTAGATGCCATTTGCTGTTCCTCTGGTTTGGAGGGAGCCAAGCAATCATGCAAATGACTGCTACTTCTGCATGGTACCACCTGTTTCAGGAGGCATCATGAGGAAAAAGAAGTGGACAATAGCATATCTGAATATACCATCTGCTCTCAGACCAGTTCCACACGGCAAAGGATTTCCTGTTCCTGAATCTCACCATCATCAGCTCATCATTAACTAATGCCTTTTTATTCCTGCATGGAAGTAAGCGAGGCTGTTTTAACTCCATCTAACTTTTGGAGACTGAGTGGGCAGTTCAATTTCCACTGGCAGCTAATCAGAGATAGCTGGCCCAAGGCTATCGCTAATTAATCGGTACACAGTGAACAAGACAGCTAACAAGTGCCACCATCTCGTGGTCCTTAACCCTAGCACAATATTTTAATGTCTGAAATGTGTGGGTTCGACAGCCGATTTTCTTGAGTTTATAGGACGAAAAACCCGAGTTTCCAGAAGAAAAACCTGCTTGCCTATGCCAGAGATCGATTAATCTGGAACCGATTGAGAAAAGGCTTAGAATATGTTCCTCTAGTTGGCGACTAGATTCGAACCCAAGTCTTTCATCTTGCGGTCAAGTGCCTTAGAGTGCAAGCACCACTTCTACCGAGCTACACAGGTTCCTTGTTCCCAAACCTCTGAAAGAATTTTCCATCATTTCAGAGGATGATGATGACAGAGACAAACCAATTCACCTGAGCCTTCGGCATCTGATGATTCATATGCTGGCCATAGTAAAATCTTGTATAGAAGGATTTTTGCATAAATAATCCTTATACATAACGATTTTACTGGAAAACGAAAATCCATACCAAACACTTGTGATTAATCAGCAATCTTTTTATGTTTATATAATATAGAAATATTTTAAAGAGAATTGTTAAACAATGTAACTGCCAAATTACTGTAAAGAACAAAGAAAGTTAAGTGTAAATTAAATTGTAACAAAGAAAAGTTCCAGACAGATTATCTTATGACCCAAGGCAATCACTATTGCAAAGGTCAAGTATGCATGGGGTTTCCCACCTTGATGTAGTGACATCAAGGTGGCTGGGAAAGCCCTTCTAAGAAAAATCCAGGGGAATGAATCTGTGGCAGTTCCAAGGTCAAAGGAAGAGAATAAAAAGGGGAAGGATCAATAGATCAAGGTCCTTTTTCCTGCAGGTAGTTGAGAAGGCTCTTTCTCGTTGGTGGCTTGTGGCGCTTAGGTGTGCACTTTTTGGTATTTGTCATCGCCTCTACCTAGACGCTGTTCTGGCTCTCGGTTCCAGTCCTTGATGCAAGGAATTCCAGTGTGTCTTGCTGATTCAAGGTCGCAGATTCACGTCCTGCCAACAGATGTCCAGAAGTAATAGAAGGCTCAATTATGTAGAACGAAGGTCAGTTCTGAAATTCCAGCTGCCAAGTTTTCTAGAGGTCTCCGTTGATGAAATGTCTTTGATATCGTAAAAGGTGCCCGGTAGTAAGCTATATCGGAAGTAAAAGATGAAGATAAAGATCTAAAGGATCTACTATTGCAGACTAGATGACCTAAAAAGTAAGGCCTTGTATAGGAATTTTCTAGAGGTGAAATTTGTGACAGAAATTACTATTGTATTGAAATTTTGTTAGAGTTAAGAACAGTAATAAGGACTCTATATTGTGAGTAAAATTTTTGTGAAATATACTGCAGAGTTGTGTGTTAAGATAGATTTGATATATGTGACGGTTTAGAGTGCATGATATAATTTAATGTCTGAGTTAAAATGTGATATAGTATGCACGAGTCTGTTTTAGTGTATGAATAATTTGTAGGAATAATTAGTGCATTAGACAAATTGTTTAAAGGAGAATTGTAAAGCTAGGTTGATTAATTTGAATCCAAGCTAATATTGCTGAAAAGTATAGAGCCTGAGAGGTTTTGAATGGTTAGTGTTAGCTTTTAATGTACATTCAATTAGCATGAATAAATTGTTTTGTTTGTCAAATAATTTGCCTGATTACTGCATACCAATGCACTGCTCATAAAAATCGAATCTTTGTGACCTAGAGAGTTAAGTAGCCATGACTGAAAATTAGTAATTTTGCATTGCTAGATTTAGTAATAAGTAAGAGAGGAAAATTCTGTGTTTTGCGGAGTGTTTTTCTTTGGAAGGATATTCAACTCCTATGAATTTTGATGGCACAGTCAAAAAAGAAATAAATTTTCAGAATTCAATTTAGAAAAACACCAGTAGTTCAGACAAAGAGATTGGCTCCAACCACAGGCAATTTCTTAGTTCGGAAAATTTTGTGCACATGAAGAAGCATAATTGCGGCCTTGAGATAAGGGAGGGGGGGGATTAAAGTTGAATGCGAGGATTAAAAATAAGAGACTAAATCAGGCAATGTATTAAGAGCTTGGAGTTATGACTGTTAAGGTTAAAGTAAAATTAAATTAAAGTTAAGGTAAGTGAAATAAAAATTAAGAATGAAACAATTGTAATAAAATTTTACAATGGTGCAGACAACAAAGATTTAATATAATCATGTAAAATTAACTCCATGGAAAAACAAGTGACTTTGCTTCACACTCATCATGAGCAGTTTGTGCCTTACTTCTGAAAGGACGATGACTGCGTTCTGCTACGATGTAGATGACCTGATGAATGTCCTTGGAATTAGACTCAATTTCAGCCTCTAGGTGGTGTGTTACTGCGTAATGGAAACCAGTCTCCATCCGTTCCAGTCAGACATGCTGTATGAAAGAAACCTACAACAACCTAAAACAGCTGTTGGACTGTCTTCAATACAGTATGTACACTGGCATCTCTGTGATGACTTGAAGGTAGTCTGTGTTGATGGGTCTACACTTGGATATATGAAGTGTTTTTTTTTTTTTTTTTTTTTTTTTTTTTTTTTTTTTTTTTTTTTTTTTTTATGAATGGGACAACTGAGCAAGGACTTTGGACTATGTGAAGGGAGACTGGCCTGCAAGGAAATCTCTGCAGGTCAGAGAGGAATGTGCAAACCCAGCACTGGCATAAATGCACAAAAATCTGTTAGCATCCCTACACATCAAACTTGGTCTGGTAACAAACTTCATCAAAGTCATGGACCAGACTGGATCAGCTTTCAAGCACCTGGCTGACAAATTTCCTCGACTCAGCAAAAAATTACGAGGGAGTTTTTGTGGGTCCTCAGATCCAAGAGCTCTTCATTGACGAGATGTTTGACAACCTGATACAGGGTGATGATAAAAAAAAAAGCTTGTGATACGTTTCATCTGGTGTCAACTAACTTCCTCGGAAATGTCAGGACAAAACTATAGGCAACGATTTGAGGACTTGTGGTCTCTGTATCAGAAACTTGGCTGCAATGTGTGCTTAAAAATACACTTGCTCCATTCCCACTTGGCATTTTTCCCTGACAACTACAGCATGGTTAGTGATGAGCATGGTAAACGTTTCCATCAGGAAATTGCAATAATGGAGAAATGATACCAGGAAAAGTGGTCCACTTTCCATGTTGGTTGACTACTGTTGGATGCTCACTAGAGATGATCCTGAGCAGCTATACAAGAGACAGGCAAAGTGACATCAGACATTTACCAGTATATGTGGTATGTATGTATTGCCCTATTATATAAGAAACTATTACAGATCTCTCACAAACCATAGACAATTGTGCATTTTCATATTTGTGTTCAGCACCTTGAAATCTATAAGAAATGACTAAATTAATCCAGGAGCATGACTTTTGTAAAATTTTGTTGTGCAGTGTAATAACTGTCTCACCAAATGACTTCAATAACCATTATCTCACAGGCTGTTTCGGATCTACTTTTTTCTACAGGTATCAACACAAACACTACTTCAAACTGACATCACACTGTGAGCAGCAGCTATTCAACATCCTGTAACGGGATGCATTACATATGCATATGCTAATAATTAACAGCAACATATATCACTGTAATGTTTTGTATAATTTGTAATTTATAGCTTTTTATATTGTTTATGATGTTACTTCTTCACTTTATGTATTTCCACTCTTAATTCAATATTTTCGTGATGCTTGAGGTTACAAAATGCTTATATGCTTTGATTTCGAACTCGCGTATAATACTATTATTTAACTTTAATCCTTTAGTAATCTACTTAGCTTTACTTCCCCCCCTTCAATGCTGTTAAGTATACTCTTACTCGTGCTAGTACCATAGAGTTAGGAAAAGCCTCAGGCTGGGACCAATTCCTTAATCTATGTTGCTATAATTCAAATGTATTAATCCTTAAAAATTTATTTTTGTTAACGATTGCACCATTAAGGATTGTGTAAAAGAATTTTCTGTCTTTCCTTTATATACAAGAGAATAATTTAGCTAAGCACGTATAATAATCCTTAAATCAATTTTATCTCGAGCAACTCTGAATTACTCAGTCGTGGCTGTTACTTTACTTAGGTCACACAGGTTCGATTTGTTTTTATGAGACAGTGCATTGGCCAACAAAGATGGTAAGCTATTAACAAAACCAAACATGTTTATTTTAACTTAGACAATTTATATACCAAAGTCATAAGACATTATCACGTGACTCCACACATTCATTAAAAACAACTGACTTAAAGCATTAGACAAAGATTTTATTTACACTCAACTTATTAGACACATGGATGGATTTTAGCACACATAACCTTACTCTCATTATAAACAATAAAAGGTAAAATTATACTATACATGTTCTAAACATTATATAACACAAGCACTATTTAAGATTATAATATTCTATTATACACATTCAAACTGACTTTTGGCTTTCTGACCATTTCAACATATTATGCCATTAGTTAAACAGAATCGAAATCTATACATATAATCTAAGTTAGTAACATAAAGTGATCTACTTACAAGCTCACTATTTCATTGTACAGCAATGAATCCAAAAAGATTAAGGGTGAACTCCGCTGGTTCCTCTCTTAAACTTGCGATCGGGCACTATCCGACAGAGCCGTCTGGCGATTTCCTCCCTTGTAACAGTACTGCATTTCTTTGTGCTTGTGTTATATAATGCTTAGAATGTGTATAGTATAATTTTGCCTTGCATTATTTATAATGAGAGTAAGGTTTTGTGTGCTAAAATCCATCCACATGTCTAATAAGTTGAGTGTAAATAATCTCTTTGTCTAATGCTTTTAAGTGAGTTGTTTTTAATGAATGTGTGGAGAATCAGGCACGTGATATGTCTTATAACTATTTTTTTTAAAAAACTGTCTAAGTTAAAATAAGCATGTTTGGAACCTGGATTTACTGGAAGCGCCCTTATTACCCACACTTACGTTAGGTTTTGGCAGCAAAACTCATATAATTCGGTGACCTTTGAGATTGTTGTTGACCTTCATTTTACTAGCTTAATCCTGTCTGATATCTTTTTTAGTTATAATTGCTTGTGGTTCTTCTACATTCAGTTATTCTAACATTATATTACAAAATTTATTACATTACAGTAGATTATATACACTTTTCAATTATAAGTATTTTATGGTAAAAAAAAAAAATATTATACAGATACAAAATAAGTGGAAAAAGAAGAATCGGAAGATCAAGAAAGAGATGGCATGTGATATGTTTTTCAGGCCACTTTTGCCTAAATTCATGCCACTTTGCCTAAATTCCATGTTAGGAAGAAGAAGAAGTATTTTATGACCCATGTAAAATCGATAAAGGTGAAAAATATTTCTATATTTTACACAAGAGATTTTACATCACATTTCAGTACCACAGGCAGGATAAAAGATTATATGCAAAGAATGTTCTACTTCTGGGGAACAAACATGAAACTTTATGAAGCCATTTCAGGACCAGAAAGCAAAATAGTGATCTCACACCAAGCAATATGTCACCTACTCATTACAAATATTCACAAAAAAATTCACCCTACAACAGAATTGATATACATATACTTAAGTAGAAAAAGAGGAGGGAGGGAAGGAGAGACTATCTGCTCAATCATCTAGGATAGTTAATGTTTGATTTAACTACAGTTACACACCGAGTTACGTAACACATGACTTACATAATAAATCTACTAGCGAGTATGAACGCATTTGCAGTTTTGCATAGGTGCATCTTTGACAGCCTTACTGCAGTACACCAGTAGATGCCTCACGCAATTAGCTCAATCACTTGTTATCACTGCAAGTTTCGCTGTTTTTTTACCGTTAAAATAGAATGCAAATGCAAAGCTGAATGCACTGGTAATAAATCTAAAAAAACAAAGGTCTGCAATTATTTTGGAAGAAAAGTTGAAAATAATTCTTATGTATGAAGGCAGGAAAATTCTATCAACAATAGCTCAAAAAATAAATCAACCTATTTCGACAATGAATACAATAGTGAAGGATAAAGTTTGCATTGTTGAAAGCACGAAAGGTGCAGTAGCATTGAAGGGCACAATTATTACCAAGAAAAGGCTGGGCCTGATATCAGAGATGGAGAAATTGTCTCAGAAGAAGGCTATGTCCTTATATAAGGATTTAAAAGAGCAGGCCGGCATCGCAGATGTGGAAAGTACATTTAAAGCTAGTGCTGGATGGTTCTAACGATTCAAGAAATGTACAAATCTTCACAGCATCAAAATCACGGGTGAGGCAGCAAGTGCAGATACAGATATGGCAAGTCGATTTCTCGAACTTTTGGCAGAAATAATTGAGGGGAATATTTGCCTGAGAAAATATTTAATGTCGATGAAATGGCTCTATTTTGGAAGAAGATGCTAACACGGACATTTATTGCATAAGAGGAAAAATCTATGCTTGGATTCAAGGTCACAAAAGATCGGATCACTGTTATGATTGGCAGCAACATTTCAGGGAGCTTAAAACTTAAACTGCTTACAGTGTACCATTCCCAGAGACCCTGTGCCTTTAAGAACACTAATGTGAGTATGCTGCCTGTAATCTGGAAATCCAATACCAAGGCTTGGGTTACACGTGCATTGTTCGCCACTTCGTTCACCAGGTGAAGGAATATTGTGCCTAGAAAGGAATCCAGTTTAAAGTGCTTCTCTTCCTGCACAATGTCTCCGGTCACCCAGAAGAGGTGGATGACTTTCATCCTGATGTAAAAGTTGTTTACCTTCCTCCTAGAACTACCTCACTATTGCAACCTATGGATCAAGGCATTATTGCAACCTTTAAGTAAGGGCATTACTCTACGTGATTTCTGGAAGAACTATAATATCCTTAACGCTATCAAAAACATTGGGGTAGCTTGGGATGAAATCAAGAAGACAACAATGAACGGTGTGTAGAAGAAACTGTGCCCAGAAATGGTCCATAATTTTAAGCATTTCAGAAGGAGAGCAAACAATGACTGATACAGGTGCTGAGTTGACACAAGAATTACAGCAGGCGACAGAGCATGTGTGCAACTGGCACAGCAATTAGAGCTGGAAGTGGATAACAATGCCATTAACGAGCTTCTTTTGAGTCATGATGAAGAGCTAACTAATGATGACCTTATTCAGTTGGAGGCATTCTGAAATTCCGAAGAAAATACTAAGCCGAATGAACCGCCAGACAAAGAAATTTACAACGAAGGGACTAGCCGAGGTTTTTAACTTGATAGACATGGCATTAGCAAAATTAGAATCAATGGATCCGAACACTGAGCAGTTTGAAAATGTTAGCCGCCATATCTATTCCGATATGTCTAGCTACAAGGCCATCTATGAGGACATGTGACCACACAATCTACATTAGACATGTTTGTGAGATGCTGTTCACAACAAAGTCAAGATGACAACTCAGACGACACCGACTATCATCAGCATTCAACATCGAAAGGGATAAAACTTTCTGCAGAACAGCATTCCTTAGAGCAGCCAACTTAGCCATCACAAGACATTTTTTAATTTTAATATTTCAGTTTGTTTTTATATTCTTTTATATTATGTATTTTTCATACTTTCATATTTACAGTATGTATATTATTCAAATACAACTGATACATTTTTTTAATCACCCCCAAAAATGAAAAATAATAAAAATGGAAAATATCTGATTAATGGCAAAAAAATTAATGTAAGACAGCAGTATGAGTAGCCACTGAACATTTTATTGTATGTAATTTACAAATTCAACTTACGTAAAATTTGAGTTACGGAATGCATTACTTACGTAACTCGAGGTGTAACTGTATTCTGATACTCTAATAATTATTAATAATTCCGATTATCCAATCAGTATGCTCATATACACTTAGTAAATGTACAATGCATATTTTGGTATTTGTATGGAAAGGGGGCAAATGACAGTAAAATATAGTCCTCCCTCAACATACGTCCGGGTTCCGTTCCATCCAGCAGGATGTAAGTTTAATCAACAGAGTTACAGGGGTTACGGACTTAACCGTAATAAGTATACTGTCATTTTAATTTTTAAACCTTATTATAAGACTGGACTGTGTGTTACTGGCACTATTCCAATGTGCTTTGCTTATTCTTCTTCTTCTTTTCATTATAAATTTGTTCATAGCAAGCAAACGTGTCATGTACTTTCGTTTCTACTAATAAGTAGCATTCAACATCGGGATCCATGTCTTCACAAATGTTGAGAACATCGCTAATTGCAGAGAACATTTCTGCAAGACCCTTTACTGTGAACTGTTTAATTACCTCTCCTTGTTTCTCTTTTCCCTCTTCCTTTTCTCGTTTTTCCTCTTCTGCAACAGTTGTTCCTCCAGTTCGACCAATTCTTCTTTGATCAACTCTTCAGGGGAACTTTCTATGAGTTGAATTATGTCATCATCATCATTCACTTTGAGATTCAGATTGTTTGCTAGGCCCACTATTACAAACTTCCAAAATCATGCACCAACCTTTTAATGTCTTTTTCCATATGCCACTCATACATTGAGAGGTCACTTCGTCCCAAGCCACAGCAATATTTTTAATAGCATGATAAATATTGAATGTTTTCCAGAATCGCATGAGAGTCTGGTCATTTCCATCAGTGGCAGAAATGGCCTGTGAAAAAGTTGTCCGTAGATAATAAGCCTTAAATACTGCAAGAACTCCCTGATCCATCGGTTTGTTCAATGAAGTAGTGTTTGGAGGGTGAAACATGACCTTGAACTTGGTGAAGATCACTGCTTTAAGACTTACAAGATGGATGACCTGGAGCGTTATCTAGAATTAATAAAATTTTAAATTCTACATTTTCTTTCACACAATAGCTTTTTATTTCACTCGCATAACAGTCGATTAAGGCATCCTCAAACAATTTTTGAGTCACCCATGATTTCTTATTGCTTCGATAATGAACTGGGAGTATGTATCATAATGTTTTTGAAGATACGTGGATTCTCACTGTGCATTTTATCACAAATGATTTCAGTTTATATCCAGCCACATTACCCGTAACAGAATCTGTAATATGGGCATTGAAAGCTTTGAAACTAGGTATAGATTTCAGCTTTTTTGTGAATTTTCACTCGTGCATTTTTTCTGAAACAAGGATGTCTTATCCATATATTATAATTGGTGTGGCAAATAATTTTCCTCTGTAATAATTTTATCCAATTTTTCCCACAAACTCCTTGGCAGCCTTCTCAGCACTTACAGATTCCCATACATTTTCACACTATGCAGCGCAAAATGCTGCTTGAATCAAATGAACCAACCGGAAGAAGCACTGAATTCGTAGTCATAATTGGGTTCTGCTTTCTCCTTCAACATGTTGAAGAGACTTAGTGCCTTAGTGGTTAGTCACATTGCTAAGGGGTATGCACTTCTGGTTCAGGTGCTGTATATATATACGAAAATTGTTATTTATTCCCTTATGGGAATAAATAACAATTTATTCTTTTCACACTTTGATGAGAAACAGTGGTATGCAAAAGGTCATTAGGGGGTACGTGGCAATTTTCAGCTATGCATAATTAAAGGAGTCATTATATTTTTCAACAAACAGTGCAATTAGAGACAACTGGGATAAAATGAACTAATGAATCACATCCCCTCTCTAACAGAAACTGCTGTATAGACCAAGCAAAACCATATGTTGCTGGTGGAACATATGGTTTCGCATGACACCACCGCCGTCTTTAATGTGTTAAAACTAAGAAATATATAGTGAATGTGTTTCAGATATTATGGAATTCGGTTGAATGGAATTAGCATTTCAACTCAACTGTTGAAATGCTAATTTGTCTTTGGTTTGCGCGATCTTTTGTTACTGCACCAATCACATGCAGTTCTTCGCTGCGCTACGTATATCTCAAGTCTTGTAAATTACTGTTAATTTTTGCTTGAAATAATGGGAAAGAAGATGATGACACTATTTGGGTAGATGACTTTGATGATGCACACAAAGAAATTGTTCTCGATGCCAAAAGTAGTGATAGCGAGTAGGAGCTTCTTGGTAAGTTGCACCATTTTCAGTTTTTTTTCTGAAAACTTTAGTTTCCAAAAATTCCTGCACGTATATCTCGCAACACGATTTTTTAGCTTTAATTTTGAGAAAAAAGTTAAGAGTTATATTCGAGTAAATACATGCAGTTTTTTTTTAGCTTTCAAATTCTTACGTATGGATCACTGGTTAAAGATTGGATTTATAAAACCCCCAAAAGAGAGCAATATAGCAAACGCAAGTAGCTGTAAGCAACAAGAAAATGTTGATACTGCATCTGGATCAAATGAAACTGATAAGAGTGTGCCTGACATCTTTAGAGAACCAAAATTTAAAAATAAATCATATTTTTAAATTAAAATTAATTAATTTTAAACAAATTAATGAATTTATTTTTTAATAAATTAATTAGAAGGTACTTGGTAATAATGGAAATTTAAGAAGGGGTACGCAATATCTGAAGTTTGAGAAACACTGCCTTATGGGATCATGGACGTAAGTCAAGGGATGACTGTATAACTGTTTTTGTTTTGTTTTTTTCGTTAAAATCTGATGCTATGTTAAAAATTATTAAAATATATATAACCAGTATTGACATTAATATTTTAATTTTCTATATACTTTTCTTTAACCATTATTATTTCTTTTTCTTATGAATGTTTGAGATAAGGATATGACATTGTGCTCATCAATTTACTTGGGAGGAAATAAATGATCTTAAAAAAAAAATAATAAATAAAAATCTTTTCAAAATGATACGAAGCTACGACTGGATGGAATATAAGAAATTTGATATTTAATATCTCTAATTTAATGCTCCTTGTGGAATTCAGAGTTAACTGCAATATTTAAACCAGAGCAATGGATTACAATAATAAGTTGAACAATTATAACTTCAATTATAATTTGAAGTTAATTAACCATTAACTATTTGTTAATGGTTAATTAATCCTTAACTATTTGTTGGCTGAATATTGAAGGTACTTCTAATTTTAGCATCTTGATTTATGTATTTTATTCTTCTGAAGAAGGATCCCACAAGAAACAAAACCGAATAGTTAAATATCAATTGTTGTTTTTTTTACTGTTCTCTTGTTGCTAATTGCTGCACACCTTTCACATGAATTCAAAAATCTACAAAGTATCTGGATACCTAAATTTTAGTTTCAATTGCATTTTTATTCACAAAAAAACAAATAAAATAAGCAAAATGATAGTAATAACTCTGTACTCTATGGATGGAATTTATTAAATAAGAATTTAATGTATAATTTAGTAACAGTGCAAATTATATGACAAATGGAATGAACAGGTGTCTACATCACATACTCCCAAAACAGCTGCATGCTGAACTGTTGTGATAATGAATGTCAAAACACAAGAACACTATTACAAAATGCATTTAAAATAAATTTTAAATAACTGTCTCAGATTATTTCCAGATGTGTTAATTTGTTATGCATATCAAACATTTCTCTTACCTTCCTTTAGATCTTTTAAGGTTTGGGAATCCTGATTTAATGGCACACATCCTATTTCACTGTGTCTTCTATAGCACATTACACTACAACTTAGGGAGAAAATAATTCATTTAAAGTTGCAAAATAATCTTAAAGGATTATTTTTCTTAATTTATCTAATTAAAAAATCAGTGACTGATGGATAAGTAAAACAGAATACTAGAAAGGTTATCTTACTGAAACTACATAAAACACTGTTACATTTTACTTTTATAGATAGTGGTGTAGTATGGTGATCTATACTAAAAAATCCATTTAGTAACACGTTTCTATAATATTCCCTCTTTCCTTCTGATCGGCCAAGCTCTGTAACCCGTAAACTTTCAGTCTATCTCCATAAAGAAGAAACCATAAACTAGTTATCTTTTTTCAGTTAACTATGAACTTGGGCTACTTTGTTTGGCAAGAAAAAATCTACAAACAAATTGAGGATACAGCCATGGGCTCCCCTCTTAGTCCCTTCCACCCATGGCTAAGTTTTTTGTGGAGACATCTGAAAAGAATGCCCTAAATTCCTTCCTCCCTTACACCCACTATCTGACTACACTATGCAGATGATGTTTTTACAATTTGGCCACATGGCTGGGACACCTTACACACCACTTTCCTTTCCCATTTGAACAGTTAACATTCAAGGATCCAATTCATGACAAAAATAGGAAGTATCAACAGTCTGCCCTTCCTAGCTACCCTAGTTACAAGACACCCAAATGGATCCCTGACATTCACAGTCTACAGAAAACCCACACATATAAAGGTAGATACATCCCATCCATCAACAGTCACCTCCCCCCCTCAACACTTTGGAACTATAAAATAATCTTAGTCCACCTGACAAAATTAATTTGCTCAGATAACAATGCACTCAACACAGAACTCATCCAAATCATCATCATCAAATTCCTGCCATGTACCCTCAAGGGGTGTACAGGATATGATAGTATTACATGAAAAATTTACATCATTACTAACTTCCTATCTAAAATTTTCCTCCAAATCAGTCTGTTATTTGTCAAGATTCCAACATTACCAGATCTTATATTTCTATCGTCTAAGGCACTTTGTACTGTATCAATCCACCTATATCTTGGTCTACCTCTGGGTCATTTTCCTGCCAACTTGGCAGAGAACACTTGTTTTGCTAATCTTTCCTTGCCCATTTTGTTTAAGTGACCATACCACCTGAGATTAGCTCTGCCAATGCATTCCTGGATGCTGACAACAAGTTCATTCCTAATATTCTCTTTTTTAATATGATATTGCCATTGATGCCATCTGTTCACGCCTCTAATCTTTTTCAGGACTCTCATATCTGTGGCCTCTAGTTGTTGGTCAAGTGTTTTACTTCTGACCCAGCTCTTAGATCCATAAGTTAAAACTGGTTTGAACACTGTCTTGTATACAGCTAATTTAGTGTTCCGACTAATTTCTCTCTTATTCCATATGAATTTATTCAATTGATTTCCTACTATACCACCATTCTTGATTCTGTGTCTATTTCCATATTTAATTTACCATCTTCAGTAAAAATCGTGCTTAAGTAGCTGAAATGTTTTACTTGTTCCACAGGTTCTTCATTCACAACACAGTTGACATTATCAATGATTCTGCTTATTTCATTGTCTTTGTCTTTTTATTGCTGACCTTCATACCATATCTATTACAACAGTTATTCAATTTAGTCAGAGAATCTTGCAGACTTGTAGCGGATTTATTTAGAAGTATAAATTATCCGCATAAAGCAAAGAGCTGACATTAACATCTCCAATTTTGATATCATGTTTAATACAACTATCCTTCATAATGTGATCCATATAGATAATGAATAACAGAGGGGATAATGTACACTCGTCTCACACCAGATTTAACATTAAACCATCTTCCTGCATTTCCTTCAATTCTAACTGCTGACTTACAACTCAAATAAAGACTAAGTATTGCTTGATATAATGCCCCATTCACACCACATAACTGTAGCATATTGATTAGCTTCTCTCTTGGCACCTCGTCATATGCCTTTTCCAAATCGACAAAACTTACATACAGATCTATGTTATATTTCCATGATTTCTCCACTATTTGTTGTAAAGTGAAGATCTGATTCTGACAGCCTCTATTTGATCTGAATCCAGCTTGTTCTTCACCAAGCTTTTTTTCCACAATTCTTCTCAATCATTTCTCAAGTATACTTGCATATATCTTACCAGGAACGCTCAGTAGGGATATACCTCTGTAATTCTTACATTCAGTTTTATTTCCCTTTTTATATATGGGTACTATGAGAGCTCTACCCCAATCGTCTGGAATTCGTCCTTCTGTCCAGGCATTCTGAACTATGCAGTGCAGCCACTGTAAGACTTTTATACCACCATACATCAGCATTTTCTGGTCGAATATCATCTACTCCTGCTGCCTCTCCACATTTCAAGCGTTTTTCTACTTCAAGTATGGATATGTATTCCTGACTGCATGCCTCGTCAGTGTTTTTTTATCACTGTGCTGTCATCACTGCTTGTTTCATTTAGCAAATTTTCAAAGTAATTACTCCATACTTTAAGGATATCTTTTTCTCCCGTTTTTATGTCACCTTTATCATCTCTAACTCCTTTTACAGCACTCTTTCCTCCATTCTTAAGTTTCTTCAACAACCTCCAGAATATTTTGCCACCTTCTTGATATTTATTTTCTATATTCTTGCCAAAGTCCTCCCAGTGTTTAGCTTTCCTACATTTGTCTCTGTATTCTCTAAGAGCACAAGCTGACTTATTTGCCAGGAACTTTTGATATGCTTTCTTCTTTTCCTTCAAAAGTTCCTGTAACTTCCTTTGTCCACCATGGAGTTCTAATTTTTCTATCCTTGCAGACAACTTCACCACATGCTTCTCTAGCTGAATCAATCAGGGCTTTTTTCAAGGCTTGCCACTGAATCTCCAAGGTTTGGTTCCTGTTCTCAAACTTTTTTTTCTTCAATAATCTTTGTGTATTTTAGTCTACAGTTCACATCTGAGAGCTGCTCAACTTTTATTTGCTTTAAAACTTTCTTACATATTATTCTTTTCAATATGAAATTCAATTTTATCCTGCTCAAGACTGAATAGTGATCACTTCCAGTTTCAAATCCTCTGTATACTCTGGTGTACTGAACCAAGGAGAAAACATCACTATCAACAATAACACAGTCAATGAGACTTTTCTTATTCCTTGCCTCTTCTCTCCATGTGAATTTGTGCACATTTTTATGTTGGAACATGGTGTTAGTAATAACCAGTCCATGTCCTGAGCAGAAATCCAACAGATATTTTCCATTATTATTAGCTTTGCTCTTTTCTCCAAATTTTCCCAAAATATTTTTGTATGTCTGACAATTACTTCCTATTCTGCTATTTAGATCCCCAACAAGGACCAACTTTTCCTTTTTCATTGTGTCAGTAGCTTTTTCTAGAGCCTCAAAAAATTCCTCCACTTCTACCTTAGTAGAACCTTCTGTGGGACCATAGGCACAAATAAGTCTCATTGTCCAGTTCCCCATTCTGATATTTGACCACATTACTGTACTTGAGACTGACTGCCATTCAAGAAGATTAGCCTCGTATTTTGTGTTGAATACTATGGCTACTCCTTCTTTTCCTTGATTGCCATTGCCTGAATATAACATTTTGTATTTATTGCTCAGAAAGATCTCACCAGTGTTTGTCTTTTTTGTTTCAGTCACCCCTATTATGTTGATCTGGTACTTATCTAATTCCTCAGCTAGCTCCATTTCTTTGCCATTCAGGCTTCTTATGTTGATACCGATCTTTAACTCTGGTGATGTTGAGTTGGGGTGTGTTTTCAGATTTGTTCCAGTAGCTGACTTTTCACTGTTCGCCCTGGTTCCCTGGCGAAAACAATGGGGAGCCTTGTTTAACCAGGCAATGCCCCAGCCGGCATGAAATTTCGTCATGTTTTACTATCATTTTGTATTTTGGTTTAACCAATAGGAATACAATTTGGTTGGCTAAATCCCAAATTGCCAGCCCATCCTCGTTCATTCAGTATCCAGGTAGATGCCCAACAGGGTGCACCACGAGAAGGTGAGGATTGGACATTAGGTCAGAAGCCCTGGTCGGTTCTCAGTATTCCTTTAAAGGCTATGTGCAGGTCTCCTCTCAGTTATACAACTTTGACCCTTAAGCACCCCTCCACATAAAGCACATTTTTTTGGCCAATGGCTACACTTCCCAACAAATACAAAGAATTTTAACAGCAAGTACGGACGCTGTCCTCCCCCCCGCCAACATAGATTACAGCAAATTTATCACCATCCCCTATATCCATGGCATTTCAGAAAAGGTGGCCAAGATATTAAAAAAGCACAGGGGAGAAAGAATGAAAGAGAAGTTAGTTCAGCAAGCTTGAAGATGGAAAATAAATGGATGTTTATCAGCAGTTGCTAAAGTTTTTACAGTCTTGAAAAATAATATAGTTGAGGAATGATGGTGGCCTGTTCAGCAGAACACTGCCCTTGAAAACAAATGACATGGGACTGAACATTTATGAGAGAGTGGAAGGAATGCCCTTCTTCTAAAGGGCATCACATGTTCTTAGATAGTTTATAGTGCAACACCCAAAATGCATAAGCAGTATTCCACAGTTAGGTAGATTTGGACAGATAGCATTTAGCACCTGTATACAGGTGAGAAATAAAGTATTGAGTGGAAAAGTGTATATAGTTTTTCACTGGTTGAAGAAACTATGGGCGATATGTGTTTGTGCTAGGACTGGCTAGAGATGCAAGTCAGCCCAAGAAGAAAAATCTGGTCATGTTTGGGGATCAGATATAGATTCAGTCAATTCAAAAAAGACTATCAACCTACTCCTCTCTCACCTCTATGGTGTCTATGGTAATAGAGAAAATCGACAGTTAATTCTTCAACACCCGGAAAAATATCAACAAATCGGTGGGCACCATTATGGATTATGCCAACCATGATCCACAGATCTTCTCAATTACATCAGATATATCTGAGCATGTGCCATGAAAAGGTTTGGAGAAACCTGGGCTGTTGCACTCTACTTTCAAGGCATCTGATTGGGTTTGGTATCAGGTTCTTCTCCGTAAATTGCCATCTTCCTTTTGTAATAGATTGCAGTTTTCTGTTTGGTCATTCACCACATGTAATGGCAAAGAATGTTCTCGCTTCAGATATTCCCAAGTCTTCCTCTGGATTCTGTTATTTCACTCATCCTCTTCTTTGTTGGCAAAACAGCAAAAACCAGTCAAAACAATCCAACAACCAAAACAAACTTCCTAATGCAAAAAATCATCCAACTGCCATACATCCAAAACACATACAAAGCTTACAAATACATTTTCGAACATACTGGTGTTCACCATGAACCAAAAATTGGCAACACTCCTAAAACCCACAAAATCTCACAGACTCAAAGAAATACTAGAACCCTGCAATGTGGTTTACAAATTTCCTTGCCAAAAAGATTATGATGTCACCTATACAGGTTCTACTATCAGATCTGTATGGGAAAGACTACAAGAACACTTCTGTGCAATATTTCTATTCCAGAACATTTAAACAATAAAAAACACAACAACCAAAAGAAAAACGGAATACAAAATACAGAGAAAACAGTCCACACCCTTGGACAGAAACATAACCTGTAAATCAACAAGGCCATAATAATAGATATACAAGAAAATGAAACAATGCTTAGAATATTGGAAATGATAGCAATAAAATGCGACAAAAACTCAATAAACGTCCACCGGTCCTACTTAATCTCTGAGAGTTGGAAGCTCCACAACATAAAAATTAGGTACTCCGACCAATAGGAAACAACACAGATACACAAACTGGCACGACATAGCCTCTACTTCCCCCACGAGCTCTGAAAATGATGCACTGTTGAAATGGCTCCCACCCCTGATCTTATCCCATCATATCCTTCCCCATCCCCAAAAATTTCTATTTTTACCCCCCTCCCAAAGTATTCTCTACCCACCTTTGATAATATAAAAAAAACCTGGGTTTTTCAAAAAGTTCACATGCCCCTTGCCTCACCAAATTCTCCCATATCTCTCTATCCCCACATCTTCCAGCCCCCCTTCCTTTAACAGCAGATGAATGTATATCTGCCACACGGCAGGATGCCACTGAATAAGAACAGCCAGCAACATCCTACAAAGGTATGTCCAAATTATTCCTCCTATATAGTTTCATATATCTGTCTATATAAAACATCAGTAATGCCCTCAAATTTGAGTAAAAAGCATATGACATTATAAAAGGGACACTCCTTTACTTCACATTACTTCACCCCCGAACAGCTACCACAAATCTGCCCAACTATTGAATACTGCTCCCACATATGGGGTGGGGCCCCTAAAAGCTCTCTCAAAAAGCTCAACTCAATACAGAGGAGAGCAATCAGACTTATCAAGAATCCATCCATTACCAACTACCCCCCCCCCCCACTTTCACACAGACATATGGTCTCTGCAGTATGTTTATTCTACAAATATTTCCATGGGAAATGCTCATCTGAAATAACATCAATAATTCCCCCACTCAGTACTAAGCTCATCGGAACACGTGCAGCTGCTGCACAACATCTCTTCACAGTACGCCTAGAAACAAACAGAACAAGTTTCTTTTCCTCTTCCTGCATCCCTGCAACTGCTGCACTGTGGAACAGTCTCCCACCTACTGTGTTTCTCAAGGAATACAACTTAAAGTCATTCAAATCAAATTCCTCCTTTCCCAACCCACTATCATACATGGTACTAATGTACTATAGGTTGACCACCCAACCTCCTGTGTATGGGCCCCAATATAAAAAAAGAAAATTTTTTATATTACACTATTGTGCCCAGATTTGGTCAACGGGTTTTCAGAAGGATGAAGAGATGTTGGAAAGGGTCCAAAGGCGACTGACTAAGGTAGTTTCTGATCTCTGGAATGTTGAGTGTGAGGAAAGATTGAGAAGATGTAATTTACAGAGTCTGGTGGAGAGAAGGAAGAGGGGGGAGATATGATAGAAACCTACAAGTTGGTAAGGGGTTGTTATAAGATCAATGGTGGAGAAGTTCTGTTCTACAGAGAATAGTGGGAGATCAGGGGAGGACCAGAGGTCATCCCTGGAAACTGTATAAAGAGAGTGTGAGTAGGGGAGTGAGAGGCAGGTTTTTTTCGTGCAGAGTTGTGAATGATTGGAATGCCTTGCCTGAGATTGTGGTGTCTGCAAGGAGTTTAAGAGTGTGTTTAAGACACGGTATGATGAGATATGTGTGTGTGATAAAAGGACCTCCCATATGAGTCTTTGACTCCATGAGGTCTTGGGTAATAATTAATAATAATATCTACTTGTGTGGGTGAGTGTTCTGTAAACTGCAAAAGAAAGGGGGTGCCATTGGGCAGATGTGTGATTAGAGTATCTAAAAAAGGCAAGCTGTTATTTTCTTTTTCAATAGTGAGCTGGATTCTGGGATGCTGACAGTTGAGGAGGAAAGAGTGATTTTTCTGAGCCATACTGCCATACAAAGAACACAACATCCTCAATATATCTTAACCAAATAGAAGGTTTGAGACTGGCAGTATCAAGAGTATGTTTTTCAAAATGCTCCATATAGAAATTGGCCACAGGAGGGGAGAGTGGAGAGCTCATGAAATTATTAAACAAGATGTTTAATTATTTCTCTTTGTGCTGTAGTTATTCCATTAAATTGTATTATGAGATATTTGTGAATATCTTTAGATGGTACATAATTTTCATCACTTGATGTGAGACTACACATCCTTCATGCTGGAAGCCTGAAGCAGCTCAAAAAGCTTTCATGTATGGTATTTAGAGTAACATTTTTGGATTATTTAACTCTTAGTCCACACACAATAACTTATGTATTATAGGTTTAAAACTTTTTGTGAAGTGAGATTCACAAAAAATAAATAAATACAGCAAGCATAAACTAAACAATCAGCACTTACTATTTTATGTAGCATGTTGGGCACTTGTACTTTGGAAGTCCTTTACATACTGCACATTGTTCCTTCATAATCATTTTGTAGAAATTTTGCAAAATTTTTAACTGTAAAAGGACAAAAAAAATAAATAGAATAAAAAAAAAATTTAAACACTTAAATCTGCAATCATAGAATAGTTTACAAAAAGTTCATTGCAAATATAATTTTTCATAAAGAAACAGCATTCTGAGTTAATTTTATAAATTTTCTTTCATGTGTTGTTGTTAAACCAGGATAAACAGGGCACTGAAATGCTTCCTGATATTATAAATTAAAGATGCCAAGAAATTATATTCTTGGTTTAATCCTTTCTCCAAGTATAGTCATATCTCGATTAATGAAAAGGATGTGTTCCACAAAATTACTCTGTTAAGCGAAAGTTCGTTCTCAGAGGTAAAAATACTATGGCCATAATAGGGATACGTTCATATGTAAAGAAAATGAAAGACCTTTTTTTGAAAAAAGAAAAGCTTTATTAAATAAAAAGTCAATATTACATACCTAACAAACATAAAATCACTACATTTTAAAATACCAATCTAAAGTTGATTGTTTATGCTTTTCTTCTCTTTCATTGTTGGTTGATTGGTAGAGCCTCTGCTACTAATGGCTCAGTTAGTAGTTGGAAGGGGACCAATTGTTTGATGCTGTTGGCACACTCTCCCTCAATGAGTCTTTGGACTCCCTAGAGGTGTCAAATAATAATAATAATAATTCCCTATACGGATTTATTGCATTTAACACTGATCGCTTAACAATTACGCTTCTTCCTAAATCAGGATCATTTTCACTGAAAAAATTTAAAACATTTTCAATGTCATTCAAGCAGCTTTTTAAATCTTATTAAATATTAATTACAAAATCTACAATAATGGTGCATTGCAATAAATAACATACGTCATTTATTGCAATGCACCACACCCTACAAAGTGTAAGCAATGACAAAATTACATGGATGAAGTGTAAAACTGTTAAAACAGACACACCCACAGCTTGGGAGTAAGTGACGAGTGCCGTCGTTCACCAATCAGATGATTGCCAGGCAATGACTTTAAAATTTTAATATTATTATGTAAAATGGGACTTGAAATTGCCCCATTTTACAGACTTCGTTATGTCGAGGATTCGTCACCAGAGGTAACGTTAACCGACGTATGACTGTATAAGCAAATAAAAATTTGTGTGTGAAGTGAAGTAACATCATGACTGGGCTACTTGTATATAGAGGCTAATGACTTCACATTACTTGCCTTAGTATCCCATAATGCAAAGCACATATCCTTATGGACATTCATTATAGGAAGGGACACACTACCTAGCCAGGTTTCAACCTTCACTGAGGTCTCATCAGAAGGAGTCAGACCCAGAAGTGATACTATATACAAGGAGCCAAAAGGTGTCACACCTTATTACTAAAATACTCTGGATTTGAGATAGATATAAGTTTTTTCACTTGGTTATAGCATAAAGATGTCAAAAAATTGCTTCTGATATTATTTCAAGATTATATTCAGGTGTATAAAAGGCAACCTGAAACAATTTTATTGTCATGCAGAAAGTAAAAGAAAGAGTAAATATGAATAATAACTTTACTGAATACAGATGGTACTCTTGTGTCAGAGGCTGATGAGCCTGTTCAATTAACGAGTATTCATCTTGCTAAGATATAGTACCCAGGTGTATATAACATGGTGTGGAGTGCTGTAACTACTACTCTGCATAAAGAGATAGAGATGCACGAGAATGAGGTTCAAGGGCTATTGCATAACCTCGATAAGAACTCAGCAATAGAGACAGATAGAATATCAGCAGAATTGGTTAGGCCTTTTACATGTCTATAACTTGAGTCTCAGCTCACGAAGAATAATCACAGGAAAGGAAAGAACATATGGCAGTTCTGTTTTATAAGGATGATGCAAAAACCAATGTGACTATCTGCTGACATATCAGTATCTCTGGCATGGTGGTGAAATTTTAGAGAAGTTGGTAAGAAACTTGCATACAGAAATGGGTTGACAGAAAACTACACTGCAAGGATCAGCATAGTTTTACTAAAGGGAGATCATGTTTTAGCAATCTGCTCATGTTTCATAACAATGTTGCTGCTGAGCTGGATGAAGGGAATGGATAGACTGTAATCAGTTCTGATAATTCATGGGGATATATACCATAATAGTGCTGGATTCCGCTAAGACATTTGATAGGATAACACATGAAAGCTGTTGCATGAATTGGAAAATATAGGTTTGGAATATAAACTCATGACTTGAATAAGCAAATGGTTGACAGACAGATATCAAAAAGTGGTACATGGTGGTTGTGAATCTACTACTGATTATCCCTGGGATACACTATTGGTTACCCCAGGGATCAGTCCTTGAACCATTCTTGTTCCATCTTAAGGACATTAAGAAGGATCTAACAGGAGATGTTAAATTGTTTGTTGATAATGCAAAGATATGCAAGGTATTGGGTTAAGTATTCTTCTCCAGTACTTACAGAATGATTTGAAGAGGCTGGAAGCTTGGACAAATGATAATGGCTATCAGTAAGTGTAAAGTTATGCACTTTGGTGTGGAGGTTTCCAACAGTGATGAGACTGAGGATCGTGGTGTTATGATGGATAGGAATTTGAAGTCCAAAGGTCACATACTAAAAATTGCATATACAACTGACAGGATAACTGCAACGTTCAAATGAACCTTGACAAGGCCTTGATAAGATACACCTAGATTAATGGGCACAGTTTGTCTCCTACATTCCATGGGGATAAAGAAGCTATGGAGAATGCAAGAAAAGAGTCACAAAGATTATATTGAGATTATGGAATGTCGATTATGAGGACAGATTGAGAGTATGTGGCCTGCAGACACTGGCCAACTGGTAAACAGAAGAAAGTGCGATCAAAATCTAAAAACTTCTCAATAGGTGTTATAGGATATTGTCTCATGAAATTTTTCCTTATATGAAAGGTGTGGAGAAAACACAGGGGACATCCATGTATGTTGTTAAGTTTGTTCATGGTTAAGAACTAGATTTTTCTTTCATAGAGCAATAAGTATAACAGTTTGCCTCTTGAAGTGGCAACTGCATCTTGTGTGAATGAGTTTAAAGTATGACAGCTGGTTTGGGTGATGTATAGCCTCCCTCGATGAGTCCTTGACTCCCTGGAGGTTTAAGATAATAATAACCATAGCAAGAATAACTGGAGACCTAAATGAAATGTATTTCTTTTGCCCTCCCTCACTTCTTAATATGAAAAAAGCCTGTAATGAATCTTTAATACTGATTTAAATATATATCATAATTATATTATTCTACACTACACTTGTCTACATTAATGAAAAAAAAAAAACAGAACTGTTGGATGTAGAAAGATGTTTATTTTTTTGGAAACAAAAAAATTATTATAATTTCCTATACCTTAAAAAAAGAGCAGCAAGCCATAGCTAGTTGGCAGAAAATAGATTAGTAGACAGAGGTAAGCAGAATGTATTACCATTAATTTTAACATTTCATAGAATGTAATGCAGCACAATCACTGCCATAAACAAGGCATAAGAGATGAGGATGTCGACTGATAGATCCTCTTATAAACTATATTACTAATTTATTGTATACTTTACACAAATTGAATAATAGTAAATGATACAAAAGCATCTGCAGCAACTACTGTGAAATATCATTATTAAGATTTCTATGGTGTTCCTATGCCACCTAGTGGTAACAAGACTGTGATATCTTAAATTCATTCCATAAAATATTCTGGCATATCATTTTACATCCCTCTCTATTTTAAAATTACTCATTTTTCTTTGGCTCGCCACACTCTTATATACCTTTCTTTTTCTCTCTCTTTAATCTATGAATAACTACACCTGTGTTAATCTGATAAAATCTCTTCACTCGAACATCTACCATATCATCTCTTCTTTGTTATTCGATAAGCTCTGCAAATAATCTCTCGATTTACCACCATAATAAACATTCCAGGAGCTACTAATATTAGGGTTGGTAATATGCAACCCATAACTTCTCTCAACAAAGTGTTATTCCCATCTCAATGTGGTGTAGCTTGGAGGAAATAAACAGGGCTCTGAAAACCGCGCCCTGGTGGTGGTGGTATGGTTATACCACCACCACCAGACTCACTACATTTTGGGTGGCATCCAACTTGATGGAAATCATATTATTTGTCTCTAAAGAAATTTCATCAGACAGCCCTCTCGGATAAAGACCCAGGACTGGATAATTGCTATCAAAAGAGAGAAATCGAAAAATTGTAACTGCCAGCTGGAATGTTCAAAGTATTACACACGAACTATATGCAGAACTAAAAAAGGCAAGAGTTAAAAATAGGAATAATAAATGAAACAAAAAAGAAATTAAAAGTAACAGAAGAATCAGAACATCATACAGATATATTGCAGGGTTAGAAGAGAGAACTAGGATATGATTAATGATATGAATAATATCATTAATAGAAGATATACAAAATATACGGTAGCCTCCTATATAGTATTTGAGTATCAAAACAAGTTATTAAAGTTCTATGAATACTTCAGACAAGTTGGTAAGTTCAGCCAATATTGACTGACCATTAATTATAACAAAATTATTTTAGCTTGAATTAGTCCGCCTGAACACAAGGTTTGACTATTTTATGTCACCGCAGTTTCTGGAACAAAAGGAACTTTTTGAATACTCAAGCTCTTTGAACTTTACAAGATTCAAAAATCATAGGATACTGTTTCAGCACCCAGAAGTCCTTCCCCCCCACCTTCTGCAACACATAATTATTATTCAGGACTTTTTTTATTATTATTTTGTGTCACACAACAGCGTACTTCATGCAGCACTTACTTATGATGATTTTATACCACTTTCTGTAGAGAACCGTAATGAAATGATGGTTATTATTTTAAAATTAGGCGGGTAGCATGCATCTTACCCGTTTCCCAGCTTTCGGAAAAGTACTACTAAGGCAAATATGATGCAACTGTTAATCTCGACACAGGTGTGGATACATTTTCGGAAATGAGATTTTTGATGTTTTGACGTCATAATGACATTTTCACGTGCTGTAATTCGTGCATATTAACGCGCACCAGAGCGTTAGCATCTTGTATGTTACCCCTGCTGACAAGGGACAAGGAGACCGACCACCCAGCAAAAATATTTTGTACCAACTTATGCAGGAAAAAGGTACTAAATCTGAATAAAAGTACTAAATTTTTATGTAAATAATGTAACATTCAATTTTCAGTTATTTAGTATGCTATTTACATATATACAGGGGTTCCCACTCACAAGAAAAACACTGGAAGTATTTATTCATCACATTTAGCAGATTTTGTTAAATTAATTAACTCTTCAGAAATAGTAAAATCTGTAGCTGATGAATGTGGTCGCCAGGATTTCTTGGTGATGCGGAAGTGGGGGAGAGGATTCAGAGGCGGGTTACAAAGATTTTGCAGGTCTGTGGGATGTTCCCTATGAGGATAGATTGATGATCTGTGGGCTCCAAAAACTAGCTGATAGATGTAGGACAGAAGATATGATAGAGGTATTTAAATTGTTAATGGGATTTTACAGAATTGATACTGATAATATTTTTAAGACCAGTGCAGGATATGAGAGAATGAGGGGCCATCCCTGGAGATTGTGTAAGAGTGTGGTTAACAAGGGTGTTAGGACTAGATTTTTTACTTGGAGGGTTGTGAATGGGTGGAATGCTTTGCCAGAGGTAGTTGTGAATGCTGCAACTGTGAATGAATTTAAGGAGAGGTATGACAGGTATTGTGTAAATAATGGTTAGTGTGTCAATGTCGGGTCTCCCGCAATGAGTCTTTTGACTCCATTGAGACACCGTTAAAATAATAATAATAATGTTTCAATTTTTCTTTTGTCAAAAGGAGTTTATTCATCAAGGGAGTTCATAGTTGATTTCTTATTTAATCTTATTTATTGTCACTGCTGAAAATATTCTTTCAGTTGCTGCTGATAAATATGAGAAAGAGATAGTACAGCTTTAACTAATGCTGTTAAATTAGGAAATATTTGTTCTCCTACAGCATTTTTTATTCCAAAAACTTTATTCCAAAAAACCATGAATTCTTGGCCTTTTTTCTATGCTTCCACAGTCTTCAATAATTGCCATGCTCTATCAAGCTCTTCACAACTATTTTCTTCAATAACGTTAGGAAAATTTACAGCAAGTGGCATTATACTGTAAAAACAGTCTGAATTGCACATTTCAGGATTCAGCATCCCCAAACTTTTAATACAGGAGCTTTGAAATTTATTCGTTTGAAAACTTGGCTACAGAACTCAACATAGATGGACAAATATTTCACCTTAAACTGTTATGTCTCTTTCTGGAACTTAACTTTTATCTAAACTCATTAAAAGGGCTTCCACTCTCTCTCCTTGATATACATTTTCTGTGTCTAAAAACGGACCATAGTCGGCTGGATTTATCTTTTCAGTTCGTCTATTTGTAACACATTGAGATTTATTATTTTAATGGCTAATATAACCTACTTTCGTTTAGCAGTGTTCTTTTATTTTTACTATGTCACTGACTCTTTACACAAATCCTAGGACATTACTGAAGTGTTATCTCCTTAACAAAATTAAAAATTAAGAGATATTTTACGTTAAATGTACGAGAAAAGAATGAATAACTTACCTTAGATCTTAGTTAAAATTTAAATTTACTTCTTGTTCTTCATAAGTTTTTGTAATTAGACATAGGACAGTAAAATGCAGTGCATCAGTAATAACATATTAATGCACTGCATTTTACTGTCCTATGTCTAATTACAAAAACTTATGATACAGTATGTACACTGTAACAGCAGAATATAGAATAAAGTTAAAAACTGCAGCAGATTTTCTTATATATAACTCACCTTCGATTGAAAATCGAAGGTGAGTAAGCCGATCTCATACGGAGGTAGCAAGGTTTTTTCATCCCTGAAACTCTGGTTTTTCATCCCACATACAGACAATTCGGCCCTTCAGAATACATGCAATTTACAGACAAAAAATACTAGTTGTGGTGGTGGGCGGTAGATGGCGTTGATGGAGATGATTCGTAGCAGAGGTTCGGTGTAGTGATTGAGTCAATTGTATCAGTTGAGACAGTTGCAGGTGTCCTCCCGCGATGAGTCTTCGGACTCCTTGGAGTTGTCAGGAATAATAATAATAATAATAATAATAATATGTTTAGAGCATCTGTGGCACCTTTACTATCCTGGCGCTTGTGTGCATCGCACATATTGCACACTGTGCCGGGACGCCCCTGGTTATGGGCCAGCTATTCCTAATTCTCGTGGTCATTATTTATTATATCTGTCTCTATCCTATAGAATATCCTTCTTCATGAATGCTGCCATCTCCGGTTAGCTAAAAATAACATCATATGTTGTTATCTGAAATAGTGTAGTTCTATGGTTGATTATCTTGACTCTATTGGAGTAATATCCAAATTTCATCACTGTATAAAGAAGTATTGAGAGAGGAGTATGGGAGGGAGATTGTGCATCAGCCAAATTGTTTTCTGCTACATTAGAACTGGTCTTTAAGAACCCCTCGTGGGGAAAACTATCAAATTTGCTTCAGCAGAAAAATAAAAATCACATTTTGCAGATATAGCAAAAAATAAAGCAACTTATGAAATTATAAATCACTTTGATAAAGTAGGAAAAGGTTGAAAGAGTAATCTCACTAAAACCCTGTTTATGACAAATTCAGATGAAATCAAACTGAAATTAACGGATAATTGTATTTAAATTCTTGGACTATATTTATCTTGATTAATTAATAGTTAATTAATCAAGGTATTAATTAATTAATAATTAAATATTAATTAATTAAAGATGCATGTAAAGGAACCAAAGCATTTTGGCTGTATAAAGATTATATTAGGAGATTTACCTGCAAAATGAAGAATGGTCGTTAATATATCATTATTCTTGTTATTTGTTGGAAATATCTCCGAAGAATTAAAGGAGATGAGAAAACTGAGAGTCGTCGCGGACAAAGTCCTAAAATTTCAGGATCATATTGTTAAAATTGTGGGACAGTGCAGCTGATAATAGGAATGATGTGGAAGTCACTGACTTGTAGGATTTTATGGTTCCCTTGTACTCGTATAAGGTTTTGATCAGACAACATATGGATTACTGTGCACAGATTTGGTCCCCTGGTTTTCAGAAAGACGAAAATGTATTGGAAATGGTTCAAAGATAATTGACTAAGGTAATTTCTGCTGTTTGGAATGTTGAGCATGGAGACAGATTGGGAAAATGCAATTTGCAGAAATTGGTGGAGGAGATGGGATATGATCGAGACATAAACTGCTAAGAGGTTATTACCATATTAATGTGGGGGATGGTTTGCATAGTCTGTGAGCACTTATAAGTTTTGCAACACTTAAATGCAGATACCAAAGAAAACATAAAATTAAGCACCGAATTGAAATTAGATGAATTTCTAAATTACTACACAGAATTGTGAACAGAGAAATATTTTTAAAAAGACAACTGGCAAACAATTAACGAAAATGAAAAGGAAATAATTAAAGAAGAATTAGAAATCAGCCTGAAAGAAACAAGAAACGGAAAATCACCTGGAGAAGATAAGCTAGGTTCAGAACTATATAAATACCCAGGAACAAGATTCAAAGGAGGACTCTTATCATTTTTAAATAAAATTTATTCAACTGGTATCCCTCAATAGAATGGAAAAAAGCAATTGTGATTCCTATCTTTAAAAAAGGTAATAGAGATGACCCTAAATTCCTGTTACAAAATATATAGCAGAATCTTAAATAGACACTAATGAAATTAAATAGAAACTAATGAAATATTATGAAAACTGTATTTTAGAAGTACAAAATGGATTTAGAAAAGGACGATCATGTATAGACCCGGTCTGTTGCCTAAAATTAATAATAGAGAAAAGAAGAGAATACAATTTAGAAACACATATTGCATTTATTGACTTTGAAAAAGCATTTGACAAAGTTAAAAGAAACATTATTTAACATATTAAAAGAAAGACAAATACAAATATTATCCTAAAAGCTATCACAAGTATATATATGAAAATAATCAAATACAAATAACATTAAATCACGAGCTATCATATACGAGAGAGCTAAACCAAGGGGTCCGACAGGGATGTCCCCTCTCAGCAACTCTTTTTAATATCTACTTAAATGAAATAATAATAAAATGGAATAAAAATTTACACCAATGAATTAAACTTTCTCCTACAGTGAACTTAAACACTTTCCTTTTTGCCGACGACTAAATAATAATCACAAATTCTGAAGATAACTTACAGAAAAGTATAAAGAGCTTATTAGCTCTTTATACTTAAGTTACAGAAAGCTATTTTAGATCTAAATGAGAGAGCTAAAGATTATGGTGTGATAATATCAACAGAAAAATAAAAAACAATGGCCTTTAAAGGACAAGATCCAGCAAGAACTATAATAGTAATAGATAACAAGATCTTAGAACAGGTGAATTCATTTAACTACCTAGGATGTATGATCACATATGAAAATGAAAAAGATATAAACGTAAAAATTGCAAAATATTTAAAAATAACAAGTGTAATTAACTCTATATTTAAACCAAACCTAGTTCAAAAACAAACCAGACTAAAAGTTTACATACATTAGCCCTACCAATCTAATGTATGGAAGCGAAATCTAGACAATAAAACAAAAAGACAAACAAAGATTAATAACAGCAGAAATGAAATTTATGAGAAAAACTGCAACGTATACTCTATTTGATCACAAAAGAAACAAAGAAATTATGAAAGAATTAAACCAAAAATCAGTAATAGAAAAAATTAAAAAATATAAACATAAATGGATTGAGCACGTTCAAAGAATGAAAACAGAAAGATTACCAAAACAAGCCTTAAAGTACAAGCCATTAATAAAAAGAAAATCAGGACGTCCTCATAAACGATGATTTCTAAGGCCGGAACAGGCCATGGTAGGCCTCAATCCTTGGTACGCATGATGATGATGATGTTTTGCATAGAATTGGTGAAGATAGGGAGAGAACAAGAGGTCATCCATGGAATCTGTATAAAAAGAGCGTGATCTAAGAGATGAGAAGCAGATTATTCGCACGGAGTGTGGTGAGTGATTGTAATACATTGCCCGAGAGTGTGGTGAGCGCAGAGAGAGTGAATATATTATTATTATTATCAACACCCGACCTCCATAGAGTCAGAGATTCATCGTGGGAGGTACTCACTATTGTATACAATGTTCATCCAACCGCGTCTTAAACTGATTCAATGTGTCCACATCCACAACACATGTACCAACCATCATCCATGCAAACAACCTTCTTCTCACTCCTTTGCTCACACCCTCCTTATACAGTTTCCAGCAGTGGCCTCTTGTTCTACTCCCCTCTCCAAATCTATGAAAAATCTCTTCCATGCAGTGGTGTAGCTAGAGCTTTTGCAGCCCAGGGCTGTCCCTGAATTTTCCGCCCCTCTCAATACACACCGAAAAGACTACAAAAAGTCAAAACGACGTATAGGGAAATAAATTAAAACACTATGTTTATTTTTGAAGTAAAACTTTAATTTCAACATTCTAAAAAGTTATTTTTCTTGCTTTTCTGTTAGGAAAATCGTCGATGACATTGGCGAAGTCTATTTCATAGTAATGTACGTAATTCTTAATTCATTTTATTTAGAAAAACTCCTCTCACAACTACAACACCTACAGCAATTATGAAGAAAATTCGCAGTAGTATTACAATATTTGGGAATGAGTTCTCGATACCGTATTTTAGAATTAACTGCAAAAGTTCAATGTGCCACCTGGGGCAGACCTCCCCCTCCATTCCTCCCGAGCTTCGCCTCTGATAACAACCCTTGACCAGTTTATGTCGCAATCATATCCTCCTCCCTCTTCCGCCTATTCACGAGGTTCTGCAACTTACATTCTCTCAATCTGTCCTCGTACTCCACATTCCAAAGATCACTGACTACTACCTTTGTGAATCTTCTCTGTACCCTTTCCAACATATCCTCGTCACCATCTATGCACAATAATCCATATGACATATTTAAGGTGCGGTACGATGAAGTGTGTGTGTGTATAACAGTTGGACCTCCTGCAATGAGTCAAAAGACTCATTGCAAGAGATCCATGGAGGTTCTTTTTAATAATTATAAAAACAAAAAAAAATCAGGTAACGCCTTTTTATTTCCGTATACGGGGAGTAGGCGAGGCCATTTAGCCCTATTTAACTTTTGGAGACTGAGTGGGCAGTTCAATCTCCACTGGTACCAATCAGAGATAGATGGCCCAAGTCTATCACTAATTAAGCGGTACACAGTTAAGAGAGACGGCTCAAATGTGCCGAGATGGCGGCACATTTGAGCCGCCTTTATAATTATTAAAATTAATAATTATAATATTAATTAATTTATTATTATTATTTTATTTATTTATTTATTATTTTATTTATTCGTTTATTATTTTATTTATTCGTTTATATTTTATTTATTCATTTAATTATTTTATTTATTATATTATAAAGACTGGTTTTTAAGTCCATCACACAATTTTTACTTTAGGTGTGCAACTCGTGGTGGTGTTTACAGCAAACCGGATGTTTACGTTAGGCACATCTAGTATTCCGTAGTAACGGTGCCTAACCATTTTTTTTTTTCTTTTTAAATTAATCACACTTTATCTAAAATAAGCAGTGAAAATTTAAAGTATATGCCGTGTTGTGAGTAACACTGGACAGTTATTACCAATCCAGCACTGATGATATGTAATTTTTCAGTTGTGTTTTTTGAAATGATAAATTACTACACTTCCGGAATCGTTCCCTAGAATTATATTTTGGGTTTAACTTTTGAAAAAGTGAACAGTTTTGTAAGGGAATAAATCGTTTGGATTATGGTAATATTATTAAATTTTAGCAACTCTTAGTATTTTGTTAAATTTATGATCTATATTTAGTTGTCAGTATCAAATATTCTGGTATTATGTAATACTGAAATGATAATGATATCCACTGGAACATTCTTAAATTTTTGTTTGGGGAAGCGAGGCGGGTAATCGTGTCTTCTATATTTTGAATATATTTTTCTGCGTCATTAGTGAGCTAGGTTTTTATAGTGGTACGATTTAACAGATGTGGAGGGAGTGTACTTGTTTGCTTGCGTCTCTTTCTGGGTATTCGATGTTTTTTTTTTTTATTTTATATATATAGATGCATCGGTTTAAATTAGTAATATATGTTTGAGAGAATATGTGATTGATTAAAAGTGACGAAAGAACTAAAAAATCTTTGATCTCTTCCGGTTTTTCTGTTTGTGTAAATATATATATTTATTTATTCCGCAAGCATTATAGGATTTCATTTCCATGAAATTGCACCACGGAATTGGAAAATGCATGTGGGAAAAAAAGGAGGGGTGGAATAAGGTAGAAACATTACATTATTATTTTTACTGCTATTTCTGCCTGTTTTCGTTTAGGAGTGTCCCTTATTTAAACTACTAAACGAAAACAGGTAGAAATAGCCTTAAAAATAATATTTTTTTAAAGAGGAATAACATGGGAATTTCCCAGAAATAATACCTACATTCCATTTATTATTTTACGGCATCTCCGTGGAGTCCTGAGACTCATCGCGGGACCCGAGTATAAACAGTACACGGAGTTACTTTGGAATTACTCGTGTGTCAGAGTGGCAAGGTAATCTTATTAAACCCCATTCTGAAATGCACGTGTAGTTTATATTTTTGTGTTCCTCCTATTTAAAGAGTAGTTTTCTGAACATATGAAACATTGGCCATTCCTAACAGTTAAGTTTTATTCAGGTGGATGTTTTAAGAGAGAGAGAAAAGCAAATAGTTGACAGACAGATATCAAAAAGTGGTATATGGTGAATGTGAATCTACTACTGATTATCCCTGGGATACTTGAGAGCGAAACTTGCTTTTGCTTTAAGTACAAACAAGTTTCTCTCAGATGTACTATTCTATACCCCTTCTCTTTTCAAGCTTAGTTGACGTGTTTATATGCTACGAAATAAATGAGGAATTAAAGTTTATTTCTGTATAATGTAGGCTGAAGCAGGGCTGCACTCATTAGTATTTGCTCAAAATCGATATTTATCAATAATTGAATATTAGCTTCATTAAAATTCTAGATAGTACTTAAATTTAACATGCATGAGAATATTGTGTATATCTTTGAAAGGCGTTCTTTGTTTCCTGTTTTATGAGATGGTTTTGTTCAGTGTTATTCAAAACCAAGGTCAGAAATTCATTACTTAATTTATATTATTGAAGTCTTAAGAATAAACCAATTCATTATGGAAAAAATATTGCATAACAGTTTGACAAAAATTTATTCATTATAGTTGGATGTGTGGAAGAAGTATGGTATGTATTGCTCTTTTATTGGAAAAGGCTTAAGTTTGATTCTTGTGATGACAATAGGAATCTGCATATGAGAATTTTTCAGTTGAAGGCGAGGTACCAATCTCGTAGAGAAAGGACAGGATTTTCCCTCTCGGAACTCGGGTTTTTCATTCTGCATACATACAAATCAGCCTTCAGAACACATATAATTTACAGGCAAAAAGTGGTGGTGGGCAGTAGATGGCGTTAGTGTAGATGATGATGATGGTAGTGGTGGTTTGGTGTAATTAGTGGATTAAATGGTGAAGATGGTTGTTGAGTAGGTAGCCTCTCTTGATGAGTCTGGACTCTATAGAGGTGTTGTTAAACTGTGAATGAAATTATTTTGTATGTTTTTGTTCTTCATTCACATTTAACATAATCTACCATATACTAAGCAAGACTTGTTTATATATTATTTGTTAGTCCCTTGCTTAAGATTTATTATTCATGTATTTTTCTTTGAAGTTCTAATAATAATTAATTAAAGATATATAATAATAGTAGTAGACTCTGTATTTAAATATTATTAAGTTTATTTTATTTATTGCTATGTTAATATTATAAGAATTTGTATTTGATAATTTAACTGTGCATTATTTGAAATGTAAATATTCTCTATTTATTCCTGTTGGTATAAGTTTAGCGTTATGCAATACCTCAATTTTCTTATGTTTTGTTTGTTGTCATGGAAATGTATGTTAGATAGCTTGCACGTTTTGGAACACCACGTGAGGAGAAGGTTTATTGAAAAGAGTTTTAGAAAGAAATCACGAGAATAATTTAGGCGCGAAGAAGGGATATATAAGCGATGAATGTGGAAATTATTATTTAATTAAGAAATAGATTAGAGAGAGAAAGGAGAGGATTGGCATTAGGTTGGAATCTGAGCATTCGGGAATCACAGTGCGATAATAGCGAGTTGGCAAGTCACTCAAGCAGCTAAATAAAGTCTACTAGTTGAGAGGCGGTTAGCTAATAAGTTGTAGAATAACAATTATAGCTACGGAAGACAGCTGAGTGACTACTAAATAGACAGCGATATTAGAGTTGAGATTCAATTTCAGGGCCGACCTTTCAAGGACATATGGAACCTTGAAGTAAAGCCTAGAGACAAGTAGAGGCTGTAAAATTGAAGTTTACCGATAGCTGTGTTTGGAATTGTAGTGTCTAAAGAATTAATTAAATGCCGGAAAAATGAACAACTGTGCATATAAAACCTCAAGTTAAGGAATTATTGTGTGTTGCCTTATTTCATGAGTGATCGGTAGTACTTTATGCAACAACGTTTGTTTATGTGTATTGTGACCGATGATTAATTCAGTTATTACTTAGAAGAATTATTTTAATGAGTGCCATATACTGTTTAAGTGTTTACAGTTATAAAAAGTGTTTACGTATAAGTAGATGAAGAAAAAAGATTTTCGGTAAGATTATTCCAACCATTAATATTCCTTTGCAGAGAAGTGTGTAAGCGTCATCCCAGAATTTCCTTATACTAACAGTAACTATTGCGGAGAATTAACTGAAGTGTAAAATTAAAAGTGTTTGTAAAGAGGTGTTACTGAAATTTTTGTCGTATTTGGAACTTAAAGAACTGTGAGAAGACTGTATTTTAGAGATAACAGATTTATCATTGTCTGAGTTGTATGATTGAATTTATCAGAAGTTAAAATGTTTGTGATATCTTAATTACTGATTTGAATTTAAGTGTAAAATTTATGATTCTAAAATTAAATGTTTGTTTTTGTTAATCAAAAGTTGTATTTTGCCTGAATCTCTTTTACTGCACCATTCATAAAATATTCGAACCAAAGCGGGTGAATTAAGTAAGTTAAATATACTTGGCCAGTATATATTTTAAGGAGTAATAGTTGAGGGTTGATTTATCTTCAATTCTTGAACTAATCCAGATATAGTGGCGCAGTCTATAAATATAAATTTTCTCTATATTTGTATTAGAAATCAACTAGCAACTATTTTTTAGGTTAAGAACATCATAATAACTAAATGTCAGATCCAAAGTATAGATTGAGAAGAATTAGGATCC
Source organism: Typopeltis vanoorti (assembly GCF_054136105.1). Taxonomy (NCBI): domain Eukaryota; kingdom Metazoa; phylum Arthropoda; class Arachnida; order Uropygi; family Thelyphonidae; genus Typopeltis; species Typopeltis vanoorti. The sequence continues at coordinate 98,804,353 of NC_143568.1, read as the reverse complement.
AACAGTGTCACGTATAAAATAAATAATAACAGAATATTTTATTCATTGTGTTTATCACAAATTGCGAGCTTTATAAATTGAACTTGGTCTTTACTGCATAGTTTTAGTACAAGTACATAAAGCTTCCTGATTGTTTTGTGGAATGAATTTTTATTTACAAATAGTCTATCAATAATGCAGGCACTTTGCGTTGCTTCACCTTTTTCATGTTAGCAGATAAATACAATGTTGACATTCTAATCCTGTTAAATGGGCTTTTTCACAGGACTACATGAAATGATAGATGAAAGTGTTATTATTATTTTTTTTAGTACTCCCCCCCCCTCATACATTTTCTAAGATCTTAATAAGCGAGTTTTTTTTTTTTAATTTACTTTTTTTGTTCCTGCACTTCTGGTATCAGATTCTTATTGTTTTTTTATTTTTCATGTGATTCAATAGCATACATATGTTCAGTATTTCTTCATTGATTAAATGAGAACACAAGTGATAATGGTTATTGAAGCAAATATAATATTACTTCAATAATCTGTCTAATTTGGTTGATAGGTAATGCATTGCTTCAGTATGTTGTGAATGAGTTTACAGTTCAGAATGATATTCTACAGGCAGGAGACATTTTCTATAAGTCTGTGGATTTTTGTAATATATGTATATTTATTTCACATTGTAATGTAATATAATGTATATTTCTTATGATTTATTTAATTGCTAATGGAATAAAGTACACAAACAAAGTCAGTGTACTGAATTTAGTGAAAATGGAGTAATTAGAGACAACTAGAATGAAAATGAACTTGTGTAGTAAAAATATCCTTCCCTGACAGACACCATACTGAGTGTTCCCTCTAAGCCAGAAAAGCAAATGCTTTCTGAACAGCAGTTGGGTTGGCTTTAACAATCTTAGTCTTGGAAAGGGGTGATTTTAGGGCAAAAAAAAAAGGAAGTAATTTACATTTTTTATTTATTAGCTGTCATTATTACAAAAAAAAGAAAAACATTGAAGTTATTATTATAACAGTCCTTGGCCGAGTGGTTAGTAGCGTATCTGCTCCCCAGCCAAAAGGCTGCAGGTTCCAATCCTGACATGGGTGTTTGTTATTGTCTCTGAAAATACTTGTGGTGGGTGATAGATTGTGTTGGTGTAGGTGGTGGAATAGAGAGTTCTAGAATAGATGCCCTTCCTTGATGAGTCTTTGGGCTCCCTGGAGATGTTACATAATAATAATTATTATTATCATGGGAACTCCAAGGAGTTCTCTAAGATTCATCAAGGGAGGCCTTAAAGATCATGTCAAGAATTATCCAACATTTGTGCAGTATCTATCATATTTTGCATTGAACCCATTCATAGTCATGGCACCCACAGCAGAATCTGGCAACCTCTTAATCAAGGCCACTGACAATTCATCCCTTCATGTAAAACTCAATCTGGTATACCATCCAATCCCACAGCTGTATTCGCATTAAGGTTCTGTAATATGCTATGCACCTTTTCATTTACCTCAGTTCCCATATAAGCCTTTGGTTCTCTTATTCCTGCAATATCACTACCTGGAGTTACACATCTTTATTCAGTTTGTATCCATGATAACTTAACTTCCCATGAATTTAAGTTTGTTAATGTCATCATGTTTGCTTTGCACCAAACTGAAAACCACCCATTCCACTGCTGTGTTAATACTGATGAAAACACACTGTTAGTATATTATCTTTGACAGTGAGCAGACTTGAGTAGGGTTGCCAACCCACATTTATTATTTTGAGAAAGTTCTAATAAAATAAGCTAAATTTTCTTTTTAATGCTGAAATTTAATATATTTATCTAATTTATTAAAGCTATAAATTAGATAAATTTATATTTTTGGTTTCATCCTTTATCCAAGTGTAAGCAAAGTTTGCACATGAAGAAACTTCATGACTGGGCTACTTCTATATAGAGGCCAATAACTTCACATCAATTGCCTTAGTATCCCATAATGCAATGCACATATCCTTATGGACATGTATAATGCTATGCATTATGGGAAGGGCCATTATTCACACCAGTTTTGACCTTTATATTGGGGTCTCATCAGTTGGAACCAGACCTGGAAGTGATGCCAAGGTTGTAATGCAGATGTCATAAGAATTAATAATGTTGCACATAGTGCATAATATATCTATGCATGCCAGTATAGATATGTGAGTAGTGTCATGCATATCAGTATATCATGCTAGTAAAAATTAAATAAAATTAATAAAAATAGGAAAAACCTCTTCCATTCACAGTACAAATGTACTATATAGCTGAACACCTTTTTTGGTGGGAGTTGTTAAAAAAAAAAAAAACATTAATGTGTATGTGTGTTTAGATGGTAGATGAATTTCATTGCTTGGTGTGAGCCCACCATCTTGAAATAGCTTTGAAAAATTCCATGTTTCATCTGTAGGGTAGGGTTCCCAGATGATTTACCCTTGGTCCAACAATAAAGCTGATGTATGATAATTTAAAATGTTCTTTGGGTATGATTGAAATTTTAAACAAAATATTCTTTCTAGTCCCTCCTCTTCCTCCCTTGCTTCTCTTCTTGCTCCTTCCCCTGAATGGTGTTAGAGTATTCGAGGAGAATCTTTCCTATTTTGCTGTGTCATTTCATCTTGTGCTAACAGGACATTATCAAACACTGTAACATGATCAGGCCATCAAAAAATGTTTATACTGCATCGTCCGTCGCACAGGTTACCAAGGGACATGTTCAGGTTTTAGGCAGAGGGACCTGTTCGAAAAATATGTTAAAGTCTTCCCTCAGACACCACTCCTCAGCACTCTGCTAGAGGAAACTCCATCAATGGGCCCGCTACCCATTTGAGGAGGTGTTTAGGGGCAGCGCAAAGAAAGGGTTTTGCAAAAGGACAGAAATGGCAATGACAACGGCACCAGACTATGGCTTTAGGCAACTGGAACATCTCTCTGACAGGGAAGGAGTTGGAACTGGCCGAAGAAGCCAAGCACTACCAGCTAGACTTAGTCGGGCTTTCTTCGACCAAGAGGAGAGGCTCTGGAACTGTCAACCTGGATAAGGGGTGGAAGCTCTACTACTCTGGTGTGAACCCAACAATGTCTGCTCAGGCAGGTGTGGGATACTCACAAGACCCCAGCTGTCGGACTGTGTTGCTGAGTGGATCCCATTGGGGGGGGGGGGACGGGTATGTGTGTTAAGGCTTCAGATAAAAAAAACCATGATTTGGCTGTGGTGCAAGCCTATGCACCTAATCTGGAGTCAGAATATTCTGCCTTCCTAGAGGAAGTGGATGCTGCTTTTGACAGGGTGGCAGACATGGAATCAGTTCTGCTAATGGGTGACTTCAATGCACATGTTGAAACAGATGACCAGACATGGAGGGATGTGGTTGGGAGGAACGGTGACCTTAATGCGAATGGGTTGAATTATTGGATTTCTGCTGTACTAACAGCTTGTCCATAATGAATACCTTCTTCCAGCACCGAGAAGTCCATAAGTATACCTTGTACAGGGATACACTAGAACAAAGGTCTCTGATTGACTTCTTTATAGTCTCAGCAGACCTATTTTCCTCAGTGTTGGCCGTTCGTGTGAGAAGAGGGACAGAACTGTCAACTGACCACCACCTTGTTGTGTGCACCCTACGGCTTCAGAAACCAGATGCTACCATCAACGCTGGTAGGCCTAAGTAGCTATACCACGTGAAATGGGAGGCATTGGAAAATGAGACTGTGAGGAAGAATTTTGCAGATGACATTTCCTCCAGGTTCAAAGAGATTCCCAAGCATACTGCAGATGTTGAGGAGGAGTGGAAGCTGTTCAGAACAGCTATCACTGCCGCTGCATTCCCATGCTGTGGCAACGGGCAGTGAGAAAAGGATGCCTTGGTGGAACCAAGAAGTCCAAAAAACGGTCTGGGCAAAAAAGGAGTCCTACCTAACATGGCTTAGGGTCAGGTCACCTGAGATGCATTTGTGGTATGCTGAGGCACAAAAAGCTGCTGCTGAGGCAGTAAAGGCAGCAAAGCAAAAGGCTTGGGAATCCTTTAGAGAAAGATTAGACTTATCCTATGCAAATGCAAACAAAGTATTCTGGCAGACCATCTGCCACCTTTGAAGGAGGAAATCATGCACAGCAAGGGCAATTAAGGCCTCTGATGGTGCACTCTTAACAACCGAGAAGGATAACCGCCACAGATGGAGGGAATATTTTGAGCCTTCTTAACCCACGTGGCCCAGCAGTTGTGGACATCCAAGAGGTGCAGATCGGGGCAATGACTAATCTCACAGTAGAAGCGGTCCATTTAGCAATAAAATTGCTAAAATCAGGCAAGGCTGCTGGCAATGATGAAATTCGGCCCAAAATGCTAAAAGCCTTAAATCGAGACGGTGTTCTCTGGCTGACTCGAGTGTGTGTCTGGCTGCTTGGATATCTGGGTGAGTACCGACACAATGGCAGACATTCTTAATAATAGCAGTCTTTAAGAAGGGAGACCAGAAGGATGGCAGTAACTATTGTGGCATCTCTCTGCTCAGCCTGCCTGGAAAAGTGTATGCTAGGTGCTTGGAAAGACGGTGCATGAACATAGTTGAGTCAAAGTTCCAGGAAGCACAACTGACCAAATCTTCACTTTAAGGCAGGTCTTTGAGAAATCTTGGGAATGTGCCAAGAATGTCTACACATGTTTTGTGGACTTGGAGAAGGCATGACTGGGTTCCTCGGGATAAGCTTTGGCAAGTAGTACAGGAGTATGGAGTGGATGGCCAACTATTAGCTGCCATCAAGTCCCTGTATGAATGCCCAGAGTTTTGTGCCAGGGTAAACAGCACAAAGTCTGAACCTTTCACAGTCTCCACCAATGGTGTGTTCTGTCACCCCTCCTTTTCATAATATTTATGGACTGGATTGATAGGCACAGCCCAGGCAGTGAGTGTGTCAGAATTGGAAGATGTAGCATTGGATGTCTGCTTTTTGCAGATGACCTAGTTCTGATTAACTCTTCCACAGATGACCTCCAGCAGATCCTGGATAGGTTTGTAGCTGTTTGTGCAGATGCCGGAATGAAGATCAGTGTGGCCAAAACTGAAACATTTGTGGTCTCAAGACAACCATCCCATTGCACTCTACATGTAAGTGGAGTCCCAATGAGGCAGGTGGAGAAGTTTAAATACCTTGGGTCCATATTCACGAATGATGGAAAATGGAACGTAGCGCTAAATACTTGAATTGGCTTAGCAAGCTCAATATTTGCGGGAGCTTGGCCGTTCGGTAGTATTGAAGCGGGAGTTAAGCCAGAAGGCAAAGCTGGCTGTCTTCAATACAGTCTATGTCCTCATCTTCATGTGGGGGAAAGCGCTGCTTCTCCGTGTTGAGAGATCATAGTTACATTGGTACGGGCACCTGGTCAGAATGCCACAAGAGAGGCTCCTTCAGCAGGCCCTCTTTGCCAAGCCAGAGGGTGGGAGGCCACATGGAAGGCCATGGACTTGCTGGATAGATTATATCCAAAACCTTGGGTGGACACGTTTGGGAATCCCACCAGAAAACCTGAGCTTGGTGGCAGAGGATCATGACCATTAGAAGTTCCTCTTGCAGCCTTTTCCCCCACATCCCAATTAGGAAAGGTGGGCCTTGAAGATGTATGTGTATTCTTTCTATATATTTATATTAAGCTCTCCAGATCAATCTTTCATGTATCTTCATGGAAGTTTCTAGAATGACATCAAGGCAGCCTCTGCAAAACTTTGCAGAAAGGTAAGTAATGCTCATTTCCTTGAAATGTGCATTGGCAGGGGCCCAGCATTTTTATTTTCTTGTATTTTATTATTATTATTTTTACATCAGTTATAGCTTGATCAGTGTTATATCATGGCCTTGTAATTAGGAACTGCTGATTTTATAATTAATGTTACTGTGTGTGTTAGGTGAAGGATGTAAATTTGGATTGAATTTTGCATCTGTAAACAGTGCAAAGTAAAACCTTTGAATTGAACTGTTTTGTTCAAAGCAGTATACTTTCACTTTCATTATCTAAAGAATATTAGATTTATGTATGAAAGAGGAAAATGGGAGGAGAAGGGTATGTACAAAATTTGCATTTCATTATTATTATTGACACCTCCAGGGAGTTCAAGGACTCAATGAGAGAGGGCACCTGCTCTACAACTCCATCTCCACCATTAAATCGCCAACTGACGCCAACTATACCAACGGCATTTACCTCTGACTACCACTGGTATTTCCACAGACAATCACAAACATCCATGCCCACGGTGGGATTCGAACCTGCAACCTTTTAGCTGGAAAGTATATATGCTATCCACTCGCCCAACCAGGCCGGCATTTCATGTAAAATATGTGAGAAGCTAAAAGTTGGGTGATATGAAAGATGCACACAATGAGTGTGTTAGAGTAGCAAAAGGTAAGTAACTACTTGTATATAGGCCTGGGAGCAGATTGAAAGTTAATAGTGGAATGAATGAAAATTGATTCTAAGATCAAAAAGTGAATGATGAGATGATACCGATGAGGAATAAAGAAATATATTAAAGGGGTGATTTATCAGAGTAGTAGAATGGAAGAAGTTAGTTGGGAGCAAGGCTGATGGTTATGTATAACTTATTATCAAGTGAGAAGCAGAAAGAATAGACAAACATTTGAAGAATGGTTTGCAATAGAAATACATTATGTTCTCTTTTCACTTGTCTCTCTTTATCGGACACTCCCCTATTGCATGTAAACAATGTGGATTTATAAAAAGAGAAGTCTTCTAGTAACTGTGTTTTTTTTTTTTAGTAAAACACCATTTTAATTGGATAAAAGAAATGATTACTGTCAGGCCTCCATGGAGTTAAGACTCATCATGGGAGGTCCCACAATTACATGCATAGCTCATGACATCATGCCTTAAATGCAATCACCATACCAAAATCCTACTCCTTCCTCACTCACATGATCATATGCTCTTTACATGGCTTCCAGGGACAGCCTCTTGTTCTTCTTATCATGCCTGCCCCATTCAGTGAAAAAAAATAGTCCATATTAATCTTAATAAATAACCTCTTACTAATTACAGGTAGTCCTCGACTTAGGACGATTCGCACTTACGACTGCCAAAATTATTATTAAAAATTCTCTAATTTAACTTTGTCGCTTGCATATATCACATTGCAGAATTCTATTGCTACTTGACAATGCTTCAGGACATCGTATCAGCAATTTGAATTAAAATATACATGTGATGTATCCAACGCCCAATACAACAGCTGTGATTTAACCTATCGATGAAGGTTTGATTGCTACATTCAAGACATATTATCTGAAAACTTCATTTTCTCAAGCAATAACAGCAATTAACAACAATGCTATAACATTAAAGTTTTGGAAAAATTATAATATTAACCAGTGTATCCAGAACATTGGAACAATGTATGTGAGAAATTTGGAAGAAGTTACTACTGCAGGAGACACTCGAAGAGTACAATGAGCATAGTATGTTAGAACAAATTGGTGAAGAAATCGTTGAAATTGAAAGAAAACTGGATCTAGAAATCAATATTACTGATATAGAATAATTAACAGATCACAAAGGTAAACTGACTGATCAAGACTTGATTTTCCAAAACGAAAGAGTTGTAGAAGAAGAAAGGAATAATGAGGAATTTGAAGAAGAGAAATCGTTAAAACATTTACTGTAAAAGGATTAGCTGAAGTATTTTCTAAACTAAATCAAAGACGCTACTCGAAAATATGGATCAAGACACTGATAGCTTCGCCAAAGTTGAAAAGCAAATTCGAGAAGCAATTGGATGTTATCGTGAAATATATGAAGAAGAAAAGAAAAAAAAAAAAACAGGCAACATTAACCAATTTTCTGATTAAAAAAGCCACTCCCGATCGTGAGGAATAACCATATCGTCCAAATGAGTGACAGTTACTCACCTGTTTAATTAAAGACACATTAATAAGTTTTATATTTATGTTAACTAACATTTAAAGGAATTTAAATTAAAGTAAGTGCACATATTTTTAATGTGTTTTATGTATTTTTTCTTTCTTAATTTTGTATTTATGTATTTATATGTAGTGCTAATAAATAATTTATAAATGTTTATGTAAGTTTCTACATTTTTAACCATTTTAAGTTAAATAGAAACCTTATGAAAATATTATAACAGAAATCAGACAAATCAAGAATTTAAAAAAATTCCTCGACTTACATCGGAATCGACTTGCAACGGAGACGTTGGAACTGAACCCCTTTGTAAGTTGAGGACTACCTGTAATGTCTTAATCTTATCCCCTTTATATTGTACATCTCAGTATCTTCATTATTTCCATAATTTGTGTGCTGTGCTCATAATTTTAGCAATTCATCCTGTAAATTTTAGGTCCTTATCCTCCATCATCCCCAAATTCCTCATTCTGCTTATTCTGAGATATCTCAACCAACTGTATACATTGCATCTCATTTTGCTTTCCTGGTTTTAAAAATCTTGCACTTTGCAGCATTGATGAACCTCGCATGCTAATTTACCCCAGTCTATCAAGTCTTTTTTTGCAAAGCCACACCATCTATTCTACTCTTCATAGGTCTTTCAATATTTACATCACCTGCAAACTATATATCACCATTTAAACCATTCCCAGTATCATTAACATACAAATTAAACAGCAACAATCCCACCAAAAGTTCTGGCACATCATTAGTGGCTTTCCTTTTCTGGGATATCCCCCCCCCCCCACACACACTCAACTTGCTGATACCTATATATTAAAGAAACCAAGAAATTATATGCTTAGTTTAATCCTTTATCCAAGTGTAAGCAAACAAAGTTTGCACCTGAAGTATTTTCAGGACTGAAGCAACTCGTGTATAGAAACTATTGACTTCACATAGCTTGCCTTAGTATCCCATACTGCAAAGCACATATCCATACTAACATGCATAAAGCTGTGCATTATGGGAAAGGGTCACTGCCCAGACCAGTTTCAACCTTTATTGAGGTCTCATCAGTGGGAGCCTGAGCTAGAGGTCATATTAACATTGAAGTAATGTAGAAGTCATATTTTCATATGCGAGTAGTCAAAAGGTATCGTACCTTATTATTAAAATACTCTGGATTAGAGATAGTTGTTGGAAATTTTTCCACTTGGTTATACTATAAATTAAAATACCAAGAAATTATACACTTGGTTTAATCCTTTATCCAAATGTAAGCAAACAAAGTTTAGTTTGTGCCTGCATAGTTGCCCCAGTCCTGAAGTATTTTCAGGACTGGGACAACTTGTATCTGAAATCATTAACTTCTATATACGAGTAGCCCCATTTCTGAAATACTTCAGGTGCAAACTAAACTTTGTTTGCTTACACTTGGATAAAGGATTAAACCAAGTGTATAATTTCTTGAGATCTTTAATGCATAGTATAACAAAGTGGAAAAACTTCCAACAACTTGCTGATATCTCTCACAGCCAATCTCTAATCCAGTGTACTAATCTATTGTCATACTCCATCCATTCTAATTTCATTATCAGCATGTAAAATAACAATCTGTCATAGGCTTTGCAGCATCTAAACATCCCAATGTGTATGCATCTTGTTCATTGGTAGATTGCTAAAACATGTCTTTCTATTGCAGACAAATGCTATCCATCAACTAGAATGATGCTCTTGTCAACAAATTCCGAATGATCCTTTTTAATCTCTCCAGCACTGGCCAATAATTCAAATGCTTTGCCTTATCTCTTGTGGAAAGGAAATAATATAGTGAAAATGCTTATTCTTATCAGCTTTCTTATTAAGTAGAAAATAGTTTTGTAGGATGAAGCTTGTTTGATTGCATACTTGCTCTTTGTGTAACATGAGGGTATTTTTTTTCACAAATTTGTCATTATTTATTGTAAAATGAAACCTATGGAAAATTCATGACTAAACAAACACACAATAACCACAGTAATAAGTTTTAGTAAGTAAATATTTCTTCCTAAGTATCAAAGGACATCATCAGTACAGTTAATTCAAACAATACTAGGAATAACTTACAGTAAAGGCGCATGATTACAATGGAATCCCAATATGCATGCAATAGCGTGCATATAGAATTAAAGTACCGTGTTATAGAATTAAATTAAAATATATCTGGAGGGGAAAAAAACATTACATGAAAATGAGATAATGTATATAAAAATTATTATTTTACGCAATTTTGTATGACAATTTCCCATACTTGAGGAATAGCAAAAAGATTTTGTCTGTGAAGTAGGGCTTCAACACTTTCTTTACATAAACTTTCATGTTTATATAAAGAAAGTGTAAAAGTTCGGCTTTTTTTAATGGATCCTATGGTTTAGGTTTTCAACTCCGTGTTTTGTGGGATTTCTGCGGTTTGATAAGACAGATATGGTGTTGATGTTTCGAAATGCATTCATGAACAGATCTACTTCTGTCCATAGTAAGACAATTTACAGGAGCATGGAACCTCGTACACACCAGGAAATTTTTGAAAGACATTCAGAGATGACTTTGACATAAGGTATGGGAATCTTACAGGCTTGTTCTTGTTTAGGTTGATCACTGAGGAAGTGGCTGATGATTTTTTTGAGTTGTTTTAAGATTGTATCCATTCAGTATGGCTGTATTTTTGATTATTTCCAATTCTTTTGTTTAGAAATTCTTCAGAGGAGCAGAATCTGTGTGTTCTGGTTACAGATGATTTACTAATACATACGCCAAACTTGATTATCATCCTACCAAAAGACAGCTCAAGAAACTCAAGAAGTTACTTGATGAAACCACTTCCTTAGATAAAGAAACAATAAAAAAAAAACTTAGGACCTACCATGGTAGGCCTCCTAGAATATATGGCTTACCTAAGCTTCACAAGAACAATGTTCCACTCAGACCCATTGTGGATTCTATTAGCAGCCTGACGTACAAATTATCAGGATTTTTATCTAACCTTCTCGATCCTCGCAAAGGCCACTCAGCCTTATGAATTAAAAATTCAACGGAGTTTGATGCAAAAATAAGATATTCAACTGTTGGAAATTGACATGCTAATTAGCTTCGACATTGTCTCCCTCTTCACCAATATTCCCCATAAGGAAACGGTAGACTTGTTAACTCGGAAATTTCCATCTGATATTGTTGAATTATTCAAATTTGTTATTATGTCCGGTTACTTCACTTGGAAAGAGAAAATTTACAAGCAAGAGGAAGGAACAGCAATGGGGTCTTCCTTATCATCAAACTTAATCAACCTGTTTCTAGAATACCTTGAAAAAAAAAATGTACACGTTTAAACCCAAACCAAAATTTGGCTACTATGTTGATGACATCTTTGCTGTCTGGGGTTCATTCCATACAAGAACTACACACCTGTTTCTAGATAAAATAAATCTTCTTCATTCTTGCATCAAATTTATGCTAGGAAAAGAATCTCCTTTCTGGATTTACACATCCAAAGAAAAGAAGATGGGTCGATATCTGCTTCTGTCTATCTCAAGCTGACATTTTCAGGTCACTACATTCACAATTCTTCTGCTTATCATCCATCTCAAAAATTTGTCATCATTAATTAAATCATTAGTAACTAGAGCACACAGATTCTGCTCCACTGAAGAATCTCTAAACAAAGAATTGGGAATAATCAGAAATACAGCCATACTAAATGGATATAATCTTAAAATAACTCAAAAAATCATCAGTCACTTCCCCACACATCAACTTGGACAAGAACAAGCCTGTAGGATTCCCATACCTTATGTCAAAGGCATCACCGAACATCTTCAAAAAATTATGAAGAAATGTGAGCTTGCTACCACCTACAAACCAATCTGATTGATTGGTTTGTAGGTAGTAGCAAGTTCACAACTTGTTACCTTCTCCTAAAGACAGACTCTTACCTCTGATGCTACCTGGCAGGTACGAGGTTCCATGCTGCTGTGAATTATCTCATTATGACAGACAGGTAGATCAGTTCATAAACTTATTTCAGAATATCAAGACCATATCAGTCTTATCAAACCGCAGAAATCTGGCCTCGCAGAACACTGAGTTGAAATCCCAAACCAATGGATCCATTGGGAAAAGACCAAGCTTCTACATAGATGTTTTATATAAACATGAACATTTATATTAAGAAAGTGCTGAATCCCTACTTCGCAGACCAAATCTAGACCATAACAACGTTCTTGCTATTCCTGAAGTATGGGAATTTGTCATACAAAATTGCGTAAAATAATAATTTTTTATGTTTTTTTATTTTAATGTAATCTGTTTTTCCCCTCCCTCCAGATATATTTTAATTTAATTCTATCACATGCTACTGCATGCATATTGGGATGCCATTGTAATCATGCAGCTTAACTGCAAGTTATTCCTAGTATTGTTTGAATTATTGTACTGACGATGTCCTTTGCTACTTAAGATGAAATATTTACTTATTAAAACTTATTCCTGTGGTTATTACGTGGGTTTCTTTGTTATTATTTGCAAGATATTATTATTACTGCCATGTGACACCTCCAGGGACTCATCACCTTCATGATGAGTCTTGATAGTACATTTATAAGAATATTAAACAAGGTAATGTTATTAATTTCAAAAATTATTACTATAATTGGTATTGGATTTTTGCACTAAGTAGATAAGATTTTCCATCCAATAAGTTGTAGTTTCAAATCTTATTGCAGGCATAAATGTTAGTGAATGTCTTCAGGTGGTAGATGAATTTTATCACCTGGCATGAGACCACTACACTGCATATTGCAGGCTTGTAGTGGATTGCAAGTTTTTCAGAGTTTCCAGATTGATCTAACCCTTATCTCCCTCACAACAGAATTGACATAAATTGCATGATCAAGATTCATAGTTTTGATTTTGAAGGTATGTCTGCAAAAAAACAGAAAGTAGAATGATTTCTCATCCTGCCTCATGAGCAATTACACATGATAACTCGCTTCTGCCTATAATTAATATATTGAACAGTTCATTTTTAAATGTTTTAAAAGTGCTTTTAACATAATACTATTTTTAACTTTATGTATAATATGAATGCTTTACTGCCATATGTTTATTTGTTATTGTTAAAATATGCATTATTTGAACTTTTTCAGCTTGAAATACAGTTTGTAATAGAAGACTTTCTGATGCACACTACTTCCTAATGATATATAATATGGATTCTCATGTATATGGAACAGGTCATTCAAATTCGTTCCTTTTAGACTGTGTAGGTGTGTTAGCAAGACGTTCAGATAATAAATATTGTTTACTAAAAGTCGGCGATCGAAAGGGATGGTGGCTTCCATTTGCTGAATTATTACCAGGTGATACATGGCAGCAAACAGCAGAAAATGTTCTCCTGAAGGTTTGTATTTAGAATACATAATTGATCTATCAGACTAACTTCGAATCTTACCATAGTTTTCCTAAATCAGTGATGCATGCAGTGCTCATACCTCAGGCTGCAAGGCTCTTCCACAATCAGTGCCTTTAGGAAATGTTATGTCTCCTGGCGATATTTCACTGCAGCAGTAAAACTTTTATATCTTCAGTGCTACCCCCCCCTGCAGCTGTAGCTACTTCCTTGCAGTTCTATTTCTGCCTTATGCAAATACTTCTGTGCATGCTATTCTGTTCAAGTGTCTATACTTCCACTTTCTCTTAAAATCTGTAAATAGACATGCAACTGGTAATCAACATCAGTTTATAGTTCAACTTCAAATATACTGAACCAACTTCTCATCTTTCTTTTATTCCATCCAACTTTGTGCTTTGCAACAGTCTCCTCTCCCAGCTTTCACTATGAATTCAACCTTCACAAAAAAACATCAGCAGTTTCTCTCTTTTTTTTTTTTTTTAATTATCTGCCCACCCATGCACTAACATGCTCTAGGTTTCGGAATCCTTCATGTGTGAGATTGATATATATATTAAAAAATTATTTTCTAAATGAAGACAATTTTTGAGACGTAATTAAGTATTATTACTGTAGTTAAATACTACAGTAATACTCAATTAGTTTTTATTTTTTTGATTTATAAAGTTAATATAATATTGTGCTTAAGGGTAAAAGCTGTATAACTGAGAGGAGACCTCCACATAGCCTTTCAAGGAATGCAGAGAACCGACCAGGGCTTCTGACCTAATATCCAATCCTAACCTTCCCGTGGTGCACCCTGTTCGGTGTCTACCTGGATACTGAACGAACGAGGATGGGCTGGCAATTTGGGATTTAGCCGACCAAATTGTATTCTTATTGGCTTAAACCAATATACAAAATGATGGTACAACATGACAAAATTTCATGCCGACTGGGGCGTTGCCCGGTTAAACAAGGCCCTTGTTGTTTTTGCCTGGGAACCAGGGTGAACAGTGAAAAGTCAGCTACTGGAACAAATATGAAAGCACACCCTAGTAGATAAGAAGCCTGAACAGCAAAGAAATGGAGCTAGCTGAGGAATTAGATAAGTACCAGATCAACATAATAGGGGTAACTGAAATAAAAAAGAGAAAAACCGGTGAGATCTTTATGAGCAATAAATACAAAATTTTATATTCAGGCAATGATAATCAAGGAAAAGGAGTAGCCATAGTATTCAACACAAAATATGAGGCTAATCTTCTTGAATGGCAGGCAGTCTCAAGTAGAGTGATGTTGGCAAATATCAGAATGGGGAATTGGACAATGAGACTTATTTGTGCCTATGGTCCCACAGAAGGGTCTACTAAGGTAGAAGTGGAGGGATTTTTTGAAAATATTGGTCCTTGTTGGGGATCTAAATAGCAGAGAAGGAAATGATTGTCAAATATACAAAAATATTTTGGGAAAATTTGGAGAAAAGAGCAAAGCTCATAATGATGGCAAATACCTGTTGGATTTCTACTTAGGACATGGACTGGTTATTATTAACACCATGTTCCAACATAAAAATGTGCACAAATTCACATGGAGAGAAGAGGCAAGGAATAAGAAAAATCTCATTGACTATGTTATTGTTGATAGTGATGTTTTCTCCCTGGTGCAGGACACCAGAGTGTACAGAGGATTTGAAATTGGAAGTGATCACTATTTAGTCTTGAGCAGGATAAAATTGAATTTCATATCACAAAGAATTACACGTAAGAAAGTTTTAAAGTGAATAAAAGTTGAGCAGCTCTCAGATGTAAACTGTAGATTAAAATACACAAAGATTATTGAAGAAAAAATGAAAGAGTTTGAGAACAGGAATCAAACCTTGGAGATTCAGTGGCAAACTCTGAAGAAAACATTGATTGATTCTGCCAGAGAGGCATGTGGTGAGGTTATCTGTAAGGATAAAAAAATCAGAACACCATGGTGGACACAGGAAGTTAAAGAGGCAGTGAAGGAAAAGAAGAAAGCATATCAAAAGTTCCTGGCAAATAAATCAGCTTTTGCTCTTAGAGAATATAGAGACAAATGCAAGAATGCTAAACACTGTGTAAAACTAGCTAAACAAAAGTCATTGGAGGACTTTGGCAAGAACATGGAAAATAAATATCAAGAAGGTGGTAAGATACTCTGGAGGTTCTTGAAGAAGCTTAGAAATGGAGGAAAGAGTGCTGTAAAAGAGTTAGAAATGATAAAGGTTACATGAAAACAGGAGAAAAAGATATCCTTGAAGTATGGAGTAATTACTTCAAAAAATTGCTAAATGAAACAAGCAATGATAGCACAGTGGTTATCATTGCTTGTAACCAGTGGTAAAAAACATTCAACAGGCATACAGTGAGGAATACATATCCATACTTGAAGCAGAAAAAGCCATCAAAGGCTTGAAATTTTGAAAGGCAGCAGGAGTAGATGATATTTAACAAAAAATGCTGAAGTATGGTGGTATAAAAGTTTTACAGTGGCTGCACTGCATAGTTCAGAAGGCCTGGACAGATGGACAAATTCCCGATGATTGGAGTAGAGCTCTAATAGTACCCATATATAAAAAGGGAAATAAAACTGAAAGTGAGAATTAGAGGTATTTCTCTTCTGGGTGTTCCTAGCAAGATTTAAGACACCTGAGAAATGGTTGAGAAGAATTGTTTGAGAAACTCTTGGTAAAGAACAAGCAGTATTCAGGCCAAATAGAGGCTGTCAGGATCAGATCTTCACTTTACGACAAATAGTTGAGATAGCATGGGAATATAACAAAGATCGGTATTTATGTTTTGTCGTTCTGGAAAAGGCACATGACATGGTGCCAAGAGAGAAGCTATTCAATATGCTACAGTTATATGTCATTAGGGCATTATATCAGGCAATACTTATCTTTATTTGAGTTGCTGGTCAGCAGTTAAAATTGAAAGAAGTACAGGAAGATGGCTTAATGTTAAATCTGGTGTGAGACAAGGATGTACGTTATCCCCTCTCTTATTCATTATCTATATGGATGACATTATGAAGGAAAGTGGTATTAAACATGATATCAGAATTGGAGATGTTAATGTCAGCTCTTTGCTTTATGCGGATGATGTTATACTTCTAAATAAATCCGCTACAAGTTTTCAAGATTCCCTGACTAAATTGAATAACTGTTGTAATAGATATGGTATGAAGGTCAGCAATTAAAAGACAAAGACAATAAAAATAGGTAGAATTGTTTAAAATGTCAACTGTGTTGTGAATGGAGAACCTGTGGAACAAGTAAAACATTTCAGCTACTTAGGCACGATTTTTAGTGAAGATGGTAAATTATATATGGAAATTGACATCAGAATCAACAACGGTGGTATAGTAGGAAGTCAATTGAATAAATTCATATGAAATAAGAGAGAAATTAGTCAGAACATTAAATTAGCTGTATACAAGACAGTGTTCAAACCAGTTTTAACTTATGGATTTGAGAGCTGGGTCAGAAGTAAAACACTTGACCATGACTAGAGACCGCAGATATGAGACTCTTGAGAAAGATTGGAGGTTTGAACCAATGGCATCAATGGCAATATCATATTAAAAACAAGGATATTAGGAAAGAACTAGACATTGTCAGCATCCAGGAATGCGTTAGCAGAGCTAATCTTAGGTGGTGGTCACTTAAACAAAATGGGCAAGGAAAGATTAGCGAAGTAAGTGTTCTCTGCCAGGTTGGCAGGAAAACGACCCAGAGGAAGACAGACCAAGATATAGGTGGATTGATACGGTACAAAGTGTCTTAGGCGATAGAAATATAAGATCTGATAATGTTGGAGCCTTAACAAGTAAGAGACTGATTTGGAGGAATATTGTAGATAGGAAGTTAGTAATGATGTAAATTTTTCATGTAGTACTGTCATATCCTGTACACTCCTTGAGGGTACATATCAGGAATTTGATGATGATATAATATTGTATGTGAAATTAATTTGGTATTGCACCCTCTGTCCAAAAACAAACCAAACTTTTGATAGAAAATAAAACACAGTCCAATTATAATTATTCAAATCATTTATTTCAATCAATATACTTTCCTTCGGCTATTAATTGACCATACCAAACAGTGTTTGGTATGGTCAATTAATACGTTAAATGAGATTTTTATATCTGCTTTTGGAATACTGTTGAAGGTCATGGTTACTGCTGCTTAAACGTTTTCATTGGTGTCACATCACTTTCCTTTCATCGGCAAATGAAGTCCGGGGAAGAGAAAGAAGTCGCATGGTGCTAAATCAGGTGAATACAGCGAGTGATCCAACACACAAACTTGGTTTTTGCTCAGAAACTGTCTCACAATGTTCGAACGATGAGTTGGTGCATTATTGTGCAAAAGTCACCAGCTACCTCCATCATGATATTCATGACGTACGTGATGAATTCTCGCTATCAGTCGCTTCAAGATAAAACTCGCCATTGACCGTTTGATCAGGTGGAATGAATTCTTTGTGGACAATGCCCTTGGAATCATAGAAACAAATCAGCATTGTCTTTACTTTGGACTTCTCCAAGTGACTTTTTTTCAGATGCCTCTCTTCTAATGATGTTCATTCAGTACTCTGGTGCTTTGTTTCGGGCTCATACTCAAAACATCACTTTTCGTCACCAGTAATGGTCGTTTTAAGGAAGTTTGAGTACTTACGAAAGTCCTTAAGTTCTTGGTTTTAATGAGGTTCTTGCAGCATTCAATCACCAGATCTTATGTTTCTATCGTCTAAGGGACTTTGTACCATATCAATCCATCTATATCTTGGTCTTTCTCTGGGTCGTTTTGCTGCCAACCTGGCAGAGAACACTTGTTTTGCTAATCTTTCCTTGCCCGTTTTGTTTAAGTGACCATACCACCTAAGATTAGCTCTGCTAACGCATTCCTGGATGCTGACAATGTCAAGTTCTTTCCTAATATCCTCGTTTTTATTATGATATTGCCATTGATGCCATCTGTTCACGTCTATAATCGTTCTCAGGACTCTCATATCTGTGGTCTCTAGTCTTTGGTCAAGTGTTTTACTTCTGACCCAGCCCTCAGATCCATAAGTTAAAACTGGTTTGAACACTGTCTTGTATACAGCTAATTTAGTGTTCCGACTAATTTCTCTCTTATTCCATATGAATTTATTCAACTGACTTCCCACTATTCCAGCTTTGCTGATTCTGTTGTCTATTTCTATATTTAATTTATCATCTTCAGTAAAAATCGTGCCTAAATAGCTGAAATGTTTTACTTGTTCCACAGGTTCTCAACACAGTTGACATTTTCAATGATTCTGCCTATTTTCATTGTCTTTGTCTTTTTATTGCTAACCTTCATGCCATATCTATTACAACAGCTATTCAATTTAGTCAGAGAATCTTGCCGACTTGTAGCAGATTTATTTAGAAGTATAACATCATCCGCATAAAGCAAAGAGCTGACATTAACATCTCCAATTTTGATATCATGTTTAATACCACTCTCCTTCATAATGTGATCCATATAGATAATGAATAACAGAGGGGATAATGTACACTCGTCTCACACCAGATTTAACATTAAACCATCTTCCCGTACTTCCTTCAATTCTATCTGCTGATTCAATTCTACCTACAACTCAAATAAAGACTAAGTATTGCTTGATATAATGCCACATTGACACCATATAACTGCAGTGTATTGAATAGCTTCTTTCTTGGCACCTTGTCATATGCCTTTTTCAAATCGACAAAACATAAAATACAGATCTTTGTTATATTCCCATGCTTTCTCAACTATTTGTTGTAAAGTGAAGATCTTATCCTGACAGCCTCTATTTGGCCTGAATCCAGCTTGTTCTTCACCAAGCTTTTCTTCCACAATTCTTCTCAACCGTTTCTCAATATACTTGCATAGATCTTGCCAGGAACACTCAGTAGGAAAATACCTCTGAAATTCTCGCATTCAGTTTTATTTCCCTTTTTATATATGGATACTATGAGAGCTCTACTGCAATCATCGGGAATTCGTCCCTCTGTCCAGGCTTTCTGAACTATGCAGTGCAGCCACTGTAAGACACTTATACCACTATACTTCAGCATTTCTGGTCGAATATCATCTACTCCTGCTGCCTTTCCACATTTCAAGACTTTGATGGCTTTTTCTACTTCAAGTATGGATATGTATTCCTGACTGCATGCCTGTTGAGTGTTTTTTAACACTGTGCTATCACTGCTTGTTTCATATAGCAGTTTTTCAAAGTAATTACTCCATACTTCAAGGATATCTTTTTCTCCCATTTTCTTGTCACCTTTATCATCTCTAATTCCTTTTACAGCACTCTTTCCTCCATTCCTAAGCTTCTTCAACAACCTCCAGAATATTTTGCCACCTTTTTGATATTTATTTTCTATATTCTTGCCAAAGTCCTCCCATGACTTTAGTTTAGCTAGTTTTACACAGTGTTTAGCATTCTTGCATTTGTATCTATATTCTCTAAGAGCACAAGCTGACTTATTTGCCAGGAACTTTTGATATGCTTTCTTCTTTTCTTTCACTGCTTCTTTAACTTCCTGTGTCCACCAGGGAGTTCTAATTTTTTTATCCTTACAGACAACCTCACCACATGCCTCTCTGGCAGAATCGATCAATGTTTTCTTCAAGGCTTGCCACTGAATATCCAAGGTTTGATTCCTGTTCTCAAACTCTTTCATTTTTTCTTCAATAATCTTTGTGTATTTTAATCTACAGTTTCCATCTGAGAGCTGCTCAACTTTTATTCGCTTTAAAACTTTCTTACATGTTTTTCTTTTCAATATGAAATTCAATTTTATCTTGCTCAAGACTAAATAGTGATCACTTCCAGTTTCAAATCCTCTGTACACTGTGGTGTCCTGCACCAGGGAAAACATCACTATCAACAATAACATGGTCAATGAGACTTTTCTTATTCCTTGCCTCTTCTCTCCATGTGAATTTGTGCACATTTTTATGTTGGAACATGGTGTTAGTAATAACCAGTCCATCTCCTGAGCAGAAATCCAACAGATGTTTGCCATTATTATGAGCTTTGCTCTTTTTTCCAAATTTTCTCAAAATATTTTTGTATGTCTCACAATCATTTCCTACTCTGCTATTTTGATTCCCAACAAGGATCAACTTTTCATTTTTCATTGTGTCAATTGCTTTTTCTAAAGCTTCAAAAAATTCCTCCACTTCTACCTTAGTAGAACCTTCTGTGTGACCATAGGCACAAATAAGTCTCATTGTCCAGTTCCCCATTCTCATATTTACCCACATCACTCTACTTGAGACTGACTGCCATTCAAGAAGATTAGCCTCGTATTTTGTGTTGAATACTATGGCTACTCCTTCTTTTCCTTGATTGTCATTGCCTGAATATAACATTTTGTATTTATTGCTCAGAAAGATCTTACCAGTTTTGGTTTTTTTTGTTTCAGTCAGCCGTATTATGTCAATCTGGTACTTATCTAATTCCTCAGCTAGCTCCATTTCTTTGCCATTCAGGCTTCTTACGTTGATAGTACCGATCTTTAACTCTGGTGATGTTGAGTTGGGGTTTGTTTTCAGATTTGTTCCAGTAGCCGACTTTTCGCTAGTCACCCTGGTTCTCTGGCGAAAACAACGAGGGCTTGTTTAACCGGGCGACGCCCCAGGCGCCATGAAATTTTGTCATGTTGTACCATCATTTTTTATTTTGGTTTAACCAATAAGAATACAATTTGGTCGGCTAAATCCCAAAATTATTATGCTTGCAATAAATTTTATGTCCACATTTGGCTGTAGCCAGGTAAAATGTAGGTCATCCTTGTCTTTTTGACACCAGTGTACCTTCTGTACTACTGTAACCTTTGTTCCAATGCAGTATGACCTTTGCTGTCTTTCCATCAGTAAACCATAAATCAATAACTCAATGAACAAACTTCAGCATCCCCCTCCCCCCAAAAAAACCATTCTCATAATTTCAAAAACTAATGCTTTGTCTCTGCATCACTAATTTATTTTTTTTGTGTGATGCAATTTCCCCCTCACAAAAGGTTGTGAGCCTATAGTACATTGGTACCATGAGTGGGCTGAGGATTTTTATTTTTATAAAATTAATTTTATAATTAATACTTATTAATAATACTTTATTTTATACTTATTGGAGCCACTTTCATTGACCTAACATCAGCTTATGACACAATCTGGATCAGGGGCCTCCTCCTAAAGCTCTACCATTCTCTCCAACAGAAAGATCCTGGTCCATATTGGCAGAAAAAAAAGCAGGGCCCAGATTCTTTCACAACTGTCTCCCTCAGGGCTCTGTGTTATCCCTTTTACTTTTTGACATCTATGCGTACGACTTACCACACACCAGCTACATACAAGTATATGTATGCTGATGACCTAGCAATCCTACATCAATCCACCTCCTTTGCCAACCTGGAAACAACCTTGAACACAGACCTGAACATCCTGGAAGAGTACATTTCAAGCAGTGGTACTTCAAGCCAAATCCAACAGAAACTGTGTCCACAGTATTTCACCTGAACAATTCAGAGGTAAATCGACACCTCAACCTTTCTTTCTGTGGTAAAATGGTAGAACATGAGCCACACCCAAAATATTTTGGAGTGAGCCTGGACAGAAGCCTAATCTATAAAAGGCACATCACCAACCTGTCCAACAAAATTAAAACAAGAAACAATATCATTTCAAGGCTCTCTGGAACAACCTGGGGTTGTGGTGCAGAAGTCCTAAAGTCGTCTGCACTAGCCCTCGCATTCTCCACAGCAGAATATTGTGCCCCTGTCTGGGAAAGAAGTGCTCACACTAACATTATAGACACTCAGCTAAACTCTGCTATGTGCACATTAGTGGGACATTGAGAAGCACTCTTCTGTCCTGGTTGCCTGTCCTATCTAACATTGCTTCACCAAACATATGGAGAAGACAAGCCTTGTTTAAAGAATTTAATAAAGCAATGAGCAACCCACTCTTGCCCCTGCACCAGACTCTTATAAATCTACCTGGTCTTCGCCTAAAATCTAGAAAGCCTCTCTTGGCCATGGATGAACTCTCTTCAGCTACCTTGCATCAACACCTGATATGTGGAGAGAATACTGGTCCAACAACCTCCCAACAAATGGCTTCCTGGTAGAAGATTGCTGTGCTCTGTAGCCTGGTCTTGCTCTTCCTAAGAAGATTTGGTCATCAATCAACAAAATCAGAACTAACCAGGGCAGATGTGGCTACCTACTACATAAATGGGGGCTGTCGGACCACCCTTATTGTGATTGTTCTCCCATGGCTAAGACGATTACTCATATTGTGAACAACTGCCCATGGTGCCAATTTCATGGTGGTGGCCTACAGGACATCCACTAGGTGACGAATGAGGCCTTGGATTGGCTTTCCAGTCTGGATATTGAAATGTAGTTGGTGTGGTGGGGCGGTGGTTATGGAGGAAATAGAAGATCAAGGTTACGTTCACCATGAAGATGTTATTCTCATAGCCGCTCTCATAGTCCTCATCGAAGTATCAGCAGAACTCCTCCTCATGCTAGAAGATGATGTGAAGTGAAATGGGTTTTCTCTAATGGATCAAGATTTTCACACGTCACAACTGCTTTCTGATAAAACCTTGGATACAGCTACATTTGTGATGTGTTGAGAGAACATGCAAACTTGTCATATTTGGTGCAGTAGGATGATAATTTTCGCTGACTTGATTATAACAAATTACTTTTGCTTTTTTTTAAAAAAAGGAAGACTTGGAATGCAGTTCATGCCTTTTATGTAATGAACTTTTATATGTTAAGATTTTCATCATTTGTTTCTGGAGATTGTGATTGTACATTTCACTTGCCAGTTTCACAAAGCCATATGCGTAAATAAATAAATTTTATTTTTTTGTATTTTCATTTATTTTTTCCATTGTCTGGAAAACCTATTAGAGGTCAGACATGGCACTTTTTGCAAGCTACTTCCTGCCTCCAATAAGCAGGTTGGTGGTCTCATGTTGTGTGACGAAATTCATCTTCCACCAAAATAAGATTATAAACATCCATGTGCATGGTGGGATTCGAAACTGTGACCTGTTGGTTGGAGAGCAGGCACACTAGCTCAGTGCTTCCCAAACTTCTTGATGTCAGGGCCCCCTTTGCAAAAATTAAAATATTTCGCGGCCCTCTCGAAAAAAAATCGTAATAGAGAGATATATTATTATAATATTTACTGTATTTATATTCAATACAAAACATACACAGCGAATATTGCAAAAATCAAATGCATATATTACATTTTTTGCCTCTTACCGTTTGGTTCTGAAGATGATGCGGGCTGTTCTGGTAAAATATGAAATACTGTCCTTTTTTTTTTGAGTCTGTTTCTGATTGTTCGCGGGAATTTTTATTTTTTTCCAGCCACTTCTCCATCTCAGGATTAAATTTTTTAATGTAGAATAGATCAAATAATATCACCACTTACTGATACCACACCGCAGACTGATAACATGAAATTAGTGAATATTACCTGAATAAGGGAATCCTCGGACCAGGAACATTTTTCTCTTTTGTGACTTTTCTCCCTTTAAGGTAATTAATCCTAACGCAAAACAGACAGCAAAGGCAGGTTATTAAAACGTGCATATGATTGGTGCGGTATTAACTTTTATCTTT
Organism: Typopeltis vanoorti; assembly: GCF_054136105.1. Taxonomy (NCBI): domain Eukaryota; kingdom Metazoa; phylum Arthropoda; class Arachnida; order Uropygi; family Thelyphonidae; genus Typopeltis; species Typopeltis vanoorti. The sequence continues at coordinate 98,780,283 of NC_143568.1, read as the reverse complement.
CGGCTGCGGATCACGCAGCCGAAAGATAAAAGCATAGCTGACAATTGAGTTCAAATGCTAACTCTCTTCAACCGAATTCCATATGTGAAACTGCCATAACATTCATTATATATATATATATATATATATATATATATATATATATATATTACTTAGTTTTAACACTTTTAATCCTAACGCGAAACAGACAGCAAAGGCAGGTTATTAAAATGTGCATATGATTGGTGCGGTATTAACAAAAGATCACGCAACCGAAAGATAAAAGCATAGCTGACAATTGAGTTTGAAATGCTAACTCTCTTCCACCGAATTCCATGTGTGAAACTGCCATAACAATCATTTTATATATATATATATATATATATATATATATTACTTAGTTTTAACACTTTTACGAATTTTAACACGTTCGGTTGAATTTTATTGCTGCCTTAGGAAATCGAACTCACACACACATCTAATTAATAACAATAGTTTTTAGTTAGATACTGTGTTTGCCCATGCAACATATGGTTTTGTTTCAGTCTATACAGCTTAGTTTCTGTATGAGGGGACATGTGATTCATTAATTAGTGTGTTTTTAACCTAGTTGTCTCTAATTGCACTATTTGTTGAGAAATATATTACACAGACTCCTCATACCTTATTCACTGGCATAATAAAAGTACTTGTTTTTATTGCCTCTGCAGTATAGTGGTTGTTAGGGAGGGGTGTTGTTTACCACTGCAAGCGAGTTACTATCTCCCCACATGAACTTGTTTAAGCTTTTTTTTTCATGTGTGAAGTATATGCGAAACTTTTATTGGTAACAGAAAACTAGCTCGGATGACAGATAATATAAAACGATTTTTGATATGTATATAAAGTCAATATCCATAGTCCCTGATTACGAACGTGTGATGAAAGGGACAGGAAGATTTGGAGCTTCCCTGGAGAGCATTCGAAGTAAATACAATTAACCACTGCTTTGAAATGAAACATATGAATAAACAATATTTACTAATATTCATTAAGCGCCAAAATACGCAGGAAGCAAAGTTTGTGAACCAATGCCAATGTGTGAATTTTTCCATTAAAATATAAAAAATAACAAAAAAGAAATAATAAAAGTTAAATACGTTTCTTTTAAAATAAAAAAAATTTACTTAGTCTTAAAACATTTTAAATTTGTTTTCATTATTTCACGGCCCCCCTCAAAACCTACGGCCCCCAAGGGGGCCGCGGCCCACAGTTTGGGAAGCGCTGCACTACCTAACCAGGCTTGCAAATTTCCCATCATATTTTCCAATTTTGAATTTTAGAACTTGCATTTCACTCCCACCTTTCTTCAGTCAAGTTTTTCATAATTGTGGCTACTGTAAAATGAGAAGTTTAGTCTAGCTAATAACTTTCCAGAGGTGAGATTTCTTTTTTTTTTTTAATTTCTTCTATTATTCTGTTAGTTTTCTTTTTATTTCATTTTAGTCTTAAGACTAATTAAATGCCTAACTTTTGATTTCTTATTAGAATTACCTTTCTTTTACAGATAAGTAACTAACTACTCTTTTCTTCCACATGCTTGTAGTATGCAGATAAATATTCTGTTTCATTGCTTTGTTTTCATCAAGATGAGATGATATCCATGATTTCATTTTCCATAAAACTAGGAAAACAAACTATGATGATTTCTGAATTATCCAGTTGGGAAATTGACTTATTGGTCATTAAATTGAGGGTATGGTTATCAGAATGTATAATTATAAGTGCTATTCTGGAAGTCAGTTTATACATACTCATTCAGAAATTAGTTCATTGAAAGTTCAGTTAGCCGAGGATCAGATAACTGAGAGAATTATTTCAATTTCCCTCAAGTTCATGAAAGATTATAATGCTGTAATTCCACACACTCAAAATTACATTCATTGTTGAACAGGTAATCGTCTACATTACCATTGTATTTGGTAGAGGTGTCATGCGATAACTTTTTTTGGCTAGTTCCCATTGTTGGAAATCATTTCTATATTATTTTGATTTTTGTTTTGTTAAATAGATGAGAGAGAGAATTTGTTATCAGTAGATTTCCATTGTATGTATTGCATACTTAAAGTAACTTGCCAGATGTTGACAAGTACATTAATTATTCTTTTTTTAATTTCCCTTCACTTTAGTATATAGGCAAAAATGCTCGGCTTCTTGGTGTTATTCAGATTATCCGCCTGCAGTATCTTATAGGTGTTCCACATGTCAGTAAGATAATATTCTCTGCTGAAGTAAAGTCATATGAAGTAAGTATTTGTAATTAAAATATTTATTCTGATATTATCTCGTACTGTGATAGTATAGAAATGACTTGAAAAACATTTCTTATTGCCATACTCTGTTCCTGTAGCTGATCTCTTGTTATGCCTCAGGAGGATCAGTCAGTTACATCTTTTAGCATCTCTCAATTTTAATACTCATAATTTTGGTTAGCACTTGCATGAATTCACGACTCTTTGCCAGAGATCCTAAACTTTGGCTCGGACGGTTTGCCTCAGTATCCCATGTATCATGAAAGCTCAAACCAGCCACCACCAGTCATTTACACTCATAATATCCAGCAGCAAATGTTCTGACCTCTCCTTATAACTAACTATTTAACTACATGTAACTATTTTATTAGTTACATGTCTCTGGATTTTGTTTTCCTCATCACTAGAATCCCAGGAGCCATATTTGTGTGTATTGCAAAGTATAGGAATGTAAGTGGACATTGAATTAAATACAGTGAATAACAACATAGGACTTAGATGAAAATTTTTATTTTATAGAATTTTTGCTCAAGTATCATAGGCATTACTATGAAATTCAAATTAAACAAACACAAGTAACAAAATGAAAATTTAACAATGAGAACATGTGAGAATGACATGCAAGTGTGTGAAAGAGAGACAGTTGCTCACTTAATTACTTTTTGTGTCAGAACATAGTTTAAAAAAGTTTATATATATACTAGGGGGCATCTTCTCCATGATGCCCCCCAAGTTCCGGACTGGTAGGCCGGTTCTCCTTGAATTCTGATGACTCAAATTTTGAAGACTCGAAAGGGATTTCCTCCCCCCAATACATACCCCCCCCCCCAAGTTCCGGACTGGTAGACCGGTTCTCGAATTCAGATGACTTATATTTTGAAAACTCGAAAGGGATCCCCCCATGGCACCCAACCCCCTGAGTTACGGACTGGTAGGCCTGTTCTCCTTGAATTCTGATGACCTGAATTTTGAAGCTCTACACTTAGGGTAACCCCAAGTTTCAAATAACCTGACACAAAAACGTTACAAAAAAAGCCTTATTTTATATTATAGAGTAGATAACATTGTTGACTATGGCGGGAAGAACATGTATGAAGTTCCCCATAAGGGGAATAACTAAGTCCAGTATTACTCTTCAGATTGGGTGATGCAATAATGGAAAAGATGGTCTTTTTTCCCCTGAAGGATCCAATGTTTGGTGGAGATGGCTTGCCCAGCTCATGCCATCTAATGTAGTCAAAATGTTCATTATGATGAATAGCTGCAGATCTACCAGTTTGTACAAAGTAAGATAACCCAGAGGTGCAAGGGATTATTACTAGTGTAATAGTAATAATCCCTTGGATTATTACTATTACAGGATAAGATGGAAGCTTATCCTTTACAGAGCTTGCAATGAAATAGTTTATTAATCAGGTGAAACATCACATTGAGTCCAACAGACTAACAATTAGATGCATATATTTACTATGTTGTATTTTGGTTGTTGCTAGTGATATAATACACATTGCTGAAGTCAGCATGCATAAGTAGTTTTGTGAAAAAAAAATACAGATGATGTAAGATCTTGCCCTGTTTTTGTTGCATTGGTGTGGAGTAGAAATCCCATCTTGATTTTTGTTTCCTTTATTTATATATTTATTTTTATTGATGTCCTTATGGTGTTCTGATATGTGCATCTCTCCTGACGTACCTGTCTGTCTTGTGTAGATAGGGAAGAAGTATCGCTTCTCTATAAAAATTTTTTTTTCTTGTTCATTTGATGGCCTAGAGCAGTGGTCCCCAAACTTTTCGCCATGAGGGCCATATTGGGCACTTCAGCAGTGTTCAGTGGGCATGGTAAAAAAACACTAGAACTAGACAAGAGTTTTATTGAAAGCAGATAAAAACTAATTACAGAGTATAGAGTATGTGAGATTAAATTATCGTATATTAATGACAATGAACACTATCAGCAAATTCTCATATTTTTATCACAAATTATTATAAAACCATTAATGTGAATGATGTAACTGTGTTTGTGTTTTTAAAATCTTATTAAACTCAGGTTCAAATTTTGAAGTGCTAATTACAAGTAGCGATTTCAAATGTTCATCAGATAAATTTGCCCTGTATTTTGACTTGATATATTTCATTCGGGAAAAAGTTCGTAAAGATACGTTGTCCTAAAAATAAATTTATTTGAATTGTAAAAAATTTCCTTCTTTAGTCCACTTTAACTGACCTTTTACACTCAGAAAGACCATAACTTGGATTACGGTTACTTTTTGCTATTCGGGAATATATTTTGAACACAATTTTAATTAATGTATTTGAAATCCATCAATACCCTGTTTTTATTATTTTTATTTTTTTTTTCCACAGATTCTTATTGAAAAATTAGTCCAATTGGCGGGCCGGATAAAATTATACCGCGGGCTATAATTTGGAGACCTCTGCCTAGAGCATAGGTGGCCAACAGCAGGGCCACATGCAGCCCGTAACATGATTTTGTGTGGCCTGTGGCAGGATAAAAACTATATTAAATTATATGTATTATCAATTTTGCTATTAGTTTCGACCGCAGATTTTTTGATCGATATACTAGTTATATTCATTATTTCTGATGAAAACAATTTATATTCTCAACATGGGATCAAAATTGATATAAAAAGATTACTTATTGAAATCTACTGACTCGGCAACCAGTTGAAAAAAGCCTTAGAAAAATTTCCTCTAGTCGACGACTAGATTCGAAATAAAGTCTTCCTTCATGCAGTCAAGCGCCTTGGTGTGCAAGTGCCACATCCACTGAGATAGACTGCATGAAGGAAGACTATTTCGAATCTAGTTGTCGACTAGAAGAAATTTTTCTAATCCTTTTTTCAACTGGTTCCTGAGTTAGTCGATCTCTGGCATAGGCAAAGCTGGTTTTTTTCTCCCGGAAACTGGTTTTTCGTTCCGTAAACTCAAGAAATTTTGACCGTAGAACCCAATTTATTTCAGACATTAAATGTATTGTGTTAGGGACCACGAGATGGCACCACTTGTTGAGACGTCTCTCTTCACTGCGTGCCGCTTAATTAGTGATAGCCTTGGACCAGCTTTCTCTGATTGGCTGTCAGTAGAGATTGAACTGCCCACTCACTCTCCAAAAGTTAGATAGGGCTAAACGGCCTCGCCTACTCACTATACGAGAATAAAAAGGCGTTAGCGGATTTCTTTTTTTTAAATCTACTGCTTCTCTGTACGAGTTGTAGTAGTGGGAGTGGTAGATTTTTGTGTGCTGCAGAATAACGCATCATTGAAAGTCACTTGTTCTGCTCTGATTAGTGATCAGTTTCAGAGATTCAATTTCAAGTGGTTTATATTGTTTTCCCAGTAGTAAAATGATTTAACAAATATAGTAATTCAATACATATAACTATTGCCTTGAAAAAATGCAGAGTTTATTTTTATTTAAGTTCTGTCTAAAAATGCGTGGCCCATGATGCAACCACTGATCATATATTGAATAGAATGAATTAATAGAATGAAGTTGACCACACCTGGTCTAGAGGCTTACTTTTCAGTTTCCAGGAAGCAGATGCACACCAAAAGATACTTGTATGCAAAATCCCATTCCTATCCAATGCAAAAAAACAATATATAAGTTTGGACAAATTAAGAATTAGAATACCTCAGTTCCATGCTGTCAAAGAATAGACTACAATAGAACATTGGTTATTAAAATCTTAAAGCAATCACTTAAGCCACTAAATGAACCAGGAAAACGAGATTAATTTTAGACCCAATTTTATTACTATTAAAATTGGGTCTCATCTGAGACACAATTTTATTTGTCGACGATTCTTTTATTTATGTTAACTTAGCGATTTTTATTACTTAATTATTAATTAGTTTTTAACAACTATACTTACAACTTTATGACAAAGACAATGAAAATAGGCAGAATCATTGAAAATGTCAACTTGCGTTGTGAACGGAGAACCTGTGGAACAAGCAAAACATTTCAGCTACTTAGGCACAATTTTTAGTGAAAATGGTAAATTAAATATGGAAATAGACAACAGAATCAACAAAGCTGGTATGGTAGGAAGCCAATTGAATAAATTCATATGGAATAAGAGAGACATTAGGCGGAACACTAAATTAGCTGTTTACAAGACAGTGTTCAAACCAGTTTTAACTTGTGCATCTGAGAGCTGGGTCAGAAGTAAAACACTTGACCAAAGACTAGAGACTGCAGATACAAGAGTCCTGAGAAAGATTAGAGGTGTTAACAGATGGTATCAATGGCAATATCATATTAAAAACAAGGATATTAGCATCGTCGTCAGCATCCAGGAATGCGTTAGCAGAGCTAATCTCAGGTGGTATGGTCACTTAAACAGAATGGGAGAGGAAAGATTAGCAAAACAAGTGTTTTCTGTCAGGTTGGCAGGAAAACGATCCAAAGGAAGACCAAGATATAGGTGGATTGATACGGTACAAAGTGCCTTAGATGACAGAAATATAAGATCTGATAATATTGGAGTCTTGACAAGTAACAGACTGTTCTGGAGGAAAATTGTAGATAGGAAGTTGGTAATGATGTAAATTTTTCATGTAGTACTATCATATTCTGTATACTCCTTGAATACATGACAGGAATTTGATGACGCTTCAACTAAAATAAATAAAATATAAATATAACAAAACTACGTTTCCCTATCATACTATAATTCAAATTCTTAAAAATAAAACAATAAAATGCATGGCAGGGATTGGTTTATTGCCTATGCTGTGGTGGCTGCTTCTCAGCAGAGGGTTAGCCTAGTGGCTTTGCGCTTGGCAACCATATGCCTTGAGAAGGAGTGTCCTAGGTCCGATTCCCGTCGGTGACGTGAGGAGCTGAAGGATCTTCCTCAGCCCTAGCCAAGTTAGCTGGTCTTTGGCGCGGGCAGTAGAGTTTTTTTGCCAGTTTATCTGATGTTTTTCATTCCGCAAGCAGGCAAACCGGCCCATGAACACAGGGATACAGCCAAGAATACCTCGAGGCATAGGAGCGACCATTCTATCCTCGTATTTCGGTTACGAAATCCAAGCATGCTTGGAAGGCTGTGGGCCTTAAAGGCCTGTTAAAGCCATTGGGATGGGATAGAATACAATTTTATTAAATACAGCGATACCAAATAAAAATGCAATAAATAATTAAACCCTACCAACTGTTTCAGTAATAATAAAATTAAAAACAAACATCCTATTTCCAAGCCATCTATATCTCTGTGATATAGTGATATACAAGTTTTGTCCAGTTCGGTTGTTGCATTATTCGTCAGGTATCCAGACGTGGCGTGACAATTTAACCATCGTTTGATATATCTTTTCATGTTTTGTTAAGAACGTATGCATTTTCTGAAGTGTATTTGGATTTTATTAAATCATAAGTCATTAAAATATGGATTGAAAGTATTTATTGTCAATTAATATGTTTAACTTATTAAATGCTTAAGGGGTGCTTAAGGGTCAAAGCTGTATAACTGAGAGACCTCCACATAGCCTTTAAAGGAATACAGAGAACCGACCAGGGCTTCTGACCTAATGTCCAGTCCTCACCTTCTCGTGGTGCAACCTGTTGGGTATCTACCCGGATACTGAACGAATGAGGAACGGCTGGCAATTTGGGATTTAGCTGACTAAATTGTATTCTTATTGGCTTAAACCAATATACAAAATGATGGTACAACATGACAAAATTTCATGCCAGCTTGGGCGTCACCAGATTAAACAAGGTCCTCGTTGTTTTCGCCAGGAAATCAGCGCAAACAGTGAAAAGTAAGGTACTGGAATAAATCTGAAATCTGAAAGCACACCCCAACTCAACATCATCAGAGTTAAAGATCAGCACTATCAACATAAGAAGACCGAATGGCAAAGGAAGAAATGGAGCTAGCCGAGGAATTGGATAAGTACCAGATCAACATAATACGGGTGACTGAAATAAAAAAAGGCAAAAACTGGTGAGATCTTTCTGAGCAATAAATACAAAATGTTATATTCAGGCAATGACAATCAAGGAAAAGGAGTAGCCATAGTATTCAACACAAAATACGAGGCTAATCTTCTTGAATGGCAGGCAGTCTCAAGTAGAGTGATGTGGGCAAATATCAGAATGGAGAATTGGACAATGAGACTTATTTGTGCCTTTGGTCTCACAGAAGGTTCTACTAAGGTAGAAGTGTAGGAATTTTTTGATGCTTTAGAAAAAGCAACTTATACAATGAAAAAGGAAAAGTTAGTCCTTGTTGGGGATCTAAATAGCAGAATAGGAAATGATTGTCAGACATAGAAAAATATTTTGGGAAAATTTGGAGAAAAGAGCAAAGCTAATAATAATGGCAAATACCTGTTGGATTTCTGCTCAGGACATGGACTGGTTATTACTAACACCATGTTCCAACATAAAAATGTGCACAAATTCACACGGAGAGAAGAGGCAAGGAATAAGAAAAGTCTCATTGACTATGTTATTGTTGATAGTGATGTTTTCTCCCTGGTGCAGGACACCAGAGTGTACAGAGGATTTGAAATTGGAAGTGATCACTATTTAGTCTTGAGCAGGATAAAATTCAATTTCATATTGAAAAGAATGACATTTAAGAAAGTTTTAAAGCGAATAAAAGTTGAACAGCTCTCAGATGTGAATTGTAGACTAAAATACACAAAGATTATTGAAAAAAAAATGAAAGAGTTTGAGAACAGGAACCAAACCTTGGAGATTCGGTGGCAAGCTTTGAAAAAAACCCTGATTGATTCAGCCAGAGAGGCATGTGGTGTGCAAGAATAGAAAAATCAGAACTCCCTGGTGGACACAGGAAGTTAAAGAGACAGTGAAGGAAAAGAAGAAAGCATATCAAAAGTTCCTGTCAAATAAGTCAGCTTGTGTTCTTAGAGAATACAGAGACAAATGTAAGAAAGCTAAACACTGTGTAAAACTAGCTAAACAAAAGTCATTGGAGGACTTTGGCAAGAACATAGAAAATAAATATCAAGAAGGTAGCAAAATATTCTGGAGGTTGTTGAAGAAGGGTAGAAATGGAGGAGCGATTGCTGTAAAAAGAGTTAGAGATGATAAAGGTGACATGAAAATGGGAGAAAAAGATATCCTTGAAGTATGGAGTAATTATTTCGAAAAAGTGCTAAATGACACAAGCAGTGATAGCACAGTGGTAAAAAAACACTCAATAGGCATACAGTCAGGAATACATATCTATACTTGAAGTAGAAAAAGCCATCAAATGCTTGAAATGTGGAAAGGCTGCAGAAGTAGATGATATTCAACCAGAAATGCTGAAGTATGGTGGTAAAAAAAAGTCTTACAGTGTCTGCACTTCATAGTTCGGAAAGCCTGTACAGGGGGATGAATTCCCGATGATTGGAGTAGAGCTCTAATAGTACTCGTATATAAAATAGGAAATAAAGCTGTATGTGAGAATTACAGAGGTATTTCCCTACTGAGTGTTCCTAGCAAGATCTATGCAAGTATACTCGAGAAACAGTTGAGAAGAATTGTGAAAGAAAAGCTTGGTGAAGAACAAGCTAGATTCAGGCCAAATAGAGGCTGTCAGGATCAGATCTTCTCTTTATGACAAATAGTTGAGAAAGCATGGGAATATCACAAAGATCTGTATTTGAGTTTTGTCAATCTTGAAAAGGCATATGATAAGGTGCCAAGAGAGATGCTATTCATTACGCTACAGTTATATGGTATCAATGGGGCATTATATCAAACAATACTTAGTCTTTATTTGAGTTGTAAGTCAGCAGTTAGAATTGAAGGAAGTACAGGACGATGGTTTAATGTTAAATCTGGAGTGAGACAAGGATGTACATTATCCCCTCTGTTATTCATTATCTCTATGGATCACATTATGAAGGAAAGTGGTATTAAATATGATATCAGAATTGGAGATGTTAATGTCAACTCTTTGCTTTATGCGGACAATGTTATACTTCTAAATAAATCCACTACAAGTTTGCAAGATTCTTGACTAAATTGAATAACTGTTGTAATAGATATGGTATGAAGGTTAGCATTAAAAAGACAAAGACAAAAAATAGGTAGAATTGTTGAAAATGTCAACTGTGTTGTGAACAGGGAACCTGTGGAACATGTAAAACGTTTTAGCTACTTAAGCATGATTTTTAGTGAAGATGGTAAATTAAATATGGAAATAGACAACAATCAACAAAGCTGGTATGGCAAGAAGTCAGTTGAATAAATTCATATGGAATAGCAGAGAAATTAGTTGGAACACCAAATTAGCTGTATACAAGACAGTGTTCAAACCAGTTTTAACTTATGCATCTGAGAGCTGGGTCAGAAGTAAAACACTTGACCGAAGTCTAGAGACTGCAGATATGAGATTCCCGAAAAAGATTAGAGGCATTAACAGTTGGCATCAATGGCAATATCATATTAAAAACGAGGATATTAGGAAAGAACTTGACACTGTCAGCATCCAGGAATGCGTTACCAGAGCTAATCTCAGGTGGTATGGTCACTTAAACAGAATGGGAGAGGAAAGATTAGCAAAACAAGTGTTTTCTGTCAGGTTGGCAGGAAAACGACCCAGAGGAAGACGAAGATATAGGTGGATTTTGATGATGATGAACTTATTAAATAGATAAACAAATTTCCTTTACATTGCCATAAACATACCGTATTTACTCGAATATAATTCAGTTTTTTCCTGCAAAATTAAACTAAAAATTGTGGTGTGAGATATATGTGGGGATTTTTGGAAACTGAAGTTTTAAATTTTTTTTTGTAAAATCTCTGCATATATATTGCAACTGCTATTTCCTGTATAGAGTAGTTTCCTTGTGTGCATCCTACCCAAATAGCACCATCTGCTTTCCCATTTTTTCAAGCAAAAATTACCAGTAATTTATAAGACTTGAGATACTTAATTAACAATCCTTTACGAATGTCTAATGAACAGACAGCTATGTTACTAGGCCAGTAAAGATATGTGCATATGATTGGTGAGGTATTAACAAAACATTGCATGAGTCAAAGATAAAAGTCAGTAGACAATTTTTGAATAGAAATGCTCATTCTCTTCAACCAAATTCGATACCTAAAAGTTCTTTAACACGTTTACGAATTTTAACACTTTGTTTTGTTTTTTTATTGTTGCTCTGCAATTGAGCTGGCGAGACAGACTCCCACACATCTAGTTTTTAGTGTTTGCCAGTGCAGCATATGGTTTTGCTCAAGGTTAAATAGCATAGTTTCTGTGGGAAGGGACATGTGATTCATTCGTTAGTGCCATTTTTATACAAGCTGTCTCTAATTGCACTATTTGTTGAGAAATATATTACACAGACTGCAAATGTTTGTTCCTTATTCAGTGATGCAATAAAACTACTTGCTTTTACTTGCATCTGCAGACATATTGGCTAGTTCAGAGGGTGTGGTTTGCCACAGGAAGTAGTCACTATCGCCCTGACGTGAACATGATTATACTTTTTTTTTTCTGTGCGAGGTTATATGTGAAACTTTTCAATTTCTTTTTTCGCAAAGTAAAATCAAGGGTGCGAGTTATACGTGAAGGCCAGTTATATTGTAAATACGGCAAGTTATTTTTAAAGCTATCATGTGAAATGTATTATCAATGTTCAGGATTATGAAGTGTTATTTGCATGTGATTAGATTGCATGCGTACTCTTCTTTCATTTGCATGTGTGTAGGTCGGCTTATAATTGTTCTAATTTTTGGTTTTCTTAAGCTTGGTTGATATATGCGGAGAGTGATTACGATGAGATTTTCTGAGTCCAAATTATAATTTTTGTCAGTCTATATGTCTCTGTCCACATTTTTACACCCCATAATCAGATTTTCATTAAAGTTAAAAGCTGTATAAATAAAGCAATTATTTAATTGCTTCCTTATATTTATTTATTTATTTGCTTCCTGCTCTTTACAGATTGAGCAGAATGTCACAACCACCAACAAAGAAACGTAGACATTCAAATGAAAAGGACATTAGACAATTTAAAGAATACTGGACTGAAAAAATGTGGCATGATTAAGAAAGATAATAAAGCATTATGCATTTTATGTCCCAAATCAGTTGTTTGTGATACTTCTTCTATAAAGAGACATTTTGAAACTGTTCATAAGAAATTAAGTAACAAAAGTGAGCCAAGAACAAAGAGAATTAATTTCTCTTGAACTGAGCAAGACAAAAAAAATAGTCCAATACCTTGAAATTTATTTCAGGTAGGCCTAGTTCCAATTTAGTTGCTGCTAGTTTTGAGGTTTCCAAAGTTATTGCCCAACGTGGAAAACCACTCAATGATGGGGAGTATATTAGGGAAGCATGGCTAGAATGTGCTCCATTCCTTTTTGACAATCTTTCAGAAAAGGTAAAAATTATTCAGCGCATTAAAGAATTTTTTTAATAGAAAAACAATTAAGGATAGAACACTTAAGTTGGAAAGGAATACAGCACAGTAATTAACAAAAGATTTGGCTTTATGTAAGTTCTTTTCTATTTGTGTTGATAAGAGCAAAGACATTATATCATCAGCTAGGCTAGCAATCTTTGCTCAGTTTTGTAGGGATGACGAATTATGCAAAGAGATGATTAACCTTGTAACACTACCTGAGCATACGTGGGGGTTGAAATATGTAAAACAGTTAGGAACTAATTATCTATTTGGCAAATTGATATTTCAAAAGTGGTATTCATCAACAGATGGTGCTCCCAGCATGATTGGTAGGGAAGCAGAATTTATAAATCGTTTGCAAAACATGTTGATCATCCACTAATAGGTTTTCATTGCATCCTACATGAGAATTTATGTGCAAGCGTTGGCTTAAAGGAACTTAAAGAGGTGACCCAAACAGTAACCAAGGTTGTTAATTACATTTCTGCACTTGCTTTGAATAAAAGACAATTTCAGAATCTATCGAACGAAGTGGATTCGGTGTACAACGGACTAATAATGCAAACAATGTCCGTTGGCTTAGTCGAAGTCTTCTTCAGAAATGATTTGTTGAATGCCTGGATGAGATAAATCTCTTTTTGACTGATCAGCAAATGTCTTATAAAGAAATGTATGACATCGTGTGGGTTTGTAAACTGTTGTTTATTACAGATTTTTGGGAACATTTAAACGACTTGAACCTCAAACTACAGGACACGAAATCATCTTCAAATAAACTTGCAGATGTTTTCGTGGATAAATATGGAAGATTTTGAAATGCAGTCTATTGATTTTCAAAATAGCTCAATTTGGAGGCAGAAATTTGTTTTCAAAGTTGACTTGGAAAATATTGAAAAGGATCGATTAGAGACCGGAGTAACAGAGAGTGAAGTGCAGGAAAAGGGATACTAAGAACTTGGAATACTATTCCCGAAACTTGTTTAAACATCCTTGCAACAACATTAATATCAATTTTTGCATCTACATATTATTGTGAATCATTGTTCTCAGTGATGAACTTTAAGTCTTGTAATAGGCATAGCCTTACACATGAAACTAGTAGTGCATGCATATTTCTAAAGGCTTCAAAATATATACCTGATATAAATTAATTGTTATTAGTGATGCAGCAGAAGTTTCATTGATGCTAAATAAATAAAATGTCCACTATTTTTCTTGCTCTAGTTTTGATTTGATGTTTTCTGCTAAAAATGGTAAAGATTAACTTCTATTTAATATATTATGTAGGTAAAATAACAATATATTTTATTTGTAATTTTTATGTATTACTCTTAAGGGATTAAGAAATAATGTAATTATATCTTTAATTTTATTTTCTTTTATTGTGCTTTAGTCAAGTAAAAAGATTGAGATTGTGCACTGCAATATATTGGGAAAACTTGAAAAAACTTGTCTGATTGATCTCTATAAAAAAAAAAAAAATCGGAATTATTGTTGACTCTTTTGCTGATGTTAAAACTTACGTCTTTAAATGTATGGCTTTACATGGCAGCTAGAATTACACTTAAGTGCAAATAAAAAAATATTCACGCTATCAACAGGATAGGACTTTTAAGTAAAAATTCTGTCACTAATTTTTACATTCATTCAATCTTTACAATAATCACTCTTACAATATTATTTGATTTTACCATTCTAGTGTGATTTTTGATTATTTGAAAAGGTCTTCTCAATATTTAAAAGACACCAAATAATAATATGTTCCCCAAAATTTCACAAGTCACCCACGCCTGGTCTAGAGTCTAGATTTAAACAAATCTATCATACTGCTTCGCGTTTGGGCGTTTACGGCAAAAATGCCAGCCAGTCTTACCAGCAGTGATGGTGACTAAGCCTCAGATTGTCAGAAATGCTATGTCTTTTTGACTTTTTTTTTTTTGTAGTATTTTTGGTGTGTCTTGAGAAGGGCAGCAAACTCAGGGTATGCCCCTGGCAGCAAAAGCTCTAGCTACGCCACTGATATATATTATACTTGGTATACTTTATATATAAAAATATCAATTTTTTTTCATTTCCTTTATTTATTATTTTATTTTATTTTTTTTTTTTTTTTAGGGCTTCTAAAATAGCTTACATTAAAATTGAATCAAATGCCTTTTCAGAATCAATAAGTGCCAGACTAGATTTTGGTATTCATTTGTCTTATTACATATATATGATCAATAGTGTTGTAATTTTCTCTGAATCCTGTTTGTTCTTGAGATTTGCAAAAGTCTTTTTATACTTCTGTTACTAATGCTTTTTGTGAAAATTTTGTATATTGTTGAAAGGAGGCTGATAGGCAGTAATTTTTAATATCTTCACTATCTCCCTTTTTGAAAATTATAATAAGGATAACATTATTACAACTGTTTGTTATTCTCTTCTGGCTTAGACAGGATGTATAAGTTCGTTTTAAAATATTTATTTTAAAACAGGTAGATTCACTTCACACCATATTTCTCAGAAATTTAGCATTGTACACATGCTAAAAAATAGAGCCTCTCTCATTGCAACTGATGATAAAGACCTCCAAGATGAACTATCCCTGATATCAAATAATCTTACAAAGAATGGTTATTATTATTATTATTCCTGACACCTCCAAGGACTCATCGCAGGAGGACATCTTCAACTGTCTCTACACCTTACCTCTACTACGAATCAACGCCATCTACCGCCCACCTCCAACACCACCACAACTAGTAATTTTTGTCTGTAAATTGTGTGTGTTCTGAAGGGCCGATTTGTATGTATGCGGGATGAAAAACCCGAGTTTCCGGGAGAAAAAACCATGCTACCTCCGTATGAGATCGGCTAACTCACCATCGATTGAAATCGACCAGATAAAGATTCCTCCCGTCGCGACAAGAATCGAACTTAGGCCTGTTCCAATCGAAGGGCGCAATGTACCGTTGTTCTTCCAATTGCGCTACGGAGGCGCAGTTATCCTAGGAAATTGATCCACAAGATTCTTTTCTGTGACCCCCCCCCCCCCCAAAAGACGACCGGAAGATATACATTACAATTCTACTATTGTGATTCCATTTACAGTGACAGTTTCTAGTAAGATTGCTAAACTCCTCAAGCTGCATGGAATAAGAGTAACTTTTAAACCTTCACAGACCATTCACCAATTCTTAAGATCTCCAAAAGTAGTCATCGTTTTTTCAAATATGTCTGAGTTTACAACATCCCTTGCTCGTGTGGCTTCAACTATATTGGGCAGACTTCAAGAAGTTTTGAAATCAGAAAAAAGTAACACATAGGCGACGTCAATAATAACAGAGAAGACAAATCAGGGTTAGCCTTTCATTTTGCTGGGACTAACCATTTATAGAATGGGATAAAAGCTCCATGACCTACTTAGAGGAGGATTTTTGCTCCCGAATGATAAAAGAAGCCACAAGAGTTCTCCATTCAGAAGAAAACCTAAATAGAAACCAAGGATTAATTCTGCCAGAGATCTGGAAGACCCTCATTAGATCTTTCAACATGCCAGAATTAAATTTTGCTTCCAACTACAGGACATTCCTACATAATAACTAGTAGGGCATACGTGTGATGTACGCGTTCTTCTGCATTTTATAAAAATGCAATTGTATTCGGTCCATTTATTGTTTCAGTGCAAACAGTTTTTTAGCGTTTAAGTGTTCTTACATTTATATAATTTTAACTCTGATGAAGCCAACCACCATAGTTAGCAAAACTAGTTGGTATAACTTAGTTTAAAATAAATATATTTGACCAAAAAAACCAAATAATAGTCATTCTCTCTCCTATAGGATGTATAAGTTTTACTTAATATAATAATGACTGGTTCTCACTGCACCAGTTAGGCTATGTATTTAGTGTGAGATTATAGAATTTTTCGTTTAAAATCTCGAGAGATTTTAAACCAAAGATGAAATAGATATTGTTAGCATTCCCCACTTATGTTAATCCTTACTGTTAGTTAGTTGTGACTGTATTATTGATCGCCTAAACTTTATCTTATGCAGGTTAGAAATTTTCAGGATAGTGCATTGAAAAATGATAAAATAATAATAATAAAAAAAAAAAAAATAAAAAATCTAAATCACAATCTAGATTATCCTGCCATTTATATATACACAAACTGACAGAGAATACCTTGAGTAGAAATTTCAATATCAATTTACATTATCTTATTGTACCCATAAAAAGACACTCTTGATGTACAATCTTGTTCGGAGGTGATCTGAAACGTTCTCGGCTTCGAACATAGATGGCAACACTATCGGCAAGATTTTTTTTTTTTTTCTTAGTTGGTGCATCTGTCATAAGCATCCATGTGAAATTACAAGTCATTCTATCAAGTAGTTTGTTTTATACAGTTGTCTGAAGCAAAAGTGTTGTTTGTATCCCTTGAAATGCATAAAATTGAGTATTGTGCAGTTATAAAATTCTTTGTAAAAAAAAAAAAAAGTTAAATGCAAAAGAAATTCGTTCAAAGTTCCTGAACGTTTATGGACACTCTTCTCTTTCGTTTTCGACAATTAAGAAATGGGCTGCAAAGTTTTAAGGTGGCCGTACCAGCCTTGAAAATGAGCCACATGATGTCCAAAAAGTGTAACAACACCAGAAATCATTGAACAAGTGCACGATATGGTATTGAATGATCGGCAAGTCAAAGTGCGTGAAATTGCTGAGACTAGGCATTTCAAAAGAATGTGTAGGATATATTTTGCATGAAGAATTGCAAATGAAAAAGCTTTGTGCAAGATGGGGGCCATGCTTGCTCACAGCAGATCAAAAACGCACTTGCATGAAAATCTCTGCACAGTGCTTGGAAAGTTTTAACAAGAATAAAACTTATTTTGTGTGTTGATTTGTTGCTGTGGATAAGACTTAGATTCACCATAATCCAAACAATAGTCAAAACAGTGGACAGAAGCTGGTTGTTCAGTGCCAAAGAAGACAAAGTCAGTTCCATAAGCAGGAAAGGTCATGGCATAGGTGTTTTGGGATGCTAAAGGCATTTTGTTTATTAATTATCTTGAAAAGGGTAAAACAATAACCAGGGAATATTATTCTGATCTTTTAACCAGACTAGACAAAAAAATTCATGAGAAAAGATCCGGTTTGCAGAAGAGAAAAAATTTTTTATAAGGACAATGCACCTGCCCATGAAGGTATTTTGGCAATGGGAAAATGAGGGATCTGCACTATGAATTGTTCGAACATCCACCCTATTCCCCAGATTTGGCTCCCTCCGACTTCTTTCTCTTCCCAAAACTAAAACTCTTCCTCACTGGTCAGCATTTTTCTTCGAATCAAGAGGTGATTGCAGCTATAGAGGGGTATTTTGCAGATCTTACTGAGAACCACTACGGAGACTAGATTATGACACTGGTGCATCGCTGGAATAAATGTATTAGTCTTAAGGGAGATTATGTTGAAAAATGAAAATTATTTTGAAATTATAAATTCGTTTTTTCATTGTTAGACCGAGAACTTTTCAGACCACCCTCATAAGTACTTACAATTCTTGTTCAGCACTGCCTCTTACATGAATTTTTGTTAACATGAAGGTGCTCCCTTTTGTCCTTCTTTCCTGGGTTGTTCTTGATTTCCTACCGAATCTTTTCCTTGTCTGAGTCATCAATTATTCCATGCCCTATAGGATCCTTAACATGATGGTAATGTGCAGTTCTTTCCTTGTTGATTCCCGACATCGGACTTAATGTGATGGGAGACCCACGTAGAAGACTCAGAAACTTATGACACTTCTCTTTAGATTCCCGACAGCAGACCTCACATGGTGGTGGTAAGAGAAGGTGAAAACCCTAAGACACAAATCTTTCTCAATGTCTCACCTTATATAGGATTGAACTTCTGTTGTATGCACACGCACATTTCTCGAAACTTCCATATATGGTCATGTGTTGACCTTCAACCATAGTGACGTCATAATTGGTGCATCTTTTGAAATTGCCATATGTGGACATTAGTTAATGTTGTTACATGATGGCATCATAACAAAGGCTCATGATTAAGTTATTGCAAAAATACAAAATTATTAGACAAAATTGACATTTTTCTAATTTCAGTTTCCTTAGAAAAACATGTAAAAATGAACATAAGTTATATAGTAACATATCATAAGAGATTTTATATATCTCCTCTTCACCTAGTGTCTTTCCATTACTTATGCAATCTGCTACATATTGAATTTCTTATTTTTAAAACATCAGGGCATCCTCTTTCTTCCTCTCCCATTTGGGGTATTATATTTTTGTTTTCATATTGGTTAAATTTTATTGAAGATCATGCTAAATTGGATTAAGACCAACAAGAGATGCCTGAGGAACAAGCAGGTTTTAGAAAATGTAAGGGCACCAGAGATCAGATCCTTTGCCTTAGACAGATCATGGTAAAATATAAATGAATAAAATATATCATTGTTACATTGAGCTATTGGCTGACCAGACATGTCAATGCAGTAAATGATTTGTCTATAAATTATTTATGGAAATTGCCCTTATGATAACAAATGTGGCACAACAAGAAAGTTTCATAGTGATATACATTTGATAAGATAGTTTTGCTATGCAAAGTGAAATGTAAAAATTTCTACGTATCATATCATCCGAAGAAAGATTTTAAAGTGATACATCAAATGAAATACAGATATCCTTCCCCTACTAAAAAACTGAAATATTTTATCCAGTTCTGAGAGTAAGAGAGATTGACAGTATTGATTGGGGGGAAAAAAAAAAAAACTGGTCAGATCCATTTGGATACTTGCTTCACCTGATATCTTTTGCTAATAACCCTGGTTTCAGGTTACTAGATTCTGACATAACATACTACAATATGTATTAATTATAAACAATTTAATTAAAAGTATCGATTTTATTGCATAGCACTTTCTGTGTGTGTTATATCTTCTTGATAATGATATTTTCAGTCTTATATATATTATGCGATGTATGTTACAAACATAGAGTTCTGGCACATGGGTCATAGACCTATATGATGTGAATGGACAGTTCGCATTGCATGGAAATCACATCACTGGAAAATAATGGCATGGAATGTGTTAAATTTTATCGTACAATGAAACCTGTGAAAAATTCATAACTTAAACAAACACATGTAATAACCACAGTAATGTGTCATCCTAAGTATCAAAGGACATCGTCAGTATGGTTAATTCAAACAATACTAGGTATAACATACAGTTAGGGCACATGGTTACAATGGAATCCCAGTATGTGTGCAATAGTGTGTTATAGAATTAAATTAAAATATATCTGGAGGAAAAAGAAAAAAAAAATAGATTACATTAAAATAAGATAACATATATAAAATATTATTATTTTACACAGTTTTGTATGACAATTTCCCATACTTTAGGAATAGCAAGAACGTCATTACGGTTTAGATTTGGTCTGTGAAGTAGGGCTTCAGCACTTTCTCTATATAAACGTTCATGTTTATATAAAGATCTATGTAGAAGTTTGGTCTTTTTCCAATCGATCCTATGATTTGGGTTTTCAACTCTATGTTGTGCGAGACGATTTCTGTGATTTGATGAGACTGATATGGTCTTGATGTTCTGAAATGTGTTTATGAACAGATCTACCTGTCTGTCCATAGTAAGAGAATTTACAGGAGCATTGAATCTCGTACATGCCAGGTAGCATCAGAGGTGAGAGTTTGTCTTTAGGAGAAGGTAACAAGTTATAGATCTGGTCGATTGGTGTGTAGGTAGTAGCAAGTTTGTATTTCTTTATAATTTTTTAAAGATGTTCGGGGATGCCTTTGACATAAGGTATGGGGAATCCTACAGGCTTGGTCTTGTCTAGGTTGATGAGTGGGGAAGTGACTGATGATTTTTTTTAGTTGTTTTAAGATTGTATCCATTTAGTATGGCTGTATTTTTGATTATTTCCAATTCTTTGTTTAGAGATTCTTCAGAAGAGCAGAATCTGTGTGCTCTGGTTACTAATGATTTAATGATGCCAAATTTTTGAGATGGTCAATGAGCAGAAGAATTGTGAATATAGTGACCTGAAAATGTCAGCTTGTGATAGAAGTGGAGATGGAACCATCTTCTTTTTTTTTGGATTTGTAAATCCAGAAAGGAGATACCTTGTGGAGATTCTTTTTCTAGCGTGAATTTGATGCGGGGATGAAGGTTTATTTTATTTAGAAACAGGTGTAGTTCTTGTTTGGAATGACCTCAGACAGCAAAGACATCAACATATCGTAGCCAAATTTTTGGTTTGGGTTTAAATGTGAAAATTTTTTCTTCAGGGTATTCTAGAAACAGGTTGGCTAAGTTTGGTGATAAGGGAGACCGCATTGCTGTTCCTTCCTCTAGCTTGTAAATTTTCTCTTTCCAAGTGAAGTAACTGGACAATATCAGATGGAAATTTTTGAGTTGACATGTCTACCATTTCCTTATGGGGAATATTAGTGAAGAGGGAGACAATGTCGAAGCTAATTTGCATGTCAGTTTCCAACAGTTGAATGTCTTTTATTTTTGTGTGAAAATCTGTTGAATTTTTATTTGATAAGACTGAGTGGCATATGTGAGGACCGAGAAGGTTAGATAAAAATCTTGATAATTTGTAAATTAGGCTGCTAATAGAATCTACAATGGGTCTGGAACATTGTTCTTGTGAAGCTTAGGTAAACCATATATTCTAGGAGGCCTACCATGGTATGTCCTGAGTTTTTTTTTATTGTTTCTTCATCTAAGGAAGTGGTTTCATCAAGTAACTTCTTGAGTTTTTTGAGCTGTCTTTTGGTAGGATGATAATCAAGTGTGGCATATGTATTTCGATGTCGGAGTAGTAAATTCATTTTTTGGTTCATATGATATGGTATCTATGTCAGAGCAGTCAAGGGAAATGCACCGTAGTTCTAGATAATATCATCTGTCTGAAAAATGCAATTACTTCTCAGAGATCGAGATATCGAGATTGAGGAAGGAGGTGGAGATTGCAAAGGAACAATTTGGCTTCATGCCTGGTAGATCAACAACAGATGCTATCTTTGGGTTACGACAGATGATGGAAAAATATCGAGAGAAACAAAGGGAGCTACATCTGGTATTTATTGATCTGGAGAAAGCATACGATAGAGTGCCAAGGCAAGAAGTCTTGGAGGTGTCTGAGGGAGAAGAAGGTGCCAGAGAAATATGTCAGGTTAGTGCGGGAAATGTACAGAAATGTGAAGACAAGTGTTCGGACCTGTTTGGGACAGACAGAAAGTTTTCAAGTAACAGTTGGCTTGCATCAAGGGTCAGCATTAAGTCCGTTTCTGTTTAATATTGTGATGGAGGTATTAACAGAGGAGGTGAGTGAAGATGCGCCTTGGACAATGTTGTATGCAGATGACATCTTGCTGTGTGTAGATTCAAGAGAAGAAGCGGGAACTAAACTGGAAAGATGGAGAAAAGTACTGGAAGAGAGAGGTATGAGACTGAGCAGAAGTAAGACAGAGTATATGTGTTGCGCAGTGGGCGGCAGCGGACAGGAGACAGATCTGGAGCTGGAAGGAAATGCTATCAGGAAGGTGAAAGACTTTAGATACTTAGGTTCAACAGTGGAAGAAGATGGAGGAGCTGAGAAGGAAGTGGGATGCAGGATACAAGCGGGGCGGAGAAACTTGAGGGAGATGGCTGGCATGTTATGCGATAAGAGGGTGCTGATCAATCTGAAAGGCAAAATTTATAGGACAGTAGTGAGGCCAGCTATGACATATGCTATAGAAACTCTGGCCCTGAGGAAAAATAACATCAGCATGATGGAAGTAGCAGAGATGAGAATGCTTAGGTTGATGTGCAGTGTGACCAGAAAGGATCGTCTGAGAAATGACTATGTCAGGGGAACAGCGAAAGTTATGAACTTAGGAGCGAAAATACAGGAGGCCAGGTTGAGATGGTTTGGTCATGTGATGAGGAGGGAGGACGAATATGTGGGAAGAAGGGTCATGCAGATGGATGTGCAAGGAAGGCGGAAACGTGGGCGGCCAAAGAAGAGATGGAGGGAGCTGGTAGAAGAGGACTTGAAGATGAAGAACTTGGATGTGGTGACAGCCCAAGACAGGAAAGTGTGGAGGAGACTCATTACAAACAGTGACCCCACTTAAGTGGGAGAAGCTGCAGAAGAAGATTGTTGAATTATTCAAATTTGTTATTGCATCCAGTTACTTCATTTGGAAAGAGAAAATTTACAAGCAAGAGGAAGGAACAGCAATCAGGTCTCCCTTATTACCAAACTTATCCAACCTGTTTCTAGAATAGCTTGAAGAAAAAATTTTTACGTTTAAACCCAAACCAAAAATTTGGCTACGATATGTTGATAACGTCTTTGTTGTCTGTAGTCATTCCGAACTACACATGTTTCTAGATAAAATAAACCTGCTTCATCCTCGCATGAAATTCACGCTAGAAAAAGAAAATTTACAGGTTATCTCCTTTCTGGATTTACAGAAAGGAGATATCCTGTGGAGATTCAACCAAAGAAAAGAAGATGGTTCCATCTCCATTTCTGTTCATCACAAGTCGACATTTTCAGGTCGCTACATTCAAAATTCTTCTGCTCATCATCATCCATCTCAAACTCAAAAAAATCATCAGTCACTTCCTCACACATCAACCTAGACAAGAACAAGCTCATAAGATACCTTATGTCAAAGGCATCTCAGAACGTCTTTCAAAAACTATGAAGAAATGCAAACTTGCTACTACCTACAAACCAATCAACCAGATCTGCCACTTGTTACCTTCTCCTAAAGACAAACTCTCACCTCTGATGCTATCTGGCATGTACAAGGTTCCATGCTCCTGTAAATTGTCTTACTTATGGATAGACAGGTAGACCTGTTCATAAATGCATTTTGGAACATCAAGACCATATCCGTCTTATGAAACCTCAGAAATCTGGCCTTGCACAACTTGGAGTTGAAAACCCAAACCATAGAATCCATTGAAAAAAGGCCAAACTTCTACATCTTTATATAAACATTTATGTTTATATAAAGAAAGTGCTGAAAATCTACTTCAGACCAAATCTAAACCGTAATGATGTTCTTCTATTCTTAAAGTATGGGAAATTGTCATACAAAATTGTGTAAAATAATAATTTTTGTGGTAGCTTATTTTAAGGTAATGTATTTTTTTTTTTTCTTCCAGATTTTAATTTAATTCTATAACACAGTACTGCTCCCATGTTGGGATTCTATTGGAATCATGCACCCTAACTGTATGCTATTCCTAATATTGTTTGAATTAACTGTACTGATGATGTCCTTTGATACTTTGGATGAAATAGTTACTTATTAAAACTTATTATTGTGGTTATTACGTGTGTTTGTTTAGTCGCTAAATTTCGATTTGTTATTTTGTGAAATGTTGAAGTGCGATAACTGTATTTGATTATGTAAATAAGTTTTGGATTTTTAAGGTGGATGTAAGAAAAGTGTATACACAGTGACTTGAATGCAGAGTTGTTGAGCTGTGATTTATCAGTGAAAGAAGCAATTAATAATAATAGACAAACTTTAGCTTCATCTGCTGGAAGATGTTGTGGAAATGCTCATTGAGTATATTGTTAGTGCATTTCATGGGAGGGGGTTAGGAGTAGTGTTGAATAACAATAAGAAGTGGGACAGAAGACTGACAGTTCAAAATGGGAAGTGTTTAAAAAATTAAGTAACCTTGATGTTAATAAGAATCTTGGACTGGATAATATATTGTCATTCATTTTTATGGATGAAAAAATTTTCTCTCTCTCTCTCTCTCTCTCTATATATATATATATATACACACACACACACACAGGTAACCCTCGTATAAAGCGGATGTTAAGTTCCACAAAAATGCCGTGTTATATAAACCATGTTATGCAAGACTCAGATTATATAGAAAAAGTAGGGTTAGGTTTCAAAATTTTTTTAAGTTATATAAACAAATGACATATCCAACAAAAATATATTTTTTATTTAATTCAAGTAATTCATCTAAGTTAAGGAAACAAATAAACAACTATGAAACAAATACATAGTATAAAATTTTTAAAATTTGTACACAAGCTTCATTGCACATAATTCTTTTAGGCAAAATAAAATAAAGTGTATATTTTAATCGTCATCACTCTCTTCAAAACTAACATTTTGTAGATGTTCTTTATTTATGATTGGACAGATGTCATCATCACTTGAAATCTCTTGGACATCATTTGTATAATTCCCATTGCATACTTCAGCTGGTTTAGTTATCAAGAAGTCAGTAATAAGACCTTGCTTACCACTATGCTGCAATTTTTTATTAAGTTCATAATACGGAGCTAAACAAACATCCAATTGTCTCGTGAATTTTCCAGAGCCTTCCATTGAGTGATCATTATCCATAAAATAACTTTCTTGCCAAGTCCAATCCTTCTGCTAATTTCTTTAAACTGAATTCTTTAATGGATTCATTGCAATCAGAATCTTCAGCAGAACTTTTCCTGCCATTTGGTTAGACGTCATCTATTAATTGTACTAGTTCCTCCTTATTTAAATCTATTTCCCCATCAACTAATATCTTTTTCAACCATATCGCAAAAGTGCTATAAGTGGCCATTACTATAAAAAAAAAAAATTTTTTTTTTTACATAAAAAAAAAGCATTGCATACTATAGGTAACTCACCAGAAAATAAAGTGCTCAGCTTGAGATTAACACACTTATGATTTTTAATGCTTTCCTTTATCCAAGTGTAAGCAAACAAAGTTTGCACCTGAAGTATCTTCAAGACTAAGGCGATTCGTGGCAAAGGTGGACTAAGCTCTCATCACTTGTCTTAGTATCTCCCATAATGCAAAGCACATCTCCTTGTAGACATGTATAATGCTATGCATTAAGGGAAGGGCGACTACCCAGACCAGTTTCGACCTTTATTGAGGTCTCGTCAGTGGGAGCCAGACCCAGAGGTGGTGATACCAAAGTGGAAATAATGGAGAAATCATATTTACCTATACGAATTACCAAAGGTGTCTCATCTTATTTTTAAATTACTCTGGATTTAAAGAAAGATGTTGGAAGTTTTTTCCCACTTGGTTAGACTATAATGAATTTAGTTTAATTTTATCCAAGTCTATGGGAGATACTAAGACAAGTGATGAGAGCTTAGTCCACCTTTACCATAAGTTGCCTCAGTCCTGAAGATACTTCAGGCGCAAACTTTGTTTGCTTACACTTGGATAAAGGATTAAACTAAATTTATTATAGTCTAGCCAAGTGAAAAAAACTTCCAACATCTTTCTCTAAATCCAGAGTAATTTAATAAGGTGAGACACCTTTTGGTAACTCATATAAGTAAATATGACTTCTCCATTACTTCCACCTTAGTATCACCACCTCTGGGTCTAGCTCCCACTGACGAGACCTCAATAAAGGTAGAAACCGGTCTGGATAGTGGCCCTTCCCTTAATGCATAGCATTATACATGTCCCAAGGAGATGTGCTTTGCATTATGGGAGATACTGAGACAAGGAGTAATGAGAGCTTAGTCCACCTTTACCACGAGTTGCCTGAGTCCTGAAGATACTTCAGGTGCAAACTTTGGTTGCTTACACTTGGATAAAGGATTAAACTAAATTTATTATAGTCTAACCAAGTGGGGAAAAAATTTCCATTATCAGATCTTGTATTTCTGTCTTCTAAGTCACTTTTTACTGTACCGTAAGTTAAAATTGGTTTGAACACTGTCTTGTATACAGCTAATTTAGTATTTTGACTATTTTTCTCTTAATCCATATAAATTTATTCAGTTGACATCCTACCATACCAGCTTTGTTGATTCTATTGTCTATTTCCATATTTAATTTACCATCTTCACCAAAAATTGTTGATATTTTCAATTCTTCTGCCTATTTTCATTGTCTTTGTCTTGTTATTGCTGACCTTCATACGAAATCTATTACACCAGTTATTCAATTTAGTCAGGGAATCTTAGACTTGTACTGGATTTATTTAAAAGTATAACATCATTCACATAAAGTAACGAGCTGAGATTAACATCTCCAATGTTGATACCAGGTTTAATACCACCTTCCTTCATATAGACTGCATAAGGAAGGAAGTCTGCAAACTCCTGGATAGGAAAGAGGAAGATATGTACTTTGGAGAGTGTAATAATGAGTTTAATTTACAAACTGAATGTAAGTAGACTTGAAGATTAATTTTGTGAAATTTGGCAAGCTTTTAAGACAAACTTTTGACATATGGAATGGAGACTTGAAATTTTCTCTGAAGAACTAGAATGAAGGCTATTATTTATTATTCTGGAGATGATTCTGGGGCTGTAGCCATTAGAGAAAATAGTAGCTTTAATAAAAGACTGTTCTTTCTTTAATTAAGAGCATCAGTGGAGCATAAAATGTTTGCATGATGTACTAAAGTTTGATAATACCTTGGCTACTGAGATGGATGATGATGAGAAGAAGCATCAGTGTAACTCTCTGTACTTGTCTTCTTTCTGGATGCTCAAAACTACCATTAGGTTGCCTTTAGATGAGAACATCCACTGTGACTGTCAGTGTGGACTACTCTACTACACACATAGTCTCTTCTATCTGATCATCCTAAAATTAACATTGTTTTTATATTGTACTTGTTCAAACGTGTAAATTGATAAATCAAAAAAGATAAATTGGTTTAGTGTTAAAAATGGACACCTTTCTGTTTTAACTGCATCTTTACTATTAAGTTCTGAAGCAATTTCTTTGTCTTCAACAGAAATGGTTCTTTTATCCTGCTGGGAAAAAAGGAGCCAGTTCTTTCTTTAATGAAATGAGCCAGTTCTTTTCTTTATTAATAAATTGAAAGTCCTTATAGCTGAAAACACTAATTTTCTCTTATGAAAGATCATGATAACTGTTGATTTCCTGTTCGTGTTAAAAGATATAATGTTCAGACTTGGATAATAAAATTTTCAGTTTGAATACTCATGTGCTCCTTTCATATACCCTCTTCCTGTATGAAATATTTCCAGGGAAAGATCAACCATTTACTTGTGATATTCGTTCCATGAAAACAGCCATAAAGTTTTAATGGAACAACGTAGATTGACTTCAAAATAATTAAGGAAATTAAGTTATTAATGGAACAGTGTAGTTTTTCAACCAGCAAAATTAAATTATAAAAAGGAATACATTAGGTTTATTTGGCTGTATTAATACAGATAAATGAAACTGATTAGTTTTGCCAGATTTACTTGTGGCTACTTCTAGTTTAGGATTGGGATGAACAATTACAATAATGAACTGTTAAAATATAGAAACATGTAGGAACCATCACAATATAAGTTAAAAACAGAAAATATGTGGAGCATATTTTCTGGCAAAGATGTAGTGATTGATTTCCAAATATCATATAGGATCATTCCTTCATTTCTGTTGAGTGTGCCTTGTGAGAGTATTTAATTCCTGTCCGAATTACAGATAATGTAAGAGCATACATATAAATGATTAAAGCATACATTTAAAGAAATAGACATTAAAAGAATAGGGAATTAAAAGCATACATAAAAAGACAAAAATGCCACATGCATAAAATATTACACAAAAAAAACATAATAAATTTAGTTTAATCCTTTATCCAAGTGTGAGCAAACAAAGTTTGCGCCTGAAAGTATCTTCAGATGTTGTACCACCTTACCCCAGTCCTGAAGATACTTTCAGGCGCAAACTTTGTTTGCTCACACTTGGATAAAGGATTAAACTAAATTTATTATACTCTAACCAAGTGAAAAATAAACTTTCAACAAAAAAAACATAAAATGTCCGATTTCACTATCCAGTGATTAATATACTTTAAAGCTGTTTCATTATACTACATTAAATCTTCTTGGGTATATTATTAATGTCAATTAAGCAGCATTGCAGAAGATGATCTATGGTTTGTGTTTCACCACACGAGCAGCTGTCATTGTCTGTGTAGCTCCCACCTGGCCATTCGGAACGAAGTCTATTCAGTGTCTTCCATCTTTGCCAGTCTAGATGTGAGCCGGAAGAAAGAGATTCCTTTAAGTTTGGAGCCACTGGAGATTGTTCTTGCCACATTGTTGATCTTGTAGCTTTTATGGAATTCACCAATGGTTCTACTGAATGAATAAAATTTTTCTTTAATCTTAGCCTCCTGTATACTGCAACATATCCATACAAAGGATGTCATTCATCATTTAGTTGTTTCTGCATATCTACTTTGTGTAGTCCTTATGTGAGGAGGTGCAATACCAGACAGTGAATATAGATGCTTAATTTTTGTGCCGACATGTTTCATTAAAAGCCTTGTGAATAATGTTGACATGTGATGATCTCTCCTAAATAGGTGTGGCATACTCTGCTGTCGAAAAGCCAAGTGTCAGTGCAGAGGTGCACAGTACTTGTGGACTTTCATCCCACTGAGATGATGTTAATCGGCGCAAACTATTATTACGTGTTTTAGCTGCAATCTTCTCTATGTGTCACGTATAATATGAGATCCTATGTAACTTGGATTTGGATAATTGACTAATTTCACACCATTCCATTCTATATTTAACTCTCTCCTTGCCTCCCTATTATTGAGATGAAAAAGACACATTTGGTTTTATTGGGATTTGGTTTTCTTTATAGTAAACTGTAAGGGCTTCTACTTCTTGTGTGACCTGCTTCTTAATGTTATCAAAGGATTTTGCTTGATAAGCTATTGTCTGGTCATCTGCATATAAGAAGGTTCTTGACTGTGGGTTTATAAGTTGGTTGTTAGTATATATATTGAAGAGGGGGGGGAGAGCACACTTTCCTGAGATAGACCATTTCAGGTCTATCTCAGGAAATGCCATCTGCTCTTTTTTCCTTGAAAATCAACAAAGAATCTCCTGCTAAACAGCAGCGATCTAAATACCTCCACTAACCGAATGCTGTTTGTCATTCTGTAAATTTTGACTATAAGCTTTTTAAGATTTAATATTCATATGCTGCTGTCAGATCTATAAATACAGCTCCTGTAGTATCTTTTCTGATATCAATCTATACTGGCAGCTTTCGTGCATTTTCTGGTTTTAGTGCATTTTCTAGATCTTCCTTTGTAAATGGTACTTCAAAGAGATTATTTTCTGAATCCCCAACTTTTTTTTAAAATGTAATCTTGAGGTATTTTTCCTTTGTTATGTGGTTTACCATTCAGAGATAGCTGAGTTGCAATTTGGTTTGCATTTATATTAACTTCAATTGCTGCTGTTGTGGGAGTCACCAGATAATTTTTTGAGTAAGAGCCAGGCTTTCCTGCTACTATGTTTCATATCTAAGCTTTTAATTTTCTCTGACCATTGTTTACTTCTTTTTTCAGACTGTGCTGCTCTAAGTTCCTCTCCTGTGTCATTTGTTTCTGATGAAAATGGATCTTTATCATATAGGTAATAATATCTTTCATATATTTTCATTTTATGTTCTGTAAAACCTGGAATATAACATGTTCCACAACCTCTTGATGTGCCTGTAGCAGATTTGAACTTTCCATAATTTTCTAGTCTGGGTGAAATGTTGGACAAGTTTATGTCAAATTCTCTTGAATTGTTTCCAGTTAGCTTTTTAAAATTTAAAATGTCTTAAGTGTGAGGATCTCCTTAAGTTGGACTGGTGGAATAACTTGCAGCATTATTGGTCTGTGTTGTGAACTTGGGATTGTTGCAATACCTGTTTAGCACAGATTAGCTATTCTATTACTAACAAATCCAAGGTCTAGGCTATATCCTCTTTTCCATCTTCCATTGTTAAATGATGGCTGTTTAGGATCGTGTATAAGACTCATTTGATTATTTTCAGCCCACTGTTCGACTAACTCTCCATTCTGATTTGTTTGACTATTAAAGCCTCCTATAATAATAGCAGATTTCCTTTGTGTTGGCAGATACTGGGACATTGCAAAAAAAAAGGTTATACTAGGTGGTTTATATGCTGAGAAACCACTGATGTTACCCAGATATATTCCAAGAATTTCTATGTTATTTTGGTTTGTGATTAGGCATCCTAGAGTTCCTGCAGAGTGAAGATGGCACTTCCATATTTTCATGTGGTATCTTTTATAAGCTTCATTCCAGAAATTTTAGGTCTGATTTGTTGAGGTACTTTCTGTGTCTCCTCTAGACATAAAATATTACATTTTTGTTCTTTACACATTTTTGCAATAAGATTTTCTTTTACAGAGGAGAAGCCCTCTATATTGTGTGAGATGATTGTTAGGGTCAGTTCCCATAAGGGCTGCTGAGTTTTAATCATTGTGTCTCTGATAAAGAGGATGTTAGTAGCACTATAAAACTATAGAAAACTATACAAGACTGCACTGCACTGTACTGTACTGTACTGTACTATACTATAGACTGCTGGCAGCAGAATTCGTGGCTTGTAAACAAGCCAACAGGGGTTGCGACATGAATGCTTCTGCTATGATTCCCTGTGAGTGGATGACCATAGTAGATTCTTTTATTTTGCACACAGTGAAGTTGTTTTCTATGTAAGGCATGGACCTCTTATCCCATTCAATGTTATAATGTGTGTGTGAGAAATGAAAAGCTAGGCCCAAGCTGCCCTCTCTGTTATTGACATCTCCAGTATGCTCTTTTTGTCTGATTACCAAACTTCTAGATGTTTGCTCTATGTAAGAAAGGCCACAAGAACATGGAATATTATAAACATCACAGTGTTTGTTGAAAGGTTGTGGTCTTTAGGTGAAATCAATAAACTTCCTAAAGTCAAAATGGTCTTGAAGGCCAATCTTATGTCATAGATTTGAGGAGAGTGGCAATCTTGAGAGAAAGTGTACTAATATAAGGGACAGGAAAAGAAGTTCTGTAGAGAATGTTGGGATTTTATGGAATGTTTAATATCCGAAACATTTCTCCAATATGAAAAAACTTCACACACCCACGTTCCTAAAGTTTTGTAACAGAACAGCTAAAAACTTATTTTTAATGCCCCAGCATTAAAAATATCAGTTTCTGCTTCAGTCATGAACTGAGAGAAGGAGATGCCATTAATATGTTACTCTCACAGCACTTTACTTGAAAGCAATATATATATATATATATATATATATATAGAGAGAGAGAGAGAGAGAGAGAGCAAAGCTAATAATAATGGCAAATTCCTGTTGGATTATTCCTCAGGACATGAACTGGTTATTACTAACACCATGTTCCAACATAAAAATGTGCACAAATTCACATGGAGAGAAGAGGCAAGGAATAAGAAAAGTCTCATTGACTATGTTATTGCTAATAGTGATGTTTTCTTCCTGGTGCAGGACACCAGAATGTACAGAGGATTTAAAATTGGAAGTGATCACTATTTAGTCTTGAGCAGGATAAAATTGAATTTCATATTAAAAAGAATAACATGTAAGAAAGTTTTAAAGCGAATCAAATTTGAGCAGCTCTCAGATGTGAACTGTAGAAAAAATACACAAAGATTATTGAAGAAAAAATGAAAGAGTTTGAGAACAGGAACCAAACCTTGGAGATTAAGTAGCAAGATTTGAAGAAAACCCTGATTGATTCAGCCAGAGAGGCATGTGGTGAGGTTGTGTGCAAGGATAGAAAAATCAGAACACCATGGTGGACACAGGAAGTTAAAGAGGCAGTGAAGGAAAAGAAGAAAGCATATCAAACGTTCTTGGCAAATAAGTCAGCTTGTGCTCTTAGATAATACAGAGACAAATGTAAGAAAGCTAAACACTGTGTAAAACTAGCTAAACAAAATCATGGGAGAACTTTGGCAAGAACATAGAAAATAAATATCAAGAAGGTAGCAAAATATTCTGGAGGTTGTTGAAGAAAGGTAGAAATGGAGAAGAGAGTGCTGTAAAAAGAGTTAGAGATGATAAAGGTGACATGAAAACGGGAGAAAAAGATATCCTTGAAGTATGGAGTAATTACTTCGAAAAAGTGCTAAATGAAACAAGCAGTGATAGCACAGTGGTAAAAAACACTCAACAGGCATAGTCAGGAATACATATCCATACTTGAAGTAGAAAAAGCCATCAAATGCTTGAAATGTGGAAAGGCAGCAGGAGTAGATGATATTCGACCAGAAATGCTGAACTATGGTATAAAAGTCTTACAATGGCTGCACTGCATAGGTCAGAAGGCCTGGACAGAGGGAAGAATACCCGATGATTGGAGTAGAGCTCTAATAGTACCCATTTATAAAAAGGGAAATAAAACTGAATGTGAGAAGTGCAGAGGTATTTCCCTACTGACTGTTCCTGGCAAGATTTATGTCAGTATACTTGAGAAACGGTTGAGAAGAATTGTGGAAGAAAAGCTTGGTGAAGAATAAGCTGGATTCAGGCCAAATAGAGGCTCTCAGGATCAGATCTTCACTTTATGACAAATAGTTGAGAAAGCATGGGAATATAACAAAGATCTGTATTTTAGTTTTGTCGATCTTAAAAAGGCATATGACAAGGTGCCAAGAGAGAAGCTATTCAATACACTACAGTTATATGGGGCATTATATCAAGCAATACTTAGTCTTTATTTGAGTTACAAGTCAGCAGTTAGAATTGAAGGAAGTACAGGAAGATGGTTTAATGTTAAATCTGGTGTGAGACAAGGATGTACATTATCGCTTCTGTTATTCATTATCTATATGGATGACATTATGAAGGAAAGTGGTATTAAACATGATATCAGAATTGGAGATGTTAATGTCAGCTCTTTGCTTTATGCGGACGATGTTATACTTCTAAATAAGTCCACTACAAGTTTGCAAGATTCCCTGACTAAATTGAATAGCTATTGTAATAGATATGGTATGAAGGTCAGCAATAAAAAGACAAAGACAACGAAAATAGGTAGAATCATTGAAAAAGTCAACTGTGTTGTGATCAGAGAATCTGTGGAACATATAAAACATTTCAGCTACTTAGGCATGATTTTTAGTGAAGATGGTAAATTAAATATTGAAATAGACAACAGAATCAACAAAACTGGTTTGGTAGGAAGTCAGTTGAATAAATTCATATGGAATAACAGAGAAATTATTTTGAACAACAAATTAACTTATACAAGACAGTGTTCAAACCAGTTTTAACTTATGGATCTGAGAGCTGGGTCAGAAGTAAAACACTTGACCAAAGACTAGAGACTACAGATATGAGAGTCCTGAGAAAGATTAGAGGTGTGAACAGATGGCATCACTGGCAATATCATATTAAAAACGAGGATATTAGGAAAGAACTAGACATTGTTAGCATCAAAGAATGCATTGGCAGAGCTAATCTCAGGTGGTATGGTCACTTAAACAGAATGGGCAAGGAAAGATTAGCAAAACAAGTGTTCTCTGCCAGGTTGGCAAAAAAATGACCCAGAGGAAGACCAAGGTATAGGTCTATTGATATAGTACAAAGTGCCTTAGACGATAGAAATGTAAGATCTGGTAATGTTGGAGTCTTGACAAGTAACAGACTAATTTGGATGAAAATTGTAGATAGGAAGTTAATAATGAAGTAAATTTTTCATGTAGTAATATCATATCTTGTACACCCCTTGAGGGTACATGTCAGGAATTTGATGAATTTTTTATATTTTGCTCTGACAAAAATTAGCAACTAGAAAGAGAAAGTTTAAGTTTACATTTACACCACTTAATTAAATAAAAATACTGTAGAACACACATACATACATACATACATACATACATATATATATATATATATATATATATATATTGGTCTATATGGGAATGTGCAAAATAGCTGGCAGTGCACTTGCCTTAATTGTTTTCAGTAGGAATTTTTATTATTATTATTACCATTGTCAATAGAATTTGTCAATAGAACACTCCCAGAAAAGTGGAAAGAAAAAAAAAAAGTGCAACTGTATAAGGGAGACTCCTAATAAGTGATGTCCAGCTATATCTAGTGTATATATATCAGGTGTAGTGAAGAAAGTGTTAGACAGAATGCAAATCATTGAGGAGTATGGAATCTTTTGAGAGAACAGAATGGATTTATTTGTGGGGGAGATCTTGTTTTAGTAATTTACATTTTATAAGGTGACCAGTGCATTAGATGGATGCTTATACAGCGATTTATCTGAATTTTGCTAAAGCATTTGATAGAGTACTACATGATACACTACTATTGAAATTAAGAAGAATGGAGATGGATAGTCAGTTGGTTACATGATAATCTACTGATGGGAGCAAGTGAGTTGTGTGTGTGTGTGTGGGGGGGGTGCAGTATCCCAAAAAAGTAAGCTGATGATAGGGTATCAGTGTTCTCTTCTTTACTACTGTTTAATTTGTATATTTATGATGCATAATGGAGGGTCCAAGAGATCTAACAAATTGTAGACCACTCATTATCTTGGGAATAGTGGTAAAGGCATTGGAGAAGTTTGTCAGATAGAATTTAGGTATATGGCTTTATTAAGGGTAGGTCATTTCTTAATAATTTACTCACTATTTTATACTTGAATGACAGTTGAGTCAGATGATGGGAATGGTTACACAATGATACTGCTGGATTTTGCAAAGGTGTCTGATAGAATATTACATGTTACTCTGTTAATTAAGCAAATTGGAGTGAATGGGATGGATAATATGGAGACTGATAGACATCAGTGAGTTGTATGTGCTAGAGCAGGCAGGTGTGGACTGCTGGGCCTTTTGCTTGGACCACTGATATAGACAGTGATTTGAAGAGACATTCAATTGTTTGTCAGTTATGTAAAATTTTATAGCTTTACAGTTAATGAAAGTGATGTAGAATTTGCTGATGATTTAAATAAGCTGTTTGTATAGCCCCAGAGTGTGCACCAAATGTGGCATGCCAACGGCTTTTTACCAGCATGCAACCCAAGGCTCGCCTTAAAAAATAATTAAATGAATAGATGCATACCCAACATCTTTGCTGAGTTGTACATTTTAACTTAATAGAATACAATTTTATTCAGTAGAACAATACCAAATAAAAATGCAATAAATAAACAAACACAACTGTTTTAGTAATAAAAAGCAATAAGAAAATGAAAGCAGCCTCCTATTTACAAGCCATCTATTTCCATGATATACTGACATACAAGTTTTGTTGCATCATTTGTCAGGGAGCCAGTCGTGACGGAATTCCTTTACCATCATTTTATATATTTTTTCTTGTTTCATAAAGAATTTATCGGGTGTCTAAAGTGTGTATGTATGTGGATTTAATTAAATCGTAAGTCATTAAATATGGATTGGAAGTATTTATTGTCAATTTAATGTCAAAACACCAGCAAAGAAACAAAGGCATTCAAATGAAGAGGACAGTAAAGAATTTAAAGAATACTGGACTGAAAAATTTGGTGTGATTAAGAAAGATAGCAAAGCATTATTCATTTTATGTTCTGAATTATAGCAACAATATAATTATCGAAGAGAATTAAGTAGAATTCTCTTGGATTTTGCTTTACTGCTTCAGCCAATCTCTTTTCATATGCCAGTTTCTCTTTCTTTACTGGCCTGCACCTTATACTTATGCTGTTGATTGGTACCCATTCTTTTTATCTCTTGCATAACAAAAAAGGATTTCTCAGAAATTCCTGTATAATTCTATGATTCATCCATGTCACTCCTACTTTTATCTTCTGACCCTTAAGGATTTTCCTATATTATATTTGTGAAGATTACAAAGAAAATCCTTTGTTCTTATACCTTATTTGCTAATATTCAAATTATAAGGTGATCATCTAGTACTGAACTATGAATAAGGGATTAAACAGAACATTGGCAAGATAGTTTCAAGTTATCTCTAAAGATGGATATATTTTTGAATACATCTCATGGAAATCTCAGATCTATGAGAAATATTCTCGTGTTATAGTTTAACACACGAAGAATGATAGTAAAATGTATCATGAAAAAATAGCATAGGAATAAAAAAAAAGGAAGTTTATAAAGGTAATTTGCCACTATTGCTACATTTTTTCATATAAGCCATGTATAATATTCACTTTTCCTAATTGTCTCCCTTCAAGTTAATTGTTTTAAAAATTTAATTGGCTTAGTGATTTCTTAAGAATTATTAACTCTTAAATGCATGTTTTCAGGATAACACATTATTTTATTAAATAGGAAACTGAAAAAGTTAGCTGGTTTACTACAGCTGAAATGGAAATGATGGTACCAAATGAAATTCCTGGACTTTTTGGTCTTGAACCTTTAGAGTTGATAAAATATCAAAAAAGTGGTAGTAATGGTTATCTACATTTGCTGGAGATTCCATTAGATGAGGTAATTGTTAAGTCTCCTGCCGAAGCTACTGGACACACAAAAACTAATGTGGAATTGCTATTAGAGTCAGCTAATTTTGGTGAAAGAGGTAATGAATATATTATTTAATATAATCATTTATCAGTAATTCATAAATAAATGTGTTATTGTTGAAAGACAGCCTGGTTGGCTGAGTGCTCAGCATACCTGCTCTCCAACCAAGGTCGCAAGTTCAAATCCTGTTGTGTACATGAATGTTTTGTGATTGTCTTTGGATGGGAGATGAATTTCATTGCCTGGTGTGAGATCACCACCCTGCTTATTGGAGGCACCTGAAGTGGCTTAAAAAAGTTTCATGTTTGGTCTTTAGAGCATGATTTCTGGACTATTTAAAAATAAATAAAAAAATTACAAAAAATATATATATAATTGCTAAAAATGGGGGGGGGATCCTTAGCCCACCCACGGTACAAGTGTATTACAGGTTTGCAGTTAACCTTTTTGTGGATGGGAACTGCACGGGGGGGATATAAAACCTTGAAAGGATTCATTTAGCAATTTTAAGTTATTGATATAGAATGTTATAAATCCATAATATTTTATACTACTCCTGATTAATCAGAAGCACTAATAAAAAGCAAATATACACACTCCTGGGTAGAGTTTATAAGCAGTGCAAACTAAGGCAATTTATGGCCATTGTGGACTGGCATGTAATATGTAGCTTCACCTAGCCAAGTCCACCCCAGTCCTCCTGCATTAAGGCCCTTTTTCCACAAATAAGGTACTGGCAAGGCAAGTTTTGCCACTTTATAAGAATACCTTCTCTAGTTGAAAGAAATGTCAACTAGACCTCTAGGTGGTAGATGACCCTCATGGCCCATCGAAACACCACCTTCATGCTAGTTGTAGGTGTGAAACATGACACTAGCAACTTCACACCAGAGAAACTACTCTCCAGGGTGGTTTCTTTCCCCTCTCTTCCTTCATTCATGCACTGAAGATACTCTTGCTGAGCATACTCTCCACAGGGTAATTAAGTAGAGAGCTAGTAACTCCTTCATTTTGAGGGTACAGCAGTGAAACCATTTATGTAGATCATCTGCTAGATAGTACATTGGACTGAACTTGTTGATAATGTTTTGAAAGGTTGCCTAATCAGTTGGCAAATGATCCTGCTGGATTGTGGGTGGGGAGAGAGAGAGAGTAGCCACCTGCAGGGGACTCTATTGTTACCATGAATGGATTAGTATCTAGGTATTTCCTCAAATCCACATAGGAAACACCTAGATTCTAGAGTTGTCCACAAGCCCTTCATCTCCTACTGCATTAAAAAAAAAAAACCTATTAAAGTGAAATGAAAAAGTTACAAGGCAAATGAAATTCTAAATAGCTAACAGATACCTCAAATTTAAGGTTGCCTCATTACAAGTATTAATTTAGTATAATTTAATTAATATTCCTTGTAGGAATATTACTTAAATTAAAAAAAGCTTGATTGCAAGGGCAGTCAAAGGGATCATTGACTTGGATCTTGGAGTTGTGTAAGAAAGAACTTGGATTTTGGAAGATGAGAAAATATCAAAAGCCTGATTTAGGGTCTGAAATACATTGGCATCTGATTAATAGTCTGTAAAACAGTAGAATAGAAATATGCTTAGCAAGTGAATCTGGGATGGAAAGCTGTGCATCAGCTCCAGTTTTTGAAAATAAATCCCCAGACTCAAATGCTCCATGAAAATTAGAATAAAAGGGTAGAGTCAATAATGATTCCTGCTAATCATTCTCT
This sequence comes from Typopeltis vanoorti, assembly GCF_054136105.1. Classification (NCBI taxonomy): domain Eukaryota; kingdom Metazoa; phylum Arthropoda; class Arachnida; order Uropygi; family Thelyphonidae; genus Typopeltis; species Typopeltis vanoorti. The sequence goes on along the minus strand of NC_143568.1, from coordinate 98,741,513 downwards.
TCTTCTTCAACCTTCTGGTTCTGTCCACTGCTGGACGAAGGTCTTCCCCATGATTTTCCAGATCACTCAGTTTTCTACTTCTCCCATCCATCTCACTCCTGCAGTTTATTCCAGTTCATCTCTCCACCTTCTTCTCGGTCTTTCTCTTTGTCTTGCTCCATCCATTGGTCTCGATTCTGTTATTTTTCTAGTCCATCTCCCGTCACTGCATCTGCAATATGGCCAGCCCATCTCCACTTAGCTTGTTTAATGTATTTTACAATATCCATGACACCTGTTTGAGATCTTATCCAGATATTTGTCTTCCTATCTCTTAATGTTATTTTTAGCATACTTCTTTCCATGCGATGTTGTGTTGTTCTCAGTTTTTTGTTTAGGGCTTCTGTTAAAGTCCATGTTTCTCCTCCATATGTTAGGACAGGAAGTATGCATTGGTCGAAGCTTTCCTTTTTAGACTCATAGGGATGTCATGAATTTCTGACATCCCTATGATGTCTATGATGAAGAATATGTCTCATGAATTTCATGAGACATATTCTTCTGAATATGTATCTCATTTTCCCAAAAGCCCCAGGAGAAGATGGAATTATGGTAGACTTCTTAAAACTGGGAGGAAGCCCTGTCATCAAACAGTTGAGTAAACTCTTCAATAAATGCCTAAAACAGAAAAATTGGAACAATTCACTTCTAATATTAATTTTTCAAAAGGGCAATAAGGAAGAAATTAAAACTACAGACCTATAAGTCTACTCCCCACCATATATAAAGTTTTCACAAAAATTATGTTTTTGTGAAATTCTTCATTCAATCTCTTTTCTTTGGCACTCCTCAAAGGATAACAATTGGCCCAAATATACATGTGAAGTAACTTGTTCTATTTCATGGTTTTCAACTTTGATAGTTCTATGGTTTATGTATTTATTCATCATTAGTTTTGTTTTTTCTCTATTTATTTTTAATCCAATTTCTCTGGAGGCTTCATTTAACTGATTTAGCCTTTCTTCCAGATCTTCAAGATTATCTACTATCAGGACAATATCATCTGAAATTTCAGATGATGCAGCCTTTCTCCATTTATGTTTATTCCTTTTGTTTCCCAATCAAGGCTTCTAAAGACTTCCTCTAGTGCAGCTGTAAATAATTTGGGAGATATGGTGTTGCCTTGCTGGATGCCTTTTTGTATTGGGAACTTTTCACTGTTTTTATATAATTTAATTACAGAAGTTGCATTATTGTAAATATGTTTTAGTGTTTCAATATATGGTTTCAAGTGCTTTTAGTGTTGCAGATGTTTTAACTGAATCAATTGCTTTTTCATAGTCTATATAGGCCAGACATAAGGGTTTATTGTATTCAATTGATTTTTCAATGAGCTGTCTTAATGTGTGAATATGTTCCAAAGTATTGTAATTCTTCCTAAATCCAGCTTGTTCACAGGATTGCATTCCCTCTAGTTTAGATTTTCTTCTATTATTTATAATTTTTGTGAAAACTTTAAATATGGTGGGGAGTAGACTTATAGGTCTGTAGGTTTTAATTTCTTCCTTATTGCCCTTTTGAAAAATTAATATTAGAAGTGAATTGTTCCAATTTTTCGGAAATTTTCTGTTTTAGGCATTTATTGAAGAGTTTACTCAACTGTTTGATGACAGGGCTTCCTCCCAGTTTTAAGAAGTCTACCATAATTCCATCTTCTCCTGGGGCTTTTCCATTCTTCATTTCCTGCAGTGCCATTTCCACTTCACCTTGTAAGATCTCAGGGGCATCATGTACTTCCTCACTCGAGTAATCCATAGATGATTCTTGGATGTCCCAGTCTTTGTCTTCATAGAGTTCAGTATAAAATTCCTTAATTCTTTTGATTATTGCATCTCTATTTTTTATCAGTTCACTATTTTTCCCTCTTACAGCAGCTATTTCCTTTGTTCCAACTGATAATGTTCGTCTTAGACGTTCATGTTTCATCCTTTTACGTATAGTTTTACAAATTTCCGCATATTCTGTTTTATTGGTGTCATTCAAATCTCTTTTCATATCTCTTCTTTTCTTCATCAGATCTAAGGTTTTCTGTCTTAGTTTTTCCTCTCCTCGGTGCCTTTTTACACCTCCTATTTCTAGTGCACAATTCAAGATAGATTTTGTTAATATTTCATTAGCATCATTGATGGCAGCAGCTATGTTTAACTTTTTTAGTTCATTTTTGAGTGATTCTCTATAACAGCTTTTATTTTGGTAGAGGTTTTGTAGATTCGCTAAATTGGACTTTTTTCTTATGAGCTTATTCCGTTCCCATTTTTTGTTGATCCATACTTTTGCCTTTAATAGTCTGTGGTCACTTCCTGTGTTAAATCTATTAAGCACTTCATTATTATTTATTATATATCTTCTGTTGGAGAAGATGAAGTCTATTTCATTGTAAGAAACCCATTTGGGCTTCTCCAAGTCCATTTTCGGTTGATTTTCTTCTTGGAAAAACTGTTTATAATAAAGAGGTTTTTTCTTATGCAAATTCAGTAAATCTTTCTCCTCTTTCATTCCTCTGTCCAAATCCAAATTTACCGATGGTGTTCAGATGGTCATCTCTGCTTCCAATTTTGGCATTAAAATCGCCCATTATAATTATGTTGAATTCTTTAGCATTATTGAATGTGGATTCTAATGTTTCATAGAAATCTTCTATCTCTTCATCTGGATGGTCCATAGTTGGGGCATATACTTGTATAATTTTCAGTTGGTATCTTTTATTTATGAAGAGACTTAGTTCAGCTATTCTTGATGTTATTTTATTGACAAGCAGGACATTGTCCTTCATTGTTTTATTTATTAGGAATCCTACACCACCAGTTGAGTTTCTGTCACATTCACAGTGGTAGAGTAGATGTCCATCTTTTAATCACATGAGAGCTTCTTCTTTTCTTCTTATCTCTGAAAGGCCCACAACGTCCCATTTTATATGTTCCAGTTTCTTCTCAGTTCTTCCAATCTATCATCATCCCGTAGAGATCTGCAATTATATGTTCATACTAATATCCTTCTATCATTGTGCACTGTAGATGGACTCATTATAGCTAGTGGAGACTGTAGCATATTTTTCGACCTAGACCCTCTGCCTAAATCCAGGACATGTCCCTTTTTATGCTGGTCGACGGACGAGCCAGTATGTAATTTTCCTATTTTATTCATTAATTCGTGGGGTGTTATTTGGCCGTATAGCACCATGCTGGCCAGACGGGTTGGTGCCTCACAATAGTGCATAAGATGAAATGACACAGCAAAATAGGAAAGATTCACCCCTAGCCCTTGAATACTCTAATAGCATTGGGGTAAGGAGCAAGAAGAGAAGAAAGAAGCAAGGAAAAAAGAGGAGGGACCAGTCTACAGATAATATAACAGATGTATATTACATGAAGTAAGGCATGGTCCAGCATCGGGTACCTCAGGTTTGCCATGCCCGTACTCACTAAAGTGAGCCCTACGATACTGGTAATGCTAATTATTACCAGTATCATATTTCAGAACAATGATATGATACATTCACATGGAGAGAGCAGAAAAAGATTTAATTTGTTGTTTCTGTTATCTTCAGATTGACTCAGAATATAAAAACCAACAGGTGATTTGAAATAGGAAGTGATTAATTCACATGTATTTTTGATCATATTAGAATTGAGTTTTGCATTAAAAAAACAAATATTAAATAAGTCATGTGCCATATATACACATTTTATTTTTTTGAAAAAAGCAAGCTCGAAAATAGGAACTAAATTTTAGAAATCCAACTCAGAATCTGCAGTTAACATTGATTGTACCAAATGAAGCATGTGATGGAGCTCTTTAAAGAAGTTAACAAAAAGAAAAAATCATATAAAAAAAACTTCCCAGTTCATTTCACCAACATTTGACATAATTATATAAAGATATATGATATAACTTACCACATCCAGAGCTAACTTCTTAATTCCTGTTGAAAGTTGGTAGCTTGCTCCACCTTTGCAAGGAGTCGCTTGGTGTTGTACCACTTTGCCCAAGTCCTGAAGATACTTTCAGGTGCATACTTTGTTTGCACACACTTGGATAAAGTGAGTACGGGCATGGCAAACCTGAGGTACCCGATGCTGGACCATGCCTTACTTCATGTAATATACATCTGTTATATTATCTGTAGACTGGTCCCTCCTCTTTTTTCCTTGCTTCTTTCTTCTCTTCTTGCTCCTTACCCCAATGCTATTAGAGTATTCGAGGGCTAGGGGTGAATCTTTCCTATTTTGCTGTGTCATTTCATCTTATGCACTATTGTGAGGCACCTAATTTATAGGATAAAGGATTAAACTAAATTTATTATATTCTTAATTCCTGCTTCAGTAGTCACTAATGGTTTATTGCCTAATGGATAGGTGGGGAGAAAAAATCTAATATTGCAAGGAATATTGCAATTCCTTTCCTTTTCTTAATGTGATCTGAGAGGAATCTTTTGAGCTTTCTCAATTGAATGCAAGTTAGCTGATCTCATACAAAGGTAGCAGGGTTTTTTTCTCCTGACAACTTAGGTTTTTCATCTCACATACAAGTAAATCAGCCAACAGAACACACAATTTCTAGATACTCTCTCATGTATCCATTATTTTTTTTGTGTGGGTTTAAAGGTGTACTGTTAAGGGATGCTGGGCAGCACTTGCACATATTCCAACAGGCTTAGTACTACTTAGGGGAATTATGGATGGTATTTCAGATGAAAATTTGCCATGGAAATATTTATAGAATACACAAATTGCAAAACCAAATGCCTATGAATTTGGTTTTGCAATTTGGATTTGCAATCCTATGTGAAAGTGGGAGGAGTGAGTTGGTAAGAGATGTGTCATTAATCAATTTAATTGCTCTCTGTATTGACTCAAGCATTTTGAGGGAGCTCTTAAGGGCACCCATTCCAGATGTGAGAGCAGTATTCCACTCTTTTAAGTCAAGTGCTCCACTACTAACACCCCATCCAATATAGTCTGTATCCTCAGTTAGCATCAGCCTACTTCATAGCATAAAAGCAAGCCCATATTTAGTCCATTCCAAAATAAAAAATAAAAAAAAAGCACCATCAAACTACCAGTCCATTGATGCCCTCACCTCAACCCCTATTAAAAGTAATGGTCATTAACTGCAACTTCACCACCAGTAAATTTGTCACTAGCAGTATGAATTTTACTTCTAGCCTACAACTTATTTCTAGACATGGGCTCTGGAAAGGTTCTGAAAAATGTATGCTGTTTTTCACTTCATATTTTCAAAATATTTGATAGGGGTTTATCATAGAGAAATGAATGAAACTGCTATCTTTGGTAGCCAGTTTTTTCAATAACTATTCACTGTATATCATGGTGAACAGCTTTGTTTCTTTACATTTCTCTACTAATGTAGGGGCACCTGATGACTATTCTGTCTCCTCTGCTTTCTCAGTGTATATAAAACTGTTTGGAAAGAGGTCAACAGACCCCCACCCCCATGGGCAAGGTGCATCATATGCCATGTAACAAGTAACATGTTTGTAGCTGGTATAAATTGGATGAATATAATGCTCCTAAGTTAGTGCAACTGTGTCCAAGTGAAATGACTGCGAGAAGGGAACTGACAGAGTTTGAAGGAGGCATTGTGATAGGATGCAATGTTGCAGGCTTATCTGTTTGGCAAATTGAGCCATTCCAGGTTAACAGTCTGTGATACTATACTGAGATGGAAGCTCAGGCAGCCAACTGCAAGTGCTACCCACAATGGACGATCCACCATACTCACCGAACATGACTGTAGGGTGTTATGAAGGATAATATGAAATCTGCCATTTGTTGGCTTGCACGTTGAATGCAGAGTTCTGGGCATTGATTGGAACATGAATCTGTACAAAAACATTCAGAATACAGGCTCACAACATGGGTTTCCATGGTAGGACTGCAAAATGCAAGCCCCACATACCCAAACCAACAGGCATCATCTTCTTCTTCAGTGGTGCAAAGAGCGTATACAGTAGAATGTGGAAGCTTGGAAAAATGTACTATGGAGCGACGAATCATGCTACACCTTCTGCCATGCAGATGGACAGGTGTGGATATGGCAGAAGCTGCTGTGAATGTCTCTTACCAGAGTGTGTGTAACCTCAACTATGAAATTTGGAGGTGCTGGTGGTGTGATGGTATGATCTTGTTTTTTCTGGTTTGGCCTCAGACCTATGTTTGTGGTGCCACAAACTGAACTCAGAGGTATTTGAACATTCTGGACAATGCAGTGCTTCCTACTTTTGAACATTTCTACAGAACAGACCATTGTCTCTTTCAGCAAGACAATGCACCATATCATAAGGCTGCTGTAACTGCTTGGTTTGTGGGCATGAATGCCCCACTTGACTGGCCTCCAAAGAGTCCTGATTTCAACCCTATTGAACATCTGTGGGACTAGAGCATCAGGTGATGTCTGCACAACAACAGTATAGGACCTCATTATATGCCTACAGGAAAAAATGGCCCAAAATTCCCATTGATTGCTATTGTATGCTTGTGGAAGGTATGCCCCTTTTAGAATTGCTGCGGTCATCGCAGCAAAAGGGAAGGGTCCTACATCGTAAGGCAAACACTGTGACTGTTTCTCTTTCTTTTAAGGTTACACGGTGATCAGCATTCATATTAATTAAATTAGGGAAACAAAACACACGTGTTAAAAAGATTATTTTACTGATTACAAATAAAATAATAACTTTACGTTTCGACCTCTGTATTGAGGTCATCTTCCGAAGGATACATTCAGAAGTATAAGAACAAGCTACATGCTGTTGCAGACTACACAAGTAAATTACATCTACGTTGTTAACTAATCTTTTTTCTTAGCCTGCCCTCTAGTGGGAAAAAAAACTACAATAAACTCTGCTAAAGTTCTCATGTACTAGGCTTCTTCTGGAATTATACAGTTATATTACGATTATCTTCTGGATTTGTCCAGGTTGCTATCGAATGTTCAAGGGGGGGGGACTTACTGGGTCTTGTATTGAGATGTTTCTTTGTGGTTGCTATGAAGGTTGTAGATGGGTCCTCCACATTCTTGGGATTGTTAGACCATCATTTTTATTCAGATTCGGATCATGTTTGACCATTTCACATGCTTCCTTGAATTTACGCTCAAACCAGGTTTTGGTGCGGTGTAGGGACTTGGTACCTTTCCAGTCAATTCTGTGGTATGTTTGGAGTGCATGGTCAGAAAGGCTGGTTTTTCCAAAATGGAGGTATTTTATGTGACGTTTGTGTTCATCCTTTCTGATTGGGATGGTTCATCCTGTTTCCCCTATGTACGGTATGTTTCAGGTGCAATCTATTTTGTAAACCCCCAGGTGGGCTAAGTGTGGCAGGGAATCCTTGGAAGAATTGAGTAGGTGCCTTAATTTTGTCAGGGGTTTGAAGTTGGTTTTGATGTTGTATTTGTGTAGTGTTCTGTCTATTTTTTCTGAAATGCCTCTAACATGTGGCATAGCAATAGCATTCTTGAAATCTTTTTTGTTATTAGTGGTATCTTGTGAATAGTTTTTATACTTTATCCATTTTTTATAAAGGTATGTTTGATGGTCTCATATTCATGGTTAAGAGCTTGTTCAGTTGAACAAATGGTTTGAGCTCTGTGTTTAAGGGTGCTTATAACCCCTAGTTTTTGTGTTGGGTGGTGATAGGAAGTTTTGTGTATGTATTGGCCTGTGTGTGTAGGTTTGTGGTAAACTGAGAAGGAGAGACAGCCTGAAGGAAGACGTGTGACAAGTGTGTCTAGGAACGGAAGAGAGTTGTTTTTTTCTATTTCAATGGTGAATTGGATGCGTTCGTGTTGTTTGTTCAGGTGGCTAAGGAATGTATCTAGTGCCTGGCGGCCGTGGGGCCAAATGGCGAAAATATCGTCGATGTATCTGAGCCAAATTTTGGGCTTTAGGCTCGCCGATTCTAGAGCTCGTTGCTCAAAATCTTCCATATAAAAGTTCGCTATTGGGGGGGAGAGTGGAGAGCCGATGGCGGTACCTTCTTTTTGAAGGTAAAAATTATTTTGCCACACGAAATATCCGGAGCGGAGTACGTGGGCAAAGAGGGCCGTGATGTCGTGTGGAAATATGTTCTGTAAGAGTAGGATAGTATCATTGATTGGGACATTGGTGAAAAGGGAAGTTATGTCAAATCTGACTAATAGATCTTGGTCGTTGAGTGTAATATTTTTAATTTTGTTTATGAATTGTTGTGTATTTTTTATGTAGGAAGGGGAATGACCAACCAATTCCTTGAGTGTGGCAGCTAATTTTTTGGCTAAGTAGTAATTCGGACTATCAATTTCTGGGTGCTCATCATCACTAAAGCCGATAAAGGGAACTCCACTGTTGTTTTAAATCGGACAACCTACATTGAAAAAATGAACCATTTGGCATCGGACCACAACACCTACCAAATGGTAAATTACAGCCCCACGCAACGTAACAAAAAGAAAACTACTGAACTACTTAAATCAGTCAATACGTGGCCTGAAGAAACAATCAAAAAATTAATACTGCAGTATGCCAACGCACCCAGAATTTATGGCCTACCAAAAGTATACAAAACAAACACGCCATTACGTCCTATTGTGGAAGGAATTGACAGTCCGAATTACTACTTAGCCAAAAAATTAGCTGCCACACTCAAGGAATTGGTTGGTCATTCCCTTTCCTACATAAAAAAATACACAACAATTCATAAACAAAATTAAAAATATTACACTCAACGACCAAGATCTATTAGTCAGCTTTGACATAACTTCCCTTTTCACCAATGTCCCAATCAATGATACTATCCTACTCTTACAGAACATATTTCCACATGACATCACGGCCCTCTTTGCCCACGTACTCCGCTCCGGATATTTCATGTGGCAAAATAATTTTTACCTTCAAAAAGAAGGTACCACCATGGGTGCTCCTCCCCCCCAATAGCGAACTTTTATATGGAAGATACGCCGACAATATTTTCACCATTTGGCCCCACGGCTGCCAGGCACTAGATACATTCCTTAGCCACCTGAACAAACAACACGAATGCATCCAATTCACCATTGAAATAGGAAAAAACAACTCTCTTCCGTTCCTAGACACACTTGTCACACGTCTTCCTTCAGGCTGTCTCTCCTTCTCAGTTTACCGCAAACCTACACACACAGGCCAATACATACACAAAACTTCCTATCACCACCCAACACAAAAACTAGGGGTTATAAGCACTCTTAAACACAGAGCTCAAACCATTTGTTCAACTGAACAAGCTCTTAACCATGAATATGAGACCATCAAACATACCTTTATAAAAAATGGATACAGTATAAAAACCATTCACAAGATCCTCCACAAAGATACCACTAATAACAAAAAAGATTTCAAGAATGCTATTGCTATGCCATATGTTAGAGGCATTTCAGAAAAAATAGACAGAACACTACACAAATACAACATCAAAACCACCTTCAACCCCCCGACAAAATTAAGGCACCTACTCAATTCTTCCAAGGATCCCCTGCCACACTTAGCCCACCTGGGGGTTTACAAAATAGATTGCACCTGAAACATACCGTACATAGGGGAAACAGGACGAACCATCCCAATCAGAAAGGATGAACACAAACGTCACATAAAATACCTCCATTTTGGAAAAACCGGCCTTTCTGACCATGCACTCTAAACATACCACAGAATTGACTGGAAAGGTACCAAGTCCCTACACCGCACCAAAACCTGGTTTGAGCATAAATTCAAGGGAGCGTGTGAAATGCTCAAATGATCCGAATCTGAATAAAAATGATGGTCTAACAATCCCAAGAATGTGGAGGACCCATCTACAACCTTCATAGCAACCACAAAGAAAAATCTCAATACAAGATCCAATAAGTTTTTTCCCTTGAACATTCAATAGCAACCTGGACAAATCCAGAAGATAATCGTAATATAATTGTATAATTCCAGAAGACGCCTAGTACATGAGGACTTTAGCAGAGTTTATTGTAGTTTTTTTTTTTTTTTTTTTTTTCCACTAGAAGGCAGGCTAAGAAAAAAGATTAGTTAACAACGTAGATGTAATTTACTTGTGTAGTGTGCAACAGCATGTAGCTTGTTCTTATACTTCTGAATGTATCCTTCTGAAGATGACCTCAATACAGAGGTCGAAACGTAAAGTTATTATTTTATTTGTAATCAGTAAAATAATCTTTTTAACACGTGTGTTTTGTTTCCCTAATTTAATTAATATGACCGTGACTGTTTGTTCTTCACACTGTGGTGTCTGTTGACTTCTTTCCAAGCAGTGTATAAATGACCTGTCACTAAGCCAATGGTTTCAAACTTTTGAAAAAGATGACACCCCCCCCCTTTGTAAAGAAAGGAAAAAAACTTCAACACCCCCACTCACATGCACACTTTTCAGAAAACAATATTGACTATACTTTTGTTTAGCATGTATTTTCTTTTAGTAAAATAGCTCACATAGATATTTATTTTAGAAATTATAATTTTTAAAATTCTAGTTTAGTATATTAGTGACAATAAAAATATTTAATTGAGATATCTTAACTTTTTCTTCAGCATATTTTTTTCAAATGTGGAGTATTTTTAATGCTCTAATGTATTGAAATAAGGGGACTAAATATTGAGTACATAAGGAATTTGGCTCAAAAATAATATTGACCACTTGCTTCATGCCTCCAAGTAAGAATCTTGTTTTCCCCTCTCCTCATGGGTGCCCTGTAGTTTGGAAAAAACGCTGCACTCAACCATTCCAGGTTATCTCCATACCATTCTTCAATGTAGTGAGGGTAACCCCATCATCTTTATTGCTCTCAAAACATAGTCCTACCTTCTTTTTCACAAAATAGATCTTATTTTGCTTCATTTTACCTTTCATAATACCTTGATCTCCAGACAAAATCAGAAGTCTTCTTAGGCTGGCCTTTACTTCTTAGCATTTTTCCTTGATATAAACAAGCCGCAACTATAGCTTTTTCAGCTTCCATAAACTTTGAGTTAGCTTTTCTCCTTAAAATGTTATTTTTCTATTCTCTAGGTATTCATAATCAAATTCCTGATAGGTACCTTCAGGGGGTGTGCAGGATAATTATGATAGTACTATCAGGTCATCCCAAAAGTAAGGTTGTTTTTTTATACTGTAGTTATTCAAACATGTCTCAGCTTGTCTAAACATGAATTTTTAAAGCTTTATAAGTACTGCTAAGCTAATGCGGCCTCATTCTAAGGAGCTTCACCTTGCAAGAACATCATACATAAGTTATTGTTTAAATAACTCTTTATTACTATGGAGGTCACTGAAGAGCACATCATGCATTATGAGTTCAAAAAAGGCAACAGTGCTGCTAACACTATAAAAAAAATGTATGTGTGTGTAAGAAGTGTATGGCGATAATGTTTTGAATGTGCAAAAGTGCCAGCAATTGTTTCAGAAATTAAAGACAAGGGTGACTTTAGCTTTGAAAGACTTCACTCTGGATGCGCTGTCTCTCTTGATAATGATATGCTGGAAGCCACCAGTGCAAAAAATTCCAATGCAACTTTTGAAAATTTAACAAAAGATCTTGATTCATCATTGTTGACCTTCCATCTCCATTTGCAAGAACTTGGAATAGTGTCAAAGCTTGGCAAGTGGGTTCCTCATGAACTGATGAACAACAATCAAAGAGAGCGCATAAAGTTCTGCACTGTTCTTCATTCTCGAGGCGTTCACTCTCCGTGTTTGAGTCATGTAGTCACCCGTGATGAAAAGTGCACACTTGACAAGAATGTTAAGTACCAAAGGGAGTGGGTTCATTCAGAACAGGTTAAACCTCAGCCAAAACAAGACCTTCACCCTCAGAAGGTTTGTTAAGTGTTTGGTGGGATATGGCTAATATTATACACTTTGAACTCTTGCCACAAAACCAAACAATCACAGCTGAAGTATACTGTGAACAACTCGATCGATGAAAAGGGGTGTTTTCCTATCAATTTCGATTGTGCAAGAATCAGCTATAGCAAGATTGAGGAACTTGGCTTGGAAAAGCTTTCGCATTCTCTTTATTCTCCTGATCTCCTGACCTTCAGATTACCATTTATTTCAAAGTTTGCAACATTTATTAATGAAAAACAGTATGATACAATTATAGGCACTGAAATTGAGCCTAAGCAACTTCTTTGTTTCCAAACCCTCCTGTCTATAGAAATGGCATTATGAAGGTTTCACAACATTGGAAGAGCATTATAGATTCAAATGGAGAATATATACTTGATTAAATTAGCAAGTGATTTATCTTTTATATCCTTTCAAACTTGATGTTAAGAACGATATTACTTTTGGGATGACCCGATACACGAAAAAGTTACACCATTACTAACTTTCGATCAAAAATTATCCTCCAAATTAATCTGTTATCTGTCAAGATTTCAATATTATCAGATCTTCATGTTGGAGACCTGGGATGTAAATTCGGACATATGACGATTATTATTTTCCATAATCTTTATGACGATTGTTATTTCCCATAAGTTTTATGCATTCGTATTTGTTTAAATTAGGTGTATTTGAGCTGTTTCAGATTCCAACCAGTCTTTCCTTTTTTAAATTTACTATGGTGGTGGTGCATGGTATTTTTCTTCCAGCAGATCCTGCAAGTTGTATCCAATACATGGTCTACAAAGCCAGATTGACCATAGTTGTGATTGCATATTGTATCAGAAACAATACTCAGGTCTTTGAAAAAAAGTATAACCTTTTAAACAGCTTTTAAGCCACACTGGAAACTTGCTACCCTTATCTGTTCTATCAAAGATCAGCTCCTCCTCTCTCAGTGCCTGGAGTATATCAAATGCTCTGCTCCTACAAGTTGGTTTACTTTGGACAAACAGGTAGATCAGCCACTATTCGTTTAGATGAACATAAATTTTACATCCGCAATCATGACTATAGTCGATGTAGTGTTTTGAAAAGCTTTCCTCTTGACACCTAGTCATTATGCATTTTCCAGATCAACAAAACTTAAATCCTTGTTATATTCCCAAGATTTCTCGTTTATTTGTCTTAAAGTGAATATCTGATCCTGACAGTCTCTATTTGGCCTGAATCCAGCTTGTTCTTCACCAAGCTTGCCTTCTGCAATTTTTCTTAGCCAGTTCTCAAGTATATACTTGCATAAATCTTACCAGGAACACTCAGCAGGGGAAATATCTTTTTTGTAATTCTCGCATTCAGCTTTATTTCCTTTTTTATAGATGGGTACTATGAGAGCTCTTCTCCAGTCATCTGGACTTCAACCATCTGACCAGGTCTTCTGAATTGTGCAGCGCAGCCACTGTGAAACTTTTATACTTACATATTTCAGCATTTCTGGCTGAATTTCATCTACTCCAGCTACCTTTCCACATTTCAGGTTTTTGATGACTTTGATATTTATTTTCTGTTCTTACTGAAGTATTCTCATTACTTTTGTTTAGCTAGTTTTACACAGTGCTTTGCCTTCTTACATTTTTCCCTGTATTCTATAAGAGCACAAGCTTACTAGTGAGGAACTTACCGGTCTGGTTGACCGAGTGGTTAGCATATCTGCTCTCCAGCCAAAAATCCTGCGGATTCAATTCCCACCATGGACATGGATGTTTGTAATTGTCTGTGAAAATACTAGTGGTGGTGGTGAGCAGTAGATGGCATTGGTGTAGATGATGTGGTTTGGTGGATTTAAGTGGTGGAGACGGAGAGTTGTAGAGTAGATACCCTTTCTCAATGATTCTCTGGACTCTTTGGAGATGTTACATAATAACTTTCGATAAATTTCTTCTTTTCCTTCACTGCCTCTTTAACTTCCCAAGTCCACCATGGAGTTTTGATTTTTCTTTTCCTTATAGACAACTTCACCGCATGCTTCTCTGGATGAATCAATATGTTTTCTTTAGGATTTGCCAACAAATCTCCAAGGCTTGGTTCTTGTTTTCAGACTCATTTTTTCAATGATGTGTATGTAATTGAGTCTGCAGTTCACATCTGAAAACTGCTCAACCTTGATTTATTTTAAAAGTTTCTTACACAGTCTTCTTTTCAATATGAAATGCAATTTTATCCTGCTCAAAACTAAATGGCGATCACTTCTTATTTCAAATCTTCTGTATACTCTTGTGTCCTGAACCAGTGGGAAAACATTGTTATCAACTATAACATAGTGAATGAGACTTATCTTATTTCATGTATTTTCTCTTCGTGTGAATTTATTCACATTTGTATGTCGGACAATGGTGTTAGTCAGTGGCTTATTTAGGTATAGGCCGTATAGGCCCGGGCCTAGAGCGGCAAATTTTGAGGGGCGGCAGAAATTTCCAGGCTCTCATTTTTGTAATTATAACATGTTCCTTATATACCACATCTACTCACTAGTAGAGAAATACTTTTCTTTTCCTCATTGTAAGTTTAGTCTGCAAGCATATTGGCACGTAATCAGATTCTGCATAACTACACTGACTGAGACACGTGCATGGAAAGCTACTGTATTGTGTCATTAGTGAATTTGATCCCTTTCTTGCTGAGCACATTGCCAAAAGCGGGAACAAGAAAAGGTTTTGTTTCCTATCTTTCCTTTGCCACGTATGAGGAATTTTTAAAATAATGGGCGAGAAAGTAATCAAATTTATTGTGGAAGAACTTAAAATAGCTAAGTACTGTTCCATGAGTGTTGACTCAATATCAGACTTGTCTCATGTTGCTCAACTGTCCTTCATTATATGATATGTGAAAGAAGATGGAACTCCTGTGGAGCATTTCTTGTGTTTCATTCTTAACGTAAGTCACAGATCTGAAGAGTTACAAGAGGCAGTTTCGACTTCACTAAACGAGCTTGGAATTGATGTAGAAAATTGCAGAGGGCAGGCATATGATAATTATTATTATTATTATTACCACGGGCTACTCCAGGAGTCCTTAGACTCATCGAGGGAGGCCCTAAACATCATGTTCACACAGCTGTTCAACATTCACACAGTATCTATCATACCTTGCCTTGAACTCGCTCGCTGTCATAGCACCCACAACAGACTCTGGCAGCTTATTCCACTCATTTACCACTCTAAAAGTAAAGAACCCAGCTCTAACACCCCTGCTAACCACGCTCTTGCCCAGCTTCCATGGGTGTCCTCTAGTTCTCCCACCACCAGTCCTGATCTCAAAAATATCATCTGAATTAATCCTATAGAATCCTTTTAGCAATTTGAATGTCTCAATCATATCTCCCCTTTTTCGCCTATCAACTAGTTTCTGCAACCCACAAATCTTCAACCTGTTCTCATATGGTGCATTCCATAGACCTGCTATCATCTTAGTCACTCGCCTCTGGATCCTCTCAACCTCCTCCCCATCAAGATGGAACCGAGGTGACCAAATCTGGGCACAGTAGTCGAGATGGGGTCTTATCAGGGCTCGGTACAGAGGTACAATAACTTGTTTTTCTCTGCTCGTCAAGGTATTTTTCGACAACCAAGTGAGTTGATGAGCTGATTTAGCTACTTTTGCAATGTGCCCCCTAAACTTCATCTCCCTATCCACCAACACTCCCAAGTCCCTGGCCTCATCAATCTCTTGGAGTACAGTTCCACCAATGTGGTATACTGCTGCTAATCTTTTCACTCCGAAATGCATAACCTTACATTTTGTCACATTAAATTGACATCCATTCACCTTAGTCCAGAACTCCAATCTATCTAAGTCATCTTGCAAGACTTTGACATCTTCTGCATTCACTATCGCCCTACCCAACTTTGCATCATCAGCGAACAAATGAACTGTCCCACTTAGACCATTCCCTATATCGTTAATGAACAGATTAAACAGCAGTCGTCCAAGAACAGAACCCTGTGGCACACCACTAGTCACAGGCCGTTTTTTGGACTCTACTCCTGAATAAACTACTCTTTGATATCTCTCCATCAACCACCCAGCTATCCATCTCACCAACCCTATATCCATTCCCATATGTTGTAGTTTACGGATTAGAATTCCATGTGGTATCCTGTCAAACGCCTTTGCCAGGTCCAGCAGTATCACTGTAAACCCATTTCCCTTATCCAGTTCAGCCGTCACCCTGTTATAAAACTTGAGCAAGTTACTGAGGCATGATCTACCCTTCACAAAGCCATGCTGTCCTCTGTACAGTATCTCATTTTCATCAATCCATTCCTGTATTTTTCCCTTGACTACTTTCTCCAAGACCTTGACAACGACTCCTGATATGCTGATCGGTCGGTAATTTGCAACCATAGTCTTGGATCCTCCTTTATGCAGTGGAACTATTTTCCCCTCTTTCCATGCCTTCGGGACTAAGCCAGACCTGAGACTCAGATTAAACAACATGGTCAAGGGCACTGATAATTCATTAGCCGCTTCATGCAAGACCCGTGCCGGTATACCATCCAATCCCACAGATGTATTCACATTAAGGTTCTGTAATAGACTATTCACCTCCACTTCATTCATCACAATTCCCATATAAACTAATGGTTCCTTCATTTTTTCAACGTCACCACCTGGATGATATACTTTTGCAAAGTGCGTGCTCAGTAACTCCACTATATCGACTGGTTCAGTGAACTCTTTACCATCGTCATTCCTTAAAATCATTTTGCCATGTACAGTTTTTCTCTTGCTTGCAGCATATTGAAAGAACTGTTTGGGATTCTCTTTTGCTTGCATAGCTAGTTTCCTTTCATAATCGGCTTTTGCTGTTTTTACCACACTCGTTACCCTTCTGGCCTGTACTTTATACCGTTCGTGTGCCTGAAGGTCACCCCTTTCTTTAAATTCCCTCCATAGTTGTTTCTTTTTTTGCAGCTCAAGCTTAATGGTGTTATTCATCCATTTAACCCCTCCTTGTTTCACTATTCGGACCTTAGGTATACAATCAGCCATAACCTCTTGTAAATGCTCTTTGATCACTTCCCATGCTCTATCTACGTCCAGCCCTTGCAGTTGTACATGCCATGGCACTGATCCAAGCAATCTCCTAAGCTTGTCATACTTGCCAGCACGGTAATTCCACATATACCCTGTCTTAATCACAAATTTCACACCTTTAGCCACCTCCCAGGTCAAGACCTTATGATCACTCTCACCAATAGGTGGCAACATGGTCATATTCATTACAGTCAAATTCTCAGATACTATTACCAGGTCAAGCACTCTCACACCCCTAGTATTTTCAATTACATGCTGTTTCAGATAGTTATCCCTTAATAATTGAATAAAATCCATTTCCTTCCTCACATGTGTCCTCTCCTCCTTCCAATCAATGTTACCATAGTTGAAATCCCCCATAATAATTACCCTCCTTCCACTCATTTCATCAATTTGTTTATGCATACCATCTCCACCATCTATTCCATCACCTGGTCTATAGCAGCACCCAACTGTATATTTTATTCTGCCAGTATCAATCTCATACCAAATAGCCTCAAATGAGCTCCTTTCACTATCCTGCAATACTTCAATTCTCCTTGGCTGCAGTTCATCAGCTATCATCAATAACACCCCTCCCCCAATTTTATTCTCTCTGTCCCTCCTAAACATACTATAACCTACACATTCTATCCCACTAACTATATCATCTTCCGTCAGCCATGTTTCACTAATGCCAATAACCTGTGGCCAGGAAGAGCCAATCAAGGCCAAAAATTCTTCCTTCTTGTTCCTAATACTCCTGGCATTAGTATACATGAATTGCAGTGTTCCCTTTGTCCCACCCCTATCTTGATGCGTTATTCTAAATATCCCATTCCCATTTTTTGTCCTTATTGCTGGCTCAGGTACATTATATACATTTTTACACTCAACTGTCTCACTGATGTCTGGATATCCACTTCCCCCCCTCCTTGGTAGTTCTAGTTTCCCTGGTTCTGCACATCCATTTTCACTTCATTCAGCAACACTTTTTCCAGTCTCCGCACACCAAGTCCATTCAAATGCAGTCCATCCATCTTGTATAAGTCCTTTCGCCCATCAAACTCATTCCACACGTCCACAAATTCCACACCACACCGTCCGCACAACCTGCGCATAATATCATTTGCGATTATGGCCCTCCTTCTAAACTCCTCTCTGTCATACCGCGGTGACAGACTCACCATTCTAACTCTGTCACTCTTTTCTTTCGCTACCTTTAACAATACTTTCAAGTCCTCTCTCATAAAAAATTTATCACCTTTCAATTCATTCGTACCATAATGCTAGTAACATGTCAGGCAAGCAAGAATTCTTGAAATAAATCCATTGGCAGAATTCACACCGTGCTCTGGACATTCTCTGTCTCTAATTGGTACTTGTGCTGCGGAATCCTGTCCATACTCATCCACATTTTTTTATGTCCTTCAGAAACTGTACATATTTTTCACATCTTCAATACATCGGGGGAGTGTTCTAAGAAAGTTAACTGCTTTTACATTCTGCAAAAAGTAATCAAACATCCTTCGCTTACTCGTTGGTCAGCTCATGATGATGCTGCACAAAGTGGAAATTATTTCCGTAATTGAAAATGACACCACCCAGAAGAAAGTTACGCGATGTGAAGCAAGTGGGATTCTACGTCAACTTCAGTCACTGGCAGTTGGGATCATGACCTGCCTATGGAGCAGGTCATGAGGGGCAGCACTTTCTGCAGGCCTAGGGGTGGGAAATACCTAAATACGCCACTGGTGTTAGTAATAACTAATCAATGTCCTGAACAGAAATCCAGCAGACAGACGTTTACAATTATTATTAGCTTTGCACTTTTCTCCAAATTTTTCCGAACCATTCATATATGTGTCTGGTAATCATTTTCTACTCTGCTGTTTAGATTTTCAACAAGGACAACTTTTCTTTTTTCATCGAGACAGCTGCCTTCTCTAATGCCTCAAAAAAATTCTGCCATTTCTTCCTTGGTAGAACCTTCTGTGTGACCATAAGCACAAATAAGTCTCATTGTCCAGTTGCTCCATTCTGATATTTGCCCACATCACTCTACTTTTATTGCCTTCCATTCAAGAAGATTATCTTCATATTTAATTTTGAATACTATAGCTTTTCCCTCTTTTCTTTGATTGTTATTGCCAGAATATAACATTTTATATTTGTCACTTAGAATTATCTCACCTGTTTTTTTCCTTCTTTTTTTCTGTACTTATCCAATTCTTATGCTAGTTCCATTTCTTTTCCATTGATGCTTCTTATGGTGATAGTACCAATCTTGAAGTCTGTCGATGGCGAGTTGTGACGTGTTCTGGATTTGTTTCAGTTGCTGACTTTTTGCTTTTCACCCTGGTTCCCTTACGAAAACAATGGGGGGGGGGTCTTGTTTAACTGGGCGACATCTCGGCCATCATGAAATTCTGTCATGTTGTACCATCATTTTACATTGTGGTTAAGCCAATAAGAATACAATTTGGTCAGCTAAATCCCAAATTGCCAGCCCATCCTTATTCTTTCCATATCCAGGTAGATACCTAACAGAGTGCACCCTGAGAAGGTGAGGACTGGATGTTAGGTCAGAAATCCCAGTTAGTTCTCCATATTCCTTAAAAGACTACATGGGGGGTCGCCTCCCAGTTATACAGCTTTGACCCTTAAGCACCCTTCTCTTGGTATTAACTATGCAAATACTAAATCTCTTCAGCTTTAAAATACTGTTTTCACATTTCATGTGGTGTACCAAAAATTTCCTCCTAAAAATTCCTGATTCTGCCCAAGTTGGGGAAAGCTTCTTTATTAAAGGCAACTTCACAAGTACTACTGGTTCATTGAATTGTTCATTTTTCCTCAGTTTGTATTGATATTTTTTGGAAAGACTTGGATTTGAATTCTATCTAGGATTGCAAATAACCTTTATAATGGCTTTTAAACTGAAGAAGGGTTATGTAGTCTAATATGAAGGTTGCAGGGTTTATGCTTTCAGAAACTCAGGTTTTTCATCCCACAGAACCAGCAAAAATAGGCCAGAGGAATATGTACAATTAATAGACATAACATGTTGTTTGTCTCAGCTTTTGTCACTTCAGATAACTTCATCCAGAAGTTTCATTTTCTCTCTTTCCCCCACTAAGTCTATAATTATCTGTGACCTCCAGGGAGGTCAAGGATCATTGAAGGAGGTTATACATTACCCAAATCAGCTGTCATACCTTCCCTAAATTCAATCAAACCAGATGCACTCACTACCTCTTGAATGCCCCATATTCTCTCCTCACATTCCATACAATGAAAAATTTCATCTGATGATCTCCTCTAACACCCCATTCAGAACTTTATAGAACTCTATCATATTTCCCATCTTTCTTCTGTTAACTAATGTCTACAACTGTTCAATTGCCAGCCCACCAAACCTACTTTTAGACTTATTTTTATTCTGATTACCTCTTTTCCCTGAAGTGTTTCTCAGGGATTACAACCTGCAGTTTTCATAAAGTATATTAAGATTTCTTCTCTTAATTGTTGTCTATGCACTGGGCTATAGTTTCTGTAACTTATCTGGTGGATTAATAAACATTTTAGCAAGAGAAATGAGAATCCCTACAGCTGTTGACAAAGTAATAGAACAATCACCGGCATGGAAAGACAATGAGCATGACCCTTGCTTATTACTAATGGTACATTGGGTGTGTATATTTAGAATACATTAAACATTTCTTTTACGTTACATTAAAATCATGGTCAGATCCATTTGACTGATTTTCTGAGGTGCAGAAACTCCCTATCCCATTTGAAATGAGTGCAGTTTTATATTACCTGTTAGCAATATGTGCCTAGTAGAAAACACTGAACCAACAAACTTTCATGTCACAAAATAAACAGATGTTTAATATTTATTTTATTAAACATTCAGGTTTATTCTCACAATATTTTGATCCACATGTTTGTTTTAGTTAAAAATTTGTTTTTATTTCCAGTTAGTTTCAGAGAAAGAATAGCTCTTCCGTTTTTCATCTGATCTCATGCAATATAAGATATAACAAGTGAGTAGTACCAAAGAGGTGCAATTAAATATTTCATGGTCACTGTGTGTTGCACATGGCTCACTGTCAAGAGGAACCACTCCTAGAGTACAAGTAGACCTTGCATCGTGGTCAAAAGATTATTAATAAAGGACTTATGTGAAACATACAGAAAGTTTCATAAAAATGGTTAAGCTAATGGAGATAAATTTACTACTTCTTTAGTGTGTAAATAGAGGTGAAATATACGTGTTGGCAGAAATTATATATGAAAAGAGAAACATTGTGTTGGCATGTGTCATGCATGCCAAATCTCAGTAAAGAAATTGTACTCATTGATTGCAAATAGATATGCATATTTTGGAAAATTGCAACAGTTTTTATTCTTAAAATTGAGCTTTAATGATTATATATATTTTTTTGAATTGGTGAACTTTTTGCTCATTTTGGAATTTTTTTTTCCCACTTGGTTAGACTATAATAAATTTAATTTAATCCTTTATCTAAGTGTAAGCAAACAAAGTTTGCACCTGAAGTATCTTCAGGACTGAGACAACTCATGGTAATGGTGGACCAAGCTCTCATCACCACTTGTCTTAGTATCTCCCATAATGCAAAGCACATCTCCTTGTGGACATGTATAATGCTATGCATTAAGGGAAGTGCCACTACCCAGACCGGTTTTGACCTTTATTAAATGTTCAAGTACAGGTCAAACTCCTAAAACTCGGTGTTGTTCCCCTCAGTAACAGACTCACCCTGCCACTGAGAAGAACTCTCAGCATTGGCTCTACCCTGTGGCAGGCTTAGCCCACCACCGAGCAGAGCAACTCATTTGTTCATATGTCATCTGAGCAGTAACAGTAGCAGCTGAGCCTCAGTTAAAACTTCATTGAGGTATCGTCAGTGGGAGCCAGACCCAGAGGTGGGGATACTAAGGTGGAAGTAATGGAGAAGTCGTATTTACCTATACGAGTTGCCAAAAGGTGTCTCACCTTATTATTAAATTACTCTGAATTTAGAGAAAGATGTTGGAAGTTTTTTTTTCCTACTTGGTTAGACTATAATAAATTTAGTTTAATCCTTTATCCAAGTGTAAGCAAACAATGTTTGCACCTGAAGTATCTTCAGGATTGAGGTAACTTGTGGTAAAGGTGGACCAAGCTGTCATCACAAGTTCTCTTAGTATCTCCCATAATGCAAAACACATCTCCTTGCAGACATGTATAATGCTATGCATTAAGGGAAGGACCTCTGCCCAGACCAGTTTAGACCATTACTGAGGTCTCGTCAGTGAGAACCAGATCAATGAAGGTGGTCAAAACCAGTCTGGGCAGTGGTCCTTCCCTTAATGCATCGCATTATACATCTCCACAAGGAGATGTGCTTTGCATTATGGGAGATACTAAACAAGTGGTGATGAGAGCTTGGTCCACCTTTACGACGAGTTGCCTCAGTTTTGAAGATACTTCAGGTACAAAATTTGTTTGCTTACACTTGGATAAAGGATGAAACTAAATTTATTATAAACTTTTTGTCTAGTTTTGATGTCCCAACCAAAATTGAAAAACAATTATAATAAAATTATATGAGTCAAGTGGATAATTGATCCAGCATTTTGCATTGCTGAACTGAAGCCTTTTGGCTCTTTATTTTAGCAATTATAGTAAATCTCTTGTTTTGTGTTTCAAACAAAGCTCATGAAAGTAAGAAGTTTATTTGAATATCAAACATCACATAATTAAATAAGCAGAAGTGTTTTCAAGTTATTAAAATATAATTGGATAGTTTTTAATATAACTCTTATCCAATAAAGATTGTAAACCAGTACAGTGGGTGGGTTAAAGAGTTTCTATGAAGGAAAATAGGGGATGTTAAAGATCTAGCCTTGATTCAAAGTTGAATATATGTGTTAACCTTGAGTTTCAAAAAATTTGACCAGAGCGCTTATGAGAATGTGCTCCCCTATATCGAATATATATATTTTGTGTTCTTTTCTTCTGGTAACGGTGGTCTGACCAAATTATTGTATCACACTTTGACAAGGGATACCCGGGAAGGAGAGAGGATCCTGATGGTCATTAATTTGTCTGAGAAAATTGGAGATTTTGTCCAGAGGTTTTTGAACTGGTCTGATTTTGTGTTGTTTCAAGAGTGAGCCCATTTTATCTGTTGTACTTTTTCATATAAGGTAATGATATGGTGTATACGTCGGGGAGTGGAGGGAGGTGGTATTCTTTTTTACAACAAACCTACATGGGAATTACAAATCAGAAGCCCACAATCAGAAGAGGCAGATACGTGCCACTTCACATCACATCATCCTGCCCAAAAAATGGAAATATTCAAAACTTTGGCTTCCAAGGCATAGCGAATTTTCTCCTTAGAATGGGCAATACATCTGGAACAAGAGGCTCTACTTATGCTTTTGGAACAGAAATGTTACAACAATACCAAAAAAAAAAAAAAATCCACTGAACTTCTAAAAAAAAAAAAAAAAAAAAAAAAAGAACTCCCATCTGACTATATGTACACCATGGGATGTCATTGACTTCTTCCCAAGCTGGGTGTGTGTGTATGTGCTTTCCTCCCAGGAGGTAATTTATTCCAACATTCTCCATTGCATACAATGCTTATATTACATGTAGCTTACAAGTTGAGTAGCATTTATATTTTTGTATCAGTATTCATATTTACATGTATTTTTACATCTATACATACATATTCTGCCTTTTACAACCATATTTATTTTTATGTATACATATATTATAAAATAAAAATAAATGGAAGAATCATTAATAACTTAAGATATGCGGATGATGTAGTAGTGATGGCAGAAAGTGAAAATGGGTAACAACAAATTATTCAAAGAATTGAAAACTCTTGTAAAGAGTATGGACTAAGAATTAACACAAAAAAGACAAAGATAATGATAATGGGTAGAAAAATAGGAGATAATGTAAAAATAAGATGTGGAGGAAAGATTTTAGAAGAAGTGGAAAAATTTCGATATTTAGGTAGCTGGATCTCAGAGAAAGGAACTTCAGAGTTGGACATTAGAAATAGAATAGGCAAAGCTAAATCGGCATTTATGGAAATGAAGAGAATTTTAATAAACAAGAACACTAAAATAGGCATTAGAATTGGAATAGTTAAAGCAACAGTTTGGAGTATTGCAAGTTATGGAAGTGAGTCATGGACACTTAGAAAGAGAGATATGGAAAGAATTAATGCATTGGAAATGTGGTGTTATAGAAAGATGGAAAAGATTAGCTATACAGAAAGAATATCAAATCAAGAAGTTTTAAGATGAGTTGGGATGGAAAGAACACTGTTAAAGAATATTATGCAAAGAAAGACTAGATTTGCAGGACATCTTCTGAGAGGTTCTTCGGGACACCTGACGAGAACTATATTACAAGGAAAAGTTGAGGGGAAGAGAAGACGTGGAAGACCATCTAGAGAGTGGAATGGACTGGTTTAAGAATGATGGAAGCGACAGACAAAGAGAAATGGAGAAGAGCTGCTCATCTGCTGCAACCCTCTTGCTAGAGGATGCTACCAGATGACGATGATACATATATTAACACCATGTAATTCACACAGTATCAGTAATTTATGTTACATTACAACAACTGGAAGTTGATCTTATTGGCAAATTTTATGAATTCTGTATAATGCTTCTGGATAAATCTGTGTTCTTGATACTGCCACTCATCTCCAGAAGTGATAATGTGTTGTATTATTGTCATCTGGATGGAGTCCAGTAGCTGACAGTCATAAAGCATGTGGTCAACAGTCTGTTGAAGGTGTGGACTATAAATGCATGATAGTGATTCCAGGATATGGAATCTGTGTAAGTAGTGTCTTAGTTCTCCATGTCCCGTTAGTAGTGTGGTTAAACCTGAAAAATCGTGTTACTTTCAGTCGGAGTCTGCTTCTAATACTTGGCAAGAACTCTTTTGTTGTTGATCTGTTTTTTGATGTTTTCTATTCTTCTTCCCACAAGTTTGAGCTTCTTTCTTCTCCAAGTGTCTTTATAGCAGCTCTCGAGTACTTTTGGTAACTTGTTTCTAGTTGCTTCTTTAGCCAGCTGATCCACTTTCTTATTTCCTGCTACCCCAGTATGCACGTTCACCCAAAAGAACTTGATTTCCCATTCTTCTAGAGTGAGATTCCAAACCAGATTTCTTGTCAGGTTCTATTAATGCTATATGGTTGTTCTGTTTTTTTATGCCATCTATAGTGCTTCTACTTTTCATGAGAGGTGTTGAGTTCTAATTTCCAGAGATATGTAAGTGAATGAACTATGACAATTTGTTCTGTTTGGTTGTTGGAACAGAGAGGATGCAACCTAGAATAGCATTCATGTATAATGGACTGTCTGTTATATGCAATGAAAGAACAGCCGATATTCCCTTTGGTTTTACTTCCGTCAGTGTATATTTGGAAATCGTCGCTTTCAGAGCTTTCCTTCTCCTTAATATATGTTCTCTTTGCTGGGTGAGGCCACCTACTGTAGGGAAGTAGGCATTTGTAGTAATTTGGATTGATATTGTAATTTTTGTTATCTTCTGGAAGTGACTTCATATATGAGAGATAATTCTTGTATTTTTAGGCAGATTGGTGTTAGAACTACAATAATGCAATTTGCCTTGAAAGATATTGTCCTGTACACTAAAATCAAAGAAAAACCAACAAAAGCTAAACAGAGTTCAACACCTTATAGCCATATGTATAATTAGATGAACTCTGTTTAGCTTTTGTTGGTTTTTCTTTGATTTTAGTGTATGTTTCTAGGGGTGCAGCATACTATATCAGTGATAGTATAGTCACAGTATATATTGTTTTCACTGCTTGTTGGCCTGATCCCCACTCAATTCTTGCCAACTTAGCAAGAAGTTTTACTACTTGTAAGCTTTTTTGGCAACATACGAGACGTACTTATTGAAGGTAAATTTTCTAGTTATTTTAGCTTTCTGGCTACCTCAAGAGCTTCTCCGTTTAGGAAGACCTTTAGAGGTTGTTTTGATTTTTTGCATGAGATGTGGAGCACTTTAGACGGTGCTATTGAAGGTGACTTTCTTCTCGCATGCCTGCTTTGCAATTTTAAAGAGTTCTT
Source organism: Typopeltis vanoorti (assembly GCF_054136105.1). Classification (NCBI taxonomy): domain Eukaryota; kingdom Metazoa; phylum Arthropoda; class Arachnida; order Uropygi; family Thelyphonidae; genus Typopeltis; species Typopeltis vanoorti. The sequence continues at coordinate 98,715,390 of NC_143568.1, read as the reverse complement.
TGTTGGCTGTTACTTTTAACTGTAAGCCATCACATCCCTGAATCATTGTCATCAGCAAAAGTTTCATTAGTGAAGGGAAGCCTTAATAACGAGTTGTAGTGAACGTTCCAGGAACCTTGCAGACAGCCTCGTTTGACTTCTTTCATTACAGCTGGGTTTTTAATGTCGTGCTTGCTCTTCTTTCTGTAAAATAAGTTTTTGTAAGGTTGAGTAAGTTTTTTGGACATTTTAAAACTCTTAATTGATTGATTATGGCTGGCCACCACTCAGCATTGAAGGCTCCTTGTATATCGAGTGAAATCAGTAGTACATAACCCCACTACGTCTTTTTTTATTGCCATAGACTGTCTTCTGTGAACTCTTTAATCTCCATAATTGCATTTACTGTGCTGTGCTGAGGTCTAATGCATATTGATTGCTGCTTAATAGGTTTCTTGAATAGACATAGTGCATTATTTGGTTTATCAGAAGTTTTTCTAATACCTTACCAGCAATGTTTACGAGACTGATTGCTGTATTTCCTAATTTCGTGGGATGTTTCTTTTCCTGGTTTGATTATGACATAATTTTAGAGCATTTCCATATTAAAGGAAATCGCCCTCTTTTTAGGCATTCGTTGTAAACTGTTTATGAATTCGGGGAATTCGATGATACTCTTAAGAGTATATCGCTGGTATTCCATCCTCTCCAGGAGTTTTTCTTGAATCCATTAATCTTAATACTGACTAGAATTTCATTAGTTGTAAATAAGTTGTCATTAGAAGTTATGCCCGTTTGTCTATGCCTGTTTTTATTCTTTGTAAGTTTTGTGTGATTTTTATCTGTTGATTCGTCGTCATCAGGAATAAACTTGTTTATCATAATAGCTGCAGTTTCTGCTAAGTTTCAGAGATTACAACAATCATTCGCTTGGCTTGGACATGAATGGATGTGCTTGAAATCGCTCCTGCTTTTACTTGATTTTGTGCAGTATTGAACAGAAAAACTGGATGTATCTAGTATCTACTGATAGCTTGTATACAGTGCTCTATATAACAGTGAGTAATTTATTCTATAGTTTCATAGTTCTAAGTGTGTATGAGTGAATTTTATTCTATCTTTATGGACTGGATACTGCTGGTCAGACTGTATCTGTTGTTCAGCTACCTTCAAAGACAATGTTCTGCTCATAATATGATTAGCTGCTACAGCAAAAAATAGCACACCCCCCCTGCCAACTGCTACCACTGGGAGGTACAAAGGCCACAAGAAACAACCCTCTGAAGCCTAATTCAATGGAAACCTCACTTCTAGAAACAAGCAAGAAAACTGTAAGTACATTTTCTTTAACTTTGTACCTTAGAAAACATAGCAGTTCAATAGGAAAGGTATAATACCACAGCTTTGAGTAACATTAAGATGACAGCACGGGATGAATTAGAGTTCGAAAAAGCCCTAGGTTTGCTGCGCAGCGTTGTCAAAATAAGTGGTAATTTAAGAAACAATTTTAAAAAAGGACATACTAACTGTGGTGAGTGAACTAACAAAGGTATTCAATAAAATAAAAAATGAAACAAAAAATATCAATAGAACTACAGACTGCTACAAACAACCAGGAACAGGTTGACTTAGCTTGGCCTACTCAGTTGCAAGTTTTTTTTAAAAAAAAAAAAAAAAAGATGAATCTGAAAACAATCCATGCTATAAATTAATAGTGAAACCGATAGTCAACTAAACAACAAAGAAACCAAAATTATCATCAAAGAAAAAATAGACCCAAAGAAAATCAGAATCACAAAAATGAAAAGTATTAATAATGGAGAAGAATTCATTGAATCCAAAGGAAAAGACCGACATAGACTTGCTACATAATGAAATCACTAAGGATTGCACAGACATGTTAGTAGCAAATCCCAGTAAGAAACATCTTCCAAGGTTAATTATATATGATATTCCCAGTGAAATTGATACGAACAATGCAATTGACTCAATCCACATACAGAATGAAGAACTCTTCAGTACTGATACAAAGATAACACAGAAATTCATCATGACAAATAAAAAAAAAAACGAGAAAGAGAAACTTAATGATTGAAGTTGTTTCAACACTGAGGATCAAATTGCTGAAAACTACTGTCAAAATGCTGTGGAGAATTTGCCATTGTGTGGACTCTGTAAACATTCTGAGGTGCTTTAACTGCAATAAATTCCACTATCATCATACATGAGAGTGCAGGGGAAAAACCACCTGTCCATTCTACTCTAAAGAACATAAGTCCGAGATGAACTGCATAAATTGCCAAAATCATAACAAGCATGCCAAAAAAATTGACAGCAAACACATGGCACGGCACTAAGCAAAGATTGCCCGGCATATTACAAGTACTATAGACAGCTCAAAATTAAAAACATATTAAAAATTATGGAAAGCAATAATAAAGTTAGCAGAAACAGCACTACTTCCCTGGCATGCCCTCAAATAAAACACTCTATCAAGGCTGTAAATAACTTAACAGAACTCATTAATATAAAAAATGTAGGACTAATATTAATACAAGAACCCTAATCAACAACAAAATATGTGGTGTGCGTGTTTAAACTTGGTAAGTTTCAAATAAAGACCAGAGCTTATGAGAATATAATCATCAGCATTGGAGTTGCCTTAGTTTGCAATACTTAATCTTCCCAAATTTCAATGTATAACATTCCATTATGAGATATGGATTGATCTGTTTATTTTTACAACACCAAAATGAAGACTTTGAGGTTCTTCTTTGATAATTACTCTTACTCATTGACCACTGTTCATTTATGAAAAATACAACTCTTTGAAACAGAATTGCTTTGGTATTGAATGAGAATTCTAGCCATTTTAGGGCTTTCCTCTGATAAGAATCACTAGTTTGAAACTGCTGTCTCTGTACTTTTTCTCTGAAATCAATTTTTATATATTTTATTATTATTATTATTATTTTTTTTTTAATTTTATTTTTATAGTCCAGAAACCTTGCACTAGAAACCAAAGATGGAATTTGTTTCAAGCCACTTCAGACTTCCATTAAGTGGGGCAGTGGTCTCACACTGGGTGATGAAATTCAACTCCCACCTAAAGACAGTCACAAACGTCTATGCCTGCAGTGGGATTCAAACCCGCAACCTGTTGGTTGGAAAGCAGGTATGCTTAACCATTTGGCCAGCTAATTACAGACCTGAGACTGTTTTTGGAATTGGCAATTGCTCTCAGAAACAAACCTGACTTTAATTGGGATTATGTCCCAATTATTATGATCCCAAAACATGAAAAAACATAATTCTTAAGATTTCGCAGACAATAGCAAAGGCATTCAGCTAGTGCTGATGGGTGCTCTTCCTAAGATTTCCATGTTGTTGTCCTCCTTAGCCCCCCCCCCTCCAAGATATTTCATGGACAGGCAAAATATTAATGTTTTGAAGCTGTCTTTCAGTTCGTTCTTGTGTACTTTCTTCCATTAAATCGGAAACTGTTAGCTTCATCCATCACTTAACAACTCTAAATATGTGCTGGTACAGCAGAACTATAAGTTTTTATTCATATAAATATTCTGCCATTGCCAATTATAAATCATAGCAATATATTTAGAAAACGTTTTTATGGTATTTATTATTAATTTATGTAGCAATGTGAATCATGCAGTAATTAAAAACTGTGGAAATATCAGGGTCATTTGCGCCAATTCTAGTGCAAAATTAGTTTTTAAGACCACAATGTCGAATAATTATTTTAAATGTAGTCGTCAAGTTATGCTTAACATAAATTAAACTACTTTGTAAATTGAATTTTTCACATTTGGCTTTTTTGATATGATTCATGCCCTGTTGGATTTTTTTTCTTCCTAGTTTACAAAGTTTTCAGAACTTTCGCTAAATTTCTATCCCTTTCTTCAGTTGTGATGTGGTTAAAATAATGATTTTCAATTTAGCATTTGTTTCCTGTTTTATTTAACATAAAATCCATTATGAATCAAAAAATGATATGTCACCTAGAATTTCACGGTATTATAGAAATCTGTTCAAAAATCTTATGTTTTCCGAATTACTTGTAATCTTTGTTATCTGTTTGGACTATAATTTTGATTTTCATTAAGGAAATTGCCACATACTGACTTTCATAAATGTAATTCAGCTGAAAAATGCTCTTTATAAGTTTTGATATAATGCTCAAAATTATTTTTTCAGGCTATGCTGAAATATTGGGCTGCATGATTATTATTATTATTATTATTTTTTTTTTTACTTCTCTCATGTTTGTTTTTATTTAATGGGAGAAACAAATTTTTGGAAATTAAATTTTATTTAATTATTTAGAAAACGATTTGTGTTAAGTATAATTTGATAATTACATGTGCGTTCTCACTAAGGCATATTCACAAGCATAAAGATAGAATATGTGCTATGAAAGCACACAGAAGGAAAGTAAATAATGGGTTCAGTATTAAATGGTGTAATCCTGACACCGTAATTGGTTTCCTGATGTATATGATAAGAGTTTGATTATTGGGCTGACAGTTTTATAATAGGTGACCAGATTTTTGGTTGTATGAGGTAGCCATATTTATTTAGGCTGAGAAACGTGATAGATTCCAGAAATAGCTTTCCAAATTTAAATTTGAATTTGCTTTAATAAAGAAATTTTTAAGTATTATTAAAGCAAAAAAAAAAACCAACAAATGCAGCTGGAACTACATATTGAGATGATATCAGCCACTTTTGTGATTTTTTTTTTTAGAATTAGTGACTTCTGCAACCAAAATCAGCAAAATTACTCTTCCCACAGTTCCTCTCCCCCCCCCTCCAAATTGTGAAAAGTCCATTGCCATCCCTTGATATCCAGAGTAACTTGGAAAAGTAGTTAAAAGATGCAATATTAAAATATCTGTTTCATCAAATGAGATAAGGGTAGCTAATCTTGAAGGTATCTTGCCATCACTCATCTTGTCTTTGGCATCTGCAGGATCCCTGCAGATGATACTTCTGCATATTGGCATACTGGAAGAGTATGTCAATATGCAGCTACAAACTTCAGCAAAACCAGAAGACATTTAGGTATATGTCAATGAATATACAAAAGATATTCACTGTCTACCTTATAGCTGCTCGGGAGTTGCACATCATGACATTGATAAGATCAGAATATTCACTGGTGTGTGTGAGAGAGAGTGAGTGTTTGATTGAGAGAGAATTGTTTATTATACAGATGCAGATTTAAATCTGAGCAACTGCCACACCACAACATATCCCCAACCTAAATAAATGTAGTTGCCTCATACTGCCAAAAATCTGAGACTATTATTATGAGAAGCTCAGCCCAACAGTCAAGATTTCCATATCATGCCCTTTGTGCCCGGTTAGGACTCTAGGATTACACTCTTGTAGTATAAAGCCTGTTTTGCCTTCCACTATGACATATAGGTGCTCTTCAGCATTAAGGGGATTTAATGATCCTTAATAAATAAATAAATGAAAAATAGTAGCAGTGACTGTGGAAAGTGACTTCATTTTGTGAAGCAATTTCAGCACTATACTATTTCAGAAGAAAATGACATAAAATCATACACCTTGAGAGGTAAGTCAGAACAATACCTCATCATCATTATATCAGAGAAATGTTTTATTTATAAGGAACATTAATTACTGCTTCATTTTATTTATTGCTTTCTTTTAATTATCATTTCATTATTAATAAAAAAAAAAAAAAAAATTTCCCCTTCCAGAGCAGCAGCTGATCTATTCTGATTTTCTGGTTTCATGCTTTCCTTCTCAAACATTAAATCAATCGCTATTTAAAGATTATATGGCTTCCTTAGGATGGCAGGACCATAAGGAGAATATTTACAGTAGCTTATTCAGGTATGTATGCATGAAAGATCAAATTCTGTTTTTATTATGATTAGAACTGAATCTCCATGGAGTTGTGCTCATCACTAGAGGAGTTCTCTATCAAACACATTAGTCATCAAACCACACCTTAAAACTTATTTACTCACCACCTCGTGTAATTCTGTCCACTTGCTAACCATCTTCCATGCAAAACACCTGTTCATCACTCTTTCTTCACACCTTCCTAGTAATGACTTATTAATTTTAACTAAAAATATGCCTTCTTTCTGTATGCATACTTCCTCCTCAGTCCATCAGTCTATGCTATAGACAAAGAAAAGCAAGAACTTATTTTTAATATGGTATACACACTGCTTAGAAGGAAAATTTAACAGCTACCCCCATGGGCAAGTGCATTGTGTCATATAATGAGTCATGTGTTTTTAGCCAGTATAAATTGGACGAATACAATAATCCCAAGTCAGTGCAACTGTGTCTGGTTGAAATGGCCATGAGGATCTGATGGAGTTTGAAAGAGGCATTGTGATAGGATACCATGTTGCAGGCCTACCGTTCATCAAATTGGTGACAAATTGGGCCATCCCAGGCCAACAGTCAGTGATACCATACTGAGATGGAAGCACAGGTAGTCAACTGCAAGTACTACCTGCAATGGATGACTCATTACACTCGCTGAATGTGACTGTATGGTGCTACAAAGGATAATTGATAAAAAAACTGCCATTTGTTGCCTGACATGTCAAATGCAGAGTTTTGGGCATCGATTGGAACTGAAATCTGCACAAAAAACATTCAGAACCCTGAGGCTCACAACATATGTTTCCATGGTAAGACTGCAATATGCAAGTCCCCCATTACCTGAACCAACATGCAGCATCACCTTCATTGGTTCAGAGTGTGTACAGTGATACATGGGAACATGGAAAGCTGTGTTATGGACAGGTGTGGCAGATGCCTGGTGAATGTCTCTTACCAGAGTGCATAACCCCACTATGAAATTCGGAGGTGGCAGTATGATGGTATGGTCCTGGTTAGGCCTTGGACCTCCGTTTGTGGTGCCATGAACATCAAACTCAGAGAGGTATCTGAACATTCTGGACAATGCACTTCCTACTTTGTGGAATTTCTATGGAACTGACCATTTTCTCTTTCAGCAAGACAATGCACCATGTCATAAGGCTGCTGCTGTAACTGCTTGGTTTGTGGACATGAATGCCACCACACTTGACTGGCCTCCAGAGTCCTGATTTCAACCTTAATGAACATCTGTGGGATAAACACTAGAGTGTCAGGTGAGGTCAAGAGACATCTGCACAAAAACAGTATAAGACCTCATTACATGACTATAGGAAGAATGGTCCAAAATTCCTATTGATTGCTATTGTACACTTGTGAAAAGTATGCCCCCTTAGGATTGTTGCAGTCATTGCAGCAAAAGGGGGGGAAATCCTTCATCTTAAGGTGCACACTGTGGCTGTTTGTTCTGTGGTGTCTGATGTCTTTTCAAGCAGTGTATGGAGTCCTGAAAATATTATGAACATCCCTGTTATTTCATTATAGGCTATTCTGTACCACCTGGTGGAATGGAATAGCCTATAATGAAATAACATTGTGAAAGTCAGCGTACATGATACTGGAGGTGTGATGTACAGTTCATCTGAAGTTGCTAATTGACATGGACAAGAGACCAGATTTGAAGGTGTTTGAGAAGATTACAAGATACTGGTTGAAGGGTGACACTCAACCCACTAAGCTGTGCATGTATGTGTGCACGCACAGAATTTGTGCTTTCAGAATTTCTAATTTATAGTGAATAATTTTTGAACACTACATAAATGAATTATATGGTAAATCATCCTTGTTACTTATTTAGTTAGTAATTTCTGCAGTGTCTCCACTCCAGTATTACTTGAACCCATTCCAACTCGATACACTCTAATTAGTTGCTTTTAATCTGTGCCGTGTGGCCAAACTGACACTAGCAAGTGGCAGTGTCATATTTCTTTAGTGTGTCTACTCTCCAGACAATAGTTACCTGAACTCGTGCAAGTGGTTGTTTTTTGTAGCTACTCGGATTTGAGTGAATTAATTTAGTGTTTGCAATTGTACAGGTTATAACTAGATGAAAAAAGGGCAACATTAATATGAGAAATGTTATTAAATTAATAGCATAGAACAGATTTTAACTTATGTATATATTTTTATTAGTATAAACTTTTCACTCTAGTAGTGCATCTTCAGTATAACTCAAACAAGAGCTGAAAGAAGTATATTGAACTGACGTGTGTGAACTGCACATACATGATGTAGAGTGTCATGATCTATTGATATTACGGTTCTAGTAAAAATGATTTTAACAACATTTAATAATTAGTAATAAATATATAAAAAGAATAAGGAACAAGTGTTATCTCGGACATCCTCCTCATTTATATGGCTTACCGTCCACAGAACGAATATTCCATTACATCCTGTGGTGGACTACATTGGTTCTCCATGTTACAAAATTGCAAAACGATTTTGTAACTTTCCAAATTACCTTCAGCATTCACAGGAAAGTCCTTTTCATTTATCAAAAATAATTCTCATTTTAAAGGAAAGATATCAGAGCTTCATCTTTTCCCAGGGGATCATCTCCTTTTTAGCCTAGATATTGTGCCTTTATTCACAAATGTTCCTTTAGATGAAATGCTTAACTTCCTGATGCAAGATTTTCCAGCAGATATTGTCAGCATATTTGACTTTATTGTTCATTCTGGTTACTTCACATGTCAAAATAAACTTTACCAACAAATTGAGGGCACATCGGTGATTAGTCCTCTTTCTCCCACACTAGCTAACTACTTCACGGAAAGATTTGAACAGCATATACTGAATATCCTTCCTAAGCTGTACTTATGATACAGATATGTTTTCATGGTTTGGCATGAGTCCTTGTACAGAGTTGCAAGAGTTTGTCAATAGTATCAACACCTTTCACCATTGCATCCAGTTCGCTCTTGAGTTGGAAAGAAAAATTGGATTGCCTTTTTAGATCTCCTGTTTGTCAACCAGATAGCCTTCACTTCTTAGGATTTAGAAAGAAAACACGTGCTGGACTTTACATTCATCCTTTCTCACACAATAATTGTCAAAAATCCAGCACTATTAAGATTTTAGCACACTCTTTGCTTCACTGAATTTCTGCTTTCCCAAGAAATAAATCACATTAAGTCCACTTCCTTACTAATGCCTTTATCGAATTATGTCAACAAGATAATTAATAATTATTTCCTTGTCATCTGTCTCTCATCTAAATAGTGATACAGAGGTTGTCCATGTCACCATTCCCTGTGTTACAGGCATCTCAGAATGTATAGCCAAACTACTTGGATCTGTTGGTCTACACGTGTCCTTCTGTTGTATCAATAAGATGTCTACTTTTTCTAGGCTCAATTACAGATAAATTTCTTCCTTTAGCCTGCCCTAGAGGGTATCAAATTCCTTGTCAGCATAAATTATTGTATTTTGACCAAACAGGTAGAACTGCAGCCATGAGTCATGATGAGCATTTAAACTGTTAAGTGAGCCAGAGCAATTGGGACTTGCAGAGCATGCTGCCAATACCAGACAGAGTTCTTTGGAAGAAAATTAAGGTTCTTCATAAAAGTAGTAATCTCTTGGAACATTTATACAAAGAGAGTTGTGAGACCTTGCTACATCGACTGAATATAAATAGAAACAATGGACTAAAATGATCCCTCTTGTGGGAAAAGTTCCTCACAAATTCCAGAATTAACTGAAATTTAATTATATTTTTTATTTATTATTAAATCTTGAAGTTATTTTTACTAGAACCTTAATATAATTAGACCCATGATGCACTACATCATGTATGTGCAGTTCATGCATGTCATTGTTGAATATACTGGTTTCTATTCTTGTTTAATTTGAAAGTCATACTGAAGATGTCCTTGATGTTAGGGTGAAAATTGTATATTAATTAAAATATATACATAAGTTAAATATAAGACATATATACATAAGCCAAAATTTCATGCCCGCTGGGGCGATGCCCAGTTAAACAAGGCCTCCATTTTTTTCACCAGGGAACCAGGGTGAACAGCGAAAAGTCAGCTACAGGAACAAATCCTGAAAAAACACCCTAGCTCAACACCATCAGAGTTAAAGATTGGTACTATCAACATAAGAAGCCTGAATGCCAAAGAAATGGAGGAATTAGATAAGTACCAGATCGACATAATAGGGGTAACTGAAACAAAAAAGACAAAAACTGGTGAGATCTTTCTGAGCAATAAATACAAAATGTTATATTCAAGCAATGACAATTGGTTGAATATAACAAGGAAATGGAGTAGCCATTGTATTCAACACTAAATACGAGGCTAATCTTCTTGAATGGGAGGCAGTCCCAAGTAGAGTGATGTGGTCAAATATCAGAATAGGGAATTGGACAATGAGACTTATTTGTGCCTATGGTCCCACAGAAGGTTTTACTAAGGTAGAAGTGGAGGAATTTTTTGATGCTTTAGAAAAAGCAACTTACACAATGAAAATGGAAAAGTTGGTCCTTGTTGGGGATCTAAATAGCAGAGTGAGAAATGATTGTCAGACATACAAAAATATATTGGGAAAATTTGGAGAAAAGAGCAAAGCTAATAATAATATCAAATATTTGTTGGATTTCTGCTCAGGACATGGACTGGTTATTACTAACACCATGTTCCAATAAAAATGTGCACAAATTCACATGGAGAGAAGAGGCAAGTAATAAGAAAAGTCTCATTGACTATGTTATTGTTGATAGTGATGTTTTCTCCCTGGTGCAGGACACCAGAGTATACAGAGGATTTGAAATTGGAAGCGATCACCATTTAGTCTTGAGCAGGATAAAATTGAATGAAAAGAATAACATGTAAGAATGTTTTAAAGCGAATAAAAGTTGAGCAGCTCTCAGATGTGAACTGTAGACTAAAATAAACAAGGATTATTGAAGAAAAAATGAAAGAGTTTGAGAACAGCAACCAAACCTTTGGGATTCAGTGGCAAGCCTTGAAGAAAACCCTGATTGATTCTGCCAGACAGGCATGTGGTGAGGTTGTCTGCAAGGATAGAAAAATCACAACACCATGGTGGACACAGGAAGTTAAAGAGGCAGTGAAGGAAAAGAAGAAAGCATATCAAAAGTTCCTGGCAAATAAGTCGGCTTTTGCTCTTAGAGAATACAGAGAGAAAATGTAAGAAAGCTAAACACTATTGTAAAACTAGCTAAACAAAAGTCATGGAATGACGTTGTCAAGAACATGGAAAATAAATCTCAAGAAGGTCATTGTCAAATTCATTTCAATTTGATTGGCTGGATAGATTTGTTGAAATGGCAATAGCAAAGAGCATGTCAGTTGAACTTAGTGAATTATTTATGTACGATGAGGATGTATAAATATTTGTTCTTATTGAAATGTTTAGCATGCAACATCACATCTTTTAACAGAGGTGTTGCCATCAATCTTAGGTGCACCAAATTAAGATTTTCTAGCTTGTGACTTTTGCTATTGTGAGCACAGGCTACCACACACACACATTAAGATTGAAAACTTGCATGCAAGATTTGGTCATGGTGTATCATCATTTTACATTGTTGTTTAAACTGTTAAGAATACATTGGGTTGGCTAAATCCCAAATTCCCAACCTATCCTTGTTCGTTCAGTATCCTGGTAGATACTTAGCAGAGTGTACCACGAGAAGATAAGGATTGGTCATTAGATTAGAAGCCTCAGTTGGTT